>NC_140723.1:6445000-7645000 GCF_050655825.1 Lonchura striata
TGCTTCCTGATGGTGTTGTTGAGGAAAGTCAATATTCTCACTCCTTCTCCTTTCCAAAACACAAGCCTCAAGGTGGAAGTGCCTCTGGGGGAGATACAGCAGGGAGCACTGATGAAGCAAGATGGGGAATATGAACTACACACTTAGAGCTGTGCTGCTGCAGCCTAGATTATTCTGCTGCAGCAAGCAGGAACTGGAGAACTGACTGGCAGTGTCTGGGAATGGCTGAGAAGGGCAGGAGAGATTAGTCTGTCTTCAGACTGGGATCTCTTCCCATCTGACAGAGGTGTGGTACACAGCTAGCACTGTGCTGCTGTCTCTGGGCTTATACCAAATGCTGCAGCCTCAGACCAAGGATGAGAAATGTCTACTCAACTTCTAGTGCCCAAACACAGATTGCAATCCACATTCTTCTGAATGTTTCTTTGCTCTGAAGAAAAACAAGAAGAAACATAAGCAAAGGACCGTGAGTATTTCCTATCTCATCTTGCCTAGTTTGCCAAAGCCTTCGGGTACTTTCCTCATGAATTTCTTGTCTCTGATCCACCAGCCTCAGTCCTGAAAGTGTTATGGACATTACTCTCTTCCTGTTTTTCAGCAGACAATCGGATCTGGCAGAGCAGGAATGAATGAAAAGGACAGATTCAGTTCTCAACAAAAAACCTGGAAAAACAAAGACTTCCAGCATTACACACGTGCAGCCTCAGGAGTCTGTTGCTAGCAAGGCTGAATTATCCCAAATTCAAGTCTACACAGACTTATTTCTTTTTGTCTGCACTAAAGGATGAAACCATGTTTACGTATCCCTAAAAGCCACACTGTCCCCTAATCTGGAAGATTTAGCATAGCTGGGAGACCTACTTTGCAGTCTAGCCACTAAGTCTGATGGTTATACATATAACACTCATGCTGAAAATGGATTCTTAAGTTGCTGCTAACAGGCAAGTGCAAATTGAGAGGACTGTGGTTCCATTCCCTCAGATTTTAAAAGCAAGTTGTCAATCACTGTCATTCTAACCACTGTTCTTTTCCACCTCTCTTTTAAAATATGAAAATGGTATTGTATAAAGACAGACACATCTCTATCATCTTAAAACCCCCTAGTCAATCTGAGAAGAGACAGCAATGAAATCAATGCCCATTGTCTTTTTCAAACACTCTCTAATTCCAGAAAGCCTTCTGCCAAATTGCACTTTCTAAGCTGTGTTTATCGCATTCTCTTCTACCAGAACATTTGAGTCTCAGTTGTCCCTGTTTGTAACAGCTCATTTTTCCTTCTCACATGCAAACTCCTTCAGTAATCACCGCAATCTGGGGAGCAAACACAGTTTCTAAAGCAGCAGGAGACAGCCAGGCGGTGCTGCAATTATCCCTGGGAACTGCTGTTACTGCCTTTCATAGATCACCGAGGGTGCCATGAACGGAAAGATCCCATTATTTTTTCCAGACCAGTTGAAGTTGGCAACTACAGAGAGAACAGACAAAGCACAGCTGCCTTCCTTGGGGTGCTTATCACTGCATGAAGTATAACCACAAAAATGCAGTAGGCTGGTGTTCCATGGAAGCACTCCTTGCATCCCAGAAATATCCAATCAACAAGCAATGTATCACAAAAGGGTGTTACAAAGGATTTAAATCGCAGAAGGACATAAACCCACCATGCTTTTCAGTGTTGATTTGCTCTGTGAATACCCAAAACCTGGCTCTGGACTACCTTATGCTCAAGAATCTGGACGTAATCTATTTTCTTGATAATTTGTGATTTTTTTTGGCTCTCCGTTTCAATTCTTTGTGCTAAGTACCAGGTTCTCAACACATCACCGTGGTTATTTCAGGTGGTGTCCTTCACCCCACTCATTCCTAATTTCAGTCTCATTGAGATCTGGAAGAAATAGTATCCTTTCAAAATCACATTTGTCTGCCTTCTGAAATTGCAACGCAGATCTCTAACATAACTTTTAAGCAGTAGGGTTAGTCAGTCACAACAAGATCTTACGAAGATCTTTTTTAAAATTTCTTCTGAGGCCAAAAGATACTCAAGGCAAACTGCACATTTTATGAACTGGGAGATCTACTTTTATGCCAAATCCATGACCAATGGATTTTATACTAGTTTTTATGATTCCAATTAAAACATTTAATGCATGCTTACTATATAGACACTTTGCAGCAACACACTAATGCATTAAAACCTGAAACAAATTCAATTAAGCAAATAAAAATTAAGATGATCAAGTTATTTCTGTTGTTATAAGCAAAAGGAAATAAACAGCACAGTTAATGAAAAGTAAATCAAGCTCTTTCAAGCAAATACTATTTCAGCAATACGGTAACAACGCCAGACCCATAATACACTCATTTGTGCTGCACACACAGTGCTTATTTCCCAATCCCTGTAGATCACGGCTGATCCATTTCATATTCCAAGTAGGGGCTATTACTCTGAGATCATACTTCAGCTGCCTTAAAAAGCAGGATTTTTTCCAAACACTGCTGAGATCACACTTCAGCTGCCTTAAAAAGCAGGATTTTTCCAAACATTGCTCAGCATTACAAACCAAACTAACCATCACTGCCATCACACGATGCCTGTGTTAATGTTCAGGAACACATATCATAATCACAGGATATGATTCTATGCAGGTGCTTTTATTGAGAGCTCTGGGAATCAGGGGTACAGACCCAAATCTGACTCCGACATGGCATTCGAGCTGAATGTATTTTATATTCTATCGTTATATAACTTACATATTCACTATTAAACTTATATTGTTCTATTGTATACATTGACATGAGTGTCTCATGATCTTTCTTAGGCCCCTGACCACAGTTTCTCATGATTATTCTTACGGTTAAACAGTAATTATATTTAATTACTAAACAATTATATCATTTATCATGTACTAGCTACACAGGTGCAGTTCTAGCAAGGTACAAGGCCTTCATGTACCTAGGGTATTTATTTTTCTTTTCAGGGCCTACTAAGCTTAATTTTCCTTTTAACCCTAAATCCCCATGATTTTAAAACCCTTTTACTGTTTTTTAAAACCCTTACCTGTGAGACCAACAGGCACGCACACTGGCCTTCCCTCCTCAGCGCTGCCACCCAAGTATGCCAGGGTCCCAGGATGCAGCAGAGGGACCGAGAAACTCCTCACCCACGGCCGAGGTTCCGTTCACCCACGGCCGAGGTTCCGTTCACCCACGGCCGAGGCTCCATTCACCCATGGCCGAGGCTCCGTTCACCCACAGCCAAGGCTCCGTTCACCCATGGCCAAGGCTCCGTTCACCCACGGCCGAGGTTCTGTTCACCCACAGCCAAGGCTCCGTTCACCCATGGCCGAGGCTCCGTTCACCCATGGCCGAGGTTCCGTTCACCCACGGCCGAGGCTCTGTTCACCCACGGCCGAGGCTCTGTTCACCCACGGCCGAGGTTCCGTTCACCCACGGCCGAGGCTCCTCTCACCCATGGCCAAGGCTCCACTCACCCACGGCCGAGGCTCCGTTCACCCACGGCCAAGGCTCCGTTCACCCATGGCCAAGGCTCCGTTCACCCACGGCCGAGGCTCCGTTCACCCACGGCTGAGGCTCCACTCACCCATGGCCGAGGCTCCGTTCACCCACGGCCGAGGCTCCTCTCACCCATGGCCGAGGTTCCTCTCACCCACACCCGAGGCTCCGTTCACCCACGGCCGAGGCTCCGTTCACCCACGGCCGAGGCTCCGTTCACCCACAGCCAAGGCTCCGTTTACCCACGGCCGAGGCTCCGTTCACCCACAGCCAAGGCTCCACTCACCCACGGCCGAGGCTCCGTTCACCCACGGCCGAGGCTCCTCTCACCCACGCCCGAGGTTCCTCTCACCCACGGCCGAGGCTCCTCTCACCCATGGCTGAGGCTCCACTCACCCACGGCCGAGGCTCCTCTCACCCATGGCCGAGGCTCCGTTCACCCACACCCAAGGCTCCTCTCACCCACGCCCGAGGCTCCTCTCACCCACACCCAAGGCTGTGTTCACCCACCGCGAGAGGCGCCGGCCGGGCCCCGGGGACTGACCGCACGCGTCTGAGCCGCCCTTCCTCCGTGGCACAGCCACCCTCGGCCCCTCAGCGCCCGCTCCAGCTGGGGCTCCATAAGCAGCTTATCCCCACGATTACCTTGGTGACCAGGGCTACAGATGGCCGGGGAAAGCTGCTCTGGGCCATGGCTAATTAAAGCCGGGGAGAGGGGGGCTCATGCCGGGTGGGAGCCATGCCTGTCCTGGGCAGTGCCTCAGGGCAGCGCCTCAGGACAGCCACCACATCTTCCTCTTCGCCCTCCTCCCCAGCCAGAACCCAAAACCCACCAGCGCTGAGGGAGCACCTGCCCTGGGCGGGCTAGACTGAATCCTATGGAGCTGCCCGCTCACTACCAAAACTCCGGGCACGGCAGGACTCAAGAATTTAAAAAACAAAGCAAAACCAGCTGAATGCAGCATTGCGCCTCTCTGGCTGAGGAGATCTCACTGAGAGCCACCATGGAGCCAGCAAGGCCATGCTCTGGCACAGCAGCTCCATGAATCCCCTCACGCCCTCCTGAACCACATATAAACACTCTTCCTCCTCAGCCAGGAGAGGGGTCTGTGGATATTTTCAGTTCAGTCAGAGAGAAAAAACAGGGTTTCTAACCAGGCAGGAAACAGTTGGGAAAGAATGTAAATAATTCTTTATCTCTCTTGTTGATCACATTGTTTATAAATAAGTTCTGCCACTGAGCGTTATTCACTGCACACCAATGGGGTAAGATGTTTTTACTCTGCGACCAATGAAATTGGTCTGGACAACGCTCTCTATAAAATACTCAATAAAGTATTTGAAATAAATCAGAGTTTTACTCTCTAGCCTTCTGAACTGGAGTTCTTACATACCATCCTGCCTCAATGGCATCAGGGGTCTGTTTTTATCATCACCTCTGATTTACTGCCCAAAATAGGTATCCTTGAGGCACTGTAAGATCAGTGTTACTTATGCCTTGCTCTGCTTCTCAGAGCTCCCAAATGTACAAAATTTTCCACAGAAAAATGCATGGCAGGTCAGCTAGATGGGTATTTCCAATGTATAACATCTGGGAAGGCCTCCCTAGATATAACTGACTGTGCCAACACCCACACCCCACAGCATTAAAAGCAGTGATTTTCAGTCTGTGGTCCATGAGTCTAGGTAAAAAAATCCCCTGAGCATTTAAACATCTTATTCAGGGCTCTGTGCTGTCACTGTACAGTTCTAAAGAGCTGAAAAACCCATTCACATAAAGGCTCTGGAACTCCACAAGCCCCAGCAATTTCTGCCTACTCTTTCCTTCTTTGCCATCTAATCACAAGAACAGACCAATTCCTATTCTTGTGCCCTATTATGTGCAAAGCCTGTAAAAAGAATGTACAAGACTTCTATGGCATTTACCATGTACTTGGTTCAGGTACACCAATGTAGTGCTTGTGCAGCAGAGTAGAGGAAGCATCTGCTTACGTTTGAGGTGATCAAAGTTGGGAGAAAACTACTTGGTTTTAAAAATACAAATGACATGCTTCTGGAGGTTAAAGCAAAGTCAACAGGGGTCTTGGTTACTGAAGAATCAACACAGCAGAAGGTCTTGTCCAGAGAAATGCAGTTGTAAAATCACAGATGTAAACTTTGACAATGAACTTGCTTCAGAAAAATACCTATCTTCTTAGCCCTAGAATTCTGCCAAAGCCATCACACTCATTTTCTTCTGTAAATGAATTTGGTTGAAATTTAGTTGTTTGCTTGCTTCTGGGGTTTTGTTTGGTTGGTTTTCTTTTTTTACAATCTTACCTGAAAGCCATGACAGATTTATATCCTGCATAACAAGAGTCTACAGTCTGTCACACCCAATGGAACTCACATCTACAATGTAAATAAGTCCATCTTTCCTCAATCCACATTTTACTAGCCCATCTTCCCACCCATGCAATTATATGCAGAATCTTCTACTATCCAGAGTAAAGCTTAGGCTAAAAGCCATCAGAGCCCTGTAGACCTTCCCCCATAATGACCCTCCCAGACTGCCTGGCTACAGTCCCAAGCCCTCAGGAAAAGCTACATTTTCAAATGAGACATAAGTGACCAGCGTAACTTTTTCTAACACAGAAAAACTGTGTTCATTTTATAGTTTTCTTAGAAAAATGTAACATTTCAAGTTCTGTTATGACAAGCAGCTGAAGGCAAAAGGATTTTTCAAGGCACAAAGGCACTACATTCAACAGTCATTTTAAGTATCCTGAAGGACATTCAACTTGCGTAAAAGCATCAGTTAATAAAACCCAATACCAGATACTGGGAGCACAAGAAGTTAAATAATGCCATCAAAAACAGCTCTTGAGAACTCCTAGATGTTTCCTGGAAATATATCTGCATAAAATCAGGCTACACTGTATTGTTTTAGGGCAGTCCATAAGCCTTTTAAAGATTGCTTGTCCAGGAGTACTTTGAGTGGTTCTTTTATAAAGAAGAGGAGGCACAATGGAAGATTGGATGACTGCAGAAAGTGCATCCAGTCACATGTACAGAGGAGGGACTTAGAGGAGGGAAGAAAGGAGAGTACTGGGATTACACAGTGCTTAACATGACACCTCCAAGATCTTCTGGACTTACTGCAGAACCCATCTGCCTAGCCTTCAGGTAGGCAAAAGAAATATCAGATCTTCTCCTATCTTCCCAGGAGCAGGTGCTGCTCAATGGGAAGAGTGGAAAGCTTAGCTGGGCAGGAGCAGTGTCTGTCCTGGGCTGCAGGGTGCCTCAGTAGGGCGGCTGGGCTGCCTTGCTTGAGGAAGGCCACTGTGGAGGCGTGTCTGGCTGATCAATGGGCTCGTAGGTGCTGTGGTCCTGGCCTCCACTGGTGACACCTGAGTGGAGATGGAAGAGAACAAGCTTGGGACAAAGGCAGAAGCACAAGGACTGAATGCTCTAGAAGAAACTGTACAGCAACTCAGGAGGACACATTTTACCAGCTCCCAGCACCTGTGGTCTGTGATCTTCACTAAACAGGGAGGAGGTAAGAAAAGTCATCCTCCAACACACCCATTCTTTCCTTGAGAACTGGTCTCTTAGTAGCCACACAGCTGTGTGGAAAGCAATACCCACAATACCCCATAGCAGCACAACAGGTTCCTGTAACAGTGTATTTCAGCAAGATAAAGTGTATGAGAACTCACTGAAAAATAAACAGACAGAGCCAGAAGCTGCAGGAACTGTGGCTAGCTGACAGCATAGATTTAAAGGAATGATACATCCATGAACCCCACTTCCCAAAAATGCAGCTATGCCTCAAGTGTGGCACAAATTTGAGTCCAGTGGTGCTCCTAACTGCACTATGAACAATTTGTCTGTGCAAAATCATGTTACTGTCCAGCGAATGAGCAGGGAAAGAGGAGGGAGAGAATGTCCATGGACAGCTCTTTGTCTATGGGCCAGGCATTTGCCATGGGGAGAAAGCAACCTGAATCACCAGACTATGAGGGATTTGTTCTAAGCAGTAAGGATGCTCCCAGGCAACAAAGAGGGACTTAGTGTTGATGGAAAACAACACAGAAAAGGCCAGAAAAATTTCAACACTGCTGGGTTCAAAAGAAAATGCCAGATAGAAGGAAAATAAGAGGAAATTTGTCAAGCACATTAATCACAAAGCAACACACAGTACTGACAATCTTGTAAGAAAGACAGTTCAAGAGGATATGAAACTACAAAGTGTCTTAATTCCCACCTGTGTCTGAGAGGAGACTTGGTTTGGGATAGTGTGGTTGAAAAGAAGTGCTGCCAAATTCCAAGCCGAGATGAACTCCTCAATGATACCAATACTTTCTATACATGTGTTGAATCCCAATGACAAGCACAGTGAGCAGCTAATAAAAACTGACACCAAAAAGGCACTGCAGGTGACTCACATGCCTCCTGACCCAGGTAAGACATATCCATCTGGATTTTCACAAGTAGCTGGCAGAGACAACATCCACACTCCACTAGCAGAGAGGTGCAAATACCACACAGTGCCCTAAGCCATGGTTTCATTCCATGGCTTCTCCTCCTCTGCAGGCTTCCACCTCTTTTCACAGGAGTGTGATCTTTGCTACCACCAAAGCAGAATAAGAGACAGCTTCCAGACACTGTAATGCAGGTACACCATCTTTTGTCCTGCACAGCCTTCTTAAGATGACAAACAGAACTGTGACAGGCTGCAGGTTTTGCCAGCATGAATTCAAACAAAAATCCCTGGCAAACAATTAATCCCTGGCAGCTGCTCAGGCATGAACTAGTACCAGGAATGCTTGGCAAATCTGACCAGTACCCAGAACCACCTAGCCACAGCCCATCCTCTCTAGCAAATCTTCCACATTATCACTTTCAAATACAACCAGGGGAAGAATTAAATGTCTCCAAACTAACTCCTATCAGGTAAACATTAGTCCCATTTTCCATGTGAGGAACAAAGTCCAAAGCAATCAGGGTAAATAGGACATGTAATGCCCACATGGAATTAGAAATCCAGCTTTATTTCCTTCTTGTTCATGATCCAGCCAGAGGAAATATTGCCTCTACTTTCCCCCAGAAGGAAGAAAGGACACCCAAAAGTTTCAAACACACACACACAAATGCCAGAGAGGGAAGGAAAGGAAGGAAAGGAAGGAAAGGAAGGAAAGGAAGGAAAGGAAGGAAAGGAAGGAAAGGAAGGAAAGGAAGGAAAGGAAGGAAAGGAAGGAAAGGAAGGAAAGGAAGGAAAGGAAGGAAAGGAAGGAAAGGAAGGAAAGGAAGGAAAGGAAGGAAAGGAAGGAAAGGAAGGAAAGGAAGGAAAGGAAGGAAAGGAAGGAAAGGAAGGAAAGGAAGGAAAGGAAGGAAAGGAAGGAAAGGAAGGAAAGGAAGGAAAGGAAGGAAAGGAAGGAAAGGAAGGAAAGAGGAAAAGCCTCTCAACACCACTGTGGGCAAAATGGCTGTCAAAAACTTCAATTCTGCAAGGGGAGAGAGGAGGAATATAAATTTAAGGCCAAAGACACACCAGAATGACAAAATGAAACAACAAACATGAGCAAGACACAGAAAACACCCTGTCTGCCTGGAATGGAGGGCAGAATCCAGCTGCACAGAGCTCAGGCTGAAGGGTCCAAAGTGCAAGGCAGTCCTGAGGAGGTGGCCCACACTGACATGGAAGCAGAAAAAGCATCCTACCTATGTTAAAGGTGTACTCTCCTCCACGCTCCCGATACATTCGATACACCAAATAGCAGGACACAGGCTTGAGGAGGAGGCTGAAGATGGCCATGCCTATACTGAAACGCTTCGCATCGCTGAGGAAGTCGTGTGCAGGGTAGAAGATAGAGATGTGAATGATGTCTGTCAGGACTGTGAGCAGCAGGCCAGTCAAGAGCTGGAAACAAGGACAGAGAATGGGACACAAACAGAACAAGGGTTTAACCACTGACAGTAACAGCCAGTTTCTGTTTCCTGTGACATCTATGTTGCATAATCATCCTTCACCCCAGTATCACACAGCACTCTTGGTACAGCCCCAGGCAGACAGATACTCCTAGATGAATGATCTTTTATTTCATGCCTTTTCCTGTGTGATATCTTCTCATAATATAGTCTAGAATTATTTATTTTTGTATGCCAATTTATTAAATGTTTAGAAAAGTGTTTTACAGATCCCCTCCAACTGAAGCATATTAAACACTTTGAGTCCTCATCTGGCATTACAAGTTACAATAGCAGGTAAAAACAGGAAGAATCAAGTATGTCTCATCTCTGAGAAGAAAAATAATTGACAGTGAATGCTTCTCACCATGGATTAGAGAGTTCATAGATTTATATGCTCTCTCAAAAAACACCCAAACCCACCCAAACATGAATCTTCTGTATTGGGAACAGCTGAAAATCATCACTAGCTCAAAGACTCTGCCCTCCACCCTCTTTCTGAGCAGCCTAGGGGAAACCAATACTCTTACACTCACCATCGTTATGGCATCAAGGGAATCTCGCTGCACAATGGCCCAGATCCCCACTGCAAGGACACTGAAATTTCCCCAGGCATAGGAGAGTGGCAACATGTAATTCATGCTTCCCCTGCCAAATGAGACAAAAAATCCAGCTCATATTCACAACAAGTCTGCAAAAGTTTGGTTTCATCCCTGTTCCCATACAAACACCTCACTCTTAGATTTAGGATCTTCTTGCACACAGGCACAAATAGGGAGTGCTGGTTCCCAGGGAACATCCCATTCCTAGTTTGAAGGAATCCCCTCTTTTCCCCCAGGCCAGACACTAATCACTCACCACACTGTGAGCAGCCAATGTACCAGAATGATAGCCTATGGAAAAAAAAACACAAAGAAACAGGAAGACAGGTTAGTATGTTGGGAGAACTCTGGGAGGATCAATGTGAAATGGTACCATCTTGTTCCCAAGGGATGGGTGGAAGAGTGGCTTGGACCCATGAACCAGTGCAGAAAGATGGTGAAGCAATTGGGACAGTGAAGACAAAGCTATTTTTCTCCACATCTGTTGCTGAGTATGTCCTGTGGTGCTACACTGTAGTCATTCACTCTTCTTGTCATCTCTGTCAACAGCTGATTCAGGGACCACTTAGCCTTTTCTAAATGGGTTATTAATTTTGGAACTCCATAAGAGTTTGCACAGAAAGCCAGGCAATCTGATTAACGCTGTGCTAGCACAGTTTATACATTAACAATCTGGCATCCCATCACCAAAAAGCCCATGGATAGCCATGCCTACAGCTCCCAGAATTTCCCTCCAGTCCTCAGCAAATCCTTCTTTTACCTCCTTCCAGTCTGTTCAGAGCAGTGGTCCAAGCTCACTGCAGCATTAACAGACCTGAAGGCTTTTTCCAGGACTCTGTGAACCTGATCCTGCCAGAGTACACAGCTCTTTTCACTCCCAGTGAAGCCACTAGGTCCCATTACCAGCAGTGGCCTGAGTAGCAGTAAGATAATGCTATCATAAATTCTGTATTTTGCAAGTGTCCTTAATGATCATGGTCCTTGTGCTTAATGGGACAAATCCAAGAAGAAAGGATCATACTGTAATAAGTGATACAAGGATGCTCTTCACCACCACTTGCCATTTTTGTAACCAAGGAAACATACCCTACATGTTTATTCAGAGAGCAAATGGGAACAACAATATATCACCCAAGGCTTTTTCTGTATCTATAGTCTGCTGGTCACTCCAGCAAAAGGAGATCACTCCTATTTCCTCTCTAAACTTTTATAAAAGCAAGAATATGGGAGACAAGGCTCTATTAACAGCCTCACTAAGGAAAGGCTGAAGCCTGGACATATCAGAGGATCCATGGGATACAGGAGCACTTTCATTTTTTCCTAGCTGTGAGAAAGTCTTCAAATTGGCATTTCTGCTGACCTTGGTATTAAAAAACTAAACCCACATTATCAAAACCCCTCTGAAGCACACTCCCCCGCACCAAAGGAAAAAAAGAAAATTGGGAAATGAGTACACAGCAAAAGAATAAGTTACTCAGTGAACACAGGAAAGCTGTATGCAGATAGGAGCATAAAGACACAAAAAATAAATTAAGATCTACTGACAGCCTGCTAGATTCTTTTGACTTAAAACATCTCTCATCCCACCACAGCTGCTGAGCACTCACTAGACTTTGCTGTAACTTCCAACAATGCTTAGAGAGATTTTTACTAATTCATTTTTTTAATTGTTTATGAAAGCTTACAAAATGCTTCACTACCCCTTGTGCTTCCCCTTCTCCCAAATTGTACCACAGACACAATGGAAAACCTGCTAATCAGTAAAATACAAGATGTTCCTGGATAAGAATGGAGACATGCAAATAGCATTTACTCAAGAGACTATCACAACATCAGGAAAAATTTTAATTAGGTGGTATTTAATTGCATGTTACATACCCACAAGACCCCGCAAGGCTCACCAGTTAACATAATTAAGCAGGGTGGGTTTTTTTAAAAGCTGTCTAGATCAATACTGCAGTTACTAAATTATGAGGTATGTTTAGTCATCAGCATAAAGTCAGGTATACTAGGGCTTATACTATGAATGGCTGCTGAAATAAAACCAAGATATTCCCTTTTTAGTTATTAGTCCAATTTACCTGACAGTTCTTCAGCAGTCTATGAAATGGCTGGTGGTGTTGGTATGCTTTAACACAGAAAATATGGTGTTAATGAAAAACTACAAGCTACTATGTGAGACCAGTTAATTTGCAGGCACTCTTCTAATAAAACAGCAGAAGAATTTAAAATTTTTCCATCTATCCAAGGACTTAAGTCTGTAGATAAGACAGACATACATTTCTTCTTTTGAGAAAATAACTCTGAAGTTATTGATGAACTAGTGGTGAGAGCAGAAAATAAGAAAGGTGGGTCTTTTGTCTCCATCTCCTCTGGGAAAAAGGATGGCTATGTAATTAAAAGCATCCCATTGGAAACTGGGGAGAGCTAAGGAGAATTCCTACCTCCTTTGCAAATCCCAGCATGTGATGGAACTAATTGCCAAGCATAAAAAGAGCCAGGGTCTGCCAGGGTCTCATTAGATGGGAAGCTCTTTGGAACAGGAACTCTTTTAAACATGCTTCAGCACAAGACTGAATTTTGAAGAAGTTAAAAATGAAACAGTTCCAAATTAAAGTTATTTTCTTGGTTTTATCTAAATTTCTATTTTAGAGTGAGCTCGCCTACTCTACGGCATTCACCTGAGAACACACAAAACCAAAATATTAATCTGAGTGGCCACCTGTGAATATGCTCCTCATTATTATAACAGAGTGATAATAATGAGAGTGCTTAAGCAGTGGGACAGACTATACAATGGGGCTGACATGGCTCTGTTCTTATTTTAAAACTCAGCTGATTTTTGAGTTGAGCTATTTGATCTAACTTTGCAGTTTGCCTTGCTTTGAGTAGGAGGTTTAATCACATGGCATACAGACATCTCTATTATTCCTTGACTCGGTGACTTAGCATTAAAAAATGCCTAAGCACAAAATACGTGTTTCCAGGCACATGGATTGTAGGGCATTGTCCAGCCTTGATCAAACGTTGTATTTCAAGGCTCTGCATGATTATTTCAATAATCATGGCTGTCATGGCAAAAGTATGGCTGTGCTGCTTCCCCCGTTTTGCTGAGCATGGCTGTTAAAACCGAGCCAGTAGATCCTGTTCAATGAGCATGTTCCCCACCCACTCCAGGGCAAAGCCTACCTTAATTTTACAGCTCTGCAAGGAGCTTAAAGAGAGACCCCAAGGCTAAGATACTGCTACATTCTGGCACAGGCACAGCTCAGTCATGCAGCTTTCTTTGAACTATCTCTATCACAAGACTCATCTTCATAATCTCACAGAACCTGTAAGCAGATCATGCCAATGAATAGCAGCAGTGTGTGTTACTTACTCTTCTGAGTAAGAATCTTCCCCACCTTTGTGGTATTTTACAGGGAATCAGGCCCTAACTCAGGAACAGAATGAAGTGCAGGCACAACTATTAACTCCCAATTCCTGTCTTTGCAGCTCAGAGCAGAAGTGGCAGACTTCACAACCAAGAATTTCTTAATGCTGAAAACAGTTTGCCCAGGAC
Source organism: Lonchura striata (assembly GCF_050655825.1). Lineage (NCBI taxonomy): Eukaryota > Metazoa > Chordata > Aves > Passeriformes > Estrildidae > Lonchura > Lonchura striata. The sequence goes on from NC_140723.1 coordinate 6,458,624, forward strand.
AAACTCACACTTATCTAGCAAGAGACTGGGAAAACAGTTGTCTGAACAAGAGAAGAAAAGCAACATTTTAGTTTTGTTGTCTTTGTGGCTCATTCATTGAAAAGTCAGTGTTTTTCAGCTCCCCTATCTTCATTTCTCATGGAGAACATGTATTTCGTGTTGGCAAAATTTTTAATTAAAATGTCCTTAGTTTTCACTGTTGTTTTAGCGTGGAAAAAAAAAAAATCAAACCAAGTTAAAAAACAAAGCAGAAGGCAAGATCTTTTAATCTTCCTAGTGCCCTGGGAACCACACAGTAGTCCAAACTTGTCAGAGCAAAGTATCAGCTAGTTTCCAGAATGTAATATAATCCACAAGCTGGGCCTTGAAAAATCCATTTGCTTACTTGCCTCTAACAAGGGAAGTTGCTTTTCTTGGTGAACTAGTAAGAGGGGTATTCATCATTATATGAACAGCAATCTTTTCTTTAATACAGCCACATGAAAGCTGTCCTGTACAAAGCTGAATTAATAATGGTAGCTGAGATAATTCTATTCTCTCTTCCAACCCATAGGCAACCTGGTCCGAGGCCACTGCTCACAGCTTAACGAATCACCAGCAAAAAAAGCCCTGATGTGATCTGTGATGCTCTCAGTCTCTGGGCAAAGCTTTAACCAAAGAAAGCACCTGAACCATTCTGCATTAAATGAAATCACAAAGTAGCAAAGCTGGGAAAGGACAGAAACATCTAGAAATCTCAGAGTTCTGAAAATGTGAAAGAAAAAAGAGAAAAATATAACATATCTGGTAGCACAGAAGACATCAGAATCAAATATCGACATCAAAAGCAAAGTGTGATTTTAACATCCACTGGCTTGTCACCAACTGCTTCTTCCAAAAGTGAAAAATGTTATGTTACTGGTTAAGTCTCTTATATCTCCTTTCCCTGGTTATCAGATATTCATTGAAATTTCCGAAGTGCCCACAAGTGGAGCCTGCCCTCCCCAGCAGAGAAGCAACTGCAGTTATGTCTCAGATGATAAGCCCCAAGTAAGTGAACTTATTTTTCTAAGATACTTTGTCTGACAAGCAAAACTTTGTCTCCTCAGGATTGAGGAGTGCAGTGTTTATCTTGCCTTAGTTCTGGTCAGCTGAGCTGGAAACCTCCATGGACACTAGTTAATAGCCAGCTGTTGTCTCTGCACAGTCCTTAGCCACTTCAGCAATATCTCTGAAGTAGGGGCAAACTTTGGAGTCATCACCTGGTGGGTTTAACTAAGAATCATAGAATACACTGAGTTGGAAGGGACCCATCAGGATCACCAACTCTTTGCGCTGCACAAGACACCCCAAGAACTCCAGCCTGTGCTTGAGCGCATTGTCCAAATGCTCCTTGAGCTCGGGCAGGCTTGATGCTGTGACCCTGCGGAGCCTGTTCAGGGCCTGATCACCCTCTGGGGAAAAGGTTTTCCTGATAGCCAACCTAACCCTCCCCGCGACTCGGATTCCTGGCGTTCAGAACTTCTGCACCCTTTGCGCATGTGATAAAAAAAAAAAGTAGAAACTTCAGTTTTTCCTTCTTAGGAAAAAGGAGGAAAACTTCAGTTTCTTCTCCTTAGGAAAAAGGAGGAAAACTTCAGGTTTTCCTCCTCGGAGAGCCCCGCAGCTCCGAGCAGGGCCTCAGCCAGGACGCGGAGCAGACATTCGGCTGGAGAACGTGCGAGAGGAAAGGATACGGGGAGGGCTGCCCGGAGTGCCCGCGGCTCCACCCGCCCCAGGAGCCCCCCGGCCCCGCTCCCCGGCCCCGGGGCAGGGCAAGCCCTACCTTGAGGCTGACGGCCGGCAGCTCCATGGCAGCGGCCCCGGGGCCGCTCGGTGCGGCAGGGCCGGGCTCAGGGGCGGGGGGAGCCGGGACACCGCCCCCGGCCCCGCCCGGCCCGGCCGCGTCGGGCGCTGCCGGCGGTGCTGGGCCCTTGCAGAGCTCGCTGAGCTAGGCGTGTCCAGGGTGCTCTGCCTGCCTGGTGTGAACTGTTATAAACGCAAATTAGTCCAGCCAAATTAAAAGTGAAATAATAAAATGTTTATTTAGGATCGAATTCTTCCCGGGCCCAGAACAGGCCCTTGTCGGAGCTCGCTGAGGGGCGGCTGCTTAGGCGTGTCCCGTCAGGACAGGCAGCCCGGGTGCTCTGCTTGCTTGATATGAACTGTTATAAATGCAAATTAGTCCAGCCAAATTAAAAGTGAAATAATAAAATATTTATTCAGGATTGACTTCTCTCTGAGCCAGCCACAAGGAAAAGGACAGTGCCGAGCCCGGGTTCGGCGCTGGGTGCATGACAGGAAGGAGCCTCTGGCAGAGGTTCCCCTGGACACACACAGACCACACTCCTGGGCCCTGCAGTTCTTACAGGAAATTTTCCGCCCGAGGCCAGGATTTCAGCCTTTTCTTTCTATTCAGAGTCCCACATATTCATAAAGTTCTTTTCTCCGAGCCGGGGTTGAACAATCCAGGTCCAGGTGTGGACGATTTTTCCTGATTTTCCTGGCGTTCAGATGTATCAGCCCGGAGGACTCCAGTGATCCCAATCTTGGATTGTTACCAGGATGATCAGCTCCCAGGTCCTTTGGTATTGATCAGCTCCCAGGTTCTTTGGTATTGATCAGCTCCCAGGTCCTTTGGTATTATTCAGCTCCCAGGTCCTTTGGGACTGATCAGCTCCCAGGTCCTTTGGTATTGATCAGCTCCCAGGTGTTCCAGCCCATCTCCAGACTGGCCACATGTATAAGATTGTAAATGAGGCATTGTCCAACAAAACCCGGCTCTGGTGTAACCGAATATGTGTGGGGGGGCAGCTCACAGTGCTGGTGTGTGTAGTTTGTAATAACTAAATATTACACGTGCCAAATCATATTTCCCTTGATTCAATACAACAATATTTCATTAGCACAAATTATAATAATGCATAACAGAATGATCTTGATAATGCCTCTGTTATGTGTAGTAAACATAATTTGCGCCATTCCTTGTATGAAATATCTAATATTGGATACTTGACAACCCTAACAATTCTGTGAATTTGTTTCAAAAGCCACCATCAAGTTAAAAATATGCATATATAAGTTTCTTGGTTACAACACCCAGCTATAGTGTCCACAGATCAGTTTGTTGGCTGCAAAAAGGCAGCCAAACTCTTCCTTCTATTTGTACATGCAATGTAGTGAGACAAGGTTGGACATTATACTTTGGTTGTAATCAGTGTCTGGGAAAGCTGTGTGCAAAGGACTTAGCAGCTTTCTGCAGGAAGAGTTCTTGTGCATATATCAGTGGTCTGACCAAAATTTAAGGAGTTGCAAAGAAACTGTTGATAGACACCAACAAAAAGGTTATTTTGAGGTGCTAACTGTGCTCAGCTACGTCACCCAACAGCTAAGTCAAGTTAAGGTCAGTCTTAGGTGTTGAGGCAGTAGCTAGGATGGCTGGCAGGTACACAGTTGATTCCCTTGGCCCTGGATTTTTCCCCTAGAACTCGATGACTGTATCCTTTGCCTAAAATCCTGGTGCAAATAACAAGTTCTTCATTTCTTATTCCTAAAGAAATCTGGTTTCATTTTAGAGCTAGAGAAGTTGCTAAGTGACCAATTCAACCCCACACAGTTCAGCTGTAATTTACCATTTCCTGTGTAGTTCATACCAGCAGCCTTCTCCCCAAGTCTAGCAAATGAAGTAACAGAACCCAGAGGTCAGGATGACATTTCTCAAACCCTCCTATCCTTGCCTAATGTGTGCTGTCTGCAGTGTAAGACTGTGATGTCTTATTAGGTTAGTTCCTTTCTTGTCATTATTCCTTCTTAAAGAAAAGATGGGGCCTCTGAGAAATTAGCTGGGTCAGAGGTTCATTGCAGAAGTTGGATGTGGAAATGCATGTGTCATCCTTCAGTCTCATTTCCAGTTCAAGCAGTGAGAATTGTGCAGTGCTGAACCTACCATCAGACATTCTCAAACAAGCCACAAATGTAGTGCTATCCAGCCTGTCCTTGACCGTGTCCTGAGTGCTATTGACTGCTTCAAGCAGCACACTTCAAGATTTCCCAAGGCAAAGCATTAAATGCCAAAATGAAATTACCTAGAAAATGCTAGGAAGCATAGAGGATAAAACTAACTGGCTGCATAGCTAAGAACAAAAGTAAAAAACCCAAAAAGGCTGTGTAAGTCCCCTCAGGAATCTCTGAATATGTCACTTTCAAATGAAAGATTGAAATATAACTCCTATTGCCTCATGACACATGAGCTGTGCCTTCACTTCCATTATTATGTCTTGCATGGACACATTACTGGGTCTTGCAGGGAAGTCCTGTCTTTATCTACAGAGGTGGTGATATCAAATAACATCAATGCTAGTGGTTCCAGTAATGCCAAGGAATGACTGGATTTCAACATAAATGACAAAAATATGTGACACTTGGGATGGGGGGAAAGCTAGAGAGCCTGAATAGGCACACTGCTGGCTCAGTGCTGTGTGCGAAGTGCACTAGGATGCCCTTCTGCCCAGACAGGTATCTTTCAAAGGAGAGCTGTTTGTTAGGAACATAAATTCTGCTGTCCCAGTTGAATGATAAGCACTGTTAGGATGTAGCATCATGTGGGCGTCTTTGCTCCCTTCAGCTTTCTCACTCAGCCTGAGACAGAGTCTCATTATCATTTATGCAGCGTGAGCCATAATTTGAATTGATGTGTCCACTGTTCAATGCAAAGCATTTCCCCTTGTACAATAAAAGCACTTGATTTCATTTTGTTCATCAGTGTATCATGCAGTTAATTCATCCCTGCTTATTATATCCTGGGCTTGCATGTCAGGGACTCAAGGGATTTAGGAATTATCTCATTGATATGAAAGCAATGAGAGCTGTGACTGACATTATGCATTTGTATGTCTGTCACACCTGTGTGATCTGGGGGTTGCTTGTTTTTTATTTCTACATTGTGCTGGTGTACCTTGTAATTTGCCTCTCTGTGTAGCCACTGTCTCTCTTCCCTTCCCCAGGTTTAATGAAGAAACACAACATGGTGAGGAAGATAAGCAGTAAGTTAAAGAAGGGCTGCAGGGAGAAGCAGGTTACCCAGGAGACTGAATAAACAGATTTTTGTGACTAGAAGACTGCTCCAGGTGATTTCAGCTCACTGCAACCAATGCCCAGCAATTATCTGCTTTATGCAAAAGCTGTTGTTTTTTAAAATATTTTGGTTTGCCTTGTGCAGACTGAGTAAAAGCCTAATACACAGCTGGATCTCCACCCTGATAGCAATAAAAGTGAGCTAATAAAGCAGAAATGCTTTCCTTTGCATTTTCAGGACACTGTACCCTTGGTGTGTAAGATGATAGCAATTCCATAGGTTAATTCCATAGAGTTAATAAAATTGCTTCTGCTGTCCTTATCTGGCCCTTGGAGGTGGAGACAAGCTCACCTCTCATAGTTCTGCCCTTCTCCCCCTCTCTAGGGGTTTAGTCTGAAGACAACTAAAGACTGCAGCTGACACCAGCATCTCTAAGTTTTGCCCCTGGCTATGGAGTTGAGAGCAGTGAAGGCACCAGCTCAGCACAAATACATATATATATTAGCCACAGAGCCTTTCTGAATAAGTAGTGAGGAAGGACATATAGAAGTTGCCCGGCTCTACAAACTCCCTTTTAAATCCCAGTGGGAAATCAGCAAACAGAATCATTATCTGTATTGGAGGGGAAAGTGAAGGTATTTTGGATGCTGGTGGAAAGCCTCCTCCTGCAATTGCAATGCAAAACAGACTATGGCAAGGTGATTTGGGGAGTGGAGAGGGTCACATTAATGTGGTGTCTTGACAAATGCACTTGGAAGTCCTTCCCAATCTCAGCAGCAATGAGCTGCTCCTCTGATTTTCTAAGATCTAACTAAAGCTTTGAGATATCATTAAGAGACCACTCTTCAAGGTTCACTGGCACTCCAGAAAATGAACTGAAGCACCAGAAGTGGTTTTATGGAGCACATATGCTCACTCAGAATGTTCCAAGAAAACAACAGCCCTCGGGTTTTTTTCTGATAAAAAATATGAAAGTAATGTATTTTCCAGGCTTCATGTAGCAGAGAATGACTGGCATGGATGAGAACAATTTGATATAGCATGGGTTTCAAATTGAAGCACTTTCACACACTGTGGATTTACAATGGGGTAATTACTGGGGGAGGGAAGGAAGGGAGAGAGTTTCAATAAAACACCTCCAAGCGAAAATGAATGCAGACTATTACAGACCTGAGACAGAATAATTCCCAAGTGTTTTAATTTGTGCTTCCACTCCTTGCCTCTCTTGCAGTCATCATTTTGGCAACTACCAGCAACATGCCTGAGATCCAACAGCATTTGCAGAGCAGGCAGCTGCTGAAGTGATTATGTCAAATCAGCATGCTCTTCTCTCTTTTCAATGTTTAATGATTCTCACCCTTGGAGAAGCAGTTTAAGGTGATGCATAACCTTTGGACTCTCAGGGACAACTAACAGCATTAGCTATAGAATAGGACTTTGGGTGGGACTTTGTCACTCACCTTTATTGCATGCATGCTCTGTGATTAACTTTAGAAATTATTGCACAAAGTCCTGCTATGGCTGGTTTGGGCTTACTCCAAAGTCCTTTCAAGACAATAGTCAGTCTTGCAAGAGCTCTGACTTAAATTCTCTGGGGGCAGCAGAGAAGCTGAGCTTGTGTGAATTCTTAATTTGAGTTTCTTAAACAATCAGTTGAGAAGAACATATAAATCAAGTCTTGCTTGACATTTGTATCTCTCTCTTGTTCAGACTTAATGCCCTCAAAGGCAAAACTTACTGAGAGCACTGTGACTACAAGATACTGGGAAGAAAGGGGAAAGCTGCTAAAAGTAACCCGTGATGGTGATGCTCTGCAGCTGCTGTCATGCCTTTGAGACAGCACAGAGTGGCACTAAGAAGCTTTGCTGTGCTCACAGGTGGGTTGGACTTGTACAAATATTGCCCTGAGGTTTTATATGACAGGCTGCTCTTGCATTCTACACTTTTGCATGTTATTTACTCAACAGCTTTCCTTTGCACTTTGCAGTTGTGAAGTCAGTAGTCGATCTGGCTGACCCGTAATTCAGGCTGATTCCTTCCACGCTGCTGTGGCCATGCAGCATGTGCCTGTGCCACTGCTCACCTTCCTGCTCCACCTCTGCGACACCACAGCTTGACTCAGCAGGAATGACACTTGGTCACAGGCTCTCTTTCTGAAACTCCAGTGTGAGCAAGCAATCCAGTAATCTGTAAATTGCATCAGTAAAGTTGACTGATAACAGTTAACTGGATTTTCACTGACCTTAACTAATCCCACCAAAATTAAGAATAATGTTTTCTTTCTATTCAGAATCAATAGCAGACTGAAGGCTGAAAAAGCAAGAACTGAAGGAATAAGTCTGCTTTTAGAGTCTAAAAGCTCTAAAAAAATTCAGACTTGCTTGTATTTCACATGATATGCAACACAGTCTTGCTTAAAACACTGTCCATGATCCTACAAGGATCCCATTTGTAGCAAAAGAGGCAAGGAATACCTGCACACCAAGGATAAAGACCCCTGCAAAATTTCCTTCTCGCTTTCAGTTGCACTGTTCCCCCCAGATCTTGGCTGTGGCACTAAAAAGCAGTGTGATATCAAACGTGGTTTTGGTAGTGCCTGTGCATGTGGTTCTCATCAGTGTCACACAGACCAGAGGCTGGGAGCTCTGCAATTGAATGTGATCAATTAGGAGCCTTTTTTTCCCTTTATGCTCCCACTGACAATGGCACTGGCAGCACCACCCACTATTCGGATCTGGGCTGAAGGAGGGGCTGCATTGCTCTTCCTGGGTTAATAAATTGAATCCTTGCTGCTGTGGCATCGAGCTGGAGGCAAAGCACCTTTCTTTACTTCTGTCTTTTGTGCTAAGACGGTCATGCTGTAAACAGAAATCTAAACAGCTACATCCAACTCTGTGGTAGGTTTTGCCTAAGTGGTCCCATACAAATTCCTCATTTAGCAGGTGTGCACAGGTCAGAAGTGACACTGTATTCAATGTGGCCATGAGTGGGCACTCATCAGAGATGTAAAGCATAACTCACAGTCTTTGAGTGAATACACAATGCAAAGTAGCATCACAGAACAAACAGGATTGCAAATTGGAGTTTTGACTAACTAAATGGAACATAGGGGGTTTAGGGAAGCTGTGTAAAGAGGATTCTGCCCACAGCACCATCAATATTTAATATTTCTGTTCCTAAAGAAAGTGCTAGACATCTTCAGGCTCTTGGATGTAAAAAGCTTCATAGCTGGCACCCCGCAGAAGTCAGGGTATTGGGGTGTTAGCAGTAGCAAAGATCTTCACTAGTTACCACTACTCCAAGTTAACACAGGTAGTCTTTGTTTCTCCAATATATCACTGAGGCCAGTAATTAAGTATTAATATAAAGAAGTTTAAAACATCTGTCTGGCTACACTAGGTAGAAACAGTTACCTCCAATTTGAGTGAGAATACAGGCAACCTTGGGCAGAGAATTTTTTCTACCAGTGGCACAATTGTTCTGTGTGATTACCTCAAATCATCAGTGTTACCTGCTGACCAACTTCCTTATAGGCTTTTCTGGCTCTTCCACATACTTGGATACAGTCAAAAAGCAGAAGAGTTGCACAAAGGATATCCATCATATCTTTATTTACATATCACAGAAACACACATGCAACATGTCACAGGTTTTACTACAATGGAACAGCCTGTCCCTATCTCTTGTTACCAAAAACTTTATTTTTGGCTCACTAGGAAAACTATCACTTCCCCAGAAAGCTCCTAAAAATAATCATTTAAAATAACAGACCTGGCAGGATAGACAAATGAGTGAGAGCTACAGGCTGGGATGTCTTGCCACATCCTTGCAGAAACCAGGTGGTTCTCTGAAAGCAAGAAAGGAAGGAAGGATGGAGTGGGATTGGATGGTCCCAAAGATAGCAGGTCCCGAGATGAAGTGGAAGTGTGTAACAGCTAAGCAATGCCTGGAGCAGTGAAAAAGAGAGAGAGAGCAAGAGGTCTGCCAGAGGGTCCTCTCTCACCTAGGCAGGAGCTGATCCATTTCCCATCTTTGATTCCACTTGGATTCTACAAATTTCCTCTCCTCTAGGAACTTCCAGTCCTTAAAGAGGATCTGTCTACCCTTATTCTCAAGCAATAATTAAGGGATAAAATTTAAGCTCATATCCTCTTGGCCCTGAAGAATCTTCCACATCTTGCCTCTCTTGAGAGAAGATGAAACTGCAGAGCCTTTTCCAGAGAATGGGAGTCATGATCATTGCTTACTAACTAGGAGAGGGGGACTCAATTCAGAGGCAGGAATGTGCTGAAAGAAGGGGTAGGGAGTGCAGTCCTGCTATGGAAAAGGCTGATGCCACTGTATTTATAATGAACATGAGTTTTGGTCTAGCTGAGACCTGGCACGTTCAGAGCCTGCAGCTTCCATCATTTGCTCAGCTTTTTCCTCTAATTCCCACTGCTAGGTATAAACAGTCTGACCCCAGCTCCTGACCATAGAGGCAGTAGTCCCACCCTCCTAAACATTAATGAAAGATCCCTGCTCTCCGTTGGCCGAGTCAGGCTCCACGCAGCGCCCCTTCCTCCGGGTCACTCTTCGGTTCCGGTGGAATTTGGCATAACAGCGCAGCCCTATGGAAAAGACAGAGGTGCAGAAGTGAGGAGGGACCAGGGCTCCCTACAGCAGTAACACCAATTATTTCTCTGCCTTGCATACTGCTGCACTGGGGTCAGCCCCAGTGCTGTGTCAGATAAATGGGGTGGGAGAGAAATGCCTCACACAGACAAGGCATATTGCTCTCTGGGCACTGCTGTTCTGTTTGGCTCTGGTTTGGGATTCATTGTTCAGTCAGGTTTCACTGGATTCTTGAAATACCAATGAATTATTCCAATTGTTTCCAGTGATTTTATGGAAGCCCTGCTTGGTTTCCCACTATTACTTCCCATTACTGTCTAAGTAATCTCTCCATTGGGAAATTACTATAGACTTAATGTGCAGCAGCAATGACTAGGGACCTCCCCTTGTTATTTATTTCCCTGAATCTTCAAGAGGGAAAGGAAGAGACATTGAAGTGTTATTACTGGGACGTCTGATCCAAACCCACTGCTCATCTCCTTTAATTTCACTGTTTTAGATGCTCAATGTGCAGGGTCTGAAGGAAGCTAGCTAATATAGCATGGGTGCGTATGAAGGGGGAAAAAGGCATTTTATTTGTAAAAACCTTGAGTACATATTCTCCCAGGGCAGTGAAAGGTAATGGAAGACTCTTGTCATGGTAACTACTTGGTTTCTGGCTCCAAGAGGTTGATTTTATGGTGTTTCTTGTCTGACTTCATTACACCAGAACGTGTAGCTAGTTGGGCCAGACAGGGTATATATAGCCTGTGGGTAAACAATTCTCATGAAAACCCTGCTTTTCAGTAGTGCAGGATCTTGTCACTGGGGTTGGCAGGAGCTGATTTGATAATTCTAGAAACTGCAGCTCTTTTAACTTCTAGAGAAGGAAGCAGAGGATTTATAGCTTTTGTAATAAGACAGCTCAAAACTTTCCTTGGTTGTACACTGGAGATCCAGATGATGTCACATAGCAGTCCTTTGGAATTATGTCCCTGGGCTGCATTAAGACCAGCTTCCTTAAAAAGCTGGGTTTGTGCCCCTCATTACCAATCACCCCAGGGCAAACTGGCCTCCTAAAAGGGGAGCATGCAAGATCAGAGCACTACTCTTGTTTAAGCCTCTTGTTTATCTTACCTGGATCTTCCCTCTCTGGGGATCTTTTTTATGCTACACAGGATGCACATTTGCTATCAATTTATAACTAGCTTAAGGATAAAACAGGGCCTGGGGCAGCCTCATTAAGGATTGCAGAAACATGTTTCTAGGCTAATCTATCAGAAGGTCATCTCTGATTAGGACCTCGTGGTGTTACACAACACGCCCAAGGTGAAGACTATCATTTAACACTGCAACTCCAGGAAAGCTGCCCATTTAACTGGGTAAAAAGTAGGCAAATAGCCTGGACAAATCACTGGGTACCTAATGCAGGTCACAAAACTTGGCTAACAGAGTTTTGTTATGGCAGGCAAGACTCAGTGCTTGGAGCTGATCCTGAACATGTTTGGACTAGAAAAGTGCCTTTTAACACTTTCATAATGCACCTGCCTAGGAAAGGCTGCTGTGGATTCTTCAGAAACAGTTTTAAAAAACAAAAGCCTGAATCCTTCCCACATCTACTAAATTGCTACAAGCTCAGTTGAAATTAACTTGGGAAAGTCATGTTAGGCACAAGGTCATACAAAACAGTGTTTTCATAGTCTGTGATACTTGGAGGTACCACTGAAATGTTAATATATTGTGGCTTCTTCTGTTAAGTTGGTGGACATCAGGACCTTTGTTTTCAAGAGAGAAAACAAGATATCCTAGAGGACTCAACAGTCACACTGTGAGTCAGTGGCAGAAAGAGGATAAGAGCAGGAAAGCTTGGCTCCTGCTTTCACATACAAACCACTGTTCCAAGTCAACAAAGTCAGGGAATGTCTTGGGAATGGTTTATTTCTCATAACCATGTTTGCTATGGACCCACATAAGTTGTTTATTACAATTTCAATTTAAAACATAATCATCACTGCAATTGTACTTATTTTATGCTGTGAAACTGTGTAATTACTGCTTCACTTTTAAATTGTTAATTGTCATAATTCTCTCCATCTTTTTTTCTAAGAAAAAAAGGGTGAATTGTGGTGTCACATTTTAGCTAAATGTTATGCTGTCTCACACCTCGAAACTGTATGGTTTATTCCAAGCCTGTAATCCTCCCCTGAAGTATCGTGTCTGTAATCCCATTGGCCCAAATTTTATTCCGTGCCCACTTTGAATCTCCCTGTTAAATGTGCTGGTGGAATGAGACTCTCTCTCTTGGCCGGTGCTCTCTCAGCCACTCTCTCCCCCTTCCCTCCCCTTTCCCTCCTCCCTTCCCGGGGGTAGGACCCCCAATAAACCCTCCTCTAATTAGCACCCTCAGAAGCCATGTGGAGTCTCCAGCCAACCCACAGCTTGGGAGGCACCCCGGGGACACCCCTAAACACACCACAACAGTTTGCTTTTTTTTTTTGTTTTGTGTCCAGCATGCTCACTGCCCCCCCAGCTCCAGGAATACCATGATGGGTGAGGGGCAGCCCGGGATGCTGTGAGGGTTGAGGACCAGGGGCTGCATCTCCTTCCAGTGGGGGTGACTGGCTTGGCAGCCACGCAGTGCGGTGCACCTGACCTGAGATTCTGTTGCCCTGTGGTTTTTCCCTTTTTCTTTTTTCCCTCTTTTTTTTTTTTTTTTTTTTTTTCCTTTGGCACTGTGACTAGGGCTTGCCAGCTTGCTCTTCTGCCACTTGGGAGCCCAGAGCTGGTGTGTGCTGTGCCAAGATCCCAGCCAGGCACTCCTCACCAGTGACCTCTGCCAAGCAGCTTTCCTTCACACAGCCCCAGCAGTTTCTTGCTACTGCTTTGGGCATTTTGCTACACTTCAGCCCAGTACCCAGCGTCCACCAAGACCCCCCAACTTCTTCTGCTTCTGCCACTGCTTGGGGCTTAGTGCTGCAATTCAATTTGCCACTCACACATGGGATCTGCTCACCTCTGCTGTCCCAGCCTGCTCTGAGGTCTCTGCTGCAGTCCCTTTTGCCACCCAGAGGGGTCTGGGGCCAGCTGCCCACTGTGAGTTTGCAGCGGAGCCCCTTTTCTCTTTCCCTTTTCTCTCTCTCTCTTTTCTTTCTCCCTTTTCTCTCTCCCTTTTCTCTTTCCCTTTTCTCTCTCCCTTTTCTCTCTCCCTTTTCTCTCTCTCTCCCTTTTCTCTCTCCCTTTTCTCTTTCCCTTTTCTCTCTCCCTTTTCTCTCTCCCTTTTCTCTTTCCCTTTTCTCTCTCTCTCTTTTCTCTCTCCCTTTTCTCTTTCCCTTTCCGCTCTCCCTTTTCTTTCTCCCTCGCTGCTGGTTTTGTTTGGTGTCGCTGCCACCACTGTGCTTTGTTTGTCCTGCTATACACATATATACTGGTAAAGAACTCATTCCTTTCCTCATATCTTTGCCTGAAAGTCCCATCATTTCAAAGATATAATAATCTGGAATTAAGGGAATATTTTCCATTCCAAGGGAGGTTCCTGCCTTCCTTAGCAGACGCCTGTCTCTTAAACCAAGACAGGGAGCAAAGAGCTGGACTCACCTTCAGTGCACATACAGTCATCATAACACTTGTTGTTAAGGCCTCGATTGTGTGGTTTGCAGAGGTGCTCACGTAAGTCACAGCAAGAGCCTGAAACACAGGACCAGGGGTCAGCACAGCTCAGGTATCCCCTTACCTGTAGGGCTGCTCTGTCGTACAGACATCATCTGGTCCCACAACACACCTAGAGAGCCTCTGCCCTTCCTTTGCATACCACTTCCTATCACTAGTAGAAATCACAATGCATGTCTTAAAACCTGGGCTAGGTTTCAAACATCCCATGTTTGGAGAAATGACTCTGCCAAGCTGATCCTGACCTGGGAGGCAGTCAAGGTGGTGATCACACGGCTCTCCTTCAGCTGTCGTGGTTTCATTTCCACTGTTGGGGCTCTTACTGCGGCGTTTTTCTATGGAAAAAAAAAAAAGATGCTGATAGAAAATTTCAGACTAGTGTTTTCATGTTGGAGAATATATTTTTCCAGGGTAAAAACAGCCTCGAATTTCAAGAGTTTGAACTCTAAACCTTAATAATCTAATCTCCTCCCTATTTCTCCACTGTCCATTTATCATTTTTACTCTGCCCTCCAAATATGCATCCAAAATGAGAAACATTCTGAAACTGAGCACAAAACCCAATAAGCATTATGCTGCTTCTCTCTTCCCCCACCACTATGATCTCATGTCCTTCAGCACATCTCTGAATACTAACCATAGACAAACCTTACAGGATGACTTTTGGGAAAGAGAACAGGGAGGTTTAGCACCTTTCTTTTTAGCAGATGGCCATGTTTCTGGTTTGAGATCCTCATAATCAGTCCAGTCAAAGAGTGCCATATCCAAGGTGGGCATCACATCCCCATCTTGCCTGAGGCGGGCCTGCAAACCACAAATAAACCAGACAGAAAACAGATTACACTTCTATAGAGACACTGAAGTCTTTACAAATTTTCATGGTGCTTTTACATTAAAAAGGCTTTATGATTCCCCCTCCCCTCCTCCATTCCTGTCTTATCCACTGGGGATTCCTGGCATCTCATTTTCAAAAGTGAAGAACTTTCCCTTGTTGAGGCTGAAGCCAAGAGGGAAGTTTCCACTGCTTCTGTGTGAGAACAAAAAGTGAGCAATGAGCGTTAGGACTGGCTCTTCAGTCAAGTGCTCCTACTGCCCCTCTGGTCCTTGAAATTCAGTTGGATAGCTGAGGGAGAGGCAAGGCTTGGAGGTCCAGAACCGTTCCCAGCTGACTCTTTACCTGTGACCGTGGTGAAGTGGCTGGAAGAACAGGAGGCTCTTCTGTGGAAACAGCTGTGTCCAGTGCAGCAATGAGGAGCATGGTGGGAGTCAGACTTGTAGCTTCCTCTGCCTGAAGATTTTGAAACTGTTCTTCAGAGCTTTTGGGTTTCTTGTACAGGGAGCTTGGCCCAACATCAGGAGTCTTCCCTGCAATGGGTACAGTGGCATTACCTTTCTCATCCCTTTTCTCTGTGTGACAGATTTGAGTCAAAGGAATTCATGTGTCATCCAGTCACCAACCACTGTTCCATGATCCTGAGCTGCTGCTTTAGACCACTCTCTATGAGCTATTATAGTGAGAAATCAGGTCCAGAGTATATGCAGCTTGCTTTTTGCTTGCTTAAGACATACAAAATCACACCTCCCTGAAGATATGTCTATCTCTTGTTTAAGAAGCAAAACATGTTTTTTTCTGGTCTCAAAAGTACAAAATGTTCCTGTTTAACCATTTTTAAACCAACAGATTAAGCTATTGCAAATATCTGTGAATACATTCTTATTTGATTTTAGTAGTGAGTTATTTCAGTTTAGCTCAAGTCAGGACTTACCTAACTTGAAATTATCTTCACAGATATGTCCCTCTTCTTCATAAGTATTAATTTAAATATAGACCTTAAGTTAACGTCAAGAAATAAGCCCTATTTGTAGTCTGCAAATATTGCTTCAAAACAGATTTCTTGCATACTCTTACTTTGCTAACACAAGCTGTTTAGTCAGTCCTCTGAAAAAACAATAAGAGCTCTTCTTACTGAGGCAGGGAGGAGTGTAGGATGGAACTCAAGGACATGACACCCAGCTTGTCACATCGTGTAGATTGACACAAATTGCCTCGCTTCAACAGAACTCAAGGTTTACCACACTGAGCTCATACCACAGAAACACACACCCACAACTTGACCTGCAAAGGAAAGCAGTCCCAGTCGAAATCAAGCAACATTTTAAAGTTATCAGTGCAATTTCATGTATGCAAAATCTGTTGTTTTTTTTTTTTTTTGTTGCTGTTGTTCAGCATAAACTTAGAAGAGCACAAGCTCTGGTGAGAAGAAACTGGTCTTCAAAGCAAAATAAGGGGGTTGTGTTTTTCCCAATTCTCATCATTTTTTGAAGTCAGTGGAGAAATTGAACATGGCATGGACATACTTGTTCCTAAATTGGGTCATTTGCTAGAAAGGAAAATAAAAAAGCAGACCACCCTAAAACAGCCCATCAAGTCTTTGGGTCTGTCAGAGTTCCCCCTGTAAGACAAACTAGGTCATTTTCAAAAAATTGCAGCCAGCACTAAAATTCTGGTTCTGCAGCTCCCCTTTTTTCTTGTGCCTCTTTTGTTTGGCAGATTTCTCCCCAGAGCAGGCACACACTCCACACACCCATGTGGCTCCACCACAGCTGCTTCTCTGTCCCTCACACAAGAGATGCTCATTTCCAGTGCCACAACAGCCCCAGCTTCCCCTGGAGCTCAAATACCTTGGTGATGTTTGAGCCTGTCCCTGCGGCTATGCCGGCGATGTTCTCGGTTCTGCTTCTTTCCTTTCTCAGAGCCTGGAGACTGGTTTTCCCTCTCAGGATACGACAATTCAAACCCCAGGAACACGTCCTTATTTTGTTTCAGGGCTGCTGGCTGTCCCTCTGCCACCAGCTCTTCCACAGCTGAAGCTCCGCTGCCCATCTTGAGGGTCTCTTCCCCTGCCAGCTGCCCTCTTGAAGGCATGGTATGGACCCTCTCCTTCTTGGCCAAGCGTTGCCTGTGGTGGCGCCCAGTTCTGGGCTGCTGCAGCCACAGCTCTTGGTTTTGAAGGTGGTTGTTTTTCTCTGGGGCATTTTTGAGCTTCGTGCCAGGGTTCAGGGAGATTGCAAGACTGATGTCAGAAAGAACCAGCACGCACAGGAAAAGGAAAGAAGAGAAGGTGGAAGAAGTTTCCATAATCATGGGTGCTCTGTCTCACCTGCAATTAAAAAAGGGGAAAATAAAGCAACCAACACTTAGGAACTGTAAAGACCATCAAGACTCAGTCCTAGGACACTTAGATAAAAAACATTATGGTGTCCTGAGGTGGAATCAAGTTATTCCCTCTTTGCTTATTTCCTCTTCTCCCAGCCCTGGTTACAGCAGCTGAGACACATGTGCAGGGCCTGCAGGGCTGAGAGGTCCCAGTTTCATGTGCAAATGAGGCCATCAATCAGTAGGACACTTCCCTTTGATTCCTCACTAGCCCCCCTACCCTCCTATTCACAGCCCACCATCTGAGGGGCTGGGGAGGGGGGGTCTGGCTCCTGCCCACAGCTCTTAAGCCTGGCACAATACCAGCTGCCAGATTGGCATCCTGGGCTAGGGGCACTGGCCCCTCCTCACAGCTGGTTTTCTTGCAATGAAGATGTCAAAATGAGCAGAACTGGAGGCAGATGGTGGCCACACAGGACCAGTAACAGCCCTGAGCAGCTCAAGACAGAGACTTCCACATGTGCTTGCATACTGCTTCAGAGTGGTGGAAATTGGTCAAAGAAAGAAAAAAACACTGCAGATTTTGTGCTGATACCCCATGGCATAGCAGGGAAATAAAAAGGCTGTCAGCAGAGCAAGGAATGCTGGTCTAAATGACCAAGGGGCAGAGAGGCAGACTGAAGTTTCCTTAGCTTTTCCCACTTTCCCTCCTTGATCGTGCACAGGTCACCAGGCAAGGCTGTCACTGGGAGGGTAATTTAAGTCCCAAGAACATTGAGATGAAGTTTCATTGAGTCCACCAGCACAGTGGCAGCAGACTGTTATCATTCATTCTGCTCCACTGTCATATTTTTGAGGGTCTTCTTTCATCTTTTTGTTTGTGTTACAAGACATTGCTTTGGGATGTTGTGGTTTTTTGCTCTGCACAAGTCAGAGCATTCTCAAACTAAGTTATTCAGTTGTTCTCCCCTATCCTTTCCCACAAAATGGGGGAAGGAATTTGCATTATTTCTAGTGCAGCTTTTCCAGACTGCCCATCTCTCTCTGGGAAGCATGAAGACATGCTTAAAAACAGAGTTCCCTGGGATACTGACTGCCAGAAAACCAGGCCTGGGCTTACATTCGAGAAATACTGTCACAGAGTTACAGCTACAGCTTTTCACTCAACCTCATCTCAGTCTTTTTGCACCTCAGCCCTTGGATGTACCTGATTAAGCAGCAAAGGAAAACCACTTTGCTGCTTAGTCACAAGGGCGGGCTCATACTCACTCCTCCAGGTGATTTTCTGCTTGACCAGTGTGTTGATTTGGCACAGCCTGGTTTTTGGTACCAGGGAAGGGCCACTGGGGTAGCTTTGGTAAGAAGCTGCTAGAAACTTCCACCATGTCCAACAGGGCCAATCTCTGGTGGCTCTGAAGATGGACATGCTGCTGGCCCAATTAGAGAGGCTGGGAACACCTCTGTGATGACACATTTAAGAAGAAAATCAGATCAGCACAGGCACAGTTTTTCTGGGGTGATGAGGCGCTGCAGCTGGGGCCATCTCGGCGTGGCCCGTGGTGAGCCTGGCCTGCCTGGTCACCCCTGGCAGCCATGTGTCGGTCTCAAATTCAGTCAAAGAGAGAAACTGAGAGTTTCTAACCAGGCAGATGCCTAGGAATCTGTTGGAAAATAATGTAAATAAGGTTCTTTATCTCTCTTGTTGTTCACATTGTTTATAGTTAAGTTCTACCGCTGTGCATCATGCACTGTGCACCAATGGTGTGGCTTGTTTTCACTTCAGGACCAATGGAATTGGCCTGGATGAAACTCTGTGTAGAGCGATGCATTTTGAAATAAATCAGAGTTTTACTCTCGCCCATCCTGCCTCAACAGCGCCAGCCGTGCACTGGCAGAAGGGCAGGGCTGGCGGCAGTGGCTTCTCCTTCCCAGCCCCAGCACAAGGAGAGGCGTTCACAGTGCCAGAGCCCGGCCATGCCACCACCCGTGCCATGGCAGTGGCTTCTCCTTCCCAGCCCCAGCACAAGGAGAGGCATTCACAGCACCGATGCCATGGCGGTGCCACCACCTGCACCATGGCAGCAGCTTCTTCTCCTTCCCAGCCCCACCACAAAGAGTGGTGTTAACAGCAGCAGCACCATGGCAGTGCCACACTGCCTGTGCCATGGCAGCGGCTTCTTCTCCTTCCCAGCCCTGGCACAAGGAGAGGCGTTCACAGTGCCAGCACCATGGCAGTGCCATCACCCACACTATGGCAGCGGCTTCTTCTCCTTCCCAGCCCCGGCACAAAGAGTGGTGTTAACAGCAGCAGCACCATGGCAGTGCCACACTGCCCGCGCCATGGCAGCAGCTTCTCCTTCCCAGCCCTGGCACAAGGAGAGGCGTTCACAGTGCTGGTGCCACATCGGTGCCACCCCTGCACTATGGCAGCGGTTTCTTCTCCTTCCCATCCCCGGCACAAAGAGTGGAATTCACAGTGCGGGTGCCACAGCAGTGCCACCGCCCATGCCATGGCAGCGGGGCTGCCCGGCTGGCAGGGAAACACTGCCAGAGAATCCCAGTGTGGAACCCAAATGAGATTGACTGCTCAGCGCTGTGAGATCCTGCAAGAAGTTTTGAGTTGGTGCAACTTGTTGGCAATGAGCAGCAGTTTTCCTTAGTCAGAGAAGAGGAGGAGATGACACGTGAGGGAAAACAACATGGAGACGCCAAGGGCAGTGGGGAAAAGGAAGGGAAGGAGGTGCTCCAAGCCTTGGAACTGAGATTCCTCTGCAAGCTGTGGTGAGGACCATGGGAAAACAAACTGTCCCCTTGTAATGCATGAAGTTCATGGGGCATGCAGAGATCCACTCACAGCCCGTGGGGAAAGTGCTCAGGTAGAGTGGGTGGATATGCTGTGATCCAGCAGGAGACCTGAATAGAGAGAGAGAGGGACCTGCTCCCGGAGATAGAGAGAGAGGCCCCTGCTCCCAAACTAGAGCAGCCAAACATTCGAGAACTGCACCTGTGGACGAGTGACCCACACCACAACAGTTTTGGGACGACTGTTTCCTGTGGGAGGGAACCCACAGCATAGCAGAGGAGACTCTGAGCAAACAGAACAAGACCTCGAGTGACAAACTGACCAAAACCCCCATGCCCTGTCTCCCTGTGCTGTTGGTGGGAAAGAGGGAAGGGCTGGGGAGGGGAAAAGGTGTTTTAAAGGCTTATTTTACTTCTCATTATCCTCTTCCGACTCTGTTAATAATAAATTTACCTTATACCTTTAAATTTGAACCTGTTTTGTCCTTAGAGTGTTTTCTTTCCATTCCTTATCTCAATCTTAATTAAATTTGTTAATTTTTTCCCCCTCTCCTCTGCCCAACCATAGCACAAGAGGGTGAGGAAACAACTTTCATGTGTGCCTGGCATTTTGCCAGTATCAAACCACAACACCAGCCATTGTAACCTGTGAAGGGCAGCAGGTAACAGCCTTTCAGGCCAATTCTGACTCCAATTTTTGTGGAGGTGACAGTAGGTACATTAGAAGTAGCTTGGGCTCTTCCTTTCCCCTTTTCTTTCAGCGTGAGAGACAGATACAGGGAATTTTGAGTCAGTGAAAACTTTGCTGTCACAGCAGCCTAGCATTCTGGAGTTAAGAGAGAGATGCCTTCATCCTGTTAATTGAGAAAACCCTGCTCATGCACTCACCAGCCAATCCTGCCTTTCCAAGATCCCTCTCTGTTGCTGTTCATAGCCTGGGAACATGTTTTCAGTTCAGCCATTCCCTGGAAAGAGGAAGGCAGCACAGGGGCCTTCTTTTCATGCAGTTTTCAAAAAGCAGGTCTTTTTACTGGCCATAAAAGACAATAAACTGTTCCTTGAGGACTGATTTAGGAAGCACTGCGAAGCTCACTTGCGAAGGCAATAACACTAGAAATACTATTTTATTGGCAGCTACCTGGAACAAAGGAAAACCAGACTGACAGCTAAATCTATTAAAAAAAAAAGAAAAGAAAAGAAAACAAAAACATTTGAAGATCTTCTTCAAAACTACTAGAACAAATAGCAACACACAGCTCTGCATGGGATCATTTGCTTTTTCCCAAGACCATGGGGTCTTTGCTTTTTTCCTAGGATTTTCTCTTTAAGAACTAGAGCGAACCAGCTGGATTAAGACATCACTCAGAACAACTCAAAGAGCTATAAAGAGCATCTTACTCTTTATCTGTAGGCAAAATACCAAGAGGAGAGAACAAGTGCAAAGAGAATGCAAGGGTGTTTCCAATCTCACTCTCACAGACACGGCCCTTTGATGGTGAATCTGACAGACACATTCTGATTTTCAGGGGGAGCTGGGAGGCAGCTAAGTGCTGCAGGGCAGTTAAACAGAAGGTCTGCTTCAAAGCATAGGGGGTGTTTATTTAAGCTGCCCAGCTGTCCTGTTGGCATGAACGAGGATGAAAATGCAGGTAGAAACACAGATTGCCTCATCTCTGCACTGGCAGAGCGGGCAGGTTAACGTGCTGTGTTACTGTCGCTGGGAGTCTTGCATTAATAATGTAAATTACCTGCATTACCTGACAACCTGTGCTACACTGTTGTCAGGGAAGATCTGAGCTGTTTGTTAAACCAAACCAGTGCATGGACAAGTTTTGGGTTAATGCAACACTGCTGTGCTAGAGGCAAAGCAGTCCCAGCCTTCTCCTAACCACTGGTTTCCATGTCCTGATCTATCTTTAATTCCAGAAACCTTTTGGTACCTCCTTAATTTTTCTTACCTATAGAATTCACACTCTACAAAAGACAACTAGATAACACAATGGCATCCCTAGCTCTCAGTGCTCAGGTTCTTCAATGGCTGAGCCCCAAAATAAACTTCACCCTCTTTTCTAGCAGGACCAGAGTCCACAAAAGCTCATTGATGTGACAGCGAGGTTCTCACCCTGCTGATGCTGCCTGCAAAGGATGAAATTCTGTCTGAGACTCACACCAGGCAGAAAGAAGTCTGGCCTTGTAAAGAGTTGCCTTTCCTAAATTGCTATAAACAAACACACATGTTACAACAAAGCTCAGGATTCATCGTCTTCTTAGGGTTCATATATTAATAAGGGAAATAGAGGGAGTATTTGCCATGTTAAGCTGCCCCTGTAATTCTTATTGCTCCACCCCTCTTCCTTCACTGCCTTATGGACCCTCAGGATTACAAGCCACCTGAGGCAGCAAATCTGCCTCTCACATGAACATATGTACAGCAAAGTGCTGCTCAGACTATAGAGTCTGGGCTGGGAAGTGAAAGCAGTGCTGCTTTCCAGCCACAATTACTGATCCATTTTGGGTTAGTGTGGATGGTTACGATCCCGTAAGTGAAATTGAGGGGTGGGGGTTGCATCTTGGATAACTTTCCCTGTGGGAAGTCTTCTCTGGACTCACTAATATAATTGCTATTTCTCTGTTCTCTGCTCATAATCCTGCAAGGCAGCCATGCACTGAGCAGGTACATGGAAATTCACCCATGTTTTTTTGCTATAATTACAACTATGTCACCTTGGCTCCAAAATAGACTCTGAAACTGTCCCTGGTGTATTTAGTTTGTATTTGACAAAATAGGAACATTAGATCATCTACATTCATTCGCATATCTCACTTAAAACATGATATCTGACAGTCCTAGCTTTTACTTTTCACATTTCTTCATGTCACAGCCAAGAAGAACAAAACCCTTGAACTGAGAGGCTGTCAAGATCTTTGATGCATTTAGTATGCTCAAGGGCTGAACCAAGCTGGACCCAAGAACGTGTGCTGGGCTAGATTTCTTTTTGGCTCTGATAAGCTCAGACTTTGGCAGACGTGTGTAAAGATTTCCTGGACTCCAGACAAGCCCAATCTGCAGCAATACACAAAATGTATGGGCATCTGCACGGGTGTTGTGTGTATGTGCCTGTGTGGCAGGGATGACGGACAATAAACCCAGCTCTGTGTGCCAGGCTCCCTGTTAATAAGAAGCCATGGGGTGATGGATGGGCTTGAGAAGGCCTGGAGCAGAATGGATGGGGTAGGCTCTGTGGTGGCTGACATGCAGAGAGCTGGCTGGAGCCATGAGGATGGCATTGTGCAGATAAATGAGATTTGACTTCCCTGCTGGGTCTCTTTCCATCTGTTTTTCTGTTTCTGGAGGCAAATGCTAGGAAGGTTCATAAACAATCTGCCAAGAGATTTTCCCATTTCTAAAAGCTCAATCCCAGCTTTCTAGGGTTTCCCAAAGCAGGCAGGTAATATTTGCCCTTTTCTTTTCCTCTCCAGGGCAAAAGTATTAACATTTTTATTCTTTTAAGCATTTCCTGTATATTAGATTTGTAAAGAATTTCAATTGTTTTTGCAGTTGTCCTAGACATCCTTGGGATGACAGAACAGTTCCCTGCTCACAGATCTTCAGTCCTTTTGTGTTCTTTTTCAGAGCTGCCCTGTTTTTAGGTTTCCTGCTTCCACCATCACCATTCCTCCCTATCTTGCCTTTCATACTTACAGGACTCCAAAGTTTCTTTGTCCCTCCTGACTGTGATGCAAGACATTTCCTCTCTCCAGATATTCAGGCTACCTGAACACCCCCCCCAGCTTTGCCCTTTGAAACATCTGGTTCCTTTACCTGTGCTGTTTTCTCTCACTTTTGCTATTCCCAGACAGCACTCCAGAATAGAAAGGGCCAAATTCAGTAATATACCAATTGCATTAATGGCAGGAGAGATAAGACATAAGGATCCAGGCTTGCAAGGTATTAAGTAGTAGTTGAAGTTACCCCTGTGCCTTCACAAAGCCTCTCCCTGGGGCAATTTGTATCCAGTGACCACTTGAAACTTGATTCATTCAGCATTAGTTGTATGGCTGGAGCTGGGACTGCCCTCACCCATCAGCTCTGGCTGACAGCCTGTGGTCTACCCTATTGTAAATGCAGGCAAACCCAACGGGAAGAAATGACTCAGTTCAGAAGGCTGAATTATTTCTTTATTATAACTGTTAAATACATTAATATACTATATAAAAGGAGGATACTAAAACTGCATACTACTTTCTCTGACTATCTCTAACTCTCTCCCAACTCGTGACCCTCTCTTGAGATTCCAGCCCCAGGTGGGTTGGATTGGCCATCAGGCTCAAACAATCCTCACCAGAATCCAATCAAGCAATCACTCCAGGTAAACAATTCTCCACACACATTCCACATAGGAAAAACAAGGAGCAGAAATAGAAATTGTTTTCTTTTCTATTTCTCTCTGTGCACCTCTATAAAAAATCCTGAGAGGGAGAGAAATGTGCTTGCCACACTACTCTCCTGATCAGTACAGAAATCATCTGCTCACACAGCACAACCCAGGGAACTCCCTCTCCTGCAGCCTGGGTTTGTGAGCTGCCCGAGTCCCTGCTGAGCTCCAGCATCCCCATTTTGGTCGACACTGGACACCTTCAAGTCAATACATGCCCCTAGCCACAGCTGTGCCACTCTTTCTCCTGAGCCTAGCCCTGCCCTGAGAGCTGCCCAGCACATCTGCCAGGGACGGGTCAGCCCAGCAAGTCACTGCACTGAAGGGGGAGAGCAGCCCGTGGATGAATTTGCAGGACCTCTGCTCTGCTTCCCTCTGGACTCCACGGTGTGGCTGACACAGCCATCACTCTGCTACCCAATAAAGAGACTAAAACTGCAATGAGCCTGAGATTCACATCCAGGATATAGCTGCTTGCTGTCAGCATGGCAGAGAAGACTTCAGTTTCATGTGCAATGCCAGGTGACAAATGGGACACAATCAATAGGAAAGGTCATTGCTCACCCAGCTGGAAAGTACTCGCCAGTGTTACAGGGAAGAATGGGGCAGATTTGCCCTGATCTTCTCTGGGAGGGACACATGGATGTGTCTCCACTGGCAAAACGGTTAGGCTGTGCTTTCAACATTCTTCCTTGCATTACATTCTCACTTTGAACCATTTGTATAGAATTAATGCCTCCTTCTTCAAGGGAGAGGACTTGGGAATACAAAACCACTTCCATTAAACCTCCCAGCTGACAGAAAACTTCAGGTGCGAATTAGATAAGTGTCACTTAAATTCTATGTGATTAATTACTAGCTGCAATAAGCCATTAACTGATGCCAAGCTGATTTAATTCAGAAATGAGACCACACTTTTATCAACAGAGGAAGAACACACAACAAGCCGCGGGTAGCCAGGGGCTCTGCACGGCAGCACAATGACTCGGTGGGAAAAGCTTCCGTCACCTCTGGCTCGGAGCCGGGACGTCCCCCCGGGGTTCGCGGGGGACTCAGGCCCTGAGAAAGGGACGGTGCCTCTGTCCGAAGCGACTTTGCTTCTGGGGAGGAATCTCGCAGGAGTGACCCACGGCGGGCGGTGAGTCCCGGAGCCCGTCCCGCACATCCCTGCGGGGCACACGGCGCGGGGCACGGAGGAGCTGCGGGGCAGCCCCGCGGCGGGAGCGGTACAGTCCCGGTCCCCAGCACGGGTGACAATGGGTCTGGCCGAAAGCCCCGCGCCCCGGCACCGGCTCTGTCCGAGCTCTCTGCCCGCTCGCACCGCCGTAAGCGGAGCTCCGCGCGCATCCCGGCGGCGGCAGGAGCGGGGATCCCCCTCAGTCCATGTCTTTGTCTCCTCCGGGGCGCACGGAAAGTGGGAAGGGGTTGCCCACTCCTGCCCGGTCCCCGCGGCAGCAGAGGGGAACCGGCTCGGCGGAGCATCCCCGGGCGGGGCGGGCGCGGCGCGGGCACCGGGCAGCGCTGCCTGCCTTACCTGAGCGGAGGTGCCGGTCCGGCGGAGCCCGGCAGGCGGGGCAGGGCAGGACAGAGCTGTGCGAGCGGCGGAGGGGAGGCAGGTCTGCGGGGGGCAAGGGGTGTTCAAACCCGAAAGGAGAGGAGGAGAGGAGGAGGAGGAGGAGGAAGAGGAGGAGGAGACAGGGGAAGGCAGTGGGGGAATGTGGAGAGGAATCGGGGACAGGGGGAATCCCGGGGGACTGGGTGCATGGTGCCGGAGGAGGTGGGGCTGGGAGGGGCTCTGGGCGTGCGGGGGTCGCAGGGGGAGTGCGGGGGCATGGCGGGGAGCGGGGCTGCCCGGCGCTCAGGAGGAGGTGGGTGCGAGAGCGCAGCAGCGGTGCCTGCCCCGCACACACACGGGACAGACAAAGACCGGAGACAAAGGCGTGGCAGCCCGGAGGGGCGGGGAGCGGGTGAGCCCCGGTGAGCCCCGGTGAGCCGGTGGCAGCCCGGTGGGGCGGGATCCGCTGTCCCGCGGGGCTCCCCCGCGTTACGGTCATGCCGGTGGCTCAGCGTGCCCCGCTCCCTGCAGGGAGCCCCGGCCCCGCCGTGCCGGGTGTGAAAAATGCATATTTTATGGATGGCTTTTCGCAAATATTACAATGAACGTTATATGCGTAATGTTAGAAAGTTATGTTGTATTAATTCCCTTAAGTAGTGTGTTAAATACAGTTTTAGGTTCCAACATGATGTTAAAATAGAGACTATGTATGTGGGGGAAGTTTTTTGTTTTTTTTAGGAATGAGATACTCGCTTCGAGGAACACCTAAATCGTCCAAAGGAGAGGAATTTATGGGTTCTTATCAGAAGAAACTAATTTCTTCAGGCCTTGCTCAGACTCGAATATGCCATGGGGATTAAAGGAAACAGTTGACATACAAGAGACAGTTTCTTGTTCTAAATAGAATGTATGCATAACCATGAAGGATTATGAATATGCAACAGTGTATTGTTTTAAGGGCGATTCCTTTGTTCACAAGACATGCTTTTCGCGACTTAGTGTCCGACAGCATCCGGACGTCCGTAATTCTTTGCTTTTTATTGTCTTGTAACTGTCCTAACTCTAAACTTTATCACTCTAATTGCACCGTTATTATTATAACCATTTTATTATTATTAAACTTTTAAAACTTTAAAAACCAGCTGATTGCCGTTTGTCGCGCCGGGGGAGCGGCGGCCGCGCCGGGTCCCCGCGGGTCCTCCCGGCCGCCGGGGGGCGCTCGCCGCCGCCGCCGTGACGTCACCGGCGGGCGCTGGCTCCGCTTCCCGCGCCGGGCGCCGTGAGGGGCGGCGGGGCCGGTAGGGAGCGGGGCAGCGGGCGGGCAGGGACGGGACACCGGGCGGACACCGGGCCGGGGGGACGCGGGGACAGGTGTCCTGGGTGTCCTGGGTGTCCTGGGCCCTCGTTGCGGGATGAGCGGTGGAGAACGGGCGGGTACCGGGCTGGGAGTGCTGAGGGAAGGCAGTGCCGTGGGAGGGAGCGGGGCGCTCAAAGGATGTGTCTTCCCCCCCCTGTTATAAATGAAAATTTATTCAGTCAAATTAAAAATAAAAATAAGTTTTATTAGCGGGAAAATTCTATCTGGCTAGCCACGGAAAAAAAACAACACAGTGCCGAGCCCGGGATCAACATTGGGTGTATGACAAGGAGTCAGCCTCAGGAGAGGTTTTCCCCTGTGCCCACACACCTCCATCCTGGCACAAGCGGTTTTTATGGGGAAAATTCCGCCCGAGGCCAAGATTTCAGCAATCAGTCTTTTCTTCCATTCAGAGTCCATAGGTTAATAAGATTTTCTTTTTTGGTGATGAGGAAGAACAATTCAGTGTCCAGAGTTGTTGAATCCCTTGATGAAATTTACGGAACGCTGCATTCACATGTATGTGCCCGAGGATTTCCATGATATCCATCTCGGGTCCTTCACGCGATGATCAGCGCCTGGGCTGTATCCCCTCAGACATGTCCCATCTCCTGGCCAAGCCACATCCTTTTACTTGTAAATCGGGTTTTAACATACACCAGGTTTCACCTGCGAGGGTGGGGAGGGGCTTCTAATACAAGCGAGCATAATCTATCAAGTATCCAATATTAGATATTTCATACAAGGAATGGTGTGAATTATGTTTCCTACACATAACACCCCCACCTGCCCTCCCTGCTGCTCGGAGACACCGACAGGGCGGTGACTGGGAGCCTGCAGGGCACGTCCGGGCTGCTCTGGGCTTGGGCAGGAGCTCTGGTGTAGCCACGGGGAGGGTGGTGGGCTCCACTTATTACAACAAATGCCCCATCCCCAGAAATGTCCAGGGCCGGGTTGGATGGGTTTGTATCAGCCTGCGATAGTGGAGGGTGGCCCTGCCTCTGGCAGGGTGTTGTAATAAAAAGAGCTTTAAGGTCCCTTCCATCCCAAACTGTTCTGTGATTCCATGACCTCCCAGCCTGCACACTCCTTGAGTGTGTAGTGCCTGGTTCCTTCTTTGTGACTGCGTGGAAGAGTGGATCCCTTGGGTTTCTTGGGCCTCTCTTTAAGAAGGAATGAAGTTTAAGTGAGAATGTGAACCTAAACCTCTAAAAACGGTTTATTATACTCTGTAGACTTTTTGTATTAATTTGAGAGCCATTGTGGCTGGGGTGCTAGAGAGATGCTTAACTATCTTAATTTTATTTAGTGTAGCAGTTCACTAATATTCCAGGAAATCCTTGTACACAGTTATATTTATATAACTCTGTTTTTAAAAGTGGGGATGAAAGTAGCTCCCTGTTTTCTGCAGGTTGAACCAATTCTTCGTAGGTCTGAAAAACAGCTTGAAAATCAGTGTCTAAAGAGCTTATTGGAACATCTGTGGTTTGTCAAAAGTCTTTGTAGAACACCTGAGTTACTGGTGGAGCCAGGGTGCTCCAGAGGCATATGAAGACCTCTACAGTTCACGAATGGTGCTGCTGTTGATGGTTAGAGTTTGTTGGCTTGCAGAGAGTGTGGATAAAATAATTAAACAAAAAAAAAAAGTTTCTAATAGATAAGTATGTACACTGTGGCTTAAATTGTGTAAGGCATGGAGTCTGCTACTGCAGGGAAAGCTGTTGGGAAGCTGAACTCCAGCATCTGCTGTTCAATTTGTCACAATAACGTGCTGCCCTTTGTTGCTCACAAACTTCAGACTCCCCAGGAACGTAGTCACAGCCCAAGCCTGCCAGAGTTCAAGGAGCAGCTGAATGATGCTCTAAGTCACACACTTTTTAGGTGGTCGCGTGAGGAGCAGGGAGTTGAACTCCATGATCCTTATAAGTGCCTTCCAACCTGAGGAATTCCACAATCCTGTGTCACGAAGTTGACTTAATTATGCAGCTCTGCAGGGTTTGGGTTCCTTGCAGAAGGAAACTCAGAAGTTGTGGGCAGTGGCAGCAGATGAGAACCTCTGTGATGGCGTGTCAGTGGAAGATGCAGCTCCAAGCTTGGACAAGCAGTGGTTCATGGTGGTATCAGAATAAACCCAAAACCCCGAGAAGTTCTTGTGTTATAGTAAGAGATAGGGCTTAGAAAAGGCAAGTACTATGAAGCTTTAAAACAACAGTGTTTCTTGTGTTACTAAAAAGTATTTGTCTGAACTTTCCTGTATTCCAAAAAGTAAGAGAGACTGGAAACCCCAGGAATTAAATTATTAATAATCTCTCATCCTGAGGTGCGAGCACTGGTTTGTGCACTGCTGGTAATCCCTGAGGACGTGCTGTGCTTATGGGGGGTGCTCACACCTTTCACTGTGGGCTTGCAAGGTCTTCTGGTGTACAGCTCCATGAACTGACTAGATGAATAGTACAGGAGCCAGAGGATAACCATTCCTTTTGTGTTTACTTCCAGGGTCTGGGGAAGATGACCACTCTCACACGGCAGGACCTTAACTTTGGGCAAGGTAATGTGTTGTACTAAGCTGCAACTGGTGTCCTTGTGAGGCTCCTCTTGGGTACTGAGCTTGGGGGAGTGTTGTAGGGTTGCTCTGTCCCTAAACTTTCTGCAGCTAAGAGGAGGCAGGTGAAACTTATGCAGAAAAAAATATCCTGTAACAAAAGGTCCCCTGAGTCTATGGTATTGCTCTACTTTCCCACACCCTATTCCAGCATCCTTTACTTCTGTTTTTCAGTTGTTGCAGATGTTCTTTCAGAATTCCTGGAAGTGGCTGTTCACCTCATCTTGTATGTCAGAGAAGTTTACCCGATTGGGATCTTTCAGAAGAGGAAAAAATACAATGTACCTGTCCAGGTAGGAGCTTTTCCTGGAAGAATCCTAGCAAGGATCAATCAACACTCACAGAACAAATTTACACACTGGAAGTGACTGTTTAATGTAGAGACTTTTTTGAGGAGAGCTTAGTTCCTGTGATAAGAGGAGCAGCCCCGTAGCTGAGGATACAGCAAGTGCTCAAGGGACAAGCAGGTCATGGATAACAGCAGTAGAAGGCTGCCCCAGCTCTGTGCAGTGAGGCAACAGGAAAGCATGTTTACTGGGAAGTAGAGGTGGTTGGAATATGCTATTCCAAATATGCTTTTCTGGCATACATTCCAGATATACAACAACTGTATGAGTGCAGTGATCTGCCTCAGCTGATTAACCCTTCGCTGAAAGAATTGCTGATTTGAATGGGCAACTCAGCCTTTTTCAGCACTATTTGAAGCATGACTTGAAACCCTTGGTGCTTCTGTTTAAATCTTCCCTTTTAGCATTGTCCTGGCTCATGTCAAACACAGCTGTGACTCTTCCCTGTGTTTGCTACAGATGTCCTGCCACCCAGAGCTGAACCAGTACATCCAGGACACGCTGCACTGTGTAAAGCCGCTGCTGGAGAAGGTGAGCTCAGACCAGGGACCTGGGCAAAGGTACTGCAAATGGATTTAACAGAAAGTAAGAGAACATAAATATTATCTGAACTGCAACATGTTTACAAATTTACCATACACAATATACTAGCTGATAAAAGTTCCTGACAGAACTAAAAGCATCATAACCTTTCCTGGCAGTTAAGACCCCACCTTCCTTGTCTCATATACCACACAAGGACACATGTCTGTATATTTCCAGTTACATCATCCTACCATTCTGCTTTACAATCCGAGTTTAAGCACCTGCTGTGCCAGAACAGCTTGAATGCTTTGCTGTGAACCTGGAAGCAAAGGTAGGCCTGGACTCCAGGTATTGCAAGAGAAGGGTGTGACCAATGAAACATTCCAGGAGGCTGCTGGCAGGTTTTGTATGCCTTGCTCTTTACAGATAATTTTAATGCACATGTAGAAAATGCAATTAGGTCTGTTTTAAATTGCATTTGTACAAAGCTGCTCTGTTTGGGCAATAGTCTGAATGTGTCTTAACTTCATCAGCGTCCATCCCAGAATGATGCAGTGAGATGGGTGTGCACTTCCTCCTTTGTTCCAAAACAGGATCTAGAGGAACGTACAATTTAGCACACTTCATCTCCCTCAGCCTTGGCCGCAGCTTAATGCCCAACAAGAAATGGCTTTGCAAAAGCATTTTTTTCTGATTGCTAAGAATAATCTGAAGTCAGGTTTTGTGTAATGGCTTGTCCTGTGAGCCCCAACAAGTGGGTGTACTCCACTGCATCAAAGAATGTGGAGTACACTGTGGGCAGCAGACAGCTCACATTAAGGAAGGGATTTTTCTGTCTTGGTTCCTGCAGAACGATGTGGAGAAAGTTGTGGTTGTAATTCTGGATAAAGAGCACCACCCCGTGGAGAGATTTGTCTTTGAGATCACCCAGCCACCTCTTCTTTCCATTAGGTGAGGTTTCCACTCCTGTTTGCCCATGGCATCCAACACCCAGCTCTGGGAGCAACTTCAGGCCTTTGCTGCATGCCAGTAACAACAGTAACAACTGCTGTCTCCTCCACAGCTCTGAGTCCCTGCTGTCCCACGTGGAGCAGCTACTGCGTGCCTTCATCCTAAAAATCAGCGTGTGTGATGCTGTGCTGGACAACAACCCCCCAGGTAAATGTCACTTGGATCCAAACAGCCTAATGCCTGGCATTGGTTGGCTTGGCTGATCCTCTGGGAGCTGTGCTCTGAGCTGGAACCTGACACTTCTCTTAGGTTGCACCTTCACAGTTCTGGTTCACACACGGGAGGCTGCCACACGCAACATGGAAAAGATCCAGGTGATAAAGGTGAGTGATATCCTTGGGCACCTGATTGTGTGTGAGAAGCTGCATAGCAAAGACTGGGCAGTGCAGAGTTTAGGCATCTTTAAGGTTAAGGCTGAGAGATACCTTGAACATGCAGGTTGGTGTCATATGAGGCACATTGTAACTGTATTTGAAATGTGGTGAAATGGTTTATGCTGGTGAGCTGACAGCACATTTGCAACACACAATAGATTTTTACAATACTCACTGTCCAGTGCTTGCTCAGACACTTGGAAATACTCAGGCGTGTAGAATAGGTACTTGAAGTTAATTAAGCAAAAAAGCAGCCCTTGCCCACCATCCACTGTGTGGTGGCTGACTTTGTATAAAGATCAAGAAAGACTAAGATTAAAGCAATGAGTAGGTTTGGGGTCACAAATACATTGTATCTTACAGGAAACTGTGCAGAACACTTTCTAAAGGAATATTATTTTAAAATAATCCTCACTTAGATACAGGGAAACTTTTTTTCCTGAGTCATTTTAGGTGTCCAAAGGCACAACAAATAAAACTAGCAAAGTATAAACTTGTTTCAAAAGAAAGTCTGTTCTGCACTGGCTAGTAATGGAAACTTGTGGTGTAGTAGACCCACCTTTAGATTTCCAAGGCAGGGTGGAAACCCATGCCCAAAGCATGCTGGAGTTGCAGTTAAGAACTGGGTATGGTAGCTCAGGACAGCTGAGAGTGTATCTTTTAAAGAAATGAGATGTCACCTTTGCAGTAAGTGAAGTGGGTTACCTCACAGTTTGCCACTGTAACTGAAGACAATTATGCTGAGCATCAGGGACAAGCATGTAAGCGTTAAATTCTGTTGTTGTGGAAGGTTTGAATTGCCAGTTCCTTTCCTCAGCCACTCTGTGTCTTTTTCAACTTAACACAAAACAAGTGCTTAGGAGGAGCTCACCTTACAGCACTGCTGGGTTCTGCCAGTAACACCTTGTGTTCCTGCCCCCAGGATTTCCCTTGGATCCTCGCTGACGAGCAAGATGTGCATATGCATGACCCCCGGCTCATTCCCCTGAAAACCATGACATCTGACATCTTAAAGGTGAGCAGAGCATTCTGACCAAGAGGTGCTGAACCTGTTGTGGTTGTGAACTATGAATGCGCTGACATCAGCTCTGCAGTTTTCTGAAGAGACTTTAAAACAT
The DNA here is from genome assembly GCF_050655825.1 of Lonchura striata. Classification (NCBI taxonomy): domain Eukaryota; kingdom Metazoa; phylum Chordata; class Aves; order Passeriformes; family Estrildidae; genus Lonchura; species Lonchura striata. Next base: position 6,491,259 of record NC_140723.1, read on the forward strand.
ACTGCTGAGCAGTAGCTTAAGTCTTGCAGATGTCTCTGCCAGTAATCAAAGCAGGGCAAGATCCCTCATAGTAAAATAGGAAACCTAGTTATGGGGGAAGATATAAGCACTTCCTATTCAGCCTGTTGCAGGCTTTTTTTTCCATTCACCTACCTGTATACCAACAGGACTGTTGCTTGTTTCTTTCTCCAGATGCAGCTCTATGTAGAGGAGCGAGCTCACAAAGGCACCTGATTTCATATCTTCCTTGCCTTCAAGCTTCATCTCATCTTCCAGTGGAGTAAGATCTGTCACACACTTGATCTTGATAACCATCTCTTCAGCTGGTCTTCTGGGTGAATGTAGAGCAGCTGCTGCCTCTTTATTTCAAGTGCTCTTACCACTGTATAAAGAACTGACTTGGAATGGGGAGCCAGAGCCTGTTCCCATCTTGACTTGTGTGAGAGTACAGGTGTTGATACAGTGCATCCCTGGGGAGTCAGTGCTTTATTGCCAGTCCAGTTCTCACCTGAAAGGACAGCTCCATTGCACACAGGCAGTGACAGCTAGGAGCTGTCACACAATCCATGAGAGCAACATTTGTGCTAAGGGGGAGCGAGGCCTTATGTACTGTCTGTCCACTGTGACCATCCCAACTAGTCTTCAATAAATACCAAGTTTTACCCCAGTTGAACTGGGCTGAGTTCTGTCAAAACCAGGCTCCCTTCTTCAGTGAGGAAGTATTTTTATCTGTGGTGCTTCCAGCACTTTTCTGTGGAGCTTCCAGCACTTTTCCACTGCTTTTCCACCACTGTGTCAATTCCCATGAAAGGCTCTACAACCTTGGTCTCTCCCCTTTCACTCAGAGGTAGCATTAGCCATGTGGAATTTGTCTGTCCAGCAAGGACACCTGCCAAGTATCCTACTCCTAACTGAGAATAGACAAGGAAAGCACAGTTTATCCTACACCTGTCAGAGGAGATGGAACATGACCTTAACATTAGCTCTGGGTATATAAGGGTGGGAGACACAGTTCAAACAAGCTGAGCTTGTTTGTCAGAGAATTTGGTACACTAGCCTGTCCAGCACATCCTGCTTCCTCCAAGTAGCAAGTGTAGGAACATTATAGATCAAGTCTGGGCACTGCTTTAACATTTTATATTGGGTTACACTGCTCAGTATAAACCAAAGGTGATGTGGGAAAAGCCCAGCACAATCAAAAGGCACTTGTGTTATTAGGCAGCTGCCTGAAGGGACTTCTTACCTCCTCTTTCTCTACCTGTTTATTCAATCACCAAGGGACTGTTTTGGATACGAAGGCAGGTACCATTTTGATGATACACACTTAGAGAAAGGGTAAGGAATTCACTACCAGTGACACAGCACTTAGGAACAAGGGGTGACAGTTTCCTGATGCTATAAAGGGTCTGATGCAGATCATAAATCTTAACTGAATCTTAAAACTGAAACAGGAAAGAAACTACTGTACAAAACAATCTGTGGCAGAGTCCTTGTAGATACCATTGGTAATCTGAAATTAAGCATTTTAGCCTTATCTTTCCTGTGTTTCATAAAAAAGAAATTGTCTTTAAGACCATGTATGTTAGCATAAGAATGTATTAACTAGAAAAGATAGACCTCATATTTAATTGTCCCAGTTTTTCTCTGAAAGGGCACCAATAATTGGAATAGCATCCATGGTAGAAGAGAATGGAAGATGAAGACAACGCCCTTCCAAAGGGCTGGTTCTGCTGAAGTTCTGCTGTGAACAAGAGCTGCAAGACAAAGCTAGGACACACCCAGACAGTACAGACAAACAGTGCACCTGCAGCCACTTGGTTCCAGTCCTGAGGTAAAAGCAAGCACAGTGCTTTTCCGTAGTGCTTCACAACGATGTCAGGGGCCCAATGGTGATGCTGCTGTTTGTCACACGGACCCCGTACCATCCTGCCCAGAACTGCGTGTCCTGGCCTCCGTGCTGAAACAAGATGTAACGAACTCCTGCTGGGTAATTCCGGAAGGTGTGAGAAATCTGGACAGAAAAGAGAATTCCTCTTAATTTGCCTAAATAAACCAGTGCATCTCTAGAAGCTCAGAAAACTACAGTATGTGAGTCTTAGAATGAGCTCTTCCTGAGCCTAGATAGCTTTCACTGAAAGGGAGGAGCAGGTGGCAGGGGGAGGAAAGAAGCCTTTCTCATTCAGCCTTTGCCCCAAAATCCTGAGTTAAGCTAACATTTAAGTGCATGTATAAGTAACATCTAATGCAGAATGTACAGCAAATCAAACCAGTTAAACATCTGTAACAGTTTAAGAAAAGTTAAGTCCGCAATACTTGGCTATCCATGCAGTAGTTTTAAAACAGTTTTTTGATCAAAAAAACCATGAAATCTTCTTGTTATTTAATTATTTAGACAGAATCTTACATAAAACCAAGAAACTATTAAAAAGACTGCACTAAAACAACACAGAAGCCCACATGATACCCTATAGAAAATGCTGGGCACCTAAAAATAGTACCCGTCTCATTCAGGACACTACTGCTTCTTCAGCATCATCAATAGCAAGGACTGACTCACCTCTATAGAGCAGAGGAAGCTGAAGAGCAGAGAAAATCCCCTGGCACTTTTGGCCAGGTAAGACTTGGAACACACAAGTGTCACAAACTGCTGTAAAGCTCCTGCCTCCCTGGCTGCTGCTCACCTCTCTCCACCTGGCATCACTCCACTGCTCAATGACCACAGGCTCAGGATGGAATTCCACCAGGACGATGTAATCTTCGGAGAGCAGCCTCACGATGAGCTCGTAGCGGCACCCGCAATCAAACCTGGCAGCGTACCTGGAGAGGCAGGAGGAATCAAGGAGCATTCAGTTTGCTTTATTTTTCAAAAGCAGTCTCCAAGGTCATCCCTGTCTGCAGAGGAAAAGGAGTGGAGTGTCATCCCCATAGCTATAGAGAAGTTTTAGAACTTACAGCTATCCCACCCTTCACAGGATTGCCACTGTGTAGTCCATTGAGGGAGTTTAGATTTAGCTTATTCTTCATTCAAGAACTACAACTCCCAAAGAATAAAGAGCTGATTTTATTACATGAAAAGTTCCAGAAGCCTAGCTTACCTCTAGACCAATGCCAGAAATTCTAATTTTCAGTGTGCACTCACCAGTCCTTGACTGTAATTTCAGGCCGTTTCTCATCCATCAGCTGATTCCAATAGCCTTCCTTCTCCAGGGTAATGAGTTGAGACTTGAAGCATGGCCTGAAACAGACATAGAAATATTCACAGTACTGCAGAACACATTTCTTCCTTGCTGTCCTTTCCCTGACACCTTTAATACCCACCCAGATCCTGAAGGCCCACAAAACTGACCTGGCTAAACCCTGCCTTATCCATAGCCAGAACCTGACAAGAAAAGGAACTGAATTAGCTTCATCCCAAGATAAAAAGAATAGTCACCTACAAGCTGGATTAAGAAGGGTCTCTATTATGTATTGGTAACAGGAAACCAGTGCCTAGTGCTTGTAAAAGCTGTTGATCCTCCTCTGGTGACAGCTTTCATTACAAGTTGTTAGTGTGACACACCTACCACTCCTGAAGGTTACAGAGCTTTGATCGTGTCATGTAAGTACAGTTTGATTGAGTTTGCCAGACCATTAACCTTTTTACCACCTTTGGGGAGAGGAGAAGCAGGGATCCCATGTGGACTATTCTAACTATAAAAATTACAGGAAGTTCCTGGTAGGCAGAGAAATTTAGTACCTGCTGTGATCAATTCTCTCAGTACCCATCTCTTTAGATTAACTGGCATAAAGGGTTAATGAAGCTCCTTCCTTTTCCCACAGGTGATCTAAGGTTCAGTAATCTGCCACCAGCCTTCTAACCATGGTGCCTTTTCAGACAGATGTGAGGAAGCAGGTTTCCCAGTTCCAGATTACTGGAATCCAGTTCTTACCTATATGAAGTGACAAAGTATTTGCGTACTGCGGTGTCTGGCATATCATTTCCATGAGCTCCAGGCAGATCCTCAATTTTCCACCTATTTCCGTCATTCTTGTCAAGTGTCCAGTGCTGGAAGTTCTCTAAAAACACAGGTGTACAGCTGAGGGTTAGGACCTCACTTCAGCTACCACCAGGATCTCAGCTTTTGTTAGAATCATCAACAGGAGAATTCTAGGAAACTACCTGATGTTTTCAGATCCACTTTATTTTTCTTACAGCTGTGACTCTTGTCATTATGCTGCCATTACCTTTATGTGGCTGCCAGCATCTAGGACAGCAGGCCGCAGATTTCTGACCTCATCAGAAATTCAGCAGCAGCAATAAAGTACAATTACTGTAGTTCTAGTAGTCAAGTCTTTGCTAACGAAAGTCCTCCAGCTGCCCAAATGTTTAATCCCAATACCTGATCGTTTCACTACCACATTTTACTTGCAGTGCAAATTAATTCTCACTGCCTGCTGTACTGGGGCCTTTTGACTCCAGATTTTTCTGTCTAAAACCACAAAGTATTGGTAAATACATACCTATCTACCTATAGCAGTTCTATTGTAGGAGCTGAGCAACGAATCTAACCTAGCAGAGCTACAGCCAATAGCTCGGCAGTCCCACAGCACTGGCAGTAGTTGACGCATGCAGGACACTGACTCATTCGGACTGCTCGGAAACTCTTAGTCCTTTATTATAAGAAACGAAACAAACCTTCAGCACAAGGGTTTTTGATTAAGTTTCTCTTCAAGTGGCAGAGCATATAGAAGATCTTCCAGTCAGAGACGCTTCTGTCCAAGCTCTGACGATAAAACCCATCGCGCTGGCACTTGCGCTTCCACAGGGTGGTCAGGTCCACCACGTAGCGCCACTGCGTGCACACCAGCCGGCAGGTGCGGAGCAGGTCCCGGGCGGGCAGCAGCGACAGCAGCTCCACCAGCACGTCCTCGGGGAGGTCGGCGATGCTCGTCATGGCAGTCCGCGGGCCGCAGGAGCGCCACGGGAGATCCCCGGCACCGCGGCCCGAGCTGCCGCGACCAAAGGCGGTTTGCTCTCGTGACTAACAGACCCGGGACGGCCCGCCCGGCTCCGGGCCCGCTCCCCGCCGTAACCCCCGGCCCCGGCCCCGGCCCCGGCCCCGGCCCCACCTGGCTCCGCCCAACCCGCCGCCGGACGCGGATGTGCGGGGCCGCGGGGCGGGGTTGCGGGGCGGGACGGGGCTCGGCTCGGTTCCTCCCCTCCCCTCCCCTCCCCTCCCCTCCCCTCCCCTCCCCTCCCCTCCCCTCCCCTCCCCTCCCCTCCCCTCCCCTCCCCTCCCCTCCCCTCCCCTCCCCTCCCCTTCCCTCCCCTCGGAGCGGCTCCGGCCCGCCCGCGCAGCAGCGGCTCAGGTAAGAGCGATTAATGCCTCCCCTGGATCCCTGCGGGATTCCCGGCGTGTCTCCAGGGACAGAGGAGGGACACGCGTGTGCCCCGAGCACGTCAAGGGATGGGAGCGTGCCCGTGATGCAAAGCCCTTCACGGTTTGGATGCTTCACTGGGGTGGGAAAGTGCGGAGGGAGCCTGGCTAACAGCGCTCTAGCAGCAGGCAGGGAGCAGGAGAGGCTTCTGAAATTCCTGTACGAGATGAAACCAGCATGGCCCCTCCCTCCTACTTCTAAAAGATTACATTTTGTCCTTCGGGACTATGGTTGAGGGTTAGAAGTGTGGGGAGAATGAGAAATCACTAATGCTGTCTCCATAAAAGCCAGGGAGTTTTAAATTACAGTTTGCCCCCGCTGAGTGCAGTGCAGTTAGAGGATACAGCTGAACGTCTAGATTTAGGATGCTGCTACAGCAGTGATTCCCAGTTTCTTCCCTTCCTTGCCAGGTTTGTCACCGCTGTATTTTGTTTAGTTGCATGCCAGGGTATTTCACCTCTGTATTTTGTTTAGTTGCATGCCAGGGTATTTCACCTCTATTCTCACCTCTGTATTTTGTTTAGTTGCATGTCAGGGTATTTCACCTCTGTTCTTACCTCTCCCAAGCTTAATGAGTCATTCCTAAGGAGTTTGGCTGCATCCATTTGGTTTGCTGCAATCTCAGCAGCTCCCCAGCACCAGGACCCAGCTGACATAAAAGCAGTGTCACGGTGCATCCCTCACGGATGATGTGGGCTCTGAATCTGCACACTCATCTTTCCACAGTCCTGCAGCACCTGGACCTGAACCTCAGGGCAGCAGAGAGCTGTTTGGAGTTCAGAATTAGCACATGAAGTTAGAGCAAACACTTCTGATTTAATTCCTCCAGTTATGAGGCCACAGGCAATAGAATATTAGAGAATATCAGCTGAGTTATTTTCAGTTATGCTCAGACCATTACTTTATACAGGCTCTTGACCAAGTCAGTTAAGTGCCAGCACTCTGTCAGATATAGAATGAACCACTGCAAAGGTGGCTGGCAAGAAGCTTAAAACGGATATTTGAGCACTGCTTTGCAGCATTTGCTATCAGGGATGTTCTTAAAGGCAGAACAAATACCCATGTGCCCTCCTCTGCAGAGGAAATCATTATTAGGAAGCTGATTTTTGCAGCAGCAGAGATTCTGGAGGGACTGATTCCAGCCTGGAAAATGAACAAACTCAGTGGTCAAATACATACATTTTGTGGGCAGATTTAATTCAGGGCTTTTACTCAGAATATAAAAATAGTCATCTGCTTCCGGATATTAATGTAATAAGGAACAGGAGACCCTGAGGCTAGCAATCAAAATCATGCCTTCAGAGAACATATTTATTTTCCCATTTTTTCTACTGTATCAATGTCTTACATTGCTGAGGGTGGGAAACCCTCACCATTCCTTTCCACCCTCTCAGACAGCTCTGCCCAGCCAGCCTCAGGATGGAGTCCCTCCCTGAAGCAGTCCTGATCCGAATCCTGGCTTCCCTCCCCGCGGTGGATCTGGTGCTGGTGTGCCGCCTGGTCTGCTGCCAGTGGAAGAACCTGGTTGATGGAGCTGCACTCTGGATCCTGAAGTGTCAGCAGGAAGGCCTCACCAGAGCAGAGTCAGATACAGAGAACTGGCAAAGCTTCTACTTCCTGAGTAAGAAAAGGAAGAATCTCATCAAGAACCCATGTGGTGAAGGTGAGAGACACCACAACAAGCTTCAAGGTGTCAGAGAAATGACCAGTCACTGAGAATTGTGTATGTCTAGTCTTTGAAAATAGATCTTAGTTGCTCTCAGATTGCAGAATTTTCTCCCAAGAGTCAAGTCACTTAATCCATGGTTGAGTGACTTGACTCTTGGGAGAAAATTGCAGGTTGCAGAATTTTCTCCCAAGATTCAAGTCACTCAATCCGTGTTGCCAAATCATTTAATGAGCACAAAGGCATTTGATAATCAGCCTTTGCAAAGGGCTTTACATAACATTATTTTTATCTAACCTCTGCAAGGGTCTAAATCATGTTTGAGACACAAAGATGTCCTTTGTAGAAAGCATCCAACACAGTAATGGCTGTGGCATTTGTTTATGTATTGCTTCTTGCTAAGCCATGACAGGAGAGATGAAGCCTTTCCCAGCTCACCAAGCCCTTCAGGCTTCTTTCCGTGGAGCAGCTCAGGTCAATCATTTTTTACCCTCCTCACCACAACCCATGTTAGAGACTGGGCACACACCCCATGTGCCATTATTCTGAATCTATGACCTTTGCTTGCCAGAGCTACAAGCTGCACAGCAATAAGTAGCAGTAACCAAGCATCACAATCCAAGCAGCAACAATTTCACACATCACAGACCAAAACAGTATCAACACAGCTTTCCCATTTTGTTTAAAAGTAACCTTATGCAAGCATTTCCAGCATCCAGGTTTCCCTCTCAAAACCCCTGATGTTTAAGGTCTTACTGCTTCAGAAAAATACCACTTAGTACTTTAGAAAACTTAGAAATAAAGTAATCAGCTTCTGTCCCCAGAGTCTTTGTGTGCTGTGACACTGAAAATGGTGACACTGTTCAGAATACCTAAATTCTTTCCCTGGAGTACTTTCTTAAACCCACACATACACAGCCACTTTGCTGGGGAATGTTAAAGTTTGGTGTTAAATGTTAATGTTAAAGTTAGGCTCAGTCAGACTAAAGGTTTAGCCTGACCTCTCCTTAACAAACATATCCATAGTCTACATATGAAATCAGTGCTGTGTCTCCTATCAAACTTTCACAAGCCAGAGGAAGGTTCCAGTGGGAGATGGTCAAGTTCCCCATATGCACAGGACTCATCCAAGTCTCTTTTCTGCCATTTGCAGAAGACTTGGAGCACTGGGGAGAGGTAGAGAATGGAGGTGATGGCTGGAAAATTGAAGACCTCCCTGGGGACTTTGGAAAAGAATTTCCTAGTGAAGAAGTCCATAAATACTTTGTTACATCTTATGAGTAAGGCTGCTTTCTTCTCTTACTCAGGAAAGGGGGCATTTCTGGTTCTCCCAGTCCAGGAGAGACTGTGATACCAATTAGCATCTCGTGTTTCAGGTGGTGTCGAAAGGCTCAGGTCATTGACCTCAGGGCTGAGGGCTACTGGGAAGAGCTGATGGATACAACCCAACCTAAAATCATGGTAAGAGACTGGTAAGTATTAAGGAAGGCTCTGAGGACAGGCAGAGGGTTAAGAAAGATAAGGAAGAGCAGGGAGGGCATAGACCTTATATATATATTGGGTCTTAAAAACCTCAACTGCTGGGATCCTGGATGTGGGACAGGGCTCACAGGCAGCTCCCACAGGCTTTAAACTGTTGAAGCCATGAACCCAGGTTCCTGTGGTTGGTGAGGGGAGGTGGTGGGCTGGGCTAGGAACCATTGCAGATTTCCATGTCAAAGCAAGGCTGCAGTAACTTGGTGAGCATGGTGGAACCTTTGCAGAGCTCTTACAATGCCAACAGCTTGGATCTCCTTGTAGGTATGCAGGACGTAGTGATGCTGGCTGCCTCTATGAGCTGTGTGTGAAGCTGCTCTCTGAGAATGAGGATGTGCTGGCTGAGTACAAAAGTGAGACTATCACCATCCCACAAGAAAATGATGCCAACTGGACTGAGGTGAGTTACAGGTATGGGCTCAGCAGGTGACACCCAACCTATGTGAATCAGGAATATTTTTAAGCAGAAGAATTCTCCAAGGGGAGGCAAAGCCTCTGTCACGTGTTCTCTGGAGCCATGACCCTATGATTGAAAAAGGAAAAGGGAGGCTGCTTTACAGGAAACTTGCTGAGTCCCCAGTAGCAGGTGTAAGGTGCAGGAGATGTCAAACTGGGAGTGATGAAACAGCATCAGAACAAGGGGATCAAAGCTTCTCCCAGTGTAAATGTCCCCACTGTTACCCAGCCTGGTGGGTGACTGTGGCCAGTGGGGCTGAAGGCTCTGTGCACTGAACAGCAGTAGGTTTGTGGTGGTTTGACACTTACTAACAACTTTTTTGTCTCTTGTCCCAAAGATCTCCCACACCTTTTCCAGCTACGGGCCTGGAGTGCGTTTTGTCCGCTTTGAGCACGGTGGCCAGGACACGCTGTTCTGGAAGGGGTGGTACGGTGTCCGTGTCACCAACAGCAGTGTGACAGTAGAACCATAGCTGTGCTGAACGGGATCTGCATGCTGGACTTGACTTCCCTCAGGGCATCCCTTAGCCTTTGGATGGTTTCTGCATGGTGCTGCTTCTGGCTATATGGCCTTTCTGCATAGGATCATGTGTGCAAGTGCCAGGAGCCACCACCCATCCTTCCTCAAGAGGACTATGCAAAGAATGTGAATGGATTTGTGAATGCACCACAAGACTCAGCCTCACCACTTGCACTGATGTTTTCTGTCAGACAGGAGATCACCTAAAAATCCTGCAGACCTCCTCTCTCTTAAGTCTCTAATCCCTAGCACCCAGCCTGAGTCAGCTCTGCTGCCTGCTTCCCTGACTTGGGCACTCCTTAACTTAAAGGGATACTTTAAGTCTATTTTCTGGAAGTTAGAGTGGGAAGAAAAGAATGAGAACCACAGACTCTGTGTCTCAAAACATACCAGGGAAACCCAGAGCCCTGTCCCCAGCTGTTTCCATGACCTGCAGTGAGAACCTTGGCTTCTTCCATTTATAAAAAGGTAACATTGTTTGCCTTTTGTTTACCCATTGTTTACAAAGGGACTCTAGCTTGGCTGTCAATACAATTCGTTTAGTTTTTAGTGATAATGCAAAGTAAGAGAGGTTGAATCCTTCTCTCTTACATTGTTCCCAGCATCCATTTATCAAGGGAAGTGTTGAGAAGAGAAACCTGTCTGGTGTCCAGCCCTGGGGCTTCATTTGGCTCCCTCAGAGAGATGGCAGCTGAGAGTAATTGCTGGTGGAGAGAGAGAGGTGATAACCACTTGGGGAACTGGCTTAGAAAAAATTTAGGATCAGAAACAAATGAAAACAAACTCATTTACCCCTTCCTGGCCTCTGCATGCTTCATGCAACAAGCATCCTGGTCATCCAGTGTGACTCTGCTAGCAGGACACAGAAAGCTGTTGACCTCACTCCACCTCTACTGACCATGTCTGCAAGAAGTACAGATCTGCCTCTGCCGTGTACTTGCTGACAAGGCAGCACCTCAGTGTCCCACCTGAGCTTCTTGATGTCACTCAGGGCTGTGTGCCCCATCCTGAACAGACCTCCTAAACTTTCCTCAGCCAAGACTGTCCCTGCTAGTTATTCCACCCAGAAGAGCATCCCCTAACAGAGCTGTTGTTGCCTAAAGAAAGCATTTATATTTTTGTGTCCATGTGTTTGTCTTCCCTCCCTGGGCTGCCATTTAAGTGCCCCCTTACATGTGTAGTGACTGCTACTGCCTGCAGCTAAAGGAAGGAGCTTCCCACCTGGACACTGTGCATGCTGCTTCCTCAGGCTTTCTGCACAACTGCACCCGGGTGCCACACACACGCCAGAGTCCAGGCAAACTTAATAAAGTGACACAACTGTGTGTGGATTTCCTCTTTTGTACTGGGTGTTTGTCCCCTGTGCTCAAGCATCCATCTTCTGATTAAGTGGAGCGTGTCAGGCAGGTCTCTCCAAAGGCAGGAGTCCCTGTACTGTGGGTAACACCACGGGTGTCCCTGAGAGAGGCAGGTGCTGTTCCCCAGCACCTTGGAGCCATGGGAAGCACTTAATGTGCAATGGGTCTGCAGTGTAACAGCAAGCAGAAGTGCACTTTGAACATAGTGGGAATTCATTCAAGGCACAGAGAAGGTACAGGAAGGCTTCTGCAGAGCCCAGCCCTGCTGCACACCTTCCAGGCCATTTGTCACCAGCTCTACTATGAGTTCAACCTTAGTTCTGACCCAGGAGGCACCAGAATCAGTTCAGAATGTAATTGTTTCCCTTCTCTTACCCCTGCACACGCTCTCATGTAGTGCTGCTTTACCCACTCTTAGCCTTTAGTGCAGCTTTTAGTTAATATTCAGCTCACTGCCAACTCCCTGCCCCACAGAAGAAACAATCCCTCTGTGTGTCCCTAAGGAATCATTATAGTGAGGGGATCAATATTTCACACCTCAGTGCAATTGTTAAACTGAACCTCTCCTAAGTCACTGTCTTACAGTCAGGATAAACCTCAGGATTAAGCCTTCAGGTACTGTGGCCCTTGTACATAAGGGGCAGGACCATGGTGCCCACTTTGGGTTTATCTAGGCTGAAGCACTGAGCTCACACAGCCTCCCCAGCAGCTCTGTTAAAATGCTGAGGGCTTTTCTCCTGGCACTCCCTGTGCTGGCACCCCCCTGTTCCTGTTTGCTGGCAGGGGCAGCCTGCAAAGCTTGTCCTGACCTTCCACTCCCTCCAAGAGGTGTTTGCAGTGCCTGCAGCCCCACTGCAGAGAATTGCCACCTCTGCTTCACAGAGCTGCTCACAAAAGCCACTGCCGACCTCAGGGGAGCAATTTCTCCTCACATTCAGCCATGTCAGGCCTAGATTCACAAAGAAAGTGTCTGGGTTCATGGAGGGAAAAAAAAAAAGTATTGCTCACATTATATTATTAATTTTGTTCCAAATGCCTTTTGAATTTTGATCAAACACTGGAAGTGTGAACACGCTGTACACCCAGTTCCAAGGTGATGTCAGTTCACCCATCAGAGACAAACGGAGTGCAGGAGGGGAATGGCTTCTCACACCTTACAGACTTGATGGAAATTGAGATAGTTTCTGTAATCCTAAGAAATTGCACTAAGTGTAACTGTGGCAAAGGCCTTACCTATGTTAAATCTCCCAGCTGCTGCAGGGCTGTCACCCACCACTTCACTGTGACTTCTACTTTCTGCTGTGCCAACACCAGCAAGCAGATGTGTGGTAGCTTCTGGAACACTAGTGACCAATGCAGATGTGTGCTGTACACACAGAAAGAGGTCTGCCCTAGTGATTTATATCAGATATTTGCATCCACCAGACACAGAGTATTTAGAAATCTGAGCATTAAAACACAAAGATTGAATCTTGCTGAAACATTCATGATAAAGAAAGAAAAAAACATACCAAAAAAGCCAAAACTACATAAAAGGATCCCCTCCCAATCTTGATCATGGAAACAAGAGCTGCAGAAAGGGCTCTTGTTTCTTTGCACATCATGCCCAAAGGCACCCCAGCAGTGCTGAGCTACACTGAGCACAGAGGTGTTCTCCAAACACCCAGAGTGGGATGGAACAGGTGGATAATGGGACTGGAGAGTTTAAGGAGCCTTTCACTCTTTACCAAGACACCACATGAACACCTCTTTCCCCTGCTGCTTTAATAGTCAGAGGCACCAAGAGAATCCCTAATACACCACAATAACCCTGTCCTGCCCTTTCCAGCTGGCACCTGATGTCCAGGGTAGCTGATTGTGTCTTGGTGTCTGCTGTTGTACAAGATACCACCGTAATTTTCTTTTCTACAAAGCACACCACAGTTAATCTTGGATATAAATGTCATTATAGTTAAAAGGAATTTGTTAGTTTGTTTTCTGTTTCGGGTTTTTTTTCCCTCCTTGGGGTTTTTTAGGTGGTTTTTGTTGTTGTTGTTGGTTTTGGTTGAGATTTTTTGTGTTGGTTTGGGTTTTTTTTGGGTTTTTTGGGTTTTTTTGGTTTGGTCTTTGTTTTGGGGGATTTTTGGTGTTTTGGTTTTTGGTTGGTTGGTTGGCTGGTTGATTTTTTTTCATATTAACTTCTACAGCAAGTCTCTTGCAGAGGAACAGAACAGAACAATATGGGGTCCTGGCAAGGAAGTGCTATCATACATCTCCTGTAAAGTCTAATAGAATTTTTCAATATGAAGCATCCATTATTACCCACCTGGGAGGTTGTGGACAGATTGAGGAGTTTTCCCCCCCACTAGGCAATTTAGGACTGGGGATGGGACACTTGGGGGAGAAAAGAAAAGTAATCTATTTGACAATACCCTGTTGCTTGCAGGCCAGCTGTTCTAGCCATTGTAAAAGGGAGGGTAGCTTAGGAACTTGATTCCTTCTAAATCAGCTTACAGAGGCTGGGAATAACACTTCTGAAGGGCAGGACAGCAGAGCATCAACTACTGCAGCAGGAAAATTCACCTGAAAACTGTAGCAGAGATGAACAGATTGACAGATTATTCTGTGTTGGAAGGGACCCAAAATGATCACCAAGTCCAACTCTTAAATAAATGCTCATACAGGGCTTGAAGCCACAACCCTGGTGTTGCATGTTGCTCTCTAACCAAATGAGATCATCTCAGGGTCAGATATCAGCCAGGTCACAGGTAGTGAGATGGAAAACCAGGGACTTGTCCCTGCCTGTCAAGAGCAGAAACTCTCCCAAGAACTGGAAAGCACTGGACTGGTGAAGAAACACTCCTGAGGCACACATCTCCCTTTGCAGCCACGTCCACGCCTCCTTCACTGCTGTCCCACATCATACAGGTACCTTAGGGGACAAAGTAGTCCATGTGTCAGCAGCCTTGGCACTGAGCTTACCTGATTGCTGCTTCTCCTTCCATCCAGTAAGTTCCTTCTGATGTCCTCAGAGCAGTGACTCCCCTGGCCTCAGTCTCCTTACCTAGCAGGAAAATAAGGACCTAAAGATAAAATAAAAATGCAGCAAACCCCAGCTCAGGGAAGCAATGATGATGTCTGGCTCCAGATCAGAAGACTGAAGGATAGCTTTATTAAAACTATACTATATTACTTTAATATACTATTTAAAGAGATACTATACTAGTCTAGAAACTTACTTCTTACTTACCTGACTAATAAACTCGTGACTCTGCTGAGAGCCTGAGCCACAGCTGGATCCCTGAACCCAAACAACTTCACCAGAATCCAGCCCAGCCATCACTGCAGGTAAACAATCTCACACCACATTCCACATGGGGAGAACAAAAGAGCAGCGATAAAGATTGTTTTCTTCTCTCTGTGCTTCTCCTAAGAGACAGAATTATGTCTCTCTGTCCAGAGAATGTGAATGTCACAGCAAGCTGCTTTCCTACTGGGGACACACTTTGGAATTGCAGAGAGAACAGCCACAGTGAGTTCAGCTGGAAAGTCTCACCAAGCACAAAGATTGCTCGGAGAGCTGAGCTCCTCACACAACAGCCTGTGTGTAAAGCAGAGATTCACAATCAGAACAACATGCTCATGGTCGAGTGACACTTGAGGAAGAGATGTCACAGGTACAGAGGAGGCAGGCACAGCTGGGGCTGTGTCAGCCTCCTCAAGTCCAGCGGTGACAGCAGAGGGCACTCGGGCTGCAGCAGCAGCCGCTGCTGGCTCTCTCTGTTCCAGGCAATGCACAAGAGATGTAACTGTACCCGTCTGGATGCTGCGTTTTGGTCTGCTCCTGAGCCCTGCACCTTGCTCTTTTTGGCTGAAGCTTAGGCTCAAGTGAATGTTTTCTTCTCATCCTCCTGCAGTGCCTGCTGGCATGGTGTGCAGTGCAGCCTTTGCTGCACAGACCCTAATGCTTATCCCTGCCATCCTGGACACCTGTACACATTTTGGAAGGATTGTTGTCTCTTGGGCAGCAGACACAACACACCTCTATTAGATGCAGGCAGTGAGTAAACAGAGCAGTGAAAGCTGCCTGAACATAGACCAGGGCCTTTCAAATTCAAGTGGAAGCAGCACAATTTGCTCAACCCTATCCTTAGAGCGTTAAGTATCACTCCAATTATTAACTCACCTTTCCTTGCAGAATATTTTCTAACCTTCATGCAGCCCACAAGACTCAGCAGGGCTGTCTGTGTCTCCTGGTGCACCATGGCAGGCACTCACATCCCCTCTGTGTGCAGAGCTCTGCAGCCCTCCCCAGTCAGGCAGGAGTCCCAGGTACATCACGCATGCCCTTGGCTGACCTCCCTTGCAGGCACTCAGAGCAGCTCATGTGGAGCTGTGTCTGTGCAGAGCCATTAAGCACAGTGCAATCAGTGCTCCCAGCACTGCAATAAAGCCATGAGAGTGATTGTTGGACTGCTGGATCCTGGGGAAACACATCTCCCTGCAGCAGGAACAGGGCTGGGCACTGCCAGGGCAGGGAGGAAGCTTTGGCAGTGACATGCCTCCCACAGAGCACATTGCAGATGTACCGTGCTCAGAAGCACTGAAATGCAGTGGGATCTCTATCTATCTATCTATCTATCTATCTATCTATCTATCTATCTATCTATCTATATCTATATCATCTATATCTATATCTATATCTATCTATCTATCTATCTAAATCTATATAATCTATATCTCTCTATATCTCAATATCATTTATATCTATATATCTATATATATCTATCTATATATATCTATATATACCTCTGTATATCTCTATATATCTCTCTATATATATAGATGATATAGATATAGATATAGATATAGATATAGATATAGATATAGATATAGAGATATCTCCAAGTTTCCCCGAGCATGAAGATTCTTTTTTGAAGAGCTGAGAGTAGAGAAAGGATGGTATCAGAGCTCTGCTCCTGGCAATCCTTGCAGAAGGTCCTGAAGTCAGGCAGTGATATTTCTACCTCCCCACACATAATGCAGCTCCTCTCGTTCGTATTGACACACGGAGCACTGCAAAACGAAGCAGATAAAATCTTGATCCAGATATGAGTAATGACTTCACATTTTATTTGAAAATTAAACCTAATCTTGTGTTGACTGTGCTATACAAGGCAAAATAATGAAACAGATTAAGATGAGATCTTGTTCAATCTTGCTGAACAAAAGCCAATTAATTGTCAGCAGGCTCATCATGAAGCCTTTCTTCTCTCAGACAAATACAATCAGAGTCTGTGTGCTGGTGAAGGAGGCTGGTTTATTGGTAACTCTGCCTGGACAGATAAAAACACTGCAAAGACTCAGTTACCCACCCAGACACTCCTGCCTTGCTTTTTCCCAGTCTCTCCTGCTAACTTGCACATAGGAGAGAGATGCTTTGGAACCAACACACAAACTTCCAGCCATACAACCCAAGCCTGCCTGCTCCAAGTCCCCTTCTCCTGTCTGACTCAGATCTCTTCCCACCTGTACATCTCTCCTGGCACAGATTTGTCCAGTCTTTTTTCAAAGCTTTCTGGCTAGAAAGGCTTTACTCTTGCAAATTCTTTGTTACAGTCCTGCAGTATGCTGAGATGTTTCCCCTCTCATTCACACAAAGTCCCTGTTGCAGTCTTCCTGCTATTTGCTGGTCCATAGCAGAGACATCTTCTACTGCTCTGCCATGATGACAAGCAGGGAAGTAATTCCTGCCTCTTCTCACCTGTCATTTTTCCAATATAAATCAGAAATCTTTGAAAAGGCAAAGATTGTGGGCAAAGTTTCTAATGTCACTGCTCTCCCAGAAAAATGAGGGAAGACTCAGCACAAGGCCTGGCTATGAGACCTGATGAAAGACTGCAAGGAATATCACTTGGGAGTCATTCATGCACTGCTGGGTACATTCAGCAGTGTATGGGAGCCCTAAGACATCACTGGGGTGTGGGGCACAAGGAAAGGTGCAGCAGAGGTTGTGGCACTAAAGGGTGGTGGTACTTCACAAAAAGAGTTGGCATGGAAAAACAAATCCTAGTTTTAGCTGAGAAGCTTCAAGGTATGAAGAGAAACTAACACCAGCATACCTGGAAAAAGGAGAACAGCTGTACTGAAGTCACTGCCCCACTCCTATGGCAGAATGAAGCTAAAACACACCCTCATCTTGCCAAATCATGACAATCCCCCTTTTTCTGACAGTACTGAGAGCTCCACACAGCTCAGTAGGGAAGGAGTCTGCAACAGCTCGAAATGAAAGGCATTGAGAGAACTGGTGAACAATTTGCTTGGAGAAAATACTTCCTACTTTCATACCAGGTTAAAATAAAAAAGTAAAATTAAATCCCACCAAAGCCTGCAGCACCAGCATTGACAAACAAAGATGACTTAACAGAAAAAAACAAGGGCAGGGAAAGCGATTTTCTTTGCCTGCATTGCCTGGGGAATTAAATCTTGTTTTTTTTCCCTGTCACCACCAAGTGGAATAATCCAATATATTAAAGTTAATGTGCTTCTTGTATTTATTGCTGTGTATTTGACCTAACAGAATTTTATTCCTACATCAAGAATAAAACCATTCCGGAAGGCAAACTGCAAAGCTCTAGATCAATTACTACCTTCTCCAACAGCTGAAAAGTGAGTTATTTCTTGTAAGAGAGAAAAAAGAAAGTAGAAAATAATAATAACAACAAAAAAATCCTTTTCCCTGTGCAGCAAATTCTGCATTGCAGACCTGTTGAAGTTCAGCAATATTGAGTTTGGTTTCTGGGCAACTTTTTAAGAAATCAGGCAGCATTTCCCAATTGCCTTTGCCAATTGTTCGTGTCCCCCAGTGCACTCAGCACTCAGTCACCAAGATCAGTGGGCTGGGCAGAGCAGAGAGCACAGCCCCAGCCCACACCGTGCCCGGGGGACCACACTGCCCTGGAACCCTTTGGCAGATGGACAAGGACCTGTCCAAGGCAGCTCCTGCTGTGAGCAAACCCCCCATGGGCATCATGAACCACAGCACTCGGGGGTGTGAGAGACTCTCTGATCCAAAATCACTGAACTGAATATGAAAACACTCCTCCTTGTGCAGGCCTGCAGGATGCCAGCCTGTCTGGGAGGGGTCTGGACCAGCACACACCAGCTCACCCTTCTCTCTTACCACCGAGGCTCTGACACTCTGCCTGGGGCTGAAACCATTTTAAGGAAATTAGAGATTTTAGAGGAGCTAAGATTTTAGTTAGAGATAAACCTTACTAGAGTTTATTCAAATAAATGAGTAGGCCTTGATGAAGTTAGGAGTTAGGAGTTAACTAATAATTGATTGCTTGTCAACACAATGTTTAGTTAGCTGGGTTTATAATGAAGAATACACAAACTGACAAATTGCTTTTAGGAACTTAAGACAATTGTGGGCCTCCTCTGTTCTGAAACCAATTGAAGACAAGGAATGGGAGTTCTACCAAGAGTTAATTTGTCATATTGGCACTGAAAAGGTAGAAAGGTCAGAACGAGGAAGACTTCATTGACTTCCTCATTTTGGGACCCCTCCCCATGAAAGGGACACTGACCCATTTCAAGGAACAAATTATGCATGCTTAATAGCTTTTGGAGTGATTAGCATATAAAGCGGGGAATGGGATGTTCCAAAATGATGAATATGTATTTGTATTTTGGGTATTCAATACTTGTATGGATAAAAGGGTTCTGTAATCACCTGGAAGCTGCGGTGTGGATTTAGGAGCTATAAACACACACTTTCTAACTTTAAACTGTTAGAGAGTTTTCGTCCCTCACAGTTGGATATTGGTACTAAATCAATATCCATATTTTTTTTAATAAATCAGGGGGAGGGAGTTACCTGGGTCTGGGGATCCCCAGGGGCAACACGAGCTCCTGGATGACACCTCAGGGGGCTGTGTACTGGAATTTCTGAGGTAAAACCCTTCAGATCAGCCTTTTTCAGGTAGACATCAAGGACAGCTTCAATACGAGAGCAGACACCATCAATCATATCATGAGTCAATTGACTTAGAGTCCACTGAGGCATTTATTTGCCACTTGGAAATCTTTTAACCACAGCTCTGAAGACTGTTTAATGACAGGGATGTTTCTTTACACCGATTTTCTTAGGAATTAATTCTAGCAGCTTCATTATAAAGAATAAATAACAAAGGTACATGACAAAGGACTCCTTGAAAGTCCAGGGGCTCAAACTTCCTCTGTTCTTAGAGAAACTCCAGGTTAAAAAAAAAAAAAAAAAGGAAAGCAAAAAAAAATATATAATGTTCTTGAATAGATTGGTACATAATGAACAGGAAATCTTTTCCCCCCACACTGAGTCAGTGGAGCTTCATGAATAATTCACACTTGTTTTGAGGTAAAAAATTAATAGAAATACCTCCTGCACCCTCCCCTATGCCCCCACTACCCCACCCTCCAGGATAGTGCAGCTGAGCATAGGATTTTCTCTCCTGGGAGTAAGTAAATAAATAACTAACTATGAAAAATAATAATAAAAAAGATGTTCTGTATAGTTTCCTTGCATGGCTCTTGCACGTCATTTCATTTTCAAGGTCTTGAATGCCCACTTACAGACCTTGAAACAACTCTGCCACCTGATCCTATCCAAATCAAGCACTGGAGGAATTAAATCTATTTAAAGGCACAGTCATGGAGTACAGTGAGAGGACTCAGGCAGTGACTTCTCCCTGCTGACACCTCTGTCCCACCTTTCACCTGCTCTCTCCAGCTCAGCTTGCCAGGTCTTTCTGACCTGAGTGAGAGCTCCCACCCAGCCAGAAAGGTCTGAAAACTCCACATGGCTGAGCTGCATCACTCCGTGGCTCATTCTCAACAAATAACAAGTTACCAAAGATGAAGAAAAGGCTGAGGTACTTAAATACCTTCTTTGCCTCAGTTTTTAACAGTAGCCTGCTCATGGGACTGGCACTCTCAGGCAGGCAGCACCTGCCCTCCCCTCATCCCTCTCTCCCCTTTCTTCTGGAACAACTGCAGGTAAATTTGGCACACCATCTGCCACAGAGCAGGGAGCCAGGACAGAGAGCAGCACTAGGGATGTTCTGGAGCCCAGCTGTCGGGGCCAGCCCAGCCCCTGTGCCATGGTGAGCATCAGCCTTGCAACACAAATGCTCAACTGTGCAAAGCAGCTTCCACAGAGAAGGGGGAAATTAATTCCTCCCTGATTCCCCTCCTGAGCTCAGCTTATCCCTGAAGCATGAGATTAAATTACCCTTATCATTATGGTAGCTTGCCTTGCTAGAAATGTTATTAGCAGTGATGAAATTATCCAGCTCTGTTTTACATTGGAAAGAAAAGCAGGAGGCTCCTCATGACAGCTACAAGGAGCAGGCACTCTTCTTCAGTAGAAGGGGAAAGGCTCTTCTCCAGTGCCATAACAGCCCCCCCAAAGGAAGCACCAGGACCACGAAAATGAGAGAAAGGCTTGGGCTGGAAGAGCCCTTAAACACCATCTAGTTCCAAGCTCCCTGCCATGGCCAGGGACATCTTCCTCTAGATCAGATTGCTCAGGGCCTCGTTCAGCCTGGTCATGAACATTTCCAGGGATGGGGCAGCCACAGCTTCTCTGGGCAACCTGTGCCAGGGCCTTTACCATGCTCTGAATAAAGAACTTCTTCCTAACATTTAATCTAAATATCTCTCCTATTTTATTTTAAAAATGTTCTTCCTTGTCCTATACTATCTGCCCATGTAGAAAGCCACTCTCCCTCCTTTTTTAGAAGCCCTTTTCAAGTTCTAGAAGGCTGCAATGACATCTCCCCAGAGCCTTCTCCTCAGCCTGCTCCCAATCACCTGCCAGACCCAACCTCTGCCTTAGGAGAGAGGTGACACATCCAATGTCATCTCCCCCAGCAGAGCTCAAGGTGTTCATATGGAGGAAGAAAGAAAAGTCTGACTGACCAGGGGAACAGCAACAAAACCCAGCCCTCACTGCAAGCACCTCCTTTTACAGCAAAAACTACAAACTCTCCTGAGTCTCAACCTTCTCAAGTACCTCCTTCCTCAAAGACAGAAACAACAGAGAGACACTGGGCCAGTGGCACACATCAGACACCAGGAGACTGCTGGGAGGTCTAAAATTGTTGGAATCTGAGGTGTTGATGATTCTGAGATTGTAGAAAGTCTCTGTCTTTCTGCCCCTCTGCCAAAGCAGAAGCCATCATTGGTCTGTGCTGGTTCCAGGTGGTTTATTCTGTTTATCTCTCACATGTTCTGCTGCCCTGCCCAGCTCTGTCCTGCAGGGCAGTGTGTGGGGCTCTGCCCTCAGTGGGATGTGACAAATATTAAATACCAGAAACTCCCTGGGCTGGATTTACAAGAACGTGCCAATATCTGTCACCCACGTTGGACAGTGTGTCCCCAGCCTGAACCAACAGAAAAATGCCAACACCACAGTGAGACATGGAGGGCATGAAGAAGGAGAAAAAGGACAAGGCACACCCAATTTCCTCCATCTTGTCCCCTTTAGACCCCTCATCTAGAATCTTAAAATTTTACTTTTGCACCTGTGCCACACTTAATTATCACTTATATCAAACACTCAGAGCTTGTAATTCATCCTGCAAGACTGAAAACTCTTTTCCATGGCCAGAGATCACAGCCAGTGTCTCTGGGGGCTCTGTCCAGGGGGGTTCCTGACCCCTGCCAGGGTCCCAGGCCTTCCAGGGCAGCCAGAGGGAAGCTCTGCATTCCCACATAAAATGTTGGCAAGACAGCACTTACCAGAACCCAGTAAGGCTCAGCAATTCCACAGCCAATATTCCCTGTGTAGCTCACAGACCTGGCTTTCTACCAGAGGAACTGAGGCACAAAAAGCTGCAGTTTCCCCCCAGCCATGCTGCATGTGACTTGTGGAGCTCAGAGGAGTAAAAGTTCTCTGGGTTCACGTCTCTTCTTCAGCCCCACCAAGCCACAGCTGCTACCAAGCACCGGATTCCTCCTCTCACCCTGCCACCACCAAACTGCCTCTGCTGGTCAGCAGGCTCCTGAACACACCTGCCTTACCTGCCGTGCCTCAATCAATACCTCAGACAAAGAAAACTCTGGCTTCAGGTATTCCTGTCCCTCCTCAGAGCACTGGGACAACTTCTGCCAGCCCAGCATCCTCAGGAAGTCTTTACTACATGTCCCATGGAAAACTAGAAATGCAAAACTGGTTAAATCTGCTTACTAAAGCAGAAAAAGGATTAAATAGTAAGAAATTTTAGATTCACATATACCAAACACCATTTCTTGTGTCAATAACTGATTTTTTTTTGTTGTTTTATAATGGGAAGATGCACTTTTCAGAGTCTGATCTCAGCAGCATAGGTGAGTTATTCCTTAAGCTCTTTTAACTTACTACTGTGCATTGTATATAGTTAAATCACTTTTTATTATCACTTTTAAAAGAAGCCAAGCAACTCAAAGAACATCCTTCTATTAATCCTAAAAAATACCCTAAGGATTTTTCCATTCTGCACCTGAGCATGTATTTACATGATGGATTCATTACACCTCGTTGAATGAAGGATGGTGCATTTTTAAGCACACTTATAAATATGTATTCATCTGATAGACTGGAGGAACTAATCTAGGTTTGAGAAGGTCCACAATGATGAATTTAAAAGCTCTTCCCTAATTGTCCCTAAGGGATAGGGTATGAATGGAAGAAAAGATGAGCATCTGGAGCTACAGGGAGACTGTACACATTAGTGATGCTTCAGGACTCAGCAGCTCAGTAGAAGCACCCAGTTTTCAGAGAGTGTGGAAAGAACTGCCTAAGTACAGGAAAATGGGAATCAGGCTGATAACTTGGCACAGGGGCAATCCACACACACACAAGGATACAAATAATCCCAGTTTCCAAGGCTGTTCTCTCCATTTCCTCAGCATCTCTGAGCAATGCCACCTTCTCTTAGAAAGGACAGGAACAAAACCACAGCCCAGCTCTCCTGCTAAACAAGCCACAAAATTAGCAGAACTTTGCTATATTTCTAGGTCTCTTGTCCTAATTTGTTATTATTAGAGCTTCTGCTGCTGGTAGGTGACGGCAGACTGACCCTGTGAGAAAGAAAAAAACCAGTTATACCTTAAACTATTCCAAGTTTCTCCCACCATGACCCCTTTTCAGAGGGGAGAGGAGATTTTGGTGCAGTTGTCTCAGCTTTGTGAGTCCAAGGGCAGTTGCCCAGTTCTTCTTTTTCTTTCAAGCACCTCTCTCACATCTCCCAGGCAGCTCAGCTAGAGGCAGACCAAGGTCAGTGCCAGGAGAGCTCCAGATTTGCATGGCTGGATGAGCAAAGGGACTTATCTTTCAGACCAGAAGCTGATCAGACTGATCCCTTTCCTCCTTGGAGCACACCCCTCTATCTTCCTCACCTGAGAGTAGCCAGGAGTTGGGGAAATACTCCTTACATGGGGCAGCTGTACTTCTGGTGTGCTTCATGCTCCCTGCACACACAGCTAGGCCCTTTGGATCATGCATTTAAAATTTTCTGCAGAAACTACATTGCCCTTCCATTTGATTTGTGCTTTATATTTGTGTGCCTCAGTCAAACCCAAATTTTATTCCTTTCCTCATTTCCCTGAGATGCTGGAGTTTCTAATTAACCAGAAAGGCTTTTTATTCCTTAAAACTCTCCAGTTATGAATAATTATACTAGCTCATAAATGAAAATTGTCTTTCTGCTTAAATTCTGTAATTCTGGGGGGTTGCATGGGGAAAAAAGCAAGCATGAAGCAGTGGCCCTTAGGTCATTTGCAACTTATTAATTTCAAGCAGAGCTCTTAGCTAGCTTATTAACACTGAGTATACTGCAGTGGAATTTAATGGCTAGGATATTAATTACCTTGCAGACTTTCACATATAGAAAATGGTTTATTTTTATTTTATATTACAAAGCAGCTGTACCAAGGGAATCATTCACACTCTCAGATCTGGGCTGTGCAGGTCCTTACAAGGTTGGTTCTAGCAAGGATGAGATGGGTGCTCTGAGCCCTCAGCCTGGCACTGTGCCTTTGCAGGATGCACTGTGACAGTGCCTTTGAAGGGTTGGTACCTGCTGCTTTTTCCCCAAATAGAGGCAGCCTGGAAGAAAGGTGCAGCTCCACTTTTCACAAATGAAGCTGGAAAGGGCATAAAACACATTTGATATGTCTGTGGCAGTGCCTTCTACCCCTGGAATAGTCCCTCTGGACATCAGGGAAGGTTTAGGTTGGATATTAGGAAGAAAGTTTTCACAGAAATAATAATAAAATACTGGAATTGTCTTCCTAGGGAGGTGGTGGAATCACCATCTCTGGATATGTTTAAAAAAAGACTGAACTTGGCACTTTGTGCTATGGTCTAGTTGTGGTGTTAGGGCATAGGTTGGACTTGATGATCTCGGAGGTCTCTTCCACCCTCATCATTCTGTGATTCTGTGAATCACTCCACAACAGATCTCTGTATATGCACAAGATGTTTTGGTACAGAAATAGGACAAACCTAAGCAGCTGCCTCCCACCTGTGCCAGGCCAGCAGCTGCCCACTGGGACTGAGCCCTGTCCTGGCTTGTAAGATAAGCATGGTTGTATTCTGACTGTCAGTATTTTGTTTTTTTTTCTTTTGTATTATTATTGCATATATTTTGGGTTTTTTCTTCCTTTTCCTAGTAAATTGTATTTATGACTTAGAGTCTCTCACTGGTTTTGCTTTCAAATCTGTTGAATAAGGAAGAGCACTCCTTTTACATTCCCAGCTCAAAAGGATCAAAACAAGGATCTGGACAGTGGTGTCTGCATTGTTACTAGGACAGAAACTCAAATGCATTGATGTTAATATATATATCCTGCCTTTAATCCCTCAGATACTCCCCAGCTCCTTCAGCCCTGTGCAGTCCTTATATCTCCATTACTTCATTTGGATTGAGGAAGAACCCATGGCCAACGAGGCAAGATATTTGTCTTCATCATATTTTTCCTGTGAAAAAGTAACTTCACCTAAGCCAAAGTCTCAGAGGGGAGTGAGGATTTTATTTTTACAAAACACAAATTCGTTAGAGGTGGAGATGTGGCTAGACATCAAAGTTGTTCCAGTGAAAAGATTGTTGTGTTCTGATTGTTATTACACCAAAGTTTCTCATCCCACCTTTGCTAGTGTCCCTGACTATATGTGGATCCCACAAGGTCCTTTTCCCCAGCTTTGCTGGAGCTTGCCCCTCTCAGGCTCTGGGTCACATCAGCCTTTGTCTGACCAGCCACATTTGTATTCAGGGAGGTGGGGACAGGTCAGGGAAGCAAGGGAAACACAGCACATCCCATAGTCCTGCCCTCCTCCTCCTCCGTGCAGCTGGCTGGGAGATGAGGTGACTATTATCTTGATATAATGATGGTTCATTAATTCCTCTAGGCAGATGTTCCCCAGCAAGGACAGCCCAAAGGTCAAAGTACTTTTTGCACCAAAATCAAAGCAAGATCATGTGGCTGAGTCTTCTCCAGTTTTAATAGCTGCTCACAGGGTATTTCAGGAGTCTCTCGTTTGGTGACAGCTGGAATTATGGGCATGCCTAATAAAAGGACCTTTTAATGATGCAGATAGATGCACTAATCTGTTTTAATGGCTTTTCCAGCAAAGCCTTTGACACATTTTCATTATGGCAATGCTTTAATGCAGAAAGCATCCATACAATTAGGATAAAGTTTTCAAGATCTCTTCCTTATTAACATTTCTTTTAATTTCAACACATTTTCAACTCGCACAGAAGGACCAGCTTTAAAAAGCTGCTTTGTACAGCCCAAACTGGACCAATTCCGTCCTTTAACAACAAGAACAACAAAAAAAAAAATCCCCTGCTAAACAAACCCTCTACTTCCTAGTTACAGTTTAGCAGCAACATCTTAAATACAAGGGGAAGGGAACATCTTAAATAAGGGGAAGGGAACACCCGTTAGCCAGTGGGGGGATCTGGGGGTGTGGAAGGTGAAAGGATAGACAGACATAAAAAACAATGGGGGAAACTTAAGGGAGGGACCCTGGCCTTCATCCAATCCCTCGACGTCCAGGGTAGAAGATTCTGGAAGGATGGGATGGGGAGCTGAGTGATGGAGAGGGAGGGAGAGAGGGGAGTGATGAAGCATTTTCAGGGAGATTGGCACTGAGGAAACAGCGGGAAAACTTGGGGTGGAAATTTGGGAGAAAATGGGGAGTGGAGGGGCAAACTTTTACAGAACTGTTACAGAAATAAAAAAACACAACACAACACCTTACAAACCCCCAGTGGCAGCTGATCCCAGTGCCCCTCTGGATAGTGAATTGTGGAGAAAGGAATCAAACTTTTACAAACAGCTTTGTAAAAGTTGTAAAGTCGGTGTGTTTATTGCAGCACTGGGCACGTGTGAGGATCGTTCCCCTTCAAAGGACCCCCTGGGAACTCCCAATCCAGAGCAGAGGTTTTGCTGTGGAACACAAATGCTAAGGGCCATATAATCACACTTCAGGCCCTATTACTCTTTTTGTTCAATTATAAAACACATCCAGTCAGGTGAAGCAAATAGCTCCTTGTTTACAGTGGCTTGGAAGATGCCTTCATTTCACTGCCATAGCATGCTAAAAATAATCCTCAGGAATAAGTTATTTTAAATAAACTCAAAGATTTGGAAGTTTCTCTCAAAAGAGCCCTACATTCCAATCCCAAACTCGTCACAGTGCAGAGGAGATGGATGAGGAGTGTTTTACTGTCCTGCAGCTTGTCCCATGCAGGTGCTCCTATGTCAGATCTCATACTTCCAGCTCCCTCTGCATCAGCTAATGCACTAATTAGTCCAACCCATATGTTGCCCTGATTCTTAGGATTTTCTAAAGCCTTCTGAGTTTACATTCTTGTAGAGAACTTTCTCACACTACTTTCTGTAAACAACCTATTGTTTTGCATTCCTCCATAGAGGCGGAGAAACTTGATGTACTGGTAGTTTGTCCAATGTCACTGGAGAGGTGGCACCTTCACCCTCCAATCCACTGCCACCTTTGGAAAAGTATAAATGCTGGAGTCAGAAAATAAACCCTCTCTTTTTCACCTTTGCAATGGCAGCAGCTCGTGTCATGCTTTCACGTGTCCTATAGCAACATCCATAGCCCTCAGACCCCTGAGTTAAATTAGCAGAATAACTTTCTGCACTAAAACAACAATTCTTTCTGAAGTCTCAGCGTTATGTCCTGGCACCATCTGCCTGCCCCAGCCAAACCAAACTCCCAGTGGCAGCAGCAGCAGGGCTGAAATACTGCCAGTCCCAGGGAGGGGGTACCAGCAGCCCTACGAGCAGGAGGAGCAGTGTGACAGGATGGAGCTCCAGGGAGGTTTATTTAAGGCTGTGAGCAGGCTGTTTCAGAGGGCAGGTTTATTCTCAATGGGAAAAACAAGGAAACCTCTTTGCCTCTTCATTTCACACTGATGGTGTGAATTAATTTTGTATTGGCTTGAAATTATATTTCAATGGGAGATGACTGCCAGCAGAGGGGGGTCATGGGTTTTCCATCTGCCGTGCTGAGAAGAAAAGGCTCTTGTGAAAGACAGAGCTGGCAGCAACCCACTGTCAGCAACTGCTGCTGCAGGACCAGGACAAGCTGACAACATTTCATCTCCCCTGGAGCAATGGAGACTTCTTCCCTCAGCAGCCAAGGGAACAGTGCACAGTGACAGTGTGGAAAATAGGACTGAGCCCCAAGTCAGAGGGAAATATCCCTGATGAGGAGAAACAAGCCACAGCTCCCTATCCCGATGATATAACAAGGGCAACTCGTGTCCTTATGGGGAGGATGTCAATGCTTCAAACCCATTTTGCTCTGATGGGAGATGGAGAAGTGTGGTTTCCTGGACACCCCCACACTCTGGAGCCTGCTGTAGTCTTCGGTTTCCACAGACTTCACTGGCTTGGCAGGAGACCCACCACTACAGAATAACTACTAACTGCAGAACTTTGTCCTGCCTCCAAGTACAAATCAACCCCAACCTGAACAGCTGAATCTCAGTTCTACCAGAAATTTCACTTCTACCAGAACTGAAATGCAATTGGACAGGTCAGAACCACCACACACAGGAAATACACTGAATTCTGACCAACCTGTAGATGAGACAAGTGTCTCACAGCACACAATGCTTCTGAAAATGTGAGCAAGAGAGAAAATTCACTTATCCTTCCATGTCTTACAAGTCCCCATTGTGCCTATAGGCTGCACCCTCTCTAAGTGGTGACCTTTCCTCAGAAGCAGGGAGAGTTTTTCCCTCACCTTTGGGGGTGCATGGCAGCATTGCTGTTACTCACTGAGGGCATCTTTGCCCCAGCCTCCCACCAGCAGGGCAGAGCATTCTGATCTGCAGTCTCTGCAATTTCCTGGCAGAAAACAGCTGTTACCGTGTTAATTAATTGCTGCCAAACATTATTCAGCGTGCAGCATGACAGTGGGATGTAGGTATGGAGCCGGCAGCACGTCTGCTGAGGCAGGGGCAGAATCCCAACGTGGAGTCTCACTTATTTCCCCATCCCTGCTCAGCTCCCTCACAAACAGCAGTGTCAGTGCAGGGATTTCTCTCCAAACATCAGCTGAGCAGAGGGCACTGCAGGAACAAGCTGAGCAGGGTATCCCAGGTTAATGGGGAATCTGTCACTTGAAATGTCACCAGTGATGTTGCAATGATTAAATTCCAGCCTGAAGTCCCCAGCTCATTTTTTACTGATTAAATCAAGTGCATTATATTGACAGAATTTCTGTAAACCGTGCCAAGGCACAGAGAAATCAATTCATTATTAGACTAGCCAGGCCACAAAGGCAAATGTGAACATAAGATTCCAAATAAAACCCAAGAAATCTGGTGGTTTTCCTGCCATAATTCAATCCTACCCTTCACATCTTACCTCTACCCTCAAGAGTCTGATGGATGCTGACTGACAGGCACCAAGGAAATGAGACACATCAAGTCAGCTCCATCCCTACCCATTATCCCCATTGTGCCACCTCTCAACACCTGCCAGGGCTCTGCTCTCTGCACCTCTCTCCAGACAGTGTCCACAAAGCCTCTTGGCCAAGCTGGAAAGGGCTGGGAATATAGCAACTCTATTGTGTATTGGTTTTCCTGGGGTTTGTTTCTCTCTCTCTTAGTATTTTTTTTCTCTTTCCACTTCAATTATTATGGTATTTTGCCTTATTTCAATTATTAAACTGTTCTTATCTCAACCTACAGGTTTTACCTTTTCCAATTCTTCCCTCATCCCACTGAGGGGATGATGCCACAGCAAGTGGCTGTGTGGAGCTTAGGTGCCAGCTGGGGTTAAACTATGGCAGCATCCTATTGATAAAGAGGAAAGAGCTGAGACAGAATGAGCCAATTCTACAGCTCATCAGCCTCAGCTGGGCAAATATCCCTTTTCCTTAGACATGGTATTTAGTGCCCAGCTGCAGGTAACCAGTGGGGCAACTACCACATGCTCTAAGCCCCTGCACCTTCTGACAAGGGCTGAGGTGTCTAAAGGCTCACTGCTGCCATTTCTGTGCCAGCCTCCATCTCCTCTAGAAATGGGATCATTCAAAATGAGCATTCCTGGAGTATGGGGCTGGACTAACTAGCCAGGCATTTCTCATGCTAAATGGGACAGGAAAACAAAACCTCTCAGGAGGAACACATAGCAACAACCTTCTGAGGCAGTCTGCAAAAACATGGAGGGACACAGCTACATGGCTGTGCACAGGAACAATCTATGCACCCGCCTCACAGTCTTTTCTTTAAAAAATGAAAAAAAAAGAAAGAAAATAAATTACTGTTATCCAACATACCATGATAGCAAAATCAATTCCTTTGCACCAAATTACCTGTATTTAAATAGATTTATTTTATGCCACTTGCCAGAGAAATGCATGTTCTATTGACAGTAAAGCAATGCTCTTTGCTGCTTTTTAAAGGAAAGAAGGTTTTCACAATGTGTTACCAGCAGGGAAGATATTGGAGGGGTTCTTATTTTCTACTTAGTACACTCAGTTACAGGACTGCTTATGGAGCTTCAAAAGGAGCAGAGTTTTACAGTTAAGCGGTACATGGAGCTCTGCAATATCAGACAGCCACCCCAACCCTACTTGCACATCCTTCCAAATTGAGAAAAATTTGCTCCTTGTCTTCCCTGAACTGTCTGGGAGCACTGAGCTCTGGGGAAAACGGGCAGGAAAGAAAAGCTTGTCTGCAGCACTGTCAGTGACTGAGACCTGCACTCCCTGGCTGCCAGAGACACAGCAGTCCCTACACCCGTGTCAGTCAGGGTTACAGTCACCCTTTGGAGGACAGTGTCCAGGATTGGAGCACCAGGATGTTTCCTGTTACCATCCAAGTAGCAGCTGCCTCTGGGCAGTTTTCCTTATCTCCTGTTAATGGCCCATCAATGTCTTGCCCCATGCCTCAGAGATAAACTCTCCAGGAGCCAGTTCTATTTAACAGGTGATTAAGGACTCAGAATAACATCAGCCCATGGTGAGATGCTCCGCCCAGGGGGAGGAGCCAGGCATTCCCACCTGGATACAACCAGGAATTTCTAGACAGAGAGGCAGCCTTTCCACAGGTTTCCAAAAAGACACAGCAACCACATCTGCCATCCCAAGAGGACTGCAGCCACTCCAATTTGGACTGCTACCAGCACGCTGGCCAGAGGGGTGTCAGGTTGTATTCTGACTTTGTCAGTGGTCTTCCTTTTGTATCATTGCATGTATTTTTGTCTTTTTTTCCCTTTTCCCAATAAATTGTATTTCTGACTTGGAGTCTCTCCCTGGTTTTGCTTTCAAACCAGAACAGACAGTGAGGAGCTCAGGCTTCTCCTCACTGACAGAGCTTCTCCCCATGGTTTCCTCATCCCCAGACACTGAACAACAAAGAGACGCTCTTTGGCAGGGACACTGCCATACAAGCCCTGGAGCCGGTCTGAGGGATTGTTATTGAATCCCTGTACCATTAAGTGCTTGTTAATGGGTGGAAGGAACATTTGCAGCAATAACCTCTATTCATCATCTCCTGCTCAACTGAAGGCAGAGCCAGGAGTGCTCAGCAGCACTCTAGAGTCTTTCTTCTGCCAGGAAGAACCAGGCAGGGCCTCCACCAAATATTATTGATGATCTAACATCCCATGACACCCCAAAGAGCCAGGCTGCAGGGGCCTAAGGGAGAGCCTACTCAGCCCATCACATTTCTCAGCACAGCCACTCTGCCCAGGACTGGCACCAGTCCAGAGACTCAGAAACCATCCCTGGCATCAGCAAGGCAGCAGAGAAGGAAGCAGAGGAGACCATAACCTTGAAAGGAAAGGACAGGCCAAAATTTAACTAGGCTCCTACCCTGAGCTTACCAGGAGCATGGAGGAGACAGGCAGATGATCCATTCACGCTAGCAGGATGTGTATCACTGTTTTTCCCAATTAAACTCCAATTAAACATAGAGGAATCTTAGAGGAATCAGAGAGTCCAATTAAGAAAAATGCTAGGACACAAATTCAGTTAGGGCCAAGTCAAGAGTACTTAAGTATCCAGAAATAAACATGCCTGACATCTGGATAGGCAATTTACACTTTCCAAGCCATTGTTCACAAGAGCAAGTACTGAGCACTTGGCCACCCCATTATTCCCTGCACTGAGGAAGTGCAAGCCAGGCAATTCCCTGCCCATCAGCCAGGAGGTTTCCTCCCCAGTGAAGACACAAGAAGGTCAAACCAGATCAAAGGAAGAGGGAGGAAACCTGGGCAACAGCACCCGAGCAAGTCACACATATTTTAGGTGCTTTTGCAATTGCTCATAGCCCAGCCATGTCTTAAAGGCTCTGTTTCAGCCCTGCTCCTGCAGAGTGGGACTGAAAAGTGCTCCTTGTGTGAAGCAGCTTAGACCATGAGCACACACAGCAGGCAGAGAGCTTGTTGTCATCACTCACCCACCCCACAGCCAGCACAGATCTGCACAGAGCACAAGGAACCATGGAAGAGCCCAGCTGGATCAGCCTGGCTTGCAGAGGCACCTGCCCCAAAACATCCAGTAGCCACTGCCCGAGGTATCAGTACGCCAGGAGAGACAGACTGAGCAGTGCAGACGTGGAGACAAGGAAGCACAGACCAACTGCAGCCACTCTGAGCTACTAACAGCCCCTCAGGTTTCCTAGCAGAGCTGCAGGAGTGCTGGCTTATTCACAGAGACAGTGAGGCAGATGCAAGAAAGCTTTTTCCAGACCTGTAAACAATGACTTCCAAAACATGCCCTTGATTGCCCAGGCTGAGTAGGGTGGGAAAATACTGTGTCCAAGAACGTCTCAGAAGGAGAGGCAAACAGGTTTATGTCATGCAGCTCTCACAACCTGCCAGGGAAGTTCACTAAAGGCAGCAGGCAGTAACTCAGCCCAGCAAACAGCAGCAATGTCATACTGCTGATCTCAGGCTGGGCAAAGCAGAAAATCAATGAGGTGCTTGGGATTTGTGTCAGTGACAGGGAAAGCATCAAAGACAAACTCAATGGATTTTTACTTTTTTTCAGCTATTTGCTCAAATTGAGCTGAGACAATGCTCAGTGTGTATCCCACCCGGAAACCAGCCTGAAGATTGAAATACCCCTTCATTGCTCCAAATTCCTCCTCCTGCTGTTTCTAGTGCATGCCAGTGTCTGCCCTTTTTTGAATTTCCTTAACAAATCTCCCCTCCAGCACATGGAAGAGCTACTCTTCAACTGGATAGTAACAGGGCAAATTGCAGGGCCCATAGGTCCCAGCAGCTTACAGGGCAACAGACGAAAAACACAGATCACTCCACTGGCAGGTAAAGAACTAATCCTGACAGAAAATCAGTTTTCCATAATATTGTGCATTCTTGTCCAGATTGCAAGGCAAGATGTATTCCATTTGCCATCTGTATGGCCGTTGTCTTAAGTGGGCAGTTTTCCTTATCTCTTTCACAACCAATTATCTGCTGATAACGGGCTATTGAATGTCACTGCGTGACTGATAAGAACTGGAACATCCCATTGTGGGATGCTCTGACAGAGGGAGGAGCCAAGCATTCCTACCTGGATATAATCTGGGGTTTGGGACACCAGACTCAGGATTTTCCACTGGATTTGCCTTCAAACCAGAACAATTCTGCAAAAGGAAAACGAAAGAGGCTGGATGGGGCTCAGATTGCACACAGAAATCGTGGTATGCCATCAAACACACAAGAACATCTTGTCTGCAAGGAGCTGATCTGTGAGCTTGGCCATACAGGATCCCTGTACCTACTAGAGAAAGCCAGACCTCATCCAGGTGAAGGGACACCACAGGACCCTGGGACCTGGCTGGCTGGAACAGAGCACTGGTTTGTCTTCTCCAGCACCAACACTAGCCAAAAACAAGAGCAAAGAAGAAAAAACTGCAGCTAGAAATAGCTGATGTAAGGATTATCCCTCACTGAGGATCATTTCAACCTAACCTCATTAAAAGGGGATTGGTATTTATAATAATCCCAAATTTTGTTTTGTTTCCAATATTTATTTTTACAGCCTTTCTCTCAGGACTTCAACCACACACCCACACACCATAAGGGGCACCACACACCTCTGATTTGCTGTGATGTATTTCAGGGGCAAGTTGCATAGGATAATTTGTCCTTTGACATTGACACGAGAGGTGTGGTAGGGAGGAAAGAGAAAAAGTATTTCCTTCTTGTCACAGTTGAATCACCACCAGCAGCTGTGGGATTAAAAAGCCTGGCTCCCCCCTCTCCCTGAACACAGGGTCAGGTCCCTTGGTCCTGTAAGCAAACAGTTGAGCCATGGACCTGACAATTAACATGTGAGACAGGAGAGAACCAGGGTTCATTTTCAACTTGTCAGGGCTCACAAAATAAATTACAGAATAAAATCCCAGAATGACAAAATAATGAGCAATTCATTTGAAATGTAAAATAAATAGGTAAATCTCTAGTGAGCTGGCAGAATAAATGGGATTCAGCTGACATTTGGTGATTAAATTAAAGAGTAATGACCTCATGAATAATGGGCTGCAGGATTGAATTTGGAGGGCAATATTTTCTTAAGTGGGGGCAGAGGAGCAGCACATCCTGTAAGAGCCAAGCTACACTTTTTGCATTATTTTCAATGCTCTGCACAAAGTCCCCACTCCTGAAAAGCTGCAATGCCTGAGGACACAGCCCTCCCCTGCAAAGGCTCACCACAGCCCTCTCATCCCAAGGTCTTCAAGCATGGAGATCCCCAGCTCCAAAGGGGATCCCTCCTCTCCCAGCAGGCATCTGCAGTGGTTCCTCAGGGCATGAATAAGAGCACAAATCCTACTGGGGAGAAAGTTAAACCCAGCAGTGATTAAAAAATCACCGAGGTACGCATCCTTCCTAGCAAAGCTCAGAGACCCACCTGCACATTTCTGTGCCCCAGCCACCTGGGCACACCCTGTCCTCTCTCATGTCCATCCACATCAAATGCAGGGCCAGCTTTCCCCTCCCTCCCCTTCCCTCAGCTGCTGGGATTACGTTGGTATTATTAGAGGATTATGTTATCAGGGCTTCTATGCTAATGTCAGCTGCTGTTTCTTGACCTGCAGTTCAGATCTTGGTCTTTTGAGCTGTCACTGACCTCAGCTGTTATTTTGAGCCTTCCCCAATCTGCTGCTGGCCACCCTTTTCTCTAAAAATTCAGGATCTCCAAGGATATAGGGCCGATCTCTTCTTTCTCAGCCAAAACCTTGGCAGCTTAGGGAAGGACTTGATTCAATGAGTTCATTTCTATGTTTTCTTTAACTTAGTAATTGACCAAGCACGAGGTGAAAAGTGAAATTTCCTCTTGGTTCAAGTCCAGAAAATCCTGGTTTGTATCAAACAGAACAAAAGTAATGACTTTGTTTTAAAACATAATTAAACTTTTAAGAAAAAACACAAATTCTGAAATACAAAATTTATCTTTCTCTCTCACTTCACCCTCCTGTCATCAACTTAGGCTCAAAACTTCATTTCGCAGGTATGCTTGGAAAAGGTCTTTTTTCCTCAGACTGAGATATGCAATATTGAGGGACAGAGGTCATTCCAAGATGGGAAAGGAGAATAATTGACTCATCAAGATAACATCAGTGCATCCAGAGTGGTAAGTATTGCCATAGTTTTGCTTAACCTACATCACAGAACATAGACAATTTGGTTAAGAACACTTCCCCTTACTAATGCAGAACAAACTTTCTGGCCTAATAACTTTCTCCCCCATACAAATAAAAGCTAAGGAGAAGTGTTGCCACAGGCCAATAGACTGAGAGCAGAGAAATAAATCAAGACCTACAGAGATCTAAAACCTAATAATTCTATTAAGACCAAGTTAAGACAATTAAATACTGGTGAGACATCAGAAAGCTAAATAGCCTGAAGCAGTTGATTTTATAAATTGACCAATTCATTTAAATCTATGCCCTCATAAATTGCATTTAATTCTTGCTACACATCTCAAGCTCCAAACCTTTCCCACTGAAAGTCACAGTCCCATGCACACCCTGCTAAGAGTCACAGGGGGAGAAGTGCTGCTCTCAATTACCCTTCACCTTGGGTCAGTAAGGAGTGAGCATGGTTGAGGAGCCTCAAAAGGTATTTTTCCACATACCTACCTAGCACACAGCCTCTGGACCTGCCAGGAACTGGAGATCAGCTCTCCCAGTTCAGATCCAGACCACTGCCACTGCTGGTAAGTGTGTCCACAGCCCATTTCACCCTGCAAGGCAAATGCCTTCAGAACAACCAGCAAGGGCAGCAGCCTCAGCTCTCAGCACCCTGTGGGCATTCCTCTCCTCTAACACAAGGACCATAGCCATCAGAAAAGACAGTAACTTACATGAGCAGCAGTCATAAAACAGCTGAAGAGGATTTAACTGTACAGCTCCTCACAAAGCAAAACCCCAGCAATACACCTGAAAAGCCTGAAAATCATACAGCTGATCCCAGCACAGCTTCTGTGCACTCTGGGTAATGCCACGGCTGTTGCCTTGTACATGTCTCAGAAAAGCTAAACCCCAGTATAATAAATAATAATAAAAACCATCATATGGCTAAATTCCTGTACAACACCTCCTGATGCTTCTGTTGAGAGACCAAATTTCTACTGACTCTGTTCCAATTCACAATATCCTGGAAGAATAGGACAAGTAATACAAATGAAAAATGTGACACAACTTACCCTCTCCTAACCTCTCTCTTCCTCCCCACTTCCCTCCCATTGCTCCTTTTTCAGTATCCTACTCTCTCCCTGACTATCCACATCCTCCTTCTTGCTTGTTTTTCCAAGTCTGTAGTTTTATCTGCACAGATTTAGGGATTAAGAACCCTGACAAAAACATCTCTCCTTGAGACAAGAATGGAATATTTGGAAAGGGATGATTTGGGTGGGGAGGTTTGGGAAGGGAATGTTTGGGTGGGGATGGTTTGGGAAAGGAAGATCTGGGGAGGAATGATTTGGGAGGGGATGATCTCAGAAGAAATGCTTTGGGAAGGGAGGATTTGGGAAAAGAAGATTTGTGAGGGGAAGATTTGGGAAAGGAAGTTTTGGGAGGGGAATATTTTGGAAAGGATGATTTGACCACCTTGCTGGCTTTGCTTGTATTCACCCACACACTGCCTGCAAAGCATGGTGCTCCACTTGAAAACTTTTGCCAAGAAATCAAAATAGGATACAGCTGAGATTTCAGCTGCAGAGATACAGTGGGGAAGTCTGAAGGGCCCCAATACAACAGCAAGAGGAACTATACACAAACTTAGCTGAGCACACTCACAGTGACAGAGTAAGCTCACACTAAGACCAGGAATAAAATCCGACTGTCTTGGGGTGATTTTGATGGTACTCTAGTCCCTAATCATCTGCTTGATGCCCAGAAAGGGCTGCTTCAAGGTGAATTGCAGGAGGGGCAGGGAGCCTTGGGGGCTCCTGCTTGGGCTCTGTTCAAAGATTCTCCCTGGAGCGTGATGGTTCTGGTGCCTCAGATGCCACTGTTGCTTCTGCTAGATTTTTTTTTGCTAATTTAAGCAAGAAGTTTCA
Source organism: Lonchura striata (assembly GCF_050655825.1). Lineage (NCBI taxonomy): Eukaryota > Metazoa > Chordata > Aves > Passeriformes > Estrildidae > Lonchura > Lonchura striata. The sequence goes on from NC_140723.1 coordinate 6,528,278, forward strand.
GTTTTTTCCTTCTCCTGGTCTGGGGGCTGCACCAGCAATCCTTTCAGCAGCTTCTGTTTTGTTTTCTCTTGAACAGTTTGGCTTGGTTTTTTAGTCCAAAGTTGGGTGGTCACCTGAGACATTAAATTTGAAGAATTAAGGATTTTAGGAAAGTTAAGATGATAATTAAATTAGATGTTGCTGAGTTAGTGGAAGTAGATAGAAAGATTTTGTTCATAGTTAACAGTAGCTGGATCTTAGATAAGAGATCCAGGATCTATTAACTCATTGCTTGTCAACTTTATGTTTGGGTAGCTGTGCTTATAATGAAAAACAGAATGTGAAAAACAGATCTCAGGGACACAAAACAGTTGCAGACTTCCCATACTTGAAGAATCCATTGAACACAGGAAAACCACAAGGATTCATCTCTCACGTATGCATGAAAAAAGTAGAAAGGTCAGAACGAGGAAGACTTATTTTACTTCTTCATTTTGGAGACTCTTCCCCAGAGTGGATCCCTGACTCATTTTAGGGAACAGAACTACGAATGCTTAATGGCTTTTTTGCCAATTAGCATATGGAGTGCAGCAGAGGAGGGGACAGGGATATGAATATGCATTCATATTTTGTGTATTCAAGACTTCTGTAAATAAAAAGGCTTTGTAACACCTGTGATTTTCACAGTGCACATTAGGGAGTCATCCCACGTACTGCCCAGCCACAATAAACATACACTTTCTAACTTTAAACTGTTAGAGAGTTGTTGTTTGTCTCAGTCGGGTATCGCTATTAGATCGATATTCATATTTTAGTAAATCACACCAAGGTGGTCTATCCAGGACCTGTGGGTCATTTCTCTCATTGGCAGAAAAGGGGATATTACTGAAGCCCTTCCTTTTCAGAGAAAACATTCATTACAGTGTTTTCTTCTAAATTTATCTCTAAACTGAGACACTGGCTCCTTTAAATAATGGTGTGCATTGGAGCAGATGAAGATTTTTCTCTTCTTTGGGTCATTCTGACTGACTGCCAAGAGCCAGCATTCCAATTTTCACACTAACACATGCTCTAGCCTGGCAATCACAGTTGAAGCCTTTGCCTCCTTCTCTCTGGGCCAGAGCAACCCTCGATTCAGCAGCAGAACTAAGGTGCTGCAGTTCAGCCCCTCCAAGAGGAAATCAGGCCCCAGGTCCCCCAGCAGCAGAGCACTGGGAAAGCACAGCTGTGCTCCACTGTTGTTCTCATCCCTCTTTGCTCCTGCTCCTCCTGAAGCTGGATCAGACCCCAGCAGCAGCAGCGAGACAGCACTGCACCTCCTGGGGAGACCTCCCCACCATCAGCTCTGCCAGGGCTGGCAGCCAAGTGGGCACTCCATGCAAGCCTCCACACACTGAAGGGAAAAGGGACATTGTTCACATGGAAGCCTGGCTCAAGCCTTGCATTTAAAATGCTCGTGCTCACTTCTCCCCTTTAAACAAGTAGCGTTACAATAGGAGATCCTCTGGTGATAAGAGGCTGATAAAGCTGATTGTGTGCTTCAAGTCTGATCCCCACTTGGCATGGTATCAGATCTTAGACCAGCTGTACAGCAACACTCTCTGTAGCACTAGACATATGCCAACCTTGGCAGTTACACCAAAGCTCCTCACAGCATCCAAGTCCTTTTCTGGAGCTGGACTTGGGAAAAGATAGCACTTCAGCACAGCTCCCAGTGCTGTCTCCATGCACTGGAGGAAAAACTTCCCTGTCCTTACATGCTTCACTTCAGCACTACAAGGAGGGGACAAAAGCATTTTGATTACAAAGAGCATTTTCAAAGCTCAAAGCACAGTTATGACTTGTAATTACAGTGCCCCAGTGCAGCGTAAGGACATCCTCTTAAGTAGGTCTAACCAGTTAAATTGTTGTTTTTAGATATATCTCTTACCTTACCAAATAAGGACCTTTAAAAAGCTGTTATTTGCTGAATTCTGCATTAGCACATAATCTTCTGAAGTCTCCTTACAGCCTCCTAGAGCAAAACAAAGCCCAATCCAAACCGTGTATCAAGATGTATCACAAACAACCTTTCCACCTATTATATTGCAAGTTTACATTCTGCACATTCAGCTGAAACTGTGCTTGCTGTAAAGGTTAGTTATTAAAATACACATACATTGGCTCTTTAGAGCCCCAAGAGCTACAGCCTTGGCAATTTACATGCACAGATTCTCATCTCTGCTACACCCACACCTTGCTGTTGCTGCCATAAATTTTAGTGAAAAGCTTTCCAGGTTTGTCCTGGTGCAATGAAGATCAAGCCCTGGGTGTGAAGAGAGATGGAACAGATGCAGGGTTTTTATTTATAAAGCCTCCCACTCTCTGCCTCCTGGCAAATCATATACCCTGCCAAGACAGTACACACTGAAACCAAAATTAAAATACAATAAACTATCATAAGAAAAAAGGGCTGAAAACTCACCCGGATAACAGTTCCACAGATGAAGATAGTTGAGTCTAGAAGATCCAATTAGGAATAGAGAGAAGGGCTCAGCAATTGGCCTTTTTAAAAGGCTACATTTGCATGCAGAACACAGTACTGGCAGGGTGGGGAGCCGTGTGTGAGAGTGGGACTGTCACCACAAGAACTGGCAGGTTTTGGCTGACCTACAGGTGTTAGGGTCTGAATGTAGGGAGCTGAAACATAACTAGGGTCATTCCAGCAGTGGAAACCTTGACAACTCCCAAGCAAATGGGGGGGGGCTGCTTCACCACCGATTTGCCCATGTGCAGGATGAGGCCACTGAAGATCAGGGCTCTGGGCCAAGTCTCCAGAGCAGCTCATTTCTGGCTCTTCCATCAATCTTCAGGACAGGCTCAAGATAGATGGAGAGCAGAAACCTTCTCATGGTACCTCCTAATGGTGACAAATGCCACACAACAGTATCTTGGTAAACAAAGCAGACTCTGCCCAGCACCTCGCTTCCCCTGCAGAATGATCTGGGTACCTCTGTCCCCTGCCAGTCACATCCACTTTGAGTGTAATCCTTCAAACCAACTGCACCCTTCCCCTTCACAAGGGCAGTGGGTGGCACAGGGGAGCCCTGATCTCAGCCAGGCCAGATGAGTCTCCAGAAAAGGTAATAACACTGTAATCACAAGGCACATTACTCTATCAGCAGGTGAAATCCCACATTAAAAAAAAAAAAAATCCTTTTGCAGATCACACTTGCCCAGAATCACATCAGGGGAATGCAAGTGCCCTTGAAAAGTCTGATCCACCTCACATTGCTCTGGAAGGCTATTCCTCACCCAAGATAAATAGCCCTCTGCTCAGCAGGGCATCAGAGTGCTTACAGATTTTTTTTTTTTTCTCCCCAAAAGAATATCTACTCCATAAAACAACAATTAGCTGCACTCTAAATTTATGAGTGTAATTTGCAATGCTGTTAAAGCATGGGCAGCCATGGCTTTTGTGCAATGGTAATTGCATTGCTGTGAAGGAGCCCGAATAAGGCACACTGCTGGCTTTTGGGGATTGCTGGAAAAATGAGAGACTGTTGTTATCCGTGGAAGAGAACTGCTGCCACCTTCACAAGGATATAGGGCACACATTGGTATCATTATCACCTGAAATGATGCAGTGACCACCCCAGAAACATTTGATTAAATTCCCACTACAGAGAGTGGTGGGAAGAATTGTATTGTGAGTTTTGACTACCAAATTATTCAGCTTGGTTGCATTAGCAAGAACCAGGTGAGGCAAAGAGGACCAAGGAAAGCTGGAAGCTAAGCTTTTCAGAAAGGCAATAGTAATGAAAAGACTTTGCATAATTAATACACGAAGGAAAAACATTAGGGGTGGTGGCTCTCCTGTCAAGCTACTTTCCTAAGTAAAAAACAGCAGTCTGGTAAATTAGCTTATGGGAGAAACTTCTTCAGGGAAAACAGGTATTAACAGCTGAACCTGGGTGGAGTTTTCATATAGCCAAGATCACAGAATCACTAGGTTGGAAGAGACCTTTAAGATCACTGAATCCAACCCATGCCCTAACATCTCAACTAAACCATGGAACTGAGTGCCACATCCAGTCTTTGTTTAAACACATCCAAGGATGGTGACTCCACCACCTCCCCAGGCAGACCATTCCAGTACTTATCACTCTTTCTTAATATCCAACCTGTATTTCCCTTGGCACAGTTTAAGATCCCCAGTGAAAGTCAATTCATTCACATATCCAGCCACTCAGCACTAGCCATGCCAACTAACCAGCAATCTCCTCAAACAAGGGGTAAAATGGGCATAAGCACCAAGTTTCCTTTCAATTTTCAATTTCCTTTCAATTTTCCCCCCTACTTAACGGTATCCAAAAATGAGTTTATTTCTGTAATATGTAATATATGTTGTAAAATAATTCGTGCTAAATGAAATTAAAAATCACAGCATCTTGTGTACTAAAACCAGTGTTGAGCAACAAGTAAGCTAAGTGATAGAAATTCAAAATGCCAGGAAAACACTGTCACCACAGATGTGTATTCCAAGGGATTTCTCATCTGACAAGACCCCAGCTGGAGACATTTTTGATAGGCATCAGCAGCAGCAACAAAAGTTATAAAGATTCAAACACCAAGAAAACAGTCTCCAGAAATGTATATTCCAAGGGATTTCTTCTGTGACAAGACCCCATCTGGAGACATTTTGATAGGCATCAACAGAAGCTTATCCCAGAGATTTTCACCTGACAGGATTCCAGCAATTTTCCACCAATTCCGAGAAAAGCACGATAACATGCTAAAGAAGACCCCCTTCCAAATCCCAAGAGCCTGCATAAAAATGGACCCCTTAGAACTGACTCTGGGAGACCCACGGGGACTTTGGTTCAATAGAGACCAAGTCCTAAATCTCCCTGACACTGATCTCCTGGCTCAGAGTCAAATCGCTTGTGGCTTTCTTTTTTTCCAAATTTATACTTTGATCATTTAATAAATTTCTTTAATTATTAAATCGGAGCATTCATTTATAACAGAGGTCTCCAGCTGTTGCTGATGTGGGAGACAGGCACTCAACAGAACACACCGAAGTTCATGCAGCAACAGCCAAAATTTATTGCTGAGTGCCCCCTTTTATATTGACTCCAAATTTCCTGAGCTTTAAATGTCTGCATTCCTGATTCAATGGGATTGGCCGGGGTGTTGCAGCATTTCTGAGAGAGAGAGGCAATGAATTATGTCTGGGATGAGATTTGAGCTACTCCAGTCCAGGCCTCAGATCTGGGCCTTGTGAGGCCTTCCAGCCTGTGACACAGTTAGAAATTAAGAGTTTGTGACGCAGTTAGAAATTAAGAGTTTGTGACGCAGTTAGAAATTAAGAGTTTGTGGCACAGTTAGAAATTGTATTAAGGTGTGATGGGGAGCACTGGGCTGCTGGGTGTGAAGTAGTACAGGTTTATAGTGTGAAGTTTAGTCCACCTTAAGACAAAGGCAAACAATGTTAGCTTGCTAATGAGAGTGCCTCTGTTGTCCGAACTCAAAATGTCCCTCAGACATTTTTGGAGGTTCCAGGCCCAGGTCAGAAGCATTTGAGACCCTGGCAGGCAGCTGGAAACAGCTGTGATTTTGGGTTTGAACCATGTGTGTGATGAAGATTTCACACCAGACTCACTTACCTGGGAGGAGAGATGGGGCTCTGCTAATGGTAGCAGCAGGTTTTTGAGTGTGGACTGTCAGCACGAGCTCAGGCTGAGCCAGTAGCCTGTGTGGACAGGCTCTCCCAGATGGAAACACAATTTCTTCCCTCCTCTGTGAGCTTGAAATGAATACCAAGCAGCTACCACCCTGTGTAATCCCTCCTCCAAGCCCCCTCCCCTGTCCCAAACCCTTCCTCAGTCCAGCAGCTGTTTTCTGAAGAGCTGTGGAGAAACCCTGTCCATCTCTGGCCATGTCTGTCCTACCCCATTCCTGTGCCCTCATCCTCATGTTTGGCAGCCCTGGGCACTCACCACTGCCAGGTGGTCCCACAGTCCACCAAGGGCACCCTGTGTCTCCTCAGTGGTGCACAGCTCCCTGCCTGTGTCAGGGAATGCCCCTCACGCCTGCTTTTGGGGCAAGGGACTGAGTTTGTAACCAAAAACAACCCATTTCCAGCAGCAAGGTCAAGCATAAACCCTCCCCTACCTGCAATCCCCAACTCCTCATTAAAGGAAACACATTCCTCCTTCCTGTGGACACAGCATTTTTTGTATGTGTCAGGCTGTGACCCAGAGCCTTCTGGTATTTATTAACAAGAGGTTTCACTAGAAACTTTGATATCACCATATAAATGAGGGCTGGAGATCACAGAAGGTTCTCTGCCATGTGCTGTCAGTGCTGCAGTGTTGTACCTGGGTGCAGTGTGAGCACCCCCAGATGAGGGACTGAGGGCTCTTCAGTGGGGTCCTGGGAGGTGCAGAACAACCCTTTGGTGCTGCAGCACAGGACAGACAGACAAAACCTCCACCAGAAGTCCATGCCAGACACTGTGTGATGTGGGAAACTGCAGGGCTGCAGGAGCAGGCAGGTGAGCCCCATCCTCGTGGAGTCAGCACAGGGCAATCTTCATACACTGGGAGAAGCACAGCACAAAATGGAGGAGTAAAAAGCTTCCACAATCCATGGCTAAAGCTCTTGTTCTAGTCAGTCCTCTTGCAGACCTGTGTGGGTTCCTGCACTGCCTTTTCCAGATTGTCAGCTCTCCTGGATGTGGTAAGTTGGATTCAAGAGGCTCGGCTTCAGTAGTAGGAGCAGACAATCCTGTGCATCTTAGGAACTGGCTCTGTGGCTTCATCCCCCCTGCATTCCTCACACAACACAGATCCTGGCAGTGCCACTCTGGCTGTCAGTATGTGTGCATGAACAGCCATGTGATGATGAGTGAGGGATCCAAATGTGCCAATGTCAAAATCTTTTTATTTACAACAGTCTCCAAAAATCAAGGAACACTGAAAATAGTGAGGGTAGGAGACAACTTACAAAAGTGACACGCATACATCAGGAATTGTGCTACATCACTCTGAGAACTGACACTCTTAAGGTCTGCACACAACGTGGTGGAATGGCAGTGCCCTCCCTCACTGCCCTTGGGGTGCTCAAACCTCTTCCCCCTTGCATTTTGAGCCATCCCCCCTCCCATTTGTTCTGCTTCTGCCTCCAAACCTTTCTGCTCATCTGCCTGTTGCTCTGCCTCTGGCCATGGTCACTGCCCCCCACCTCCCTTCAGCAACTGCCCAAAGGACGAGAAGAGAGGAAAAAGCCAAAAACCTCTGTCCTCAGGATGGAGACAGCATTGAAAGATGTCTAGCTCTGGGAGCCTGGGTACAAATCCAAAATATATGTAAACTATGGCTTAAACGTTATCTAGGGTGAGGAGTGATTTTGGAAGAAGTAACCAAGACATTGAATTTGTCCTGCCTGGCTGCAAATCAGTCTGCACAGCTTCCTTGGTGGATAGTGTGGAGGATAAATAGGTGTCATGGGTTTAAACAAAAAGCCTTTTATAACCTGCCAGAAGGGCAGGCTGCTCTGCTACAGAAATTCAGTGCAGGACAAGCTGAAAGACTTGGGACACTGCCACATCTCAGTTTGCTCCAGTGGAGGCAAAGCCAGGGTCTCTGGAGACCATTGCCTCCAGACTACTGTGTTAATGGTCCCAGCAGCTCTCCAAGTGTCAACATATCCTTCTCCTTGGGGATATTTCTCAGGCTACCATATTTTCAGATCCAGCAGGAATTGAGAAAAACAGTCCAGCTCAGCCACTGATTCCTTTCAGAATGTGCAGCCCTGGCAATTGCTGAGGTCAGCAGCCAAATCTGATGCCCCAGTTGCCCAAACCCAGCACCGCAAGAGGCACCACAACATAAAGAAACAAACAGAGCAACAAATCATTGATCTTTTCCTTCCTCTTACGCTGATCTCTGCACAGCACATCAACTCTCTTCCTCCCTACTCCAAAGCTGATGTGCACAGGGCTGTTTTGAGTAGGGACTCTTTCTCTGAGTGTTCACAGTGATGGGGAGCCCTGGACTCACTCAGTAGCTCCACTGAAGGCAGAGAGCAGCCACACCAGCTCTGTGCATGAATCTCAGAGCTTCAGCAGCAAGGAGCAGTGTCCTTCTGTGCCCTGCACTGGAAGGGAGAGAACTTCTGGGCAGGACAAGACCACTCTGCTTTGTAGGAGACTGCATAGTTCCAGAATGACCCCCCTCCTGAAACACTAACTTAACATTTCAGAGGTTAAGCCTCAAACCAGGATTTACTAGAAATAAAGGAGTGAGCAGTTTACAGGCACATTCCATTGCCATGTGCTGACTGAAAATTCCTGTATGCTTTTTAATTGCACAAAGATAATTTTGAAATGGAAATCAGAGCATTTTCTTCCAAGTAAGGCTGATCTGATGTGTTCTGTTTAGAAACATCAAAACTGAAAGCTTTGTGCAAAGCTGTTTTACTCCCTGGCTTCATTTGCCTAAGGAAATTCTCAAGACTTTTCCAGCCACTTTCAGTCCAGACTGTGAGCACCTCAGGCACAAACACCTACCATGAAGAAGGCTGAATAAGAAGGCTGAATCTTGTTTACCAAGACAACAGGGCCCAGGAGGTGGCCTGTGAAACAGAAGAGTCATCAGGGAAAAGAAGATAGGCAAAGATGTGGGAGGAATCGTTTAAGGTGAACATCTGCTCCTGGAACAGCACCAGATAGGTGAAGCCTTGCTTTTTATTGCTATGAGCATCTGCCTTGGAGCACCAATTCCCAGCAGGGCTGTCAGCTACACCTCCACAGTAGCTCAGATAAAGCCATCCCTTTTCTTACCTCTATAATTTTATGAGTATTCTGTAATCACAAGGATGACACTGCCTACGTGGACATGTATCCATCTGCTATTCATTTGCTGTCTCCACAGATGCCTGGGGAGATCAGGATGTTTTAAATGCTTTGCAGAAGGCTGGGCTCCAATTTTAAGTCTCTGTCACTCCACTGCATGTGGAGAAAGCACCAGCCACCCTGACCACAGAGCTGTGCAGGGTGAGGCAGTGATGGGGCAAATGTCTAGTTAGATCTTAAGCGTCATGACTGTGTTTAATCAGGGTCTCAGGTGACAACATAAAACACCACCTAGGATCCTCTACTGCCTCTTCTGCCATCCTGCTACATCTGGGGTAAGTTCCTCCTCCTCTCCTTGCCTCAGTTTTCCTTCTGGAGGGGCACAATCTCCTGAGCATGCCTTTGTGAATAGTTTGCACTTATCTTGGTCTCCCCTGTTCCTTCTGAATTGTTCTAGCCATTGCATTCCTAGTAGCACTTTGGGCAACAAAAAACAAGGTGATGCCCTGTTCCTGCTAGTGCCTGCCAGCCCTTCTGCACAGAGGGAGCCTGGGCTGGCAGGAGAGGAGGAGGAGCGAAAATGAGAGCTTGTCCTTTTCCCTACCTGCTTCAGAAATCAGGATGGATCCTGTCAGGTGCCAAGAACTCTTGTTATTTTTGTCTGCAGGTCAGAGACACTGCCAGATCAGACTCAAAAAACATACAAGGCTTCCCTTTACTTTAAAATTAATTTTTGCTTCCCCACAGTGGCTGAATGAATGTTCCCAGCATGGCATATCCAGAATCACACTGGAGGTGGGGCATTTATGTAGCCTCTTTACAGTGAGCACAAACATAGATACCAAGGGCTTACATAGGCTTTCAGCTTCACAGAATTCAAAGCACATCTGTGCCTTTTCTTAAAGGCCTTTAAAGGTTTCTCCATACTTATAGAAGGATGAACTTCCTCTAAGGGTGCCCTCAGCACCTTACCCTCTTGCCTGTTGACCTGGAAATATCCATCAGCTTTAATATCAATATATTATATAAATATCAATCACCCAAAAGAGGTTGGAAGTGTTTGCTAAGTTCAAGTCAAGCCACCAGCCAGAGAATCCTTGGCCACAGTGCCAGGGACACCCTGCAGCACCTGCACAGCCACACAGGTCCCGTGGGGCTGTATGCATATCACAAGCACTCCTGCCCTCTCCAGTCACTGCACTTAGGAGTGCTCAGGACACCACCAAGAGTTAAATCTGGAGCACAGACACAGGCAAAGCACGGCTTACAGATCAAGGATGGGGCTAAACTGTGCACATCAAAGCAGCACAGCTTAAGGATAGTCAAAAACCCTCTCCAGAACCATTTATTCACGGGCACAGGGTTCGTTATGAAGGAGCTGGTGCAGATCAGAGGTGGGTGCCAGGAAACATTTAACACTTTGCAGAAAGGGGTAACTCAGAAGCACCATGGGATAGCAAGGACAAACCAGGCTACTCACGTTCTGCTCGACTCATGTTCTCATGGCCCTCACTGCCTGCAGCAGGATTACTCTGGAGTGCACCTGGAAACAATAGGAACTCCTCTCTTCAGCTTGGGGAACTTTGGGGACACCTTGAGGAACAAGTATTTGATCCATTTTCACAGGGATGACACAATGTGAAGGTGTTAGACTGGCAGGGATCAAAGCAGGGATACACTGAGCCAAGTAGAAGCAGCTCAGTCTCTCAGCAGTGCAGGCCCCACAAAATGGCTGGCAATGGGGTTGGATTTCCTGGAAATTTCATCTTAAAAAGAGGGGTTGATCCAGAAAGAGAACACAAAGCCACCAGGACATGAAATCTGCAAAGAAATTGGGTCAGGTTGCTTCCTGGCCACATTACTTTGTTGGCATCCTTGTAAATACTGGTTAATGCATCTCCCAGTGGGCCTGACCCTCCCCTTCTGCCAAGGATCAGATGTGCTGTATATCAATGCACACTCAGCTATTTCAATTTTAAAAATACGACAGACTCGGTGATGCTTCAAATGTCCTTGTTAATGGCACCAGTTTGGGATTTCATTTTACTTTAATATAAACCATCTGCTCAGAGCAGACATAGCTGCAGCTCTGGTGCCCTCAGGTCTCCAGGATGGAGGGTGTCTCTGAGCTCCACAGAGGATGCTGTGCATACCACCAGGTATGGGCTCTACCTGGCCCCAGGGGTTACCTTGTCCTCAGGCTAAAGCTGACTGCTATGACCAAAGAGCTCTGCAGGCACCTCGGGGCTCTCTTTTCCCTCCACCAGGAAGAGCAGAGGCAGTGACTGGTGAAGTGACATGGGGGGATTGGGCATTGAAACTGCCTTGACCTCACTACTGAGATGAGGGAGAGGAGGGCAGGCTGCCGAGGGCACCGTCTGGTTCCTGATGGCTCTTCACAGACACATGAGATCCCAGTACAAAGTGCACTGTCCCTCCAGAAGGAAGGGGAATGCCTTGTGTCCCAACACCCTCTCTGCAGGTGGTGCCATGCAGCAGCTCTAGTTTGGACCCTAAAGGGACACTCATAAGAGCTCCTGTGCAGCAGGTTCACTGCTGCTCTGGCTTGGGGTCAGGGCTTGGCAAAGGGATCCAGACAATGCTGCTCCCCAGGCCTATCCAACAGCTCACTGCTGTTTTTGAAGGCTCAAGGAATGAGGCACAGGCTTGCTGTGGGAGTAGGACATCACCTAAGAGTCATCATTGCAATTCTGACCCTGGACAAGTGAAGGGATAGGACAGAGGGAAGGATTTTTGAAAGGATCAGATAACCTTCCCAAATTCTCCCGTGTTAGCCTTATGGGTCCGGAAAGATGTTATTTGTTAAAAATAAATTAAAAGAACAAGAGAAGAAAAAAAAGAAAGAAGAAAGAAAACTGAGAGAAGGAAACTTCCTCCTCTCCTATTCACAGGCTGAGGTATTCCCTCACTTGGGCAGCCCTCACTTTCCATCATCCATCCATCACTACCTAAAATAAATACAAGTTTAGAGCAAAACTCATTAGAAAATAAAGTGCATCTGGAATTGAAAAACTTCATGAAAAAAGGGACTTTTTTTCCTCTTTGTTTTCTTACCAAAAATATTCTTTAAAAAGAAAAGAAAAAAGAAAAGCAGCAAGAGGACAGACCACGTGGCCCTTGGCCTGGGGTCTACAGGGCTGTCCCATTGGGGAGGGGGATCTTAAATCCGCTCTTCAGCAGGACAAGGCAGATGCAGAGACCCAGCAGGGCAGCCAGGAGCACCCCCAGCACAGCCTTGAGGCAGGAAGTCCTGCTGCGGGTGAAGGTGCCGGGCGCCATGGTGCTCAGCAGGGCTGTGCTCACAGTTAAGGTGTACAGGATGGACACCCCCGTGTTGAGGGCCACGATCTTCCCAAACTTGGCGAAGGGGGCGATGATGCAGAAGAACAGGGGCACGGTGGCGATCAGGGTGGTGATGGCGCTGGAGACGATGGCCACCCCCACGTGCCGCACGGCTTCCATGGTCCTCCACTGCCGGCACGCCGTGGGGTCCTGCTGCAGGGGACAGCAGTGTCAGGGTGACAGGAACATGGGGCTGCACTGATGCGCTCGAGTGCAGCTCAGATATCCCCAAAAGCATGCTGTGCAAAGAGCCATAGGCTTAGAACCCAGCAGAGGCAAAGGCTGATGGATTTTGTGCCTCCTTTGCACCACATCAGACTGATTGCTGGGCCTACACCACACAGACACTACACTGGCATCAAAGATCCCAGGTTTTTTTAGTCTCCATCTTCCCAGTGAGACAAAAGATGTTAACAAGGCCAGAGGTGAGCTGGCGGTCAGTCCAGCAAAGCAATTTTCAGAGGTTACAGAATTAGTGTAGAGCTGTTTCAGCACAGACTGACTTCACTTGGATATGAAAACAGGTTGCTTTGGAAACAGCTGTGACCAGCAACAAAGGGACAACCATGTGGGCTGAAAACCCTCATCTGAGTTTACTGTACTCAGGTACACCAGCTCACAGTCTGGAGCAGTCAGATTTGCAAGCAGCAAACACCACACCCCAGGGATGCTCTGAGGCTGCCAGAACACAGTCCCCCTTGCCCATCACGTGTCCTACATCACAGCTGAGTGCACGGAGGGCACAAGAGGAAGGAATGCAAGGCTGTAGGAAGAACAGAGCTCACCTCTGCCTGGTGGAGTGGCAGGTTCTCCCCTGCCAGCAGGTAACCCTCCACCAAGTGCACGCAGTAATCAACAGAGGAGCCAACGAGGATGGAGAGGGAAATGGCTTCCACAGCTCCCATCTCCCAGCCAGACCAGTACATGATGGTCACCACGAGGCAGACAACCCCTGTGTGAGAAAGGTGTTGTTAGGCAAATGTAAAGGACTCTGGGGATGCTGCACAAGCCTACTGACACAAGTCAGTCCCTGGGGAGTTTGGGATCATACCCCATAGGTGTGTGTGCCACCCAGTCTGAATCTGGTACACAGTCCCCCTGCCACAAACACTTCCCTCACCCTCCCTTAGCACAGGGACCATTTTGTAAGGTGACCAGACCTGCTGGGCCTAGTGGAACACCGAGCTAAATATCAGGCAAACTGATAGACTGATGCCAGTCTAAACTAACTCTTGAAAAATTAATCCAAGCCCAGACAAGTGTCCATGTGTGCACACAAGGACCACAGGGAAGTGAGCCTGTTGTTTTGCTTGCCATATTTGCACTTAGGCTGAGCACACTTGAAGGCAAAGTGTGCTTTTCCTTTGTGAGTCATACGTGGGAGACAATGTGGTTTCAAAATGTTAGATTTGATTTTTAAACTATGAGTTTTAGCAACATATTTAGACCACAATATTATCAAATCACCAGCCCGGGAGAGGAAACAATTTACAATTTTGCTTCAAATACTAAAACATTGCTAAAATGTAATATCAGCTTTTACCATCTTCCAGTGCTTGGAAACAGCAGCCATGGTACAGGCTCTTGGAAAGCAGTGCAATTGTTATTCAGAGCTTGTAGGACTTAATCACATTATTATACATAACAGGTAGGGATGGCATTTGTATAGCTAAAACCCTTATTTAAACAAATAGAAGGGATTGTGTAGATAAAACACACTAGGAAGTAGACACACAAATCTACTTTCCCAGTGAGGTTTCTGTGTATTTTTTGAGAGTTCCTTCTGTTCACTTAGCCTGCCTGTTCTCTAGGATTGGCTCCTGGAAAGCCAGAAGAGTTTGCAAAGAATACAAGCAATTCACTTCAAATCACCAGAGAATCAGCAGTGCCACAATCCATCAATTTCAGGAAAAGTGAAAGCCTGACACGTTGGAATGGGTGCTTTTACCTAAGATGCTGAGCAGCACTGGCAGCAGGAGGAGGATGTGTGTGGTGAACACTGCCACAGCAGCCACACAGATGACCAGCGAGAGGACAAGGCCATACAGGGCACTCTGCACTCCTGGAAGGAAACAGCCAGCTGATATGAATCCTGGAAGGTGACAGCTGCGATGAGAAAGGCACCATGTTCCTGCTGGCAACAAGGCAGGCAGGGACTCACACTGGGGAAGACAGGAGGGGGAGAATGAAAGTGGAAAGAAGGTGATTGGTTTCTTGAATCTCACATCAGCAGGGCTGACTCCCTTCCCTTACCTACTTCCTTGGGCTTTGCCTAATTTTGACAACACACATTGTTTAGGGCAGGAACAAGCTTTAAGAGTTTGCACAGCAATGGCAAAGGACTGCAGATATAACCCATGCCCACCATATGGGATGGAGTGTGCTGTGAAGATGTATCAGAGAACATGGGTTCCCCAGGGAGAGAAACGTGGCAGTCACTTGCCTATAATCTCCATGAAAATCTGCTTCCAGTGCTCACAGGTCTGGAAACCATGCCTGAGAGCAGAGCCCTCTGGGAAGAGCTGGAGTTGCTGCTGCAGGAATGTCTCCCATTTCAGATAGTCAGCATATGTCTGGAAGGATGATTTCCCCTTGTAGGTTGTCTGTAACAAAATAAACACATCACTCGTGTCCTGCTCTTTGGGCAGGGTATGCATGGCAAGGGAAAGGGCACAGCAACCTAGCCCAAGTGGCAGCACCAGGCAGAACTGGCAGTGGCATTTGGGCAAATCTGCCACCAGCTTTTTGCCTGAGCTAATTGTGGTGTAAGCAGCCCCTCCTACCAACTTGTGAGTGCAGGCATCTGTCTGCAACAAATGCTAATAAACACTAATTTATTTCTGCAAATGGAAGTGGCCAGTGCAGAAAGAGCAGAGCTAAACCCCCAGAAGTCACAAGATGAAACTGTCACCAGAATGAGAATGTCACCAGGTGATGCCATGTGCTCACCGATTCAAATGCCATGGAGATCCACTGCACCTTCCCATCCTTCACCCCCACTGCCCCATGAGAGAGCTGTCCAGGCAGCAGGTTTGGCTCAGGGATGTTCTTGCACTCTGGGTGCAACATCTGCAGAAAGGAGGAGATGCTGTAACCTGTGGAGAAAGAAAGAGCAAGAGATGGAGGACAGAACAGGGAAAGGAAGCACATTGGAGCAAAGAGATGAAGAAAACCCAACCAACAACCCAAAATGAGAGCCCCAAGAGAATCATAGGACCCATTTGTCCACAGCTGCTTCCCCTTGCCACTCTGGTCTGCCAAAACCCTTGAGGTCTCGGCATCACAGCTCTCAGCTGCTGTAGCTTCAAAGGACACTCTGTCATCAGCATGGGACAGGACAGTGCCACTGCTGTTTGCCCCCAGCTGTCAGGAAGCAGCACAAAGAGCAAGTCTGCCTGGCCTGGCAAGGGATTTGCTCCAGACATGAAACTGGCTTTTTGCCTGAAGCCAATGTACACTTCCTAGGCTCAGCACCAGAAGCTTGTGACCTCTGAAGGTGGGAGAGATGGTCACTGGTCAGGTATGCAAAGCCACAGAGACAGTGAGTAGCCTCTCTGCAATGAGATCAGGTGTGAGCTCATTGTTATGCAGGAGCTACTAAAAGGATATTTACTGAATCAAAAGATTATATCTCAAGCAATACCCATGACTAAAAAGAAAAAATGCAATTCTGTCCTCATCTTTCTGGATTAAATCCCAAAGAATATACCCAGTGTCTTTGGCATTAAAGAGACAATCTTCCTTTCTTTCTGTCCCAAAAAGCACAACTAATGGCATGTTCTAGAAGGGTCAAGCTGCCTTGGGAAGAAAAGGAGACAGCAGGAAGCAGTCCCCCTTTCTGGTTTGCTGTTGAGGACCCCAGCTCAAGCAAGCACAGGTAGGGCTGCAGAGGAGTTAGTCTAACCTACCCGAGGGCAGGCACTGAGCCCCTCCGGGCTTCACCAGCTCAGAGTTGCTGGCAATGGCTTTGCAGAGGCGGCACAGGTTGCCAATCTCTTTGAAGAGGTCAAAGCTGTCATCGTAGATAACACTGCCCTTTCACAAGGAGACACAATGACAAGAGCACCACACGTGAGACATACACACAGCAACTGGCACTCCAGCTTCCTGCCCGCTCCACTGCCTGCATTTCTCACTGCCCCTTCGGAGGAAACAGGCAAAGGCTGGTCCTGCACAGTACCCCCAAATCACAGAGCAGGAAGAACAGCAGAAAGCTGAAGTGCAGCAGCCAAGCTAAGCATAATTTTTCTAGGGAAAGACTGTCGTGTGTCAAGGTATGAGATCTCACAGATAAGCTGCTTCTAGAAAAGTCACATTTAGTGAGTTTCCCTAGAGTAATTGATTTTTATTTTTTGTTAAGACTTCATAAAAATATATATATTATGGAAAAATATCAGCTCCCTCAGTCTTTAATGTGTAGTGAGATTTTATACCACGATCAAGATGGGTTTGTTTCAAAAATCCTCAAGAAAGCCAGGTTTAGACTCAAAATTAGAAGGTTACATATTGCACTCAGAGGGATTTTCCGAAAAGTCTGAAGTGGTTTTTTCAGTAAGGACTTCCTGATCTCCATTATTTTGTCAATTTGCTAAAGCAGAACTCTACTGGCTTATCACAATGCTACAACCCCTGCCCTAGCATCTGTCCAGAGCGCTGGACCACCCTGGGCTGTGGGTATGAACTAAACACCATGCAGAGAGCCTGCCCCTCTCTTGCCAGCCCCGAGCATGCCAAACCATGTGTACCATGTCCCCGAGGACGTGGTTGTCCCGGCGCCGCGTGCGGTTCACGCCTCGGATCCCAAAAACCACAAACACCATCGCTCCCGTGTCCACCAGCGGCCGCACCGCCGGCTTCCCGCAGCCCGTGTTCATGCAGGGGTTAAATCCAGACGTGGCTGACAGCTTTGCTTTGGGTGCTGCTGTCAAATACACAATGAAAGTCGGTTATATTAGATGGCAAAAAAAGGTCTGATTCTCTGGATCTTGGCATGTGTTGAAATCTGAGCTATTGATGATTCCCAGATTGTAAAAGGTCTCTGTCTTTCTGCCCTGCTGCCAAAGCAGAAGCCATAATTGGTCTGTGCTGGTTTCCAGGTTGTTTATTCTGTTTATCTCTAACTGTTCTGCTGCCCTGCCCAGCTCTGTCCTGCAGGGCAGCGTGTGGGGCTCTGCCCTCAGTGGGATGTGACAAACATTAAATACCAGAAACTCCCTGGGCTGGATTTACAATAACGTGCCAATATCTGTCACCTACGTTGGACAGTGTGTCCCCAGCCTGAACCAACAGAAAAATGCCAACACCACAGTGAAACATGGAGGGCGTGAAGAAGGAGAAAAAGGACAAAACACACCCAATTTCCTCCATCTTGTCCCCTTTGAACCCCTTATCTAGAATCCTAAAATTTTACTTTTGCATCCATGCCACACTTAATTATTACTGATATCAGACACTCAGAGCTTGTAATTGATGCTGTAAGACTGAAAACTCTTTTCCATGGCCAGAGATCACAGCCAGTGTCTCTGGGGGCTCTGTCCAGGGGGTTCCTGACCCCTGCCAGGATCCCAGACCTGCCAGGGCAGCCAGAGGGATGCCCTGGATTCCCACAGGCAGGTATCAGCTTACCTTTCTCGCTGGGAACGTACAGGATGCCTTTGGTGGGTCCATCTGGGCTGGAGCTGAGCAGACAGCCCGGAGGTGCCACACACACTCGGCCATGGTAAGGGGGCTTGTGTGACTGAGCAAAATACAGCTTCCTGTGCAGCAAAGAAAGTTTGTTATGGGGGAACAGAGGTAGAGAAGATGAAGCGTCCAAAATATTACATGGAAATAGACATTCTCATGGACAGAAGTGATGGGAAAGGTGAACATCTGCAGACTATTCAGCCCAAGAGTTCAGGTGAGTAAGGGCAAGAACCAAATCACCAACATCTTTTTGCCACTCAAAGAAGCCCCCCAGTCACAGTCTCTCAAGCCTTTTGCCTGTTGATGATGCTATGGGGCCTGCAAAGTGACTGCAGAGATGGGGCATATATGTAGCAAAGCAAATTCTAGAACCATGGGTGTCACAGATTAAGGGCAGGACTAGCACTGGCCATTAGGCATCTCATATCAGCCTCCCAGCTGTGCTGTTTCTGTTGCCTTGTCCCAAGGGGGGTTTTGGAAGGTTACCGTGTTCGCTGCTGCTCCTTGGAGGCCACGTAGAAACTGAAATCGAACTTCCAGCCCTTCTTGGTGTCACAGGACAAGGTGGTCATCATCCACTTCCTGGGGCTCATCTGCTTAAGCAGCCCTACTGTGGACACACAAGCTGTCAGCTTCCTGGTGAAGTTACCGAAAGGCACTCTATACACCTAAGCAATGGATTAATGAAAACAGACACTTAACTCCACAGGGTTGCAGCCTGTTGCACGTTAGCATCACACTCTCCCTTCCTCCCTGAGCACATTCACACAGAATGAGCACTGCCAGGCACAGTCAGCCCCCAGCCTGCCCCTTCCCAGTGCTGACCAGTGTGTGACAGGCCCCTTAATACCCTCATTCCCCGTGGCTGAGGCTGAATGGTGGCTGCTCTGCCCAGGGTGAGGGACATCTCCTCTACTGACACCCAGTTTTGCTCCCATCACTGACAGTCACCTCACAACAGCAACAGGTGAAGTCTTGTGGCACTCCAAAGTATCATCTTGGATGCTGCCAAGCACAATGCCTTCTGTGTTAACCACCCTACTGCAGTGCTCTGAAAATGTCACCCAAAGCTACCCAGGACCCCATGGAGAGACAGGAGGAGGCTCTTGTGCTCACCTGCTGAGTGTTGCCCTCTTGCTAGAGGGGTCCAGCATCCTGGACTGACTTACCTGGAATGAAGGCACCTCCCCATCTCCTGGTGACACCATCTGCCAGGGCGCAGGGACACTGGCATTGAGTGAGAATCTGTAGATGGCTGGTCTTCCCTTGCTCCTGGACTTGGAGATGTACACAGTCCCCTGGAGCTCTGAGGAAAACAAAGGGCATGAGGTTTGGTGGTACTTCTCAATCATCAAATCCTACAGACAGAGCCAGAGCAAAGGAGGATTCTTGTAGTCTGCTGTCTGCTCAGAGACACCAGGCACAGCCTCTGCCTTCTGGCAGCACAGCACATCTTTCAAAGGCCATCACAAATACACCCTGAGCTGCAGTAATTCCTGATGGCCTATTGATTCATGTCTTCATGACTCTTTTATCCTCAAAATCCCCTGCAAACTGAATTTACTGGGATGTGAAAGCTTGGAGTTCCTAACCTTGTTCTCAGATCAGAGGGATATGACACGAGATGATACTGCCACCAGGGTCACAGGACCATGTCCTAGAGAGCAGTAGGTATTCAGGGAAAGGGGCATTCTAAAGATGCCCATATATCCAGCACCAACCTAGGGCTCAGTGGGGCAGGCTCTGAAGAGACTTGTTCCCCATCAGTTATTCAGAGAGCATGTGGTTTTGTTTGCACCCCAGTGGATCCTTGGGCCCTGGCTGCAAATGTGGCCAGAGTCATCATGCCTCGCTCACCTTGCTGCCCTGCATCACTCACGCTGCCTTTGCTTCCCCAAGGTGAACCTGAGCCCCTCTTCTTTTTTTCCAAGGAAGTTCGGATGTTGTTCTGCAAACTGTGGGGCTTTTCCTGAAACAAACCTGTCCCACAAGGTTAGTCAGGGAGGAAAGAGTGAACAGGATGAGAAAAGACATACCAGGCATGTGTACAGGCTGCTCACAGACAGACACAGACACCTCTGCTGCTGAATTACCAAACCCTGAGCAGGCAACACAGTGCCACAGTCTCTCTGCTGGGCACTGACATGAGACCAGCACTTATGAGTAAAAATAGTCAGTTTTCATGGTCTGTGAAGGGATTGCTCCTGAAGAAATACTCAGGCAGTTCATGGCTAAAGCAGGAAATACTTTTCTAAATACTCCACTCCTACAGGCAACTCAACCATCCTATTCCCAACGTGTGCCTCCTTTCCACAGGGTCCATCCAATGCCCAACGAGATATTTGAACATTGTAGGTGTCTGCTCACATTTCAGCTCCTCCAGTCCAGGGCTTAGGCCAGGATGGATTGCACCCACCATGGTTTGGGAACCAGTGTTCTCACCTGAGCAGGTGATGCAGGAGATGCCTTCAGCACTCAGGTTGTATTTCAGATCCAGCAGCACCTGGATGTTGGTGTCTGGCCGGAACAAGACTGGAGCACGGCTAGCTGGATGGAGGCGGCTAGCAAAGAATATGGACAGGAGCAAAACGAGGAGAAAGAGCCCTGCAAGGAGAAACCTGGGTAAGCCTGGGACCCTACGTGCACTTCACACTTCAGACACGCTCAGAGAGCAGGCATGTGGTAGAAAGATGGTATTTTCAGCTGGAAAAAGAACAGCCACTAAAGCACACTGGCAGCTGGGCTTTCTTGTAATAAGCCCCATGCCTGGAAAAAAAACTCCATCAGGAATTGCCACTTTAGATCTGAGTGAGAAGAAAGGGATGGAAAAGTCCCTTAGGGACTGACTGTTCAGGGAGCATTCTCCCACTGTGTTAGAAGACATTTACCATGTCCCTTTTCCCAGCTCTTGTAACTACTAATCAAGGCTTGGAGACTGTCTGAAATGTCAAACCCTCTAAAATCCATGTAGATGTAACCCTCCTCCTTGCTTACCCACAATCACCCATCTGCTCTTCACTGCAGACCACAGCACCCAGTGTTCCAGCAGCTCTTGCAGATGAGTTATCAAGTGACCCTGGCTGCTCTTCTCTGCAGAGAGCTGCAGATTTTCTGGCATCACAGACACCAAGGGGACATCCCCCATTTCCAGGGAGACTAGAATAGAGAAAAATCAAAAGTAGCCTCAGTGTCATGAGTGTCTCAGAGCTCTCTGCTCTCCTTTATCAAATGTTCTACAAGGTGCTGTACAACTCACTCAAGATAAGGAGATGGAGTAAGACCCCAGCAGAGGCAGTTTTAAGTTTAAGTTTTAACTCCAGCATGTTTTAAGAAGCATCTTTGTCAAGTCACTGCCATGCAACAGCTATACATGTAAATCCATAGCTCAGTCCAAATCTATGCTTCAGGCTATTCCTTGCTCCAGCAAACCCCACAAACACTGTCCATAAGGTCACAGGGACACTGCATGCTTTTGGGCCAAGCAGAATTTGTCCCCACGAAATATGTCTTACTGCTAATTATACACAGCTGACCTCTTCCTGACTCCTCCTTGATTCTCTTATCAGGGATGCCAAGGGAAATGCCCCCTTCTCTATGTGTGAGAAGTGGGCACTTGCTGCAGAGGGATGAAGCATGCCTGGCACACTGTGCAGCCAACCTACAAACCACGCTTGGGCAGCCACTGGAACAAGCTGCTTTGCTTCCTCACAGCTCCCTCATGCCCAGGGGCCCTGAGGAAAACATTCTGCTGTTTGCAGGGAAGAGAGGGATTATTTCCATACATCACCATTGCATGTGGCTCTGGCATGCTAAGGAGAATTCTCGCAGCACAGAGCCAGAGCTTCTCTGCCTGCCTGTCAAAGGCATCTCAGAGCCTACTCTGCAGCAAGGGCTCTGCACATGCCACGGAATTGATTTTCTCCAGTTCCAGCTTGTCTGTGGGCCTGAAAGTTACTCACTGCCCTGACCATTGCTGTTGGGTGGTTTAAAAGAGATTCCAGCAAGTTTTAAAAGCAAAGTACAAGAGAGCACGACCCTGTAAGCATCGTTTTCTTGGAATCAGGACTGGAAGGATTATCTCCTGCTAACAACAGATAGGGAATTTCTGGGTTTTTTTTTTTCTAGATTGCTTATGTGAGCTCAGGCAAGTCACTGCTCTCTTCATACCATGAAGTAGGAACTGCTCTAGGGGGCTGATGCTGGACAACAACAGTGTTCTTTCTCCTGCTTCCCAAATACAGTGCTCCACATGGCAGGGAAGAGGGGAAAACTTTACTCCATGGTGAGCTGTCCTGGTGGTATGGATTAGATGTTTCATGGCTACTTCCATGTCACAATCACTGAGTCCAGACAGAAAGCAGACCACAGTGCACCCAAGAGAATTAACAAACTAGTTAAGAAAGCATGCATTCACACCCACTGAAGATCTCAAAGCAAACTTACAAAGAATATTGAGTCCTGACTCCTATAACTTCCCATGATGACACCATCTCCAGCTTCCAATTCAGGGAACAGAGGCAAGGACCAGTGTCAGGGGTAGGGAGGATGAAGTGGGCAGTGTGATATCCCTAAAGGCACCAAACAGCAGACACATACCAGGCTCCTCCTCCACGCTGAGCAGTGGGATATCATCATCAAGGTAGGGAAGGGTCTCTCTGCCTGCTCTGGAGGTGGCTGCTGAGGCAATGAAGAGATCTTCAGCCAGGTGCAAGGCACTCTTTTTGGTGCACTTCTGACTGCAGCTGGGTTGAAGCAGGAAAGGAGACAAAGGCAAGAGTTTTAAGCCACATACCCCGTGAAGAGTCACCAGTGGGCTCCTTCAGTGGCAAGGAGCACAGGAACAACCTGCTGCAATTGCTTGGAAAGACAACAGGAACTGCCAGTGTCAGCATTCAGGAACACACATAAACAGGATATGATTATCTGCAGGTGCTTTTATTGAGAGCTCTGGGAATCAGGGGTACAGACCCAAACCTGACTCCGATATGGCTTTTGAGCTGAACGTATTTTATATTCTATCCTTATATAACTTACATATTAATTATTAAACTTATTTTGTTCTATTGTATACATTGACTTTATTCAACCATGAGTTTCTCGTGATCTTTCTTAGGCCCCTGACCACAGTTTCTCAAGATTATTCTTATGATTAAACAGTAATTATATTTAATTACTAAACAATCATCACATCTAACAATTACATCATTTATCATGTACTAGCTACACAAGGTGCAGTTCTAGCAAGGTACAAGGCCTTCATGTACCTAGGGTATTTATTTTTTCAGGGCCTACTATGTTTAATTTTCCTTTTAACCATAAATCCTCATGATTTAAAAACCCTTTTACCATCACCAGCAGCAAATTCCATTGCTAAGTGCTGAGAGGGCAAGGGCTGGGCTGGACACATAGAGCAGGGCTGAGCTGTGGACACTGGGTGCTGAGTGATAGGAGTTTCAGCAGTTCATCTCCCTGCTAATGAATAAAATCATTCCAGGTCACCTGCAGTGCTAAGGAGCAGGGGAAAAGGAAACGTGCTGACTTTCAAACACAAATCTCCACGTCCTGCTTGTGCTCACAGGCAGGAGCAGTGGGGATCTGTCTGCCTTGCAGGGCTTGCATCTCCACTGCTTGAAGGTTTAGCTGTGCATTAAGTGCTCTGAGGAAACAAATTGTCCAATACTCCATGGGATTCAACCAAGAGGATTGACTGAGAGAGAATGAGACTGGGACTTGACCCTTCCGTTTTGCTTGAATCTGGAATGGCAGAACTTAAAATTTCCCTTCTCTCAGAGCCAAAGTCAAACTCCTTAAGGGGAATGAGGATAAACTGAGACAAAAGGGAAGGAATTTGCAAACCTCCTTGACTGCAAATTCCACAACTTCCCACCCACAGGCTGCAGGGCTCACCTGGCTTGGCAGGAGCTCTCTAATGGGGACACATAAAGGGTCCATATTCCAAGAGCAGCTGGCATGGTGAAGAGCACAGCTACCCAGCAGCAGGACACAATCAGCGACATGAAGAGTCCAAAGTCATGCACAGCTGGGATCTACATGAAGAGAGACAACATGGGATTGGGATCTGTGAAGGCTATAGCTGGTCTATAGCTGCACAAATAATTTGGCCATGACAGACACTTACTTGACCAGCTTAGCTTGTTAGAGAATTGAAGCAAACGAGCCTCTGGATACAATACTGACAGGCTAAATTTAAGTTCAAACAAGTGGACCCCATCCAATCCCTGTATCATTGGCCAGTTAGCTGGGCAGAGTTAAGACCTTTGTCCAACCCTCCCTCAAAGCACAGGAAATTCAAGGCCCCTATAAAAGAGAATGTGCTTCAACAGAGGTTGACTGTCGCCACACGAACTCTGGTGTGTGTGTATGTCACATTCCTGTCTCCACCACCAGCAACAGGAATTGACTGAGGCAGGATTGCTGAAGAGATAGCAGGCAAGGAAGAGATGTCTGGAGGAACCTGAGAATAGTACATGCTGACTTCAGTCACGAAAATCAGCAAATCTTTTCGGTAAAGCACTGAAACAGAGTCTGTTTGATCAGTGGCACAGTGGGGTTGTTGGTTGGAGACGGAGGCAACACAAACCCTCAGAGATCCATGTGACAACAGCAATGGTTGATAATGGAAGCCTCCTTACATAGGGGGTTTAAAACATCTGGGGTTAGACAACTGATTGGTTTGGGTCTTAACACCACCCCAGCTCCTTGACCAGTGGTATGTCTGCAGTCTAGAAGGAACATGATTGAGTTCAAATCTAACCAATGATTGCTCTCTCAGGGACTTGTTTTACTTATTTTCTAGAATGAACCAGGCTAACAGAACTGGATTTCTGTTATGGCCAGATTTACCTTGCCCAGCTACAGCCCAGCTGTACTGTGACAGCACAGAAGTATTCCCTTGGATAACCCACCACCTTACAGAAGAAAGAGACAGCCCTGTAAGGAGCAGATCTGGCAGCCCACTGAGAGGACAGATGGTGTTGGCAGGTTCCTGATCTATTAGGCCCGTTGGCAGAAATGGAAACCCCAAATTGCAAAGGTCCAGGGTACCTGAGAGAAGATGTTGGCAGCATAGGCTGCAGCTGTGGTCAGGGAGGTGAAGAAGGTGGCTTTCCCTGCTGTCTGGATCGTGTGGATCATGCGCAGTCGCAGGTCCTTGAGGTGGGTGGCTTGGCGGTAGGTGTTGATGAAAACAAAGACATCATCAACTCCTGGACAAAGACAAGCAGAGATATTGATAAAAAGAAAATATAAATAAAAAGAAAAAGAAAATATAAATAAAAATAAAAAGAAAAGCAGTGAGATTGATACTCTGCTCACAGAAGTGACACCTGCTAAAAATCTGATTGCCCCCTTGACATTTGACCTGCAAATATTAAACTGCTAGGTAATGGAAAAGGGCCTGAGAATTCAATCTGCATTTGCCACCTCCTGCAGACAGAAGGCAGGGCAAGGCAGCACAGGTAAAGCACAGGCTTGGAGTAAAGATGAGCTTACCAATCCCCACGATGACAAAGGCAGCCACACCATTGAGTATACCCAGGTACTGGATCCCAAACACGACATGGTACAGGAACAGAGCCACCAGGCAGCTTAGTCCAATGCTGGCAATGCCAAAGAATGACAGAAACACTGCAGCAGAAAAGAAACATGTAAAAATAGTATTTCTGGCCACCCCCAGCAGAACAGACACCTCCCACCTGCTCTGTTGGGATAGTGGATCCCATGAGTGTGTTGGTGACAGAGAACAGTTCAGGGCTGCAGGAATACTGCTTGCAGACTCCTTCCCATGAGGCTCATGAAAAAAAATTACATCAAATTTATGCCAGTGTTACCAAGATGGGCATTTGCATCTTATTCCTGACCTCCTGTGAGTCTTTCCCTCACCCTGCCCATAAATCTTTGCTCTGGAGAATCAGACTGGCTTGCCCTTCTGCATGCTGCTGTGCCACACAGCCCCACTGGTGCCAGGGCATCAGAGTCTCTCCTTAGCCTTGACACAGAGAGACAGGGCTCATTTGGATTTGTGTTAGAACAGGGCACATCTGGATTTGTGTTAGAACAGGGCACATCTGGATTGGTGTCACAACAGGGTAGCTGTGACTCCAGCATACCTGAGCAGGAGGTGAGGATGTAGACCAAGACAGCTATGCAGCTACTGCTGATGAAGGCCAGCAACATGTCATTGTTGAAAGTCCTCCTCACTTCATAGTCAAACAAATCTGTCCCTCCATACAGCACCTGGACTTTGCTAGGGTGGGGAGATATGAAAGAAGAGGAATAGTTGAGCACAAAAGGAGCAGAACCAGGTGGTTTAAAGCACAATATCTCCTCCACAGCCAAAGGAGGTCAATGCTCTAATAACCTGGCAGTTCTCTGAGGAAACAGAGTGGTGAGAGCAGGTTGAACAAAGCTGTTGCTGGAGGTGAGATTCACACAGGGAAGGAGAAAAATAAAGAGCATGTCTAATATTTTTTAAATTCCTTCACTGCATGGTGGGTCTTAGGCACTAATAGACAGTTCCTGGAGCCTTCAAAGCCAATTCCATCTGGAATACTAATCATTGCTTATTATATTAGCACTGTGGATGCAGGCAGAGGGAGAGCTTAATCAGAAACTATATGATTTACCAGGTTCTGCCTCTGGAAGCAGGCTCAGAGCAAAAAATAATCCAACATAATTTAACCAGAACTACAATAATGCTGCACCATAGGAGGCTATCAGGGATCTGAGCTTTGGAACTGAGCCTTGGCCTTAATTCCCTTTTGGCTTGTCAGAATCACAATCTGCTTTCCCAGCCCATTGCTGAGAATTCTCCGTGGCTGCCTGCATTCCAACCTGCTTTTGAAGGTCAGCATCCTTCCTTCTGGGGAGTACTAAGACTCAGGGCAGTAGAAAGCTAGAGTCTAAGAAGGTACAGGGACTGGGAAGCACAGCCTTCTGTCTGCCTGAGTACTGGGATGCTCTCTTAGATCTATTTTATCATCTCTCTCTCACACAAGCACTGAGCAAAGCTCTGTTCAAACAAGTCACACAGACCTGTTAGTGAAAAAAGCCTGCACTTCCTGAAACTTATCCTGCCCTGAAACTCCCTTCCCCACCTCTCTGTACAAAAAGCAGAATTGGATCCACAGGTTAAGCAGCCTTGAGTAAAGACTCATTCCCCTGCATCAGACCAGTAGTGGCCAAATTCAGAGCAGGAAGGCAGTTCTGTTTGAGCTAGTGGAACTGGATTTGAAAGACAGAAGCAAAAAGATCCTATGCCAGACAAGAGCTCAGTGGAAAGACAGGCAGAAGATTCAAACTTTGTCCACTTTTCATTGTCTCTGTTGGTGTCTCTGGCATGTGGAAGTGGCAGTAAAGGGGAGAATGTGAGTAGTTTTCTGCTATATACTCCCCACCATCATTCACAGCTGAGCCCAGTTTCAGTGAAGATGCTTTTTCATCTGGAACATTATGCCCTGGCCACTGCTCAAGCCTGACCAGCAGCCCAAGCTAGCATGTCAAGCCTTCTGTGCCTGCTGCCTTCCCAGTGAAACCAAATGGAACGTGGCTGTCAGAGTAGAACAGGTACTTCTGCCCTGGTGTGAACTTTAAGGCAGAGCTTTTGCCCTGAAAGCCCTGAGCCCTTCTGTCAGAACTTAAAATGTCCCTCAGACATTTTTGGAGGTTCCAGGCCCTGGTCAGAAGCATTTGAGACCCTGGCAGGCAGCTGGAAACAGCTGTGATTTTGGGTTTGAGCCATGGAATGATTTACCAACCTTGCAGGAAGAACAAGAAGTCACAAAACTTTAGATATTATAGTAGAAGTAGTCACAAAGTAAAGGGAAGAATTTTTGAGTGCTGTACAGGGGGGTTTTAAGTCCTGTACAGGGGGTTTTAGTTTTGTAATGGGGGTCAGAGGTTTTAAGATGGAGGGATTTTGGCCAGTCCTATCCTCCCTCTTTCTTCTTCCTTACCTCCATGTTCTTGGTGATGTTGGCACTCATGGATTGGTTTAGAGTAGAAAGACACCATTTAATATAGGTAATAGGCATTGGGGAAAAACTGTAACCATGTAACTTGTAATGTCCCATATAAAAGACAGCAGCAGCCCTGGCGGGGAGAGAAGAAGCAGTCGGGGTCAGAGAGGATGTCAGGGTGTGTGTGTGCCTCTGCCTGAGCTGTGAGCAAACCACAGCAGCCAGAGAAGAAAATCTTTTAGATAACTTGCAATAAACTGCCTTGAGACCAAACAACAGAGACTGCTGAGCCTTTCTTTGGAAGCACGGGTGGGAGGAGAGACTTTTCCACCACACGGAGACCCGAACCAGGGCTGAGCTCTGTCACCCTTCCCTGCTCTTATGCACTCCCTGCACACACCCTCACCTTGTGGACTGCTTGGCCAGCATGGCCACGTAGGTGATGACGAAGTTCTGGAACTTGTGGCGCTGCTCCTCCCAGCGATCCTCCACCGAGTAGTAGTTGGGCAGGGGTGCCCCGAAGAGGATCTCACTCCGCAGCAGGGAGCTCTTCATGTTCTCAGCAGACAAACCCTCATCTACGTACCAGTAGAACTCGGGGTGGGTCATGGCCAGCTCCAGGGACCCTGCAGGAGAAAGCAGTGCCACTCTCGTTAGGTCCTGCTTGATTGTCTTGGCAAGGGCACAGGATCTAGTCAGCCATGGGGAAACTGGGAATCATCCTGGCCTTCATCAGAGCAATGCTGACTGCTGCTGCCTTCCAGAGAGCAAGGAGGGCCAGGGAAACCTGGATTGCAAAGACTCACATCCCACTTCTCTTCTGTGACTGCTTGTGTTGCTGCCCCCATGCATTTCCTCATCAGGGACACATCTTCCACCTGACTGACCTGAACCACAGCATCCCCAGTGTCCTAGGTTATAATATTGGGCTGTATTCCATTACCACCTCGAGCTGCAATCCCTTTCTTTCCTTATCTCATGATTCAGAGATAAGTCCTTCCAGGAGGACCTGCTCTTTTAGCCACATGGCTGATAAGATCACAGCACTCTGTTGTGAGATGCTCCACCCAGAGGGAGGAGCCAAACGATGCCATCAAGAATATAAGCAGGGTTGTACAAACAGCAATTAAATCCCCGTTTCCAAGAGGAACAGCTGAGACCTTTTCTACACTGGACCTCCAGAGGGAAACTACATCAGTCTACAGGACCACTGCTTGGACAGACCCATAACTGCCACCACCGCCCCAGCCAGCAAGTGTCAGGTTATATCTCTAACTCTGTCAGTGGTTCTTCTTTTGTGCTATTTGTATGTATTTCGTTCTTTGTTCCCTTTTTCCTAATAAATTGTATTTCTGACTTAGAGCCTCTGGTTTTGCTTTTCAAACCAGGACACCCAGCCAGCAACATCCTGAGCAATGCTCCCACTGCTGGACGCTCTTCCTTCTCTTACTCTGGAACAATATTTTCTCCATTACACTTGGAAGCACAAGAACTAAACCATGCCCATGGAAGAGGAATCCTGGCTCTGCTGTGACCTGGTACTTCTGCCACCTGATTGTGTGAGGGATGCAGAGATGGAGGCACTCAGCTAGTTCTGACTAAGAGACGCTGCCTATCTATTCCAAAATCCAGTTCCCTAGAGTTCGTACCAGAAAGACCAGAAACTATACTCTTTCCTGTTTTGGTAGCAGAACTGTTATTGGAGCAGATGGACTTAATCCTTTGTTTATTCCCTGCATGGCTCCTGGACAGGTACCCTCTGCAGCCTGGCTTGGGAGACAGATGGGGGGTACCTCCCACAGCCACATCACACCCACACATTCCTCATGAGTCACCTCTTTGTCACCACCCAGAGCCTCTGTTCTACTAGAGGTGCACAGTACAGGGTACAGAGCTGGGAGGAGGAGGCAGGGCCTTTTTCCTCCTCTCCTTATAGCAATCTTTCCAGCTGGTGACTCACACGCTGCCAGAGCAGCCCACGGACCTCTTTAATCTGCTCTGTAGTGCAGGGAAGCTCATCCCTATTTGTCTTTTCAAGCCCCTGGCATTGCTCTAGTGAACCACCCTCCAGGGGACAAGGGTCAGCAGAAAACATCTGTGCCATGCAGGACACCCCCTCTCACTTGTCTGTGGGGGTCTGTGTGACCCTGAGTTGCAGGGTTAGAAAAGGGGCCCTGGGGCAGAAAAGACAATTCCTCAAGGCACAGCCCAGCAGCATCTTCCTCTCCATACAAGGCAGTCACTCCTTTTAGCTGCACCCCCCTGACTGCCTGAACCTGAGGAGAGGCATTCCTGGAGCATGCCAGCCCTTGCCCACGGCCCTCAGCTCACCTTGGATGTCAGCAAGGTCTTGTCCCATGCCATCATAGTAAATCTTCCCTCCTCTCTCAGTGGGGAAGAAGTAGGTCATGAGGGAGCTGGGAGGGGAGCAGTAGGAGTAAGAACCCAGGGGCAGGTCCTTCAAGACCTCATGGGGCTTCCAGCAGAACTCCCTGAAGCGAGGGTGGTCCATGATCTTGCGCTCAACCTCGTGGATGGTGACCAGGCGCTCGGTGGTGAAGATGTTGTTCTCAGAGTCCCCCCGAGCCAGAAAAACGAGCTCAATGCGCCAGTGCGCGTGAGTCTGTGTGTTAGCACTGACGAAAGCGCTGGAGTAGTCCCAGCGTGGGGCTCCCCTCCCGACTCGGGATGTCTGGTTTGCTGCACCCAGGCGGGCCCGGGGCTGCGGGGAGCTCACCCTGCCCTCCGCGGGGCTGCGCTTCACCCGTGCACCGACCCCCAGGTGGGAGGCGTTGAGGTGAAGCTGCTGCAGCTGCTTGAAGATGAGCCTCTGCAGGGCCTCCGAGGTGAAGTCAGCCAGGTCCCGGCGGTTCCTCCCCCACGACCCAAACTGGGATTTGAGGGCCAAGGCGAGGGCGTCGAAGCGCTGCGAGGACTCGTGGTTGCGGATCTCGAAGGCGTTGTAGGAGATGTCGATATCCAGGGCAGGGTAGTGGAGGAACATGACAACAGCAAGCACGGCGGGGATGGCACAGCCCAGGAAAAGTATGAAGCCAGCACAGTACGGGTTGGTAAACACCCAGCCAACAATGTTCCAGAAGCCAGACATGGGCAGTGTGACACACAGGGGCCTGACTCTGCACGGGCTTTTCCCACACAACAGAGCACCCTCTCGCCTCTTCCAGGAGCTGAAGGCTACTTCTTCATCTTCCTCCTCCAGCCAGGCATCCTGTAACAATGGGTCATCCTCTGTGTCCATGTCCAGCACCTGCACACGCGTAGAGAAGAGCAGTCAGCAAGACCCAGCAGTGGTGTCACAGGCACAGCCGTGAATCCACAGACTCGCAGCAACAGAGGCACACTGCAGTTCCCTCAGGAGGAAAGCATCACTCCTTCCTAACCCCACAGATCTGCTACAGCCACTGAAACAACAGCCTTATCATACCCACACTGCCTGGCAGAGGAACCAGAGAGGGAGAAGTGCAAGTGGCAGTCCCAGAGCCCAGTGCTGTGGCAGAGGAAGCTCTGCATGGCCCCAGGAGCACCAGGCAAGGAGGCTGCAGGGATTCACAGCATGCTGCTCACACTGCAGCAGCATGAGCACTAAATTAGCTAACCTGGCTCTCACATCCAGGCATGGCTCATGCTACCAGATACAAAATGCAGGGGAGCATTATCTTCCTCTCCTTCGAACTGACAATAGATTTCCCCAGCTATTTATAGCAGTATTCATCTTTCTCAGGGAGTGTGCATGTGTGTGCACACAGAGCCAGAAGCTCACACACCCACACCCTGCACACATCAACCCCTCTGGGAACTCACTGTGACCGTGCTCTAGCTCCTGATGGGATGTCCACTGACAGGATGGGAAGGGAAAGGGATGAACAACCTGCCTTCCTTCCACTCCTGCAGAATATTGCTAGTGGAGTGCATTTTCCCCATTCCTACAGAACAATCATGAAGAAGAAGCAGTTCCTGCTTTTATGAAATGAAGGAGAAAACCCTTCCTGATCGGCCCAGGCTTTGCCAGGAAAGAAAAGGATAATCCCTGGTAGGTGTTCTCCTTAGCTGGAGCTTCCCAGGTTCCCAGACTTACCCTGGTGTCTCATAGTGGCCTCCCAAGCCAGGGATCCACTAGTGGTGGTCCCTCAGAGCAAAGCCCTGACCCTGCGTCACTCCCTTTTCTGGTCCAGGCACCAAAGCCAGTAGCTCCTGTCACTGAATGAATGAACCAAGAGGTTCCATTTGTTATCTGACCCTGGGAGTAGAAAACAATTTACACACAGGCCAGAAAAAGCTTATGAGCTTTGCTCCTAACCAGTGCTTCTATTTTATCAGGCCTTATATCATCAAGAAGATAAATTGACCTGTACCTCTTAACTCTATGTTCTCAGAAGGCCTAGGGGCTTCATGGACTTGAACCAAGAGGAAAAACAATGGGACAGTTAGAAATTAAGAGTTTGTGGCACAGTTAGAAATTCAGAATTTGTGGCACAGTTAGAAATTCAGAGTTTGTGGCACAGTTAGAAATTCAGAGTTTGTGGCACAGTTGGAAATTGTATTAAGGTGTGATGGGGAGCACTGGGCTGCTGGGTGTGAAGTAGTACAGGTTTATAGTGTGAGGTTTAGGCCACCTTAAGACAAACAATGTTAGCTTGCTAATGAGAGTGCCTTTATAAAGTGTAAATTATATAGAAGTGTATAAAAAATGCCATCTTCCCTGGAATAAACGGAGAACGTTGCATTGATCATATTGGTTGTATGTGCGCTCTGTCCAGTCCAGCTCTCCTGTTTTATGAGGTCCCTGGCTTTTATAATCCCATCCCAAGATGACAAAATATGTGTCCAAATCCTGCTGGCATACCAGCCCCCCCAAACTCAGCACCTTGTCAGCCCCAGCTCATGTCACTCCACACTGCTCACCTTTGCCAGGCATCCTCAGCACCCCCTTGGCTGGTTGTGACCCCTGTCCATCACTCAGCTGCCAGGGACTGTCACCCTTCGGCCTCTAAGGGACAGCCAAGCTACAGCCCCAGCTCACATTAGTGTAGATTGATGCTGCAGGAACTCAGGAGTAAACCTCACTCATCACACTTAGGCAGGTTGGTGTGTACCTGCAGTCACCTCCCCTCCACCCCTGATTTTTCTCCCACTGGCCTGGGCTCTCCTTCAACAGATTAGAGTTACTGTGAGATCTGAAAAAGTATGTGTATTCTCTCTTCAGAAAGAGAGGTAAAGAGCCACGATAATTTCCCATTTTATTGAGTTACTGAGGAGAAGGAGGGAAAAGATTCTTATCCTGAGACAGAAGAGCCTGCATGTGACAAGAAAGGAAAATGAGAGAGAGCAACATCATAATAAGGCAGCAGGAAAGGGATCACACAATCTTCTTTCTTAACCAAGAGCTAAATGCTCAACTCAAGGATGGGATCAGTTCTAAGGCATCTCCCTCTGCCTTATCCATCAATTGTCATGGTCTGGACTGCAAATCCCAATTTGTAACACATGGGCACCTATAATGTCTGGTGACCAACAGTGTAGCTGCAGACTAAATTCTAGCACTGGTTGGAATTCCAGCAAAGAAATTTCTGGAGAAGCCCCTGCATACACTCACATGAGAACTGAGTCAGGGAAAGATCAAGGGGCAGAGGCAAGGGCAGGGTGGGTGGCACCTGCACTGTGCCCAGCACACAGGGACACGTATGCCTGCACCCACAGCTCTGAACCCCTTCAGGAGAGCTGATTCAGCTCCAAAGCCAGACATGGCACACTTAGCATTGCCCTTGGGGCTCATCTGGCTTTGCCACCTTCCTCAGATCCTGCCTGGGTCAGGATGAAAGCCTATCCAACCCAAAACATGACAAACTGAATTGGTAGGGGAGATAAACCCTCAAATCAACCAGAAGGGGATTGAAATGCATTTTTTTTTCTGTTTGAATTTTACTTGGGGGCTGGCCTGTTTTCCCTTCATCACTTCTCATGCTATCCAGAGACTCTCAGCACTGAATCATGGCCCAATTACTTTTTCAGCTCCAGGATATACACAGAGAACTTAATCCTGCAGCCTTCATTAAAGCTCTGCCTTGCTCCTGCACAAGCTTAGCCTGCTCCAGGTTGAAAGAGGCAGAGGATTAGAGTACTCCTTGGAGCCCTGGGTCTGTTTCTTTGGAGAAGAGGCACTGATTCAGCTGGTTTGGGTAGGCATATAGATTTCTTGGGCTTCCCTCTGCTATTTCCAAAGCAAACAGGCTTCTTGCAAGTGAGATCCAGCTCAAGCCCCAACAGCCCCACAGGGATTGTCATTCACTTGCACCTCAACCAGGGAAAACACCCATGCAGCTCCCACAAGACAGTTCTTTTCCAGGGACATCTAGAAGAAAGTCATTGGCAAGTTGGAGAGAAGCAGTGACAGATGAGGAAGCTAATTACACCCGACCTGACTAATTAATGCTGACTTTCACATTAAAAAATCCTCACTAGAGTTCCATTTAAATTACCCAGTTGTTCCTTCCTACAGGAATAAGGAAGCCTTGTGCAACACCAAGCTAGAAAGATAAAAGTAAGCTCAAGACTAGAAGGGAGGACTAGAAAGACAATTATAAGAGATTCTCATTGACAAAATAATCAAACTTCACACTGGTTTCTCCCATGTGCAGAGCTTTCACAGCAGAGCTAGCAGTTCTGTGCTCCTGAAATCTCCTGGAGTTTCTACCAAAGGCAGATTTAGGCCACTTTGATAGCTACATGAAGTTGCTGTAAGAGGGAGAGAAATAGCCTTTGTGCTTCCAAATTGTCCTAAGAGCATCCAAGTCCTGGTGAAAGCCACATCTCTGTGACACAGAGCTGCACACAGCTCTGGCCATGTGGAACAACTGGAGGGGCATCATTAATGTACCACACTAAAGCAGCACTCCACAGGGACACAGCACCACAGTCCTGCTCCACTCTTCAATCACTGAGACTAATCCAGAAGTCTGATTTTAAAATGCAGCCAAGAAGGGCTCTCTCAGGTCCCTGTTCTCCCTTATCAACACAGCTATCACCGAGTGCATGGAGTCCCTTTCCCAGTGGAGGCTGCTAAAATGAATTGTTAAACAAAAAAAATAGGGAGAATTAGATATGATTTTTGTCCAGTTGGAGGTCTGACTTTTGTAAGTCTTTCACTCCTGGAAAAGTCAACCAGGCCATGGACACCTCACCCTGAATCTCCTATAATACTCAAAACACTGACTTAATTCAGTCACAGAGCAGAAGCTGTGCCTGAGGACACAACACAGAGAGAATCTGTTTCAGTGGGATTTGAGCCCAGAGATGCCCATGCTGCTCAGAAGCACTGGTTTGATCTGCTGCCTGAGCTGCCTCCACCATTATTAGTTAAGCAGGTTCACTTTCCCAGCTGCAAGCACAGCACAACAACAGGGCTTTAATCTATTTTCTTTCTATGTGCCTTGTATTTCCCTTTCCACTTGCTTTAAATCCTTTAGTAAGATGCAGAAAAACACTGCCAAACCCCAGGCACTTTGCAGATCAGAATGATATCAGAATGCTCCAGCAGCACAGAGCTGTTGGACTTACAGTGTAATTATATGAATATGTGTTTGCCGAGAAGAAAGTTCAACAAAATTATTTTAAATATACACATATATATAAAAGCTCTACAGTCTATAATTCCATTTGCCCACAAAAAGCAAGACAACAGGCAGAGCTATATATAGGAAAGAGGATTATCTGATCTCAAGCTTTTATGAAATCAAGCACAGGCACATGCACCCTCATCTCTTACTGAGGTGTTTCCTTCCAGTGCTGACAGTTCCACCCCTCTTCCACCTTACAGGAACTTTTACACCCTGGCTAAGATAAGAGCAGCTGGAAACAGAAGGATCAATGATCTAAAGTGATGAGGTTCAACGATTTTTTCCAACCTAAATGATTCTACCCTCTCTCAACCAGCTTTCAGACTGGACAAAGGCTGCTTACAGCACTCTCAGCCTACTGTGTCGAGGATCTTCTGCATGCACCCACCTGCTATTCCAGGCACTGATTAGATTACTCATACACTGATTAGATCTACTCATAATTGCATGCCAAAAACAGTGTGCAAAGATTAGCTGCAAAGTCAAGCACTCACCAGTCAGGAAATGCCAAATTCAGGCCCAATACTTTGTCCTTAATTTGTCCCTCTTTTGTAAATGCCCTGCAGTGTAGTTTTGCTTCCAAGCTCGGTGTCCGAGGCAAGGATTCCAGCTTCCACCAGTGCATGAGATGGATGATGCTCCCCAAACCCAGCAGTTTTTCACTGCCCTGTTCTCTCCTCATCATTCAGCGTGTGGTCTCATGCCTCATTTCCTGCATGCCGCTCATGCCTGGCTCACAGGCAGAATTATTAATTTCCTCGTGAGCTTTTTAACACTGCCTGTCACGACAGAGTCTGAGGGCTGAAGAAACGGGGCTGAGCTGAATCTTCTTCAGCATCTCAGAGAAGGAGGGGGTGGTGTAGTCTGCATCTGACAGATGCTGGAGCTCAGGAGACGAAGGAAGAAGAAGCAGACATTTATTTTGGGTGCCTAGTTTGACACACAAGATAACACATCTTTTTGAGGGCAAAAATAGGAGCTGTGTGCAACAAACCACAAACTCTGCTGTGTTCTGCAAGGATCATTTGAGCTGTATCATCAAAGATAACCATCACTGTGCAACATAACCTTTATGCTGGTGAGGGATATCTGACCTCCACAATAAGAGCCAAGTTCACACCACATACACAACCAAAAATAACCCAATAAATTGCCCCAAAACATATGCTTTAAAGTACTGGAACTGGCACTTTTCAAAGACAAAGGTGACCAAGATTTGCTCATCAAATCATGCATGTTTAGTGCCCTGACATCCTGGGATTGCTGCAGAGGTATACCTGCATGAGCACTTCAGCTAACATGCTTGTCGCTGCCAAAGTAAATTAATTTCCTGATAAAATAATTTGCTTCTGGTTATTGTAACTAATGATTGTAGGTGTCAGAAGCAGTGTCTTGGTTATAATCTCACACAACATGCCTCACAGCCCTGTGCCATGTTTACTATTTAAGTTACTTGCTTGTGCTGGTGATAAACTCTGCTGTCACTCAGGTATGTGGCACTTCCAGGTTTCTGAACCAGGTACCAAGTAAGCTGAGGCTCTGATATGCTTCAGATATGACTCGCCTAAACACTACAAAAATTACTTTGATTTTGGCTGAACCCCAACAAGCTGCTGCTGCTAAGTAAAGAGATCACTTCTGGCTCAGCTAGGTGCCTTTGGGTGCCTTGGCAGATATCAAAAGCACCCTGGATCCCACCTGCCAGGGCCCAAAGGAACAAGCTTGACAAAGGTAAGTGGATTCCCACACTCCAGCACCCACCCCATGGCACCTGTGCTCAGAGCAAAGCCTTGAGAGATCATTAAATACAGATGGCTGCCACAAACCAGAGCCTTGCATTTCTATCCCACCAAGCATCACTCCAGGAAGGAACGTCAGACCACAGAAGGGAATCATCAGTTCCCAAGCCAATGGAATAAACTGCCAACCCCAAAACTCGTGTGGTGCTGTTTTACAGATACACTCCAGCTTTACACACCACTGTCACCCTGAAAAGGAAAGCCAGATCCTGCTGTCATTTTTTATTCTAGCCAGTGCTCAGCCTCCCCAGTTCATGCTAACCACAGGGACTGGTACCACTGTGTGCTCAGATTCCCATGCAGACTCTGGCCCCTCTCCCCACACCCAGCCCTTGCAGTGGGAGGAGGGATGCAGACAAGGCTTGGGCTGCAGCCTCATCCATGTGCAGCTCTCCAGCAGCACCCTGCTGCTGTGCTGGCTTGGTTTGAAAGACAGGTGTCTGCTAGGGAAGGCAGGAGCCTCCCTTGGAATGGAAAACGTAAAATAAATCCAACTCAGCTAGCAGCTGCCCCAGATAAGAGAAGTGCAGTCAGATGCCCTCCTCTCCTGAGGCTTGGCCACTTTTTGTTTTAAGTACTGTGAAAAATGCCAATCGCTTGGCTTTTAAAATTTTAAAAGTTTAATAATAATAAAATGGTTATAAAAATAATAATACAATTAGAGTAATAAAGTTTAGAGTTAGGACAATTACAAGACAATAAAAAGCAAAGAATTACGGACTTCTGGATGCTCTCGGACACTAAGTCACAAAAAGCATAACTTGTGAACCCTTAAACCAATACACTTGTTGCATATTCATACATCCTTCATGGTTATGCATATATTCTATTTAAAACAAGAAACTCTGTCTCTTGTATGTCAACTGTTTCCTTTAATCCCCATGGTATCTTCAAGTCTGAGCAAGGCCTGAAGAAATTAGAAGCCATAAATTCCTCTCCTTTGGAAGATTTAGGTGTTCCTCAAAGTGAGTATCTCATTCCTAAAAAAAACCTCCCCCCAATTACATAGTCTCTATTTCAACATCATGTTGGAACCTAAAACTGTATTTAACACACTACGTAAGAGAATTAATACAGCATAACTTTCTAACATTACACATATAACATTCATTGTAATATTTGCGAAAAGCCAATAATGAAATATGTATTTTTCACAGTACCCAGTTGTTAATATTTCCTAGCAACCTAAGGGAAAAAATCCTATATAAGTAAAAAAGAACAAAAAGAAACCTAAGCCCCAACATGTTCACACTAATTCTGGGACTGATCAAAACACCCTCTCCTAAAGGCTCCTTTCCACATCATTCACATAAGCTGCTAGTTCATCACTGAGGAGGAGCAGGAAAACTTCCTCACCCTCCATCTGAGCTGCTTCTCTCAGCAGCTCAAGCAGCAGCTTGTGCAGAAGAGGCTTTGCTGGTTGTGGTTCTGTGGGCAGCAATACAAGAGGCAAGGCAGGAATTCCAACCTGTCCTGCCAGACCTTCTTGCCAGCCACAGCACAGGCAACTATTTCAGCTCCAGTTCTTGCCACTCCAGTTTAAAAAGTACAGCGAGGTTAAAAGAAGATGTTACAACTGCTCCACCTGAAGGGTGTACTTAGCCAGCTCTGCTGATTGTGCTCTGACCTTTCAGGAAGAGGAGGAACAGGCACAAAGTCCCACTTGCATGTGTCGTGTCAGGCAGGTCACGGTGTCTCACTCCAGGTGCCACCCATTTTGATCTAATGTAGCTAAAGGGCTTATTTTTCACTGCTACAATTTACTGACATCAGAAAATACCAGATTTGGAAGAAGGAGGCTGTAAGGCTGCAATCTGTAGTGAGGACACAGCTCCCATGGTATTTTAGCTGCATTCACTTTTCCTGCAGGGCTTTCCACACACCAGCACGATGGGACTGGGGGATCTACAGCTCCCAAAGGAGGGAGCAGCAGGAGCACTGAAATACTTGTGCACCATTCCAGCTCCAAGCACTGAGCTGATCTCATCTGTGGCACAGAAACAGCCTCCTATTTCTCAGACTGTGAGGGTGGATTCTGGGGGGAATTTATCCTGACAGTCACTACAACAGAGTGAGAATAAATGCAGCAAACCATGTGTTACAGTGACCCATGGAAAATTTACTACTGGATCAGGAGGGACTCACGAAGCAGCTTGTAGCTGGCTGGCTTTCAGCAGCCTGAAAAGTGGGATCTGAGCAGGTATGTATTTCTTACCTCCCACACTTCTCCCTCCCAGACAGATGCAGCTACCTGCTCTCCTCCCATTAAAACCCAGAGCTTGTGGAATTCCATGAATTTGCACTGCTATTTCATCTTCCAAGGATCAGTGAGAAATCTGGAAGCAGATGTGCAACATCCAGAGGCTGAAGAGCCTCTAGTGCCACACAGCTCACTGGTCCAGAGCAGGACCTGGGCAAGCACAAGGTTTTTCAGAACAGAAGGAAAACTTCTTAAGGGGAAGATGTGGAGACGAGACAAGCTGCCTCAGTGCCTGAGCAGCAGGTCAGCAGATCCCCTGCCAGCACAATGAGTTAAAGCTTACTGCCAGCTGCACCAGCCATGCAGAAACTCACATTAAATATTACTACAGCTCAATAAGCACAGTCCTGCAGACCATTAGCAGAGGAGGGGGCAGAAATTCAGAATAAGCAAACAGGTTTTAATGACACATTCACCTCAGAGAAAGTCCAGGATGCTTCCTAATACAAACAAGAGACACCACGAGCCAGTTCCTTTTAGTCACTGTGCAAGGGAGGGAAATGTTGCTTGCAACAGCTCCCAGAAGCTGCCAGTGAAGCCACGTCTCTAGGATACAGATTTAGGCCACCAGAACTGAGCTGAGACAGCAGGAATGTCCTTTCTCTCTGCTCTCTTCACCTCCCTCCCAGCACACACCTGGAACTCTGTGATCTGAAGCAGTTCAGGAAGAGACAAACATCACCACTGTCCCTATTCCCCTTCTTCTACCAGAGATGCAGAGATTCACGGCCACAGGAGCTGCTCGGGAGTGGCAACCCAGTGTGTCCTGGCTTGTAAGATAAGCATGGATTCTATTTGCCATCTGTTGGAGGTTGGGCATTTTCTTACCTCTCCCAAGAACAATGTCTCCCTCGGGGAGATATCTTCTGTTAATGGCCATTAATGACTCACTGCATGGCTGGTAAAGTTCCATCAGCCCATGGTGAGATGCTCCACCCAGAGGGAGGAGCCAAGCAGCCCTACCTCCATAAAATCAGCATTTTTGGGACACCAGAGCAGCCCTTTGCTGGATTCCCAGAGGAGCAGTTTCTTCTCTACTGGATCCCCAGAGGAAGACCAGGCCCAACTCCTCCATCCCCAGACCTTCAGAGAAAACTCCACCCTTCTCCAGATCCCTGCTCCAGCAGCATTTCATCTGCCACTCCAGGAGGAGCAGCCACCATTTAACTGGACTATTCCCAACACCCTGACTCCTCAGGGTGTCAGGTTTCTGACTCCATCACTAGTTTTGTTTGTACTAATTACATTATTATTATTTTTTATTTAGTTTTTCTCCTAGTAAAGAACTGTTATTCCCATTCACATATCTTTGCCTGGGAGCCTTTCAATTTTGAAATTGTGGTAATTCAGAGAGAGGGGGTTTACCTTTTCCATTTCACAGGAGGCTCCTGCCTTCCTTCACAGACTCCTGTCTTTTCAAACCAAGACACAAAGGGACAAGGAGTGCCACCTGGAAGGATCAAAGCATTTCAGCCACTTGTTCCCAGTTTCTCACTGCATCCCACACCTTCAGACAGATGCTCACAGGCTGAGATGCTACTTGCACTATCTCTAAGGGCTAAGTCCCGCACTTAAAACACAAAAATGAAAGATATATTTGTGGCTCTACTGTTAGTTTTTCCAGCTTTCCTGAGGCAAAGCACATCATCTGCTCTGAATTGCTCTCATATTTTGGAGTTTGAGACTTCTATCCTTTCACAACATGCCCTGTTCAAAAGACTCCCGGGATTCCCCTTCACAAGGAAACACAGACTACTTTTGAAAAGACATTTGTAAATTGATTTTCAAAGGGACACACTTGGCAGTCCTCTGGAAACCAGGCTGTTGGCTGAGTACAAGAGGAAAGTATCTGAAGGCACTTCCCGAATCAGCCAAAGAAATGGAAATGCAAACTACCAGGATCTGCAACATAACCAAATCAATGAGCATGTAGGCAGGTTGGTGTACATGCAGGAACTAATTTAGCTGCATAGAAGCCAAGATTTAGTTCCAGAAGGAATTATCTCC
Organism: Lonchura striata; assembly: GCF_050655825.1. NCBI lineage: Eukaryota > Metazoa > Chordata > Aves > Passeriformes > Estrildidae > Lonchura > Lonchura striata. Next base: position 6,569,821 of record NC_140723.1, read on the forward strand.
CTTACAACACATCAGAAATACAAGGGACTGCAAGAGGTCTGGAAAGGAAATATAAAAAAACTCATTTGTCTGCTACTTGCAGCAGAGCTCTCTGTTATTGGAACCTAAACAAGGCCAGATGCTTTTCTGTGCCACTTATACACAAACCCATGCTAGGAACTCTGCAGTTGCTGTGAGGAAACGTGCATCAAGGAATTGGTTCCAGACAGCAGATTTACAGGAATGAAGCTTTGCTTCTTTGGCATAAGCACTGCCACAGGGGACAAAACATTTACCTGCTGATATATCTTGTTTCCAGTTGTCGTAGACTGGTGTTTTATAACTCCCTATGATGCTGCAGCTCTTCTGCTGTGCTCTGTGTACAAACACATTGAAACCAGAGATAAACAAGCAATGGACCAAAGACCACCCCAGACCACAGCTCAGCTGCCCATCTCTGAGCCCTGTGAAGGGGCAGAGCTGAGATACAAGGGTTAGGATGGGGAGAGAAAAAAAAGGATGACCTTGGAAATAAAATTCAGTTTGGATGTGGAAAGAAATAGCTTGCAGCATATACAGAATCACAGAATCACAGAATAATGAGGTTGGAAAAGACCTCTAAGATCATCAAGTCCAACCTATGCCCTAACACCACAACTAGACTATAGCACCAAGTGCCAAGTCCAGTCTTTTTTTAAACATATCCAGAGATGGTGATTCCACCACCTCCCTAGGAAGACAATTCCAGTATTTTATTATTCTTTCAGTGAAATTTTTTTTCTTAATATCCAACCTGAACCTTCCCTGACGTAGCTGAGGCTGTGTCCTCTTATTCTGCCAGTGCTGCAGGTGGAAGAGACTGACCCCACCTGTCTACAAGCTCCTTCAGGAGCTGTAGAGAGCAATGAGGTCACCTCTGAGCCTCCTCTTCTCCAGGCTGAACAACCCCAGCTCCCTCAAACGTTCCTCATAGGGAACTCGTACATCAGACTGTGAGACACTCCACTGAGAACCATCCAGAGATGGACACTCAGGGTGTCCAGTCTAGGCTGGATGCAAGTCCAAGGCACTGAGAGGTGCTCTGTGGGTCCTCAAGAAGCCCAGCCTGCCATGCCCAGAGGTTGGAAACTGCAGCTGTTGGCAGGAAGCCCTGGAAGGAGCAGCTTTCAGCATGGCCCAAGAACTAGTCTGAGCTTTCAGGCAAAATAAATGGAGCTTTAAAAACAAGCTGATGTCTGTATTGTCCAGAGTCCCGGGTGAACTAGAGCCCATTGTGTTACTGAGTCATTTTCATGCACTTGTGGGCCTGTCCACCTTCCCATTTCAACCCAGCTATAAAACCTGGTTTGGAGATTAAACCTAGTGCCTGAGTTTTAGCTGGAGAGCAAATGGGAGGGTGAGCAAGGGGGGAGGTGGAGGGCAAGTGGTGGCAGTGGAAATAAGAAGACAGAGGATTTGGCTGGGTTTGATTTATAATCAGGGTTGCTTTGGGCATTTCTCAAACATGTTTAAAATGCCCTGTTGGGCTCTAGTTCAAACCTGAGTCTGCAGCCCCCTCTTCTTCAGTAATTCATTTCCCTTGTTAAAAGGAGGAACAGAGAGAACTTGTTGAATTCAGGGAATTAAGTGTGCTACATGTGCAGCAGTATCCAAAGCAGGAGAAGAGTTAGCTGTTGTTTTGTGGGTTTTTTGGGTTTTGATTTTTTTTCCCAAATTGCCTCCAAAGACTTTAATACAGCTCAAAAGTAGTTCATTCTCAGCTCCTAGGTGCAACACAGAGCCAAGAAACAAGTCAACATCCCTGTAGGAGCAAAGAGTATTTGTGCATCATATATCAGAGACTGCATAAACCCTTTACAAACACCTCTCAGATTCAATTCCTTATTCCTCTAGGGAAATAGATGGGATTATATGCAAGTTCACAAATGAATTAAGCAAGGTTCCACAGTCGAGCTTCATCTCTGATGGAATTAATCTATTACTTTTGCTGACTTTTACAGAAGCCAAATACAGACCAAGCAAGTCCCAGCTGACTTCATTCAACTTTATTGCCAAATGAGGAGCAGCAGTGGTACTTACAACTCCATGTAACAGTGACACAGAGACCCTGTGACTTGCTAGCCCAACATCAGCCCAGTGAGCTCAGAGTAAAACTAGAGATCTCCCAGAACACTCCTCTTTGTTCAAGTCAAAGAGATTTCTGCTATGAAAAAGTAAGACAGGAAGAAAGTCTGTGGCACCTCAGGCAGGATGCCCTGAAGCCCAAATAAGATGATCCATGTGGTTAGCTCAGCAGGGAGATCCCAGGTAACACTCCCAGTAACAAATCCAAAGTGACTTCACTGACATGACTGCAAGTGAGATGCAGATGCAGAACCAGGCCCCAAAAGCAACAAGCATTCACACCTTCAAATCCAGGCAGAAAAAATGATGCTCACCCCTAAATCTCCCTCAATAAAGCAGCAGAGAGTTGAGGCCAGCATCAGTTCAAGAATCAGATGACTGCCAGTGTGTCTCTCAACCCCTTTTAACACACTGGCCACTCCCCTTCCTCCACTCTTTAAAAAACATGAAGTTTTGAACTGCCTTCTGTTCAGGAGAAGCTGTTCTGCATTAACAGAGCTTGGCAAAGATTAGGAAGTATCTGTGCCAGCTTGCAAGCCTGCTGCCTTTAAGGCAGATGGCAGGGAAAGCACCCCAGCCTTGTCCTCCTAAACCTCCTCTCCCAGCAAGCAGAGAGAACTCAAAAACAGGAAAAAAAAAGGTGAGGTATCTGTTGTGAGAAACGACACTCACTTTTAACATTTCAAAGGTTTATTAAACCTTAATAAAATACAACAAAAGAACTGAACAAGGAAAAATACAGCGCTGGGAGCATGGAACTCCTGAGCTGTGAAAGGCAGCATCCACTTGCAGTGGATCCCTGTCACACACAACTGCCTTCTTCTTGCAGAAGGGGGGCACCATTCCTTCCTCTAAGCAACCAAAATTAAACCTTTGAAGCTTGTTTTTCCAACCTTTTCGTGTCTGTATTTTCTCCTGTTAATGGTGTAGTACTCCAGTTATTAATATTTTCTGGTTTTCAATGCTATAAAAGCATGACTCAATAGCAGTGCTCAGAGCTCACAGAGCTTCCCTTAGGTGCTGCAGAGGACGGTCAATGACAGCACAGCAGACCAGAGAGTCATAAATAACTTTCAGCTGGGTGCTAATGCAGACAGTGCTGTAGCTCACTGCTATCTATGGGACAATTTACAAACTCACACGTAGTTAAGCTTTGCTGGAATGTATCCTGGATGGGGGGTCAATAGAAAGTCTTTTGCTGACTTCACTAGAGCTGGATTAAGCACTTTCTCTGTCTCCTCCATACTCCTGAATTATTCATTACGGGCCAGACACTGCAATCCATACTCACACTGCACTTAATCTGTCCTTTAAATTGATTTGCATTAGTCTGAGTCACAAGCACCGCAGCCTCTCTTTAACAGTCTCACTGAAGGCAGCAGAGCTATTCAGGAAATGAGGTGATGCTCTGAAAGAGGAGAGGAGGACCCAGCCCTTAGCAAAGCATCAGTAAGGACAGGCTGAAGTCCAGGACATCCACCCTGGCAGGGGGCTCGGAGACCTTGGCAAGAAGTCAGAAACACCTGTGGCTTTGATTTTAAACTGACAGCTTTGTATGAGGAATTACAAGCCATAAGGGTTTGAGTAGCGTGATATTTGAGTTAACATAGGGTGGAAAAGTAGAATTTTGAGGTTTTTAGAATGTAGTTCAGGGGGTCAAGATGGAGGAATTTGGATGTGCCCTAGCCTTCTCCCTCATGTCCTCCATGTCTTAGTGTGTGGTGACACTTTTCTATTGGTTTAGGTTAGAGCCACACTGTCTGACACAGATGATAGGTATTGGCATGTGAAAAATGCATATTTTATGATTGGCTTTTCACAAATATTACAATGAATATTATATGTGTAATGTTAGAAAGTTATGCTGCATTAATTCTCTTAAGTAGTGTGTTAAATGTAGTTTTAGGTTCCAACATGATGTTGAAATAGAGACTATGTATGTGGGGGAAGTTTTTTTAGCAATGAGATACTCGCTTCGAGGAACACCTAAATCTTCCAAAGGAGAGGAATTTATGGCTTCTTATCACAAGAAACTAATTTCTTCAGGCCTTGCTCAGACTTGAAGATACCATGGGGATTAAAGGAAACAGTTGACATACAAGAGACAGAGTTTCTTGTTTTAAATAGAATATATGCATAACCATGAAGGATGTATGAATATGCAACAAGTGTATGTTTTAAGGGTTATTCCTTTGTTCACAAGTTATGCTTTTTGTGACTTAGTGTCCGAGAGCATCCAGAAGTCCATAATTCTTTGCTTTTTATTGTCTTGTAATTGTCCTAACTCTAAACTTTATTACTCTAATTGTATTATTATTTTTATAACCATTTTATTATTATTAAACTTTTAAAATTTTAAAAACCAAGTGATTGGCGTTTTTCACAGGCACATTATTGTAAACAGACTATATGTAACTTTTGATATAAAAGGTAAACATTGCCCGAGAGGGCACAGCAGATTGCCATGGCTTCCTTTCTAGATGGACCTCAGCAGGTCAGAGAAAGAATGTTACAGATAAGGAAAAATAACCTGGAGAACTCGACCCTATGTATTCCAGACTTCTTTGGCTGCATGGGCTGGGAAACAAGGACTTTTACACCCTTGGGGTCCTGACAGGCTGACCCCGAGAGGCAGGAGTGCGAGAAAATTCACCCTGGTAAAAGTACAGCAAGATTAATGAACTCAGGTAAATCTGTGTTAAATCAATCATTTAAAGAGATAGCCTGTTCTGCAGCATTATAGGGTGAGATTGAGTTCTAGAAACTAATATTTCATTGCTCAAATTCATCACGAGGTCTGAAAACACATTCCCAGGCCGCTGGCCACACATTCACAGAGTTTTCACAGCCACCTCGTGAGGATTGCTTACCTCTCTGAAGAGAGAGAAGCAGCGAGGTGTGGGTCTCAGATTCAGTCAAAGAAAGAAACTGAGAGTTTCTAGCCAGGCAAAAAGCCTAGGAAAGAGCTGGAAAAAAATCTAAAAAATTCTTTATCTCTCTTGTTGTTCACATGGTTTACAGTTAAGTTCTATCACTGTGTGTCAAGCACTTTACACCAATGCAGTAGGTTGTTTTCACTTCAGAACCAATGGAGTTAGTCCTCACGAAGCTCTGTATAAAAGAGCAATGTATTTTAAATAAATAAAAGTCTTACTCTCACAGCCTTCTGAGTCAAGTCTATTCATTCCCATCCTGCCTCGACAGCAACAGCGAGGTGTGTGGCAAGGGGCAAAGGACCATCTGCTGCTCTTCTTGACTGGCACAAAAGCAATAAAAAGGGCACAGGACTGCTGTCACCAAAGAGGTAAGAAGCTCTCACTCAGCAGAAACTCCTTCCTCTGCCAAGCTCGCAGCTCCCGGGCCCTTGGGCCACACTGCTTGCTCTGATCCTGAAATCCCCTCCAGCTGCTCAAATCGCAGATAAACTCGCACCACGGGAGAGCCGATTACCTGTAGTTTCACCACTAAGCCCAAATTTATAGTTTGATACCTCTAAACAAACAATGGATTAAAAAAATAAGCCAATGAGGAAAGTGAAAGGAGAAATATTTTGCACTACACTGAGAAATATAATGGGGTTTGGTTTTTTTAGAATGAACGAATTTGTTCAGTTCTCATTTATGTTAGTGCTTGATAAGATTAGAGGATTAAACCAATTGTATGCTAAGTATTTTGTGCTGAAGAGAGCTTCTGCCAGGATTTTCTGCATGTTGGCATGCACAGAAACCACAGAAACCCCATGACTCACAGAAGGACATGTTCAAACTTCAGAAATAAAAATCACAGCTTATCCAGATTTTCCATATGCACCAGGGTATGAACTTCTATCCCGCTCCGGTTTCACTCAAGCTTATTTATTAAGTACTCATACCAACAGGCAAGTCTTTGTATAAGCAGCACTTATCTTGGAGCATTGGCACCACGAGAGGATTACAGATGTGCTGTGGCTTTTTTGGATGCAAAATATATGCACCATGTGCATACCCTCTCCCTGTGCCAAACTGAAATGCACCCACCCTATCACTCTCCTGTGATTTGATTACATACACACACATCACAGCCACCCCATAAACTCCTGCAAAATACAGCTTGTCAACAACACTTCATTTGCAGTTCAGAAATGACAGATACAGAAGGGGACAGAGTTTTCCTGTAACTTAACTGCTTCTCCTGTTGGCATGACAAAGGCATTTGTGATGTTTAATTCATTAATGCTGAAAATATACAAGATCTTGGGAGGCACGGCCAAGGACACACTAGATATTGGAAGAATTTTTAGCAACTAGCAAACACATTTCCCACAAACATCTAAAAACTAACAGCAATTTCAACTGTGTGAAATCCCTCTTTTATGTGCCCCCAAATTACAAAGAGCAAGTCATATATTACCATCTTGATTCCCTGTAAATGCCCTATTCTATGGTAAGGAACAACATACACAACAAGGGTGTTTGTCAATATAGCTGAAAACATTACACCATAGCCAGTGAGGGAAATCTGGACAGAGTATAAGTGACTTCAGCTTGTGTTTGGGGTTTTTTCCTACCCCTGAGGATGAATTTGCCCTGTGCCTTGCAGAAACTGAATCAGAGTCATCACCATTGTGGGCAATTGGAGATTGGATGATGCTGATGCTTCTTCCCAAATGCCAGTCCAGCTCTCACATATTACACTGCTCCACACTGCTCTGGGCCACTGGCCCCTTCCCCTTGTGCCTCTAAGTGAAAGGGACACAAATGCTGATGGGTAGTTTCCCCTTGAATCATTTTCCTATTAGAGAGAAGCATTCTCTTTCTGTAGAGGAGCATCTTCCCCATGGGAATACTGCAGGTATTCACAGGGGCAGCAGGAAGAAAGGAAGAATGGATCTTTTATCATATTAAGCATTTCCATTCCATCTTTGTTGGTTTTTTTACTAGCTCAGTTCTGTTTTATTCCAGGCTTAGGGACTCAAGCTATAAGGCTCCAAGGGGTAAAGGGACTAGCTTGATGAGTCTAACCTCTAAAGATGCATCCAGGGTATAAAAGTGAAACATCTTCCTTCAATACAGTTGTTGTGTTGCTAGGTTTCCATCTAGATACACAGTCTAAAAGAACAATTAAAGCAAGCTGGTGCTGTGAATTCTACCTTTATCAACACTTCACAAGGTTACTGGTGAGAAAGAGGAAAAAATATTGTCCCCAAGCAAAGTTGTTCTGACGAGAGCAGACAGCTAGTTTCAAAAGCTTACACAAATTTTCATGGGGAAAGTGTTCTTAAAAGCCTGAGTTTCTAAGGTAGCAAATTTTATGTGTATCAGGATGTGGCTTTGTGAGCAAAAAGTCTGTGTTTATTTGCCATTTGAATTGCTCTTCCAAAGCACAAGTCCTCACCTCACTTAACTAGTCTGTCTTGCTGCAGCAGAGGAGGACATGCAGCAGCCTTGTTTTAAAGGAACTTACTTGTTTGTGTATTAAACACTAGCAGACTGCACAGGTGTCAAAATACTATTCTCATAATGGCATAAGTGAAGGCTGTTAACCAGCATGCTGCTATGCCTGTGCACAAAACAAAGGTGCAAGTGGCACAGGATGCATCAGCAAGGCAGCTGCAAGGTCCCACACATGCCCGAGGGACTGGCCACTTCCAGCTTGCTCTGCCTGGCCTGGAATTTTTCACTTACACTCAGCTCCCAGTCTCTCAAGTGCCTGTAAATACTTGGGCAGTAGCAACCAGCCCTGCTCTTTTGGCTCGGTCATCACATCACCAAGGAAGAAACAGAAGCGATTCTTTGCTCCAGGACAGTGGCTGTTTTACTGGCACATCTTTGGAGACCGCCTGAATGGCAAGAGCCATAAGGACCAAGCTAAGTTGGGACTGTTGCTAAGCAATGAAATGTCCTTATTAAGTGTTGCGGTGTTTTTAGACAGGAAAAGTCAATTTCTACACAAGCTGGTATAAAACAGGAAGGTTATCTTACAAGTACTACTTACATGATGCTCTTTATATCTTTTGGGCACACAGCAGATGAGGATCTTGCCTGGCTGGACCTGCTAACATCCCTGAACACGGCCAATACCCCGCCGACTCTGCTCCTCAGAGACCGGCCAAGCCTCTGTGAAGCCAGGGACACAAAGCTCCTCAGTTCTGGCACCCAACTTTTCCCCCAGGAGAGCAGCCCTGCTGCAGGCGCTGCTCAATCAGCTCATTATCGAGGCAGCCTCCCGGGAAACGATCTCCCTATGCATATTCATGAACTAGCCAGAGCTTCCAGGGAGAGTTGGCTAAAAACACAACTGAGGGTTTCAGCTGCTGGATTCCCAGGGGGAAGAAAAAAGGGGAAAGGGAAGGGGATGGAGGGGGAGGGAGAATAAGAAAAAAAAAAGGCACGATTGCAAGCGGTGCTGTCTCTAAGCATTGCGGGACCCAGGAGCCGCACCGACACCCCAGGCCACCCCCGGGCAGAGCCGAACGCTGAGGGCCGCCGGCGGAGAGAGCATCCCGACAGACGGCCGGCTGACAGACCGCCAAAGCCCCGGAGCCCCGGGGCCGCGGAACGCATCGCTCACCTGCGGCGGCGGCTCCGCTCTCCCGATGCTCGCTGCAGCGGCGGTGCCGGTCCCGCAGCCCCGGCCCGGCCCCGCCGCCGCCTCTCGGTGCCGCTCCGCCGAGCGCCGCGGCCGCCGTGGGCGGAGGGAAGGGCGGGCAGCGCCCGGTGCCGTGCCGCGGAGCGGAGCCGAGCCGTGCCGAGCCGAGCCGAGCCGTGCGGAGCCGTGCGGAGTTCCGGGGCTGCCGCCGCCCCGCCGGGCTGCGGGCGGCGCTGTGGCCGCGCTGCAAACCGCGTATATAAACCGGGTATATACACCGGGTATACACACCGCGTATATAAACTGGGTATATACACCGGGTATACAAACTGCGTATGTAAACCGGATATATACACCGCGTATATAAACCGGGTATACAAACCGCGTATATGAACCGGGTATATACACCGGGTATACAAACCGCGTATATAAACCGGGTATATACACCGGGTATACAAACCGCGTATATAAACCGGGTATATACACCGGGTATACAAACCGGGTATACACACCGCGTATATAAACCGGGTATATACACCGGCTATACAAACCCCGTATATGAACCGGGTATACACACCGCGTATACAAACCGGGTATATAAATCGGGTATACAAACCGCGTATATAAACCGGATATATACACGGCGTTATCTGAGCCGTGCCCCGTGCGCCGCCCCCGCCCCGCCCCGGTGGCACCGGGCAGGCAGTCCCGGGAAGGAGGAAGGCGGCCGCACGGCAGGGCCCGGTACCGCCGGGACACGGCGCTCGGGAGCGTGCCCCGGTGCCGGCCGAGCCCCGCAGCGCAGAGGGCCGGTGATGGGGCGCCGGTGATGGAGTGCAGGTGATGGGGCGCAGGGGATGGGGCGCAGGGGATGGAGCGCAGGGGATGGAGCGCAGGGGATGGGGCGCAGGGGATGGGGCGCAGGGGATGGAGCGCAGGTGATGGGGCGCAGGGGATGGGGCGCAGGGGATGGGGCGCAGGGGATGGGGCGCAGGGGATGGAGCGCAGGGGATGGAGCGCAGGGGATGGAGCGCAGGGGATGGGGCGCAGGGGATGGAGCGCAGGGGATGGGGCGCAGGGGATGGAGAGCAGGGGATGGGGCGCAGGGGATGGAACGCAGGTGATGGAGCGCAGGGGATGGGGCGCAGGGGATGGGGCGCAGGGGATGGAGCGCAGGGGATGGAGCGCAGGGGATGGGGCGCAGGGGATGGGGCGCAGGTGATGGAGCGCAGGGGATGGAGCGCAGGGGATGGGGCGCAGGGGATGGAGCGCAGGGGATGGGGCGCAGGGGATGGAGAGCAGGGGATGGGGCGCAGGGGATGGAACGCAGGTGATGGAGCGCAGGGGATGGGGCGCAGGGGATGGGGCGCAGGGGATGGGGCGCAGGGGATGGGGCGCAGGGGATGGAGAGCAGGGGATGGGGCGCAGGGGATGGAGCTGAGGCGCTCCCGTGTCCCCTCCGGCGTGCGCGACCCTCCGGGCTGCCCTGGCCGCCCGCAGAGGGAGCCCGTGGTTTACGGGCGCGCTCGGAGAGGGATGGTGATGCCTCGCGTGGTGGCAGACTGGGGATGGGAGCCCGCCTCTGTCGGGTGGGCTCTGCCACCACCTCGAGACCTGGCCCCTCTTGGGACGGAAACTACCAGAAACTTTCCGCAGGTCCCGCCCGCCTTAAAGCCAGGGCTTTGGGAAGAATTCATCATGAGTACTCGCTGGTGCCCTCGCTGCTCGATAACTGCTCTATACAGGAGATAGTTATGTGCGTTAAGTGGCAGAAATGTGCAGCAACAATCTCTGAATTAAATAGAAGTCAGTAAATGTGAGCCAGCAAGACTTAATAATTAAGGTGGTAGAGAAAATCTTTCATATATTCATATTTGCCTCTCATGGAGCAAGGCATTCTGCACAGCTGGGCATCTAGCTTGCTCTGCCCTTGCCTTGGCTTTCAGGAGATTGACTCCCATCTGTGATAAAGACATCTCTGAGTACAGGGGCTTTGCTTAGTGCTGATGATCAGTCTCTAACTGCTGTGCTGGATACAGTGGTTTTGCATTTATTTAATTTGTGCTCTTCTGGCTTCGGAGGCAGAGAGAACAATGGTCCCCCCATCCTTTGCCTGTTTACTGGAGTGACCTGTTACTGTAATGTGGACTCCTGCAAGAGCAGGATTATGTTAGTAAATTGCTGAACAACTACCCAATATTAATGGCCCTTAATCAGGCTACATTACATAGGTTATGTACCCTAAGCTTGTTTTGCCCTATATTCCCACTTATTTGAATTTGATGGTTCTTAGGGAAAAATATCTATTTTCAGACAGATTTGTTAAGTCAATAAGAAATTGAAAGCAGCACAAAAAAACAAGCCCATCACCTGAGTCTGTCTCCAAGCAGGCTGTGTCAAAAGCTCTGATGTATCACCCGAAGTGGACAGGAAGTGAAGCAGACAAAGCCAGACCATCATCTTCTTTGTGGGGCTCCAAGGAATGCAAATTTAATGAGGCTTCTGAAGTAAAAATTCATTCCACCAGCTTTATATACTTCTGCCAGTGATAAAGATGTCTGTAGAGAAGGTGACAGTGTGGGGTGAGCAATTTTGTTGAAAACTGCAAGTGTACAATAAAGGGAAAAATTGCTTTTTCTAACTTTGCTGGTGTTGCAAGCGCAGCCGACGCTGATGTGAGGGACAGTGCTCAATCAATCACCCAGCAGAGCCCAGCAGACTGCAGGAGTTATTAGCCAGCACTGCTTCTGAGCATTCAGACAGTAAAATGACCCTCCTCAGCAGTGCTTCTGACTGACAGCCTTCCAGGTACAGACAGACACACACCCCGTGAGCTGGCCCTGCTCGCCTCTGGGCATAAGCACCCAGTGAAGTGATACACAGAATAAACAAATAGACTCCACAGCCTGGGGTAGTTATGAAGTGGGTATGTATTGTCAGCACCTGGCACAAGTGAGATAGCTCTCCAAAAACTATAAAAGATCCCTAAGTTAACCAAGACTTTGGTGAACCCCCACAGATGATGGCAAATCCATGTGGCTGGACCATCGAGGATTTTGTCGCTCTGTTTGGTAGCTATAGTCCCCCTCCTTCTTTCTCTTTTTCTCCTTTATTTCCTTTCTGACCCCTCTATCGCATTTGCTGTTGGCACTCAATAAAGGTGCATTTGTTGTGATTAAACTGATGGTCCCCTGCTGTTTGCCTTTTGCACTTTTGGGGTTGGTAAAATGAAGCATCACGACACCCCGCTTGTCCTAGTGGATTGTGACACGGGCACACAGCAGCGAACAATGACAGAGTGCTGCTGGCACACCTGTGCCAAGACAAACCCTGTGGGTCTCAGACTCAGTCAAAGAAAGAAACTGAGAGTTTCTAATCAGGCAGAAGGCTGGGAAAGAACTGGAGAATAATGTAAATAATTCTTTATCTCTCTTGTTGCTCACATTGTTTATAGTGAAGTTCTATCACTGTGCGTCAAGCACTTTGCACCAATGGTGTGAGTTGTTTTCACTTTGGGACCAGTGGAGTTGGTCCTCACAGAGCTCTGTATAAAAGATCAGTGTATTTTGAATAAATCAGAGTTTACTCTCAACAGCTTCTGATCAGAGTCTCTTCATTCCCGTCCTGTCACTCCAACTGCCACGTTCAAGGTTAAGCATCACTACATGAACAGCAATGCACAGCACTCAAAAAGCCCCAGAATGGAATACTCACCCGGATTGAAGGGGCTGATAATCCTGCACTATGGCAACTTCTATGATTTCAATCTCATTCTGCATTGGAAAGAAATAAAGCATTTAAAATATTTGGGGATGAAAGAGCTAATAGAATGCCCAGGAGAAATTTTCATAGCTGGTTGAACATTTCCTTCCATGTCCCTCTGTGTTCACAGAGCAGCAGCTTCTAACTGCTATCACTTTCCTCCCTCAGGCCTCATAGAAGTGTTCAATCAAACATGGATGTGCTGCTAAGATGAAGACATAGTTCATTGCTTGTTTCAACCAGCAATAATGAGTATGTTTTACTCAGACACAAGTTGAAACTGTGTGAGCAACACATAAACAAAAGTGTATCCAGCTGTACATGCATTTCTTGCACATAACTGTACACAAAGGTGTCAGTGCCTCATTGCAGACTCCACTAGCAATGCAAATGCATCTACAAAGAATTAGCTTTATCTGTGGCTCTTATTAATGGCACACATGCCCAGGTGCCACACACTGCTGTCATCAGGCACACAGGTAGAAACACCCACATGACACCAGGGGACATCAGCACTGTAGCAGCTGCAAGCCCACAAACACTTGTCCACAGAAGCACAGACAGGCAGGAAAGAGATTGCTGCTGTCCCTAAAGCCATTCCTGGCTAAAGGATGTCTTTTGGAGTTGGGAAACTGAAGGAAAAACCCTTCCCCTTTATTCATGTCTCACAGCCTCAGCACAACCACCCTCCACACCAAGGTCAGGCACCATTGGCCACTCCACTTATTTATATTTATGGCCCCTCTGTGAAATTCTGACTGCTCATCAATGCAGAATAAAATTACTTCAGCAATCTTTCCTGTCCAGGTGCTCATTACTAAAGCATCAATGTGTTTTCTCCTGGTCCTTAACTCCTAAACACTTTGTTAAATTTTTCTCTCCTCTGCCCAGCTGTGGCAGGAGAGGGTGAGTGGCTTTTGTGAGTGCTTGGTGTTTCACCAGTGCCAAACCACGACAGGGTGACGTGCATGTGGGACTGTAGGTACATGGAAAATGGTCTCAAAGGAAGACTGAGAACACCAGTAAGTTTAACAATGCAGAGATAAAGTAATGGACAAGCCCAGGAAGGAAGGGCCCCTAAGCCAGAGGGGTTCATTTTCATCAGCTTCCAGCAAAGTGCCCCAGGAGGATCTGCAGGTGCATCCAACAGCCCCATCAGCCCTATCAGCTCTTCAGGGCAATCCCTGAAGGATGCTGAGCTGCAGATAAAGCATTTTTTTCATATGAAAAAAATTATGAGTGGGGAAAATGCTCTTTTTAGAAACTTCCCTCAGCTGTTTTTTCCTATGGCTTCCTTTTATAGAACTGAGACCTTTTCTTCTTGTCTTTCCTAACCCAGACATCCTACTACACAGAACATTAAGGACAGGGACATTTCCTATGTTCATAAAACTAACAAAGCCGTGTTACTATATATTTCTGTGTTGTGTATTTTTATGAACTTCAGCCCTGATGTGACCAAGCAAAATATCTTCTAGTTACCATTGATTCAGCCCTGAATTCTAACTACCAGCCTATTATTTCTTACTCAAGCAACATTAGTACTCAAAGATTCTCTTAAACATTTCCCAGATGCAGAAACAATCCCTTCCCCAAAGAGCAGAGGTGAAGGCACACAGCCAGCCAGCCCCTTCTTTTATTGGATAGCATTTCTCATATATTTCATGAGAGCCAGATGGCACCATCTGAACAGCAGTGAGCTCAGGAGCCTCATCAGGAGAAGGGGAGCATGTCCCAGCCTTGCAAGCAGCTGCAGCTGAATTTTTTGCATAAATTCACATGTGGAAACCAAAATTACCACTGCTGACAGGTAAAACACTGTAATTTTGAGGGTGGGAAGAGTATCCCCAGCCCTGAAGCTCGCTGGGATAAAGGTCCTTCTGCAGATTGCCATAGAGAAAGAAATACAAGTAAAGAGTGACAGTGTGTCCTAAACCCCTGCTGTGTGTGGAGCTTTTTCCTGGCAATTAAGAGAAGCTAATAGTTTTATGGAAGTTATTTGCTGAAAAAGCCTTCAGTGTGCTATTTACTGGAGTTTCACCAGCATTCCCCAAAGGCTTCCAGCCTGCATTAATAACCCACAGCTCAACCCTAGCCAAAAAAACCTTCCCACCCTGCTGCCTCTGCCCTGTGTCTGTGGAGTGCAGGAGTACCAGGGCAGTGGTGCCCCCTGTGCTTGCTTTCCCACTGGGGTCTTGAAGCCCCAGGATGTAATGAATATTCACAACACAAACATTAGCAATAAGTATTGTGCTATTAAAACAAAAATAGATTTCAGGCAAAAAAAAACCTGGAAGAGAAAAACTGAGAGATAATCTTTACTCCTGAGCTCCCAGAGTTACTGCATAGCTTTTTTGTGAGCTGTAACTGGTGGTTTTTAAAATGCAAATCAGTCTTGGGTTTTTGAGAGACGTTGTAAAAAAACCCCAAAAAACCAAAGCCATGCAGCAAAGCTTGATTGTGTTGTAATGAATGTGAGATTTTCAGAGCTGTTTCTGTGCCAGTGATGCACAGTGGATGCAGGACTTGGGAAGCCCCAGTGCTCAGCTAGCTTCTGCCACTGACCCCTTGAACAAGACATCCCTTCCTCTGTGGTCATCAGAGGACACGGGGAAAGGAGGAGACGAGGCCATTTCTGTACCTCCTGGTGAGGTTCTCTGTGGGAATCCAGGGCTTCCCTCTGGCTGCCCTGGCAGGGGTCAGGAACCCCCCTGGACAGAGCCCCCAGAGACACTGGCTGTGATCTCTGTCCAAGGAAAAGAGTTTTCAATCTTACAGCATCAATTACAAGCTCTGAGTGTTTGATATAAGTAATAATTAAGTGTGGCACAGGAGCAAAAGTAAAATTTTAAGTTTCTAGATGAAGGGTCCAAAGGGGACAAGATGGAGGAAATTGGGTGTGCCTTGTCCTTTTTCTCCTTCTTCATGCCCTCCATGTCTCACTGTGGTGTTGGCATTTTTCTGTTGGTTCAGGCTGGGGACACACTGTCCAACGTAGGTGACAGATATTGGCACGTTCTTGTAAATCCAGCCCAGGGAGTTTCTGGTATTTAATGTTTGTCACATCCCACTGAGGGCAGAGCCCCACACGCTGCCCTGCAGGACAGAGCTGGGCAGGGCAGCAGAACATGTGAGAGATCAACAGAATAAACAACCTGGAAACCAGCACAGACCAATTATGGCTTCTGCTTTGGCAGCGGGGCAGAAAGTCAGGGCATTCCAATAATAAAAACCCAAAAACTTCAAATCCAGAAATGAAAAGGTAGGTTTTAAAATCAATATTTAAACCTCTAAGCATCAAAAGCTCCCCTTACATGTAACATAATTTCTGTGTACTCAAGGCCTTGAAAACTTGGTCATTTATTTCCAGATATGAAAACAATCCTATTTACATAAAGAACTTCTTAGAAAATGTTCTACATTACCAGCAAAACATTTCAGCTCTTTGCTGGAAACACAAATTTTTAAGAAGCACTGAGTGGAACAAAATTATATTAATTTAAACTGAAATATTTAGAGATTACATATTCCTTTTTGAAGCAATTAAAATGTACTTAAGCAAAGCATCATTTCTGACTCCTTCTCCACCAGATACGCAGTGCAGACAATCAGAAGATTTTGCATATTGGTAGCAGCAGTAAAAAAGTGCTACTGAAAATCAGGGTGGAGAAATGCCTGCTCCAGGAAGGCAGAACAGAATAAGGAAAATAAGGAGGAGGACAAGAACTCAAAGTAAACTATTCACACACTGAAGGGTGAGTGCATACCCACTGCCACTTTGGAAATGGTACCAATCTCTTGAACTGTTGCAGAACCAAACCAGGAGAGCTTGCAGAAGTGATTCAAAGTCAGAAAATTACCAGAAAGTAAACAATTTCTATAAAAACCAAAATTCCTAGGGAAGTTCTAAGCCAGAAAGTGCTTCCATGCAAAAAGATTCCTCAAAATCACACCTTCCTCCACTGGTGTAGATGGCCCCGAACAATTTGTGGGAAATATTCCAGTGTGCATATAGCAAACAAAGAGCACATTACAACCTAATAATGAATGCAAGAGAAGTTGTCTTTCAAATTCCACACATTCATATCAGATATTTTTCTTGTTGATGATATTTCTGTGGGGAAAAAAAAAATTAACTGTGGGGAGAAATTATTTTTGCCTTTTCCCCAACCTAGAAATGAAAATCAGGATAATTTTAGTAAGGAGGTAATACAAGAGCAGATCTTTATTTGAAGGCCTTTATAGAAAGACGTCCACAAAAGCCCACCCCCTCCAGGGGTAAATACATTTTTACAGGTTTTAGAAAATTAGCATAATTGATTAAAAGCACCAATTAGGAGGACAAGTGGTGATGCAGTTCCCCCCAGGTCAAGCCCCTTCTCTGGAGTCTCCCCTTCAGCATTAGTTGTACTTTGTCCATTAAATGCATCTTGAAGAATTGTTCTTGGCCTTGGTTCCAAGGAAGAACCAAGCACAGAGGCTGTGTACCCCAGGGTTTGGAGCTGGAATTTATTTTGTCTTTCTGCCTAGGGAAAGACCATGGAAAAGTATTGGGAAAACTGGATACTAATACAATAGGCTACTAAACTACAAATAAATGCATGGAGACTACAGAGAATATAAGGGAAAAATAAGGCAAAAACCAAATGGCATAATTAAAAGCAAATTTTGTAGCTGCTACAAATCAATCCTGTTCCATTTTGACCTCAGAAGGGTTGGCCTGTTCCTACAATGAGCATATGACTCGTTACCTGTCTCTTCAAACACACTGTGGCAGGGAGTCCTACATGGTACAAACTTGACAAATTAGTCTTTTGTCCCTCCACACCCAGAGTTACCTCCAAACAGCTATTGGGAAGCTAAGCAGCTAAATATTCCTTTAATCTCCAGCTCCTTCCACTGAACCCAGAAATGCATTCTGCCTTGGATGGTGAAACGGAATAAAAGCTATTTTCACACCCTGAGCAAATGGAGCACAATGGAAACCCTCCATCTATTCCCAGGCTCTGTATTTTGCCTTGTGCAGCCTTTCTCATCTGAACATCAGTCTGCTTGAACTGCTGATGTGGGAGAAAGGCTGATTTACCTGTGTGTGAGGAAGCCATCAAAAGGTGTGATTCTCTCTGAGGGAGCAATAAAAAGAATTTCTATTTCTGCTCCTTGTTTTCCCATGTGGAACGTGTTTGGAGAATTGTTTCCCTGAGGTGAGGGCTTGGTTGGATTCTGGTGAGGATTGTTTGAGCCTGATGGCCAATCGAACCCAACCCAACCCAATCCAATCCAATTCAATCCAATCCAATCCAATCCAATCCAACCCACCTGGGGCTGGACTCTCAGAGAGGGTCACGAGTTGTGGGAGAGAGAGTCAGAGAAAGTAGTATGTAGTTTTGGTATCCTTCTTTTATATAGTATATTAAGGTATTTTAGCATAATTATAATAAGGGAATAATTCAGCCTTCTGAATCGAGTCAGACATCATCATTTCTCCCCATTTGTTCACCTGCATTTACAATAGGCAGCTCTTCCTGCTGTGGCTCCACTGCTTCACCAGAGCCCTTCATGCCAGTCCGTGGCTTTGTGTTCATGTGCAAAGCTGCAGGCAGGGTGGAGACAGTCCCAGCTCTGCTGCCTCCAGTGTGGAAGTGGAGACTTTGCTTATTATATTGTAAAAGGGGTTAAAAGGGTAGTTTTTACAAACAGATACTCAACTTGCTGTATTACACCCAAGTGAAGTGCATCCCCCAATCCTACAGTGGCAGGCTGTAGCTGGGAATTAAAAACATCTGTAAAAGAGCCCCAGGTGCCCCAGGATGGGTAAAAGTGTCCTCTGAGAGATGAGGCTGGAGAAATATCTTTTGCAGTTGATTTTAGTGGTGTGCCCTTATTTACCAGCACAGTGTTATCAGAATAAAGGTAAAGTGAGAAGTATAAGCAGGGAAGCAGACAGACAATACACAGCCAGGAAAATCTAAACAGTAGCTAGACTGGCAGATTGATAAAATATTCTTAGGTAAGAAACAGTCTGACAGACAGGAAGATGGAGAGAGATTAAGAGCTGAACTTAATACTTCTGTGATTTATTTGCATTAAGCTCAAGCAGTGTGTGGCTTGGGTTTTACTTGTTTGTTTTTCTTCCCTGACTGCCTCAGGTGCTGGCAGAGAATTGTTTTGCTGAAGTTGCAGTCCATGGGATGTTTTGGAAATTCATTTTCCCTGGGAAAAAATGAGGACCATTTCACAAAATTCTGGAAAACTTCTTCAAGATCTGAAAATCCAAAGAAAAAGAGTTATATGGGAAGTGGTCTGGCCTCTTTCCTATAGTGCAAGTCCAGCTTTGTCTCCTCAAAGCCTCAAAGAAAGATGAGAAACTACCAGCAGCCTACCTACTGTGCTTCATATGAGGACATAGTGCAAATTATGTAAATTTTGTTCATCCAGCCGTCCTGCAACAGATGGCAAAGCAGCGAGAATGGCCAGAGCTGGTGGGTGGCATGGATTTGTTTACTCTAATAGGCCCTGAGATTAAAGTGCCCATCAGCAGCCTGCTACATTCATTTATTTATAATTATTTCCTATTTTTCCCTGCACTTATATTTTAGAATTGCCATGATTTAGATATCTGTAAGAATCCAATGTAGCTCACATGACCCTGACTCAAAGTAGGGCATTCAAGATCCCTTCCAGATCTTGTAATCCAAGCCCAGGCATCAGGCTCTGGGACACTGGGACAGAACTTTGGTATTGCAGAACCTCTTCTGCCATGATCAGGCTGTCTAAAAGAACAGGTGGGAAAGTGAGAAAGAAAGGCAATTTGTGGGTATAGGAAGGAGAATACTCAGAAGAGAAAAAGTGTGAAGGAGACAGGTGAGGGAATTAAAAGCAGTACAACAGAAGTGGCATAAATGGGAACACACTCCCAGGTGTGCTCGTCAGCACCACCAGGTGCTGATGCTCCTTTGTGAGGCCTGAGAGCTAATTAGTGCCAAATTATACCCCTGACAAAGACACAGCAAGGAAGCAGGAAAGACATTCACACGCCAAACCCCTACAATGCACTTTCAAATGGCAGATCAAATAGGACTAAAGTGATTTCAGTTTTTCTTATAAGGCCCAAGGCACAGGGGGTCTGGGGGTTGAGCAGGAGCATTCCTGGTCAATGATGAGCGAGGATGCTGCAGCTCCAGTGCTGGATCTTCTTCCCTCTGAGCAGGGATGCTCCCCATTGTAACATTCACATTCTCTGGACAGAGACAGAATTCTGTCCCTCAGGAGAAGCACAGAGAGAAGAAGAGAAAACAATCTTTATCTCTGTTCCTTTGTTTTCCCCATGTGGAATGTGGTGTGAGATTGTTCACCTGCAGTGATGGCTGGGTTGGATTCTGGTGAAGGTTGTTTGGGTTCAGTGACCAATCAGGTCCAGCTGTGTCTTGAACTCTCAGCAGAGTCACAAGTTTATTAGTCAGGGAAGTAAGAAGTAAGTTTGTAGAATAGTATAGTATCTCTTTAAATAGTATATTAAACTAATAAAGTATAGTTTTAATAAAGCAGATCCTTCAGCCTTCTGATCTGGAGCCAGACATCATCATTGCTTCCCTGAGTCAGGGTTCACAGCATTTTTTTTTTACTACACCCAATGTTCCAGGTGGAGCAGCATGCTCTCACTGAGTTGGATGCCCCCTTTTATACAGTTTTTTGTTCCTTTGGATTGGTTTCTGTTGGGATCCTTCATTTGCATGAAGATTAAAGTACTGATTGAATCTTACAGTTCCATCCAGGCTGGCTCGTTTTGCTTGGGGATGCACTTCACTTAGGTGTAATACAGTAAGTTGAGTATTTTATTTCTTATAACTACCTTTTTAACCCCTTTTACAATATAATAATCAAACCTTTCAACAGTACATGCTTAACCATTATTAACTATTTTACAACTGTTTCTAACCTATTTTTGACAGAAGTTTTAGAAAACCATTCCACAGCATAGGACTGGTACCTATAATCTCTGCTACAGAACTTCTGCAAGATGGATAGAAAAGTTGCAGAGAAGGAACTTCCTTATATTTAATGTTAAACACCAGGAAAAGTATTAATATAAAGAAAAAGGAGAAAGTTAAAATAATAACAGGAAACAGTCCTGAAGTTGTGCAACTGCAACCCCTGAAAGCACAAGTACCTGAATGCTGGAGGGAGTCAGGAAGGGGAAGGGACAGGTAGCTGATAGAGGAGCTTGTTGGGACTCTATTAAAAAATCAGTTGCTTCTAGATGAAATGTGATGTGTGCTGCCTTCAAAATCTCTGCTTGGAGCACCATCCATTTTTTGGGTGCTCAAGTACCAGGGAGCTGTACTCTCTCAGGTGCTGTTCACTTCTGATGA
Source organism: Lonchura striata (assembly GCF_050655825.1). NCBI lineage: Eukaryota > Metazoa > Chordata > Aves > Passeriformes > Estrildidae > Lonchura > Lonchura striata. The sequence goes on from NC_140723.1 coordinate 6,590,625, forward strand.
ATGCTGCTGTGACAAGTGCATTAAACCCAGCAAAATGACCTGTATTAGGCTCTGAAAAGCAGAGCCCATCACTTCTCAGAACATTTACAAAACAGGCTGGCTTGAGACAGATGCCAGCACTGCCTCAGCATGCAGAGCATGGCTGATGGCAGCACAAGCTCCCACAAAGTCTCTCCCTATCTATTCAAGGCCCAGCAACACAGAGAACTGGGCAGCTGCCACATCCCCTCCTTAAAATCACTAGTGTTTCCTCTCTGAGGAGACTTTTGGTTAGTGGTAGGTTATCATGAAAGCCTCAAATGGGCTTCAGGAAGTCTCATCTCACCACCACTATTGTCCAGTTTGTGGATGGGACACAATGGGTCAAATTATGCTTTTGACTTATGGGATTCATGTTACCACAAAGAAAAGTCTGTCTGTCAGCTGGGTCACAGGACAAAGATGTGGTTTTGTTAGGCTTTACTAAACCCACAGACTCATAACCCAGCTCCTGTTTCCAGGGAGGAGCAAGTGGGTGAGACTCTCCCTGATGTGACTCCAGATCTCAGCCAAAGGCTGGCAGACTGTCCCTGTGTCCTGCTGTGCTGTTTGAGCCAATGCTGGAACTCAAAATGTCTCTCAGACATTTTTAGAGGTTCCAGGCCTTGGTCAGAAGCATTTTAGACCCTGGCAGGCAGCTGGAAACAGCTGTGATTTTGGGTTTGAGCCATGGAATGAGTTACCAGCTTTGAAAGTGGAACAAGCAGTCACAAAAGATTAGATAATATAGTAAAAGTAGTTACAAAACAGAGGGGATTTTTTTTTTTAGTATTGTACAGGGGGGTTTTAGCACCTCTACAGGGGGGTTTTTACTTTGTACGTGGGGGTCAGAAGTTCTAAGATGGAGGAAAGTGGGCTGATCCTGTTCTTCCTCCTTCTTCTTCCTTGCCTCCATGTTCTTGGTGATGTTGGCACTCACAGATTGGTTTAGAGTAGAAAAGCACCATTTAATATAGGTAATAGGCATTGGGGAAAACTATAAACATGTAATATGTAATATATCATATAAAAGACAGCAGCAGCCCTGGGTGGGGAGAGAAGAAGCAGTCGGGGTCAGAGAGGATGTCAGGGTGTGTGTGTGCCTCTGCCTGAGCTGTGAGCAAACCACAGCAGCAGAGAAGAAAATCTTTTAGATAACTTGCAATAAACTGCCTTGAGACTGAACAGAGACTGCTGAGCCTTTTTTTGGAAGCACGGGTGGGAGGAGAGACTTTTCCACCACACGAGACCCCAGACCAAGCCCGGGGTTCTCACAAGCCAACAGCAGTGCCAGCCCAGCTGGGACCTTCTCTGCCCCTAAGCCTGGATTCCCCAATGCTCCCCATCTTCCAGCAGCTTTAGCAGAGAATCTCACTCTCTGGCCCTGTAATGAGCTGCCCAGCTCAATATGGAATTAGTAGAATCTGAGTTATTAATTGTCTATAACAATTAGCTGGGACACCTGGGTCTTGTGGCAGCTTGGTTGCTCTGTGGGAGCCAATTACAGTCTCCTACATATTCATGTCATTTCACCCACAAGCCAGAAAAGCTGCTTTCCTGTTGGAATCTGTGGTATTGATGATTCCCAGATTGTAAAAGTCTCTGTCTTTCTGCCCCGCAGCCAAAGCAGAAGCCATAATTGGTCTGTGCTGGTTTCCAGGTTGTTTATTCTGTTTATCTCTCACATGTTCTGCTGCCCTGCCCAGCTCTGTCCTGCAGGGCAGCGTGTGGGGCTCTGCCCTCAGTGGGATGTGACAAACATTCAATACCAGAAACTCCCTGGGCTGGATTTACAAGAACGTGCCAATATCTGTCACCTACGTTGGACAGTGTGTCCCCAGCCTGAACCCACAGAAAAATGCCAACACCACAGTGAAACATGGAGGGCATGAAGAAGGAGAAAAAGGACAAGGCACACCCAATTTCCTCCAGCTTGTCCCCTTTGGACCCCTCATCTAGAATCCTAAAATTTTACTTTTGCACCTGTGCCACACTTAATTATCACTTATATCAAACACTCAGAGCTTGTAATTCATCCTGTAAGATTGAAAACTCTTTTCCATGGCCAGAGATCACAGCCAGTGTCTCTGGGGGCTCTGTCCAGGGGGTTCCTGAGCCCTGCCAGGGTCCCAGGGCAGCCAGAGGGAAGCTCTGCATTCCCACACTTTCCCAGCTCTCTGCCCATCTCCTTTACTCTGATGCACATCCAGTCCACTCTGAGACAGGGAGAAGTAGTTTCCTTTCTTTTCACATTTCCCTGAAATCAAATATTTGCAGTTTACATAATTGATGTAATGGAAATGCAGAACTAGCACATTTGACAGGGAAGAACAGAAAAGTCCTTCCCAAAGCTCACTCATGCCTTAAAAGAAAAGATGCAGAAATCTTGCTGGACTTCTTCCGCAGCAACTTGCTCAGTCAACAGACCCCATCCTACAGCAGCCATCTGGGATCTAAAATGTTAAATCCATAACCTGCTCTCTACATTTATTGTTCTGAAGGCCATTAAGATTTTTGTGAACTTTGGAATGCAAAATAATGTTAGAAATTCACATTATTTATCTGACACACTAGAGTGGCTCCTCCTCAGCCACCACTGCAGAGGAAATAAATCCCTGTTCTGTGTTCAGGAAACAAAACTATTTCTGTCACACAGAAGACCATCTGAAGCTTTTGAAAGAATCTAGTTTTAATATTACTAATCTTTGCTTTTTGTTTTTGTATATCAATCAGGCCCCTTCACAAAAAACTTTTTGAAGGGGCCTGATTAATTTTGCCTTTTGAGTCATTTTTAATCATCATCTTTGCAGGCTGGTAAGAGGCTGGTCACAATTTTCATTAGTGATTTGTGATTTGGGTTGCTTCATTTCTGTTATGAGCACCACCTCAGTAAAAATCAATAACAAATTAAATCACAGTATGTGGTGTGACCAGTGAAGAGCGGCCCTATGCTGTGAGAAGGAAAAGGGTTTGTATTTTTTTAAATTAGAGATAAATTGAAAAGAGATAACTTCGTGGCTTCATCAGAAGTAGCCATGGTTGAAAGGCACTGGGTAAACACAAATTGTACTTTAGATCCTACATCATATTAACTCATGGCTAGAAAGCAGTGTTGGCCACTGCTGGAAGTGTTTCCCTGTGTAGTGTACTACACAGCCTGCTTCTCCCCCATTACTCCTGATTTATGCCACCTAACACCATTAACTTGAAGAAGGTTCCTTCTGACTTAATACCACTATGAGACCAAAACCAGATTCCTCATTCTGAGACAGTGAAAAAGAGAGTGAAATGCAGTCTTCTGCTCAAGTTTCCCACAAATATTTTCCGATTCTCTTGAGTTCCTGTGAAGAGTGAACCTTTCTGCTTTAAATTCACAAAGCTGTAAGCTCTCCCAGGCAGTGGGAGAGACACCATAAACACCATAAACAGATTTTAGGTCTCCCCCATGTGCTTTTCAGTGTCTGATTTGGTTTTCTGTATCACCACAACTCCCCTGAAAAGCAGCACTGTGACTGGAATTGCTCACTCGAAGTCCTAGACTTGCCAATCTCAGTATTTCAAGTTATTGCAGGTTTTACACGAAGGTTCCTGGCACGTGGCAATCTGGATCTGGTAAGTACAAACATTTTCTCTCTGAACAGCTTCATTTAACATCTCAGTTATCTGTTGCTTTCTTTTTTCTCTTTTGCCTGCTTCATAGGCTACATATTTTTCTTCATAGTGAGGATTTTGCCCTTTAGGGGAACATTACAGAAGGGAAAATAAACAGAGCAGTATTTCATGTTATGCTTCTTCTCCCATTATATTAATATTACCATTCTGATCCATAAGCAAAATAAAGTATAAAAATACACTCTTTTTCTCATTTTGAATGATAAAACTTGAAGTTAGAGTTCCCACAGCAGCTGTAACTCAACCTTAATATGCATATACATTAGAGGCAGGGAAATTAACACCCAACACAGCAACAGAATATGTGTGAGGGAATTATGCTACTGGTTGAAATCCCATAGATGTGAAACATTTCATGTCTGTTTGTGACAGGATGTCACACACAAAAAAAGAAGCTCTCTCAAAGGTGGTGATCTCTCTGGATATAAATGGAATTCAACCTTGCAATATGCAGAATCACTTTACTGAGGTGGTGTTACCTTTATTGTTGGACTCCACTGATTTTAAAGATGTCAAGGCTCAAGAGAGTGCCCTGGGCATGTGTGTGTGAGCTTCTCTGTTGTGCAGAGCAGTTGGGCTGACCCAGGAGCACACAGAGAAAGGTCTGACATGTCCCCCAGACCAGTTCCCCATGCACCATGAACCAGACCAGCAAGCTGGAAGAATCATTAGAGGATCTACTGCATTCATATACTCAATATGCCATCCATTTCACCTCTTCCAGGCCTGTATGTCACTCCTCTTTTCAGCTGATCTCTGGGAGAGACACAGTTCTGAAACACAGGAAAGAATTAGAGGGATTGGATTAGGAAGGATTGGAGTCCACAGGGATACAGATGAAAGGCTGGAAGTGTCCAGTCAAGAGGTCTCAGCTCCTCCACTCTTCTATACTGGCTGCCAGTCACTGCAGGGAAGTGTTTTTAACACAAACTGCATCCCAGGGGACTTTGGCTAAGTTATTCTAATTATTTGTACAATAAGAAGAAAGAGTAAAATGTTCCCATTTCATAAAGGCTTCAGCAAATAGAGTCTACCAGGTGGTGATGTGAGGCCTGAGAGCTGAGAGCTAATTAGTCTCAAATTATACCCCTGACAAAGACCCAGCAAGGAAGCAGGAAAGACATTGGCATGCCAAACCCCTACAATGCACTTCCAAATGGAGATCAAATCACTTCAGAGGGCCAAGGATGCCTCCAGCAACCCGTGTGTGTTTACCTTAAACAGCAAGGAGAAAGGCAGAGGAGAGGGAAAGGGAAACAGCTGAAGGGCTGGCAGCAAACCTGCCTCTCCTGAATCCTCTCCATGCTGCTCCCATAGGAAAGGGGTTTCCTAATTTTAGACCTTTGGGATCTGCACAATTGTTTTCAGCACGTTTGCTGCCATTTTCTACTGGATGTACTTTTAAACAAACTTCACAGACAGCTATTTTAAATAAATATGAAGGCAGTAACTAATGAGAATACTGCTGGAATTTGAAGACATGCTGTTTGTTGTATTACATGATGCAAGAAGTTCTGTGCAGTCCTGCAATTAAAGGCTCATCACAGTCCAGCCCAGAAGGGCTAACACAACTTTTCCTTTCATGTTTCCTGCCTGTGCAAGGTAATGCTGGGTACTCCTTTCACTCCTGCACAGTCTTTCTTAAATCTCTCACCAGTATTTCAAAGAGAAGACTCCCACCTCCTTCCAAACCTTAAAATTAAATAACCCTACCAATAATCTGATGCAGGGCAGAGATGTATCTGTGCCTCTTTATCAGCCAGTTAGTGGCATGCACAGAGACATGCCAGTCTAGGAAATGCTTGAGGGGAGACACAGGAATTAGTCAAAGCAATTTCACACTGAGAGTGTTCTGCAAACAGTCCTTGATTTATTCAAAAATATGGATATTGATCTAGCACCAATATCCAACTGTGAGGGACAAAAACTCTCTAACAGTTTAAAGTTAGAAAGTGTGTGTTGATTGTGTGTGGGATCTCCCAAATCCACACTGCAACTTCCAGGTGATTACAGAATCTTTTTATCCATGCAAGTATTGAATACCCAAAATACAAACACACATTCATGGTACATCCCATTCCTCGCTTTGTATGCTAATTATTTCAAAAGCTATTAAGCATTAAGTTTGTTCCTTGAAATGGATCGGGGGTTCCTTTCATGGGGAGGGGTCCCAAAATGAGGAAGTCAATGAAATCTTCCTCATTCTGACCTTTCTACCTTTTCAGTGCCAATATGACAAATGAACTCTTGGTAGAACTCCCATTCCTTGTCTTCAATTGGTTTCAGAACAGAGGAGGCCACAATTGTCTTATGTTCCTAAAAGCTATTTGTCAGTTTGTGTATTCTTCATTATAAACCCAGCTAACTAAACATTGTGCTGACAAGCAATCAATTATTAGTTAACTCCTAACTCTTAACTTCATCAAGGACTACTCATTTATTTGAATAAACTCTAGTAAGGCTTATCTCTAACTAAAATCCTAGCTCCTCTAAAATCCCTAATTCCTTAAAATTTACGTTTCATCCTCAGCATTCTACTTCTATGTCTTCACGTGATGAATGCTGTGTAGTGTGCACAGTTTGTGTTTCCCATTGAAGAACATATCCTCATCCAGTGGAGCCATCCTGGACAAACCATCCCCCTGTGACATCCTGGTATTCCCAGAGCTCACCTCAGACATTCAGTGCACATTCAAAGCTGCTCTGCTTGGATTGGAGAGGTTCTAATTCAATAATGACATGTGACATTCAGCTCACAAAGTCCTAAAGCTTATCCTAGAGCACAAGGCCTCAAAACTAATACAATGAACCCTTAGTCCATTAATTCCATTCTGAAAAAAATGCATTTCATAAGGGAAATCAAATCTGTATCAGAGCTCAGCCAGGTTTTGGCCTGGGGAGTCCCCCAGAAATCCCTGGGGAGCACCCAGCTGTCCAGGGGAAGCAGAGTTGAGGTCAGGAATCAGCCAAATACCCAATATGCTCCTTCACACCAACTCCTCTCCTTTGCTCCTGTTTTCTTTTTCTCACACCTGTGATTTATTAATGATGGCATTGTGGTAGCAGCTCTCTGGCCACAGAGAGAAACACACAATTTCCCAGGCCTTTCTGGGAAAAGTCTTGAGAAAATCAGAGAAAATAATGATAAGCAATTCTTATCTCCACTTGCTGCACCTGTTGTTGTGAACATGTGGAATGTGTCATGGAGATTTGTTTACCAATGGGTGGTTTCTTAATTGACCAATGGTGATGGGTTTTAATTAAAGGACCAATCAAGTCCAACTATATCAAAACCATCTATAAAAACAATGGGTTTCTTAATAATAATAATGTAATAAATAGATGAATCAACCTTCTGTGAATGATAGAGTCAATACTAATTATTACCTGCCTGGGGACCCGTTATGATGACATGGCATGATCTGCTGATCACGTCTGGACCATTCTCTGCTAAGAGGGAAGTTTTAAGTGCCAGGGTACTGTTAATAACATCCAGGAACTCTGTTTACCCTCCCAAAGCTGCCTGGGGGAATGTACATCCTGTTTTTTAAACTTGGGAGCAATAATGTAGTGCTCAATGCAGGCAGATATGTGGTACAAGCACTCAGGCAGCACAACAGGCTCCTGCATTCAGTGCCAAAACTGAAATAAATGCCAGAATTACTGGGGGCTGTGGGTCCCTGATGATGCAGGCACTCAGGCAGGAAGACCCCAAAAGCATCCAAAGAGCTCAGGGACCTTTCCTATTCACAGTCAAACACCCAAACTGCTTGGGTGCTTTGAACTTTTTGCTGGATGTGTTTCTCTTTCTACAGATACCTCCATACCTTTGAACAATTGTTCCAAAGCAGAGATAGTCAGGAATGCTACAGACTTTCTCACTTGAGGGTAGTTATTAAGTTAATAATATATTAATAACCTGTGAGATGTAAGATTGGAACAAGCCCAGCATCTTTACTCTTTACTGGCCCTTCCCTTTGGGATTTAACTAACCCATCTTGGCACAGCTCTCCTTCTTTTCCCTGGGAAAAACAGGTCAAACACAAGTTGCTAAATCCCCTGAGCTGAGGTGCCTTGCCTTTAGCCATTCCCCTGATGTAAATCAAAGCTTCAAAGGCTGAATGCCCTTGTGCCATGAATCATGTTTATCATAATACGAAACAAAGAAAGAAGAGAACAAAGGAAAAGGGAAAGAGAAGAGAAAACAATAAAGGAAAAGACAAACAGAAGAATGAAAGGGATGGATATAGATAGACCCATTAATTTGCCTCTGTTTGTTCTGGGGTTTAAACAACAAGCCTCTGTGTCTCTGGTTTATCTTGGTTCCTCAGCTGTGAAACGTGCTGTGCTCCAATGTTTTCTGAGCTTTAGAGATTTGCTGGGGAGCTGGGAATGAAGCAAGAGGCTCAGCAAACAGAGATAGCAGAGGCAGCCTCATACATCACATTCAGAGGAAATTCATTCCTTTCAGCACTGCCCATGGGTGAAATTACATTATATTCTGTTTGGATAATTGGATGTCAAATACCACCCAACCTGTTATGGGATGGAATTTCCTTCCATAACGATGCTGTTAGCTGCACCCCAGGACAGGCAGCACAAGCATGGGTTCCATGGAGCATAGAGGGAAAAGTAAGGACACAGAGGAGCTGGATCCAAGAAGTTCTCATTCCAAACTGGACCTCTCAGGGTCAGGTTAGTAATGGAGAGGGTGAAAGAGCATTTAGAACAAGAATGAGTTGAATAAATAAAAAGGGAAAGAAGCAAATCTAAGAGGAGAGAAAAGGAGGAGGAGAAGAAGGGAAAACTGATTAATTTGGGGATTTTTTTTTTTTTCCCAGCAAACACAAAGCACTTTCTTCTTAAATTGTGAGATGGGCTGCACAGGTCTTTTAGCTAGAAATTCACTGTGGGGACAAGCCTGTCCCACTGGGCAGGGGCAGGTCACATAACATCTGCCTGGGAATCCTGCAAGAATACAGCAGTTTGCTTTGATCTGTCACTGAGGATCACAGAGGTATTCCAAGACTCCCAGCCATGCCTTGCTACCTTTTATATTCACCATTTACCTACATTTTGAATAAAACACCCTCAAGTCCCCCTCGTTGTGTCTTTTCTTGTCCATCACCTCACTCCAGCTTATTGATGGCTTTTTAATAGCACAGTTAGAGCTGTCACACAAGTCAGAGGACAATTTAATGTGTCACATTGTCTCAGTGCATCCTGGGAACTCCATCTGGCTCAAGCAAACTTATTTTATCGAAATAATCTCTCCTCCTTGCTAGTTATTGAGCTGTCTTGGCTCAGTGGCCTCGCTCAATATCAATTTTTCATGCTTAATAATTAGTGCAAAGAATAGAGTTTCATTGAATAAGTGTTTAATGTCATACATGATTAGGAGACACAAAGATGACCTAACTAGGAATTCAATCTGGGGCCTAAAAAAAGATGTTAGCCTTTATTTTTCCACCTGAGGTGTGCTGCTCCCCTCTGCAATGAACTTCTGCAGAAATCTATGTTACTATTAGTTGATTGCAACAATTGCTGCAATACTCCTCTTGAGAAGAGTTGCCGAGTTTGGAAGGAAGCACAAACAGGCAAATACCCAATTTCACTGCTGCCTTTAAATGTCAGTGTGATGATGTCTTGGTCCCAAACCACAGGCTCATTTCCCAAAGAGAGCAAAAATCAAGAAATTACTTGCCACAGTGAGTCTCAGATAAGCTATAGAAGCAAACCAGGCAGCACAGAGTCATTTGTTTGCCTGGCTGCTTGTCTCTATTTATCTACCCATATATTTAATGTTACCTACTTACCTGTTTGTGCACCCAGTGCTGTCAGCCCTTCCTGTCAGGATGTTTGTGGACTTGGTGGATTCCCCCTTTTAAACGTATGGGAAATGAAATTCACATTAAAAAGTCAAGCCAACCAATATATTTAGGAATGAAGATGAGAGACAGCACCTAATTGTCCTGGGGGTCTTCAAAGTGATTTTTCCATGGCATGTTAAATTGAGTGCTTCCAGTTCTGGGATTACCATCCTGACCAGTTTTCCTTCCTCTGCATATTTAGCTGGCTACAAGTGCTCTGCAAATGGTTGTGCTCTTCATGTTCACAGTGACTGAAATCGTATCTTAAAATATTTCCTACAAAAGTGGTTCTTCCCACTTAAAATTCACTAACACACCAATCTATGGCATCTTCTTATATATCACACACTGCTCTGAGGAGTGATAATAAAAAATTTGCTCAATGAAACCTATTTTCCTCCCTTTCTCTGCTTCCATCATCCCTCTTCTCACACAGCATTTCTCAGGATCCTTTAATAGGATTTGGAGAACATTTGATAGCAGCTGTCAGCCCCTTACACCTGCACACTCTGCTCTCCCCCACAAACCTGCACACTGATCTATCCTCTGCAAGACATATTTAATTTTCTGGAACTTCTGAGCAGCCAGCTTGTCCCAGAAGAAAAAGTGACTAGATGAGAAATGTGTTTCCTGTTCACAGTGAAATTTTATGTGCAAGAGATCGATTTGCTATGATAGCCACCAACTTCCACATCTGGAAACCTGCAGAGCCTTGAACAGCCTCATGTACCTGCCCAAAATATATCTGCAAATGCAGAGCACTGCTCCTCAGCCTGGGGAATAAAGCAGCAGAAACCTCAGCTCACCTCTGTGCCTGTTAGTTGGGTATGTGGGTGTTTCTGTCAATAAGCTACAGGAGATCTAGACACTCAGCACCTTCCTCCAGGCCACAAATACTTAATTTTTAATGAAACAACTGGGAGTCTTTTTATTTTGACAATTCTCCTCAGCCCCTATGCTGCTGCAGCAGCAGGAGGGAAGTAAGGGGTAGCAGAACACATCAGGGCTAGCCCAGATTATCAAAGTGAGATTCAGCTTCAGAAGAAACCCAGGCAGTAGAGACCTCTCTAGAAAAAAAGAAATCTTGATTTCTCAACTGCTTTAGGGTCCCAGCAGTCTGCATCCTGAACAGGATCATTTCAGAAAATTTTCATCAGCTGTTTCTTCTCCACTTCCTTTTCATACTCTGTATTATTCCTGCTGGGATATCTCCAGAACAGCAAGATGGTTTCTTCCTTTCTAACCTGGGAGATGCAGTGAGTAACTATGCATGCAGGCACTAAAAAGAAAAATCACTGGGATGAATTAGGGACTTTATTTCATTATATATTTGTGGGAGTGAGAAACTTACTGCAAATGTATTGTCCATGGTAATGAAACACAATTACCTATTCTTCTCCATCTCAGATGAGAACAAAGAAGCCTGGAAGTCTTTGGAAGGTGAAGGTGAATTAAAATCAGATTCAAAGAAAAAGGAGAAAAAGAGCTTTGAAAGGAGTGGAGGGACTGTAAGCTTATTTTGCTTTTTATTTCTCTATTAAAATCAGACATTATTTCAGAGGCTCCCAGCCCTAGCAGATAATTAATGAAATTAAGGTGAGGACTTGCTGCTCAATATTTGCTCATGATGCAAGGGAAAGAAGCAGTGCCAAACCACCTGGAATTTAAAGGGAAATAAATCAGGAAAGAGAGGTCTCTCAATTACTCAGACTACAGAGGGGAAATGTACCTCTCTTTACAACAGAGGCAAAAAGTAAAGGTAAAGTAAAGGTAAAAATTCATTGGTTTTCAAAGCCACCCACTGCCAGTGCCCAGCTTTGCAGTGGTTAAAGTACTGGGGAAGTTTTTAAGGAACTCTGGGACTGCAGATAACGTAATCAGGGTATAGCCAAAAGGCTGACATTTTCAAAGCTGCAGGAGGATTTGTGTGCTGCAGCTGGGAAGGCAATGATGGGAACCTTAAACAACCTCTCTCCAAATCTTACAGGGGTATGGGAGCCAGAGGAAAGATTGTGGCCGTGGATTGCAGGCAGGATTTTCTCAGCCTCTCACTCGTGCTATGACCAGGGGTGTGCAACACGTGGAGCTCCCACACTGCTGAGATCCTGGGCAATTTATTTCTCTGATAATCAGGTTCATTTCAACTTTTACAAAAGACACAGATTTCCCAGTTTTGCCAGTTTGTAAAACCAAAATTAATAAGTCAGTCCAAACTGAGGAGACAGGTGGCCTGGCTTAGAGTCTTGAGCTTGGGTAAGGCAGAAGCCCAGAGCTGGTGATCAAAATGTTTCTTCCAGCTTTAATGTTCTTATCTGTGTGCTTCACTGTGCTATTCTGAGTCAGTAATCACTGAAGCAAAGCTGTGCAGAACCATAAATGTGCACCAGCTTTGGCCACCAAGGTAGACATCCACAAACTAGTGACACCAACCACTTTGGATGCACAGGATGCTTACAAATAACCTTAGCCTTTAAAAAGGAGTTGAATCCAGTAGGAGGGTTGAGTTTAGCCCTTTTCATACTGTTAAGCCCAGAGTTAATTTAGAGAGAATCAAGCCAGCCTTTAGGTGCTTTGACACTTCAGTCCAACTGAGAAATGCCAGCCCTTCAGCTCTAAGCTGTTTGCACAGCGACCAACTATGAAACCTGCTTGCCTGACAGAGATTGTCCCAGGGCCTGAGGCAGCTTTGAGTTGGAAATGGAAATGCCATCTGCAGGAATGGCAATCACCAGCAGGGATCCAGGAGGATCTGGATCCCTCAGGCCACCCTTTACCATGCCAGAGGATTTCCAGCATCCTTTGTGATGCACACAGGCTGTGAGAGGGCAAGAAGACAAAATGGGATTCCAGTCGAGTCTGCCATGGCAATCCCCAGGCATGCAGGGATGAATAAATTCAGTAATAGCAGGTCATTACATCTGCACTGACAGTGATAAAATATGAGTCAGCAGAGAATCCAGAGGTTTTCCAGGGGTCTTGCACTCAGCAAGCAATTGCAGGTGAGTGTGTGACAGACTGAGAGGCCACGTTAGGAGAGAGTTAATAAGAGCAGGACTAGAAGAATCAATGCATTCTGACACACCAGTGACAGATTGGAGAGAGGGACAGATTTAATATCCCAGAGTTATCCTTTCCCAGCCTAAGGGCCCTGCAGTTGATTGAATAAATTAAAGCATTGCTGTGGATGACACTCGAGTTAAGGTCATATTAGAACTTCCATCTTAACTCCCATTTCGTTCCCTCTGAGGTTTTCTTTTTCAAGCCTTTGCACAGAAAGCTTACTGCTGGGCTACAATTTGGCCAAAAAGATCTCAGCTCCCATTCAATTTTGATATTACAAATTTCAAGAAGAGGGGGGGAAAAAAACAAGAAAAGGAGGGAATTACAGGAGGGTGAGATAGATCTATGTGGGGTGCTTTTGAAATAAAAGGATAAACAGGCCATGTCAGGCTACTTGTAAAACTACCATGCTTATTCTATGTCATGGTCAATGTCTCTTTGCAAATAGTGAGAAGAAAAATAGACTTTAAAAAGAAAAATGTACAGTTCTCATCAGACTTTTGTAAGTCCATTATTTAGTTTCAGAACTAAATAATGTTAGTGTTAGAAATAAATCATGTTTAGTTTCAGAACTCATGCTAAGTCCATGTGTTCCATAGGGTTGGTAGTTGGAGGCAGGGACAACACACACCCACCAAAGCTCCATGTGACAAACAATTAAACATGTTTAATTGTTGGGAGCTTTCTTTTCTAGGGAGTTCAAAGGTCCCTGGTTTCACCTGCTGATTTCTGATCTCCACACAGCCCAGTCCTGACCAGCAAGGTCTCTGAAGCCCAGGATAGGTGAAGAGCCCTGTCTATCAACCCAGGGACTCCAATGTCACACAAAAGACTGAAAGAAAGACATTTTGCAACAGCTGTTGTCAAACCAGGTGGAATTGGTGATTTTTGCTGATTAGCTGCTTCCATTCAAAAACTGGGTGATCCTCAGCAAAGTGTGGCTGGAGGAAAACTGGAGAGTCACCTCTCTACACATGGCCTGATCCTGATACACTCCAGCTATGAAAATTCTTACCACAATGAACCAGTATAACCACAGCAAGTACTTTAATACAACAGAAAACCCCATTTATTGCAGCCTCTAATCTGCACCTGACTTGGCTCTGATTTGGGCCTTCGTCTGAAACCTGCTAAGGATAAGAAATCCTGATGGTTGATGGAGAAAATCCTCTGAAACTCTCTGACTTTCAGGGCACAGCTTGGTTGAGCTCACATCCCTGTGATGAGCCTGGCAACAGCAGCCTGGCTCCTCCACAAGAGTTGGCATCCACTGCTGGGTGGTATCTGCCAGGGATTCCTGTCAATGTAGGGACACACAGAGGATTTTCCTCCCTGCTCCAGCTCGCTGTTCTCTCTCCCAGGGTGCAGCTGTTGCCTCAGAGAGGAGGGTAACTGAACAGATCAGGGGTTTTGACTGAGAATAAAACACTGGTGTTTAGCTCCCTTCACAGTTCAGTTTCTTGATGCTTCTGGAGTTACACCAGCAGAAAAGTTAACTTTATTATTAGTGCTTTATCCTGGCTTGTAAGATAAGAATGGATTCTATTTGCCATCTGTTGGAGGTTGGGCATTTTCTTACCTCTCCCAAGAACAATGTCTCCCTCGGGGAGATATCTTCTGTTGATGGCCATTAATGGCTCACTGCATGGCTGGTAAAGTTCCATCAGCCCATGGTGAGATGCTCCACCCAGAGGGAGGAGCCAAGCAGCCCTACCTCCATAAAATCAGCATTTTTGGGACACCAGGGCAGCCCTTTGCTGGATTCCCAGAGGAGCAGCTTCTTCCCTGCTGGATCCCCAGAGGAAGACCAGGCCCAACTCCTCCATCCCCAGACCTTCAGAGAAAACTCCACCCTTCTCCAGATCCCTGCTCCAGCAGCATTTCATCTGCCCCTCCAGGAGGAGCAGCCACCATTTAACTGGACTATTCCCAACACCCTGACTCCTCAGGGTGTCAGGTTTCTGACTCCATCACTAGTTTTGTTTGTACTAATTACATTATTATTATTTTTTTTATTTAGTTTTTTTTTTCCTAGTAAATAACTGTTATTCCCATTCCCATTAATTTCAAAATCATGGTAATTCAGAGGACAGGGGTTTACCTTTTCCATTTCACAGGAGGCTTTTGCCTTTCTTCACAGACTCCTGTCTTTTCAAACTAAGACATATTTCTATAACAGATTTTTCTATCATGTTGCACACAACAAAGTGTGTTTCAGAATGCCACAAAACATCTGAAATGCCTGGCTAGCTCTTCATATCCTGGAAGCATCACTGCACTTGCACAAATTGATTTGAAAATGTATGATCCCAGGGTTCTTTCACATAAAAGGCCTATAAAGAGGTTAGTTTGGAGAAATAGCCTGAAGAATATTTAAGCAACCACCTCAGACTAAAGAGCCCTGACAGTGCCTCAGGTCAGACCTTCAAAACTTTGCTCTACCTCCATCTGTACAACAGGTAATGACAGCTCTGTTTTGTAAAGTTATTCTTTGGCTAAACTAATGGAACATTGAGATGTCTGTATAATTGTACTTGCAAATAAATCTCAGTGGCTATTTAAAATTAGAATTTAAAAACTCAGTGGATTTTAGCAGCAGTATTAGTATTACCATTATGGCCAAGGCCCTTTGCATAGTCTGTGCCCAAATCCTGTAGCTCTAATAACCAAGGGAATGTTTCATCTTTGAGCTGTAATATTTCTTGCCTTTTAGGATTTATCTGTGACAATAATTAAGTCTCATAAGGATGAAACTTAAATGAGCAGTAGCCTTTGGGGATGGTATTAGTGTGCTAACTGTTTGTGGTTTAAATATTAATGTCAAAGTGTAATTAGTATCTGCTAATTTTCAGGCTTGTGTTTGAAAACACGTTGAGCTGAGCAGGAAGAATGAGCTGTACCAGTTGGAAGCTTTTAGAGCCGGAACAATTCTCAACCAGCAAAGAGCAGAAGGAGACACACTTAGTGGGTATTCTTTCTGCAATCCCAGTGTGTAGTGGCTCCCCACTGCTGGCTGACTCCAGGCAGAGCTCCTACCTCCAGCAGAAGCCTCAAGAGCAGCAACACTCTGATATCTCCTTTTAGGGGATGATGTGTGTCTACTTTACCATTGCAATGCAAGCTACAGCTGCATCCCAGGGGAAAAAGCCTCATCAAACTGAATACCACTGTCCTTTTCTCTTTGCAGCCTATTTGCTGATTCCCTGGAGGCTGAGCAAGGATGTTGCTTGGTTCCCAATTATAGGAATCCAGAGCTTCCCTCTGGCTGCCCTGGCAGGTCTGGGACCCTGGCAGGGGTCAGGAACCCCCCTGGACAGAGCCCCCACAGACACTGGCTGTGATCTCTGGCCATGGAAAAGAGTTTTCCATCTTACAGCATGAATTACAAGCTCTGAGTGTTTGATATCAGTAATAATTAAGTGTGGCACAGGTGCAAAAGTAAAATTTTAGGATTCTAGATGAGGGGTTCAAAGGGGACAAGATGGAGGAAATTGGGTGTGTCTTGTCCTTTTTCTCCTTCTTCATGCCCTCCATGTCTCACTGTGGTGTTGGCATTTTTCTGTTGGTTCAGGCTGGGGACACACTGTCCAACGTAGGTGACAGATATTGGCACGTTATTGTAAATGCAGCCCAGGGAGTTTCTGGTATTTAATGTTTGTCACATCCCACTGAGGGCAGAGCCCCACACGCTGCCCTGCAGGACAGAGCTGGGCAGGGCAGCAGAACATGTGAGAGATAAACAGAATAAACAACCTTGGAACCAGCACAGATGAATTCAAAGTTCTTCTTTGGCAGCGGGACTGACAGACAGACTTTCTACAATTTTGAGATCATCAATACCACAGATTCCGACCCCCAATATCCCTCTGGGTACGCGTGAGGAAGCGCAGAGCTGTTAGTTCACTTACCACATTTGGGCTCCCTGTGTGAATTCTTGTACACTGCTGGAATTCTCAGGGACATTCAACATCAGGCAGATTGGATCTTGTAGAAGAAGAGTGTACAAAGTATAGGGATAATGAGAGCAGGAAAGCTGGGTGGTGGTGAATGCCTGTTAGGTTTGGGATGGGAGAGAAGGATTCTGGACATGCTTGCACTTGAAAGGGAAAGGCTGCACTGCACTGGAGCTACAAATTGTGACCAAAACACAATCACACTCTCCCTCTAGGTCTTGAACTTGAAACAGGAAGAGGCTGTAAGTCACCTCCACTTCACAACTGTTCATTTCAGACAGAATTCAGACATTTCAAACAGAACAGAAAAGTCAAGGCACAGAAAGTGAAAAGAGAACATGAAACGGAGCTGACTTCATAAGTCTGGTTTAGCCTGGCTACTTGTTTTAAGTATTAATAACATATAAGATATTCCCCCTACTCCCAAACTTTTGTGTAATGTCAAAAGTGTGGACAGGAGGAGAAAAAATAAAGCAATGCAAACAAATCTTGCTACGTGTGATCTAGACTTAATTCCTTTTTTCTATACACAGCTACCCTGATCCTCCAGGGAAGACCTCTCTCCAAACAATGTTGTCCCTGTTCAAGACCTCCTTTCATCAGAAACTATCTCTGTGCCCTGGGTAGGATCAGGTGATCCCTATACCTTCTCAGACCTCTGCACAATAGATGACAGATTAAAGATGATTTCTCTGATGCTGCCCTTTGCCTCTGGGGAAGGCAGAGCTCAGAATGGCCAGGGAGGCCTGTGGGCCACAGATAAATCTGTTCAACATCTGTTGTAAATCCCAAGAAATCTAAAGGGATTTGGCAATTTACTCTAGCCAAGGCTTAGATGATCAAAAGAATTTCCTCAAGTCAGCAGCACTTAAGAGGAAAACTAGCCAAAATCTCTAAATGTAGTCCCTCAGCGGGATGAAGCCATTATTCTTTCTTTTTTTTTGAGTTTATATGTCTTTATTTTTATAATCTCTCTGAGACAAGGGAGAAGAGAGAAAGAAAAGCAAAGTTTAAGAGCATTGGCTAAGTTTTGCCTTGCTCAGTTTCTGCCCTCAGACAACGCTATCTCCAACTTCCCAGTGACATCCACCTTCAGAGACTGAGCAATTGCTGGAAAAGACACATTGCCAGTGCCCAAATGACCAAAAATATGCCAGAGAAACTGCAAAATTAACTCTGGTTCTAAATAACTAAGGACTAGGTGAATATTTTCTTCCATGCAACTTCAAACCCTCTCTCCACACTTTTACTTGTTTGTTCATTTTACATCATCTTTCTTTCAAATACAAGAGGCTAAATACTGCTGACCCCAGCAGGAAATAGAGGTCAGGTGTAAAAGATGTTGCCTCCAGCACTTGTGGTGGAGGAGTTACTCCTATACTCCTTATGGTGGAACATAAAAGCAAGAATTCCAATTAGGAAAGTGGACACCATCTCTGATGGGAAGGAGAGAGTGTTTGCCATTGAGCCAAAAAATGAAATCTCCAAACCTTGTTCTAAAGAAAAGATGAGCATCTTTAAGCCTGCAAAAAGGGAAGCTGCAATACAGAGCTGTTTCAGTCATTAGAATAAAGAAGGTTCTAGACATAAATCAGACATATTTTGCTTTCATCGATACTGGTACAAATCCAAGATAAACACCACAATTTCCCTGGGATTACTTCACATTCATGCTGATGCAAATATTATTAAAATGCCATTTCTCACTGTTAAGATGAGAACCCTGCAGCAGCACATCCACCATGCACCTGCTGCTGCTGTAGCTCCTCATTAGGAATAGGCTTATTGAAAGAAGATCAGCAGAGCATTTTAGCAATTCTTGTTCTTTGTTCTCTCTCTCTCTCTCCAGGTCTCATTTATAGCTAAGGGAATGGGAAAGAAACAGCATCAGTAATTTCTGTCTGCAATGAAATACAAATTTTTCTTCCCAAGATTCCTTGTGGAATCAGCCCTGGCTAACTGGCTGCTTTCTCTCTTTCATGAGAGTGACAAAATTCCAATAATGACAAATGCATCAGAGAAAATGCTGCTGAATTTGATGAGCCAGTGTATCATTTTGGTGCTCCCAGAGCTTGTGACTGTGACAGAATCACTGGTCTTTACTGGGGGGCTCTGGAGAGAGTCCAGAATTATCTTTGCACTGGAGAACATTCCAGATTCCTGCTGAAATAAATGCATTTGCTGCATTCTGCAGGCACTTTCTATATAAATCACCGAGTAAAATCCAGAGTCCCAAGCCTTTCAGTCCAAAAATACAGCATCTGCAGCTAATGCTTAAGCAAAATTCCTTGAGACACTGCCAGAGCAATTCCTTAATCTTGCCTAATTTGATAGGAACAGATGGATGGAAGTGTAGACACACACATACTGCTTTTCAGGTTTCTGCTGGTGACTTCCTGAGCATCCCTATAGCTTTAGCAGATATATCACAGGGAAGATTAAGATTTGCCTTATAAGTTTCATATTATCACAATTTTCTCCTGTCTTAAATCATTTGACACTCCTTCCTACTCTGTAGGATTCCCTGATAGAATCTTCTGATACAAACAGCTACAGCTACAATGTTAATTTGTATTTATGCTGCAAATACTGCCTAACTACATAGTCATTTGCAAATTCCCTTACATCAGTCATTTAATGATATTTAACATTGTCAAGTAACTACATCAAATTCAGAGTGTTCAGGTCCTCTGACAAAAAAGTAACCCAGAAAACTGAAATAGTCCTACCTATGCCTTGATATGATTCCCACTGGATGTGATCATTGCAGGATTCCACATTCCCTTATCCTGTAATAGTACTAGCAACAGATTTATCCCTGCCATGCAGCTGGAGTCTGCCTGTAGGGTATCTCAGCCAGCTTCAGACAAGCTCAGAGTCACAACAGAAGCACAGATTTTATTCTGGGCTGCACAAGCTTCCCCAGGTGTCCCAGATGTGTACAGCTCACCTGGGCTTCCATCCACCCCATTGCACTTCCCTGTGGCTCCCACCTGCTGTAGTTACCTAGGAAAGCTAAATTAAAGATGCAAGTGTGTTCACTGTGATATAATGGCAACCCAAGACTTAGATTTGACAAACCCTTTATCCTGCCTGAAGTCCTTTGTATGAAGAGCCCTCTCAACATGATTCTCCTTGGCTCTGTTTTGATTCTTATGGATTTGGACTTTACAAATTGTTTCAGTGGTAGAAAGGAGAACAGTTGGTTTTCAAGCCCAGTTCCTGCCACAGATAGAAGCATATTACTTCTTCAGCTCCTTGCATGCAATATATTTGACTACCAAGATGTTCTTGACAGGGTTATCTAATGACCTCCCTAATTGTGTCTTTGGAATCTCTTTTAAAGATGTGTCTAGAAGCAGTAGCAGTTGAGGATGGCAGCATTGCATCTCCCCATGCTCACTTCTATTTGTCTCCACTGTAAAAACACAACTACACCCCTCACCTGGTCACTCTGTGCCTGCTACCATCACTTTGGGGATAATGAGAATGCCACATCCCCAGGGATATGGGAAAGGCAAAATTTGTCAGGACTCAGCAGAATGTGTTTTCTGTTGTTGCTGCTTCTGACTCTACTGCGTTTCTGAATTAGGAAGATGTATTCAGGGAGTCTTTTATCCATTTTTCAGGCCTGCAGTGAATTTGTACAGTCCCACCAGAGACTCACATGCCATTGTCAGTAACCAGGAGACACAGCTTAATACCTCAGAGATCTCAGTGCAGCACAGGGAACCACTCTGGCTGTTGGCCACACTTCTGAAAGAATAATAATGGAAAAAAAATGTGCTTGCTACAGGACTGTAGACCTAAGGGAGTCAAAATTCTATTGATCCCAGCCCATCTTGTTCTCATTACAATCTGCTCTGCTTCTAGCATCAGGAGTTTTGAGAAGATCCATTGTTATTAATGGGATAAATACATCTTTAGGTGGCATAAATCAGCAGCATTTGCTATGCCAATTTATAGCAACTGCAAATATAGACATGTGTTATGTGCAGAGAAATAGTACACAGGGTCAATATGGAAAACTCCAGTATGGGTGAGGCTTGAAGAGCATTTGTTTAACTAATCAGCTGTACTATGCAATCAGTGTCTATTTTTCCTCTCATAAATAGGCATGCATGAGGGAAAGAATTATTGTTAAATACTCATAACTGCAGGTTTTAACAACTGCAGATTTGAGACAAGAAAAAAAAAGAAACCCAAGCACAAATAAAGCTTCACAGCTGCCTTTTTCCCCCCCTTCCAGTTGAATAAATAATTGCCTTTGGTTCATAGAATAAATATAAAACTCCTCAGAAATTGCAACTCAACGAAGGACCAAAGAAGCCTGGTACTTTCAGAAGGAATACCTCAAGAAACAGCATATGTAGAAGACAATGAATTATATATTTTTCTCATTTCCTCTGTGTGAGAGACAACTAAAAATCTGGAATAGCAAAGTAAAGAAATAGATATTTAATTAATAAACTGAATGAAGAGACCAGAGCATGACAGAATAGCAGATGCTTCACTCTGGAGCCCTGAATAAAAGATAAAATACAGCAAGACATTACCCAATCATCTCCACTGTAGTTCAACTTCTAAAACAGGTCTGCATGCTACAGCTTTACTAAGTGCACTGAATAAAATATCACAAATACTTGAGAGAAGGGATCACCAGGAGAGAAGGAAGTAAAAAGCAAGATGACTGTCACACAGAAAAATAAAAACACTGCATGGTTTGAAGCTGAGCTGGTGCAAGTGTTGATGCCAACTTCACCATGAAATCCCAGGGCCTTCCAGCTCTAACACCTGTATTTCTTAGGAACATCAAGCTTTAAATCATTGCCAGACTGGGAATTGAGCTTATGACTCAAAGAAAGGATATGACTGCATAATTTTTTTCACCCATCTCATTGCAAGGTGGTTTCTATTCATTTAACATCCCTTCTTTATTATCTTTATTATCTTTATTATCTTTATTATCAAACAAAGCGTGCAGTATTTCACACAATCTGTGTGAATTTTTTTTATGAAGGAGAAGAAGAGCATCATAAGATGGATGTGTCAGATCTGGGAGATTGGCTGTAAGAATTTTAAGGGGATAATTTAAAGGAAACAGTAATCAAGAGAAGTTGAAAGAGTGGAAGAATGTCACAAAAGGAAACAAGCTGCTTTTTTCAGCTGAAGGAACTGGGGTGATATGATTCTCTGAGTCCCAGACTGGCTGCAATAATTATAAATTTTATTCTATAAGCTCCTACGAAGCTGCATTTTTAAAGATTATTATTTACTTCTGATTAAGTAGCCTCATAAATCCTGCCAGCTGGAAAATGGTTTGATTGTTTTAAGAGAAAATTATGTAACCAAGAAAATCCAATCTTTTCCTTTCTGCCTTTTTCCCCCCAGTTAAAACATTTTAACAGCCAAAGCGGAGTTTTACAAGGAGCATAACAGACAGGTCAAAATGAATAAATTCTGCTAACATTAAAAGTGTAAAGGGATCAAATGATCCCCAATGAACCACTTATCCATTACAGCAAAATCCAGTGAGCCTTCTCTATATCAATCATCCCAGGATAGCAGAGCATTAGGTAACACCTGGCACTCACATGACCTCTCAGAAGGTTTGTGTTCATGGCAAGGATTTTTTGTGTTATAGCTCCAGTGCACTCATTATTTGACTCCTGTCCAGGCACCAAGTCACACAGTTTCCATATTGTGATAAACTAGTGGTTAGTAGCTCAAACTGATTAGCAGAGAAACTAAGCACAGCTTGTCTTACATAAAGGTAAGAAAGCTGAATGGTATAACTCAGTTCTGTTGGCCTCCCTGAAAAAGGAGGGAAAATGTGAGGGTTTTGTCTTTTAAAAAAACGAGGCTCTCAGCATGTTCTGCCTTCCAGCCACACCAAGATGTAAAAAAGGGACAGTGAGAGAGGGAAGGAAATCACGGGGTGCAGCTCATGTGGCAACATAATTCCTACAGCACATTCAAAAAATCAACAGGCACGGATACTTGCAATAATAAGGAGGCATTTTGATAAATAGGAAGACAGTATGGACTGGGCTATTTTGAGATTCTATCAGATCTAAAATCCTGCAGCAATCTAGCATGAGTAGGGCAGTGTGCAGCATTTCAGCCAGCCATTATAGCACAGAATCCAAGAGCTTTTGATTAGCTTGGAGTATGCCTTTCAGAGAGACTGCTAAGGTGAAACCCCCAAGGTATTGAATCTGGTGCCAAAATGTTCAGCAATTTCAGTGCAAAACTTATGCTTGGGTCTTGTTTTACTCAAAGTAAAACAACTAACCCAGCTCTCAAGTGCCAGCTCTGGGCTATATTTTGTGCTCTGGCATCAGTAGGGACAGCTCACCAGCACTGAGCAGATCAAAGCCTCATGTTTCCTCATATCCTTGACAAAAAGACCCCATTGAAAAAGACGTGTCTCACTCTGCTCTGCTGAAAATGCGTAAGGGGGGAACAGAACTCGTCCCATTCGTTTTCTTGCCTGCATGCAGCAGTTGGCAGATCTCTCATCAGACACCTGTGTGTGCTGTTAAACAAGGCCCACGGGCTCCCCTTAGGTGCCAGCAAAATGCTGAAGGGCCACTGCACTCCCATCTGCCCTGCCCTGGAATTGTGAAGGTGCCCTCAGAAGAAGAAACTTCATGTCTGTTAATACAGCATTGAAAACATCCCTTTCACCACTATTTTCTATGCATCCTTCTCACTTTCCTCTGGTTCATCCCTCAGTGTTTTTATCTCTCTCTGCCTTTTTCTCCTTTCTGGTGTGTAAAGACTTTGCTCAAATGGCAAAAAACTATCTTGTCCCCTTTGAACCCCTCATCTAGAATCCTAAAATTCTATTTTTGCACCTGTGCCACACTGAATTATTACTGATATCAAACACTCAAAGCTGGTAATTCATGCTGTAAGATTGAAAACTCTTTTCCATGGACAGAGATCACAGCCAGTGTCTCTGGGGGCTCTGTCCAGGGGGGTTCCTGACCCCTGCCAGGGCAGCCAGAGGGAAGCTCTGCATTCCCACACTCACACAGCCCCAGGTCCTGCAGGCAGTGATCCAGCAGCACACAGCCCACCCCAAACCCCAGCACAGCTTCAACCAGAGACACATTTGCTGTGCCACTGCACCGGGTGTCATGCCCACACTTCAGCTGCACGAGGGTGAGGAGGAGTGTGAGTGGCACCACTGAGCATCTCTGCAAAGCAAAGCCAGGGACCTCATAAGACAGGAAAGCTGGACTGGACAAACATAGATGAAGCTAATATGGTTAAAGCTACGTTCTCCATTTATTAGTGAGAAGATGGCACTTTATATACACCTCCATATTGTTTACA
This sequence comes from Lonchura striata, assembly GCF_050655825.1. Taxonomy (NCBI): domain Eukaryota; kingdom Metazoa; phylum Chordata; class Aves; order Passeriformes; family Estrildidae; genus Lonchura; species Lonchura striata. Next base: position 6,614,542 of record NC_140723.1, read on the forward strand.
GTTTACAAAGGCATTCTCATTGGCAAACCAACATTGTTTACCTTTGCCTTAAGGTGGTCAGGCTTTTCACACTGCAGCTCTACCCTAATTCACACTCAGATAGCTCATTACTTTGTAGTTAATATAATTTCTAACTGTGCCACAACTGATTTCTTACTAGCAAAAGGCTTCCAGGCCCCACCAAGGCTGCTCATCAGGGGCCTAGTCTGAGGGGCAGCTCAATTCTCACTCCAGACATAAATCATGCCCTCTCTCTCTCAGAAATTCTGCAACAGGAAAGGGTGCTGTGGGCTGCAGGCAACACCAGCCTTCTGCCAGCACAGGAAATACTGCCCCATGGGAGGCACAACAGCAGCGTGATGAGGGATGCATGGAATTATGTATGGATATGTTGCTTTTCCTCCCAGTCCTTCTCAAAGGCACAGCAAGCCCTGAACTATTGAGCTCGTGTCATGACCTGTACAGTTTGCAGCAGCCACTGCACACATTAATAATGCCACTGTCTGTGCCAAGGACTGACCCTGCTCCCAGCCAGGGTCAAGGACAACTGAGTATATGCTGTGAAATAGTCCAAATTGTATGAACACAGCAACAGAAGAGCTTGCCATTGGGCCAGTGGTCAGAAGATGGAGCAACTTACTGAAACACAGCATACAATACCCTCATCCTGCACAGCACATCAATAAATGGTGAAGCACTTGCCAGCACAGCTGGCTCCATCTCACCCTGACAGGGCAAACAGCAAAAGCACAGGCTATGAAAGGGAGTGGAGTCCCTTCCCAAACCTACCTGCCTTTCCATTGCCACATTTTTCTGGGACAGCCAGACCTATGTAAACAGAAGGGAGCCAATTAATTGCTGATCTGAGTGGTTCCGTGGAATGTTATTACTTAAAAGCTAATTAAAATAATTAGGGGGCATTTTAATTAAAACATCAACTTAAAATGAATGCAGTAGATATCAAGCCCAGCAGGATGCACAGCTAGGAGATTCCCCTTGGAGGCTGCTAATTAGTATTTGAAGTGACTGCTAACAATAAATAAAATAATACTATTCCTTTAGGCCTTAGAAATTTTAAGAATCTGGTTCCTTTTTGTCTAATGCATGCTCAAGGCTCAATCCCTACTGCATGCCCAAATAGTTTGAAACAGTATTTCAGGATATTAGAAGATCAGAAAGCTGTACTAACTCAGCCTAAGTCTTTTTAATGTTTTGTATCCCTTTAATCTAACAGTCCCTTGCAGCAGAGAGAAAACCACTGAATTCCCAGGAACCATACCACCCACTGGACCACGCTGCAGGGCTGCTGTTCTATGCAGCTCATCTGTTCTCATATCAGGACCACTTCCATGAGCAGGTTGTTTATGATCAGAAATTAAAAGAAAACCTTATTTTTCCTTCCTCTGATATCAGAAGTGTTATAGCCTGGGAAAAGTTGTTCCTGGGTGCACATTTGGAGAGTCCTGATGCTCCACTGAAGGATACAGAAACCCACAGAGCTCAATCCCACCTCTGATGCTACGCCTACGTCTCCAAAGAGGGAGACACCAGCTTTTGTTACCTTTGAAAGTTCTGCAAAGCATTTGCTGTAACACTGCAAAGGATCCAATTTGCTGATCTCAGGGGCACTGGTGGTGATCTGAAGCATCTCTTGTTCTCTTACTCTGCACAGCAACACACTGAGTGTGACAGTACCTGGCCAAAGGGAAGATTTGAGGGGGCATGCTGGTGATTCATCCCTTTAAACAGCTCAAACAAGAATTCTACCACAACTACAGAAGGAAATGCTCCATTTCACAAAGAAGTTAAGTGCCAGGGAATCCAACACAAGACAGGAAGGTCTCTGCAGTAGAAGAAGATGATGCTCCAATAGTATGTGCAGTACCATGAGGAATAGAAATATCTGTGTTCTCAGAGCTGTGCTAATTCCTGAGCTATAGATTGTAAGTTGCCCAAGAGAATGCATTAATTACTTATGAATAAATTGATCTGCTGCTATTTCAAGTCCTTTGTAATAGAGACAATTCCCAAACAGCAGCTCCTGCTTGTAACACAGGCTATCCCTTGCCCCCACTTCCCACAGAAGAGCAGGATGGGAGCCTGCAGGACAGGCAACTTTCAGGATGTACAGCAAACTTCTACCAGGCACTGCCTTTGTAAGCTCTTCACCTTTCTACATCCCAGTTTATAACAGTGCAAAGCAGGTGTGAACTGTCACCACTGGAGTTGAGACCATGTCACACTTACCTCACCCTGCTAAAAATGCTGAAAGCAGGTAAAAAGTAAAGAAATGGGTCCAGGGGCTGCTCTCCTTGGAGGGAAGTATTTCAAAGTGTCATCAAATTATGGTGAAGGAACATCATCTCTTCATTTCTCTTTTTGCCCACATACATGGAAGAACATACCCACTTCTGGTACAGCCAGAAGTGGCAAAATACCTGAGATGTTCTCTGGACTAACTTACCTTGCACCTGAAAGAGTCAAAAAGGGAACCATCTGTTAATTAAAAACTGTGTGAATAGTCTGGAGATCTATCATGGTTTGATACTGGCCAAACACCAGGCACTCACAAAAGTAATTCACTTAATCCTTCCTGCTACAGCTGGGCTAAGGAAAGGGGGAAAAAAATTAACAAAGGGTTTATGAACTGAGATAAGGACTGGGAGAAAAACACTTGTTCTGGGTTGAAAGATATCCGTGCATTGTATTTGCCATCTGTTAGAGGTGGGGCAGTTATCTTCTGTTAATTGGGCAGTTTTCTTTATCTCTTCCACAACCAATCCTCCCTGTGGGAAATACCTTCTGTTAATGGGCCATTGAGTCTCACTACATGACTGATAAAATTAGATCTTTTTATTGGTAAAAGCTCCTCCTCCAGGGGGAGGAGCCAAGCATTTCTACCTGGATATAATCTGAGATTTGGAAGATCACAGCCAGCCTTTTCCACTGGATTCACAGAGGAAGACCAGGCCCATCTACACCACCAACAACCTTCAGAGGAAAACTCTGCCCTTCTACAGGATCACAGCTCAACAGAACCACAGCTGGCACTGCAGGAGGGCTGTGCCACCACATCCATTGGACTGCTGCCACCACCCTGACCAACAGGTTGTATTCTCACTCTTGTGAGTGGTTTGCCCCAGCTGACACCAGGTAAAGATCAGCTCATTCACTGCTGAACACTGTGGCAAGCACATTTCTCTCTCTGTCAGGATTTTTATAAAGGAGCACAGAGAGAAATGAAAGAGAAATGTCTGCTCCTTGTTTTTCCTATGTGGAATGTGTTTGGAGAATTGTTTACCTGGGGTGATTGCTTGGTTGGATTCTGGTGAGGATTGTTTGAGCCTGATGGCCAATCCAACCCACCTGGGGCTGGACTCTCAGAGAGGGTCACGAGTTGGGTGAGGGTTAGAGATAGGGTCAGCAAAAGTAGTATGTAGTTTTAGTATCCTCCTTTTATATAGTATATTGATGTATTTTAGCATAATTATAATAAACAAATAATTCAGCCTTCTGAATTGAGTCAGATGTCGTCATTTCTTCCCATTGGGTTCGCCTGCATTTATAATAGAACACAACCATTTCCCAGCTGAAACTCATCACTGTTACAGGCAATTCAGGACAACTGTGACTTAGATGTTGTCTTTAATCTCTGTTATCTAATTCAACATCCTATTCCACTGTGCAGCTGAACAGGACAATAACATTTTCCAGCTGCTGGCATACCAGTTCCTGGCATTCTAGTTCACTTCCATCCAGCCAGGCAGCCAAGGAACCATCCAGACTCCTGTCCCAAGGACAGGGCACTGACAGGACAGAGTCACACAGATCAGCTTTGCCTTTAGTCCAGGGACCTGATGCAGCAGCACCAACTCAGCCTGAAGATGGACTGGGACAAACGTGGGAATGGCCTTGGGCAAAGACAGAAGACACAATGTTGGTGGCAAGAAGTGAATAGAAAGGGCTGGCCTTGATCTCTGTGCTCTCTGAAGTGCTCCTGCAGGAAAGCTCCAGGATTAGAGGGTAGTAAAAGCACTTGTGCCTTTTGGCCACCAGCTGCTGCCTGAATTGATCCAGCTCTGCCCATGGTGACTTGCAGTGCAGGCTCAGACACACATGAAATATCAGTTCAACACTACCCTAGAGGGCAGAACATCAATAATTGTACCCAGTGACAGCCACAGCAGCAGCTCTTGCTCTAGAGAAGCAATGGCTGAAGGGGAAGAAAAGAACTCATCACTGCAGATCTAAACAAATGTGGATTGCATTTGCATTTAATTCCAATTTAATAAGATAGTTATTGTTTGTTAAGTATGTGTCAATTGATTACTGCAGCAACATATTTATTGAAGAGGAATAATTCAGCTGAAGATGCACATTCTATTCATCTCAATTGAATCGAGCAGATTGAAAGTGATTCATCCCCAGTTCCCATGCACTTTGGAAGAATTTCTACAATCTGGAAGACAGGCTGCTCTGTTCCACACCAACCTGTGACTGGGAGGAAGTATCACCCATGAAGGACTTGAGTGTAAGATGCTGGAAGCCAATTATGAGCCTACAGACCCTGAAAGCCACAAAACCTTGCTCTGCCAGGAGTCCTTGTAGTGCTGTACAGCAGCTTCTGCCAAGAAGAGTTTACAAAGAGTAAAAATAAAAAGACACAAAAAGCTCACTCCCAAAACTGGAAGCAGAAATCACAAGAGCCATTGCTCCCATCCATTTTTCCAGTAAAAAGTAAATTCTTGTTTCCACTAAACTCCACAGAGAGCTGAAAAATCAGGAGGTGTGGCAAAGATCAGCCCTACAAAAGGTGAAGAAAAGGCAGAGTTCAGAGCTTGTGCCAGTTCTGGGAAGGAGACGTGGGGTACGTGGGGATGGGGGAAAATTAGATCTCATTTGATGAATATGAAAAACTAATGATCCTCTTCATGGTGGTCTCTGCACACGAGCAGCTGCAAATTAGAAGACTGCTCCAGCTGGGAAATGTCAATTGTATGGAAATGTCATCTTCATTGCAGAGCTCTCCTGGGGCTGCTGGAAACTACAACTCCACTGCATTAATTTCCATCCCTCTTTCTCGGTCTCATTTTCTTTTATTTTTCAATCTTTTAACCTTTATTAAAAATTTTTGAAACAACCACCTTTTCTGCCTTCAGTAAAAAATTTATATCTATAAATGTGCAGAAAGGTTAAAGATTTCAATTAGAAAGGTCACTCCAGGATGATTGTGCAGCTGGATTCATATGCTGCCTGCTGTTTGGAAAGTTTAAGATAGCGCTGAGTAGCTTCCTGTGCCAGGGCTGACATCTCCAGCTTTTTTAGTCCCAACAAAAATCAACTTTCAGACCTTACTCTGCAAATAGTGCAAAGGTTCACAGATCTCAGGAGGCTTTCAACAGGGAAAACTGTAATTTGAGTTCAAATTGAAGACCAGATTGAGAGGAAAACAAGATGTAAACAGTCAGATGATTCCCAGTGGGGGCCACTACCCTCTCAGAGGTGTGTCTCTGACTGAGGACACTGGAGCTCTTGACATCTCCAAAACACCCTAATCATGAGACAAAGCTCACTAGCAGCCTTATATAACATTGCTGTCTAAGCTCCCACTTCCCATATTCCACAATTCTTTCCCCTACCCTAAACTACACCTTGTTGAATAGAAAAATAGATGAATGTATTCCCTGGTGTTGAAATAAGGGAGAAACAACAAGGAGCACAGGAGTGACAAGCATGTGGCTGGTCAGGAGAGAGGGATTAGGTGAATTACAATGGATTTTCACTGTTAATGAACCGTGAAGTGCTTGTGATTGCATCTTGAGGAGATTTATAATTATTCATTGAATCTCAGAAGATAATTAAACTTCATTAAACACAGACATGACAAGCTTACATAGTAAAGAATAAACCCCAGAGCATGTTCCTTATCAGAGAGGGAAATACCACGTGGGAGATGATAAGGAGAACTAGGGGAAATAAAAGGATTTTTCACTAAAACCAGTTTTTGGCCAAACAAGAAACTACTGCCCTCAATGTGGCCTTTTCACCTCTTTTCCTTTGTTTTTAAGGGTTCTTTGCTTTATCTTTCACACACCACCTTTGACTGGCAGTGAATGCTTTACGTGAATGCCACTTCCCAATTCTGCAGCAGTTGCTGTATTAAAATGTTAAGAATGTTTTAGAGCCTTAGGGACTGGTCCTGTTGCATGTTTACCAAAGAGTCTCTGATCTCCAAGCACAGACTGGGGAAGGAGCAGGGCAGAAGCAAGGGGACACTGCAGTGGGGAGATGCAGCTCATCACCACATGGATCAGAATTCCCAAACAGCAGCATTTGTGCTATCAAGGGAGTGCAGATCTCTTTCAAATAGTTTGTTCTTAGCTTGTGACCGTGTGAAAATTCAGCCCATATAGTCCATATCTGTGAGGCTGGGGCCTGCATAGAGTAAACAATTAATAGCTTCCTGATCCATGTCTGGGAAGGAAGGGCAGCAGGGATAAAGAGTGCTGCAAAGTCACTGCAGGCAGAGTCCAGCAGCTGGGAGTTAATTTACTCTATTTCATCCAGAATAACATGTAAGCTGCAAAGTTCCTGGCTCCAAAGAAAGAGGTCTTATTCAAGAAATGTCACCTAGCCCTGATGTCAGCACACTCTGACAATACTTGCATTGCTGCAAGAGCCTGATTCTTACCAGGAACCATGATGGGGGAAAGCTGCAGGAGCCACAGTGTGTGCCAGCAGAACTCGTGGAAACCAGGAAAAAGGATAATTGGAAGGAAGGGAAAGGCAAGAACACACTTGTGAGTGCATCTGCATAGAAGCAGATTTCACAAGTGAGGATGCACAGTGTCAGCACAGAGGAGTGCATGCAGGGGAGATGCAGCTCCCTGTCCATGGGAAGCAAGCTTGGTACAACTGCTCTGCTTGCTGCTAGGGGGGTGGGATTGTTGGATGTAACTGGGTTTGATGTGCTTGCAAACAGTGCCTATAGAGCAGATGAACTGGTCTGCAGATACAGAGCATGTTTCAGAATGTGTTTCTAAATTTAAGTGGACAGTGATGGAAGGAAAGAGGATTGATCTTGCACTATGGGAGCATCCAAGATGTGCATTGCATATGTGTTAGTAGGTGTATGTCCTTTTTGGGTGCTGACAGAGCCTCTTCTAAGAGAATGAGATATTCAGCTTGATTCCTTTGGGTAGTTAATGAGCCATTTCCCTCCTCTCTGTCTTTCTCCCTGTGCTCCTCCCCACCTACAACAGCCCTTTGTGGGTAATGAAGAGATAATGCCATAAGGACTCAGTGTGTTATGCTCAGCTCTGTCAGCTCAGCTGGTTGTGGTCAGTCAATGCATGGTCCCTGTCTGCCTCTGGGCTCAGGGATGTTTCAATGAACCTTCATCCTGCAAAACCAAACAAAATCTTGCAAGGCCAGATGTCCCCAGTTTTACTGCCCCACACTGTTCCTGCAACTATGCAGCAGGAATGCAGTTCTACACAGACAATCTGTGTCAGTTACTGTGGGTTGGCTGTGATTTCTTATGAGTTGGAAATTCTCTTGAGGCCTCAAGAATAAAAATACTGCTAATCTTGGCTGGAAGCATAAGGAACAGGAAGAAAGATTGATTGCTAGATAATTAAGTGAAAGCTTTGATAGCCTCATAAGCTGTAAGAGCCAAACTGGAGTCATGTGGAATTACAGCAGCATGGACTCCCTCCCTGCATCCTGCCACCCTCTCCTTTTAGGAACAGCACCTTAGGATTCTGAGCACGCAGCTGGCCTGCTTCAGGCTTTATAGGCTACAAGTCATTTTAAGGGGAAATGGAAGAAATGAGCTTCCCACAGATGAGTGTGATAGGAGACTCAGGGGCTGACTACAGTGGGAAGGAGCAGGAATTGGCAAGCTGCCTCCCACCTGTGCCTCACCCCCACTCTCTGCCTCACCTCATTACAAGGTGTCTCTCCACATTAAGTATAGCATTGCATCCATTTATAATCTGTGAACTCTGTCTCATACACGGGGCAGGAGGGCACGGGGAGAGGAGACAGAAGAAGGAGGGAATAATTATCCACCAAGGACTTGAATCCAATGAGATTTACACCGTTCCTCAGCCATAAATATCTCTGTGAGCTCTATAGATAAACACACTTGCTCAGCAGAAGCAAATGCTGCCTGCCAGCCTCCAGCTGCTCAGCCTCCCTGCATTCACCAAGGGTAACCCAATTATCCAAGGGGATGCAGCTTTCCCCACCCCACTCCTCTCCCGTTTGCACACAGCAGTGCTGTCTTCATTGGATATCTCATTCACAGTATGTGTGCTGTCCCAAGAAAGACAAACATAGTTTTTTCCACTTAGTTGAGGCTAATGCTCTGCCTGCCAGCCTTTCGTTTTGCAGCACAGCCACATCAGTATATTCCCACACAATGGAAAAATCATCACACCATCCCTCTCCCTCAGCTCCTCCTCCCAAGTCCAGCTTGCCACATGTAGTGCCTGTGCTGGAGTGGCTTCTGTGACAACAGCAAGACAGGCTGCTCATATACATGACAAAAGAAGATATTTCCACATAGCTTTGGCAAAAATCTCCAAGGTCATCACAGGAGCCCCCTAAGGAGCCTCTCTGGTCTCTCTCCCAGTTCTGGCTCCAGCTATGCACAGCCCTTTAAGTAAATACTCTCCTGCAGGCTGTGATCTGTGTTTTTCCTGCAGAACTTGGGAAATACAAGGGCCATGGGAAATAAACTTCATGCTAGCCTTTGAGCCTACACTGAACTCAGGATAAACTCCACAACAGAACTTTTTCTTTCCCTCTGGGTTAATATTCAGCCTCACACCACTGTTGATGCACTTACCCTCTTCTGCTGTGTCAATCACCCAGAAACACAAAATGTCCCAACCCACCTCACCCTTATATCTGAGCACACAATTCCCTTCCCTCTGATTTGGCCATATCTACTGTCCTTTATTCCACTTTAATATATTCTAGTGTGTATGTGCACATTAAAGTTTTTTTCTTTTCTTCAAAGAAGTGATTCAGGAAATAATCTTCTACTTTCTCAGTTCCATGAGAGGTGATAGTTCCTCATGATGAAGAGGGGAAACAAAGGAAACAAAAACTTCCAGATCCTGCTCCTAGCTCTGGCACTGGCATTTTCTGTAAAAGCAGCTACTGCTTAGGGCTGCCTCAGTTTCCCCACAGTGCCTCAGAGACACTGAAATTTAATAATCTGACATACATAAAAAATTGAGCATTTCAGATAAGAGGAGCTAGACAGGGTCACGGTCCTACTGTGACATGATGCCTTTCAGCTTCCTAATAACCAGATTGTGGCTTAACCAGAAAGATCCTGTTGTAACCAATGTATAAACCAGGCTGGACTATCATCTGAGCTCCTCTGTGCCTCTCCTGCAGGACATTTGCAGAACATTCCCTCGACCAGGCTGTCTGACCCCAACAAAACCCCACTACAATCTCTGTCCATCACACATTGTTGGCCTTGAAACCCGGAGTACCAGGGGTGCCAAACAGATCTGGAGAGTGACAGACAAGCAGAGTCAGCAGAATGCTGCATGGAAATTCAAGCCTCCTTTTTAAACATCTCTGTAGCTCAGGGCAATGTGACCAGCTCTTACTGTGAAAAATCTTGGTTAAGGGTCTCATGGAGAGTTGGTTTTGTATCCCACAGTTTCTCTTTGCTCCCCAACCCAGTTATGTCTGGTAGGACATTCCAGGACGTGTCCTGGCAGGAAATGAGCACAGCTTGGCTGAGTGTTGATGTCCAGGTGTATTGTAGACAGAACAAGGTTTATTGTCTAACAGATGAGCCTGCAACCAAGCACATGAGTTTCTAATACAAAACCTCTGCAGGAAAATTTCAAGTTTTAAAAAAAAATATATTGGAAGAGATCCATTTTCACTGCTGTGCCACATGACAGCACCAGGCAGCACCACTCAGAAGCTCTGAGGACATCTGCTTACCTGAACATGCAAAGTTACATCTCAGAGGCTTATTTATTTGTTCACTACATTGAAGGGCTTCTTTGGGATGCTCACAAAGGCATTGTCAGACACAGGTGTGACACGCAAATAAATAAATAAATATAGAAAATTATACAAACCTTTAGGACAAGGAGTGTTGGTCTGGGGACCTGACTTTTCCAGAGATCACAAGGAATCTGTGATGGTAGGTGAGAATAAGTGGAGATTTGATCCAGGACACCAACAGGAAATACTTTCACACTAAATTTCACACCTCCTCCTATAGGTTTCAATGAGCAGTTATTATGACACACCCTGCAGGGCCACCAGAAGGACAAATCATCCCATCACACTCCCCTGAACATCTCTGTAATTCTCAAGGCTGTATATTGGAAAGAAACCTTGTTTGATTTTCCTCTCCTCACTCCCACTCCTCTCTGCTTCACTGATTTTCTGGGAAACCCCAGGGGAAATAATTTTTTTTTTTAAAGCAACAGATTTGATCAGGAACACCAAAGCTGTAGGCAGCCCACAGCCAGAAACAGCACTAGCCCCAAGATGAAAGCTAGAGAACATTAAACTTGACAAACAATAATTTCCATCCTGAAACATGATAAAAATGCCACAAAAAACCTTCCTGAACCTTAACTTCCTGCCTAAATAATTCAAGTTGGGTCAACAAATAGGTTTCTTTACAATAATTGTAAATCGAGTTAATAATGTCAGCCTATAAAAGATGAATGTCATGGTTACAGAAGAAAGAGTGCCCATATGGGTGTAACCAAACTGTGTATTCTACTCCCATCTGCTTTAATCCAGGTGATTTGTTAATGCAACAGCTGTCCACCCCCAGGTTATGAGCTCGATGTAGGATTTTCTTGTCTTCATGTGACAGCTACACCCACCTAAGGGGCCATTTCTGTCAGTGGGCCATCATGGCTCAACAGCTCCAATGGGCAGCTACAGCAAACTAGGCCATCAAGAACTTCCCAAAATATCCTATGACTCATAGGATTACACCACTCTGTTGTGAAATTCCCTGCCCTGGGGGAGGTATCTAGGCACTTTGGGTCCTAGAACTGCACCACTGGACGTCCAGATGAGGACCAGACCTTCCACAGAACCACCAGACCTTCAACAGGACCACCACGCCCAACAAGACTCAACCACTGCTTAACTGGGCTGTGAATACCACCCTGACCAACAGGGGCCAGGCTGTACTCTTTGTGGTTTTAAACTAGTTTGTTTGGGGTTTTTTCAGTATTGTTGCATTTATTATAATCTCTCTAACTGATTGTAACTCCAGCTTGAAATTTCTTGCAAGGTATTTGTGTGGGGTTAATTCCTCCCACTGCTTTACTTTCAAACCAACACAATGTGTTTACTTTTTTGGGTAAACTAATTTCTTTTATGAGAGCATAAATTCTAAATGTAAAAAGAAAACGTATTTTTAACAATTTATAATGTATTTTTATTAAGAAATCCTATTTTCTCATTTTACTGCAAATCAGGGCTCCTTTTCTGCACATTAACACGCTGCTATGGGAAGGGATCTGAGGTCTCCAAGCTGGAGATTCAAACCTCCATGCAAGCCCTCCTGCAATTCTCAGGGGATGTGAATCTATGCCCAGAAGCTTTGCAGGCAGGGCACAATCTCACCCTGCCCAAAGGAGTGACCCAGCTCACAGTCTGGGCTGAGCACCACCACAGGGCTCTGCAGTCTTTGCCAGCACTGCAGATCTATTCCACACAAGCAGTTTCTCTGTCCTGACCTTCCTGCTAATATCCCACACTCCAATCCAAACGCCTGCACCTCAATGAAATTGAATCAAGATTGCCATGAACTCATCTCCAGCCTCATTTTCCTTTTCCTGAGCCTTACCTGTGTGACAGCTTCATTACAAGTGACCTTCAGCACTGGCTTTTGTGGGGAAGTGATTTAGAACCAAATTACTGATGTATTTCTTTCATCTCCTCCCTCTTACTGAAAGTAGCAATAGCAGCCCTGGAGAGGCTGCCTGAAACAGTGTGCTTTTAACACATTACAGAAGGGGAAAAAGAGAGAAGAAATCCATCCACCATCACAGGCTAACATGAAGGGGCTAAACCATTCTTGGAGAAGTGCTGGAACAATTGTGCAATTTATTCCAAGGGTACAGAAGAGTCTGGTTTACACCAGCCAGGAGACAACTCTTGAGGAGTTGGGGACTCTACTGAGAACAGACAGAGGCAGCTGGAAAAAACAGGGGCCAGGTGGCTGCTTGGAAGACAGGATCCCTGTGGCACATGGGCAAAGCAGAAGGGAGATGGCAATATGGGCCTCATTGTTATGGGCTGGCTTAAATCTCATTGGAAGCAGGGAGAAGAGCAGCTGTCTCTGAGTCAAGCTAAATCAAGGAACACTTAAATATGTCTTTGTTTGGTACATGTAAAGCAATGCAGGCTGCTCAAAGAAAGACAAGGGTTGATTTGAATTGAGCTGTGATACAGCTTTACTGTAGACCAATGGCTGCGTGTTTTTGAAAGAGAAGAGAAGGAAAAAGAAGATGAAGGAAAAAATAACCAGAGTTAGAGAAGATTATCAAGAACAGTCAGAATAAGCAGAGGAAACTTGAAAAAAAGTCAAAGAGATGGTAATGGAGAACAGAGCTGTTAAAGAGACCTCTGCCTCCTACCAGGCACTAGCAGCCAGAGGGATTTAAAAGCAGAGGATGTGGGGAGCCAGGAGTGGGGAGGGTGTCCCTGCTCCCACTGACTGAAGAGATTTTCACCATCAGAGCCTAACACGTATCAGAATGCACCAGCAGCAGGTCCTTGAGTGAGTGTCCAGATCAAAGACTTGAAAACCTTGATCCACCCACGAGGCACTCCTTCTTTTCAGCAGCAGCATGCCCAGTTAGCCAACAGCTCCTGAGCAAGACTGCTGTATGATGAACCACAGAAAAGAGAATCTCTGTGATTCTCCACCCATGTAGCCCAGGAGCAGAGGGCAGAGACACACCGAACCATTCCCAGAACGAAACCATAGCAGGCTGTTTCAGCACAACCATTTCAGTAGAGTGACTTGCCAGATGAGAAGAGTTTAATTTACCAGCAGAAAACATAAAAGGAAAGTCAAGATTGCAAGCAAAGCAACAACAGAACAGCCAGCCATGGGAGCTGATCTGTGTGGTAAAGAGCAGCACGCAGGGACATAGCAGGAGGAGATTAACTGCTAACACTGAAGTGCTATTTCCAGCTGACATTTATCTCTGCCTTGAAATTCCCACTTGGAGAGGTGAATACAAACAGGAAAAATTTACACTGGCCCCTTTATGCAAATGTAACCTTTCTGCACCTGCCAGGTAGGGAGTATTTATTTACATTCGGGCTGCCTGGCTACATTGGCAGAGGGAATGAATCCAAACAGAACGCTGAGAAGACAAAAAGAATATGGCCCGTGGCTGTAATTTCAGGACTTGTTACAGGCATTACAATTTTAATGTGGCAATTGAGAGATATACACCCCAGGCAAATGAACTGGCAGAAGACTCCTTGACAGGCAGATTCAGAAATATTAATCAATGACACAGTCCATACCTGTGCCTTGCCAATGAAGGACCTCAGTAAACTCCTTTAGCATTGTGTACAAAGAGAGATTAATTCTACACTCAGACAGATCTGATTCAAATCTCCTTTGTCACAATGATTTTTTTAAGATGAAAAGATCTTGAGCAGTATGAGATGTCTGGGGGTGAATTTGTCACAATTTAAAATAGCACTCATATACATTATCAAATTAACAAGTTCATATTGCACTCTTAACAAGTGAAAATAAATTACCATCACCCCAGACATAAGACTGCCTTCCTTTTAGCATTTCAAATATCTCTTTGCAAAATAAAGTAATTTTAAGCTTTTTACATTAAAAAGTCTCTTTTTTTCCATATAAATACAATGCAGCTGTCTCTTCAGCAGAAAATAGCACAAGAGCCCTTTGTACAAAAGACCAGGGAAAAAGTAAATGTTGTAATAGATAACATTTTGCACCATGCCAAATCTCTATTGCACAGTTCACAGTTATCAGAAGGCACCCTGTTTAATTCCAATTGTCAGCAACTTATTGTGAAGTTCATTGATTAGTAATGACAAGTGTATATGTCCATCAAAACTTTTCTCTCTAATGATGTTTACATATTTGTCTCTTAGGTAAAATACAATTTCTCGTGGGTAAGAGTCTTTCTCCTCATAGGAGCAATCAGCTCCTGCAGGAATAGATTGATATGTAAGATTCTTTGAACTTATAAGGCTAGCTGTTCAGGATCCTACTGGCAAATGTCTTTGAGGGATTCACTTCTAGAAAGTATTCAGATCTCCCTGTCTCCTTGTGGGATCCGTGTCTCCAGGGTCACTCAATACATACAGGCACAGGGATTGTTGACAACCAATTTTTTTTAGAACTGCTTTAAGTCTCTTTAAGTCAAATCTAAATCAAACACTTTATAACTCACAAAATTGGCTTACAAAACAAGAAACTTTTTAAGCATACCTGGGTCAAATGTTCAAGCTTTTCACGGCAGCTGTGAGCCTGGAATTGACTTCTCAGCACAACAAAATAGCTTGTGGCATGTTGTCCCTGTAGGGTGTCCAGAGGATGAATTCATGCAAAGTTCACAGTAAATATTATAGAAATGAGCAGCCTTTGAGCAAAATCACTGGTTCCTCAGCTGACCTCCCATACCACATGGCAGCATTGACACCAAGCTAATTGGTGTCACACTTAAGAGCCTTGTGCAAAAAGCTCCCAGGTTTCCAAGATTGTCTCCTGTAAAATCAGGTTTCTTTCAGCATCTACCATCCAGCCCAATTTTGCTTAGTACACAAGAACTGACAACAGCTTGAGGTGATGTGGCTGCAGGACACTGAACCAGGCACATCCTCACCTTACCCTTGCCCTGCATCTCTGCCTGGCTGCCTTTGTGCAAGAACTGGGAAAAAGGGATTCATAAAGGGTCAGAGAAAAAGAGAACTCCCATAGAATAAAAGAGGAGAGAAATTCAGGTAGTTTTAAAGCAGTTAGTGAAGTCAAGAGACCAAGCTGACCTGAAGTCGGGGCAGTGAGAAAGTAATTGGACATTTAAAGGCTTGGACTGAGGTTTGCAAAGCCTTTTCAACAACTTGAATGTTCATTTTCATTTTACTGGATTGTATCCAAGAAAACCCTGTGGGCTGCTCTGCTGCTGCAGATCTGAATTTGGAAAAAAGAAGCTAGACTTTGCTTTATTTTTTATCTCTCTCTATATATAGAGAGATCATTATAAAGAATCAGCAAAATGAGCCAATAATTTCCTCATCAGAGTACCTGAAGGAAGGGTCAGGCTACAGACTTCTCCCATTCCAATTAAAGACATTAGAAAAAGCCCACCCATATGAGCCATGTGGGTTGTTTGTCTTTCCAGTAGGAAACAGCAGTAGTGAAAATTACTTTTTTCTGGTTTCTAGCTCTCATGAGTTCTAGGTTAAGAAGACTTGGGGTTTCAGTTCTGTCAGACCATCAACTGCCCAGCACATAAAGAAAGCAGTAAGCAAAAAGTAGCTGATAGCAGCAGGTAGCTCAAATAAAATTCTGAATCAATACCATTTATAGCAGAGACAGCTCCAAACACCGAAGTAGAGAAACCCAACTTAATATGTTTACAATATTTCTCACTTTGCTTTGCTCATTTTCCCTTCCCTACTTCTTTCAGCCATTATTTTTTGAGAATTAATTTCTCCATGGAGAAAAAAAGAGTTCATGTTTTATTCACCATTTGCTTACAAACTCTTCATAAATTGAATTACCTGTGTGGTAAAGGGGAACTGCCCTAGTTCTGCAGTGGAACTCAGACACCTTTCCCTTACCATGTGGGGGCTCATTGCTCTTCCATGGACATGTGCACCCCTGAGGACTCCAGATTCTTTTTTATTACCCTGACTAATTCCCATATGCATAGAATTTCACAATAGGTTCATGCATATTCATTCTGCTGATTTCACGTTACACTTACAGCTAGTTACACTTGTATTCAGTTTTTGTCAGAAAGTACAGAAAGAACTCCTGGGTCACTCTGCCCTGGTTCAAGGTCCGAGGAGTCTTTCTTATCTCTTATCTTTTTAGTGTGGAAATTTGCATTCTTTCTCCTTAGCTGGGGTAGTTTTGCTAGTGCTGTAGTTACCACAGTAAACAGCATATTTAGCAAGCTCAAAGCAGCACATTTCACCTAAATCCAAATGGATTTCTACCCTGTTAAATTTTCACTCTGTCTCACCCTCAGGAGGATGCTGAGCAACATTTAAACCTGTTCCCAAACTTCAAGCAGGGAGATTCATTTTCATGCCTGGGAATAGTGCAGAAGTGCTTTGTCAGCCATTAGAGAGCTGCAGAAGGTCCTGGCACCTGGTGGGAAACTCTCCATACCCCATGCCAAGCTTCAGACTCCTCAACCAAAACCCAACTGCAGCAATGCCAGGAAGAGATTCTGTGAGAGGGAGACCATTTCCCTTTCTTTTAAGGACATTTTAAAGGAAATGAATAATTCATCCTGAATTACTTTGAGCTGTGGCAATGCTCCACGTTACCACCTGATTATATGTCCCATAAAAAGAGATGACAGGAATTTATCTCTTTTCTTTTGCTGGTGGGGGGGATAAATATGCTGCCACCTAATGAGAGTGATGAATCATCCCTCAATGATTTGGCAGATTCGTCCTTCCTAGTGGGAGCAATAGGAAAAAGGACTTCAGAATAAACCTTCAGGAAAGGAGAGATCGTGGGGAGTGGAGGGCTCAGTTCTCTTAAATCCCATAGGACTGGGGAGTACCCAGTAAAGGTGTCTGGGCAGAAGAACCTTTCTTCTGAGAGCAGTGGAGACTGCAAAGATCAGGTGCTCATGTTGCTGCCTGGTGACAATGAAATGATTGTTATTCTGCTTTATTACTGACTGAACAGTGGGGTTGGCCTGGAGAAGAGGAGCTCCATTATACCTTACCCAGAATCATGCTTCTTTCTGGTCTAACAAGCAGTGCAGCACATGCCCATTGTTCATCTGGAAAATGGGAAGCAGAGATTTGTCCTGGGAATTAAAGCACAGCTTTACTTAAATGAGACAAGTGTGCAAGTGGGTGCTGCTCTGGCTAGAGGGATGCCCTGACCTTTACACTCAGGACAACACAAGCCTTTCCCAGGAGGAGATCATCAGCTCTGCCAAAAGCAGCTTTTGGGATGATTTGAAACCATCGAGCATGGATCCATTAGGGATTAGTCTAAGAAATGAGAGCTTCCTTTCCTTAAACCACTTGATATCCTGCTAGTGCTAGCAGTCCAGTTTGGAGATTTTGCCAGAGATCACTCAGCTACAGAAGCTGAGCTGGGTAGCACCACAGACCTTTTGGCCCTGGCACAGTGAAAGCTGAGGGAGAGAGAAACTCGAGGCAAGGACAGAAGTGAAGACATCATGTCTGATCACTCTGACTCTTTGACACTGATCACTCTGACAGGGGAGATGCAAGAAGGACTTTAGTGGTGAAAGAGATAACAAAGGACATTTCTAGCATAAGAAGAATAATCAGAAGATTGTGTTTCTAAAGGGACTGGGACAAAATGGTTGGAATGGAAAATTTTGTACAAACATAATGACTATAAATATGGGTAAAATGTGTAATAAACTGGCTTTGCTTTGCTGGCTTAAGCAGAGTCCATGTCAGTCAGTCAGTCCTCACAGATATCCCATATGTTTATGGCCATGCAGACAGCTAGAATCAAGCTACACCAAGCCAAAGGCAGCCAGATTCTTGATCTGCTTGCCCACAAGCAACATGTCCTGGATGAAAGTTTTCTCCCTCTTCACATCCTCCCACCTATGCCCTCAAAACCAGTTATGTTTCATGCTGTACCATAAATTTTCTGCAGCCAGGGGCACTCACAAGCACTGGAGCAAAGGAAACATTTCCTTATACACATGAACACCTCCAGTGGCCTCACCTGCACACTTTGTTCTGCTGCCTCTGTCCTCCAGAATGCACCCAGCCTGAGACAGCATGTAAATCTGCTACAAAGACACATCCTTCCCACCCGCATGCTAGATATGGGGAACATAAAACACAGTGGAGACTGCTGCTACTCTATTATTTATGAAGCTTTGGTTATTTCATATATAAATAATCCATTACTGCAAAATGTTGCTGGCACTGTAATTGAATATTCATGAGGTATTTTTGTGTAGAATTTTCACCATCATTTCAAATCCAGCCATAAAAATAAAAATTTCATCTTTCATTTCACAGTTTCGAGCCTTGAGAAACTAAATCTCCTTCTTGCCCTGAAGGCTTTCTGTGCAGGGTGGAACAAAGTAGGGTTAATATGGAAGGCAAGTTCATGCTGCATTGGAAAGAAGTGGGAACATCCTTCATTGTAGCTCTGCCTGCTGTCTTTTAACGCTGCCGGGATGCTTCATCTGGGGATGTATGCTGCCTGCATGGAGTGGGTGCAAATTCCTCCTCTCCCTTCTAAAAACATTTCTCTTTTCAGGTTTAATCCCAGCCAGATCCTTGACAAAGAAGCACCCAAGTGGGAGCCCGCAGCATGGAAGTTGAAAGTATGCTACTGCCACCCTGTGGGAAATGGTGGCCCTGAATTGCTGGGGACCACTCCAGATGTTCACAAGACCACAGCTGGTATGGTGGTTAAGGACGTATGTGAGGTCTTCATTGGCCTGATGAGACCCAGAGGCAGAGAAACCAGGGAATTTCCATTAAATAACTTTAGGATTTGCAAGGAAGATGTTTGGATGCTTTACAGGAACAATTGGTGGTTTCAGTTCCTTTTCCATGGTGTACCAGGAGGATTAAGTACCTCTGCTGCAGATGCTTTCAAGGACATCCTTGGCAAATTCCTGATGTAGGCAATGATCGAAATGATCGAGCATCTCTTGTATTCTGAGATATAAAATGTGCAGCTTCATCTGCTTGCCTTGCTAGGATTCCTTTGTTCTTTCCCTCAAGGGTCTTTCTTCTTATGCTTTTCAGCTTCTTCTTTTACACACACACACAAGAAAAGAAAACCAAAAAAAACAAAAAAAAAAACAAAAACCCAAACAAACAAACAAAACAAAACAAAAAAATGGGGGAGGACTAAGCAAAATCCAAACTCTATCCAAACTCTTCCATTTCCCTGCTTGCTGTCCATATCTTCTGTGAAAAGGTTCCACAGCTGCCTGCATGACACGTAAGCCATTGGCCCAATTCTCCTCTACAATTTATTCAGATCACAGCTCCTTCTTTTTCAATTCTGTGCACAGAAAGGAAACAGCAGAAGGAGAAACAGCAAGTTCCCAACTCTTCTAACCCAGCTGTCTCAAAACCAAATTGGGGCAGATGAGAGCCTGGCAGCCTGATCTGAGATCCCCATCCCCACAGATCTTCCACTGGCCATGTGCAAGTGGAATATGTGAGTCTGTGTCAGCTGAGCATATCCCAGATGGGGCCAGAGCTCTCAGAGCACCTTTCCTTCCAAGAATGATTTATGGGCCCTGCCAGTCCAGCAGACTGAACTGCAGAGACAACTGGAGCATGCAGCAAAGAGCACAGCAATCCATCAGCACCAGCTGAGAATCACTCAGGAATCCATCAAGAGCTTCATCATGGTGACATCTTTGCAGAAGCAGAAGGAGAAACAAAGGGAAAAGACAAAGACAGAGACAGAGTGAGCAGGGACTGGACAATCCACACAGCATTTCTCAGAATTTCAAAGCCATGGAAGCAAAGCAAGATGACAGACATTTTTTGGGTCTTTAGTGATTGAGGTGGTCCTGTTTCAAAGCCACAAGTCACAATGCCTCACACAGCTGAGCAGGGCTTTCAGTGCCAGCAGTATTCAGGAATTGCTTTCCCACTGGCTACCTTTGTGGAGGTGTTACTCACTTCCAGGTAGGACAACTGCATGGTTTTGAAGGCAAGAATATTTTATTTTTCAGAAGCTGCTATTGGCAGAAGGAAACAAGCCTAGCTCCACTACAGAGAAGAAAGATGATGCCCTGTAGTTCAAGAAATATAGAACAAGCTGCAGCATGTCACTATACAGCACTGGAGTTTGTACCCTGACCTAAACCTGACACCTCAGCAAGAGCCAAGCTGAGCCATTTTTCACCCAAAAAACACATAGATACAAGTAGCCCGGACCAGGAAGGACACAAGACCATACACAAAGCCTGTAGAGACACCCAAGTTCAGAAAATTCCATGTGCAACAGGTCAGCATACACAAAAAGAAAGGGGTAAACACGGAGATTAAGTGTCTGGAATCTACAGGTTTGGCAGAAACCTAGAAGATGCAGACACACTCATCTGTGCAGTGCCAGTACGAACACAAGAGTGCACACTGTCTGTCTGTCTGTCTTTGATCTACAGCTCAGTGGTAGGAGATATGTCAGGGTCCCCAGTAACACAACTTCTCTCCATCCCAAACTCTCTAAAACAAACAGAATGAAATTTGTCTTAAATCTGTGTTAAGCATCATGGAGAGTAGTAAAGAAGTGAGATTCTGCTCTTAGAGGAAATAAAATTAATTCATATTTGAATAGAGAGCAGCAGAACAAAGCACATTATTTCTTTTGCTTTATGGAGAGACACTGTTGATATTTTGAGTGATGCTGATTTCAGGTTACCTCAGGAAAGATGAAGGATGTGTTGGGACATCTCAGAACACCAGAAAATTTGGCAAAAAACTAATATCAAATGAACAAAAGGATTCAGAAGCTGGAAGTAGAGACAACAAATGTATTTTTACATCACAAGGTGGATAGGATTCAGCAGGTACAAGAGATATGGTGAGGGTCAGGGCATCTGTGGGCAGAAAGCAGAGGTGAGCATGAGCTGGAATGACTGCACAGGAGGAGAGCAAATACCTGAGGCTGGGAAGAAGAGGTCACAGATCTCCTGACACAGGTTTATTTCTGATATTATTTCTGTCTCTCCTGGGGTCCCTGACTTACCTCCAGAAGACCTTCTCCCTACCTAAGCCATCCATGATAGAATGAGAGGAGAGGGAGTGTGTCATTGCAATGGGCCCCCAGCTGGGTAATAATTAACATTGATTCCATGAATCACAGAAGGCTGATCAGTCTCTATCTTTTTATTCAGAAACTCATTGCTTTTGTAGACAGTTACAATACAGGTAGACCTAATTGGTCCTCCAATCCAAACACCATCACCAGTGGCTAATTAAGAAACCACTCTTTGGTAAACAAATTTCCATAACACATTTCACATGTTCACAACAACAGGTGCAGCAAGTGAAGATGAGAATTGTTTATTGTTCTCTTCTCTGATCTTCTCACAACCTTTCCCAGGATGATACCAGGGAAAGTTATGTTTTGCTCTCTGTGGCCAGAGAGCTGCTGCCACAAGAGTTTACCTCCCTGCCCTGAGAACACAAGACAGTGTGGGGACAATATGATTATCATTTGTCTTAGGTTGGAAATGAAAGATGTGGCTGGGGGTGTGGATTCCATTGCCGTCTGTTGGATGTGGGGCAGTTATCCTCTGTTAATTTGGCCACCTGGGGCAGCTTTCTCTATCCCTTCCACAACCAATCCTCTCTCTGGAAATTATCTTCTGTTCATGAGCCATTGAGGGTCCCTGCATGGCTGATAAAATTACATCATTTCATTGTGAGATGCTCCACCCCAGAGGAGGAGAAAAGCATTCCTACCTGAATAGAATCTGGGATTTAGAACACCACAGCAGCCTTTTCCCACTGTATTCCCAGAGGAGCAACTTTCTTCTCTACAGGATTCCCAGAGAAAGACCAGGCCCATCTACACCAGCACTGGACCTTCAGAGGAAAACTCCACCCTTCTCCAGGATCACAGCTTCAACAGAACCACATTTGTCACTCCAGGAGGACTGTAAATACCACTTAATCAGACTGCTATTGACACCCTGACCCACAGGGTGTCAGGTCACATTCTGACTCTGGCAGTGTTGTTTTGTATTTTTATTTTTATATTTTCTTTATTTTTTTTTCCTTAATAAAGAACTGTTATTCCTGCTCCCATATATTTGCCTGAGATTCCCTTAACTTCAAAATTATAATAATTTGGAGGGAGGGGATTTGTACTTTTTGTTTCAAGGGAGGTTTCTGCTTTCCTTAGCAGACACCTGTCTTTTCAAAGCAAGACACCAGTGTAGCAGGAGCTGTTTTCAGAGCACAAGACAGGCTGTGCTGTGTCCAGTTACTGCCAGCACATCCTCTGGTGCCATCTGTGTCACACAGACCATGTGGAGCCATTTCAGTTCATGATCCTTTTATCTGCCTAACCAAGGGATTGTACACTGCTTGTCCCAAGAAGAATAATGAAGCCTCATACATTACACATCACCCCAAAGGATTTAATTACCCTTAACCTAAGGGGAGGATTTGCCTTCAGTCTCCAGCCCTTTTATTATCCAGTTGTTGCTCCATCTACAGCACAGATCACAAAGGAATTTTTTAAGTCAACCTTTGCTTGGGCATCATTAAGGCCTTACATAAAGTCTCATGCTGCTCACAGCTTAGAGGAACAGAATGAGACAGAAGCACTGAAGGCAGCATGGCCTTGTTCTCCCTCTTAACATTGCCCTGCAAGGACAAGGGGATGTCTGGCTCATCACCAGAAAGATTAAATGATGGGTCAAGAGAAATGAAGCACTGACACTTACCCTTTCCTCAGACCCAAGTTTGCTCTGAAATATGATGCTCAGGCAAACAATAATAGCTCTGGCTTGGTGAAATACTGTTATTCACACATGGGAGCAGCAGCAGCATTAACCAGCGAGCCAAGACTCCTCTGGGCTACACAAGGTGCAAAAATACACCAAGACAACTGCCCCACTGCAGAGAACATAGCCAGTGCTCTCAGCTGTTTTAAACATGCACACGCAGGTGAGCTGGAGCTACTGAATTCTGCTCCTGGCTCTTCCAGTGATCCACAACCTATTTCTTCATATTTCTTATTTCATATTTCTTCAACTGTCTTTGCTTCTCTTCCCATGTCTGCAAACTGGAGTCTTACAGTTGAATAAAGTAGATTATTTTAAAGAGTCTAGATGTCAGAGTGTTACAACTCAGCACGTAAGAGAAGCTCTACAGGGTTAATCAAGGCATCCCATTCTCTGTTTTTTTAACAGCTTTCTGTTCTGGCTAACTTTAGAGATGGCTGCCTGGGGCTGCTGAGCACCCTCCCACGCACAGCACCCCAATTTACCTGCCAATTTGCAGCATGGCCTACTAAAAACAAACAGCTCTCCTACACACAGAATTTAAACACATGGAAACAATAATAATAGTAAAAAAAAAGTGGCCTTACTGTGCATTATAAAATAATGAAACTGGGGTTTTTTCAATTTGTTTCTATCCCAGATAGTGGCAGTGATCAGCACTTTACAAAATATGCTTCTTCCACATCCTGGCATATGTTATTACTGTTATTAATAGCCAGCTATTCCCGAGGGCAGCACTATGTACAGGTACATTTATTTCCTTCCCAGCCCTGTCACCCCCTTGCTGGTGCTCCAGCTCCCTAGATCACATCCCACTCTGAGGCAAGGGAGGCAAATGGAAAGTTAGGTACCATTCTGCCACACTCCAGACACAGCTGAACCTCATTCTGTCACTCAGGATGTGCCTCTTGTTAGTTTTATATCACCATAATGGCATTACCTGTCTCTCATGCTATTGTTATTTTCTGCTCCTTCCTCCTAAATCAAAACTGGCCATAGAAGAGGGAAATACTTGAACACTGCCTCCTTCCCTCAGAGCTACCAGGAATGGGAGTTATCAAAAACCTGCTACTCAGTAATGAGGCCAACTCTTAATTTTCTTTTTCCAAGTGCTGATTCATGCCTTTTGTCCTCTGGGCATGATCTGACATGTCCCTTGCATGGCTAGTTCTTCTCAGGAGGGCTGCAATAATCAGGTATGTGCCTCAGTGTTACTATGAGGTTCCCAGTCACTGCCTCACAGCACACCCTGGCATTCAGATATATAATGAATTGCAGCTTAAGGATATAATGTGCAACAGCTGAGCTGGAATAACCACCCTCTGGCCACCCAAACGATAAAATGGACAAACAAGTCAGTGCACAGCTTTGTTTCTCCACCTCTCTGTGGATGTGACATCAGAGAGAGAGAAAGCTAGATAAGTTTTCCCAGAATTGGCCTGGGAAGCTTGAGGGAGCTGGAGATAAACAATGATAGCCAATTATTAAAAACAACCTGTAGGTGTTGTTTTTATAAAATCTGTTTTCCTGTTAATCTCATAAGATTGTTTACAAATGGATGTCTTGTTAATTAGTCAATCAGGTGAAATGTACTGATTAAATGACCAAGCAGGTCCACCAGTGTATAAAAGAAGTGGCTTATGCCACTTAGCCTTTTGGCTGACTCTGTATCATTTCTGACTCAGTGATGCTCTCTACTGCCCATCTCCCACTCTGGGAAGCAAGTCTCTTGGTGTCCAACAGAGCAGGAAGGTGGCCTGAGCAAGGAGAGCATCTCCAGGGAAATTCACCACCTTAGGGAGTCCTTGGGCTGGATTCACAACACACAGAATGCATTGTCTCTAAGGCAGATGTGGTGAGCTCCTTCCTTTCCTAGTTAGTAGCAACTTTTGTAGTCACATTTGCCTTCCCTGGGTGGGATGAGGCTCTGGGCAGTCACTAAAGTGTTAAACCAACACCCTGTCAGCAATGCAATCCAGATTTGTGAGCAGAGAAGAAATCAATACCACAGGGAAGTTCAGCTCCTCTTTGCCCACTGGCCATGTTCATCACCAGCACAAGGTAACAATCTAGAGCTGTTTAATAACACAGCTCATTAGGCTTCTGACAACAGGGGATGATGGAACTAAGGCCTCAAACACAAGCCTTGTGATTTTATGTGCAAATGCAGTTTTAGGCTGAGTATGCTATACTTCCCAGCATGTGAGGGACACAGGTCTGGCATAAGATTCAGAGGGAAATTTCCTATGAAAATCATGTAGGAACCCCCTGAGGGAGCAAGACAGAATGCTCAGAAAACTGAAAAATAGTTTACATTATGCAGATAGAGATAACCTAGATTAGACAGTTTCTTCAGCTTCCCAATGTCAGGAAAGCATACAGAGCTCACTTTTGTCAGAGAAACTTCAAAAGAAACACTTCTGGATATTCTATTCTGGATTGTAACTTTTCTCCTTGAAAAGTTCGATTTGGACCTGAAGCTTCTCTGCTATTTCTGATAAAAATACTCATAGAGAAACAGAAGTGTAATGGATAACCAGAGTCCAGTTAAGAATACACTGCAGTTGCATGGAAAGAATCTCATTAGCTGCAAGCTTAGACGTGGTTTTCACACAGGTGAAGACCAGTCCCTGCCCAGCCAGCAGAAGAGTACAAGGACACAAGGCACAGCTCTCCTGCCAGGACCATGGTGCCATAGACAAAGGCTGGAGAACTAAATTCACCAATAAAACAAGGAGTAAAATCCTGATCCCTTTGATGCTCACTGATTTTAAGGATGTTATAGTCCCTCTATAACACCCTGTATAGTGCCAGAAGAAGGCAGAGGTGATGTGGAAACCAGAGCAAGGCTCCCAGCCACTACAGCTGAAACACCACCACATTCCTTCAGCAAGCCAGGCCACCTAAGGGATCATAGACTTTTTGGAAGAACCCCCAGCCTGATTCAAAGTTTCCTAATAGGAGACAATCCACCAGAATCTGAGGCAAATTGCCCCATAATTATCTCCTTGTTTATGTTTTATTCCCAGCATGAGTCAGATGACATACACTTCCAGCTATTCTATTTCTAGGTGCTGGATCTCACTGTGGCCATTGTCTGCTAGATTAATGAGTTTTCTATTATCAGAAATCTTTTCCTTGTACTTACAGACCGTGATTAAGTCAACTCTTTAGCTTCCTTTGTATAAAGGAATATGCAATTTCTTGGCACTGCCACATTTCACAGAGTTGCATAAGAATAAATATACACAAGTTGTGATCCTACCATGATGGAAAACAAGAGTTTTCAGAAATAGAGTCATTATTCAGAGCTGTTTACTGAGTTTATCTGTACTAGACACAAAATTTTGATAAAAATTCAAAGGCTTGAGCAGTTATTACTTTGCTGTTGGCCACACAAGTCACATAGAACAGTTTCAATTGAAGGGCACAGAAGTGTGTAGCTGTTCATGTTGACTCCTCTGAGTGCTTGTGCATGAAGCTTCAAATTACTTCAAGAAGCCTTTGTACCAGCAAAATGCACCTAGTTAAATATTTTTATTTAATTTAGTTAAATAATCAGGTTTTCCCTAACATTCTTCTGCTTCTAACAGGAGAGGCAGTATGATTTTGTCAGAACATGCAAACAGACTCAGTGCCCACAACAGTCTTCAGATTCTGAACACAGCTCAGCCCTTGGGTGAATCCAGACTTTTCTTTGGGAAACTATACCTCAGCAAGTTAGCTGAAATCATGCAGTTTAATCACAGTGGCTGGTTTATAATACGCAGCTTGCTACTCTAGCCTCATTCCAGCTCTTTGGCTGTTGTTCAGCTTTTATTCCATTCTTCTTGTTATGTCCCCCAACATCCTTCAGGAAAGTTGAGGCTTATTTCTCTCCCCCCTCTGATGCTGTTGAATAAGGGATGGAATGAAATTACTCCAAGTCACAGAAGGCAAAAAAGAGAATTTATTGAAAGTAGCACGTCTTTTTATAGTCTGACTCACTGAAAATGGTGAAATATGATAGGTCTCAAAGTAAAACCTTTCACACTATTGGTGAACTATGTATAACACCCCTCCACCACATGAGAGCTCATAAAGCAGTGCAATGAGCAAAAGACCTGAAATACTTTAACAAACAAAGCAATGTAGCTGAACCAGAAGAATCAGAATTAACTCCGTTCATTTCTTACCTGATCAGTCCAGGCTTTCTTATTCTCCAAACAAACATACTTCTCTGAGCTTGAAATTAGCATTCATTTTAAATGTTTTCACACTCTAAAATGGTTTCTAAATGTGCATATTAGATAGTGAAAGAACTTAGTTAATCTGCACAAGGTAACATTTCATCTCAGCAAAAGCCTATTATACTTTATATGCCTTTGCCTTCATTTCTCAGGATCATAGTACTCAGAAGCACTAATGAAACCCACATATTGACTCTTCATCCAGAACTAGAGAGAGTAGGGTGCCAAGACCAGAATAAAACATACATTTTAGTTTTAGAAGTGCATTCATACAAGAGACATTTGTGCAAGTTTAGCAAAGATGGAGAAACACGACTTCCCTACAACCTTCCACACCAAACCATGTTTGGAGGGAGAACTGTGAAAACAACATTTGCTTGATCTCAAGAAGCAAGATGAAAAAAAAAAGGTGTTTTAGGGAAAGTTTTTAATGTAACTGCAGCCCAAAAAGGCCAGAGCTGTTATGCTCTTGCCTCACTTGAGGATCAGTCTGAGATTCTAACAGACCTTGCTGTCAGTCATAGAGTTTAATAGGACAACACCTTGAGTGTCCAGGGCACTTTTGGTGGTGACAGATCAGGTCACTGTCCATGTGCAAGAAGACAACAGTGCTCCAGCCTTTGCCAAGGCTCCTGGAAGGTACAGTGCTTCTCTGATAATTGGGAGGAATTCAGTGCTGCTACAGTTAAACCACCTGCAAAAGCCACACAAGCTGCACTAGCAAAATACCGTTTTGCAGGTGTCAGTAATGTCTGTACAAAAGAAAATCACAAGACTTGTCTATGATTTTTCCCACCTCTTGCTGGTAAGGCTATCTGGTAGACACTTCAGATCTAGGGCAGAATACAAAGTGACTTTCAACTGCTATCTGTCAAGGAATACAGAACTATGATAGGCAGGAGTTTGAAAGCACTCAGCTGCAAAATGGGAATGGAAGTGATCCTTGGCATTAGTTTAATCCATATCTGAGACAGAATTGGGTCACACTCCTGGGAAGATACACCTAAAGCATTGGCCAGGGAGGAGAGACACAGTAGCCCTTGTCTTGCCCATTTACCAACATACTTACAACAGTGAAAGGACTTGCTCAAGCTATGTAATGTGTAAAGTACCACCTGGAGATTTCTGGCAGATTTAAATAGGTTCTTGCCTTGTTCCTGGATTGTTACTTCTAAGCAAGGAATAAAGAAATTTCAGCAGTTTACTTTGGGCAGAGAAGGGAGAGGGCAAGTTTCAAAAGTGTTTGGACAGCTGAAAGGTATGTAGGTGTGCTTGGGACACTTTTGGGATGCAATGGACTGGGCTGGGGAATGTTCCAGGCTGCATGTGCACAGATTTGGGACTGGCTGCCTTTGTGGGGGCAACGAGACAGTCTGCATAGAGGAGGAGCCCCGTTGGCAGTCTCCATCAGCGAGGGGAGCACAAGAAGCTCCCTGTGGGACACACGGCTCTAGAACTATGGGGATCCTACTCAGATCATTGCTGCTACCCCACAGGAGATAAGTGTTTTGGGGAAAGCTCAATCCATGCTTCTGCAGTGCAGGACATTTGCAAAGCCCCAGCATCTGGCAGAAGGGGAAGGGAAGAATGTGTCTGGCATCACTCCAGTCCCATCCACCTTCCCCAAAACCACAGAAATCCAGTCTAGCTCACAAGTCTCTCCCTTCTTCCTTTCCTCTTTCTGCCTAAGTGTTTGCTAGTGATGGTGTAACAGGGACAGAGAATAAATCAAGTGCTATATCAGAGTGTTCTATCCCTGACTGTGTAAAGAGCTGCTATTGTGACTTGCTGATATGATTTACCACACAGTGACAACGTTTAATGTCCACCGGTGTTATAATCTACTTTATCTTAACACAATCTTCCCCTGCTGAACCCTCCAGAGTCTTAACATCTATTTTCATGGAGTTTTTTTATTTTTATGACTTGATACTGTGATTACTGTTGCACTCCTGCTCTTTGTGGAAGGAGAAATTAATAAGATTTTTTCTTAATCACTTTGCACCAGAACAGAATACCAATCAGCCTTCAAGCTGGGTTCCTGCCCCTGCTGGATTCATTTATGAACCTTTGCTCTGACTTTCCAAGACACAGCACTTTTCAGATCAACAGCAAGTCAGCACATAAGGCCTTGTTCCCCTTTCCATAGGCTCTCATTGTGGGAAGGAAAGGAGGCAGCCACTGAGAGGGGAAATATGACTTTTCGTAGTTATTTCCACAGATGTGTTCCTGTATCAGGGCATCGGCCTCATCACACCTTGGAGAGGAGGGTTCAATCACTGCCAATTATATGAATTATTCTCTTCCTTTGTCATCCTTGCTCAGTCTCCCAACCTCCTTTCAGAGGTCGCTGCATCTTCCATTCTCTCCAGGAAATCATTGTTATTATGCTATAACTCATCTCTCTGCTCCAACAGCGATGACACTGTGCTCTCCTGGAATGAACACATCCCAGTTGAGGGTCAGGCTACACAATCCAAGACCTGCCAGTTAGTTAAACTCTAACACAGATGGAAGAGGTTCTGTTTCTGCACACAGAAGTTGTTTATTTCTACCATGGAAACCACTTAGTTCAATGTCTAGTCCTTTCTTTCCCTTTCTACACTCTCTAGAAAAGGAGTCAGAGCTTTCTGCTGTCCCTAGCCTCTTCCACCTCCTGAATAGGGTCTTCTGTTTCTATTTTCTGTTTCTTCTGCTGTCTCCATAACCCAGCAGTCAGCCACTCTGGAGCATGTGTATGAACAAGCCATGAAAGGAGTGCATACACACAAGATGCCATTTCTACCAGGATGATGTCTATCTCTTCCACTCCTAAGGATTCATTTGGTCTGTCACTGAAATATTTCACAGCTAAAGATGGATGGCTGGCACAGGTCCTCAGAAATGCACTGCAAGGATTGAAAACTAGAGTGATATTGTGTCCTTGCCTTGGATTAGGCTGTTCCAACTTGGCACCTTATTGCTATTACAATACAAAAAGCTTCCCTTCTGCTAGGCAGCATTTGACACCTGATTTGGACAAGTATAATTGAGCATGCAAAGCTGAGGAGATGAAGGGGAATACACTTGGGCTCTCATTTTTCAAGATTTTTTCCTAAACATAGACCTGAAAGGCAGGAGCTGGGTGAGGGTCCTGGCTTCCTGTAACAGGGGACACACATGAAACACATTCACATGAAACACCAGAGAGGCTTCACTGAATAGATACCCACAGATACCAATAAACACAACCAGACAAAGGCACCTCCCAGCTCCCTGTGGTACAAAAAACTAAATTCCATGGGCTTTAAATCCTACAGGAAGAGTTCAGGGCACAGTCTGGTATTCATTGCCTGTGTCTAGGCTCTTGGGGATGATCCTATAGCATTTACCTCTCCCACTCCTGTTTTTTTGGGATGATCAAACCCTCATCATCTCCCAAAGAGCTGACTGCTAAGGCAGCAGGCTAAGTTGGCTGCATGAGCAGCCAGGCATGGAGCCCAGCCTGCAGAGAAGTGCCAGTATTGATTAGGAAACCTGTAAAAAATAAACAAGCTCCCTGTAATTACTCAGCCTGATGGATGCCAGTGGGTTTGTTTGCTTCCTGCAAAGATGCCAATAGCCTAACGGAGCAAATATCACTGTTATGTAATAAAACAATGCAGATAATTAAAAACATCCTGACAGGACTATAAACATAAGCATTGTCTATTAACTCTTTCAGTGGAGGGGAAGGATGAAGATTTTGCTTTATTTGAGGGGAGATAGATTTAAAGGATACTTGAATAAGAGCTGAGCCAGTAGGTAATCACATAGAGTTCAACATCACCCTCTTTTCTGCCATGAAATATCCCCTTGAATATTACAGCATTCTTAAAGATCTCCAATTAAACCAGGGCCCCACTGCACTGTGTTTATTCTGTATCAACACCTCAGAGACTTTACCTTAAAACAAATAAAAAAAAATGTAGAGGTGCCTTCCAGAGGACATCAGACACCTGATGCACAGCCTTCACCTCAACAGGCCTCTGGTACTGGTCTGTCAGCAGGCAGGAAGCAGGGAGAAATGGAACTATTTAAATGCATTAAGCATTCAATCCTCACTCTGGGATCTGGTCCTGCTGGCATTCCTTACCTTAATGTTTTTACAGAAGGTTTTGACCTCAAACCATGACAGGCAGAGCACTGAGGGGAGGGGACACTTGGCCAGGCCACAGTGGGAACCACGGGGTCAGGGAGTTAGTAGTGTGCAAATAGAACCTTCCTGTATTTGGTCAGTCCCCAGTTTCCCTTCAACATTGGTCAAGATCTTTTTCTTACAAGGTCATAACCTGAGTTCACATTTTGGGCATTGTGCCCCTATACCTGGCTGCATTGGGTCTTTGGTTCTAGTCTCTGTACTCTGCACTTTCCACATTTGCTATTTTTGTTATTAAAGTTTTTCTTTTCCAGGCTAGACCATCATTTCCCGTTCCTCTTATTTAGCCAGCTCCTCCTAGCCAAGCCATACAGGGGACTACAGTGGGCTTCTAAGCTCACACCTCACCACAGCACAGCTGGCAGCATAACAACTTCCTACAACTCTTGCTGAAGCCAGAAAAATCCAAGTATAGGCTTCAGTGAGACTTTGCTGGAAACTCAGAGATTTCTGACAATTCCTTGTTAAATATTTTAAATAGTTCTGTTTTCCTTATTCAAGTGTATTTGAAAAATACCATTTTTCTGTCAAGGATCATGATCAAGCAACTGTGACGTTCAATTGCATCAGTATTAAATGGCAACTGCTCTGAACAGCAGTTCATGAGGAGATTTTGGAAGAAAGGTCAAACTCCTATGTCATGTGCAGCACAGATTAGACAAGGTTTAAGCCAGAAAGCTGCATTCAATGCCTAAAGGGGCCATGCTGCTATTCCTGTCAACAACCAGCTGGGAAGCCTTGGATAACATTTCCCTGCCTTAATTTCCCCTCAATCACACAACAATTCATTTGTTGGTGCTTCAGCATCATTAAGGCCTGACAGACAGTGCTGTGGACATGTGAGCTATTTCTTTGCCAGACCTTGATGAAAAGTACTGACATGAGCATAGATCACAAAATGTGATCCTGGAGAAGCAGAGATCCACAGATTCAGCTGTGTTGACTCTGTGACTCACTAGATCACAATAGTCCCTAGGGTTTAAATATAGTTTATTTATAGCTGCTCTGAGCACAGAGTCCCTGGCTCTCAGAATGACAGCTGGGAAAGGAAATGTAGATATTTTTAAATTATTTTACCTCTGGTGAATGTTTCTTGCTCACAAGAAGACATAATTAAATCAACAAAGACATAAAAATT
This sequence comes from Lonchura striata, assembly GCF_050655825.1. Lineage (NCBI taxonomy): Eukaryota > Metazoa > Chordata > Aves > Passeriformes > Estrildidae > Lonchura > Lonchura striata. Next base: position 6,646,840 of record NC_140723.1, read on the forward strand.
CCTCAATCACAGACAATGCTGCATTGTATCTCACCTCTTCTGCCTTGCCTACTGAGCAAAAGCTGACCGTGCTCATCTAAGAAACTTATCTGGTGCATGGAAATCACAGCCAGACAAACCTAGGCAGTGAGAAGAAACTGGAAAAGCAGCCAGGTTCTCTTAGAGAGATATGAAGTGTACAGGGACTATGCCACCTTTGAGACAGCTCAACTGCACCCTAAACCATCTTTAGAGACTTTGATACTGCAAGAAATGGTAATGTTTTTTTCAAACTGCCCAGCAGCAGGGATAGCATGAAACTCTCCTGGTGTAAGAATTCCTTCCAATATTGCTCCTTCAAGTTTAGGAGACAGGCAGACCTGCATTAGGGACAGGTAGCCTGGGAGCCAGGAAACAAAATATTGCAGGGCCTGTCCAGCCTCAAATGAACCAATACCATTCATATTCTATACCACCAAGAGCTATCTCTCACCTACCATTACAAAAAAATTCAGCAGACTCCTTTACTTCCACACAACAGATAATAAATATTTCTTACTGTTTATAAAAGCATAATTACAGAAAATTTTAAGCACAGTAAAGAAAAAGTAAGGCAGAATTTTCCTAAAAGCTTTTCTAATGGCAAAACAGACTTGTCAGTGGAAAGGAAAATTTCCAAGGCAGCTTATATTCTAAAACATATGGGAAATAAGATCTCTGGATGACTTTTGCCTAGCACAAAACTGTTTGTAAGAACGGCACTGACAGGATCTGAAGCTGGAACTCCAGATTTTCAGCTTTGACAATGGAATTATTGCACATTATTCTTTCTAAGTAAATTAAACCCATTAATCATCATAATTAGTAATGTTCTCTGTCAGTGATATGGTAACAGAGCTAATGATTATATTCTGCTAAAGAAACTAAGGAATGGTACTACAGCCACTCCATGCTGCTTGCTGTCACTGGCTGGCTGTGAAGGAGGATGTGAATGCCCAAGGCTCAAGAGAGATGCCAACTTCAAAGAGATACGAGGCAAGCAAGAGATTCCATCTCTCCCACGTTGGCTTTAAAGCCCCAGGAATGCTGAGAGTTAGAGGAAAAGAACAAATTCATCCTTTGTATGATTCTGTTTGAGTCATTTCAAGCATGACAAAAATGATTTTGGTCCATGAGGTTTCCATCTTGATTTATGCCTAGCAAAGACAATATTATTCAAATGTGAAGCCAACTCCAGTGACATTTCCCCAGGCATGGGCCAGGTTTTGTGTGGAGTCCATCAGGAGGCTGAGCTTTGGCACAATTGTCCTGATGCTGCTCACATCAACATTTCATCACCATTTGTATTGGAATAATGTGATTACCAAGCATGAAAGATCTATCCATTAATAAGTGAGTGGGAGATTTTGCTACACATTTATCATTATGCAAGTGCCTTATACCCAAACCCTAACATGTAATACTGAGACTCTAGATGTGTTAAGATATTTGTGCAATACCATAATCTGGTTGTAGTCCATTTTTATTTGTTTGAATGTATTTTTATGCATACTCATAATGTCAGAGGGCAATCTATGTGCTCTATGCAATGCAACCATAGAAAATGAGGCCCCTGATGGTCCATGCCACAGTTTACTAGTCATCCAAATCACAACAAATAACTTTCAGTAAGTTTCTCTTCCTTCTCTTGCAAAATGTCTCTGGAGAGAGGGAGATTTTTAACAGATTCTAGCAGATTTGTTACTTGTAATCAGTTACTAAAATGTTTCACTAATTTCATTTTCATTCCTGCTCACTAGTCACGCTAGGTTGCTTAGTTACAATTGTCATTTGGAATTACTTTTGCTCCATTACTTGACAAATGATGAGCTCTCTGACTGATTCTGATGTCGATACTGACAGAAATTGAATGTAACACTTTTTTCATCCTACCTAGTATGACTGCATGGTACGAATGTTACTGAAAAGAATCAATCTGAATGCTTTCCTCATAAAGAATGTTTCTCACAGTAATGTCAGTGAAACAACTTGCCTGGAGTGGAAGAAAGGCCAAAATAAATTGATGCAGAAAGATTTGTCTATTTATTCTGTGACAGGCATGTGCTTGAAGAGACAATGTGCTCACATAAACCTGTGCTTGATAAAATGCCATTGTCCTGTAGCAGCTGTCTTTACCTGTTCCACAGAATACTCTTAGGACAGGTGCCTAAACTGCCCAGAAATATGGGATACATTAGATCCTCAGAGCAGTGTCTCACTGAATTGCAACTGCAAAGTAACAGCTCTCAACTCTCTGCTTCCTCATCCCCCATTCTTTAGTGTCACAACTCAAAATGTCCCTCAGACATTCTTGGAGGTTCCAGGCCCAGGTCAGAAGCATTTGAGACCCTGGCAGGCAGCTGGAAACAGCTGTGATTTTGGGTTTGAACCGTGGGATGATTTAACAACCTTGCAGGAAGAACAAGAAGTCACAAAAGTTTAGATATTAGAGTAGAAGTAGTCACAAAGTAAAGGGAAGAATTTTTGAGTGCTGTACAAGGGGGTTTTGGTTTTGTACATGGGGGTCAGAGGTTTTAAGAAGGAGGGATTTTGACCATTCCTGTCCTCCCTCTTTCTTCTTCCTTACCTCCATGTTCTTGGTGATGTTGGCACTCACAGATTGGTTTAGAGTAGGAAAGCACCATTTAATATAGGTAATAGGCATTGGGGAAAAACTGTAACCATGTAACTTGTAATGTACCATATAAAAGATAGAAAAACACCACTTAATATAGGTAGTAGGCATTGGGAAAATCTATAAACATTTTAACACGTAATGTACCATATAAAAGAGAGCAGCAGCCCTGGGCAGGGAGAGAAGAAGCTGTCGGGAGTCAGAGAGGATGTCAGGGTGTGTGTGTGCCTCTGCCTGAGCTGTGAGCAAACCACAGCAGCAGAGAAGAAAATCTTTTAGATAACTTGCAATAAACAACCATGAGACCAAACAACAGAGACTGCTGAGCCTTTCTTTGGAAGCACGGGTGGAGGAGAGACTTTTCCACCACATGGAGCCACCCCCGACCCAGGGTGGTCTCCAGCACTTTAGTACCCTCCATGCTCCACTCCATTCACTTCACATTCCATCTTTACCCCATGCATTAATTTGCCATCTCTCACACCAGCTCCTTCTAAACCACACAGTTTAGTTAATAACAGCATTTGGCTCTTCCAAGTCAAGGATTTCTTATGTTGTGAGCTCCATCTGGTGATGTAACTGAATCCTTCTCTCCAGCCAATCTTCACAGTGCATGCAAGGTATTTTGTGCTAGACACGAGGGATCTGGAATTAAACAACACCAGGATATAAAGCCTTTCTGCTATTGGAATTTCTTTAAAGGGAACAGTAACTACAAGAGCTGCTGTGTGGCACAGGCAGTGCAGTCAGCTGGGGAGCCAGGCAGAAGGCCAGAGGGAAGTGGGGGAACATGGCCCAGCAGCTTCAGAGAGGACTGCCTCCATATCCACCCCAGACAGGTTCTGTCTGCAATGAGACACATCTCCTACCACAGATGCATCTTCCTGAGTTAATCCTTTTTGGAGCAGTGCCTTTTCAGAGTCACACACAGAATGGGCTGGTCTCCTGCTGTTGCAGAAAGGATCTTGTGGATTTGGTTGAACCACACTGACAGAGCAGTCAGAGGGAAACTGATTTCTCATTAGCTGTAGCAGCAGAGCACTTGGGCTTCCTCTGCTGTCAGCACAAATCTTTCCATCAGAACTTGTTAAAATTGGGCATCAGAGGCCAATAAAAAGATGACAGAGAAGAATAAAGCAGTTTTCCTCCCTGTATATCTAGCTCCCTTCAGAACTATAAGTAACACTGATGTGAAAAATCATAGCACCATGAGGAGAGGACAATTCCACTGTGATCAGGATTCAGTGGAAGTTCTAAAACTGCTGTGGGTGCCACAGGCTGCTGGACTGCATTTCATGCTGAGTTTTGACCACTTGCCCCCACATCCTACTGAGAAGCTGCTTTGAGGCTGACACACTTTTGGAATCACAGGCAAAACTTTGAAGATCAAGGAGGATCAGGTTCCCAGGAGGGGATGAAACAGAGTTACTTGGAACAAGAAAATACTTTCCTTATGCCTGCAAATCTCCAACCAGCCTCCTTTCCTCAATGGATGTCCTCCACTAAACCCTCATCCTGTGGTTTCCACTGAGTTATCCTGTCCTGCCTCATTGCCTATCCTCTCTTTTTGGTCAGGATCCCATCCACCAGAGGACTCAATTCTGAGCATGGACTTCTGAGAGATCTGGTTCAGACCCCTTTGCAATGACAACTATATCATAAGAATGCAGATACTAAGAGAAATGCACATTTATGTATGTTCCAGCTGCTCTCCCTCGGTTTCTCCCTTTTTGGGCAGCATATTTGGCTTCCTGGAGACATTTTACTGGGACATCAGCAGGGAATAAAGTGTGGCAGCAGCTCTCTGGCCACAGAGAGCAAAACAACTTTCCTTGGCATCATCCTGGGAAAGGCTGTGAGATCAGAGAAAAGAATGATAAGCAATTCTTATCTCCACTTGCTGCACCTGTTGTTGTGCACATGTGGAATGTTTTATGGAGATTTGTTTACCAAAGGGTGGTTTCTTAATTGGCCACTGGTGATGGTGTTTGGATTGAAGGACCAATTGAGCCCATCTGGATTGTGACTGCCTATAAGGGTGATGGGTTTCTTAATAATATAGAATAATAAAGTGATTTTTCCATTTCAGGGGAGGCTCCTGCCTTCCTTAGCAGACACCCATCTTTCCAAACCAAGAGAGGTTCCTCTAGAGAAAAGGTGCTGCAGCAGCAATGGAAGAGCAATGCTGCCATCTGCAGACACTCAGATTTGAAGCATCCTTATTTGGAAAGAGCAGCCATGTATTGATGTCATGCTGTCCTGCATTTTATCTTTATAACTCTAAATACATTTGTGAAGCACACTCTGCCATTGCCCAAGGCAGGATAATTTCAAATCATTATTTAGGCTCATTTATGACACACAAGGGGGAGGCATTATGCTGTCACAGTTGTATGGAGCAGTGAACATAGCACTGAAAAACTGGTGAGAAGTTCATCTTTATTAAAGGTATTAAAGCTCAGCTGAATCCTCCTTACAAATACTGAACAGTACATGGCACAGAAAACTGCATCAGAGAAAATTCTGCACATTGATTAATATACCAGAACTATTCTAAGCCTGCCATTAGTAGGAAATGATCACTGCTACAGAACTGTTTGCCTTGTGATAAAGGACAGGGTTATGTGATTCATAAAAGGACTTTTACACCAAAAAAAAAAGTATGATTTTTCAGGCACTTACACTATAAACAAGGCAAATGAAGACTTTCTCTCTTTCTTTTGTGATCATGATTTAATCCATGTACAAAAATACAACCTGAGTAATATAAAAGAATCAAACACAGCATAATTAACTGAGTAACATTCAGACAGTTTATTGGGTAAGAAGAAAGACCAGGAGGTGCTTTAGAACACATTAACAGATGGGCTACAGATCAGTTCATCTACCAGTGCACATTCATCACACTGCAATACAGCTCATCAAGAGTGACCTGAAAGAAGTTTCTGAAGTTTATATTCAGGGAAAGTAGCATGGGACAGGGAAAAGTGAGGTAGGGAAAGAGACCCAGCATCTTCATCACAAAGCAAACCAATAAATGAACCTCTCTTACCACTCAATGATTATATGTGAAGATTATTTTGGGCTAATTACATTGGTTAAGTCACCCTTTATGTTAATTCATATCTAAAATGCTTTCTAGTACTAACAAGCTTTTTGGAAAGCACAGAAATAAAGCACTTTTTACTTTCAAAGCTCTTTATAACAATGATATCAGCTCAGCAACTCTGTAAGTTAGGCAAAAATTAGCTGTTTTCTGAGACACAGAGAAGTTAAATACTTCCTCAAAACCATGGTGAAGATGTGTTAGTTATTACTAATATCCTTAAGAACCTGGAATGATACTATTTTTCAAAGAGAGGGAATTGGAGGCAACCAGCATCTGCTAGTAAGGAATTACCAAATTTTCACCTCAGTTTTACTATTAAAACACTTTTAATTCCCCCTACCTTGGAAAGTGTTCCACATATGTATTTTTGTAATAATGAGCTGTTTCATCTTAGTAACAAAAAGCACTGGTCCTTTCCAGCCCTAAGTAGACATCCCACCCAAGAAAGGGTAGTCAAGATGCAGTAAGAGTTACATACTCCACAGCACTAATGATCTTCCCATTATTACAATTACAGTTATCAAAGATACAGACCAAGTTACTTTAAGGAATTTAGCTGGAATACTGTGGTTTTTGTAAAAAAAGTAGAGGAAATTAACCATTCTTTGAAAGGGAAAACCATTAAAAACCAAGCTATCCTAAAATGAAGCACACAGCTGCTACAAAGGAAAGGATTAACCCAATAAACCTGCATATCCCCAGTTGCAAGGTTAACAGATTTGTCAGCTCAGCCCTTACTTATCCCTACAAAAGCTTTTGGTTTGCAGAAATGTGAAATGGATATTTGAGCTAGGCTCTTCTTCATTCTGTAGGTCCACGAAGAAGCAACAGCAGAAACTCTGTTGTGTGTATTTGCATTGAATAGTTTCCAAAACCTTCTGGATATCCCCCTTCATCCGAGCTGAACTCTTGCATTTTCTCCTTGTGCTTTTAATCCTAACAAGTATTTTGCTGTAGGAAGCAGCTGCTGAAGTCCATCTTTTCTTGTCCTGTGCCTAGCCAGATTAGAAAGATAATTTGCCCATTTCAATAAAAAAAAGATGAAACTGTGGCTCCTTAAATAGGCCTGCATTTCCATTAGCTTCAGCTCAGATATAACTGCTGGATAACACAAAGCCATAAAAGTAGTCTCTAAATAGTGTTACCATTTAATCTGGTACCATCAACTCAGCCCTAAAGGAACACTTGGCTCTTTCAGACTTACACCACAAGGGCATAATTCACCTGTGACAGATGCAGGGTAACACCATGTGAGTTTACTCCTAGTTTATTGCTTGTGTGTAAAAGCCTGACCCAGTGGTGACACACACACACACACACTTGTTCAACAGCAGGGCTGTGACCTGGCACCAGGAGCTCTCTCACCTGTGCCAATTCCTCTGAGCTTATCAGAGCTCCTGCAAAGGAGCTTTTCACAAAAACCTGTGTACAGCTACTAAATAACACAGAAGAGAATTCAGTTGCCACTAAGTAATATGTTGTGGATCATGTGGATCAAATCCATCTTTGCACTGGAAGGCACATATTCTCTCCATTATGTTTGGCATGTTTTTCACACAGCTACAGAGCTGCTGAAAGAAACAAATCTCCAAAGGGCCACATGAACAGCAAGTGGCAAGATCTGCAGGAGAAAACAAAGCAATGCTGTAAGGTATAGAGTGGGGAAAAGAGGTGGGGAACTCCCCTTCAGAGGTCACTTAATTGTGACTCATTAGGACTCCATTAGGAAAAATCTTGTTAACAAAATTTGTTTCTTCCCATTTCCAGTCCTAATTTTTATGCAGAGCAAATGCAATAATCCAGATTTGATTTTTGTAACGCTGTAACTTTCTTCTTTGGTGAAATGGGCTTCTTACAAGACATTTAATGATAATACTGTGAATAATACTTTAAATAAAGAGAGAAAAACAAATTGAAAAAAAAGCTTTTTTTAAAATCAAGAATTTGTTTTCCACCTACGTACCCACTAATCCACAGCTATTCAGAGAAATGTGTCACTCTGTCACCTCCCCCTAACTCAAAAACTGTCATTTCAGAGAGTAAATTCTATGCAAATAAAAAATGGAAACCATTTGTTTTTCTACCCATTAAGGGCTTTCCAGTTGCATGTTTGCATTTACATCTTCAGCTTTTGTAGAAGAATACAGATATACTGGTTTTGGCCTGAAGTTTGTGCAGTGGGCTATTTGTGCCTCATTTTAGCACTACAATCCACAGAGATTTATAACTTTGAGATTTCTAGACTATATGGGACAAGCAGAAGCAATAGTTCATGAATCAGTATCTAGTGCATTTCGGGGGGCTTGGAAATAAAAGCTCAAAATTTGGCTAGGAAAAACAAAACAAAAATTAAAACATACTAGAGATGAAGATGAAATACACTTAAAAGGAAGTGAATTAATGGCACCTACGTTGTGATGCTAAACATTTGGCAGTGTTTTCTGACTCCCATATGGGAGCCACTGGACTCTTTCACCACTATAAGAAAAGAAGTGATAAGAGAAATCATTGTGCTTGTGAAGTGAATGGAGAGTGTGATTTGAGGCTCTATCTTTCATAGAGTGAACTGACAGTGAAAAAATTACATAGCAGAAGGATGAGGTTCTTTAAACATTTCCTTGACCTGTCACCTTGTTCCTCACATCAAAGCCACACAGTTCTTCTGAAGAACTGATAAATCACTTTTTTGAAAGTATAAGCTGTGTTCTATAAGCTTTCCATGACCAGAAATCATAATTTCACTATCAACAGTGCAAGGTCTTTCCATTCTTCTCACTGTCCATAACGTCCATTTATTCATAAATTCATATTTATTCACTGTTAATTGGCATGAATAGTGAATTATGAGGCTTGACCCCACAGCTCTTTTCACAGTTTGGGCAGAGCACCAGCTGGTGCCAAGGTAATGCCAAAGACATAGAAAAGGCCCAGCAGTAGGTTGAGTTTGGCTGTCCGCTGAGGAATTTTGCAGAAGTTCTGACTCCGGAATTGTCTTTCCAGCGAAAATGCCATGGGGATGGTGAGCAGTGGCAGTGCCATGCTGATGGTATAACGTGTGGCCAGCACACAGAAAATCAGGTAGGGCAAGAAGAGCAGCACAGTGTAGAGGATATAGGAGAAGGTGGGGCCAATGAGGATGGCCAAGGTGACAATGCCCGCCTGCCGGTCCGACTCCATGTCCCGTGTGTTGTTGCTGTGCAGGATGGCCTCGGTGCTGAGGGCCAGAGGGACAGCGTAGAGCAGGGGTGACAGAGACAGGTAACCAACCTGCACTGCGTGGGCAAACATCACAGCCAGGGGCCCAAAGGTGATCAGGATCACCACGTCGCCAAGCGCAACGTATTTAAATCCAATTCCTGTGGCAAGACACAAGGATAAAGTCAAGCATCATTAAATAATTCAAATGACAGAAGAGCATGGATGACATAACAGTTCCCATAGGAATATTCCTATTCCTGAAACGTAAATTTTAAGGAATTTAGAGATTTTAAAGGAGCTAAGATTTTAGTTAGAGATAAACCTTACTAGAGTTAATTCAAATAAATGAGTAGGCCGTGATGAAGTTATGAGTTAGGAGTTAACTAATAATTGATTGCTTGTCAGCACAATGTTTAGTTAGCTGGGTTTATAATGAAGAATATAAAAACTAACAAATAGCTTTTAGGAACATAAGACAATTGTGGGCCTCCTCTGCTCTGAAACCAACTGAAGACAAGGAATGGGAGTTCTACCAAGAGTTCATTTGTCATATTGGCATTGAAAAGGTAGAAAGGTCAGAACGAGGAAGACTTCATTGACTTCCTCATTTTGGGACCCCTCCCCATGAAAGGGACACCGACCCATTTCAAGGAACAAACCACTGCATTCTGAATGGCTTTTGGAGTGATTAGCATACAAAGCAGGGAATGGGATGTACCAAAATGATGAATATGGATTTGTATTTTGGATATTCAATATTTGTATGGATAAAAAGACTCTGTAATCACCTGGAAGCTGCGGTGTGGATTTGGGAGTGATCCCACACACAATAAACACACATTTTTCAACTTTAAACTGTTAGAGAGTTTTTGTCCATCACAGTTGGATATTGGTACTAGATCAATATCCATATTTTTAAATAAATCATTCCCATATTTCTATATATCCAGCCTTGATGCTGTTGAGGCAGGATAGGAATGAATAGACTTTGTTCAGAAGGCTGCGAGTATAACTGATTTATTTATCACTCTTTATATTGGTCCTGAAGTAAAAACATCTCACCTATTGATGTGCAGTGAAAGACATGCAGTACCAAAACCTAACTATAAACAATGTGAACAACAAGAAGATAAAGAACCTTATTTACATTCTTCTCAACAGTTTCTCAGGCTTCTGTCTGGTTAGAAACTTTCCATTTCTCTCTGAGAATACCCACACAGCCTTTCTCATAGGAACATTACAAAACAACCAAAGCACATGCAGCTATGGACAAGAAACACATTATCTCCTTCTTTTTTAAGGTAAGAATTTCTCCAGACAAAAAATGTAAGGGCCAGGTTTTAATGCCCATCTAGAAAGACCTGTCTTTTCAGAAACCTACAGAAATAAGGTATTTTTTTTTCAGTGTGATCATGTATACGAAAACCTGATCCTAAAGAAATATAGAAAATGCTCAGAACAAAATGCAAAAAATGACAAGACAGTTTCAGGGAAACCCGCATAACTGAAATTCTGACAGTTAGAAACTCAGCTGTTTTTTCTTCCCCTACTAATGATGTTTGTATCTGTCTATCCAACACAGGAAGACACTAAAATATCCTTGTCTTATTAAGGAGAATCACACACTGTACAGCATTCACAGTGAAGCTCCATCTAAAGAATAACAACGAAACATTCCAAAACAAAGTAACATTCCCAGCAAAGAAAATATGCCATTAGCAACACTGCTAAAGGATATGAGATAAACTTCACAAAAAGATTCAGCAACAGTTCTGGGAAGCATCTAAAGCCATATTTGTAAACAGTAATGCCTCAACACCACTATCTAAATGAAGATGTTAGTATGACTCTTCCCACAATATTCAATTGCAAAGAATGTAACTTTATGTACCAGTACTTCAGGAAACACCACACATATTTTATTGCAGTGCACTGTGTCTTCTAGAAGCCTCTTGACAATTCTGCTGATTCTATCACTTCTACAAGCAGATTCACAACTAACGGGATGCAGCACTTACCTCCGGTATAAAGGAAGGAGCTGGAAAGTCCTCCAAAGTAAATCAGGGCCAGGTGCTCCAGCTTGAGCGTCGAGACAGCGTAGAGACCAGCAGCGCAGATACAGCCCACGGTGTAGAGAAAAACTCCAAACCGCACCACATCCTGCGGCTCCAAAATCTGGTCCACCAACGTCCTGTCATCACTCTTCTTATGATCGATGCCTTTGGAAAAGTCATAATAGGTGTTCACCAAGTTGCCGGCCCCGTGCACAGCCAGGACGGTCACGGCGCTCCCCAGCAGCAGCCCCGGGTCCAGCGCTCCCTCGGCGCGGTAGGCCAGCGCGCTGCCCAGCGCCACGGGGGTCAGCGAGGCGCTGAAGCTCCAGGGCCGGAGCGCCAGCACGTAGGCCGCACACTTGTGCCTCCAGCTGCCGGGGGCGGCTCCCTCAACGCCCGCCAACGCCGCGCCGCCGCTCTCGCTGCCGCTGCCGCGGGGGCTCTCGGCGCTGATACTGATCTTCTGCACCAGCTCCGCCGGTCCCATGCTCGCCCCGCCGCCTCGCAGCGGCAGCACCTAGAGGGGGAAGGGCCGCTCGTTAGCGGGGCCCGGGCGGAGCGAGGGGCGCCGCCGCCGTCACGGCCGGCGGGAGATGCGCGGGCGCCGCCATTACGCGGCCGCCGGCCTGCGCGGCCTCGCCACCCCCGCGGCCCCGCGCCAAGAGTTCCGCACCTGCCGGCACCTCCCGCTGTCAAATTAAAACGAAAATTTAGCGGCCCGCGGTGTCACGCGAGGCAGCGAGGGGGTCACCCCGCAGCACGCGCCGGCACTACGATTCGTGTCATAGCCGCCACGACACGAAGCCTGGCGCGGACACAGCCGCCCTTGCGCTGTCACGGGCAGCCGGACACATTTCGGCGGAGCACGGCGCGGCAGTGCCCTCCCCGCTCCCGTCACGCATGCGCAAAGCGCACTCGGGGCTCAGCTTGCGCCGGGATGGAGCTTAAAGCTCCTCTGGTTTCATCCCGCCATGGGCAGGATATCTTCCACTGGCCCAGGCCCCATCCAACACTTCTATGGATGGGGCAGCCACAGCTTCTCTGTGCCACGACCTCCCCAAACATTTTCCTAACATCTAAACTGAATTTCCTCTCTTTTAGTCTGAACCTGTTCGCCCTTGTTCCTGGTTAAGAGTCCCTCCTTGTATGCCCCTCCTGGTACTGAAAGGCTGCTCCGAGATCTGCACACAGCCTTCTCTTCTTCCACAACAGCACCGCACAGCTCGGTGTCACTTTCTGAGGGTGCCTCAATCCCATTGTCCATGTCGCCGACAAAGTTGGTGAATACTATCAGCCCCAGCACCACCCCTGAGGGACGCCACTCGTCCCTGGTCTCGATGTGGACAATGAATCGCTGACCGCAACTCTTTACGCGCGTCTATCCAGCTAGTTCTTTATCCAGCGAGTGGTCTATCCATCAAATCCACGTCTCTCCAGTTCAGAGACCGGGATGTCATGCGGAACGGTGCCAAACGCTTCACACAAGCTCGAGCAGGCGATGATAGCTACCTACCCATGCTGCAGCCCGGCCATAGCCGGCACCTCACGGAAGGGCGGAAGCCGGCGTCGGGAAGGCGGGCCTACTGGGTAAACCCAGCCATTCTATTGGTCAGCTTTACTGCCACTCAGTCTCCACTGCCTTGATGATTGGTCGAAAGGCGGCTGTCCTTGCGGTTCTTTGGGTCAGGGGCGGAGATTTGAGCGCGTTTTCCCCGTTTCTCTTTTCCTATTGGTCAGACGAGATGCCGATCAAGGCATTCCTGGGCGCCTATTGGCCAGCGGCGGCTCGCCGGCGCTGCGGGCGCGGCGGCGGGGCAGGCACGGGCCCGGGGCCCGGAGTAGGGGAGGCGGCGGCGGGTGAGTGAGTGAGAGCGGCGGTGCCTGTCATCATCATCGGCTCCCCTTCCCCTCAGCTCCCGCTTCCCGCCCGCCCCGACCTGCCCGAGCCCCCGGCCGCGCGGCTCTGCCGCCCTGCGGCCCCGCCGGCCGTGCTCGCCTCGCCCCGCCTCACCCTCCCTCACGCTCGGCCTGCGGCGCTCCCCCAGCCCCGGCTCGGGCCCGCCGCGTTCTGTGGCCCTGAGGGAGTGCCAGGCACCGGCTCCGGGCTGGGTTGATGTCAGTATCCACCCCCCGCGCTGCTCTTTGATGCGGAGCCTCTCCTGGGCTCCTGCCAGCAGCCGCCTCACCTGTGGTCCCGCTGGATGTCTGCGAGCGCGTGTGGAATATTTGGGGAGAAGCAGTTGGAGTTCTGGTGTTAGTGCTTGGCTTGGTCTTATGTAATCTGAATATGGGGGAGCGTCAAGCGTCTGAAATGTTTTTGACATAAAGAAAGGCTCCCGAGAAAGTTTGTTTATGTGTCATGCTAGGAAACCCCCTGTTGCAATGATTGGTGTTGCTATAACTGGACCCCCCATCTCTAAATATCTGTTGGAGAATGTAACACTTGCCAGTGCTGAGTCTTCCTTGTGTTGGTGTAACACTGAGATTTCTGTGAAGAAACTTGGATGAAAGTGTTCAGGGAGGAGTCAGATATGATCGTGATATAATCCTTGGAATGGTTGTGCTTACTTATTATTGGTAATTGCAAACCCTGGTTTCACCCTGCTGTTTTTCAACTGTTGCATTATTCTTGATTTAAGATTAGATCACCCTAGAGGACCTGGCCTACTGTAATGTATTTTGGTATTTGAGGAACTAGAGAGCAAATAGGCTGGGTGTCATGATACGTGGTGATACAGTTTTATCATGGAGTGTAATGCCTAAGGAATATAGTCATTACTTGTAATTTTATGGTCTACACAGCATCTTTATGGTTATTTTGGGAACAGTTAGGAGGGAAGGCCTTACGAGAGAAGCTTGGAGATTTCAATTCAAGCAGTAAAAAATGTGTCTCTCTGAAGAATTTACAGGACTTGATGCCCCTGAGCCCCAGCACACTACCACCATGTCGGGCACTGTGTCCATTCTCCAGCAATTTGCCAATGGCTTGAAGAGTCGCAGCGAGGAGACGAGGGCGAAAGCTGCCAAGGACCTGCAGCATTATGTCACCATGGAGCTGCGTGAGGTGAGTGCTACAAATGGGATTATTTATCTTTGTGCATCATCTGAGTGTAGATTATTGGGCTGGGTGCCTTGGGAATGGAGGTTTTTGGAATATGGAAGCTGGTCTCAGGGAAGAAATGGGGCACAGTGGAGAGCTTGTCTTTGCTCCCTGGCATGTAGGAGAGGTGAGCAAGTTGGTGACACAAACGGGTAGTCAAATACCAGAATAAATAAACTTGCTGCATATAGGTCACAAATAAGAGAAACTTTTTTTGAGCTTGTAATGTATGGTTGATTTAATGTCTTTCTGTTTAAGTGGCATATGAAGCACTGTCTTTTTGGAGGTTTTGGAGCAGGAGGGAGGAAGAGAATGCTGAAAGCTGATTTGAACTTTTTGCTTTTACAGATGAGTCAGGAAGAATCTACCAGGTTTTATGATCAGCTGAACCATCACATATTTGAGCTGGTCTCTAGCTCTGATGCAAATGAAAGGAAGGGTGGCATTCTGGCTATAGGTAAGTGAAAGTGCATAATGCCTCTGCTGAGTTTTCTCTTCATGCAACTATCTTTAGGGACACATTTCAAAAGGAATGAGCTTTTATGGTCGGGGTCTGATATCTGACAGCTCAGGATACTGGGTGTGTTCTAGTTGCTGGCTCTGAAAATCTGCCTGAAGTGTCAGCATGGGAGCTACTGAGAATGGCTGAAAACCTGGTACTTAATGGACTTTCAGCTCTTCTGGGAGTTGAGCATCAAATGTGAATGCTGAGCTCATGAAAATTCTGTTCTGGAGCTCGGCTGAGAACACTTTGTACTGCCCCTTTATATGTTTCAGGCTAGGCTGACTTTCTCAACTCTCTTCCATCTGGAAAGATTGATTCTTGTTATTTAAATTTACCTGGCTCTATAACAGTAACTTGCATCCCCAAGAGGGGCTCACATAGCTTCTGCTGTGATTGTGATCAGCCTCTCCATTAGTGGCTCTGGCTGTGTGCTCTCTGTGAGATTGCAGAGCTGCCTGAATCCACACTCTATGGGAAGTCAGCTTGCATAAATACTTTGCCTTCCAGGCAAAGAGCCTGTATTGTAGCTGTTACTTCTTAAATAGCCAAAGAGATGTTTATGGTTTAGGCTCACAGACATAATCATCCAATCCCAATGTGTTTGAAGGCAGCGTAAATCCCTTAGAGAAATCTTTATTGATAACATCAGGTCTTAAGCTTACAGTATCACATTCAAATTGCTTTGTGAATTTAATGATGTTGAAAGCTGCCAGCTTGACAACCCTGATAGCCTCTTTATCTATAAAACAAGTGCAACCCAGGCACTGGCAACAAAAGCTTCTGCCATGCTGGTGTCTGAGGAATTGCCTCCACCCTGACCAGGAGAGACTGTCTCTAGGGCTGAGGAGGAGAGCATTTCCTTGGTCTCTTCAGTCTTTGACCTCTCTTGTGAGGTGGACTAGCTATAGTAGTTGCATGCAGATGTATGTCTTTCTATTAGGAACAGGTCTGTGATCCCAGGGTGAATTACTTTTTTTTCTCTTCTAAAACTAAAAATGGGGAAAATCTATGAGGCTACCAGATGCATTTTTCCACTCACTTGAAAACTTCAGGCTCAAAAGAATGGTGGCCTTTTCCTGTGCTTGATTTTTTATTTTTTTTTTTCACCCTGTGGATTTTTAGTTTAGAGGGACTTAATAGGAAACTTTAAGGAATGTGTAGGGAATACTAGCTGTCATCCAGGGATTTTCTGCTGTCTGCCTTATGACTCTTTGGGAGAACTGCAGCACATGAGAACTACAGCATTGCTCCCTTTCTCTGCAGCAAGTCTTATCGGTGTTGAAGGAGGCAATGCCACCCGTATTGGCAGGTTTGCCAACTACCTGAGGAACCTCTTGCCATCCAATGACCCTGTTGTAATGGAGATGGCTTCCAAGGCTATTGGGCGGCTTGCAATGGCTGGTGACACCTTCACAGCTGAGTATGTGGAGTTTGAGGTGAAAAGAGCTCTGGAATGGCTGGGAGCTGACAGGAATGAAGGTCGTAGACATGCAGCTGTAAGTGATGCCTTTTTATTTTCCTGAAATAGTTGGGATTAGTGAACAGTGGTAGGAAATATGCACAGAAATCTTCAGAAAAGCTTTGGTCAGGAATGGGAATGGTTGCCAGTCCATATCTGAGAATCTGTAATGCTGTCATGGCAGACAGTGTGCTGCTTCATTGCTTCTCCATTAGCTCAGTGACTAATGAAGACCAAGACTCTGTTATGCTGGGAATTGTCAGAGTGTGGGGATGGAACAGCTCACAGATGTTGACAGTCTAAACAAATGGTGCTACACTGTAAAAGTTATGAGGTTTGTCTCTGTGTGTCTCATCTTTCAGATTGTTGCTGTTTCCCTCCCCACCTCCAGGTTCTTGTCTTGCGGGAGCTGGCAATCAGCGTGCCTACCTTCTTCTTCCAACAAGTGCAGCCGTTCTTTGACAATATATTTGTGGCTGTGTGGGATCCCAAACAGGCCATCCGAGAGGGAGCTGTCTCTGCCTTAAGAGCCTGCCTTATCCTTACCACGCAACGGGAGCCAAAAGAGATGCAGAAACCCCAGTGGTACAGAGTAAGAAAATAAATTTGTTTTGAAGCAGCCCCTTATAATGCAGATGGTGAAGTGCCAGTTTTCAGAAGAGCTGGCTAAGCTAAGAACCTGTCACCTTTGTCAGTAAAAAAACTGCCTCTCCTTGAAAGGGTTGAAAATACAATAGCTTTTAAAGTGAGTAGCTCTTTCAGCCTACTGCTGCAAAAGTAAGCAAGGTTTAACTCCTTCAAGGTTACATTGTTCTATCTGCAACTCATCTTCAGCTGTTGAACTTGACCTAGTTTTATAGCCATGCAATTATCTAGTTTAATCTCTTTCTAGTAGAGGGTTTTATTAGTGTAGATAAAACATAAGTGCGAAAGGTAAGAATTCTTATGTCTGAACCTTTGCTGCCATTGTCACATGAATTCAAGCTTGGTGATATCAAGTGAGTTTTTGGCAGTGCAGTCAGATGTTATGCATTTGAATTTCTTGTAATCAAATAAGTGCTGCAGATAGCAATGAAGCTGATACCATGTTGTTGGATTAGTGCTGCTGAAAATGCTCTGCAGCAGAGTCCACAACTTTTGGGTGAATCAGAATTTTATTGCCTTATATTTCTTTTATTACTCGGTTGAGGTTTGTGGCTACTCTTGGAAAATTCAGAATGTCAGTAGCTCTTGACTGACAGTACTACTTCATTTCCACAGACTTTGTTTCTGCCTTGTCACTGAGATTTTTTTCTTTTCCCCCAAGCATACATATGAAGAGGCTGAGAAGGGCTTTGATGAGACTTTGGCCAAAGAGAAAGGAATGAATCGTGATGACCGAATCCACGGTGCCTTACTGATCCTCAATGAGCTAGTGAGAATCAGCAGTATGGAGGGAGAGGTGAGCAAAGGAGCAAGGTGGTGATTATGGGGGTTGATTGAGAGTATACAGCAGCTCTGCAGTCTGTGGAAATATCTTAGTGTTGCAATGGGTTTGTTGAGTGCAAAACTCATCTCGTTGAGCATTAAAGTGTGTTAGAGAATTAGAAGGGACAAGTTTGGGCTGAGGAGGTAATAAGCTCTGACAGAAAGTCTATTACCTTGATTAAATACAATGAAAAATGTTTTTTCTAAGGAATGAGGACTCTCTTGCATGTTAGATACTCAAATATTTTTGCTGGATTTTACTCAGTTGATGTTTTACAGCCGTTTCAATATTGATTATACAGGATGCTATTCAGGAGATTTGGGTAACACTGTACTGAGAGTATCTTAGTTACATTTTATTTTTTTAATGTTTCTCTACTTTGTCCAGCGCCTTAGAGAGGAGATGGAGGAGATCACTCAGCAGCAGCTTGTTCATGACAAGTACTGCAAAGACCTGATGGGCTTCAGTACCAAGCCTCGCCACATCACTCCCTTCACAAGCTTTCAGTCTCTTCAGCCCTCTCAGTCAAATGCTTTGGCTGGTCTCCTGGGGTACAGTGCTCACCAAGGAATTATGGGTTTTGCAACCTCTCCTGTCCCAGTAAAATCTACTTTGGTAGAAAGTCGATGCTGCAGGGATCTCATGGAAGAGAAATTTGATCAAGTATGTATTTGTTCCTCAACTTGTCTCCCAACATTGTCAACATCTGTTCTGCAAGAACAGATGTTCTCCATGTTTTTACTTAGCAGGCAATACCAGCTAGTATTGAACTGAGCCTTCAAAACTCAATATTTACATGTATTGTGGCTTTGTAATTGTCTGTCTTGGGGCAAATTGTTTATTTCCTTTTGGAAGCAGTCTTGCTTTTCCTTTTCTTTGATGGACTCTGAAGCAAAATGTCAGTAGAATGCCTAAAAGCACACAGGTAATAAACATTTGTGTGCTACTGCCGATGGCCATTCTTTTAAAGCCTAATCTATTTCCTTCCAGGTCTGTCAGTGGGTTCTCAAGTGCAGAACCAGCAAAAATTCTTTGATCCAGATGACAGTTCTCAATCTGCTACCACGATTGGCAGCTTTCCGTCCTTCAGCATTCACAGGTGACAAGATGCATGGTTGGATGTTAGAAATATTGGGGAATTTGAGCTGGAAGTTATCCAGATCTCTGTGGTCCAGGTGAACTTGTGCAGCACACCAATTGTGATGCTGGTCTGATGAGCACATTCCTCTGTGGGAAGACAGTCTTTTTTTCTGAATAAGTGTGACTTGATAGCTGATGCCAGAATGTTGCTCTGATGAAGAAAATACATTGAAATCTATTGTCAGAATTTGGTGATCAATACCATAAGACATAAACACCTCCTTTTTTTGTTTTCTCCTCAATATGTCAGACTTAGAGGAGAATTCTCTCATGCTCTGACTCGGTATATGCCAAATATTGTTAGAGTTCTCTTCCTTTTTCTCAGTGGCATGTACTGGGAAATACCTGCCAGCTTTAAAGCAGTTTAGTTGATTTATCAAGCAAGTTTAGGAAAGTATCAGAGTTGGAGCTCTTAGTGGGTTGTAACAATTTTTCCTTTAATTATTCCAAATTTCTAATCAATCACCATGAAACCAAGATGCTTGGATCTTATATGTGTTTAAAACCTCTTGCAGTGAGGGTGTTTTATAGCTCTTTTATTCTGATGATTTTTCTTTTTAAAAACAAAGCCTTTGTTTATTATATGGGGACATGTTTGCCACTGATCACATCAGCAAATTTAATATTACTATGTCTGTTTTCTAGTTTTACACTTGTAAATGTTTAGTTGGAAATGTTATGCAGCTGTATAAACCTAAGTGAATTCTAATATCTGTATTGTTTTCTCTTATGGGCAGCTGATCAGTATCTTCCAGACACCATGAATCATGTTCTCAGTTGTGTGAAGAAGGAGAAGGAGCGCACAGCAGCCTTCCAGGCCTTGGGTTTGCTTTCTGTGGCCGTGAGGTCTGAGTTTCAAGCTTACCTACCAAAAGTCCTTGAAATCATAAAAGCAGCTCTTCCCCCAAAGGACTTTGCCCACAAGTAAGTATGTGAAAGTTAGAGGAAGAAATGGAAACATTTGCTCTTTATATAATTTTTGTAATGTGGGATCAAATTCTTGTAGTAAAATCAGAAGTGTTTCTGTGAGAGTGATAGCACAGAAGGAGGATGAGGAAAGATGTTTGAAAAATAGCAGCTCCTAGTAATTTTGTGGTCCTTTTCCAGGAGACAGAAGTCTGTGCAGGTTGATGCCACAGTCTTCACCTGCATTAGTATGCTGGCACGAGCCATGGGACCCAGTATCCAGCAGGACATCAAAGAGCTTTTGGAACCTATGCTGGCTGTGGGCCTGAGGTAAGCATAAATCTGTTTTGCTGTTAGCTGCAGGATGGCATTGTCAACCATACAGAGTGAGATCTTAAAAGTTTTCAGATTGATAAGGAAGAGTATTGCTTTTAAGTTGACATAAGTGATCTTTCAGAAGATCACTATAGCTGTTTCAGAAGAACGGTATCTTTTAACTGTTAACGTGTCTGTTGTTTAAGAGAATTCATATCTCAGTAAAGAATTCTTGTTGTAGAACAGCTAGTCCAAAAGCAGTCTCCTTTATTTTCCACTATTCAATCATGTTTGACAGCAGCCTGTGAAATTTTTGAAAGCATCTGACAGCCAGTAGACTTGTGCCATATCAAACTGGCAGAGAAGGAGAGCTGAAGTGCTGAGTAATTGATCCTGGCTTCTTTCACCTTTGTAGCTGCCACTCCTTATTGGAGGAGTTCATTAAGTTGTTAGTATGGAAAGGTGTGGAGAATGTTTTCATGTAGCACAACGCTGTTTAAATTATATTGTCATCTGGAAGTAAATTTAGTTGCTTTTTTGTTTAAAAAAACCTAAGTGTAAGAAGTCATTTAGATTTGTAACAGTATTACAGCAACACTGGCTAATGTAGTGATGTCCCAGCAGTCCTGAGACTTTGCTCACCCAGTTTATACAGGAAGGTCACCTCGTGCCTCAGTTCACACAAGGACCCTGTGCTCTGCTTGCAGATGTTGCTCTTGTGTGTGAATGCCCACAATTATATTCTGATTGGCAAAGGCATAAATAACCAAAAAGGTGAAATATGCACATCATTGTTTCTTTTCTAATGACTTTTGCTTGTTTTTTGCCCTCAGCCCTGCTCTAACAGCTGTGCTGTACGATTTGAGCCGTCAGATCCCACAGCTGAAGAAAGATATCCAGGATGGGCTGCTGAAAATGCTCTCTCTTGTTCTGATGCACAAGCCTCTGCGACATCCAGGCATGCCAAAGGGCCTTGCCCACCAGCTGGCCTCCCCCAGTCTCACCAACATCCCAGAGGCCAGTGATGTGGGGAGCATCACCCTTGCCCTGCGTACACTCGGTAGCTTTGAGTTTGAAGGTAAGATGAAATAAGGAAGCAGGGGGCAAGGGCATATGGGATAGAAACAGCTGGAGCATTGGAGTAGAGTACAAGTAGCAGAAAAATTCTGGGGGCATGTTCTTTAAACTCCTGTTCTCTGGTAAAACTGGTAATTGAGGTGTAAACCTGTGTTTAACTACCCATCTTGCTCTTTTCAGGCCACTCCCTGACTCAGTTCGTTCGGCATTGCGCAGATCACTTCCTGAACAGCGAACACAAGGAGATCCGCATGGAAGCGGCCCGCACGTGCTCTCGCCTGCTCACACCCTCCATCCACTTGATCAGTGGTCATGCCCATGTGGTCAGTCAGACAGCAGTGCAGGTCGTGGCTGATGTCCTCAGCAAACTGCTTGTAGTTGGAATAACTGACCCAGGTTAGTGTGGAATTCAGAGAAAAGGATTCTACTACCACATGTTAATTTTATCATGTGGGCGGGTGATGATGTTATGAATAGAAATAGAATTTGTAATAGAATTTGAACATATTTGCCGCTAAACGTAATCTGTCACTCTTGGTAAATTAGAAAAAAAACTCTCCCGATTTCTTTTTCCACATCTTGATTTTTGAGGTATTAATAGAACACTAGTGTGCCCTTGGTAATCCTTTGAACTAAGTAGAACACTGAGACTCCTTTTGCTGCTGTTATGGGTCACAGCCTTAAATTTATAGTTTGGAAAGGAGTTGGTCCTTCTTGTTGAAGCTTTCTACTTGATTTTTTTCATTCTTCAGTTGAACTCATCTCAGGTTGCCACATAGCATCCAAAAGTGGCACTTGCAGGTGCAAGAGATTGGTACTGTACTAACTTGGTTGTTGGGGCATGTTGAGCAGCACGGAGATTTCTGGGCTGACAACGTGTTTTTTGTGTGTGAAACACTGATGTAGTGTCTTGCTCTGGGGAAGCTCTTGTGTAGAATTTTTGAAGCTGTTTTGTGAATAAAGGCAAAAAGGTGACAGGAATTTAGTGCATTTAAAGAGAAATAAATGTGTTCTTGCAGACCCTGATATACGTTTCTGTGTGTTGGCTTCTCTGGATGAGCGGTTTGATGCTCACCTTGCCCAGGCTGAAAACTTGCAAGCTCTTTTTGTGGCCCTGAATGATCAAGTGTTTGAAATCCGAGAGCTGGCCATCTGCACTGTGGGACGCCTGAGCAGCATGAACCCTGCCTTTGTCATGCCTTTCCTTCGAAAGATGTTAATCCAGGTAAGGAGGAGGGATGCCTGCAGGTAAAACACCGTAATTGATGTTGAGACTAAGGTGGTGTTAAAGAACTGGGCTATCTAGCTGTAAATGCATGGAGAGTGGAGGAATCAGTCTCTTGGAAAATAGTTCTTGCCCAGCTTAGTGGGTTTCAGCAGATCTTTCTCATGATAGATGGTTGGACTGAAGCTCTGTGGATGTATTAGAAAGGAAAGGAAGGATAGCAGTTGTTATTTCACCCCTAGTCATCATGCTGGAGTGCTTTCCATCTCTGTTGAGGAAGAATGTTGTGTGGTGCTTTTAGGTGAATGCATGGTACCTCTTTGTAAACAGACTTTGGAGCCATCACTTTTATGCTAATTAATTTTAGCTTAATTTAGAATAAATGGTAACAGAGTGAGATGTAGAACAGCCTTTGCAAGTACTGAATTGAAGTGACAGAAGGAAATGCAAGAATTTTTACCTGCCTTTATTTTTTTCCTGGTTTGCTTGCTTCCATTGTCTCTTGTGCAGATTCTAACAGAGCTGGAGCACAGTGGTGTTGGCAGAATCAAAGAGCAAAGTGCCAGGATGTTGGGTCACCTGGTTTCTAATGCTCCACGCCTCATCCGTCCCTATATGGAGCCTATCCTTAAGGTAGAGTCTCTACCTTTCCTGGTGACTTTGGAATGAAATGACACAGCAAGTGCTTGCATGACCCTCAGGAGCTACAGTTCTTTTGCTTCATCATAGCAGGAAAGAAAACAAATTGGTGTAGATGTTACTCACAGGAATGCACATAGGTGATAGTTTAGCCCAGTTTAATTCCAGATTTGCATAATGCTTATGATACTCAAGTTTCTTTTACTGTTGAAATTCTTACTATGATTGTGGGGCCAATTTCAGATGTAAACAAAAGGAAAGATAATTTTCAGTACTCTTTAAACACATTATAATTTGTCCCACTGTCATCCACCAGGCGCTGATTGTGAAACTGAAAGATCCTGATCCAGATCCCAATCCAGGCGTGATTAACAATGTCCTGGCTACTATAGGGGAACTTGCACAGGTAGGGATATACTGCAGGTACCTCTTTGCCATGCTTGTTAAGGTTTTTCGGAATCCTGGATGAAGGATGAATTTTTTCTTTCAATAGGTCAGTGGGCTGGAGATGAGGAAGTGGGTGGATGAGCTCTTCATTATAATTATGGACATGCTACAGGACTCCTCCCTGCTGGCTAAAAGACAAGTAAGTGTTTGCAACTGTGCTAAACTTGATAGCTGTATAAACTTGATACATATATGAACTTGATATGATATAGTGACCAGAGCTGCAACAAAATATCCACATGTCCCATCATAGCTGCTAAAATGAAACTTTAAATCACTCAAGTCTCTAGTGGAGTTGCAGCCGTGGTACACAGGTGAGTGTTTACAGTGCCTGTTGTGAAATAATTCAGGGCTGTTAGAGGAAAAAGAAGAGGGAAAAGAAAGCTGTTTTTATTGGAAGGCTTGGACTCACTGAATTGAATGTTTATTTGAATTGTACCTCTGAGTGAGAGCAATTGTGACATCCTAAGATATTGTTAATTATTACTTTATTTATTATTGCTTATAGAAAAATGTTCTTTATAGAGGCTTTCCAACCATGGACTGTGATTTGCAGTGTGATCTAAAATGCTCAAAGAAACTTTACCAAAGTTGCATGACTGATGTATCAGCAGGCATAATAAATTCCCTGGTCAAAACTAATCTTCTTTGGGTTTCATGTTTGTAGGTGGCTCTTTGGACACTGGGGCAGCTTGTGGCTAGCACTGGTTATGTGGTAGAACCATACAGGAAGTACCCAACTTTGCTGGAGGTGCTTCTGAACTTCCTGAAGACTGAGCAAAACCAGGGCACCCGCAGAGAGGTATGAGCATGAAACTATCACACAACCACTTAGCAAAGCTTTTTGGGAAGAGAGAGGTGCCAAATAAATGTGCCTGCATAGATTTGAGACAGGGAGGGAGACATCATTGTTGTGGCTGAGCAAAATGCAATAAGCAGAAATAAGAGAGTGCATGTGTTAAGCCAATGAAATGGCTTCCAGAAGCTGGATGAAAAACACTGTTTTTCCCAGGCAGTCACTTCAGTTCCAGATCTTCCCTCTTAAATTATCAGGATCTTTTCAAATATGGGGGTTTGAATGTTGTGTTTGGCCTTAGTGATGAAGTTCTGGTGAATTTTCTTTGTGTCTTTTCAGGCTATTCGTGTGTTAGGGCTGCTGGGTGCTTTGGACCCTTACAAACATAAAGTGAACATTGGCATGATCGATCAGTCACGAGATGCTTCAGCTGTTAGCCTCTCGGAGTCCAAATCCAGCCAGGATTCTTGTAAGCATCTCAATTTCTTTCAGATAGATAGCTTTATGATTTACAAACAGAGCTTGACTGTTTTGTTACCAGTTTGTCTCTTCTTCTTAAAGAATTGTTAGTATACATTTTTCAAATTTACACTTAGGTGTTCCTGAACCCATATTCAAGACCTTTTAATACCAAGCACATTTCACTTCCTTCTTTCTTCTAGCTGACTATAGCACCAGTGAGATGTTGGTGAACATGGGCAACCTCCCTCTGGATGAGTTCTATCCAGCTGTCTCTATGGTGGCACTGATGAGAATTTTCCGAGACCAATCCTTGTCCCAGCACCACACTATGGTAGTTCAGGCCATCACCTTTATTTTCAAATCCCTTGGACTGAAGTGTGTGCAGTTCCTGCCCCAGGTCATGCCAACGTTCCTTAATGTAATACGGGTGTGTGATGGTGCCATCCGAGAGGTGAGTGTGCCAGGGACCACTCCTTGCTGCTCCACTGTATGAAATTAAGAATCCATTTCCTTGAAGAGACTGTGACTGGCTTTGGGCATTGCTGTGCTATGTGTCGATGCCAAGCACACTGCAGAAGTGAGGTTCAGCTTTGCTTTTTCCCTTCTGTGAGCAATTACTGGAATGCCCAGTGCAAACAATTTCTCTGCTTTTTATTGAAATGGCTGCTTCTGAGCATAATCCTTGGAAGGCCAGTATTTGATATTGTGTTTTTACCAAGCTGTTCTTGTTCAGGAGAACATCTGTGCAGCTTCCAGATCTTTCAGTGATCTCTGTGTTAATACTCAGTGGCAAACAATATTATTAAACAATAGGGGTAGATTCTTCAAATTTATGTACAATCATGTACTTTGGCTCATCTCTGAGAAGGAAAACTCAATTTGATACAGTCTGCTAAAATTTAGAGCACCATGGGTGGTGATTCCACAGCAATGCTTTCTCTTCCTTCCCCCTTAAGTTACAGTTATAGAAGGAAATGAGAATTATGTGAAGATTATGATGGGCTTAAGGTTCACCCAACCAGAGAAGGCTGCTGTTTGCCAAGGCTCTTCTTCAGGCAGCCAAACACTCTGGGGAGTGAAGGACAGTTTGTACTCGTTATTGCTGCTGTGTTTTATAGGTGGGACAGGTGCTCCCTTAGCAGAATCCCAGCTCTGCTATAGAACTGCTGTTTTCTCCCAGCCTGAACTACTACTCAGATTGTAAGGAAATCATCTTGTATCTGGGTTGTCTGAGGTTCTAGACCTGACTGATCTAACTTGCTTGAAAGCTATGCACTTGTGCACACTCTGTTTAAAAATTTTCAGGTAAAAGAAGATGGTGAAAGTGTACTGGGGAGAAGAGCTGAGGTGGGTATGCGTGACATAAAGCCTAAAAGAGGAAGGTCCTTGTCCTGTATGTAAGCATCCTCTCACTACACCAAAAAATGGGCACAGTACAGGAGCTCAGAGTTCATCTTTGGTAAATGTATGTTCTCATTAAAGAAGCTGAGATTATTTACTTAGTTCTCATGAAAGCGTTATATCTTTTTATGAGCTCCATGTTGTATTTTGTGACTGTAGTCTTCAAAAACTGCATGAAGAAATGAAATTTAATAGAGGAAAACTTACATTTTCCTATTTTTTGTAGAGCAAATAGACTATCTACATCAAAGTGATTTAGCCCACATGATTTCATACCAATTTAAAGAGTAAATTCATTGTTACAATTGGATGTTTAAGATTGTATTGTGGTGGAAGGAATTGCAAAACTTTCATAGTGTAACCAAATAAAATTCTTAAGTCAAAATTCTTCTTGGTGGTGAAGAATGAATGGTATAATCAACCATCTTTTTTAAAAATGCAGTATTTCTGGCAAGGACCTAACTGCGTTCCCCAGTAACTTTTCACCAATATATCTTGGTGGGGATGGGAAAAAGTCCAGGAGGAGTATCTTAAAATGTGTGTCAGTTTGGTTTTCAGGCAGGGGGAAAAGACTAGGGGCTAAATTTTTGGAAGCATCCTCCAAACATACATTGCAGTACTCTGTAATTGAGGTGTCTGTGCTTGCAAGTCTGTTCAGACACTGTAGATTTGCTGGCACTTTATAAACCCCTGTTTGTGTGCTTGACTGTCTGAGGCTTTGAGCTCACAATTTTTTTTAATGCAAGCTGCAGGCAAACCCACAATAAACCCAAAATCACTTTTCTTCCCCATTGCCCTCTTAAAAACCAACAACCATAAAAATTAATCAAAAACCCAAAACCCATGAAAACCCACAAAACTTCTGAGCTGAAGCTGCCAAGAATTTAGCCCCAGATTTTGAGCAGATGGGAGCTATGCATGCTATTTGGTAAATGAGCTTGCAATTGCCTGTGAAGCTCTTCACCCAGTGGCTTTGATATTTGGATTAGCTACACTGATTATTACACATTTCTTCCTTCCAGTTCCTGTTCCAGCAGCTAGGAATGTTGGTGTCCTTTGTGAGAAGTCATATTCGGCCCTATATGGATGAAATTGTCACCCTGATGAGAGTGAGTGCAATCTTCATACCAGTACTTTACTGTCACAGACAGGTGGACAGTCTTTTTCAAATAACTTTCCAAAAGTATAAATTACTTCAGAAATTCATTGGAAGTGCAGAGTTGCATACATTTGAAGTAATAATTGTATTTTGAAATACCATTTATTTGGAGTTACAATATACATTATTGGTAGTAACTGAAGTAAGTACAGCTTCAGGTTCTGATAGTGACTGAGACCTTTTCAGCGCTTGGATTTTATGCACTTATTACTTTCAGAAACAGTTTTAGCAAGAGATATCTGGAGTTCATAAATAGATGTAATTTCAAAACATTTTCACTAAATGTTTGCAAACTTGTAGAAGGATTAGGAAAAAATCAGCTTTCCAGAGGTTGTTTTCAACAACTGTAATTGTAATGGAAGTGCAGAGTGTTGTAAAAACAGAACATATAGTCCTTCCCTGCAATCTTTAATTGATGTACAGACCATCTCCTGCAGTTGCTTTTCTTGTAATTGGTACTGCTCATCTGAAGAACTGCTGGATATTTTTTCCCTTTTTTTTTCTTTCTTCTGTAGGACTTCTGGGTTATGAACAACTCCATACAGAGCACAATTATCCTGCTTATTGAGCAGATTGTGGTAGCTCTAGGAGGTGAATTCAAACTCTACCTGCCTCAGCTCATTCCTCACATGTTACGGGTCTTCATGCATGACAACAGTCAGGGTCGCATTGTTTCTGTGAAGGTGAGTGGGGCTGCAGTAACTGCTGTGCTTTGGGCAGGTGCTCAATCAAATGGGACAGGTGCAGTTCAGCAGTGGCTTAGTGTGAAAT
Organism: Lonchura striata; assembly: GCF_050655825.1. Classification (NCBI taxonomy): domain Eukaryota; kingdom Metazoa; phylum Chordata; class Aves; order Passeriformes; family Estrildidae; genus Lonchura; species Lonchura striata. The sequence goes on from NC_140723.1 coordinate 6,674,724, forward strand.
GATGCAGACAGTTGTTTAAAGTGCAGAGTTGAAGAAACTTTTCACTGGATACTGTCTTGTTTAAAATTAATCTCATCCATGACTTTGAATCACACTGGGTCCTTTTGGCAGAAGGATTTGGTTCTCCCCCTGTATTCTACTCTCGTGAGACCCCACTTGGAGCATTATATACAGTTCTGGTGTCCTCAGTGTAAGAAGGACATGAATCTTTTGGAGCAGGTTCAGAGGAAGCCACAAAGTTGATAAGAGGACTAGAGCACCTCCCCTATAAAGACAGGCTGAGGAAGTTGGGGCTCTTCAGCCTGGAGAATAAAAGGTTATACGGAGACCCACTATGTGAAAGGAGCTATTGAGCATCCAGAGAGAGACTCTTTGTCAGGAGCTGTAGTGACAGGAAAAGGAGTAACAGGTACAAATTGAAAGAGAGGAAATTTAGGTTAGACATTAAGAAGACATTCTTTACTGCATGGGTGGTGAGACACTGGAGCACATTGCATGTGGAAGTTGTGGATGCCCCAACATTGGCAGGGTTCAGAGTCAGGTTGGATATGAGCAAGCTGGTCTAGTAGAAGGTGTCCCTGCCCATGGCAGGGGGGGTTGTGACTAGATGATCTTTAAGATCTGTTCAAACCCCTTGACATTCTAGTCTTTTATGATTTTTCTCTCCAGCTGCTTAATGCGATCCAGCTCTTTGGAGCTAACCTGGATGACTACCTTCATTTGTTACTACCTCCCATTGTAAAGCTATTTGATGCCCCAGATGTCCCTGTGGTGGCTCGCAAGTAAGTGCTGGTGGCTTTGCAGTCTCTCTCTTTGTAGTTTTACTTGTGATATCCAAGTTCTGCAGTGGCTGAACGTTTACAATTAAATACCACTTCATCCCTTTTCAGTTTTTCAGTGTTAAATCATTGTGGAAGGTTATTTTTGTTTGGACATTACAGCAGTGTCACTAGTTTTTTGGGATTGTTGGTGGGTTTTGCAAACTGTCCTGCAAGTACTAGGTGTTTTAACAGAGTTCTGGTGGCCTGTTTTTTCCTATTATTATTAATCTTAGGAGGATTGAGCACTTTAATAATTTTTCTTATTCCTTCTTAACACTGAGAGATAAGTTCTTCCCTCTTTTTGCTCTGACTTAAGAGCTGCTCTAGAAACAGTGGACCGCTTGACAGAGTCCCTGGATTTCACGGATTATGCATCACGGATTATTCATCCCATTGTACGAACACTAGATCAGAGCCCTGAGCTACGAACAACTGCAATGGACACCCTCTCCTCTCTGGTGTTCCAGCTGGGAAAGAAGGTAATATTATTCTTTGGCTTGAAAGCTCACAGAAGGTGTGACTGTCCCAGAGATCAAGGCTTTAAAATTGAAGTTTTGTAATGTACTCATGGATTTCCCAGAGAACTGATTTTTCTTCTCTTAGCTGTTTCTGGCATAGGGAGTTACTGAAATCAAACTGTCAGGATTGGTTTCCCATCAATGAAACAATGTGATGGAATTTTACTGTTCCTGGTGCCACTGAGTAACAAGTTTATGATGCATTCCCTTTTACAGTACCAAATTTTTATCCCGATGGTGAACAAAGTCCTGGTGCGACACAGAATTAACCATCAACGCTATGATGTTCTCATCTGCAGAATTGTAAAGGTAAGCTGACAAGTGTACAGTTGTTTGCACTTTTGGGATGTTGTCATGTAAACAGATGTAGCTGGAACCTTCACTTGGATCTACTCATAAAATGAGGAGTGGTTGTTGCTCTGTTTTTGTGTTTAGTGCAGCTTTTTAATGCAACTTTCAGGTTGCAATGGGGAATTTTTTGTATACTGATATTAAATATTTCCTACAGAAAAATCATAGCGAAGAACTTAGACTTGTAGCCAGTGTCATTATTATTCTTTTTCTTGGTAGTTCTTAAATGTGGTTTTATCCTATTTTTCCCATGGTTTCAGGACTTGAGGAGATCTTGTTATCTATTTTCTGTGGAATGTCTTACATTTTAAAACTTTAGTAACCAGTTTACAATTTGTGTGGAACAAGCAACTAGCAAGTCAAATAGGCAACAGTGCTTGTTTCAATATGTATTATTTTGGCTTTTTATACTAGGAGCTAAGAGTTCTTGACAGTTACATTGAGCAGCAAAGGGATATTGTTTAGAGTTTCTGCCTTATAAGGTGTAATCTTTATAATGAAGCATGGTTATTTGCTTCACAGATTTTGCTGTAAGATTTTGCTGCAAGTGCTCTTTTTTTGGCTTGTCAAGAATTGCTTCTGTATGTGTGGGTGTGATCTTCACTGTAAACCAATTATTGTAGGGTTACACTCTTGCTGATGAAGAAGAGGATCCCCTGATTTATCAGCATCGAATGTTGAGAAGCAACCAGGGAGAAACTTTGCCCAGTGGTCCTGTGGAAACCGGTCCCATGAAAAAATTACATGTGAGCACCATCAACCTGCAGAAGGTAAGACTAGAGCCTTCACACATGAATTTGCCCCTGAAGGGAGCTAATATGTCACACTGAAGGAGTTTTGTCTGGTGCATCTGAACCACATTTATTTATATTGCTTTTATGTTGCTTTTCTATTCTGTACAAAACTGAGGTCATAGTGTCTGAGACTCCTTAAAAGTAGAAGGTGCTGAGCAGCTTTAAATATAGGAGTGAATGGCTGTGAAGTAACCTTTACATTTGCTTGTTAAGTATGAACAAGACTTTCTATATCACAATGAATAATCTCTCACCAACAGAGACATCTTTTTCAGAGCCTCTGCCTGAATTTTTGCTTTTGCTCCTCTTACATCCTAGTTTTATGTTTTCTTGGAGGCAGAACTTAATAGCTAAGCACTGGGTAGTTTGAACAGTATGTGCATGCAGCACACAGTTCAGTAATGGGATGGATTGGTTTAAAAATGCTGGACTTAAAAATATAATTCTAAGTGCATTAAGTATTTTTAAGCTGATGTTTCAACAGTGTCTTCAGCCCTACATGTATTTTTGTAGAGAAAGGATTGTTCATGTTAAATACTTGCCATGTCATGGCAGGAATACATTTAGGGAAGATTTCTTAGACATGAGACTTAACTACTGCAGATTATCTGGTAAAGGTAATGGATTTCAGGAAATTTAAAAGGAATTCTCAGCATGTGGTTTGGAGCTGTAAAGAAGTAATGCTGCCTGCTGAAGGATTTTTGTGCTCTTGGATAGTTCTTTGTTTGGTAGGTGAATTGTCTTCCTTTGTACTGCAGGCCTGGGGAGCAGCAAGAAGAGTTTCCAAGGATGACTGGTTGGAATGGTTAAGGAGGCTGAGTTTGGAGCTGCTGAAAGATTCTTCCTCCCCATCCCTGCGCTCGTGTTGGGCCCTGGCTCAAGCCTATAATCCCATGGCTCGGTACAGTATTTCTGGATTTTTATCTCACTTGAAATGGCAGATGGAAGCCGGATATTATAAGGAAAACAAGTTATTTAGAAGCTCTTAGGTTTCATAAATATAGTTTCTGCTTTGGTATAAATCAAAGAGCCAACAGCTTGATTTCATTTCCAGTCTTCCTAGTTGGCTGCTCCATGATGTGCACAAAATCTTCCATTAAAATTCTGCATGTTAGTCCAGAAATATGATAATGCACATAAGTGAAGCTGGAAAAACAGCAGAGTATGAAATATTTGTATTGAGTATTTACTGTGGGGATTAAAAATGCTTCTGAGTGGAATAAACTGCAGTGTTTCTTTACAACCAGCATATTTGGAGAAACTTTGAAAACATATGATAGTACAATATTTCTCTTACTATAGTATACCAGCCTGTTCTATATTTTTTAAATGAAGGTTTCACAGAAGTTAGCTTTATTAAAACTAATTACTGTTTATTGCAGGTAGGCATGTAAGTGTATTTTTTAGCTCTCTTTCTCTGGGTAAGAAGATGAGCCCACTGTCAAACAGACTTATTCTCATTAATCCCCTCCTCACACTGTTGTTTGTGTTCCTCCCCAGAGACCTCTTCAATGCTGCTTTTGTTTCATGTTGGTCTGAACTGAATGAAGACCAGCAGGATGAGCTGATCCGAAGCATTGAGTTGGCCTTGACATCTCAGGATATTGCAGAAGTCACTCAGACTCTTCTGAACTTGGCAGAATTCATGGAGCACAGTGACAAGGTAGAGAGATGCTGTTGGGCAGCTCCTTTTATTGCTATAGTGGTGGCTATTCTGTGTGGAGTTCATGACTACTTTGTAGAATTCATCCTGTTTTTGATGTGTGTGCTCCTTCCCAGGGCCCACTGCCTTTGAGAGATGACAATGGCATTGTCCTGCTGGGGGAAAGAGCTGCCAAATGTCGAGCATATGCTAAGGCCCTTCACTACAAAGAGCTGGAATTTCAAAAAGGTCCCACCCCAGCTATTCTAGAGTCTCTCATCAGGTAGGACCACAACTGATGAGATTTCTGCTCTTGCTGTAGCTACAATTTAAGATACCACTAGGATTAATCTAGGCAGTTCTTAGGACTTCATGCTGTCACAAGATGTTGTTAAACTACTTGCAAATGTGCAATTTTAACTCCTGAGTTCTGTCCTTCTAGTGTGTGGTTAAAACTATGCTAGAAGCTCAGGGAAGTTGTGCAGGAAGAAGTGCAGGAAAAAGTTGTGATTCCCCTCTCTCACCCTTCCAGCTCACTATGGAATGTCATGAAGTGGCTGCAGATTAAATTAGACAGATTTCTACACCTGCATATAAATAAATCAGAAAAGTTGAAGTTCCTAATTAAAATTTCTCATCACATTCTGCTGATTTACCTTAGATAGGTCTCATTGCTCTGATGTCAAATAGAAGATACTATAAATTATGTGTTGTTTCTGAGCTTGGTCAGTGACACAGATGTTAGCCTGAAATACCTGCACAGGATTTGATGTTTTAAAATGTGAATCTCTATTCTATATCACAGAATTGTTAGCTCAGCTATTTGAGGTGAACAAATTGATTTTGATTGAGCAAAAACTTAACTTTGTCTTTATGTGGTGATTTTTTCAACCCTCCTACTTCCTTGGAATTGTGTTTTCCAATTTTTTTCTCCTCTATTATTTTTTCACCCTTCATTCTGCCTCATGTTATTGAGAAAAATACAAAATTCAGTGTATTTTTAAATTTTTTTCTTGGTCTCAGTTGGTAATGCAGTTGTTTTTTTGTGTATCAAAAAGCAAGTTAAGGAGCAAAGAATTGATGTAAAGCACCCTTAAAAATGAAACAATTTATTAGAAATGAAGATGTTTTAGAAACCTCTAAAAATCCATAATAGACAACAGTTAAAATAGCTCCAACTGTAGTTCCACACAGTTGAAAATTGCATTATGAATATTTGAACATATGTAAATTCCCAAGACACCTTTATATCTTCCATTTCACACAGGACTGAACAACCTATTCTAGATTCAAACTCTCTTCAAGGTGAATAAAAATAGATATATTAATTATAACAATCTTTTCCAACATTTTCAAACAATGGTAGGGCTATAGGAGGAGTCTCATTCTTTTTTAACTGTTATCTTTAACACTGTGTTATGTGAGAGAGAAGTTTACTATTTTTGACAGACTATCCCTAAGTAACTTCCAGCTGGGGTAGTTTTCAAAACAGATTTTGATACTCCTCAGTCTGCTGTGCTAGCAAACATTCCCTTACTTTTGGCACTTAGGGATTCTCTGGTGTGTACTGGTGTTCTGCTCATGAATACAGTGGTTTTAAATGTTGGATCTGAGTTCTTTGGCTGCATCAGGACTTTTTTCTAGTTTATCAGCATTTAGGTGATCTGTATGGATAGAAATAAACATTGAAGGGCCCATGGGACAAATCCTCCTCCAGTGTTGCTATCTGTTAGGGCAGCCTTCGGTGAGGATTATTTGAGGCAGCAGCAGGAGGTGGCAGTAAAACTTCAGGGGAGAATCTGGACAATGCTAATTAACACAACATTTTTGAGATTTGTTCTTTCTTCTGTGGGAAGGTAAGCCACTTAGTATACACTAAAGAAAGGTGCATCAAAGACACTTCTGATTGATTCCTCTGGCTTGAAATGAGTCCATAACTTTTGTGGTTTGAGTACTTCTTGAAGGAAGTTGCTTAGCAGTGCTTGCTCCAGACACTGAAGGAAAGGAAGCCAAGAGGCTTTTGCTTTTCAGTCCCTGCCTATCTGGTTAATAGTACTAAGGCAACCCAGTAATCACACTGCTAGTGAAAACACAGCCGTAGGTTTTCTGAAGGTGCTATAAGTGCATTCAGTTCTAAGCTACTCTAACACAATATTTTTCCCTTTGGAAAGAGCCTGAAGAGGAGGAAACAAGCCTGAGTCCTGATAATACTGGTGGCTGTGACTGGTGTCGCAGTGTTTGTGTACATCACCAGTACATAGCTGTTGCATGTATTGGATGAAATGAAACATTATTTGGCTGTTTATTGCCCACCTTTTGCGTGGTGATGTCATGTAGCTGTACAATCAAACGTTGATTTCTTCTATGGTTTGAAATCCTCTGGCCGGATCTTCATCTCCACTCTCTTGAGTGAATAGGTCGATCCGTGCCATCCGTACCAGGTGATGCCATCCATGCTCTTGGTGTGCTCTCCTTTGCGGTAGTAAACCCCATTCAGGTTGGAATCTGTGCAGCAGTTGTACCAATATCCACCTTGTCAGGAAATACAATAGATTCCTGGTGAGTCATTTATGTTAATAATTACTACTTGTTCCAGAGGACAGGGAGCAGAATACAGCATTTAATCCCTGGAGCCCATGGCTCTGATAGTTGAGGTTGCAGGTAAATTTAAAACTTAACATAGATATTTAGGAACTTAAAGGCATTACAGCTCTATAGTCAAATTGGTCCAGTAGCTTTTCATTTACTTGCTCATTCCTCTTAGAATATTTCCTTAACGTGTTTCTGACTCTGTGAATTAGCATAGGAAATGAATCTGGGTAATTCGCTAGAGCATCTTAAGGTGTTTAAAAAGTTCCTGAACTCTCTGAGTATTTATTGAGACTGAGATCAACAGTTTTATTTGCATGTTGTATGGGACAAAATGGGGAAATTAAAGAGCAAGATGTAATGAATAAAATTATCTTTGGCAAAACTCAAAGATACTAAAATTAAGAAAGTAACCTCATTAGAGGTTTGTAATAGGATTGTAATAAAGATCACAAGTTTAGCTGAATGTGGAGGTGAATACAGGAGAATTACAGGTGCCTAATACTAGGATTTGAAAACTTACAAAAATATAAGAAAAAATAAGAACCAGTAGATATTAAGAAATAACTTCCTGTATCACTGTATTTTATCAGCATGTGAAATAGTCTGGCAGATACTATAATGGGTAACGGTGTGTAGGGGAGAGCACACAGAGTATTGTGTGTGTGTGCACACAATATTCCTAAAATAAGAGTATTACAATATTCTTATTTTAAGAATATTGTAGTAGACAGTCTGGCTCTCTGTAAATCAGCTTTAACTGTCAGATTTCCCACATAAGTGTATTTTCCAGAACTGCTCACCTCTCCCTTGATTTGCCATTCAGATGTGACTGGTTGCATGCAAAGAGGGAGTGTTGGGCTCTCTACAACTGACCCAAGCAGCTCTGTTGGGACAGGAAGGGGCTTGTGTGTTTTACCTTTCCGGAACTGGGCGCAGTCATCCACACACTTGTCGTTGTCCTTGTCCTTTGTGCTGAAGGCCGTGTTGTTGTGGTACCTCAGGGAGTCCCGCCCAGTGTTCCCTGTGTAATTCCCCAGGAACAGGCGGTAGCTGTTGATTTCATTGCTCAAGGTGAATTGCTGGTATTGGGCATAGCGTGTGTTACCCTCCCAGTCCTGCACAGAACAGGGGAGGAGAGCTCAGTCCTGTTAGAACACTTACCAAAAAGACTCCAACATCCACGATTATAGACATATATTTTTACTGTATCTGACTGCAAAAACTGCTCTGTTAAGGCAAAGGAACTTTCCAGAGCAAAGCATGAAACATCCGAGTCTCATCTGCCCTGTATTGTACAGAAAACTTCATGTGCAGCTCTTGCATTCAATATCCTTGTGTCAGCAAGCTGCCTCAAGTCATTTTTTTCCTCTCTGAAACTTTAGATATTTAGATATTAACTTTTAATATTAACTATATTTACTTTTCGATATTAAGCCTTTCAGTTTATACATGTCTTATCCCTCAAAGCTATTGTACCAACTATAAACTAGTCTAGGTCAAATCCAAGCCTTTAACAGACTGAAGAAACTGAGGATAATACAACACAAACTCTTGTGCCCAGGCTGGAAGGAAGTGCTGCAAAATGAAAAGACTCAGAGGCTTGGCAACTTAATGGGACATCTCTTTGAATTTTTAAATCCGAGATGATCAGCAGTTTGATCTCTGTCTTCAGTGACTTCTGCAAAGAACCCCACATGTTCTGAGGACACTGTGTGTGTGCAGACAGAAGGTTGTGCTACTGACTTTGCACAGGGGAGAACAGACTTCTGTTTTGTGTTTAAATGTAATCCTAGGCTGATCCTACTTCCTTCTCTTGTAATTAAAGCATGGAAATTCTTTGGGCCTCCGACAGAGACAGGAGATGGTATCTGGTACTGGGGAATAAAAAAGCCTTTTGCTGCTGAAATTAAGAGCTCATTAATTACCTCCAACTCTACTCGCAGAACAGTGGGGCGTCTTGAAAGTCGGTAGATATTTTCATTTCCCAGCCAAAAATCTCCCTTAATATTGCCAAATCCTTCCTTGTATTGTTTCCAGTCCCTATTGAAAGATGTCAAACCAACTTTACGTCTTTGGATGACAGTCCAGCCACCTCCATCTGTCTCCATGTCACAGAACACCTGGAATAGGAAAAAAAAGCTGTGGTTACTTGTCAGTAGACTTAGGAAGGTTCAGTTCTCTTAACACAAGACATTGTTCCAGATTTCACAACCTGAAGAAACTTCTATGGCAAAAAATTATTAGATAAACCCTTTTTCTATTTTCTCTCTTAAATGTACATACACTCTTTCCATCCTTTAAGTTTGCTTACATAAAAATGCTGATGGCAAGTGCAGGGTACCAAAACTTAGTGTGTGCTTTTTTCATCTCTGTAGAGAGGTATTTCTTGATTGTATTTTAAAAGAAATGTAATATACATTGTGTACTGAATAGCCTTACCTCCAGATCTGGAATTCCCAAAAATTCATCAGGAGGTAGCTTGTAAACACCAGAAATTCGGTAGTTCCTCTGGTAAAGTGATGAGCAATCATAAACAGCATCTACTTGAATCAGAACCAGAAAGTGAGAATCTGAGCAGGAAGAACTCTTCTGTGAAGGTGCTTTCTGCAAAGTTTAGTTTGTAGTACAAGGAGTAATGAAGAAGGCTTTCCACAAGTCTAATGTTTTCTTGAAATGGCTTTGTTATGAGTAGTGTATGCATTGGCAAAAGGTGTTGGAACTCTGGGATTTTGTGACTTTTATTAATTTGTTTAATTTTTTTTTAACCTCTTCTTTGCAAAAAGACATTTCTGCTTTCTCATCACAGTGCCACTGTGCTGGATAGTATATTTGCTGACCCCCTACTAAGTAATAAAGACTCATCCAATGAAATGGCCAGGCCTGCTGCCAGGTGTCTGTTTTGGATGTGTGAACAGGTTGGCCAAGTTTGTGGATGAGGGATATTTGTTCAGCTCTTTTTGCCCTGGCATCTGTGACTGAGAAAATGCCTTTAAACTGCAGTCAGTTAGTCAGTGAAAGCCTCTTTTCCTCCTGGTGCAGGAGCTGACTTGAAGATGGTAAAATGCATGGCTGTTTTGAGCAGGACACAAATAAGCTGAAGCAAGGCTTTATAATGTCTGACAGTTTTCAAAAATGTCTCTTAACCTGGTGAGGTGAGACACATCTGTCCTAAATACCTTCTGGGCCACTTTCTGCTGCGTGGAACTGTATTTTCTTCAGCTTCAAAGAGACTTGTTATGGTCTAACTTTTTTTTAAGGCCTATTGTAAATAGTGATTTGTCAAAACTAACCAGGTGCAACTATTTTAGAGGAAGAATTAAGTAAGAAGATTTAGAAGTTTTTCCTTAATGTTAAAAAAAAATCCAAATCAAGTCTTTTGGCAAATCCAGTTGAGACTGAGACAATTGAAGCTCTTTGCAGTGAGTTTCATTTGAAGAGAAAAGTCAGCAAAGAGGATGCTTTCTTCTAGAAGTGTCTTTACAGGTAGCTGACCTAAAAATGCACCTGCATTCCACATTGAATACAGGCATGTGCAATCACTGTGTGCAATGACATTTTCCCTCAGGGAAGAGAATTTTGAAGAATTTAACTGTGGTCTGGCTAGGTATAAATCACAGTTTGTATTCAATTCACAGCCTTGAATTTTTAAGAATGATCATTAAAAAATAATGGATCACTCTTTTTCATACTCTGGTTCAGAGATAGTCATAAAGATACAATTACAAATCTTTAGTAATTAATGGAGAGCATTTCTAATTGTATTAACTATTTCTAGTCTCCTGTCAGCACTGTGAGCTCAGAGGTTATTACTGTCAGAGCCATTCCCTTACCAAGCCAGCTCCCCTTCTTTTAGGATTGGTAGTGTAGTGCTCAGAAAATGAACTATTAGACTGAACTCCTCACTGTAGAAATGCAATACCTGTTCAATTTCTGCACTCCTTAAAAGCAGACAGAGATACAAAAATACAGATGAAGAAATTCCAACTAGTTTTCTCAGGGTCACTGCCTAAGCAGCAATTTTCAGTGTGCATGCTTGCTAACCACGTTAGCAGGACATGCTGGCACTAGGAACTAGTCATTAGTGGTGCATTGAGAGGTGTGTGTGGGAGCTTGGTGACTCCCTCCTTACCAGCTGATGTCTGGGTGACCATCTGAGCAGCCTGCAGTTGCATGATGTCTATCTGGTTGTTCATTTCGGAATATTTGCTCTCGGCGTCGATGAGGCGGGACTCCATCTGCTTGGCGCTCCCTTCCAGCTCCATCACCTGCATCACCACATTCACCCAGTCCCCTTCCTGCTTCTTGCTCAGCTCCTGCAGCATTCTGCTCAGGTTGGCTACCTGCAGCTTGAGCTCCTTGATCTCCTCGCAGCAGCCTGGCACCTTCAGCTGTGCATTCCCGTGGATCGTTCTCCTCTTGGGAGGTTTCTGCAGCAGCGCTGGGTAGATCGCCACAGACACGGTGACGATGCAGAGCCATGCCAGCTGAACCGTGGGTCTTGCTGGCATTTTTGCTTACAGCAACAGAAACCTTCCAGCTGACTGCAGTAGTCTGAATGCAGCTGGGATAGGTATAAAATTTCCTGCAGCAGCCTGGTACCTTCCTTGCTTCCAATGAAGTGAGTCTCTGAAGGTGGAGCCTGAGGAAGTGGCTTTTTTTCAGACACCTCCTGTCAGAGTCTATGCACTTTAGAATTCTGTCTGAAAGCATCTTATATACTATTTTTCTGTTTACCTCCACCCCCCTGAAACTATGAAGAGCTTGCTGGCCCCTCCCAGTTCATCTGTTCATATCAGGTATTTACAGGGTGAAATTGGAGCAGGTTTCAGCCAGGAAAGGTTGGGGAGAGCAGGAGAGACTTCCCTCAGTTCTGTCTTGAAGGGGTGTAGGAGAGGGCTAGGAAATGAGGAGAATTTCCAGCAATTATTGCCTATTGGATTGGAGCCCTCTTGGTGACTAGTTCTGGCATTTAAATAACATGAGAGCATTAGAGATCCAGAATGTGAAAAGGCTGTTCAAAATGTGTGAGTTTTTAGAAGTTCAAGGAAGGTAACTCCCTGGAAGGTAGCCCTGGCTGCTACAAGTCCTACTACAACCCCAGAAGTTGTAGGGGGTAACTCTATGGTTGTATTATTTCTTAGAGGCAGTGTTTTAGCAAATTAATTAGTTAAGCATCTAATCCTCTTCTCTCTGGATACTGGCTTCTCTGCACTATTAATGTTGTAAAATCCACTGCTGTTCTTTTAGAAATGGGATATCTGAGGGTGGGATGAAATTAAATCTGCAGAATGTGTAAGTAAAAACTCACTCCTCTGTTTATTCATAGTGGGCAAGTGAATGGACATTAAGTAATGGTGAGAATCTATGTAAAATTGGCACAGGGTGGTTGTTTTTACAGGCAATGTGATCTAACTCCAGTGTTAGGGAGGCCAGTTTATTAATAGGATTTTGAGAGAAAAATCTATGGTTAATTAAAATATCTGTAGTTACATAAACAGTAGATTTTAGAATAAATCTTAAATTTTAAGATGTTCAGAATATTAGTCCAGTCTCAGCTGGCTGAGATGGAAACTTCCCCTCCTCTTTTATATCTTTAACAGTTCAGAATTTTACTGATCTCCAAATAAAACCATTTCAGCAAAGGTGCAGCATTTTCCAAAAGGTCTGCAGGCTTATTTCTGGATCCTTCTGGATGAGTTTTTGCTCCTCAGGCCAGCTGCTCTGTAACTGCCTAACATATGTGGGATCTTGCATCTTCCTGCAAAAATTTCTGTTTATGATAATGGGCAGAAATGAGATGAAATAAAGGATTAAATGCCTCATGTATCTGCTCTTTGCATAAATGCTGTGAAATAACAAAAGAAAGCTAATCTTGCACTTCTTAAAAAGGACATTAGGACAAACCCAACTGACACACACTATCCCATCTTGGCTTCTTTTGCTGATCCAAAGTGGCTGCAGGATTTCTGCTTGATTAGGAACCATTAGAAAAGCCTTGCTGACCTGACATTTGCTTTTAAAGAAATAGAAAGCACAATTGCTTGTTGATGCAGTTTCTCTTCCTCCTCAGCTCTGATACACTTGTTGCTTGATGCTTTGTTATTGCCTCTGATTTTCACTGGGACTGGCTAATAATTTTTCTCCAAAACAGACCCAAAGAGTGTGAAGATGTTGGGAGGTGAAGTCATCAAAGCACTGCAGGAGTGGGATATGAATACAGGTGTCTTGTAAACCTGAATTTTCATAGAGAAGGAAAAGGGCATCTTTATGAGGAGGTCAGGATGAGAGCTCCAAACAAGCAGTTGTCTTGTGGGTGACTGACTGCCTGTGTGCTGTGCTCAAAACAACTGAGTCTGTCGTGTCAGCTTGTGAGGCCACTGTGTGGGATTGGTGAGCTGAGATATTGCCAGAGATATGCAAGTACAATTTGTTTAAAGCACAGAGGATACTTCCATAGCAGACCATAGGCTTCAGTCAATTTTTGTCATGAACATTCCAGAAATCTTCCATAGCAAAATTGCTTTTTATACTTCAGACAAGAAAGTGCCACTGCACACAGATGAAAGCCTGACCTTTTTGTTCTGCCTCTAATCCTGTCTGAGCCCTCTTCCAGCTGGAGCTTCTGTGATTCCCAGGGGCAAATTCTTCACTGGCTTCCTGAGATGAGAAACATGTTTTTGTCAAAGTTGGAACAGAAAATGGGACAGGCCAGACTCTGCTTCTCTGCCCCAAAAAGCCACCCTGCTAACACCCCCATTGTGTTACACAGGACTTCAATCCATTCAGCTTCTGCTCCCACTCACCATAACTCTCCTGTCTTGGACAGATGTGGAAGAGGGGAGCCACTTGTAGGTCCATGTGTTCCCTCTTTATACAAATTTTGAAAAGATCCAAGATTCAATTGAACACACATGTTACAAAACACCACAAAAAGGCCTCCAAATCCCTTCTCTCAACTGGAATATTCAATTGGAAATAAGACAGCCAGGGTTTTATTTTTGGTTCAGTTTCTAATTTGTATATCCAAATGCAAACCATCTTTCTTCCAGGTACTTTGATTTACCTGTTTTAAGAGAGAATATTTTGTTCTGTGTAAGAGGGTGACAACAGACATTGTGCAGGAATGGAAAAGCACAAATCTTCCCATCTGTCACTATTTTAGAGAAAGCATTAAAAGAGAATTGGGCAGAGACAGCCCTTGGCAGAGATATCAGCCTTAGTGGAATTTGACTTTTTTATGAGTATTTGAAAGATGGGTCTTTCCCAGTTTCATGGAGAACTGAATATGGTCACTGAGGTGGCAATAGCTACAGATTGTAGTCATTGCCAGGTTAGGGCAGGAGTTGGAGCTGACCAAAGCTGTTCTGCTGTTCTGTACTGTTCCACTTATGATTTGGATTCAGGATCCTGGTACATTTTGTAAAGAGGTAAAGTTTGGGGTATAGCTGGGGAGAAATGAGTTCCATGATTACTGATTGGGTCCTGTTCTTTCCTTTCCCCAATACTGATGGAGAAATTGAGCATCATTTGACCTGAAATCCATCACCCTAGTTTTCCTCATTATCTTTTGTATGGGAAATACTGTAGTACATGATAGCTAAAAAGCCAAGATCATAAAGTCAAGAACATGAGACAAATCCTTTTTGACTTTATTCATGATGCAGTTCTGAAGTGGTTTGGGAGAGCTGAGGCTAATAATGGTTTCAATTTGTATGTGCCATAGGTTTGTAATGTTGATTGATGTTACTAAATTCAAATATATCATTATTACTTGATTAGAACCAGTTATCTCCTGTCCCTGGAGGGCCAGATTAAATTAGAGGTGAGTTTAAATGACTGCCTTCTCTGAGAAGCTGTTCTGGCAGGTGTATGCAAAGCTGAGACAAGAAGGAAAGCTCAGTGCCCTGTGGCTATTTATTTGGTAGCCATTCATTGCAAACCCCTTAATATGCATCTGGCAAATGCTTGGAATCTGGAATTCCTGCTGCTTGCCGAGGTGGCAAAAGCTCTCAGCAGCTCTCAGCTGGCCCATTGTGGAGTCCACACTGTGTTGGAGCTCTGAAATACTGCTTTTCCCTCCCAGGAAATGTGAAACTGTTCACCTTTGGCTTTGGAGATGTTCATAATGCTCCAACATTTACTCTGTTATAGCTTTATGGTCAGGATTGTGTTGTTAATCTCTGAAATTATATGGGACAGGTGGAACAGGGGAGAGGGCTCAATAAGAAACAAAACACTGCTACTTCCTGCTTTCTTTAGTGATTTGTGATTTCTCTTTTATTTAAGGCATCCCCTCTTTGCATAATCAATACACAAAGTCTGGCTCTATGTTTCACATTTTTTTGCTGAATATCCTACTTAACAATTTTTTTCTTCTCTGCTTTCTGGTTAATAAAAAATAGGTGATACAAAACCTTTTGCAGCCTAAGCACCAGGGTTAGCTAAGAAATTTATTGTAACATTTTTCACTGATTTTTTTTTTTCCTTTCAAAACTGATGAATGTTTTTATTTGATTTGCAAGCATTTATACCAAGATTGGGAATTTGGCCAGTTTTGATGCCTGTGAGTAATGTGATATCTCCTTGTTGGAAGCCAAAGGGGCTGCTCTGGCCTGGAAGCACTCAATCATCACAAATCTTTATTGAAAACACTTCTTTCCTGCTATCAGTTTCTCAAACATATTTGTTCCCAGAATGGTAATACTTTTTAGTGGCATGATGGGCATGCATTGGTTTTTGAGATGTCTTGAGTCAAGGACTGGGGGATGCTTCAAGACAAATAAATCATAGAACTGGGGAAAGTGGCCATCAAAGCCAATTCCTTTTGCCAGTGGATTATCTGTTCCCCCAAGCCTCCACAAAGCAGCAGTGCCTTCCAATCCTAACATCAACTCTCAGCACTTCTTCAGAAGGAAAAACAAGCTTGGCTGAGGCTGGTAAAATCTGCCTTATACAGAATCTTTCTGAGCAAACATGAGGAAACTGAAAAAAATAAGAGTTTATCCACTTGTCTAGATACAAGCTGCTTTATTGCAAAAATGAAGTTTCTCTGTTATGTTTGGGATGCATTCTGGCAATAGGAAATGTGTGTGTTCCCTCATGGATAAGTTTGGGACTGCTTGAAAAGGCTCTATTAAAATAAAGGGTTTCTTCTAACTTTTATGAGAAGATGGGGAAAGTGTGGTTGCTTCTGAGTTCTTGAAAATTTAATATCTTTTGAGTGACAGAGAATATTGTCAATATAAAAGATAATGGGAGACTGGACAGCTCCCAGGACTGTAAAAAAGAGGACATTTCTAGTAAACATGACACATTTATGCCTTGGGTTTGTAGGGGAGAAAAGCCCATCATTTGTGTTCCCTTCCCAGTGAACACAGTAAAGTTGGTGAAGTGGATTTAGTTTGCCTACTTAAGATTTCTCCAATTTTAAGGTTTCCCAACAAATGCACTGATGAGTGTGGTGGGTTCGGTGCTGGTTAATCACCAATGCACTCACTTCTTGCTGTGAGGTAGGATTTTGATTCCCAGATCATTTCTGGTTCTGTTTAAATAACCTTTACAATATACAAGAAGTAGGAGTATATTTCTCTTAAGTATTGTTCTTTTCATGATTCTAACTCAGTGTACATGTAAAACCTACAGTTTTGATATCTTAATAATCAAGCAGTAGGCTTATGTAGCTTTTCACTACTAGTAAAAATTTGAAGATTTAAGATTTTTGACCAAGATTTTTATATTAGGAAGTTTGTCAAGGGTAGTCACTTTTTGTAGGGATAGACTGACATAGGAATTGGAAAATGTTTTTCATCAGAAGGCTTGTTTACATTTTAATATCCCACTCATCATGATCAAGTGCTCCAAATAGGTCAGGGTTGGACATGATTCTGACTACAGTACAGATACTGTTTAATAAACAAGGGGGGAAATTTAAATTATATTGTTCTGCATAATCTGATTATGCAGTGAGCCCAGGTGAGCTGAACTCATCCAAAATTTTATTTATAAGAGTTAGTTTTGCAACTGATTTCTGCTCATTTAGATGGAAAGTATAAGGGTCTTCTGTTGCTTTGTTGGTTTTGCTGATCACTTTGTTTATTGAATAAAATGTGAAATGAAATTGTGGGTGTTAAGCATGGAAATTAGTGCATTAGTTCAAAGTATGTAAAAGTCTAGTTGATATGACTTAGGAAGTCTTGTTATTTCTGTGGTCTCCCACTTGCAAGCATGGGACAGCTCTATCTTGAAATAGCTTCAGGATATTTTAGTAAGTGTGTTAGCATTTAAAACACATAATTTTAAAAACTTTTCCTTGAGCATTAGTAGTAGAAGGCTCTGCCAGCCCATAGCAGGCAGTAGAGCTGAATACTTGGGCCTTTCCTGAGAGACATTGCCAGTGACCTACCAAACCTATACCTAAAAACTTCTAAAATGTTCTAAATGCCCTAAAAATGTTCTTTTTACCTTCAAGTAGGAGATAGTGGTGGAGTTTTTTCTTGCTTTTTAACAAAATGAATATTTCTTCTCTCAGTGGATATGGAGAACAATTGATCTTTTCCTTTAATATTAAATTTAACATTATTCTGAACTAGGAATAATTGCAAGGACATCTACCAGTAAACAAAGACTTAAGTTACTGTCCAGCAACTTAGCCAACAGCATTGGCTCTCATATCTTGAGAGATGTTTTCCTTCCTTCTCCTTTATTCCAGAGAGATTTTGTAATTATCTTTTTCCAGATTGGAGAAACCCATCCCCTTGATTCTAATCCAGCAAACTGCCCTGATTTCCAGCAGCAGCACTGTGGCTAAAAACTCCTGGCAACTCTGCCTGGCTGGAATATTAGCCCTCAGGGCCTTTTCTGAATGCCTGGATGCTTTTCTGCACTGTTTTTATTTCTGTTCAGTCTCCAGCGTGGTGGCTAGAAAACAGCTCTGTAGTGCTTTGAAGGGTGTTAGAACATTTAGGAAGATTCTGGCTGAGCACAAACTCCTCAGGTCTGCAGGGAAAGGAGCAGTGCCTTCATGGAAAGAAGGTGAAAGAGAAGGAAAGCACAGAATGTTGTATTTTCTTAATGTGAATTTGAATGTACCAGGTTAAAATAGTGTGTATACAAAATAGGCTGGGAGTGAGGAGTCACAACATTTACTGCTTTTGCAGAAATGGTCCTAAGCACAGGGAAAAGCAGCTGCCAGGAGAGGCTTATCCCAGTCAGAGGCTTATCCTAGTCCACAAAATTACCTTGTTGCTGCTCACTGTGTTGTAGGTCATTTGTTACAGGAGAGTAATTTATTATTATTAACAACAACTGCTGTGTATTGTAAATCAAAGTCTTTGTCCTCTCCCTCCCCATCTTTTCCTTCCCTTTGCTTAAACCTAACTATAAATAGATTTCAAACAGTTAATTCTGATTTGGATAGTTAAGAAAGTAAGAAACAGAAGGAGTAATTGAGTGCACCAGGAAGTGGCAGAAGAGCAGTGCTAATTGTCAGATAATAAAAGAAAATGGTCAGTATTGTCAGGAAGTGTTGTCAAGAAAGATAAAGTGGAAGAAATTAACTGTCTGATGCTGGAATGTGTCTGCCAATGGCTCTTTAAGCCATCGGGCCATGAAATGTGACAGCCATTTATCACTGTTATGAGGCTGCTGCCAAGCTTTCCCTTGAGAAGCTAGCTGGAGTTAGGATGGTCTTTGACTACTTTGTTGAGAAAAATTGCATGGGTCTGTTTTAAGTGCTTCCTATTGTTGGGTGCCAGTCATCTTGAACTGTGATTATGGTGTATTCTTAGTCTGGCTAAATCTGATTTTAGTTCCACCAATCTGAAGGCCCAGTATCCAGGAGTATTTTACTTAACCTTCACAGGTATCCAGAGTATGTCTGGGAGCTTGATTCTTTGCTTGTCAGGAAAGGAGGATTCCAGAAACAGAAAAAATGTAGCATTCATTTGAAAAATTTCCTCCTTTTTTTGTCTGTGTATTATTCCATTCAATATTTTACATTTGCTTCTCTTACTGATCCCCTGCCTCTCATAAGGGGGAAGTCATGTGGCCATTCTGATGCTGGCAGGCAAGAAAGAGCATTTCTGAGAGCTGCCTGTGCCTGTGGTCCTGTTCAAAAACCACTGAAAGTCTCTTTGCACTGCTCTCTGTTGCCATGTTTTGTTTTGTTAATTATGCTGTTTCCATTCCAAACATTAACTAATGTTAATATTGGGCTGTAGGATGTGTTGTAGGTGCTCAGGTGTTGTGATGTTGCTTTGAACAATTTGCACTTCTGGTTCTCCAGAGTCAGTAGAGAAAGAAGAGGGCAATGAACCAGAGGTTGTTCATAAAGAAGCTTTATAAAATAGCAGAAGCTTAACAGAAAATTAATTTCTTCATTAAATTGGGGTTTAGGAGCTGTGCTACTCACTGAGTACCCCATTTCTGATAGTAAAATAAGAAAACAAATGTGAAATAGAAATTATTTCAGAGAATAGCTGTACATCATGAACTAGAGAATCAGGTTCAAGAGTAGCCTATTTGCTTGTGCTTCATAAAATTCAGCAGGCCTTGCAAAACAAGTGCCTCCCTGGTACAGACTGAGGATTGGTTGTGATGGCAACAGTTTCTGGCATGTTCTTGAAAACCAGCAAAAGAAAAGTGCCAGTGCTGGTTAGTACCAATGCAGAGGCTTTGTATGAAATGTGAAACTGAAATTAGGGTTGCACACTTTTTATGTCATTTCCTGGTGACATTTTTCAGCTGTTTTAATGATGTAGACTGTTTCCTGCATCATTAAATTCTCTGCTTTGATTTCTAGAGGAGTTGGCAGTCTGTTTAAGGGAATGGGGAGGAAAAAAGTTAGTACTGTAAAACTCTTTAAGTACAGCTGTTTGAAAAATCATGCCTTTAAAATTATTGGCAACTATTCTTCTCGCTATGCAGGCATTGATAATCATATATTATCTCTATTTTGTGTGATAAGTCTTCATATTATGTGCACAGAATGTGTGCACCTATCGTTTGAAAAAAAATACAGGTTAATGTGTGCTTTATGTAGTTTAATTGTTCATGTGGAAGTCTAAACAAAAATAATGTTCCATTGGTATTTCTAAATGATAGAGCTTGGTATCATGAATTAGAAGCTTCTACCAACCCCTAATATGCCAATTATGTTAAACCATCTTTCTTTTCCTCCCTTTCCAGCATTAACAATAAACTCCAGCAGCCAGAAGCAGCTGCTGGTGTGCTGGAATATGCCATGAAGCACTTTGGGGAGCTGGTGAGTCCTGCTGGATAATCTGCTTCTTTGTGTCTTATGCTTTTATGGTTTCTGTACTTAGTTTTTTGGTGGGTGGTGGTGTGTTTTCTCAATCAATCACATTGAGGTTCTATCCCTGCTTATAATATTTCATTGTTCAGTGGGATGCTCAGTGGGCACTTTGCAGCAAATGCTGGGTACAGGGTGGGCTGCAAGAACCTGATTTGGAGGAGAATTTTGCAGCTGCTGTTGATACTAAATGCAGCTGTGAGCAACTAGCAACTTGACAATATAAGTCCTTTTGTTTAGGATAAGCTGGGAAGGGAGGGGAGTGAGTTATTGTTCTAAGCTTAAAGGATTTGAGAAAATGCATCAAAACACTCGAAATAAGGATTTAATGGAAGTTACCCTTTAGTATCTCTCAAGTGTTCACAGGTATTACTTAGAATAACAAGGTAACCAGTCCCTTGCAATTTAGACTGCTCACCAAAATCAAGTAACCCCCATATGTATTTGTTGTGTGTCTTTCTGAGAATGATGTACCTTTTATTATTTCTTCTCATTTTATGAGTAATTTAATTTGTGTTCAAGGACCAAACCACCTATGCTCTCCTGATAGTTCTACTGGAAAAAGGATGATTTTGCAGTGGTAATTGTTTTAGTGTCTTAGGATAATTAGGAAAAGGGAGGCAGCTGTGGAAGCACAGTAGCCCAGCCTCTCTAAGTAGTAACCACTAGAAAGTGGGAATCAGGTATAAGCACAAAATGGTAGAAGTCCTCTGGTGTAGTATTATGTGTGGTTTTGACCTAGACTGGAAAATAAGTCCTTTCTGGGAGAAGTATAGGCTTCAGAACATCTTTTCAGCTTCTTATAATTCCTTGGGTGGATTGAGCAAAGTTCTGCATTACCTAATTCTGACTTCACTCTTTAGCAGCAATATAGTCTAGCAGTAAATGTAGGTCAAAGCACAGAGCTTGCCAGAATTGGCAATGAAAAGAAATTAAGAGGAGCTGTGAGCTCTGCTTTCAGGGACTTAATTGAAATATGACTTAGCTGAGGAGTTAAAGGGCTAAGTGGAAGACCTGGCATGCAAATTGTGGTTTATAGTGACCCTGCCCACAGATCTGGGAAAAAAATCTTCTTTGCAGCCTATGTCCAAGACTGAGCAGAAAAACACTGGCAGAGAAAAGCATGGAAATATATTAAGGCATTTTATTTCTTGAAAATTAGAAACAAAATCTAGAAGGAAAGACTGAAGAAAAGGGTTTAGCTGATATGGATCACTGCTTGGCTAACTTCTAATGGCTTTGTTACAAACCATTACTTTCCCTTGTGAAGGGTGTGATTGGGCCTCAACTTCATACTGCCTGCTATATGAAGTAATTGCCTAGCAGTGGCCAGATGCAAAGTTTGGCCTTTTTTTCTAGTTAGTCATTCCATTCCTGAGTGCAAGGCTGTTTTTCTTGTTTGAATGCAGGTATGTGCAACAACGGGAAGTGGAATATGTTGCACATTTACCCTTATTCCTGTTCCACTCACTCTGCCTCTCCAAAAAGAAAAGCACCAGCTTCTGAACTGGTATTTCAGTGGCACTTGTAAGGGGCTGATGTTGGATTAATCCCTCTGGTATACCTGAGTTCATTTTTGGGCAGGTGGAGCAGTGCCAGCTTTCCAGTTTTCACACTCACTCAGGGCTCTTCTCTGTATCACAGAAGTCCATGAGGTTATTTAGAACAATAAAAGGGTGAAGTGACCAGCATAGACACAGAACTTTCTAGGAAAAGCTGTGGTAGTTAATATAGAATGATCAACATTAATCCTGCTGTTTATTTTTACTTTTTTTTCCCTTCCCTTAGGAAATTCAAGCTACCTGGTATGAAAAGCTTCATGAATGGGAAGATGCTCTGGTGGCCTATGACAAGAAGATGGACACAAACAAAGATGATCCTGAGCTGATGCTGGGACGGATGCGCTGCTTGGAAGCACTTGGTGAATGGTAAGAGGGGAATGCCTGAAGACTAAGGAAAATTGTCTTTCTGTTCTCTGGATGCTGTCATTCAGGTGCATATTTTTTGCCTGAATTCCTATTTGCTCCCACTTACTTTGAGCATTTGTGTGGCACCTCACTTTGTTCACTGAAGTTAGAATTGATAATGACTACTAAGTCATTAGACATCTATTGGGGCTGGCCATCTGGTGAGTTAAGGTCTCTCTGGAAGAGAATCTGCAATCTTATAATCAGGTCAACCCCATTTATAGCAGAGAGCAGAACTTGTCAGAAACAGTCATAAAAGGAGCTCATTGTGATCCTCCTTTTTAAACTCTGATTAAAACATGAGAGATTTTTGTGTTTATTCAGTGTCATACCTATGCCTTATAGAAGGATGAGGTTTTCCTTATTAGTCTTTTTCAGCATTTCTTAAGCCTTGTCTTTGTGGACATCTAGTATTTCAAGTTTTGTGTCAAATCAGTTGAATCAGTTATGTTGTCAACACATAACTGATTCAAATCAGTGTTTGTGACAGGGTGAGCTGCTGGTGACTTACAGCTTACTACTTAACAGAGGGCTGCTGTTTTTTCTTGCTGTTCAATTCCAAGAAGATAATTGGAGAAGGCACCCTGTTCACTGTGGCGTGCAGCTCTACCCAGGGGCAGGTGTGGGTTCGTCCACGTTCCACCTTTCTACTGAACTTTGCATATGACAAGCTCTCTCCTGATGGGTCCTGACATGAACCCAGGGGATGGCACCACACTAGGGAGATGCCTCTTCACTAAAATCATTTGACTGCTAGAAACAGAACTGCTTGAGAAATCTAATTCTGGCAGCATTTTTCTGCCCTTTTTGTTTCTAAACAAGGGTGAGACATATAGGATATAGCTTTTCTAGTAGGGAAAATAGATCCTCTTACTGGGCATTCCTCAGTCAGCTTTTATATGAGTAGGCAGTTCTCACCAGGGATTTGAAGAATTTTTTTCTCTCCTGCAGAATGTGTATTTGTGTTAAGTGTCCTTTCTGAACCTCCTACTTATTCGTGTGTCAGCAGCAAATCTATGGAACAACAAAAGGACAATTTTCTTCTGTTGGAACTAGATATGGAGCTATTGATAGTCTGTAGTGACAAGAGCAATCAGAGTCTCCAGGTTCTCTTGTGGGACTGGACTCAACACTCTGTGCAGGTGTTTTACAATTCAGAAGTGCTTTTGCAAAGTGCTGTCTGCTGCCCTGCAGCTGACTCTAGAGATGTCATCCTGGGGCTGAGGGTTCCATAGTTTGGCTGCTGATTCTCTTCAGTAGCGTTCAACTCGACTGGCTGTGCTGCTGGAGTCTGCTTCACAGGATGAGGCAGATAATCTAGAATTATTTTGTGCAGCATCATTATTTTAGTACTCTGAAGTGATATTTTTAGAGTACAGCCAAAACATTCTTAGCCATTTGTCTCCTCATACAATTATTCCTGTAGGACCCATAGTGTTTCATCAGCATCTATGAAGTCCTGATTTACTGCTGTTGCTAGGTTTGGCTTGGTTTTATATTTGCTTTGGGGTTTTTTTCCCTCCTGGGCCATTAAGCTGTCAGAATTACTATCTTGCCAGTGGCAGCCCATTGGTTCTGTTTGACTAACTCGTGATCCTTTTTGGGAGGGGAAGGGATAACACTAGGGAAAGCAAGTGGTTCTCCCTCACACTTGGCAGCTGTTTCACTGCTACACAGTATCCAGCCTGAGAAATCCTGGAACTGCAACACGCAGGGTAATTGGTTCTATTAGTGCAGCATTCACAGCTGATTGGAAAGAAATAATATAAAAAAAACTGATGCTTCCTCCCCACTGGAGATGAAAGATTCAGATGCTCTCCGAGATCCTGCCATGACAAGTCTTCATATGAGGTTACAGCACCCTTCATTCCTCAGTCTTTGTCTTCAGACTTGATGTGTTAATTCAAAATGTTTGCTGGTAGGAGCCATGCCCAAGCTATCCGGATCATATATTTCTTCTACTGACACTTGCAAAAATTCTAAGCATCCTTTTTTTGGTGGTGGTTTGTTTGTTTCCTTGAGAATTTTTTTTTCTGTATTTATAAACTGGCTTTATCAGTCCAATTTTAAAGTAAGCATTAACAGTCACTGAGGAACAAATGCAAACTTCTCTTTGGATGTGTATTTTCAAAGCACAGTGTGCCTTAAAATTATTTTCTGATGATAGGATATTTGTCATCAGACTAGCATGGTTGAGTTGGCCAGAGGAGTAAAATCCTATTCTCCACTCAGTATAAAAAGAGCAATGGGGCTGGTTGTTGTCTTATCAGTGGGAAGTGGTTGTTTAATGAGGCAGAATTCTTGGAAGAGCCTTTTTACTGATCAGAAATTGTGGATTCTTCTTAGGGGGCAACTCCACCAGCAATGCTGTGAAAAGTGGACCCAGGTGAATGATGAAACTCAAGCCAAGATGGCCAGGATGGCTGCTGCTGCTGCTTGGGGCCTGGGTAATGTATCCTCCTGTGCCTGCATGCAACAGCCCATGAGCTGCAAGTGCAGGTAGTGTTAACTTCAGAACTACAGAATACAGGAAACAGCAACATCAAATAACTACATTATTTACACTAGGAAATGAAGTGTCAGTCCATACTGAAGTCCTTTGGAAAACCTGCATTTACATCAAGCCTTGCAGTGTGGTCTCCAGTAACAGAGGGGGCTGAGCAGATGATTCCTTAAATGCTCTCTTTTGCTTGGCTTTACACTGAACAGAGCTCAGGCTGGAAATCAAATAGAAAGACTTTCTCAGATTTGTGGCAGACTCTTATTTAGAACAAGAACAGTATCTGTTGAACATTTTAGAGGTTGTGTTTGCCAAGTAGACACTCCTAATAAATGTGTGGTGGTCCAAATGTCCAGTTGTGTTGTTAGTGAGATATTTACTAGAGAAGCTAATTATCACTTGCTCTCTGCCAACCTCTGCTGAGAAAAATTCATCTTTTGCTTTGTAGGGCATTAATTCATTCAAATGTTCTGGAAGTATCAGAATTTTAATTGTTTCATCACAAAGAATGAAAGAACCTTTTCCACAAGGATAACAATTTGTGTAGAAGAAAAGTGCCTATGTTTTTCTTGTCTGTAGCTATGTGTATGTTTATGTATCTAATAGTGTCCCTACCAAAGACAAGCTATTGGAGAGCTGACTTAAACGCAGAAGTACCACACAGCACTCAGGCCTAGGCACTGATGTCTAAGCACTACATCACAGTTCTGTTCTGTTCCCACACTGCAGGGAAGGCTGTTGTGTTACTGAGGATATCTGTGTCTCTGCAGGTCAGTGGGACAGCATGGAAGAATATACCTGCATGATCCCCAGGGACACCCATGATGGTGCTTTCTACAGGGCTGTACTGGCACTGCATCAAGACCTTTTCTCACTGGCTCAGCAAGTAATTATCCTCCTTGCTGGTATCCCAAAATTTGGTTTACGATGTTCTAGGCTGCAGAGTTTCATGGAGAAACAGGCTGTAGTAAAGCAGTTGGCTGTAACCTATGAATTACCCAAAAATGTTTTTCCATTAGACCTGGGTGATAGATCTTACCTTGTATTTCCAGAAACATAGCAGTGAATGTGTTGACAGATAGTAGTGGTCCAGTGCTGTAGAACATTAGAATGCCTTTGTCATTTTTTGGTTTCTTTTACTTCTCTGACTCTTTTCTAGGCAGGCAGGACACAAAGATTATCTCAGCAGTTCTGTTCTACAAGGCACTGATTGTAAATTTCCAGGAATGCCTGAGACACCTGTAAGATTCCTAGTGGATTTTTTTGTGCACTTCTGTCCCTTACAGCTTTTTCAGTGAAGTGCTCATATATATCATAGACAATAATCTTAATTTTTCTGGTAGCACTGATAAATCTCAAATCTTAGATTGAGGTACCAAAGCAAGGGAAGAGTCTATTAAACAGAGCTTGTAATTTGTATTTGTAATTATTGTATTTGTAATGCTTTTTTGTCACAGAGGAGATTTGCAGAGTGACTCTGTAGATGTGAAACGTGTTGTTTACTTTCCAAGGAAGCTCAAGTCCCATTTCTGAGAATTCTGTGCTGGCTTGCCAACTTAGATAAAGGAGTAATTCAATCTGTGCTGTCAAAACTTGTAAATGGATTTTTGGATGATGTGCACAGTAAAATTAACCAGGCATTCAGAAAGGTAGAGTTTGTGATTAGCCTTTAACATTTTGAACAGGAAAAGCTATAGGTGAGAGATTATATAATGACTAGAACTAGAGCAGGATTTATTTCATGCTTGAAGAGCCTGTCTTAGTATGAGGATGAGAAATTAAATTTGCTGTCCTGTAAAATTCATAAAATCCTGTTGGGTTATGTAAAACAGTGAAAGCTATTTTCTTTCATTGTGTGGTACAAGAGACATTTCTTTAGACTCTTTTTTTGTAAACCAGCTCTTAGGCACTAAAATGTGAACCCTTCCTCTACAAATGTTGTTAATGATGATCTCTGCAATTACAGTAGCATTAGAAATACTGCAACATTTGATTTTCCAGGAAGACAAACCTCAAACTGTGCAGGTGATGAATGCAGATCCCTTGACTTCCTTTATATATGCCCTGGACACTGTTTGCCTGTCAAATCTTCCTATTTATAGGATCCTTTCCCAGAGAGAGGAAAGAGAGGACAATGCCAGCTTTGTTCATGAGATGGAACAGCTGAACAGCAGCTTCCACAGTTGACTCTGGACAAAGCACACTACCTTTGCCCCAATGTCTTGTTCTATTTCAGTGCATTGACAAAGCCAGAGACCTGCTGGATGCTGAGCTGACTGCCATGGCAGGAGAGAGTTACAGTCGAGCCTATGGGGTAAGTGTAGCTCGCAGCCTTCATTCCCTTCCTTCATTGCTGCTTCAGACTGTCTCTAAAAGTTGCATAAAACTTCAGAGTACTGCTTGTTTTAAACAAAACACCTATTTAGGCCCACAAGCTAAATGGCTTTTGTTAGATAAAAAATACAGCTTTGCAGGAGCAGCTTTGGGACAAACTAAAAGTGAGTAAAGTGAGGTCCACCCCCTCAAAAGAAATAAGAATTGACATTTAGGAAGTCTGAGTTTGAATCAGCAGGTCATCTAGGTACTAGTATATAGCAGTTGATCCTTTTTTTTGTTGGGCAGCCTATGTACTTAAAATTTTGATGCCAAAATACTGTTCCTTAATCATAGATTTGTTCTGTAGTGATTGGGATGGAATGTGATTTTTTTCCTTCAGGCTATGGTATCCTGCCAGATGCTGTCAGAGCTGGAAGAGGTTATCCAGTATAAACTTGTACCAGAGCGCCGTGAGATCATCCGCCAGATCTGGTGGGAAAGGCTGCAGGTACATCCCTGTGCAGGTCAAGGATGGAGATGCTGCTGGGCTGGCATGAACAGCTTCCTTTTGAGCCAGTGTGGTGGCTCAGCAAATCCTTCCATCCCAGTAACATCCATGCTCACATGGCTGCATGCTCCATCTCCTTTGTGCTTGTCCTGGTTGCTTTTTTTGGGCTTTTTTTTTTTTTTTCAGGTTAATGTTCCTGAAGTCTCAGCTCATATGACACTTTAAAAGGGTGAACTAAGCCTTGAAATAGATTTGTACAGAAGAGAGACACTAGTAACATCCCCAGGGCTGCTTATCTCAGTATTGGATTACATCTGGAAATACTGGTTTAGATCAAGCTAGTTTGAACTTTTTACCTGGTTGGTTGGATTTTAAGAAGTGAATTCTCTCCAAATGATGGAAAACTGGTCAGAGAATTCACATGCTTGTAAAATAAAAGATTATCCTGTTCCTTTTGGACTTCTTGCAAAAACATTTCCAGCTGATTGGTAGCATTTAGGGACATTTATTAGTGGTGGAATTGGAAGTGTTAGGTTTATGGTTGGACTTGATAATCATAAAGGTCTTTTCCAACTTAAATGATGCTATGATTAACTTTGACCTTTCAGAAGAGACCTTTAGCAATGTTGATTTTCCAGTATTGAAATAGAAGTTTGTGCCTTTCTTACACTAAAAATCAAAAATCCAAAGTACCACTGAAAATTTAAATCAGACAAATATTTAACACTGTTTCCTTACAAGAGACATCCCTACAGTGAAAGTGAATATCCTCAGATGCAGCAGTACATACAAGAATACTGTTTAAATAGAGGTGAGTGATTCCTGCAAGAGAAAGGGAGTAAAAGGAAAAAAGAGGATAACTGAGATGAAATGCTGCCTGAAAGAAGAACTTTTCCTCATGCAGAATTCTTCACTGGCAGTGCTATAATCTGTCGCCTTATGAAAGCCTGCTGTATATTTTTTTGCTGTTTGGGAAACTGTGACAAAGCTTTTAGTCTCCCATCTGCATTCCTGTCTGGAAAAGCTCAGGACCATTCCACTGGGGTAGAGAAACTGAAGAGGCAGGAAGTGTAATGTCTGAATACAGCTTTTTATAGCCCTGAAAGCAGTACAAACAGTTCTTTAATGTTTTATAGGTGTTTTTTAATAGTTTTTAAATGCCTATTGGAAGAAGTTTATTTGGGTTTTAGGGAACAAGCTTTGCCTAACTTCCCAGTCCTCAACTTGGGAGAAAAGGAAAAGGGAAAGAATAACTTCTTTGGTGCTAAGATCCTTGCTGGAAAATCTTTTGTTTACCTCAAAATCAAGTAGTTTCTGGCTGAATAGAAACTTTGGAGCATCACTGTACCCTGTCCTTGGCCACTGTATCCAAGTACAGGGTAACAGTGATGCAGGATAACATGGATTTAGTTGTTATGGTCCCTTCCACAATTCTACTTCTCTGTAGTATCCTTGAATGTTTGAAATATCTTTGAATATTTGAACTCATCCTGCTCTGACAGTGTTGTGCCTCTCCCATCAGACAGACAAGAACCAGACAATGCTTGCACAAGCAACACAGCAGTTAAAGCTGCACTTTCTGGCAGAAAACCAATTTAGAGGTGCCAGCCTCCAAAAGCAATACATGCAAGGCAAAGAAAAAGGGCAATGACAAAAATATCTTTGCAAGATGGTTTTCTACCATCTCTGTGTTGAGATTTAAACCAAAAATAGGTGGAGAAGGCACTTTGGAAGACACTTTGTCTCACTTTGGAATTGTATGAAGAGTTTTTGTGATTCTTGGATGTGTTTCAGCTTTAGGAGCTTTTCTCCTCTTTCCATTAGAGGATATCATTAGGTTGCAAGCACTGAGCTGCCTGCAGATTGTGAGAGTCAGGGGCTGAACCTTCTTCACACACTGCAGTGTTAAATAGACATGTCAGTCTGCTGTGAATTATGGGCACAGAAGTCTCTATCTTGATGGAAGTCCCTTCAGATTCTGAATCAAGGTTCTGTACAGTACACTGGAGACCAAACACTGACAAGTTCTCTTTTTTCCTGTCAGGGCTGTCAGCGGATCGTGGAAGACTGGCAGAGGATACTGATGGTCCGATCTCTTGTTGTGAATCCTCATGAGGACATGAGAACTTGGCTCAAGTATGCCAGCTTGTGTGGCAAGAGTGGGAGGCTGGTGAGCATTGTCAGGCTCTGTCCTCTTCAGCAGGTTTTTGGGTGATTGGCTTTGCTGTGCTGCTTCAGCCTTGAGCATTCCTAAATGCTTTCATTGCCCAAGTGGGATGGGCTCTCCTCTGAGGAAGAAACTAGTCAGGAATTGCTGAAATGCTAAAACTGTAACCAGCATAAAGTTCATGCTTATAGCCAAGGTTATTTTTGTGAGAATGATATTATACCTGAGAGCCCCTGGGCCAGTTTTTTATTGCATGCTATAACTGGAAGTTTTTATGCACTACTGGAGATTATTACTTATAGCTCTCTCTGCTAGAGCAGAGAGTCAAATCTAGAACATAATGTTACTGTTGAACATTACAGTCCTATTACAACATTCATCACAAAATTTATCTGGAAATACCTGAAACAGAGACTTTACACTTTCTACTGGCTTCTGAAATGAGAAACTAATGCTCTGATCCAAAGGAAGGCATATGGTTTATCATGTGGTATTCTCATGAGTCCAGGGAGTCTGCTGTGTCTTTGTTGTATCTGGAGGGTCAGATGTACTTTTACTTTTTTACAATTCTGAAGCAATGTGAGCTGGAGGTAACAATGACAATTATGTTTTAACCTGCTTTTTGTCTTTGCCACTTCTCCAGGCTTTGGCCCATAAGACCCTTGTCCTGCTCTTGGGAGTAGATCCATCTCGCCAGCTGGATCACCCACTGCCCACAGTCCATCCCCAAGTGACTTATGCATACATGAAGCACATGTGGAAGAGTGCCCGTAAGGTACAGGAGAGCACACTGCTTTGTTTCACTGCTCAGGTTTTGTGCAATGCCATACGTGCTAGTTTTTCATATTCCTACAGAACAAAGGCAAATGTCTTACTTTTGCTCCCCAGAAGTGACTAACTAATTCCTTTCCTTATTTTTATTCAGACTGTAAGCTTTTTATTTCCTTTATGACTCTGTAATGCAGAGAAAACCTGGCCCTAGTTTTATTTCCTATATGGAAAGATGATGTTTGCTAAACTAGTAGCTGGTACCCAAAGGATGCAGCCAGGATTAATGGTCCTTAGTAGCTCTTTTGTCCTGTGTAAGTTTGCTGCTTGATTTTCATCCACTGTTTTGATTGTGGGGTCTCTACCCTGTATCTGTGGTCAGGGTCACATGCAGAAAGAGGGAAGTAAAGGAGGGTTTATTACCAGTTTTAGAAGTGTCCTGAACAGTTTGCACTTAATTACTGAGCAGAGATGATTTTCACTAAAGAGATTATTGGAAATTTCTAACTGAAAGACAGCTGAAAAGTACATAGAGTTTTGTCATGGGAACAATTTGGCACCAGAGAGCCCAGGGTGAATGTTTTTGACATTGCAACACAGGGAGAATTTACGTAATCAAATCCAATAAGCTTCAGACTGGATAAGTTATCTTTTTTTTAATATACATTAAAGTCTCCATTTATCCTCATATTCTGCCACATCTTTATTTTTTCTGCCTTGGGATTGCCAGCACTGGAGCAGAGCCATTGCTGTGGGAACATTGCCACAACTAACTACTCTTTATTTGAATTTAAAAGGCAGAAGAAGCTGTTGCTGAGGCCCTGTTCTGTTGGCTCTGTAAAACAGTGAAATTGC
Organism: Lonchura striata; assembly: GCF_050655825.1. Classification (NCBI taxonomy): domain Eukaryota; kingdom Metazoa; phylum Chordata; class Aves; order Passeriformes; family Estrildidae; genus Lonchura; species Lonchura striata. The sequence goes on from NC_140723.1 coordinate 6,705,832, forward strand.
CTCTTACCATCTTCAGTAAATGACCCCAGAAGTATGTGGGGTCTCTGCCTGTCTCTGTGAGGGAAACTGTGTTTTGGGGTGTTTGACTTTTGGTCAAGAAGTAGATGAACATGGTGCAGGACACTGGTGCAGTGGTGTGGTGTCTAAAATTAACTGACGGGAGAATAAGTGGAGCCCTTGAAGATGGGGGAAAACAGATACCAAAATAGATAAATAATACATAGTTGCACCTGGTGATGTATGTAGTTTTATGTAACTGTGTGTTCACTTCATTGGTATCCTAAGTAATAAGCTGCTGATGTAGGCTGGTATGGTGGGAAATGACCATTTTTTTTTCTAGCTCAGGAGTTCAGGGTTCTTTTGTTGACTAAAATGGCAGTTTTCAGTACTGCCATTTTGGCACTTGTCAAATCCAGCAGGAAGAAAGCTGGCATCTAGAGGCAAACAGCCATATGGCACTCACAGAGCTCCACAACAGTCTTCTTAAACACCATAAAAATTGATATGTACACCCTATTACATTTCTTCTAACAAAAACCTTTGCCAGCAGCTGCATTGTAAGCTATATCCCATAGAAAGGATGCATATAAATGTAGCAATTTAGCTGGTCTGGAAAACTTACTGTGTTCAGTCTTAAATGCTCTGTCAGTTTATGGCCATCAGTTTTCAATATTAATGGAAACTGAAGACCAGATTGTTGGGTGTATCTAGATATGAGAGGTGCACATAAAAAGATTCTGTAGTAATTCTGTTTGGCAATATATTTTGTCTATTTTTAATGGATGTCTAGCATAACTATTTATGAGGCTGTTATTTATGCCCCACTCTGTGTCTAGGTTACCAGCTGTGGAATGCACCACATTAATGTTATGAATATGATCCTTTATTTTATTTCATCCTGGGCTAATACCCTTTCTCCTCACCACTGAGTTGTGCATGCTGATATTTGAACAGGATAGATGAGGCATTTGAGCTCAAGTGGTTTTTGTCTCTAACATAGCTCACTCCTATAGATACACAGAAGTAAATTAGGCTTCTAACTGCATATTCTGCACTTCCTAACCTGAAATGACCTTGTAGATTGCAGGAGTTTTACTCTTAATTCTTTGCAGTGAAGCATGCATACTTGTTTCTTAAATCTTTCTTCTTCGGTTTTCCTACCCCAGAATACTTTCCAAGGAATTTTAAAAATATTTTTTCCCTCAGAATTTGGTAGTGAAAGTTGCCTTAGTACTGCTGCCCTGTATAATATTCTGGCAAAGGAGTAATGCACATTTGTACTTCTTCAATAACCTTAGGAGAAATATAGACTTTAATTTGTTGAAACAACTCAAAGTTAATATTCCATGCTGTGTACTTCAAGCCTAGCCAAAGCTGAAAGGTTAGGAGAGAAGATCAGGAAGCTGCAAGTTTTTCTTCAGGCATTATTTTCTCAGGTTGTCATGGGATTGGTTTTTTGTTTGGTTTGATTTTGTTTTGTTTTTTGTTTTCGTGGGGGTTTTGGGATTTTTTTGGGTGGGTTTTTTTTGTAGTTTTGGGTTAGCTTGTTCTTGTTGTTTTGGGGTTTTTTTATCTGCTCATAGCATATTATTGGTAGGCTTCTCTGATTTGTGATCCTGTCTATTCAATATTGTTCTGGTCAGATACAGTTTGTAAACTATAAACATTTGATTGTTGCAATTGCCAATTTCTAATTGCTGATTAGAATTATTGCAATTGCTAATTTCATGCTCAGCTGAAAACAAGATATCTCTGTAACAGGACATTCTCTGCTGTTGCAGCTTTCTCCCTGTACAGGTGACCTTGTTGCTTCATTAGGGTGAAGTTCTTGTACACCAGGGCACGGTGTTAACTAGTGCTATGGTCAGCCATACCTTTGGCTCTCTGTGTGAATGACAGTGAAGATGTGCCTGGCATTGGAAGGGTGGAATTATTTGTTCCTCAGTTTAGCAGTTTCAGAGACAACAAGAATCTCTAACCTCTTCATTTATTTCGACATATTTAATGTGTGAAGTGACTTTAGAGGCATGTTAAGTGGCTGAAAAGCTTTGAAAGAAAACAAAACCATATCTTTTTATTTCTGTGAAAATCACTTCTACATTGTCTTTCTCCCTTGAGAAATTGTGTTTAAGCCCTGTGGTCCTCACTGCCTCCATCATCCCTTTGCAGATCGATGCGTTCCAGCACATGCAGCACTTTGTGCAGACCATGCAGCAGCAGGCCCAGCACGCCATCGCCACCGAGGACCAGCAGCACAAACAGGAGCTCCATAAGCTCATGGCACGGTCAGCACAGGCTCCTGGGACACCCTTTAGCTATAGGCTGACACTGAAGGCTTTCCTGAGGGGCAGGGTCCCTGGAGGTGACACATTTCAGACAAAGCTCATGCTTTGGTTAAAAGAACGGGATGTCTCATTTAGCTGCTTTGGTATTGCATTCTTATCTACCATGTAATGCTCAGTAAATGTTACTGGGACACATCAGCCTAAACAAGCTTATATTTCTTGCTGGAGCCTGGTTGTATTTTTCCAGCACTGTGGCTCGTTGGCAGAAGGCAGAGCTCCCAGCATGTCTGTTTCTTTGCTTTTCAGGAGATTCGGTCACTAGGAAAGAAACACTTCCCACACGCCTGGCATATCTGTATTAAGTACACAGGCTGCCAAGCACAACAGCAGTGCTTTGGGCAGTAGGTGCCTAGCATGTGATGGTCTCTTATAATACTGTTGCATAAAAACCCTTTCTGCATTTTTCTTTGTGGATCTGTAGGTGCCAGTTCTGTTTTATTCAGTTTAAATTGAAAATTGCATCATGTTTTCTATTGAAGGTTTGCTTGTTGTGAAGGGAGGTGTGCACTCAATTTGCTTTTATGAGGATGGGAACCCTTGTCTTAATTTTTCAGTGACTGTAATGGAAAACAAATTTGTAATTATTTGCATACAGTATTTGTATTGCACAATGCTTTTTGGAAAACTCAAAATACAGAAAGTACAGCCATGTCCTAACTGCAGCATTTAAAGCCTGCTGAGGGAGCAAAGTATTAAGTTTTGTGCAAACCTTGACAACCCCACCCTGCTGCAGTAAAAATATGTTGTTTTTCCTTTCCTCTAGGAGGGAATGACTTAATGGGGTTCTGGTTGGGGGAAGGACAGTTCCTCTGTGTTTCCATTGTTTGTTTGTCATGTTCTCCCCAGAAGGCTCATTCATATTGTGCTTAGTACAGCTCAGCAGCACATGTGTATGCATTTTATCAGCACAGACTGATGAAATCTTTCAGTGTTGCTGTTACCTACTTCTTACATTTCTTTTATAACTTATACAGATGAGGGAAAAAAGTTTGATCCCCACCTTTCCTCTTAAATTAAACCTTCAGTTAGTTAGTTCACACTACAAGCAAGTTGGAGATATTTTGGCTCATGCATCCAGCCTGCAGGAGAGGCTACCTGACTGGATTCACCAAATGGAATGCCTTTTAGACTCTAGACAGCAAGTTTGCCTTTTAATCCAGAGGCTTTGTTCTCATTTGAGATTTTTAATCAATAATCCCTTTGCTTAACTAGGTGTTTCCTGAAACTGGGTGAGTGGCAGCTGAACCTGCAAGGCATCAATGAGAGCACCATCCCCAAAGTCTTGCAATACTACAGTGCTGCAACGGAGCATGATCGCAACTGGTACAAGGTCATTACAGAAAAGTTTCCAGATAAATTTTATCAAATCCCACAGTACAGGAAAGGAAGGTGTTCATTGGAAGAGCTCCTATAATTGTCTGCCTTGTTACTGCCAGTAGGATTTAAAAAAAACTAAACAGAACCAAAAAAACAGAGAAAGTGGCCCAAGGCAACCATGAGATTCTTTTTTAGAATTTTATCTGGTTGGTAAAACTAGGCCACAATTCAGTTTTTGTTCTTGCTTCTGAGACTCTCTGTTGTCAGTTAGCAATGAGGGAGAAAGAAAATGGAAAAATGTAACTTGTTCTCAGTCAGTATACTTGAACAATGAAAGTAGCCCTGTTGTTAATTCTCCAAAGAGCCTTTGATTTCATGGTTGTAATATTTCAATTAGTATTTGGTGCCAGATCTTCTCTGGCAGCAATCTTCTGTATTTTTTCCCATTACACATCCCTGAGTCCTAACATACTAATTTTCATTTTAGCCTTTCAAAATTAAGCTATATGCAAATATAATTTAATTTTTGTTACAGAGCTCATTTGCTTTAATATTCAACAGGGAGTTCCAGGCCAATAACTCAACATGATATTATTTAAGATAATAAGACAGTTCAAATTACAAAAAATTAGAGAAATCAAAGCATTGTGTTGTCTGCAGGATATTGCTTACTGCTGATTTTTGCAGACACAGAAAGGTTGGGATGTATATAACAATTCAGAAGTGCCAGTTGCAGAAAGGAGTCTGACTTCTGTTCTCTCCTGTTGGCAGGCCTGGCATGCCTGGGCAGTGATGAACTTTGAAGCAGTGCTTCACTATAAACACCAAAACCAAGCTAGAGATGAGAAGAAGAAACTCCGTCACGCGAGCGGAGCCAGCATCACCAGCGCTAACACTGAGGGCAGCAACAGTGAGAGTGATGCAGAGAGCACTGAGAACAGTCCCATCCCATCCCCAGTGCAGAAAAAAGTCACTGAGGTACCCTCCTTCCTCCCTCTTCTTGTTGAGAGATTGGTGCTTACTGCTTAGACACAATAAAAATGTTATGGGCTAAATTAACACAAGTTATTATTAGCCATGACCTGAAGGGGCTGTCATAGGGGATGACAATGCACTAACAAATTCTGTGCACTAACAAATTCTGTTAGTGCTGTTTAGGCCCTTCAGGGAAGACTGAGAAATCTTTTTCATTTACCAGTTATAGTAAGGTAGTAGTTTTTAGGCTGCTTTGCTGTCCATATCTTTGCTAACAAACTGAAGTATAAAACCACTTCACGGCATTTTCCCCGCCAGACTGAAAGACCTTTGTGTAGTCAAGCAAAACATAAAATTCTAGGAGCAGCATGTCCTGTGAAGAGTAGGAGCAGAAGTCAGCTACAGTGGGGTATTTCTTCCTCTTTCCCCTTCTTGAGTTCATGTGGGCTGATGTGCTTGCACAGAACTAATGCAGCAATTTCATTCCAAAAGGATTTATCCAAGACCCTCTTGATGTACACAGTCCCTGCTGTCCAGGGTTTCTTCCGATCCATTTCTCTGTCTCGAGGAAACAACCTACAAGACACTCTAAGGTACATAATAAAGCACATAGTAAATGAAATCCAGCTGATAAGAACACATGGTTTCAGATTAGGTAGAGCACATTTCTGCTCTTTTTTGTTATGGTTTGATTAAGTGAATGCTTTGGTCCAGGCTAATTTTTGTTGGATGGATTATCCCTGCTATCTGAGGGTTCTGGGAAGAAAAGTTGCTTGTAAATAGGTTTTGGGTTGGGGGATTTTTGTTTATTTATTTGGGGTTTTTGTTTGTTGGTTGGTTGGTGGTTTTTGTTTTGTTTTGATTGTGTGTTCGTTCGTTTGTTCCTAACAATAGTATTTCTCTTTTTCAGAGTCCTTACTCTGTGGTTTGACTATGGTCATTGGCCTGATGTGAATGAGGCTTTGGTAGAAGGAGTCAAGGCAATCCAAATAGACACTTGGCTGCAGGTAAATAACACAAAGAGAAATCACAGTTCTGGGGGTAGTTTGGGGATTTGCTGCATGATATCCATTATGACCCCTTGCTAAACAATCCTCCATAGGTGAGTACCGAGAGCAGTGTGCAGTGCAGTCTGTAACTGATTTAACAAGCATCTGGAACAGAAAAATGATAAATGTTTCTGTATTTATATGCAGATTAGTGCATATTAATGAGAAAGAATGAAAATTCTTAAATTAAAGTTGACATGCATTCAGTGGTGATCAAGTACAAAACACCACTGTCCTGCTCTGATGTAGTTCACAATCTATTTCAGGATTGCCTTGTAGAATGATTCTTGTCATTAAATTTAAAAATACTTTATTTCCTATTTAAGCATTATACTTCAAGAAGCACCTTTCCTTAGTAGGATCCTGTAACAGTTTTGCACAGAACAGTTGTGATCTCATTGAGCTGTTGTACATTTCTGTTTGGAACCTTGTGTTACCCTCTGACCAACTCAAAAATGAGTGGTGGGCTTTGCTGTCTCTTTTAGAGGCTGTGAGGCCTCTAGGTGAGGGCAGAACAGCTGGTGGTGAGGGCAGAACAGCTGGTGCACTGAGCATATGAGATGACAGGAGTGTTTATTTTCCTTATCCTTACTTCTAGGTTATCCCTCAGCTCATTGCCAGAATTGACACCCCTCGACCACTGGTAGGACGCCTCATTCACCAACTGCTCACGGACATTGGTCGGTACCACCCCCAGGTGAGCGTTAGCTTGGAGGAGGAATTTTCAGTGTCTGATGCCTGCACAGGAAGTCACAGCAAATGATGACAGTGAGGATGGGGACAATTTCTGTTGCTGCTGCTGCTGCTTTCACCTCAGCACTTCACATAAAAATGGAAGGAGGTGAATGAGCCATGCAGCCTGGGAAGAACTCTTTGTCGAATGTAATTTAATGTCCACTGGGCAGCACAAATCGCCTTAAATCTCTGTACATGACTACAGAACATACCTCACAGGTTTTATCTAAATTTCTTCCCACAGTGTGGAGTATCACAAAATCCTAAAACCCATTTTTGTTCTTCTAGTTTGTAAGATACTCTCCATGTCGTTCTGCTGTTCAGTGAATTAAAGTCTTGACAGCCTGTTGTTGGATCAGAAGACTTTCAGTAGTAAATTCCTATCACTACTTTTCAGAAACAAACTTGCTTCCTTCTGTTGATTTCTAAGGCTGCTGTTTGTTAATGTTTTGCTAGTTATTTAAGTTTATGTAGCTCTTCTGTGGGGTTCTAAAGTAGTATTGGTTGCTGTCTCTTGCAGGCTTTGATCTATCCTTTGACTGTGGCTTCTAAATCTACGACCACTGCTCGGCACAATGCTGCAAATAAGATCTTGAAAAACATGTGTGAGCACAGCAACACTCTGGTGCAGCAGGCAATGATGGTGAGTGCTCAGTGGAGCATTAAGTATGTTATGTTGGATGGATGGATGTCAGTTATAGTAACACAAAATGACTATTCATTGTTGATTCTATTCAAGTATAATTAATTTGGGGTATTTGCAACTGTTAGAAGTTGCAGTATTAGTGTAATTGCTAGAGAATGTTTCCATTTTACAATAATTCACACACTACATTTTTGTGTTTCGTTATGAATAAATGTAGAGGAGAAATACATGAAAAACCTTTGTTCCATAAAGAGGTGGTTTTAATGGGAAGTAGAAACAAAACTTACTGAGCATAGCATAGAAAGAGTAATGTAATTAATTTGATAAAGATTTTTATGAATAAATGAAAAATAATGCTTTCAGACCAAGCTGCACAAGCATGTAGAAAATTTCAAAGGTAGCAAATAAGGTGAGAAAAGCCTGGTTAGCTTCTTACAGGAAAAGATGTGCCATCACTGTGGTAGTTCTTGTGGCTCCCTCTGGCTGCCAGCAACAAATATTTCGTAACATTAGAGAAGAAAGGGGTTTTGCAATTGTAAGTCATGGCCCAGTCCCAGGGATTTCTTTAGATGTTTAATCTTTCCTTCTGTCCTAAAACAGGTGAGTGAAGAGCTAATTCGTGTGGCCATCCTATGGCATGAGATGTGGCACGAAGGGTTGGAAGAAGCATCTCGTCTGTATTTTGGAGAAAGAAATGTAAAGGGAATGTTTGAGGTGCTGGAACCACTTCATGCAATGATGGAAAGAGGACCTCAGACTTTAAAGGAGACATCCTTCAATCAGGTATCAGCAAATGGCCAAGAGGCTGTTCTTCAGGACAGCCACCTGCCCCAGATGTATTACAAGAACCTTCGCCATTTAACACAAAAAGTGAATCTCTTGGGACTTATTTTGTTAGTTCTAGATTTCATTATTGACATTTATCTTCAGATTTGTGTCACTTTTGGTGACTATAAGAGGTCATGGTAGTCCAAATTGCCCTGGAGTCTTGTATTGGCAGGGTGTCTGACAGGGACTGTAAAATGATGATGACTGCTCTGCTGTTAATTATTCTGCTTTTTTCTCAGTAAGCACTAGCATGGATAACAGAGAATTAACTGAGCTTTTAAGCCTACTGAGCATTTATTTCCTCCTATAATGAAGTCTACTTGTGAGCAATATTGTTTGCTAAATTCAATGCAGATCTTGGATCCAGAAATTTCTGGATCTGCTATAAAAAATGCTATAAAAATCTGATCTGCTATAAAAATTTTAGATCAAGTATTTGTAGTGAAACTTGAAAATAGACTTTGATGCTCTTTGTAGCTGTTAAAGTGGTCTCCACCTGTTACACTACAGTCTGTTGAAATTCATTTTTCTGTTGTTTTAATCTCTAGGCCTATGGCAGAGATCTCATGGAAGCTCAAGAGTGGTGCAGGAAGTATATGAAATCAGGAAATGTCAAAGACCTAACTCAGGCTTGGGATCTCTATTATCACGTGTTCCGACGTATCTCAAAGCAGCTGCCACAGGTGAGGAGGGAGATTCAGATCTTCTGTGGGTCTTACAGTGCAAGTTGTCAATACGAACCTTTGCTTTATGTTTTATGGTTGTTCAAAACTAATACTAATTCAGTATTCTGGAAATAACTGCAGAGGGTTTGCTGCAAGTTTGGTGTTTATGCAGCACTGCCTGACTACCGGAAGTATTGGTGACAGCCTGAGCTGTTGTAGGTCCCTTGACAGCATGAACTCTTCAGATGCTTTTTTGAGATTGAACTGAAATTCTAAGGGCTTGTATTTCTTTTGGTTTTGGTAGCTCACTTCTTTGGAGCTACAGTATGTGTCACCAAAACTCCTAATGTGCCGGGATCTGGAATTGGCCGTGCCAGGAACGTATGATCCCAACCAGCCCATCATACGGATTCAGTCCATCGCACCTTCACTGCAGGTCATCACCTCCAAGCAGCGACCCAGGAAGTTGACATTAATGGGTAAGAGAGAGCAGTTTTCACTTTGTTATTCCAGTATTTAAACAGTTGTTGCTCTTAGGTCCAACTATATATTTACCTGGTAAAACCTCTACAACCTTTCTTTTTTGGTGAGGTTTTTCTTAATCAGTCTTACTGCCACGCTTTCCAGTTTTGGGTGCATGTGTGTTTACTCTTGTCTGTTTATTCAATGAGACTAAACTTTTGTGCACTAATGCTTTTGCAGGAAGCAATGGGCATGAGTTTGTATTCCTTCTGAAAGGTCACGAAGACCTTCGCCAAGATGAAAGAGTGATGCAGCTTTTTGGGTTGGTCAACACTCTGTTAGCAAATGACCCAACTTCTCTTCGTAAAAACCTCAGGTGTGTGCTCTGTGTAATCACTGAAAATGCTTGTGCACTTGTGACTCCTTACACGGGTGCAGCTTTGCAAGTAAACCTTGACACAAGCAGTTGTATTGAGAAAAAATGGCAAACCTTGGAACTAAGTTAATTAAAAAGAAAAACAGCATTCCTAGAATTCAAATGTGGAGGAAATGTATCAGAGGGGATTGTTCGTTTTAATTGAAGTCCTATCTTGTAAATTGTTATGGTCTTTGAAGCAATTCCTATTTCAAGAAACCTTGAGCACTGCCTTAAAAGCCTGAGAATGGATTTTTGCCAAAGGTCTTTATTATAGTCATTAAATAGGTTGGTGAAGAATCACTGAGTGCAATTCTGCAATGTCTTTCAAGCAAGAACACATCAAATATCATGTGCAAATAACAGATCATTGTGGGCGACATTACATGTTCCTTCTGAAAGCAGCCTTTCAATGAAAACTACATAAACTTTGAGCTTGTCTGTAGATTACCTGGCAACAATCTGTGCAAAATGAGTGCATGAAGTCTGAAAAAAACAAGCAGAGCAACTATTGACAATTTGGACCAGAATCAGATTTTACAGAAGTTGCTTTAAGCGTCTCAAATATTAAGTTACGATATACAACAATTTGAGCTGTGATTCTCCGTTTTTCCCATAGCATCCAGAGATATGCTGTTATTCCACTGTCTACAAATTCAGGCTTAATTGGCTGGGTGCCCCACTGTGACACGCTGCACGCACTCATCCGAGACTACAGAGAGAAGAAAAAGATCCTGCTCAACATTGAGCATCGCATCATGCTGAGGGTAAGGGGCACAGCTGGCAGAGGCTTTGCCATTCTTTTAGGACACCAGTGTCTTAGTGAAGGAAAATGGTGCAAAGCTTTTTCCTCTGCCTCTTTTCTGATTGTTACAATAAATAAAAAATATTAGATAAGAGTTATAGCTTGCTGTACATTTATTTGTTTCTCCTTTCCAGTTTTAGCAGTGACCACAAGTTGTTGCCATTTGGTAACTGATATGTGTTTGGAATTTTGTATAACTTTGATGTGTCTCATAAAAAGTGCTGTGCTGCTGGCATTACAAACATTTTGTCTAAGCAGCAGGACCAAAATTGGACAGATTGGAGAAACTGAACACTACTAGAAAATTTGAAATTTCCTGCCAAAAAGTAAAGCCTTTGCCAGCCCAGAAGATTTATTTGGATAATGGTTTTTGTAAAATACTTACCTGTGCAGTTTTTTAGTTAAATAGGGCTGTGGAGTACTGACTTTGTGGATACTAAATAATTTGCTATCCCATTTAAAAACAATTCTTCACTGTTGTGTGATTATTTCGCTGTGTTTGAAACATACTGGTCAGTCTATAAATAAGTATAAACTTGATATGAAATTCTTTAGAATTACTGTGTTTCTCACAGTACAACCTGAAGCTACTAAAGGTGGCTTTTTAAGTTGCTGAATATCACTTCTGAATTACAGATGGCTCCAGACTATGACCACCTGACTCTGATGCAGAAAGTAGAAGTATTTGAACATGCTGTCAATAACACAGCTGGGGATGACCTTGCCAAACTGCTGTGGTTGAAAAGTCCAAGCTCAGAGGTGAGTTCAACACAAGTACTGGCAAACAGCAGAGTGTGTAATTACCTTCTCTGCAAGATTGAGTGAGAGATGGAGTTTATTTATCCTAAACCCCAGCTGAATCACTACTGAACGTGTATCCACACACGAGGGGCATTACAAGGCTCAGAGCACAAGTGAAGTGCAAAGCACAAGACTGGAGGTTTTAGTCTCCATATACTCTGCAGGGGAGAGACAGCAGAAGCCCCAGAATATTTTCTCTTAATGGCTTAGACATCTAATCCATGGGCACAGGGTGTTTGAATCCCCTGAAATTTATGGAGTACTGAATCTAAGCATGTCACAGTTCTGCTTTGTGCAAAATGCAAATGGTTAATGCATCAATTATAATAGAAACTGAAGCATGCAACATACCTGCCTGGCTTTTTCTGTTTTGTCTCCACTTGTAGGTATGGTTTGACAGAAGAACAAATTACACCCGTTCTCTAGCTGTCATGTCAATGGTTGGGTACATTTTGGGCCTTGGGGACAGGTAAGTACAGCTGTAAAGGTTTCTTTTATTTAAAAGCACAGACTGTGAAGAACTATCAGTTCATTCCTGAATCTGTTCCTGTGATAACATCTTCCATTGTGGTTACTGCTGAGTTGTAGTGATACCATCTTTCAGGTCTTAATTATGCTGCTGTTATTTTCAGCACTGCATGTATGAGATAAAGTTTGTGTATCTTGAGTACAAATAAGACTTTCTTCGTTTTTGAAATGAATACACACAGAAGTACATTAAGGGCCACAAGTTCTAATTTTGCCCTTTCACAGAATGGGAAATCCTTCTCCATCCATTTTATTAACAGTATAACTTCCAAAATACTTTTAAAGTCAATGTATATTGGATTTAAAATCTGTAATGCAAAAACAGCTAAACCCTTAAATGTTTTAATAACAAGAGCTCTTATTTCTGAACTTTAAAGTCTCTAACGTGAAGTTATAAAACTCTGAAAATTGAATTAAAACAAAATTGGAAGGTGTAAGCATGAATACAGCACTGTAGTTTTGCTAGTCTGGATTGATTTTCTTTTCTATGGTGGTAAAAAGATTTGTGTTACTGTAAGTGCAGCATAATGCATTACATTTTTCTACACTAGAAGAAATGAAAAAGCATAAAACAAGTGGAAAAAATTATCCTAACTGAAAAATAAACATTCATATTCAAGAAATGTACTGATCATTCTTGCCCAGGAGGTTATTTATCTTCCAAGGTGAGAAGATCTCTTACTTGTGAGAGTAATTACAAAACACACTGTCAGGAAGGTTTCCTGCTCATCCTGAGATTGAAGATCTCAGACGAGCAAGCTACCACTGGCTTTTCTTGTTCATGAAGATAAAATATATTTTCAGACTGGAGCTGCTGTGATTTACTTTGGGTTTTTGTATTGATCTGTCACCAATGGTCTGTTTTTTCTCCCACTCCTTCACCAAAGACACCCTTCCAATTTGATGTTAGACAGACTGAGTGGAAAGATCCTGCACATCGACTTTGGGGACTGTTTTGAGGTAAGTCTTTGTATTTGGACATGACATTTTCACTAATATTTCACATTTTCTGGTGGAACAGAAATTAATCCATAAACCAGAACAAACTGACCTTGGAGTCTGATCCTGGGCAAATCCTTTGGCTCTCTTATGAGCCTCCCTTTATCTATCTACAGGCAGGATGAAAATAGTAGACACTTTATCTTGGAAGTATGTTGTGGGGATTATCTGACCACTGGAACAAGCAAAGAAGTGTTAACATCACTTCCATGAAATTTCTTGGAGCAATTTAAGCTGCTGATAGGCAGTCTGTGTTGCTGGGCACATGCTTGAGTTTTCCCTTCGTTATCAAGTTAATCATCTAGCTTCTCCCAGTAATTCATGAAAATTGAGGAACATAAAGTTGAGACTTTATTTCCTATTTGGAATAAAATCTTCAAGATTGTAGCAAAAAAAATCCCAGTACTTAATAACTTTTAAAAAGTAAGTTAGCTATTAATATACTTGTTCTCCATCATCATGTTTTTAGGTTGCAATGACAAGAGAAAAGTTCCCTGAGAAGATTCCATTTAGATTAACAAGGATGCTGACAAATGCTATGGAGGTAAGCATTCCCTCTAATTTGGAGGGGACTGTTCCTAGGGAAATGGCAACATTTCTCAGTCTCTCCTGTATTTTTGTTTTGTGGCTATTTTTTGGTTTTTTCCACTCCCTAAGAACCTGAGGTGGTAATATTTCAGCCTCATTTTCTGTGATTTAAAATACCATCTGTGATATCTGCACTACATTACAGTGGAAAGCAACTTTTTAGTTAGAAAATAAATTACACTGAAATTCCTCCAATTTCTTAGGCCTTCCTTAGTTTCCTCATTTTAAATAGCTGTTTATATCAACCAGACACAGTCAGTTGCATGGTACTTTACAAAGATCATCCTCATGGAGGAGAGACCTTCTTAGCTTGTAATTAATGTGTGTCTTGTTTTCTTAATGAACAAACCATAGAGAACTACAGTTCAAAGCTACTTCCTGGTCCCTGAGTGTTGGGGTTGTGCTTGCAGAGTGACCAAAGCAGTTGATTCACTTCTTTTTCTTGCAAAGGTGACAGGCCTTGATGGGAACTATAGAATCACCTGTCATACAGTGATGGAAGTGCTGCGTGAACACAAGGACAGTGTCATGGCTGTGCTGGAAGCCTTTGTGTATGATCCCTTACTGAATTGGAGATTGATGGACAGTAAGTGATTCTGATGAAATAGTGACAGCAAGAGAATATGCATACAGGAAATCCAGAAGCCTGAAATCCAGTGTTTTTTCAAGCAATCTGATCAAACTGTTAGTTTGCATGTGCTACTGCTTTGTGCACACAGTTTTAGGGTTTTTAGTATGAAATTACAGCAGTGATCGGGAGATGGAAATTATTTTCAGGTGACATCAAATCTGGAGAAGGAGAAAGGCAACCATATCTGTATTATTTGTGGACAAATTTGCTCTGAAACACTGAAACTCCAGTTCATCCTTTCCAACTCCTTGTTTTCTTGCAGCAAATACAAAGGGCAATAAGCGCTCACGAACAAGAACAGACTCCTACTCAACCAGTCAGTCAGTAGGTGAGTAGAAAAATGGTAGATGTCACAAATATGCTTTCCAAATTAGCTGATTAGCAGTCTTGCTAATGTTTCCAGAAGAATATTTCAGCTGCTTTTCAGCTTCACATTTATGCTTTTGTGTTTTCATGTTGTTTCCAATAGAAATGTTGGACAGTGTGGAATTGGGTGAGACAGCTCATAAAAAAACTGGAACCACAGTGCCTGAATCCATCCACTCCTTCAGTGAGTTTCATTGTTGTTTCTATACTGATCCAGAAACTGTTCTTCAATCAGAAAATTTCATCATGATCCAAATGCCATTATATGAGACGGTCTCTTGTCACCATAAAAATTATCTGCATTCTCAAATCCCACAAAGAGTTGTATCTGTAGAAAATGTATCTAGGTTTGCTCTCAAAATTGTATTTGGAAAGGGTACATCTAACAGCAATACAAATGCTTTTATTGTTCATATGAAATGCTAATTTTGTGTCTTATTTCTGCCTTTTAGTAGGAGATGGTCTGGTGAAGCCAGAAGCTCTAAATAAGAAGGCAATTCAGATCATCAACAGGGTTCGAGATAAGCTCACTGGTGAGTATTTAGTTATATTTATAATAAAGAAACTTAAAATGTGATGGATCAGCACTATCCATAGTTTTTGTATTTTGTATTAAACCTTCAATTTAACATATTCTGCTTAAGTGGATGAGGCTATTTTCCTGGTTTTGTCCAAAACCTAAGTACTATGCCTGCATTTAGATACAAATACGTCTAATTTGAAAAGTACAGAGGTGTTTGTAACTACAAAGACTTAATATTTTGCATGTATTAGCTTGTTAGTGAAAGTTGAATTTCTACTGTCCTGGCTTCATAGTTTGCGGTATTTAGTTGCAAAATTTTACACTTTTAAAGTTTATAAGAAACTACTCCCCACTGCCAGATTATGTGCTTGAAGGGATTAGAACCAGGATTTGTGACTCCTTTCGTGATTTTTTTTCATCCTTTAATTTCAAAGGTCGAGACTTCTCTCATGACGAAACTCTCGATGTACCCACACAAGTAGAACTGCTCATTAAACAAGCAACTTCTCATGAGAATCTGTGCCAGTGCTACATTGGATGGTGAGTTTCTCACTCAGTTAACCTGGCAAAACTCTTCTGGAACAGTCTGAGCAGGGAACTGCTAAAGACAACCTCACTTGAGCAGTTTGTTATTTGTAGGAGCTGTACCACTACTGCATCTGTTCTGGTAGATTCTGCAAACCCATGGCAATGCCATAGACAGTCCTCTAGGAAATTTGCTCTTATAAGTAGTGACAAGGATTTTACATTTTAAATGTTTGAAATAACAAATGTAGTGGTCAGTGCTTTCAGCTACATTGAAGGATAAAGCAAAGATAATTTAGTGTCATTTTGAGAGTTAGATAACTTAGAAATACGCTTAAGGAAATAGATCTCTTTCCTGCTAATGTTTAAAAGTGATAAAAATCACCTGGCAACTTTGCCTGTGCTCAAATGGTGCCTAGTCTGTATGGAATGTCAGTGCTTCTCAGTATTGTCTTTGTGAAATTACTTGCAAGTCAACATTATTACAATATCTTTATTTTCTTTAGGTGTCCTTTCTGGTAACAGGAGATTCCAGAGTGTGCACAGCCTTTTATTCTGGAGGCTTTTTCACTCCAAACTTGCTCTTCTACAAACACAAATTGAACGTTGGACTGAAATACAGCCTTTGTCAAATATTTTTAAATGTAAATGAAAAGAGTTATTGTATATTAAAAGTTGGTGTAAGCCAATGTATAGCTGCTGTTGGAAAAACAAGCTGTCTGAAACAAAACACTTGATTTGGGTTTCCAGGACGGTGAAGACTGATTGTACCACAGATGTCTATGGTTCCACTTTGTCTTTGGAGAACTGGAGATCCATTGAAAATAACTATACGGGTTTTCACTCACTTTGCAATGTCACTAAGAAACTTGCAATGTAACTAAGTAACCTGGTCATTCCTGTTGATATGGGTGCAGTGAGCTACATGCGCTCTTGGAGGAGGCTCCATTTAGGTGTGGGGGAGCTGCATAACTGGAAAGAAAGATAAGTAGAATTTCACCATTATTTCCTCCTGTACCTTGTTTTCAAACTTGATTCTTGCCCCAAAATTGGAAATTGTCTATCTGCTCATTACGCTAGTTCAGGATTTGTGTTTCTGGCTAGATCACGGTTTTGAGCACATCCAAGATTTGAAAACCTTGAGCCTGAGCAAAGTCAGGGTGCCTCTGTGCAGAGTGGTCGGTGGCAAACTGGATGCAGGGTACAAATAAATACTACTTAGGAGCCTCCAGCAGTGTCTGGGTTAAAAAGCAGTGTTGGGAAATAACTAGGGAAAGTTAGAGTTTGGCACAGGAGGCAGACTGGGGGGAGAACTGATTGTAACTTGAAACAGAAAATAATGGTTATTAAACATGAGGTTGAAGATGAAGTTATGATTTATGAATTAAAAATATTAAAAACAATGCACAAAATACAACAGAGTAGCCATGTTTAGATGCCATGTTGTATTTGCATATTTTTGTGCCAATAAATTACATCAAAATGTAAACACTTCAGCTGTGTTCTTGTTTATTCCTAAGTCTTAATTAGGCAGGGACAGGGAAGCAGATTACCATTTTTTTAAAGTTCCTGTTGCCATTGATTTGTCTTTGTGCGTCAGTTCAGGTCATTGGTTTTATTTCCCTTCTGATAGCAGCTGAATGAAGTCTGTCAGTTGCATAAACAAACTGTGACCATGCAACCCCTAAATTTTTGGTTTCCAGGAGCTGTGGTATCATCTGTGTGATAGGAACGTCAGCTTCCTTGGGCTCAGGGTCATGACTACAGCTCCAGGCACAGCATGGAGTATTGGACAGGATTCCCTGGGCTTCCCCAGCTGCTTGTGCAAATGCTGCCCTCCAAAAATGGGAAGTGGGGAGGTGGGAGTGCCAAATTTGGGTATTGGTCCTTGCCCATTTCTGGGCGTTGGTGTGGCTATCAAGGGGCACTGGGCACCACAATACAAGAAGGATTATTAAGCCTGTAGAGTGTACAAAGAAGGGACACGAAGATGGTGAAGAGCCTGGAGGGGAAGAGGAGCTGAGAGTACTTGGTCTGTTCAGCCTGGAGGAGACTGAGGGGAAACTGATGGTAGTCTACAACTTCTTCTTGAGGGGAAGAGGATGGGCACACATTGATCTTTGCTCTGTGGTGACCAGGGGCAGGACCCCAGGGAACAGCTGGAGGTGTGTCAGGGGAGTTTTAGGCTGGATATCAGGAAAAGGTTCTTCCCCAGGAGGGTGCTGGGGCATTGAACAGGCTCCCCAAAGAATGGTCACTGCCCAAGGCTGCCAGAGCTCCAGGAGCATTTGGACAACGCTCTCAGGTACAAGGTGGGATTGTTGGGGTGACCTTTGCAGGGCCAAGAGCTGACAATCCCTCTGGGTCCCTTCCCACTCAGGACCTTCTGGTCCTGGGACCCACCGGTGGGTGTTTGTGGGGGAAAAAGGCTGAATGTGCCTCATGGCAGCCGGTGGGTGTTTGTGGGGGAAAAAGGCTGAATGTGCCTTATGGCAGCAGGTGGGTGTTTGTGGGGGAAAAAGGCTGAATGTGCCTCATGGCAGCCGGTGGGTGTTTGTGGGGGGAAATGGGCGAATCGGTGTGTTTGTGGGAGAAATGGTTGAATGTGCCTCACAGCAGCCAGTGGGTGTTTGTGGGGGAAATGGCTGAATGTGTTTCATGGCAGCAGGTGGGTGTGTGGGGGGAAATGGGCAAATTGGTGTGTTTTTGTGGGAGAAATGGCTGAATGTGCCTCACAGCAGCCGGTAGGTATTTGTGGGGGAAATGGCTGAAATCTGCCTCAGAGCAGCAGGTGGGTGTTTGTGGAGGAAAAAGCCTGAATCTGTGGGTGTGGGGGGAAAAGGCCGAATGTGTTGCACAGAAGCCAGTGGGTGTTTGTGGGGGGAAATGGCTGAATGTGCCATACAGTAGCTGGTGGGTGTTTGTGGGGGGAAAGGCCGAATGCGCCTCACGGCAGCCGGTGTTTGTTGTGGGGAAAGGCCGAATGCGCCTCACGGCAGCCGGTGTTTGTTGTGGGGAAAGGCCGAATGAGCCTCACGGCAGCCGGTGTTTGTTGTGGGGAAAGGCCGAATGGCGCCTCACGGCAGCCGGTGGGTGTTTGTTGTGGGGAAAGGCCGAATGCGCCTCACGGCAGCCGGTGGGTGTTTGTTGTGGGGAAAGGCCGAATGGCGCCTCACGGCAGCCGGTGGGTGTTTGTGGGGGAAAAGGCCGAATGCGCCACACGGCAGCCCGGCCGCGCGGCCGCCGAGCCGCTCCTCAGACCTTCCCGCCCACACAGGGCTCGTCCTGCCCCGTCCGGCCGCTGGGGGCGCCCGCGGTGCCCGCGGGTCTCCGCTCCCTTCCGGCCCGCAGTTCTCGCGACAGCCGCGCGTCAACATGGCGGCTGCCGGCCGTGAGGGGAGCCCGGCGGGGCGGGCGGGCAGCCCCGGGACGCCCGCGGACACCGAGGGAAGGAGCACGATGCCGGCCTTGCCTGGGTTCGACAGTCCCGACGCCTTCGTCAAGGTGAGGTCGGAGAGGGGCAGGGAGAGCGGGTGAGGCACTACCGTTCCCGGCGTGCCGTGTGCGCTCGGGCCATGCCGGGAGCTGTAGTTCTGTCCCACGGGGCCGCGTGGGGATCCCAGCCTGAGCTGGGACACCCCACGGGTGTCTCCCAGTGCGAGAAGGAGGGTGTGGGCCGGGCCGGCGGGTGCGGGGCCCAGAGAGGTGTATCTGGACCTGTTACCGGCCTGGGTCGGGCCCTGTCAGCCACCGGGGACTCCTGGAAATGCCAAGGAATCAGGACCCTCGTGAAGCCTTGTTGCGATGAGAATTGCCTCTCGCCTTACAAATCGTAGCATCAGCCCCCGTGTGTTTTACCTTTCGGAGAGGAAATGGCTGCTACATCCCAAATTTGCAGGGATTTGGGGTATATTGTTAGAGTAATAAAGTAATTATCTGTGTTCCTGCTGATTTAGAACTGTAGAATATTCTGCATTGGAAGGTTCCCACAAGGATCATCGAGTCCAGCTCCTGGCCCTGCACAGACACCCCTACAACCCCACCTCGTGCCTGAGAGCATTGTCCTAATGCTCTTGGAGCTCTGGCAGCCTTGGGGCTTCGACCATTCCTGGGAAGCCTATTCAGTGTCTGATCACTAGTTTTTAAACTTTTGATATTTAAAGCTGTGTAAATAATGACATGAAGTTACTCCTGGTGAAAAGCCCCGCAGTACCACACATTAGAACCATGCAGTTCCAGCCAGGCAAAGTACATTTCTATCAAAGAGTATCTCGAGTAAAGAGAAACAAAATGCTGATGATAAAATGCTGGTGTTCTTGCACAGTATGCTCTCGGCACAGTGGTGGCTGCAACAAAGGCATCTAGCGGGCTGCCCCAGCCCGGTGACGAGTACGATTTCTACTGCAGCTTCCCTGGGTTCCGCGCGTACTGCAACACGCAGAGCGACCGCCTGCTCCGCTGGTAAGGGCCCCTCTGCCCCTCTGGGCTGTTGCTAGTAGCTGTCAAGCCACACCAAAAAGTAGCCCCCTTCTTCGACAACTTCGTGCTTGCCATAGGTAAAGAGGTGGTTTATTTCATATGTCTGATTTCAGCTGCTTCTCTAGCACTTGGCAGCTGAAGTGGCAAGCTTAAAGAGGGTATTTCATAATGATTGCCATGAAGAGCTGTGCAAAGAAGATACTGAACACACCTGATACTGAACACATTAGGCTGCCCATTTTAAAAGTCATGTTTGTGAGAAACTAATTCTAACACTTTAATATTGTATAGATGCTTTTTCTATTTACTGCTCATGTGATGATATCTATAATTTGATTTATTTTCAGACTTTTAAGGGTAGAAAGTCTAAGAGAATTGGGTGTTTTACTGTTTAGATAGCCTGCTTTCAGATTGCTGACAGCTGTGCTGTTCTCTTGCAAGCATGAGCCAGGTGATGCAGTACCATGGCTGCCGGAGCCTCATGAAAGATTCCAGCAAAGTGACAGGGCTGGAAGATAAATTTGATATGCTGGTTGACTCCAATGATGTCATTCTTGAAAGAGTGGTAAGCAAATTATTTCTGGATGTGGTTCTTACAAAGTATTCAGTTGCCACAAGTTTTCTTTTTTTTGTCATAAGAACTCTAGTGGCAGAGCTTCCACAATTACTCACTATTTCCTCAATTTGATGTATTCCCTTTTTATTTTAAAAACTCTTCCAAATGCTAGGCCAGAGATCGCAGCAAAGGTAGGTGGGCCAAAGGTGGGGAAGGTAATATGGGATGTGTGAGGAAACTAAATACAGTTTGACATAAAATACTCACAGCCTGAGAACATGTCTATACATTTTAGAGAGCTCTGAAGAAACTCTTCCCACCCCTCATCTTCAACGTGGTCTCATGTTTGTCTGTCTTTGTGTTGCACAAAATTTGGGGGAGATGGCTATGGAGGTACCTACCTACATGACTTTCTTTACTCAGCTTGATTAGAGTGTCTGGGTGTGGTGATTTAACAGGTGTTTCACATTGGTTTTCTGGATTTTAGAGTATTTTATTGGATGAAGCATCAGGAGTGAATAGAAACCAGCAGCCAGTCCTGCCAGCTGGGTTACAGCCCCCACAGATGATTGTTTCCAGCTGGAACCGTAAGGTGAGGCTCCCATGCTCAGTTTGGCTGTCTTAGCTCAGCTGTTCTCCCAGCCATTGCACTTCCAGTTCTCCAGTGTTTTTTCATGCATTCTAAGTACCTCTCTCTTTTTCTCTTTTTCCTACTCATTCAAACTTGGTTCTGAAATCTTCATGCTTTCAATTGCCATTTCAGTTTCACATACTCAACAGCCTTTCCTGTGCTTATGAATTCAGGATCTTGAGTCACAACTTCTTTTCCTTAATGAAAAATAGTTACTCAGTTTTAATTGTGGGGTATAACTCTTCCTCTGGATCAGACTGAGGAAAAGAATGTCTAGTAAGTCATGTTAGTTTTACCTCTGTTTTTTTTAAATAGGCAGGAGAATTCCACAAGAGAACTCAGTCTGAAACATTCCGACTGCTTCATGCCAAGAATATTTCTCGACCGCAGCTTAAGTTTCGTGAAAAGATTGACAATTCCAACACTCCCTTTGTACCTAAACTTTTTATCAAACCAAATGCTTTGAAGCCTTTGCCTGAAGGTAAGGGGTTTATTTTTTGGGGGGATAACTTGTTGCAGGTATTTGACACAAACCTGTTCTCACAGTCTAGAGGAGAAATCACGGAGTATAAAAACAATTAGCAGGAGATGTTGAACTTTTGGCTGCAGTGATCTTGATGACGTTATTGTTTCCATATGTGGGATGTCAGGGTAGGTCAGCAAACAGCATCTTCTTGCTGGTAGACATCAAGTAATCAGTTCCAAATAGATAATGTGCTGCTGCCTTTTACCACCTTGAACATACATGAGAGTCACTTTTGCATGAGAAGTCTTGACTTCCAATTGGCTTTACAGATATTCTTTCAGATGAGTGAGCTGCAGTAGATGTGTACGGAGACCTATCTTTGATTTTGGTGCTTTATCAAAGCTGCTGGTAATATCCTGTCTCAGTAATACATTCTGCTGCTGCCAGTTCATCTGTATTCTGCACTGATGCAGTTGTACTTTCAGTAAGAATGAATGATTAAAAGTTTTTCTGAAGATTTTTCAATTTCCACTCAAGCTTTTGAGCCAAAACCTTGTGTCTTGCCTAGAAACAGCCAGGTAACTGAGTTATTTCAGGTACAAAGTGACAGCAAAAGCAGCAGCACTAAATTATTAAGATTTTTGATACTTCCTAAACTCTTGTGGTGGGTGGAGGAGGAGATAGCAGTAGGCTGAGAGCACGTTATGTGGGGGACCTAGTCCAGTTATTCCATATTGGTTGTTCAGCCCTCACAAAAAGTGGACGGCAGAGAAAGGAGCGCCCTGAGGACTTGGATGTGCCAGCTGCTTTGGCAGACTTCATACATCAGCAGAGGACGCAGAAAACTGAGCAAGACATGTAAGAAACTAACCTGACAGCAAGATGCTTGGAGTCCCCTGGGTGAACCTGTGTGGTTGGATTGTGCTCATCATGTATAACAGCTCTGCATGTGTTTGTGTCCACACTGCGTTGTATGTGATTTGCTTTAGACCTCTGCAGTTACATTAAACCTCTGCTTAAAAAGAGATAGAACTGGGAAACTACCACAGCTCTCAAAGATTCTGTGCTCTGCCCTCATAAAGAGGACTGGAATTTAGTCTGTGCTTGTCTCTTCCTAATTTCCACAGGTTTGCTCACCCTTACCAGTATGAGCTGGAGCATTTTTCACCACCAGATGGAGTTCTCAAGAAACCTGAACTCCAGGTGGGTGCCCACTTTAATTTTAAACTACAGATGCAATACATTTAAAGCCATACTTGACAAATTACAGGTTTGAGGGTGGAGGTTGGAATTAGGAGTTGACAGTGAACATACCATGCCTAATTCATTTGCTCTGCCAGATGTACAGGCCCATTGAGGAAACACCCTGTCATTTCATCACCACACTGGATGAGTTGGTTGAACTAAATGAAAAGCTTATGACTTGTAAAGAATTTGCCTTGGACTTAGAGGTAATCCAATTGCCTTTTATATTTAGAAGTTACACATGAACTTTTAGGAGCTAGGAGACCATTCTATTCTTCTGGGGGTGGGGGGTTGGGGGTGGTTTTCTCCTGGCTTTTGTACACCCCAATATGAAAACACAGTTCTTGACCCCTGATCTGTCTGATATTATCTATAAGGTTGAAATAAACTGTGTCAGTATTAGATATTTTCCAATGGCAGGGCTGGCTGCACACTTCTTAGTGAATTTGTTCTTCTTTCAATTAACCGTAATTTTTTTAATGTCATGTTAGTCACTGCAAAGAGAAAGATTGCTCATCTGGTGTCTTTTTTTCTCAAAGGGGTCCTTGTTGCTCTTTCTTCCCTCATTCGGAATGCTGTTTGTTTTGTAGTATTGTTTCTGTAATGAATGCTAGCTTACATCTCTCTTCCCTGTTTTCAGCACCACTCCTACAGGAGCTTCCTTGGCTTGACATGTCTGATGCAGATTTCCACCCGAACTGAAGACTTCATTATTGATACATTGGAACTGCGCAGTGACATGAACATCCTCAATGAGACCTTCACAGACCCTGCAATTGTGAAGGTCAGCTGTGAAATTCACCAGATATTTTAAAAGTTATTATTACTGTTGTTTTAGTTTAAGCTTTCTTATAGTTAAAATCACACCGTGTGCTCGGTCTTGATCACTTAATTCTGCTTTCATCATAATTTGTTCAGGAGCCTGTTTCCTTGATGTTAGTAGTGAATTGCTTGCCAGATGCACTTATTTAATAGTTCTATACTTAACAGTAAAAAACAGAGAAAAGAAATCTGGTCCTAGACACATGAGTATGAAAGCACAACACTACCAGCCTGGAGTAGAAATGTTCTTCATATCATTCCCAAATTTTTATGCTTTTCAAGGTCCTTCACGGTGCTGATTCAGACGTGGAATGGCTGCAAAGAGACTTTGGCCTATACTTGGTGAATGTGTTTGATACTCACCAAGCTGCTCGTCTCCTCAATCTTGGCAGACATTCTTTGGATCACTTGCTAAAGCTGTATTGCGGTGTAGATGCTGACAAGAAGTACCAGCTGGCTGACTGGAGAATACGGTAAAAACTGACCCTTAAATGGGCTGGAACTGCAAAGTAGCACTTCTCCTTGTTTGCATTGCTAGAGCTTCTACTTGCAGGACTTGTAGTTATGGGTTAGTCTCAAAGTGAATGAGCACAGCATTTACCTGGCTGTGCCCAAAGCTTTTGAGTTACATTTTCCATGGTTTTTTTAGAAGATGAGTTCTTTCTGGAAAGATCTGCAAAGATTAAGTAATGAAAATCTGGAAGCCTGCTTCTTAGGAACAGTTCTTAATCACTGCAGTGTTACAGAGATGGTATTTGCTCCTCTAGTGCCCCCACAAGAGCATTTAATCACCCATGCAAGGCAGAGCAGATGGTGTTGGAGTGGTGATCTTGACTATGCAGGTGCACCTGCACACCACAGAGATCTCAAGTCTACTTTTGTAGGCTCTGCAGAGAGAAGAGAGCTATGACAAATACCATAGCAAGCAGTTCTGCCACGTGACTTAGCTATACAGCAGTCCTGCTCTCTGGCACATGAAAAAGAATGTGAATTGGAGAGTGCACAGCATTTTACTGCTGTTCCCTAACCAATCCTTCAGTAAGAAAACAGATTTTCCACGTTAGTTCTTGGCATGTCTTATATGCATTTTGCCCTAATATGCCTTATAAGAGGAAAGTAGCAATTTGGCAGGACAGCTGAAATGTGTTGGTGTAATTGTGGCTCTTTTTATAGCCCTTTGCCAGAAGAAATGATCCGGTATGCCCGTGATGACACGCACTACTTGCTCTACATCTATGATAAAGTGAGGGAGTTGCTGTGGGAGAGAGGGAAGGAGCAGCCCACACAGCTGCAGGTTGTGTGGCAGCGCAGCAGAGACATCTGCCTGAAGGTAAAGCTTCACCTGGTTTGATCACTGGATCAGAGTATGGGATTAGGAGAAAAGGTCCTTTGCCTGTTCTATGTCTTTTGTGTGTGTGTGTGTGTGTCTGAAAACATCTGTATATACTCTGACTCAGTCACATGGAGTCACTTTCACTAGCTATGGTCCTTGGATTCAGATGCCTTCCTGCTCTTTTTTGAATGCTAGTATTCCTTGGCCTCACAATGCATTCAGGTGTGTCTTTTCTAAGAGAGGTGTTACATTTCTGGTTCTGCTGCATGTTCCTAGAAGTCCAAAGCCTCACTGGAGTTGTATTCATAGGCAGCTATATTGTGCCTGTGGAAAACACTGTCTATGAAAGTAGGCTTTGTGTGATGTAGTAAAGCTTGAAGATAGTAAAGCTGCTCCTGGATTTTATGAGGGTGGATTTCCCCTAACAATGGATGTGTGTTTTTCAGGAATAGGCTCCTACCAATAGTTTAGGATAAAAAGTTCAAAGATACATTGTACCAGAATGAATTTAGTCCCCTGATGTCCATGTGATATTCTGTCTGAGAGGCAAAACAGAAAGCTCACAAGTGCTTCTTTTTTTCCTGTCCAGAAATACATCAAGCCCCTCTTTACAGATGAATCCTACCTTGATCTCTACAGGAGGCAGAAAAAACACCTTGATACCCAACAGCTGGCAGCATTTAGGCTGCTGTTTGCATGGAGAGATAAGATAGCACGACAAGAGGATGAGAGTACTGGGTAGGAAGTCTTTTGTTCTGGACACTGGCTTAATGCTTTAGAAAATGTCTTGGATCTCTCTCAGCCCCTTCCACCCCTGACATGGAACTATTTTGTTACCTTTAGAAATAACTGCAGTGCATCAGGCTGCTTGTTACACAGAAGTTCTGTTATGTTTCTTTTCTTTTTAAATTATTTCATCATCTCAAACCTTGTAATGGGGGCAGAGTTGTGTACTTTGAAGGTGTTTTTAATTGTTTTAGCATTCTGTTGCATTCATACCACCTCTTTGTGTTGTAGGTATGTGCTACCAAATCATATGCTGTTGAAGATTGCAGAGGAGCTGCCCAAGTAAGTTTTGTTCACACTGAAGGAGTCTTGATATTAATATCCAGCAAGTCACTTCTAAGTGTGTAATTACTTCTGCAGTTGGTCTCTCCCTTCCAGCTGTCATTACTGCTTTTCTCTATAGTTGTTCAGTTTGGAAGAGAAATAAATAGCAGTACTCCTTCAGAAGGTTCCAGATATCTGGGATACCTCACTTGGATTGTACTGCACTAAAAAATCACACTCCTTTTCATTGCTCTGTGTCACACATTACCTCTGATATTCCTTCACTTTTACAGGGCAAGAGAGGGGTGAGTGCCCCCAAAATTATTTGGATTTTTATTGCAATTCCTAAAGGAATGGGGAGGGCAAGGGACAGATCCCTTAAAACACCCAATTTATACACTATATTCCTCAAACATTTGGCACTCATCACCTAACAACCATACTTGAGAATAAAAATAATACATCTTTAAAGGCAGGTCCACTGCCTGGCTCAGCTTTCATAGGTGAATACTGAATGAAATGGTGATGAAGACAGACCACAGAAGTGAGAGGAGAGCCGGCTTGATGGCTTCTCCTCATCTGCACATACCTGGTGCAGAATTTAATCACAGATTAATCTGTCATCTTGTTCTGTCAGAATCAGGATAGTGGCTATATCCTTTGCATTGCACATCCTTTGAATGCAAATTCCCAGCATACCAGCCATAAATACAGCATACTGAATTTTTCTCCTCTCTCTCCAGAGAATCCCAGGGTATCATTGCTTGCTGTAACCCTGTCCCACCACTTGTTCGCCAGCAGATTAATGAATTGCATCTGCTCATTCAGCAGGCCCGAGAGATGCCTCTTGTCAAGGTAAGAGTAGTTTGTACTACACAGGAGATGAATCACTGGCATTCCCTAAACCAGGCCCTGGAGCTGTGATGATGTGTATACTGAAGTTTGCTTTTTGAACACTGAATTTTTTAGTAGAGCAGAAAGATGTGTTGTAACTTCTTGCCTGTCTGCTGCATAGTAGCTTACACACAGTGTAGTTTCCTGGAAAACTGGAGCAGTAAATGAACAGACACTCCTTGAACAGAATGCAGTTTGTCTTACACTGTACATCCCATTTGCCTGTGTCAGGAAGAACTGCACGTTGTGGAACTTGCTGGCCATGTAAATGGACTCATAAATGTTTTACAGCTATGGTGAGGCAAAAAAAACAGCCTAGGTGTAAGAAGTTAATTAGTTAAAATATATCAGCAGCGTGTTGATATTAATAGAGCTTTAGTAGTGTAGTGAAAAAAACATGAAAAACGTAAGAATGTGCCCTCTCTGTGTGAGGTGTTTGAATGAATAGCCAAGTGCAAACACTGCAGGAGAAGAAGAAAGTAATTTTATTAACCTGCTAGCTTGTTATAAATGTGATGAAAACATTGATAAGGTGGCCAGCCTAGAAGAAACGGGGCTTTTTAAGTTACTTATCTTTCTGTCCCATTCTAGTCGGAGACTACTTTGGCAGTCAGAAAGAGAGCACCTCTGCCCAACCCTGAGGTATTGTTTGCATTGTATTTTTACCTAGTGTCTTAAGTTTTAAACTTGGAAACAAATGTATCAAAATTCTACCTGCTAGTAGATTTCTTCTCTCATCCATTTTAAAAGCTTCTCTGCTTTAGTTTAATGGTACGTAGCTGTGCCAGGCTCATAATATTACCAGTTGTTAACTGGTATTTTATAAACTACCATAAAGCAGCACTTAAGGTTTCATCAGCAAACACTCTGGCTGCTGGACAGTTTCATATATGTTGGAATATATTAACTGAGAAGAGAGGTTTCAGATAAGTTTCTAAAATGAAGTACAGCATCTTATTAGCTTGTGGGTGTTTGCACAGGTAGCCTTTTGGTGCCAGATGCAATGTGCTCTGGCCATGAGCTACACTGAGAATATTCCATCTCTGAATTTCATCCCTTTTTTTTTGAATTTTCATTAAAGTGTCTCTGCAGTATGTGAAAATAATAGATTTGTAGTATATCAATGTCGTTTATAATTTGAATCTCTCTGCAGAAGCTGGAGAATCCCCTCTTTGGACCACATGACAGTTCACGGATTCCTATGGATCATTTTCAGAATAACTCTGCCTTGGGTAATTTAGAGTTAACCTAAAAGCTGTGCTAATAATGCAGTGATGGAGCTTTGACATGGGGAAAATAAGCAGTCCTGAAAAAGCTTTCAGAGAAACCGCATGACACAAAAGAACAGTAAAATACACAAGACTCTAATAAAAATTTTGTCTCCTTTTCATGCAGACCCTGCACTAGTTTTGGAAGATGTTTGTCTCTTTTCAGACAGTGAGAGGACAA
The DNA here is from genome assembly GCF_050655825.1 of Lonchura striata. Taxonomy (NCBI): domain Eukaryota; kingdom Metazoa; phylum Chordata; class Aves; order Passeriformes; family Estrildidae; genus Lonchura; species Lonchura striata. The sequence goes on from NC_140723.1 coordinate 6,733,960, forward strand.
TGGATATTCAAGATAGTCAGCCAGAGTCAACATGTCTTGTTGCTACTACCACTGTCAGCATATTCAGTGTAAGCAGTATGTTTGTGACAGTGTCAATTTTGAAATACTAGAAAACAGACTTAATAATCTGATAAAACTGTGTGGAAGTGTTGAAAGAAATCAGGTGGGAATGTATGGCAATGGTACTGACTTTTCACAGGCATAAGGCCTAACCAAGACAACTGGGTTAGGAGGCCAGCAAGGTTACTTCCATGTCTCTCAAGGGTCACTGCTTGTCAGTAGGATTTCAGAGTGAGAATCGGCATGGCATGAAATGGCAGTAGCCAAACCAAAAGAATATTCATGTTAATATTTCTTCCTTTTTGCCTTTTCTTTTAAGGAATGTGATGAAAACGAAGGAAATAAGAAGACTTTGACCACCGCACAGCGGAAAGCTCAGCTAATAATGGAGTCCTTTGAAAATCCATTTAAAATGGTAAAAGCTTTCAGTAGTGGGATTCAAATTACCCAATGCAGAGGGTGCCCTGAGCTAATTTTCCAGGCATATCAGAAAGGCTTGATAGAGCGTCAGCTGCTGCTCTCTGACTGAAATCAAGGGATTGTCCTTGCAAGGACACTTCTGTGGACTTGTTTTCAAAACACATTTAAATACCTCATGGATACAAGTCTTTCTACATAGTAAACAGACCATTCAACATGTTTTTTTAAGCTAGTTTTAGGTTTTTCATCTGTCTTTTATGGTTAGGATTAGTAAGCTGATTCTACTCTTGTAATGAATCAGAAGAACAATAGAATGCTGTTATACATTTGGAGTGGTAAATTACCAGAAAATAATACCAAAACTTTTTCTGGTGTGCAGTTGACAGTTGGTCTGTTGGGGGTGTTTTGGTTTTGTGGGGAGGGGTTTTTAGTTGTTTTTTTTCTGTAGTATTTCTATTGGCAATAGCTGTGGTGACTATTCCACAAGGCGTTCTATCTGTAGAATATTTCTTCAAATGAACTCACTGATTTACAAGTAGCATTTTAGCAATGAGCTAAATGTCACATGCTGTTTAAAGCAAAATCTTTTTCCTCTCTACAGTATCTACCTCCAGAGCAGAATTCTGCCTATGTCTCACAATCTGCAAAGTTTGACCCGTCATCAAAAATTTATGAAGTAAGACTGGTGCTAAAATTTCCTGCCAAGTAGTACAAAAGAAAGAAATAAGTAGTTTCTTTTCCATTGGGAGCCTCAGCAATATAGATTTTTTTTTTTCTCCTTGGATACTTCTTGAGAAACATAACATGTTTCTGTGACATTTGTATCCTTTGAAGAACCAGGGATTGGAGACATTCTGCTGTATAGTCCCTGTTTGTCAAAGCTGAAAACTCTACTGGAAGTATGTGCATTTGTTTTTGGGGCTTGTTTGTAGCTTTGAATTTCTAAAGCATTTGGTTTTACTTCACATAATGCAGCAGATCTTAATCTCTTTTACAGTTGAATTTGATCTTTTGTACTCTTACTGAACACCAGCATGTGTTAGCAAGTTTATAAACAACTTCTTGCCATAAAACTTTAAAGAAGGTGTTTCCAGGTAATATTTTTTCATTGCAGATCAGCAATCGATGGAAGTTGATAAGTCAGGCACCAGTACAGAAGTCCAAGAATGAAACCAATAAGAAAGCAGCCCAGCAGTCAGGTACAGCCATTCTTCCCTTCCTTGGTGTGTTTGAGACTTAATACAAGCTGTTTTGCTTGCTTTTTTTAAGCCCCTGGCTAACTTACTCCTGCTTTTTACAGTAATGCTTGTTTGTCTCCATAGCTGCCCATGTCCAGACGCAAAAGTTGCATAAAAAGGCAGCAGAAAATGTTGTATCTGTTCGTCAGCAAGCCATGGTATGTCACAGAATTCCTCCTTCCAGCCACTTCTCATCTTGACTGTTCTAACATCATTCAGAATGAAGCTCTAGCCCTGTAACTGAAATACCTGAAGGACAGTGTTTTGAAAGTACTTTCTGTGGTGCTGGTCCAGCTGTAAGAATAGGCTCCTGCTAATTGTGCTGTTCACATCATCATGTCCTTCCTTGTGTCCAGCAGGAGATGTTTTCCACTGATGCACCTCTACTCCTCACTTTCTTTAAGGTTCCTCAGTTGTTCTGCATAGGTTCCCCCAAATATGCCAGTGGGGCCACAGCAGATCTCAGTTCCCATATCCTGTGAAATAACAATTCAGCTTTTTATAGAAGTCTCTACTGTGAGGCAAAAATAAAAATAGCAGTTTAGGCCTCAGGAAGGGCACAGAGATTTCTCCTCATGCTATTATTGCCAAAGGCAAGAGCAGTCATGAGACTGGCTCCATGGGGCAGTTAATTTGCCCAATGAAATGTTTCATTCTCCTTTCTTGAACTTACCCTTTTTTCTCTTCTGTGGGTTGTTTTCATAGCAGGAGCAAGCTAATAGGAAGAGGGAGAGAGGCACAAGTGAAGTGGGAGCAGAAACAGGAGCAGAGTTGCCAACGCAAGAAAAGAAACGGCAGAAAAAGCCCCAGCAACCAGAGGAGCTGGAAGCACTAAGGCAGTTTACTCCCTTTGATTACAGCAAGTCCAGCTTCAAAGTGTTTGCAGGTAAGATCTGATCCCTTGCTGGAGTGCTGCACTCTGTGGAAAATGTTCCCAGCTGAGCCTGGAGAAGGCTGTGTGAGTGTGGGTGCCAATGCAGTACAGACTGTTACAACGTGCGTACCTTACAGTGGGGAAATAATTGAAAAAAATTAACTTGAGGAATGTACGCTTTAGTATTCCTTTTCTGATTTGGAAACAAAATCCTGAAACAATTGGCCAAGTGGGTTGTGGATTCAGATTTTGTTTCTTTTCTCTTATTTGTTTATTTGGAGCCAGAAAATAAGAGGCAAAGGAGATTTGACTCCTTTGTAAAAAAGCAGCTATTCAAAAACATCTCCTGCCCTTAAAAGATGGTTCTGGATTTTACTGTGTGGGAGACTGTAGAGAAACCTCCATATCATCAGAGGAGCACTGTGGAATGCATTGCTCTTTATAGCAAATTTTAGTAAGAGCTTCTCTCCTCTCTCTGTTAGGAGGCAGCAAATCAAAACAGTCACAACAATTTGATCCTGCCAAGCAAGCTTACACAGGCAAGGTATGGACCTGTCATGAAAAGAACAGAAATGTGGGAGACTGTATGTACCCAGCCAGGGCCTCTCTGGGAGGGCACATGATATTTTGTGCATCTGCAGAATGTTCCCTAACAGCTGCTGAGATGCAGCTTCCAATCCCAAGTTCATGCTCTGTATTATTATTTCTTCCCATTCAGGAGGAGCCTTCTTGGAGTCCCTCAGACTGTTTTAGTGTTTCCCACCTATTCATACATTGCTCACACCTATGCCTCTATATATCACAAGCATGACATTTGGACCACAGCAAACCACCACAAATTCCAGTTACAAAGTAAATTCTCAAAAATCACAGATATTCCAGTGGTTCCAGGACATGTCAGCTTTGTGCGTTGCTAATGTACCCCTCCAAGTACTGTTATTAGGAACAGTCTCAGCTCAGAGATTTTTTACTTAACTTATTGCTAATTAAGATTGAAAAGAAGAAAAAACCCATAAACAATCAATCCATGGCTTGCTATGGAACAGACACAACATTTTGTGCTGCCTTTTTATGCACACTTAGGGAAGTTTGTGACCGGCACAGGGAAGTCAATGAGCAGATTCCTGTGAAATTGGAAAGATCTGGCAGCACATACATGTCATAGAATATACTTGGGAGGAACCTCACTGTGGTGGTGTTTTATTTGTTTGTTTGTTTCTTTGTGCAGAAATTTGCTGGAGCTAACAAACTTCAACAGTCTGGAAACCGGAGCATGTCCTACCTGGCGGGGAAAGCTGAAAGGTGTGGTTTTAACCTGCTGTCATCCAGCTGGAGTGTTTGCACACCCCTGCCCCAAAACCATGGGCAGACCTTAGCTATTGTCCTCTACTGCTGTGGGAGCTTTAGCATATGTTTAATGGAAGAGCTTGCATCACACCCTGACATCAGTTTAAAAAGAAGAAAACCCTAACAATTTAGGATTAATGCAATCAAAGACAAGTCTGGGTGCGAGGTTTGAAATGTTGAGGTAAAAGTTTGTGTTAAAGGGTGTGGGAGTTGCTTTCTTTGATCAGAGATAGGTGGAAGAGGAGAAGAGCATCTGCCCAGCTTAGGGAGTGCAAGAGTACTGCCAAGTGTGAAGATTCTTGTTCTGAATAGATACTAAGTATTTAACTTACAGGGTTTGATTATTGTGTGTTACTTAGTCATAAAACAGCAGCACTACCTGAGGGCAGCATTAGAGGGAGAAGGGTGTTCTCTGCCTCAGGAATGCCTTGATAGAATCATTGTAACATGGTCAGTTTTCAATCTTCAGTGAATTTACGGCAAGAATTAAAGTGTTTGTTAAACTGTTTTGCAGGTCTTCGACACACCACTGGCCAAAGAGATAATCTTTGATACAGGACCCGTGGGAGTTGCTGCTGAATGAAACAGTAGTTAAAAGTGTTGCCACCATGGGAAAGCAAATGCTAGTCATTGATCAGTTTTTGTACAGGAAAATTTTTAAAACCATTAAAATCCTTTTTTTTTCCAAAAGGAAAAACATCTTAATTGACGTCACTTTTGTTATATTCACATTGCTTTTTTTTTTTCTAATTTATTGCTTTGTTTATAATTTTGAAAGCTTATCCTGTGTCCTCAAACATAATTAGGCTAAACTTGTCACTTCTTGGAGCTGCCTGCAGTGCAGAACCAGCATGTCATTGGAGTACAGGAGGAATCTCTTGGCATCTCTGCAGATAGCACGGAAGTAACAGAGCTGCAGCAGATGTGACTCAAACACCAGCAGTTCAGAGAAGGAAATGAGGCCAGAGTGTCTTTCACGACAGACCTTGCTTACAAATTGAACTGCACAGCTCATCTCTTACAATACAAGGTAATACAGAAAGAGAGCATGTTTACCTCACAGTGTTGGTGTATTTTAGTGGAAAGATTGTATTTTAAGGAAGAAAAAAAAAGGTATAGGAGACCAATGACTTCACCATAAAGTTCCAGAGTGAAAGTAAGAGAAAAGAGCATTAGGCAGAAGGAATTGGCAGTGTTGTGGGGGGGAAAAGGTAGAGGGTTCTGTGCTACAGCTGAATCTCTACAGCTGAACTAACTTGTCCAAGTTTCAAATACCCACACTGAGTTATCTTTAAGTCTTTGTAGAAACAGTATCAGAAACAATATCATTAGTATTGGATGGGTCAGTGACAGAGTTTAGTCTAATGAAGACCTCTGACAGCTGGTAATATTGCTGTGGGGAGGTAGGGAACATGACATTTTAATAGGGCTTTATTTTACAAAGACTAGGAGGAGGCTTGAGATTTAGTTTGTTTTCAATCTTTTCCCCTGTTTCTGGGAAATAGGGAATGGAAGGAACAGAGGAGGGGTTTCCCTCCTTAGGTGTCTTAGTGTGAACAGTGCTGACTAAGCATTGTAATGGTAGGATAGTCTCTTATAAAATCTGCTTGCATGGCTGAATATTGGAGAATGTTTTTGTAAAGAGGCAGTTAAATAGCAATTGTCTCCAAGTGCATTTGTAGGGGCTGCCAATTCCTTCCTTGTCAACTTTACCAGTTCTTGTTATTTCTTTAACTTGAAGAACAAATAAGTGTTAGCAAAAGCCCCATTGGCCCAGGGGATAGTAAAATCTCTGTGGTTTAAATCCTGTACTTTAATTCCTAGGAAAGTGACATTTCAAGGATGATCCTAATTTTAGGCTTTTTCTGTTTTCCCTTTATGAATTGCAAAAGGTTTTAAAAATGTCTTTAATGGAAGTGACTAGCAACTACATACATGCTTTATTCACTTGGTTGTGCCTGTGAAGTTGTAGCAGCGGAGTCCCCTACTGCGAGGTTGTTTTACTCTTGTGCAGCAGTTGTTGGAGGTCTTTGTGTAACCTAGCTGGACAACTACTCTCCCTAGAACCTTGGTGCAATTCTCCCAACGTCTGCTTCTCACAGAACACACCGCATTCTGTAAGACCACCAAGCCCTCACCTGGGCCCACCAGGGCTAGAACTGAACCTGCTTTTGCAATATCCACAGAATCGTAGGCTGGGTGAAGTTGGTAGGAACCACAGCAAATCATCTGGTCCAATATCCCTGCTCCATCAGGGTCATCTTAGAGCACGTGGCACAGCATTGGTGGAATATGTCCAGTGAAAAAGTCTCCACACCCTCAATGGGCAATCCATTCCTGTCCTTGGTCACCCACGTAGGAAAGTTCTTCCTAATGTTCAGCTGGGACTTCATATACATAAGATCTGCCTGTTGCCTTGTGTCCCAGTTGCCTTAGTAGCCTCTTCTCGGTATTTTCCCTTTAGATATTTACACATTAATGAGTGCCCTCACCCATCTCTTCTCGAGGCTAGACAGTCCCAGCTGCCTCAGCCTTTCTTCTTGAGAGCTGCTCTCACCCGTTGTCCTCTTGAAATCCAGCACAATGCACGCTCATTCCGTCCAACCCTTAAAAATCAGACTCTTCGCTTTCCCGAAAATCGGTCGCGCGTGGTTCCGCCGGCGGCGCCGGGCGCTCAGAGCGGAGGCTGTGGCGGGGCGGGACGGAGCCGTGCCGGGGGCTCGGTGCGCGGTTCTGGGGGAGCGGGGCGCAGCCGTGCCGGGGCCTCGGTGCGCGGTTCTGGGGGCTCGGTGCGCGGTTCTGGGGGAGCGGGGCGCAGCCGTGCCGGGGGCTCGGGGCGCTCGGTGCGCGGTTCTGGGGGCTCGGTGCGCAGCCGTGCCGGGGGCTCGGGGCGCGGTTCTGGGGGCTCGGTGCGCAGCCGTGCTGGGGGCTCGGTGCGCGGTTCTGGGCGCTCGGTGCGCGGTTCTGGGGGAGCGGGGCGCAGCCGTGCCGGGGGCTCGGGGCGCAGCCGTGCCGGGGGCTCGGGGCGCAGCCGTGCCGGGGGCTCGGGGCGCGGTTCTGGGGGCTCGGTGCGAGGTTCTGGGGGAGCGGGGCGCGGTTCTGGGGGAGCGGGGCGCAGCCGTGCCGGGGCCTCGGTGCGCGGTTCTGGGGGAGCGGGGCGCAGCCGTGCCGGGGGCTCGGGGCGCAGCCGTGCCGGGGGCTCGGGGCGCTCGGTGCGCGGTTCTGGGGGAGCGGGGCGCAGCCGTGCCGGGGGCTCGGTGCGCAGCCGTGCCGGGGGCTCGGGGCGCAGCCGTGCCGGGGGCTCGGGGCGCGGTTCTGGGGGAGCGGGGCGCGGTTCTGGGGGCTCGGTGCGCAGCCGTGCCGGGGGCTCGGTGCGCTCGGGGCGCGGCGGTGGCGGCGCGGCTCGGGCGCGGCTCCCGCGGCGGCGGGCGCGGCCCCGCCCCGCCCGACGTGGCTCGGCCGTCACGGGCCCCGGCCAATGGCGGCGCGCGCAGGCGGGGGCGGCGCGGGGCCCTGCGCGCGGCTCCCGCGCCGGTGGGGTCGGGCGGCGGCGGCGGCCGAGCGCAGGTGGCCCCGGGGCGGCCGCTCCGCTGCTGCGCGGGATGGAGCGCGGCGCGGCGGCGCTGATCCGCGAGGGCTGGTTCCGCGAGACGTGCCGGCTGTGGCCCGGCCAGGCCATGTCGCTGCAGGTGGAGGAGCTCCTGCACCACCAGCGCTCCCGCTACCAGGAGATCCTCGTCTTCCGCAGGTGCGGGAGGGCCGCCCGGGGCGGTGGGTGGATGGCGGGGCCGCTCAGCGCCATGCGGTGGGGCCTGGCGGCGCGGAGAGGGGGCGGGGGAGCGCGGCCCCAGGCCGGCTCCAACCCCGCTTCCCCGCTCTGCCCAGCACCACGTACGGCAACGTCCTGGTCCTGGACGGGGTGATCCAGTGCACGGAGCGGGACGAGTTCTCGTACCAGGAAATGATCGCCAACCTGCCCCTCTGCAGCCACCCCGACCCCCGCAAGGTGAGCGCTGCCCGGCCCGCAGCTCGGCGGTCCCGCACTCCCCTGCGGGGCCTGTCGCGGGCCGGCTCTGGGGCCCCGCAGCTCGGGCAGCGTGGCCCCGCGGGGATCTCACGCCGCGCTCCTCCGGCCGCACAGCCAAAGTTGCCCCGAGCCGGCCCCGCTGACAGTTCTGCCCTCTGCTCTGCCAGGTGCTGATCATCGGCGGCGGCGACGGGGGAGTGTTGCGGGAGGTGGTCAAACATCCGACCGTGGAGTCCGTGGTGCAGTGCGAAATCGATGAGGTGCGTTGGGCTTGCGGCTGCGGGCAGAGCCTCTCGGGGCGGACGGGCAGCCCGGCCAAGCCATCCCGGGAAAGCCATCCCGGCCAAGCCATCCCGGGAAAGCCATCCCGGGAAAGCCATCCCGGCCAAGCCATCCCGGGAAAGCCATCCCGGGAAAGCCATCCCGGCCAAGCCATCCCGGCCAAGCTATCCCGGCCAAGCCATCCCGGGAAAGCCATCCCGGCCAAGCCATCCCGGGAAAGCCATCCCGGCAAAGCTATCCCGGGAAAGCCATCCCGGCGAAACCATCCCGGCCAAGCCCGCCCGGCTTCTCATCGTCCGCGGTCGCTGCGCTTTCACCTGCTGCCCCTCGTCAGCACCGGGCGCGATCGCTGCTGGTCCTGCTGGCGTGACAATGACAGCGCCACCTCTCTTTGCCTTACAAGTCATCTACGTGGCAGCTGGCTGCCTCTTCCATGTGATTTCTTTCACACACACACACACGATTCAGGCCCTTCCAGGCAGACGTGGGCCAAGCACGGGATCTGGAGGAGTGCCCTGGCTTTGTGGAGATGCTGCTTTTCCCTCTCCTTCGCTGCCAAACAGAGTACTTACTCCTGGCTCCTGGGAGAAGAGGATGGTTGCTTTGTTGAGCAGTCTCTTGCAACCAAAATCAGGAAATAAGCAGCAGGGATTTGCTTCTGTGATAGATGGGCTAGTTGCTTTAGAAATGGTCATAATTTTCTGTCTAGTACAACAAACTTGGAAGGGAGGAAGTCACTACCAATCAGAGTGTGTTGAGGCTTTGCCTTACTGATGCTGACTCTTAGGAAGTGGGGATCTGCTAAGAATCAGCCTGTGCCTGGTAACCTGTCTGCTTACAGAGGCCTCTCAGTGAGAATCAATGTTAGGATGTGGGCTGGTAACTCTGTCAGACCACTGCAGTTTTCTCTTTTCCCAGTCTTCCTCTCAGCCAGTTTTATTTTCCTTTACTCAACCTGATACTTTACTTTCTCAGGAAGTTTTGCTCAGAGTAAAGCTCTGTTAAGAACAGGAAACATGCTATATGAGACTGTGTGCTCTGTCTGCCAGCTAAGTAGGCAAATGTCCCTGGTTTTAACAAGCACTGCCTGATACCAGCATATTTTTTTTTGTTTCGCCAGCTGTGAGAAGCTGCTAGTGTTCAGTACTTGCTGGGCCCAGGGCAGTGGCTCTCTAATGATTTTAGAGAGAAAATTTTATTTACAGGGGGTTTGATATAATGGCTGTAGTGCAAAGATGGGGATATTTCTCATCTTGCATTCAGAAACCTGCTAGCATGGTTTTACTTAGAAAGAAAAATAAGTTGATTTAGCTGAGGTCACCTATGCAAGTGATGTTCTTTAGGAAAAAGGAGCACAGAGCAATCTGACCTGTAATCATATTTGCTCAGTTCCTCAGGGAGATTTTGAAGCTCCAGGTTTTTGTTGAGTTTGGCATAGAAAGACCAACAATGTCACTGAACCCTGAGGCTGTAGGAGAAGGCTGAAAGTAGCTTGCTGGCTGAAGATGCTGGCAGCTTTTGTGGATTTCACTGGCGAGTCAGACTCGAGCTGAAGGTAGGGAAGGAAATGACTCACGGTGCTGTTCTTCACTCACAACGGCACAGGAGTCTGAGATGTAGCTTCTTGTAAGCCTCTGACCCACTTGTGCTCTCTTGTATTGCAGGATGTGATCCAGGTATCTAAAAAATACCTCCCAGGGATGGCAGTGGGGTATTCCAGTGCTAAGCTGACACTGCATGTGGGAGATGGTTTTGAGTTCATGAAACAAAATCAAGAAGCCTTTGATGTGATTATCACAGACTCGTCTGACCCTATGGGTAAGAATTCTAGCCATAAAAGGGCACTGCTTTCCACATACCTCCTCATACTTTTTATTCTGCCTACTTCTTGGAAGTTATGCCAGTCTGCTGAGGACCATTTCAAGTGAAAAGCTGCTGACTTGGTTCTTTTAGTAAGGAAAGGGAAGGATGGAAACCATAAAATTGTATTAGCAAGCCTTCAAGCCAGCTGTTACATTTCTCTCCTCAAAATTCAGCTCCAGCAACTATTCCTTCTGGCAGAGTTGTTCCCTGAGTCCAGCAATCCCATGAGGGATACAGCACCATGCTGGCAAGGGCAGCTTTGCAAACTGATAAAGCAGTGGCTCACACACTGTTGGTACAGCCCCTACCCTGAAGATAGCTGTGGTGAGGCTGCTGCATTTCTGAAGGGGGAAACTGAGGTAGAGACGGACCAAATGTAGATGTGGTACCTTATTTTAGGAACCCATCAACAAGTCTGAATCACCTTCAGTCTTGCCCTAGTTAACACAGAGAGAAGCATCTCTAAAAGGAAATTTGGAGCGGAATTCTGCTTAAAAAATGCTCGGTGAAGCAAGAGGCAGCTGCTAAGGCTTTGTTTAATAGGGGACCTGGGCTTGCTATTTAGCTAAGCTAAAATTTTGACTGTTTTGCTTTGCTAGGTGCAGGCTGGGGTTCACCTAGGCTCAAAACTTTTCTTTATTCACCTTTCTCCCAGGTCCTGCAGAAAGTTTGTTCAAAGAATCTTATTACCAGCTGATGAAGACAGCCCTGCGAGAAGATGGGATTCTCTGCTGCCAAGGTGAGGACGCTGTCCCTGGGCAGAGGCTGATGAGCCCTTTACAAACCAGTGTGAGGCACAGAGGGGACTCTTCTTGGGGAGATGTGATGCAGGGAGTCATCTCCAGGTAAAGCAGTGGTTTTGATCTGTCTATGTCAGCTCATTAATTATTGGACTGGGCTTAGCAAAACTGGCATAAGGGTCTTGTCTCATCTTTGCAACTACGTGAGCTGTACAGGTTGAGACTTGGAACCACTCTTCAGCTGGCACAGTTCTGTGCAGAGGAGAAGGGCAGCTCTCACCTTACACCTTGACTTTCTCCCTGCAGGTGAGTGCCAGTGGCTGCACCTGGATCTCATTAAGGAGATGCGTCAGTTCTGCAAGTCTCTGTTCCCAGTTGTGGAATACGCCTATTGCACCATTCCCACGTATCCCAGCGGGCAGATTGGCTTCATGCTCTGCAGCAAGAACCCAGTGAGTAGCAGGCACCTCAAGTGCCCTTTTCCATTCCCTAGAAGCCTGCCTGAGGCTGTCCCTTGCAGAACTGGAGCTGTGGCACTGAACTCTCCCAGCTGTGAGGCCTCAAGATTTTTGCTGGGGCCAGCTCCAGAGCTGCAATGCAGCCTGCTCAGTGCTGAATGAAGTGCAGAATTGACCAGTTGCTTTAGAAATGTTCATCATTTTCTGTCTAGTGCAACAAACTTGGAAGGGAGGAAGTCACTACCAATTTCCAGAGCATGTTAAGGTTTTGGCTTATTTGATGCTGACTGTTATAAAGGATGCAGCTTCTGAGAATCAGCCTGTGACTGGTAATCTGCTCACAGAGGCCTCCAAGGGACAGTCAGTGTCAGGATGTAGGCTGGTAACTCAGTTTACTCTGAAGTTTACCACTGAAGTTTACTCTTCTCCCAGTCTGCTTCAATGTGACTGTCAGATGGGTTTGGGGTGCCAGCATTGCTGCTGCTGCACATGACTAATCTGGGATGCTGGCAGCATGCACTGTGCCAAACTTAACACAAACATGGACTCTCCTTTGAAGAGCAAAGCATAAGTGCTGGTCACAGGAGTCCAGAGCATCAACCCCAGCCCTTGGTACTGGGGCTGCACAGAACCTTTGACCTCATATTAGAACAGAAAATCATTTGTTTTCCTGTGAGTCATCTCAGTTCTCTGCCATGCATCAGGGTGCCTGTCTCACAGCCTCTGGCTCCTTATCCAAATACTCAGAGCCACCGACTTTGTTTTTGCAGAACACAAATTTCAGGGAGCCTGTGCAGCAGCTCTCACAGCAGCAAGTAGAGGAGAGGAGTCTGAAATACTACAACTCTGATATTCATCGGGCAGCATTCATTCTGCCAGAGTTTGCACGGAAGGTAAGGCAGATTGTGCCACAACACCTCCCTCAAGGATGAGGTAGGAGTGGGAGTAGACAGGACTGAGGATTTCTTGCAGTCCCAGGGACTTCTGTGGGCAAGTCAGAGCAGGACAGCATTTTGTATGACAGAGCAGAGTGTGAGTCAGCCAGGGAAGACAAGAGTTCATTTTAGGAGCTGTTCTTTGGGCTGATGTGTTGGGCCTTGATGACAGATCACTCCTACTTCACCTACCAAAGCCAGGTGCAAGAGCCTTTCCAGAAAGCTCCAAAAGTTTTAGCTAAAATGTGCTTGTGATTTCTAGCACAAGCAAGAGGGTAAAGAAGGGATGCTCCAGCATAGTTTAATCTTGTTTCTCAAAGGATAGTCTGTATTCCACATTATTCCCTCATATGCCCACTGGGCTGTAGCTTCAGTTTCCAGAAAAAAATTCCTTAGAGTGTGGTAGGGATGAAAGCAAATACCATAACTGTATTGCAGAGGTGGTGATTCATATTTCCACTGCAGACTGGTGGAGCTGTGGCAGGCCCATCCTGACCTGAGTTTGTCTTTGGCTCTCTGCAGGCCCTGAGCGATGTGTGAGACCGAGACGCTGCTTCCTTCCTTCCAGCTGGACTCTGAGATCATCAGTGATGTGGCTGGGATCTTCTCAGCAGGCTGCAGATTTGCTCTCCACTGTGTGGGATTGTTTAACCCTTGGCCAGCCAACATTCCCTCTGATGTGTTAAGGATGATGGGGCATAAGCCAGATAAGACTATTGAAAAGGTCCAGTGACTTATTGTGTGAAGTCAAAACTGTTCTTTCCAGTACTGGAAACGTAAGATGTCTTTTTCCTTTCTCTCCTCCCTGCACCCATTCTAAATTCTCCCACCCCAACCACACCCCACACCCCCCATCTGGCGTGATGTATTTAAAACTGACACATATTTCTGTCTGGTGGTCTGGGAAGAGTCCAAAGGGTCCCTGACTCAGCCTTAAGCACAGAGAGAGAGAGAAAGAGAGAGAGCTTTGTGCACAGTTGGCTCACTCTCTCCTCGTGGGGGCTCCCTGCTGCTGACACATTTTGACTGGTAACAGGTCTGAGCTTTTGCATCCCACTGCCCTCCTGTGACTCCTGCACAGCTGGAGAAGTCACAGTGCAAACTGTTGCCATTCACAACAGGTCTCCCTCCAACCCTGATGGAGTAGCAGTATTAAACACCAGCCAGGCATGCTGGCAGCAGTCTTGTGGCTTTTTTTTTTTTTTTTTTTTTTGTTGTTTTTTTTTTGTTTTTTTTTTTTTTTTTTTGTTAAGGTTGCTAATTTTTTAAATTGGTTAGAAACAGAAGTGCTGAGGTGCCAACAGGCTGACTGCTGTTCTTATCTCTGCCCTCAGAGAGGTTCCAAAGAATGTTTATCAATATGGTGACTGGCACTATATATATATATTTAAAAAGCAAACCTTAGCTCCATTGCCTGATGTTCAGTACTGATGTTGGGGAGTCAGTTGTGCTGACAAATCTCTCATCTCAGTCATGCTGAGATGCCTCAGGTCTGGGTGTTTGCAAGTCCTTAGGAGGCATCATTATTTCCAATGCTGCCCCCAGATGCATAAGGTTTTTTCCATTGCACACTGTAAGATGGATCTGCCTTCACCTCTTTACTTCTGTTCTGAAGATTCTGTAGCCCTGCAGCGTGGGAATCACCCTCCCAGCACAGCCACTGTGCCACTGTCACTCCCTTGCACTCAATTAAACACTTGGCTCGGGTTAAGGTGACATCAGTGTGGGGCAGTGTTCTTTGTGGGGAGTGGGGGAGAGAAAACAGAGATCCTGAAGGTTTGCTGTGCTTCCAGGTGCACTCTCTACTTGGTCTGGCTTCCTCTCTCACTTATCTTTAGGGATGATAAGTTATCATCAAAGTTAAGCACTGAAGATCCTGTTGCATATTTTGTATTGTGGTGTAGCTGCCCAGTAGCTCCTCCACCTTCTGTCATCCTCTGTGCTGCAGAGTCAGTACCTGCTATCCAAGCTATTCTGCAGTCCAAATGCTGCCTCTGTTAGAGTTTTCCAAGTGGTTTTCCAGCTGCCCATCTCCCTGCTGCTCTCAGGTAATTCCTGTCAGTCCTGGCCCCACTGAGCTGCGCCTCTTTCCCTCTGCAGAAAGGGTGCTGGCTCTGAGGGCTGAACCACTGAGCTCCAGCTGAGCATGCAGGGGAAAGGCACTAGGTGGCATCAGGAAAAGACAAAAAAGCTCCCTCTGAGAGGCTTGCTAAGAGAGAACTGAAGAAGCAGACTTTAGCGAAGTTGGGGTTGAGCTTTGCCATAATAGTGACCCTACAAACCGTGTAGGTGGTCCAGCCACTGTGTGCCCACAGCAAAGGATTTGTGGGGTCAGTACTCTCCTGCTTTCTCCTGTTTCTTATGGGACTTAGCACTTCTTTCCCAGTGTCTCCTTCTACCACCAGTATTGGTACAGTTTCTTTGTGGTCACAAGGGTTTGCAAAGCATTGCTGAGCTGCAGAGCTGAGTCTAGATCTCTGTATTCTTGTGTTGAGAAGATAACACCTATTTTTATCTTAATTGTCTGGGTGACTGTCTTCTTTCTCACACAAATAGTTTGGGTTAAAGAAGCATTTTCATTGCTCAAGTCCTGTGTTTTTATAAGGAGGAGATCAGGAATTGAGCTTACTTCTAGCTCCTCCTGTTTAAATTCCTGTGGGACCTGAACCCCACTTAGCCCTTCATCCTTGACAGGAAAGTGGCTCTGGCACTTTCCCCTAGAATGGGAATCAAGACCAGGATTTAGTCTGGGAAGGCCTCAGAGCAGCAGCCAACTAACAACAAGTTCAAACCTTTCACCCATCCTTGGTGAGTACAACAATGCCCAGGAGGGAAAGAACTTCCTCAAACCTGGTTTTGGACTCCACACAGCTGATTATTCCTTCTGGTTATTTGAGCTTTCTCCAAATATGTGAGTTCAGTGAGTGGCCATTGATGAGAACAGAAGACCAGACTGTTTCCCAGCCAAGTCACATATTCTGTCCACAAAGGTGATTCCAAGTCACCCCTCAGACAGTGCCAAACATTTCAGTGTGAGAAGGCAGAGATCAGTGCCTGAGTCAAGCACTCCAATGAATGCAGCAGGAGAGGGAGCAGGGGCTTGTGCAGCTATAGCTGATTCCACCTGAGCAGCTGTGAGTTTCAGGACTTAAAAATCACCCCTGTGCTGAGCACTGCCACAGGTCTATGTGCCCTGTGAGCTGCTGTGTGAAAAATGCCAATCGCTTGGTTTTTAAAATTTTAAAAATTTAATAATAATAAAATGGTTATAAAAATAATAATACAATTAGACTAATAACGTTTAGAGCTAGGACAGTTACAAGACAATAAAAAGCAAAGAATTACGGATGTCTGGATGCTCTCAGACACTAAGTCACAAAAAGCATAACTTGTGAACAAAGGAATCACCCTTAAAACAATACACTTGTTGCATATTCATATATCCTTCATGGTTATGCATATATTCTATTCTAAACAAGAAACTCTGTTGTATGTCAGCTGTTTCCTTTAATCCCCTGGCATCTTCGAGTCTGATCAAGGCCTGAAGAAATTAGTTTCTTCTGATAAGAAGCCATAAATTCCTCTCCTTTGGAAGATTTAAGTGTTCCTCAAAGTGAGTATCTCATTGCTAAAAAAAAAACTTCCCTCACATCCATAGTCTCTGTTTTAACATCATGTTGTAACCTAAAACTACATTTAACACACTATGTAAGAGAATTAATACAGCATAACTTTCTAACATTGCACATATAATATCCATTGTAATATTTGTGAAAAGCCAATCATGAAATATGCATTTTTCACATGCTAGGATGGTGTTTGGCACCTGCAAGGCAGTTGTGTCTACAGATCCGTCATCCCTTCCACAAATTCGTGTCTGAGCTGTCATGCTGCAGGATGTGCTGGCCAAGGGGTGCTGGGGGTTGAAGAGATACTGGAAATTTGGGTCATGGTCAACAGGAGGAAACTGGGGTCTCATGTAGAACTGAGCACTGGCCACTTTTGCAGTGTCTCTAGGTGGGCAGCTAAAATACTGACCTTTTTCAGAGTTTCAGCTGCCTTTGGCCTCAGGCTGGTTAAGCAAGACTTCATAAGCAAAGAGTCACATTGATGATGTTTGCCTAGACATGCTGCAGTCGTGTTCCAGCATCTCATTAAGCCAGGAGAATATGAACATGGGTAGGCTTTGTCCCAGGTAACATAAAACCTAATGTCAGTCGGAGCAGGTGGAGACAAGCAAGGGAATGGAGCCTTTATCACATCGTAGCCCATGGGATGGGCTTCAGCACATCGTTCCTTCAGTTGCTTGGCACCTTTTGAGCTGTGTCAAACTGCTCTGAGCTTTACTCATTGAACTAACTCAATTCTTAGAAGCTCAGAAGAGAGTTTCAAAAAATTGAGAGAAACCTCTTGCCTGTATCTCTTGAGTCCTTTCAGTCAGTTAATTGAGTGTCATATTCACCCAGAGCTAATCTTATTGAGGCCTGGCTAAATTACTGATGGAGCTTGGCTGGAGCAAGAGGCTGCTGAAGAAAAACATTCATCAGAGCAGCAGTCTCAGTAAGCAAGCAGTCAAAAAAGTATTAAAAAGTGCCACCAGCTTCAGGTAGGGGAAAGTTCTCTTGTTAAAATGATGGGGGAAGAAGAGGGAAAAGTGTGGACAATGTGAGATGACAGCTCAGGTCTAGGAGAAGAGCCAGACAAAATCTGCTAAAAAGTAAGATGAGAAATCAAACCAAGATAAATACCAAGAAGTCTGGGAAATGCTCTTTCCTAGTCATCTGTTGGATGGACTTTTCTGCTTTTAAAATATGCAAAAGATGGGGAACTGGAGCCAGGGAATTGCAGTTACAGCACAGTGATGTGTGAAGCAGACACAGATGGAAGTATTATTACAAATGTTAGGGATGTCAGTGCAGGCTTCCAAGGACAGCAGCTCCATGGCTGATGGGGCTTGAAGGGCTGCTGAAGCAGGAGATCCACAGGGACCCTGCAGGAAGCCTCTCCATGGTACCTAAGGGCTGCTGCAGCAGCACCAACCCACAGCCAGGCACCTCCAGAAGGAATTTACTATGCAAAGCTAATTGTGTGTTAAGAACAAAATTATGTATATGATGCCCCTGCTTGTGTTTTGCCTCCTTAAACTGTAGGAGAGAAGAAACCAGAACTGTCTGCAATTCCTGATTAAGGCTCTCCCAGCCAAGCAGTGCCTTCTCTAGTGCTCACAGTCTCACAGGCCCATGTGTTAACACCTCTGCCCAGCTCTCAGAATTCCCACCAGGTGTAGTGCATAAGCAATTCCTCAGGTAATCCAAATGGTAAAGGAATGTTTGTATCCAACTCTTGTCCAGCCAATCTTGCCACCAGTGGGACAAGTGTGGTGTAACAGAGGCCACGAGTGCATGGCAATGGATAATAACCCCAGGCTGCACAGCCTGAAATGCCTCCTGCTTGGAGCCAGGCAAAATGTTTTTATATATATTTAACATATATATTTTTATATAGAAGTGTTTCATTGTGAGTAGTTATTTTTGAAGAAGATTTTTGGTAGAATAATTGAAATGTTTAACTGCGTGCAATAGTCAAATAACAGAAGGCTTTGAGTGCAGAACTGAAGCATTCTGCTTGCCCTTCCCTAATCCTCTTGCATGATGGAAAAAGGGGGAATATTCCACTGAAATCAAGCCCTCAAAGCCTAACCCTGACCTCACTGTAACCCTAACCCTAATGGCCTAGCCCTAGCTCTAACCCTAGGTGTAGCCCTAACCCTAGGCATATGTTCTGGTTTGAAAGCAAAACCAGTGAGAGACTCCAAGTCAGAAATACAGTTTATTAGGAAAGGGGGAAAGAAACAAAATACATGCAGTGATACAAAAGGAAAACCACTGACAGAGAATCAGAACACGCTGACACCTCTTTGATAGCAGCCCAAATTGGAATGGCTGCAGTCCTCCTGGAGTGGCAGATGTGGTTCTGTTAGAGCAGTGATCCTGTAGAAGGGTGCAGTCTTCCACTGAATGTCTGGTGGAAAACCCCAGTTGTTCCTCTTGGGAACCAGTGGAAAGGCTGAGTCTGGTGTCCTAAAAACCCAGATTATATCCAGGTAGGAATGCTTGACTCCTCCCTCTGTCAGAGCATCCCACAATGGGATGTTCCAGTTCTTATCAGTCACTCAGTTATATTCAATAGCCTGTTATCAGCAGATAATTGGTTGTGAAAGAGATAAGGAAAACTGCTCACTTAACAGAAGACAACTGCCATACAGATGGCAATAGAACAAATCTTGCTTCTCAGTCTGGGACAGGACAACCCTAACCCTAGGTGAGGGAGTAAAAATTGCATGGGTGAGGCTGGTGCTGAGCAGAAAGGCAAGGAGGAATCCGTGGTGTGTGTTCTGTGTTCCCCTTGGCATGCCTTTAGCAGCTGCAGTGTGCCTGGAGCTCTGGGCTTTGTGCTTTTCAGAACCCTAACCCTGGGTTATCATAACCCTAACCCTAGGTTATCATAACCCTAACCCTAGTGAGGGAGTAAAAAGTTGCATGGGGGTGACATGTCCTGGTCCCCGAGGGGCTCTGCCCAGCCAGGGACCTCACCAGCCACTCCGTGACAACATGGATGGGTGCACGGGTGACCTTCACCAGCTCTGAGGGTCTCCTCTCCCTGTGTGGAAAAACAGGGCTCCAGGGGGCAAGGATGGAATTCAGATTTTCTCTGCATTTCTCCAGCTCAGCCACTTCCACGTCTGCAGCAGCATCATCTTCTCCCAGCCCGTTCTTTTTCCGAGTGTGATGACAACACGAGATGAGGCTTGAGGTTTGTTCTTGTCTTTAATACTTTCTGTAAGAAGATGACCACCACCAAAACACACATCACATACTCCAAAGGATTTTCCTGGTATAAATTGTGCCAGCAAGGTGCTCTTCTGTGTATGCAGAAGAGATTTTTTGAGAGGGAGAGGCAAGGGGAGGAGAAATAATGTTCTAGACAGCTCAAATCCATCACTGTGCCACCTCCTGTGCAGCAGGTCCTGTGGCAGGATGGGAACTGAGGGGGCTTGAAATTTAAAAGGTAAAGACACCAGCACAAGGTGTCATTTTGCTTTTTCAAGGAAATGATTTCCAAATCACAAAGTCCCCCCACCATAACCCCTCCTACCACAACCTGCAAGCAACTTGATTCTGTTTTCAAAAACACAAGGGAGGCCTCAGAGTTCAGCGAGTTCTGCCAGGGCAGCCTTGGTGCCCCTGTCTCCACGTCTGCCACCCGTGCTTTCATCCTCAGCCACAGAATTCTTCTCCTGTGGACAGGAAAATTGTTCCCATTTCTCCCGTACTCCTCTGGTCACCTTTTCTCCAAGGTACAGGAGCCACGTGAGGAGGCTGTGATCCTCTGTCAGCTCTGGTGACACGGGCAGCACTTTGTAAAATCTCCAGAATACAACTTTGAAACAGAAAATGCAACTTGGTTCTTTTACAGCCAAGATCTAATCATCTAACTTGAAATGAGCAATTTGGCTGGTATCTGATCAACTTCCAGGTAAAATGAACACCACCTGCTCTCAGCAGCTCCAGAGAAGGAAGGACATTCTCCCTTCAAAGCTTCACACCACAGGTGCTGTTCTATTCTGGTAGCAAGACAATTTTATCTTTTCCTCCAAGGTTTTGATACCTGAAATACTCAGGCTGGATGCTCCCAAACCTGAGAGCTCCTGGCACGTGAGTTTCCCTCCTGCTGAAGCACTGTTCAGGCAACAAATGTGCTGGTTGGAGAATACAGATCCCAAAAAAAGAAAATTCCCCAACTGCAGGAGCAAAACCACAGCACCCACGTGAGGCTCCAGGATGGCAGGAACCTGCTCCAGTTTCAGGGGATAAGGATGGGACTGGTTTAGACACAAATTATTTCCCCCTCCACACATACACAAAACCAACAAGGAACAGATTTTCAGGAGGCCCAAGGCAGAGTCACCTGTTCCTTTCTGTTTGGTACTTGAGATCTCGAAGCCAAGTGCTTCTGTAGTTTGGGGTTTTTTGGTGCTTTCTTTTTAAATTCTTACCTGGGAGCCCTCATCGCACAAAGGACTGCTGGAAAAGGAGAGAATGACCTGGAAAATCCTCTGGTAGTCATAAAGCTCATGGCAGTGCTTGTCATGCAGCCCTTCCCCAAGAAATCTGAGGATCCACTCTCGCTCGGTTTTGTACGGGAAGCCACAAAGGAAAACACCACCATCAGACATTCTGACATTTCCAAAGAATACCTGCTCCTAAGAGCACAAAATCCTGCTTCCCTCTGAGTGCCAGCACAGGGCTTACCACAGCTTCTTCTGGACTTTCCATTCCTATCAAATTTAATCACTAACATCCATTGGGAACAGTCAGTCTGCAGCCCAAACATGCAGTAGAAATGGAATTTTAGAAAAATACTTCAGTTGAACTCAGCGTTACTGATCTAAACTCATGAGTTATCTCTGCTGTTGACTTACCAGGGTTCAGACCTTCCGCCCTCCCCAAAAACAACCTGCCCAGCAGCTGGATTGCTGGAGTGGCACCTTTGTTATCCTGCAAGTTCCGTGTTGTTCTCTGCCTCTGTGTGCTCACTCAGCCACATCTGCCCGCTTCATTCAGAGCCTGCTGAAGGCCCTGAAGGTCTGAGTCAACAAGAGATTAAAGGTGCAGCTTTAGAGCACAAAAAAACAAATATCAGACAAGTGGAATTTAGCTAAATGATCAGGCAGTGGGTTCAGAGTAATCATAAATATTTTCTTTTTTACCAACAAATATGTGCCACACTTGGTACAAGCTTCCAAAATAATAATAAAACAAAAGTTCTTCCAGTGCTATAAAAAGCCAGTGTGGCCCATGAGCAAACTGAGACATGAACCCTTGGGAGTGTCACAGAAGTGTCACTGGATGTGCCTTTCTGAAGGATGTGGAAATAAAAGACCCTTCCGTGATTAATCTGTCCCTCATATTTGCCCCCTTCACCATTTTCCTCTCCTTGTTCCCAGATTTAAGAAATTCATCTCCCTCCAACCTGATGTGCCACAGAACCCCTCACCACCTTGGTCACCTTGCATAGGATTTTCCAGGTTTTTTGTCACAGGTATGTCCCAGGAGAGAGGTTGGACATTTACCAGGAGACATCAAAAATTCAAAGATGCCTGGGACAACTGACAATTCCCAGCTGGGAGACACCAAACTGTGGGTATTTGCTATTTAAAGCAGATGATTAATGCTAACAGGGGTATTGGGATTCCCTGTGTCACCTCATCCTGTGGAACAGCAAAGCAGAATACTGATCTGCTCAAAAAGTGTCTCACCATGACAGCAATGAAAGCAACAATAAATACCTTTATCAGAAATTCTGACAGTGCAAATATCCCAGGCAGAGGAGAACGTGGCATTTGTCTTTCAGATTCTTGGAAATAAAAGAACAAGTTAAGCTCCTGGAAAGATTGAAGAGTGTTTCTATCTCCACCCTGATATTTTTTATCAGAACATGCGAAATATTTAATGCGAATTCTCCTTGGGTGTGCCATTGCTTTTATGGACTTTTTATTGCTTATAAACCAAATCACGTCACTGCTGGTACTTTCTCTGACCCTTTAGTTAAAAAGTTACCCCAAGGACAATCACATCTTTGTGTGCTCAGTGTTTGCTGAGCACCCCAGGATCCTTGGCTTTGTGTGGGGTGGGAGCAGAGGCCCACGCAGGAGTAAACCCAATCCCATCAACACCTCCTGCAATCATTTTGCATTTTTTTCCAGGAAAAATATTGAAATTTTCTCAAAAAAAAAGAGCTTCATTTGAAATTAGCAAGTACTTCTTCTGTTTCCTAGGTGGGGGCAGGTCAGAATTCCACTGATATTAAACAAAAAGACAAAAAGAAGGATGACTGAGCATTGGAATGGGCTGCTCAGGGAGGCTCTGGGCTCTCCATCCTTGGAGACATCCAAAAGTCATCTTAAAATGGTCCTGGACACTCAGGGCCCAGGGAGATAAAACTGGAGGACCCCCAGTGTCCCTTCCAACCTCAACTACTCCAGGATTCTGTGAAGAAATGGGTTTCAGCCTTCATATTTTTGTACATTTGAAAGGAAAAAAGTTTTTTTTTGCTGTTAAAACAACTTCTTTTCCTGCTTGCCTCAAATGCTGTCTGGATTTATCCCTTTATGGAAAATGAAAATAAATACATAAATAGATAAATAAAGAAAGGTGGAGGGGAGGAAAGAAGGTTGACAAATATTCTGACATACAG
The DNA here is from genome assembly GCF_050655825.1 of Lonchura striata. Taxonomy (NCBI): domain Eukaryota; kingdom Metazoa; phylum Chordata; class Aves; order Passeriformes; family Estrildidae; genus Lonchura; species Lonchura striata. Next base: position 6,756,461 of record NC_140723.1, read on the forward strand.
GAAGAATACGGGCAAATAATTGCCAGATGGGTTGGAAGCCAGTGGTTAATGGGAATAGAAGCAGATAAACACAACATTTCTGGGTAGAAGGGATATAGGGTAGGAATCTGAAAGATTTTAATAGGATCTAAGCTGGTTGTCTGAGAACACTGGTGGCTAGAACTAGAGAAGAGAGTAAAAATATATGAAATACATCAAAATTATGTATTTTAAACTAATTAAAAAATGATCAGGCCAGGGAATTTTGAGTTTCAGCAGAATAGAGGGAGAAAAGGGCAAGGAAATCCCATAAGGACCTCCATAAATCCCTCATGGGGGAGGAATGGAAGGGAAGGAATAATGAAAGCTGGGTAAAGAGCCACATTGTGGAATCAAGGAGGAAAAAAACAACTCACACTCCAAAAATTAGAGATAAGAGACAAGGGATGGTGACAGTAGGAAGGACCAGAACTGGCAGCCAATAAAGAGAATAAATGGATGTATCAGCCAAGACTTGGATAATTTGGAAATGTGGAAGAGCCAAGCAAAGTGAGGAGAAATTCAGGGGTGAATGTGAGGCAAACTTAAGGGAGAAGAGGTACAAAAGTCTGTGTATACAATACTGGTGAGAAAGGAGGAAATTCCCACCTCCCTGATGACTGTGGGCATCACAACACGGAATTACACAATGATAAAGGGATGAGGGGAACCAGGGGCTGGGAGTGGCAGGTGCTGGACACGGGGAAGAGCTGCCAGTCTCTGTTTCAAGGAATTCTTGGAATTACAGAACTGATGGAATTTGTCACCTCAGTGCTCAGCAGCTGCAAAAAAGTTCCACTGTTGGGAGCTGGCAATAAAGGAGTGTTAGGGTGGGTGAAATCTCATATGAGGAGAAAGATATCAGCACCAGGCTGACGTCTGTGCTCTCATTAGTGATTAAACATTAATAGAAAATCAGAGAATCAGTCATATCAGAGAATCCCAGACTGATCTGGGCTGGGAGGGATCTTGAAGCCCATCCCATCCCATCCCTGCTGTGGGCAGGGACTCTTTCCACTCCAAGGTTGCTCCAAGCCCTGTCCAACCTGAGCTTGGCTCCCCATCCCCACAAAGCACTGGGATTCAGGTGTCACTTATAGACCACAAGTGGAGAAAAGGAACGAACTTTTTAATAAGTTGAATGGGGAAAAGAATGGATTTAGAAATAAGAAGGGTGTGTGAGGTAACACAAGCCTGATGGTTTGGTGAAAAATGAGGGAATCAATGTAATCTTTTCTATAATGCAAATTACCCAATTGAATCACCAGTGAGACAATTCAAATTTTTTTTAGCTCATTTTTTAGGAACTGAGGTGTTGAAGAATCATAGAACCACTGAATGGTTTGGGTTGGAAGGGACCCCAAAGATCATTTCGTTCCAGCCCCTGGCAGGGACATCTCCTGCTGGACCTCTCAGGAAGGGCTTTGCAGTGTTACCTGCTGCTCAGAATTCAGGTGTGCCAAAATCACTTATTCCTGACGTGGGATTTCACTCAGCTCAGCTTTTGGGTTATAAACATCATGAGGTGCTGCCAGAGCAGTGAGATCCATCTGCTCCCTGTGGGATGGAGGCTGGGAGCAATTCTATCCCACAGCACTTGGGTGAGCTGAGCAGGGCAGGCAAACACTCATCAGGCTCAACCAAGACTTCAAACGTTAAGGATTCATTAATGAGGCAGATCTGAAGTTAATTTGGGAAGCCAAGTGCAAGTCAGGGACCAACTGGGGTGCAGGGACAGTAAAGAGGAGCAGCTCACCAGTGATCACCAGGCAGGTCCATCATGAAGAGAAGATCCCAGATCAAGCCAGGGGGTGGTTTGTGGATTGGGGTCCTGACATCTGGCCAGGTGTGGTGGGAACCAGCAGCCTTGCAGTATCTGCTGTGGTGGAGAGCTGCACCCTCCAACACAGCCCAGAGCAGCTGGGGGCCCAGGAGACCTCAGGTCCATCAGAGCTCCTCCAGTGTGGGAATGCAGAGCTTCCCTCTGGCTGCCCTGGGACCCTGGCAGGATCAGGAACCCCCCTGGACAGAGTCCCCAGAGACACTGGCTGTGATCTCTGTCCATGGAAAAGAGTTTTCAATCTCACAGGATGAATTACCAGCTCTGAGTGTTTGATATCAGTAATAATTAAGTGTGGCACGGGTGCAAAAGTAAAATTTTAGGATTCTAGATTAGGGGTCCAAAGGAGACAAGATGGAGGAAATTGGGTGTGCCTTGTCCTTTTTCTCCTTCTTCATGCCCTCCATGTTTCACTGTGGTGTTGGCATTTTTCTGCTGGTTCAGGCTGGGGACACACTGTCCAACGTAGGTGACAGATATTGGCACATTCTTGTAAATGCAGCCCAGGGAGTTTCTGGTATTTAATGTTTGTCACATCCCACTGAGGGCAGAGCCCCACACGCTGCCCTGCAGGACAGAGCTGGGCAGGGCAGCAGAACATGTGAGAGATCAACAGAATAAACAACCTGGAAACCAGCACAGACCAATTATGGCTTCTGCTTTGGCAGGGGGCTGACAGACAGAGACTTTTACAATCTCAGAATCATCAATACCTTAGATTCTGACACCTCAGTACACTCAAGGCTGCAATCAAGATCACTAAAAGACCTTAAAAATACAACACAGAGTCTGGTCTGTGGGGAGCATCATCAGAGGCTGCTCTTTGAGGCCAGGAGCAGCCGGTCCCATCCTGGTGCTGCTGGGTTGGTGGTGTGGTTCTGTAAATCTGTGATCCTGTGAATCTGTGATTCTGTGATTCTGTGATTCTGTGATTCTGTGAATCACAGCTGCTCCTGCAGAGCTGATAACAGATAACTGCAGGTAACATCTCCATGTGGAACAGGATTTCTCTGACTGACCTCCAAACCCTCAATATCCCCACGGGGAATGCCAGCAGACCTTTCCAACCCCTTACAGTCCTGTAGGGAAGGGCAGCCAGGGCTGATGGGGGAAATGCTCTGCTGCTCTGGCTTACTCATTTCAGAGCAAGAACAGAGACACGAACAGCTTCTGTACATTGCAGTGGAGTGAAGCACATTTTGGGTTTGGGGGAAATGTCCTTTAAGTGTTCCCAGTTCTGCTTCTCCCTGCTCACATGAAGACCTGCAGAACTGGGGGCCTGGCAAGGACCTGCAAGGACCAAGATCAGAAGTCTGTGTTATCTTCTCTCACCCACTCTCAGCTCCCTGACAAACAGGTTCTAATCCTCTTTCCAACAAATCTCCCTTGCAAAATCCATCACTTCCTTCTCTGCAGGAGCTGGTCCAAGCTGCTGTGCTGGGACCTGAGGATTTGTCACATTAGTTTTAAAAGAAAATAGGAAGTACCTCCTCTATTTGGAGAAATAAATTCAGTGTTTAAGTCAGGAAATCCCATTTCCCAACTTCAAGGCAGCAGGAAGAGCCTTAGTGAGGGACTCTCTTTGGAATTTGCTCTGGATGCATTTTGTCCTGAGGTAGTCAAAATAGTGGATGTAAGGAATCCTCTTCTACACCCTCACAGTCTTCCTGTCAAATGAAGTAGGGATTTATGCACCTCCTGATAATTTTCTAATTTCCTAATTTTCAGTTCTGGGCTGGGGGACAAGATAGGGATCAGGCACAGGTTGGACTCAATGATCCTGGAGGGCTTTTCCAACCCAAATAATTCTGTGATTCTGTGACTACAAACTGGTTTTAAGTTCAGGACATTGTTAAAAGATATCTTTCATTCAGGGATTCTTTCATTAAGTTCAGGATATATTTAAATGATGTCTTTCATTCAGATATGAAATGCCTTATATGGGGAAAAAGCAAGCAGGCAAGAAGAGTATCCTAAAACAAAATCCACCCCCAAACCCAGCAAAAACAAACAAAACAAAATAAACAAAAAAAAAAAAAAATCCAAATTATCATGAGTTTTTTATTGCCTGTACAGCATATAAACACGGACAGATAATTTCTTCCCAATCTTGCCACCAATAAATAAAACAACAAGCAATGCTTTCATTTCAGTGTGATTCTAGCACTGCACTTTGGAATTCCTTTCTCTCAAAGAGAGTTTAAAGAACCTTGATATTCCAGCCAGTGAAGAAGTGTTCCTGTGCTGCTGCACACCCATTCCCTAAATCAACAACAATCAGTACGAGGAACAGGCTGATTTCTGGCTGTCAGAGTGCTCCTAAACACCAGGAATTCAGCTTGAGTGACTTGTTGCAGTTCTGCTACAAACTCAGAGGTGTCACCTGCAGACAGGTGGAAGGGAAAGGATCCAACACACTGGGAAAGGGAATAACCCAGGGAGGTTTTGTGTAGGGGAGGCCAAACCACAGGCAGATATGAATTATTAGATACTACTTATTGGGCATTAAATATTAGATATTAGGCATTAAAAAGGCCGCAGGGGATGCTGAGTTTCACACAGCGTGTTCAAATCCGGGCAAAATAGTGGGAAATGAAACCCAGGGCATTTCCAGCCCAGTGTCACCCAGCTCCTGCAGCACTGGAACCTCTCAGAGGAGTCCCAGCCTCCCTGCTGGCACATCTGCTCTGCTGGTGGCACCTGATCCAGGTGCTGCAGGACTGCAGGGATGTCCTCACCAGCAGGCAGCTCCAGCTTGGCTGCAGTGGGAGATGAAGCCCAGGAGTATTGATTGTTGAAAGTACATGATCTTGCCACAGGAATGCACAAACTGCCCAGCTGGACATGTCTTCTGTGGGTTCTTCCACCTTGTCAGAGGCAGCCGGCGCAGGCAGCGTTGGCACAGATCTCACAGAGGTCATCCTCAGCAGCCAGGGCTGTCCAGGAGAAAGGAGGGGATCAGTCGGGTGCCAGCAGGGCAGAACTGCCTGCCAGAGCATTTGGAGACTCATTTGCATTCCTGCTTTGTCATTTGAAAGACCCTTGTAGGTAGAACTGCTCTAAGTAAAATTAGCTCATGCTAAAATCTGGCTGAAGGAATGAAACCTGACCTGAATCCTTTCCACGTGGGAACATGTGGAAGCAAGAGGACAAGAGGACGTGGCAGCATTTTATCCTAAAGTGTCCCTTGTACTGGACAGTAGATAACTGCAATAGAATAACTTTAAAAAGCAAACGCTGCAGCAGCAGCAGCCCTTGGCAGAGGGACTTTGGACAAGGAGGAATGGCTTAGAGAAGGGTAGATTTAGATGAGATATTGGGGGAAAATCCTCCCTGTGAGGTGGGCAGGCCCTGGCACTGGGTGCCCAGAGCAGCTGTGGCTGTCCTGGATCCCTGGAGGTGTCCAAGGCCAGGCTGGACAGGGCTGGAGCAGCCTGGGACAGTGGGAGGTGTCCCTGCCATGCAGGAGGTGGAATGGGATGAGCTTGAATACCCCCCCAACCAAACTATTCAGTGATTCCATTATTCTACTTTGGATTTTTTTCCCTGGTCACAGCAGTGGGATGTGCCCAGCTCAGCTCAGCACTGCAGGAATTTTCCTTAGGTGGTTCATGGAGCCCAACCTCTGCAGGAGAAGGGGCAGCACAGAGGCAGCACAAACCCTCCCGGCTGCCCTAGAAGGGACACGGAAGTAACTCCGTGGCTTTGCCTCCTGCTATTGGAATGTTTAAGGTTGAAAATTGTGGTAAAAATGAAAATTGTGAAATATGAACGACATACTCAGCCTCCTAAAAATCATGAGTGCATCTTCCTTCTTGCACACAGGCCGGAATTCCTCAGGGAGGCGTTTCTCTTGGCAGGGCGAGTAGCTGGCCATGGGGACCATCATGCGAGGGTTGATGTGTCTGTTGCCATCCATGAGCTCCTTCAGCTTCTTCACAGACTCCAGGGGGAATCTCAAGTCTCCATCCTGTGAAGAACCAGAAAAAAAGAAGTGTCAGGAAGTCAGGCCTTTTGCAAATCCATTCCATTTCAAGCAAAAGCTCTCCCAAAAAATAGAGTGGAGGGGAAAGATGGTGTTGAAAGGAAGCCAAGATAAAACCTGTGTTGAATAAAAGCAGTGGGCAGAGGGACAATTCAGTCCTGGCTCATCCCCATGAGACAGACCCATAAAATCTGGGACAGGAAGAGCAAGGCTGGGAATCTTTAGCCTAAAAAGTGAGAACTGGGAAATATCACAGAATCCTGGAATGGGTTGGGTTGGAAGGGACTTAAAGCTCTTCTCATTCCACCCCTGCCATGGGCAGGGACACCTTCCACTAGACCAGGCTGCTGCAAGCTCCATCCAGCACTTCCAGGGATACGTGGTAGAGACCTACAAAATCATGACTTGAATGGGGATAAATGGGAATTTATTTGGCTCACTGTTTTCTCCTAACACAGCAGTGGGACTGTCAAGTGTTGGCTGTGACCTGGCAGGGGGTGACCACACAAAAGCAGCTCTTCTTTCACACCACACATTGCTGAGGGCTTAAACCCTTCGCCTCAAGACTCTGTGGAAAGCTCCCGTTAATTTAGAATCACAGAATCTCTTGAGCTGGAAGGGACCCACGGGGATCTTTGACTCCAGGTCCTGGCCCTGCACAGATGCCCACCAATCCCACCCTCTGCCCATTTAAAACTTGCTCACACAATCCGTGAATAACAAGTTTTTGGAAGCATAAATATAACACTTCTGACTTAAAGTTCACACCAGAAAATTAAGGAAGCTGGAACAGGACTCTGAGAAATATTCCTCTATGTTTTACTTGAACCCTGTTCATTGGTTAAGAGTCATTCCCTCAATTTCAAGAGATTTCCCCTTTTTGAGATCATAAATTTAAATTGCAGGCATTGCAGCTGTTTAACCAAGTGCACAAAGTCAGTACCCATCTGCAGATAATCAGAGTTGGGCCTAGAAAACAAATAAGCATTTTCAAACAGATTTATATCTGCTGTTTTAACATGGTTTCATGGCCAACATGTAGTCAGCAAGGGGACGTGGGAGGTTCCAACCCCCTGGCACTGTTTGGAATGAGATAAATTTTAATGTCCCTTCCAACCCAAACCATCCTGGGACTCTGGAATCAAGTAACAGCTCCTCATCCAAAGAAATAAAATGAAGTTACTCTGATACAGCAGAAAACCAAATATTAGCATTTGTTTCACATCCCCATGAGTCCAATGGGGAATGGAGTGAGACAAGTGGGGAGGGGATTTGATTCTGGCTGGGGTTTTGGAGGGGTTTTTGCAGTATCACATTATTTTGGTGGTAAAGGTTTAAAAAACCCAGATAGGCTTTGGATACGCATTTACTCTGTCAAAATATTTTCTCTTGCAATCAGTTTATGATCTTACTCAGGTTAATTTATCAATGGAAGTCAATGATCTTAGAGATCTTTTCGGACCTTAATGATCTATAAAAGTTAATCAGGCACTGGCATCAGCTGCCCCTGGGAGTGGTGGAGTCACCATCCCTGGAATTGTTCCAAAAACATGTGGATGTGGCACCAGGGGAAATGGTGGATCTCTCTGTGCTGGAGGAACAGATGGATTTAATAATCTTAAAGGGCTTTTCCAACCTAAACAACTTTCTCATTCTGTGATCAGCCCTGGCTGCCAATGAAAAATTCACTTTTCCTATAAAGGCAGCTCTTGATTCAGCTCTTGGTCACACAACTGAGAAGCAAAACCCATAGACCTAAAAAAAGGTGGATTTCCACAGGCACAATTTCAGAAATCGGGAACTGGGAAGAAACCCTGAGATCTGCAGGTCCTGGGGACAAAAAAAATAACAAAGGAACAGCAAAATAGAGACAAAACCCCACCACCTCAAGTAAGAAAGATGTATTGAAGAGAGCTAAATTTGACATTCTATGGGACAAGGAAGGGAAGTTTCGGGAACAATTTCAGGGAAGAAGAGTGCAATCCAACTTTGTGCAGTGAAGAATCAAAGAATCACTCAGACCTCAAAGACTTCAGGTGAAAGGAGTGCAACACAGAGTTCACTGCAAGTACAGAGGAGAAAACATAGATTTAATGATTAATGAGTGAAGAATTCCAGCCCAAGCTCCAGAGATGCACTTTCTACTTTTTTTATGCAACCTAGAAGCAGCCATTTTCATTTATTAATATTTTTAATATTAATAAAAATGGGGATGTTTTTCACTGGGTAGGAAGCTGCTTGCTCCTCTGGAGAATGTAAAAGTTGAAGAATGGTTTGAGAGAAAAGAATAGCTTAAACCTGCTGCCTCTGGATATCTCTGTCATCCAAAGGACAAAAAAGAGGATAGCCCAGGACACAAAGATACCTTAGCCCTGGAAAGCTGCTGCACACACACAGATAGAGTCAATAATTGTTTAATAAGGATTCATTTTCCTGGTCCCCAGAGGAAGTTGTTTACATTCAGTCAGACTGAAATCCCCACGCTGTCTCTCAGAAGAGCAGAAAGATCCAAAACTGTCCCAATAACAGACCAGGGCCTTCTTAAGAAGTGCCTTCTTAACCCCTTCCACATTGCATGGACTGTCAGCATAGGTGCTGTGTACTTGGAAAGTTTCACAGAGTCTCCTTTAATCACTTCTCTGCCTATTAATATTTAATTGGATCCAGCTAAGCTCTTCTTTTCCCTTTTTTCACAGGTTCCATCCCATAAACTCACAGATCATTTCCACAAAGAACTTCCTGCCTAGAACCAGGTAACACCAGGCAGTTTCTCCTTTGTCACACCTTGTTTGCATCACTCTCTAAAGTCAGCACCTTCACCACACGTGGCTTTATGTCTAGGAGAAAATTATGGGCATGAAACACCTCAATCCCTAAGGACTGAGCAGAGCCATGGCTGGAGAAGGTAAATAAACAGCAGCAGCATTTAGTGATAGCTGAAGTGTTTTAGGAAGGAAGGAAAACCCAGAGTACAGGGGAGATACAGGTGGAAATCAAGGCGGAGCAAGGCAAAAATTCAGGTTTATTTATTTAGTTCAAGATTCCTGTTGCAACCAGAATATCAGCACTTTGTTGAATTTGTAATAACAACAAAAGAAAGAGAAAAAACTTACCTGAACATAGACTGCCTGGGAGATGTGCACCAGGACAAGGACTGCCAGGACTGTCCAGGAAAGAAAGCTTTTCATAGTGCCTGCAAAGCCAAGTCTCTCCTGAACTGGACAGATTTTATTTCCTCTGCCTTTGGGCTTTTTTGTGTCTCTCAGACTTTCCCTCTTCTCCTGAGGTCTCAGACTGCCCAGCAGTCAGAGCTTTATAAAGACTTCATCCAGCATGATGCTGGTAATCCATTAATCCAGACTTTCTATTGGCATATCATAAACCCTGAGGGGACTCTCAGTTATCTGCTCAGCAGTGCAGCTGGCCCGTCACACCCAGAAACATCCTGGGATTTATGAGTCGCTCCCACTTTGAGGCACTGGCTGTGACATAGGCAGGCAAAATGTTCCAAACTGCAATAAATAAATGGTGGGGACGGAGCTCAGGCAACAGCTGAAAGTCCCCATAATTCTGGCCACTTTCTGCAGAACTGGAAGGAAAAAAAGGAGTTTGGAAGAAGATAGAAAAAAAAAAAAAAACAAAAAAAAAAAACAGTCAGTTGCCTATTCTGGATGTCCCAGGAACTAGGAGTGTAATCACATAATCATGGAATTGTTAAAGTCAGAGAAGATCCCTGAGTCCAACCATCAACCCAGGATCTGCTGGTAGGCTGCTCACCACTAACCTTGTCCCCAAAATGCCACATCCACACCTTTTTTGAACATTTCCAGGGATAGTGACTTCACCACTGGCCTGGGCAGTGCCCGACCACCCTTTCCACAAAGAGATTTTCCCAACACCCACCCTAAAGCCCCACTGGCACAACTTGAGGCCATTTCCCCTGGTCCTGTCCCTTGTGATCCCAACTCCTGCCAGGGTTTGGAGAGAGCTAAGAGAGAGAGAGAGGTTTGGAGAGAGCCCAAAGCTGCACCTGCACCTGCCCAGCTCTAAAATGTCACCTCTGCTCTTTGCAGCCTCTAATTAAAAGGCATGGGGGGTGTCATTAAGGGCAAATGCTGCCAGGAATCAAATCCATTTCTCCGTGACTTCCTTGCTTACATGGAAACACACACGGATGGCACACCGATGAAGGATCAACGAGCCTCAGCTCAGTTCTGACATCAAGCTCAGGTCCTCAGATCTGTAAATGATTTCTGGAATTTTGTGGGTTTGGATTGACACAGGCACCAGGAGAACATTGTTCCTGACCCCAGCAGAGCAGAAGAGGGCAACAGTCACCGCTAAGCACCTTCCTCAAATCTCAGCAGTGTTTTATGCCCCAAAGGCTTCAGTTCTTGCTGTAACACAAATTATTGTTCAAGTTACAGTGAAAATCATCTTTCTGCTTGGAGTAAAATTCCAGAATCCAAAGCAGCCATGTCCCCAGTCAGGGGGTTTGGAGGGAGGGAATGGGACTTTTCTCATTCAGTATAACCCGAAAATTGCTGTAGAATTGAAGCTGAGCTGACAATGCAGAGTGTGAGCTGACAGACTTTGCTTCTCTCCTCTCCACCAGCCTCATACACAAAATTTGCACCCCTGGAACAATCTTTATTCCAACAAAACAAGCCTGTTTCCTCTCCAGTAATGATTTCTCTACTTTCTGCTGCCCTGGCCAGCAGCCAACAGCATTTGCAACCCCACAGCAGCTGAGGCCTCTGCCCTTAATCATTTTAATGTGGGCCAAGGGTGGAACAGCAAAGGGCAGAGCAAAAATCTCCTCTGAGAGCATTTCATTTCCCACATGCTTGGGAATTTTTACAATCATTTTCTTCTCCAAAACTTGGTTTATCTTCAACCTGTTAAGTCCTGAGTACAGCTTGGTGGAAACCAAAAAACGGATTAAAGAGGCATTGAGGGAACAAGAGAATTGGTAAGACTGAAAATAAACAAAATTATCAAACCCAGCCTTGGAGAGATTCCCAAAGAGGCAATTTTGGAGAGGTGTCACAAGAACACTGAAGCAACAGACACAGGCAGAGCTGTAGTCAATGGTTCTGTGTCCAGTGAGGTGTGGTGTACCCAGGACCAGTGATCAAAGAGCAAGGACCAGTGTCCCTGGACAAGGACACGGAGAGGTGGAGCACACCCTGAGCCCCTTGGCAGGTGACAGGAAGCTGAGCAGGACTGGTGATGCTCCTAAAGGATGGGGACATCCTGGAGGACCTGGCCATGCTTGGGAAGTGGATCCATGGGAATCTCACGAGGTTCTACACATGAGCTGGGTGAACCTCAGTCCCAATACAGGCTGGGAGTGAAGGGCTGGATAGGAAGATTGGGGCAGCAGAAAGACAAGAGCAGGACTAGCTCACTTCTGGACTGGTACTGAAATTACCCCAGGCCATGTTCAGGACCTTGTGTTTGCCCACCTTGGTCCTCCTGAGGTTCCCATGGGCCTGCTTCTGGAACTTGTCCAGGTAGCCCTGAATTGCATCCTGTGTCCCAGGTGTATCACACTTGCACTGCTCAGCTCAGGGTCATCTGCTGTCAGAATCTGAGCTATTGATGATCCTGAGATTGTAAAAGTCTCTGTCTGTCAGCCCCCTGCCAAAGCAGAAGCCAGAATTGGTCTGTGCTGGTTTCCAGGTTGTTTATTCTGTTTATCTCTAACATGTTCTGCTGCCCTGCCCAGCTCTGTCCTGCAGGGCAGCGTGTGGGGCTCTGCCCTCAGTGGGATGTGACAAACATTAAATACCAGAAACTCCCTGGGCTGCATTTACAAGAACGTGCCAATATCTGTCACTTACGTTGGACAGTGTGTCCCCAGCCTGAACCAACAGAAAAATGCCAACACCACAGTGAGACATGGAGGGCATGAAGAAGGAGAAAAAGGACAAGGCACACCCAATTTCCTCCATCTTGTCCCCTTTGGACCCCTCATCTAGAATCCTAAAATTTTACTTTTGCACCTGTGCCACACTTAATTATTACTGATATCAAACACTCAGAGCTGGTAATTCATGCTGTAAGATTGAAAACTCTTTTCCATGGCCAGAGATCACAGCCAGTGTCTCTGGGGGCTCTGTCCAGGGGGGTTCCTGACCCCTGCCAGGGTCCCAGACCTGCCAGGGCAGCCAGAGGATTCTGACAATTTGCCAATGTGCTGAGGACGCCCTCGGCCCCACTGTCTGTGTCGTTGATGGAGACACTAAAAGCACTGGTCCCAGCAGAGATCCCGAGGGATCATCCTTTGTCTCTGAGCTCCATCTCAGCCACTCAGGTCAGTCCTGGGAGGCACATCTGGAGTGCTGTGTCCAGTTCTGGACTCCTCAGGACAGGAGAGACATGGAGCTCCTGGAGCAGGGCCAGTGGAGGCTGCAGAGATGATGAAGGGCCTGCATCTCCCTGCCAAGGAAGGGCTGAGGGACCTGGGGCTGCTCAGCCTCAAGAGGAGGCACACATGAGAGAGAGCCCCATCCCTGTTTGTCCCTGTCTGCAGGGAGGACTCAGAGCAGGGACCAGGCTCTGCTGCAGCGATGGACAAGGGGAACAGGCAGGAGCTGATGCCCAGGAAGTTCCAGCTGAAGCTGTGGCAGAACTTTGCCGTGCAGCGATCGAGCCCAGGACAGTGGTCCAGAGAGGGGGTGGAGTGCCCCTCACTGGGGGTATTTCAGACCCATCCAGACACAATCCTGTACCATGTGCTCTGGGATGGCCCTGCTGGAGCAGGAAGGTGGGACCAGATGAGCCACTGGGGTCCCTCCCAACCTCACCCATCCTGGGACTCGGAGTCGTCCACGTCCACCAGTCCCATCTGCATCACCAAACACTCTTGTCCCAACCAGGGACTCAATCCCTGGTGTGGAGCAGCAATTTACACACCAAGCTGATGGGTTTCTAGGCCTTTATTCCTTTTTCCATGGTGCCATGTGGTTGCCCCCATGTCCCAGTTCTGTTGCTGTCTCTTCGTGGACCTCCAGCTTTTTCACCAAGCTCAGATCAGATCCAGAAGCTGTTCAGGATTCAGGAGGTACAGTCAGGAGGTCACAGACCTTCTGCTCACCTCTCCTGGAGGTTCTGTAGTCTCCCAGACACCCCTGCCCTGCAGACCCAGCTCTGCCAGCCCACGACCTGGGAGAGGCCAGGCCAGAGAGCAGAGGAACCCACCTTGTCTCCACCTGCCTCGTCCTGCCTGAGGCTGTCACCCTGGGCTGGAAGGCAGATCTGGTTCAGGGACAGCTCCAGGACCCCCCACACCCAGCCAGTAGCACAGACAGTGCTGCAGCCAGGCAGGGGAGGAACGTGCTGCCACAGGAAAATGCATCCTTGCTTGGAGATACTTACTGAGGGAATCGTCGTTGGACCATTTCCGTAACTGGTTCATCTGCAAGGCCTTCGCGCACTGCTCCCGGGCAATTCTGTATGGCTGCAGATTTAGCAGGACCTGTTTTGCTCGTGGGGTCCTGCAAGGCAGGGACAGATTCTCCTCTCACACCCTGGCTGGAATCCTGCCTCTTCCCTTTGGCCCCACCAGCCCCTTCTGCACATGGGACACCAGGAGCAGGGGCTACCCCAGGGCATGCCCATGTCAGGGGCTGTCCAAGGGACCACACCCGGCCCAGAGCTCATGGCTCCACTTCCTTGATCCTAAAGGGGTCCCTCCTACCTGCTCAACCCCCCTGCTCCTAACAAGCACTCGTACCTTGGCTGTGGTCTTCTCTGAGGGGACAGTGTCTTCTTCTCCTTGGTCCCTTCTGGGGATAAAGCAGCAGCCACTCCTGCCACAGCAGCCACTCTCTCCTTCCTTAGCCTTTCAAATCCTCCAGGAGAGAACGCAGCAGCCTTCTCCAGACTCCCCTTCTCTGCCAGGGGTGGAAGCTGTTACATGAAGCAAAGGGAAGGCAGCTCAGATATTTTGGCAACAATAAGAGTCCCATCCTGCAGCCCATGACCCAAAGGACAGTTTGGATCCCTGTTCCATCCCCTAGAGTTCTTGGCAGTGACCCTCTGCTTCCTGAAGAAGTCTGGACACCACAGAGGTTCAGTCCAGTGAAAGATTCCTGGCAGCACGGCGCAGAATGATGAATTTGTTCCCAGGACTGAATGGAGGACCCAAAAGACATCCCAGCAGGGACAGATGCAAAGAGATCCTTTCAACAGCCTCCCTGCAGTGCTGCAGAACATGGTCCTACATCCACGTAACACACCTTGGCACGTTTTCCCTGCCTGGTGGGAGCTGCCAGCCCAGCTCTGGGTGCTTCCATCTCCTCGGTGGCTCTGCCCTTCTTCACAGAGTTCTCAATTGGAGGCAGAAAACTGCAAAGAGAGTTTCTCTGAGAGAAACAGTGAGAGCATCCTCTCTGGTGTTTTTCCAGGCCTCTCCAAAACATTGCTGCCCACTTCCCATGCCATGGGAAGGACCAAGGCCTAGGGCATGTGCCCACGTCTGCTCTCCATAAGTGCAGGCAGCATGGCCAAAGGTGACAGCTCCTCACACCTGTCCAGGAGCATGGAATTACCTAAAGTCAGCTCTCCCAGACTCTCACCTCCCTCTCTGCACTCCACCATCAGCCTTTTTCTTCTCTCTTCCCGTCACTTTCACATCAGGTATCCGACTTGGAGAAAGACATGGACGACGAAGGAGGCGTTGGCTGGGAAGGTTTCCTGAAGAAGAAAAAGAGGAAGCTCCTCTCAGCTGCATCTCCAGAATGCTTTGGACATGAGGGATGTCCCAGCCTTCCTGTCCCAGCCCAGTCTCCTTCCCTGAGGGATGTCCCACTGCTTCCTTGGGTCCCCATTCAGAAAAAGAGGGACCTGCTGGGACAATTTTCTGGCAGGAGACAGAATTCCCTTTGGCATGGAGGACCTCAGTTCCTAGGAGGGGACGTACCCGGAGTCGTTTGGTGCTTGGTGTTGGTTTTGCATGTTGTGCCAGTGCCTTGTAGGTAAACACTTATAGGATGTGGCTGGGACTTCCCATCTGCCTGCACAAAGCTGCAAAGAAGGTGGTGACACCAGTTGGAATACGGGCAGTGGAGTCCATGGCAGCCTGTGGGAAGAAGCTGTTCCCAGGTCACCACTTTTCCAAAGGAAACATAACACTGGAGCACGGGCAGAAGAGTCTCCCTCCACAGGGCTCCTCTCAGCCAGGTCTGGGATCCCAGAGATGCTTTCCAGAGAAAACAAACCCGCCGTGACTGAGAGCATCCCAGGCTCTGGGGCCTGCTGGCTCCCAGTCCTTCTCAAAAGACAAGGAAGGAGCTGGTGAAGCTGTCTGCTCCATGGCCCCAGCTCTGCCTCCAGTGGTCTTTCCCACTGAGCTGGGAAGGTAAAGCAATCCCTCTTCCCAGGGCATCCACCTGAAGATGCTCCCCAAAGAATTCAGAATGGCCGTGGACCTTGCACCATTTCAATTCCACCTCCAAAATGAAATACATCCAAGGATTCCTCCCACGTGGGAGGAGCCAGGACCAAAAGGTGTTGCTGATAATCACCCAGCCATGCACAGAAACAATTGCACTCACTGCGGCAGCACAAAGACGCCTCCAGGAGGAAACTGGGAAATGTCCTTTTCCGTGTGGGCGATGAACAACGGCTTCAGATTTGGGGACTGCAACAGGGACAAGATATGGCAGGATCCACAGGGAATTTGCCTGCTCTTCACAAGGCACAAAACCCCTCTTTTCTCCTAGCCCCAGCTGCCTCTCCTCAACGCCCAGCCCCAGCTCTCTCCCCACCACCCTGTGCCCCTACACTGTCCCAAATCCATGAACATCCATCTCCACCACCTCGGCGTTTTGGGACAACGAGGCCATGCCAGCAGCTTCTCCACAGGAGCCAAAGCCCAGGGCTGATTCCCTGGGAGCAGCATGGCAGGACCATGGAAAGCCACCCAAGGGCACGGCGGTGTCCCCAGGAGTTTGGGGGCACACGAAATACGTGCCAGACTCACCTGGAGCAAACCGTCTGCCACGCTCTGCGACTGAGCCACCTCTCGGACCAAGCCTTCAAAGAACCTCATGGCCACGCGTTTTCCCCGGCAGACCAGGACGCCGATGTCCTTGAACACAAAGTCGAAGTTCTGGCCACTTGACAGGGCCCACTCACAGATCTTGAGCGTGGCCTTGACGCACGTAATGATGGTGGCTTTGGACTTGTGCAGGCGCAAGGCCACCTCAGCACAGACCAACTCGTCCGCTTTGGAGAGCCCTGTGGAGAAACCACCCAACACAAAGTCACTCACTCAGCCCTTCTGTGGCCCCTTGAGAGCCACCAACCCCCTCCCACCAGTGACTCTTCACCCAGCAGCAAATGTCCTGCTTCTGTGCCATGAGCCCCACTGCACTGCCAGCTCAGCCACCATGCTCCAGCTCCACAGAACCTCTCAGGTGGCTGCAGGAGCCAGCAGGAATGGTTCCTGACTTCCCAAGGTGGTGGGGACCATCAGTCCCTTCGGTGCCAGGAGATTCTCAGAAGCATCTCCAGGAGCTCTCCAGCAGCAGCAGCAGCAGCACTCCACGAGCACCCAGAGAGCCCTGGAGGGACCCAGGGAGCACAGGGCTGAAGGGCTCATCTTACCAGACACGGGGCTTTTCCCATGGAGGAGCTTCTCCCCCACCAGAAATGGCTTGTTCAGATTAAACTCCAGACTGTCTGCCATGAAACCTTCCCCTTCTCCGTGCCAGATGGGTCTTTTCATGATGTGGAGGGTACCCAGGCCCATCAGCCCAACTCTCTGGAAGCAAAAGCAGGCAATCAGAGGGCAAACAGGAGGGAAAGCAAAGGGTGATCTGTGGCCTTTCCACCCCTGAAGCTCCAAGGCCTGAGATGGAGTCCCCACGACAGCTTTGGAGAAGAGCCTTTCACTCCAAATGGTTCTTCACTCCCTCCTCTCCAGGATCTGCAGGGTGCAAGACACCTGCAGAGGATGCCCCTCCTTTCCAGCCATCCTGGGGAAGGCTCCAAAGAGGAAATCCAATGTTCTTCTACTCAAGCATCACTCGACTCCTTGCCTGTGCTCACAGCAGGTCTCTGACTAAAATGCAGCCTGGGACACTTCTGTCCTCCAGGCTGGCTGAGGGCCAGACAGGATGGGGAAGGATCAGGAAACCACCATGGACTGGGGGAGGACCACGAGGAAAGCAGCCCCACCTTCTTCAGCAGCAGGTCTTGGTGATAGCACTCAGACACACAGTCCCAAACTTTAGTGATTTCTGTCGGGAGAAAGAGCCGTGCTGAAGTTACGAAGTTCATCATCCTCCCTTCACTTCCCTAGTGCCAGATCCCCTTCTCCAAAGGGACCCTCTCCCTGGGCAAAGGAACCAACACATTCCCACCCCCAGGGGCAGGAGGACGCCAGGATTTTGGGGGATCTCAAGGCTTTACCATCCTTGTTGAAGTACACAAGATCCGGAGACAGTGTGAGCAGGAAGCTAGAGAAAAGCTTGGTCATGGCTGCAGCTCCTCCTGTCTGACTTCTTTCTCTCCTGCTGTCCATCCCCCTGTGGCCTTAGGATGGGAGGCCTGGTGGGACAGAGAGGCACCACAGCTGTGCTGGTCTCCCAGGGAAGTGGGTGCTACGGTTCCTTGGAGGCAGAATGTCCCATTGTGACCTCACATGTGTCATCAAGGGGCTGCAGAGCCCCACACTGACACAGACACCCCCTGGCCCTGGAGAAGGAGGCTGCACTCCTCATTTTGAGGGGCTGTCCCCACCCAGCCACTGCCCTTTCCAAGGAGTGTCCCACAGCTACTGCTGAAGCAGCTGGAAAATCGGATGGGAATGGATTTGGAATGATTTACACTGATAACTGCTGTGTTACGAGTTTGGGGTTTGGCAGGAAACAAACCTGATTTCCCAGCTCATCCTGAGGGATCAGAGGGAGCAGCAGGGCTGAATTCCTGACAGGAGCCAGTTGCACTTGGCAGGTCTGGTCACATCCAGCGGGACTTTCACAAACAGAAATCCACCAGCAGTGCAGTTATTGCAGCAGCAGGTTACAGACTCTTGTTAGACTGAGAGTGATAAATGCACTGGATCCACAAAAGCTGTGCAGGACAAATGTTCCCAGGAATGCATCTGGAGGCATCTTCACTAAGGGGTGTCCATGCTTTGGGGAGGAGGGAGGAGCATCCAATTTATCCAGAAATGAGGGATATCAAGAGCCATAACGAGAGAGATTAAAAAAGCTCTGGGTCTTGGCAAGGGCAGAACAGAACGTGGCACCTGAGAAGCACTCCCTCTTCCCCCTGGCAGATTCCAAGGACAGGGATTATCTGGCTTCTGCCTCATAACCCATCACCCTCTCAGCAGGTGATCACACCTGGATACTCCCACCAGCACATATCCCATGGAAATCCCTTATCTCAGACTGTGGGCCTCATTCCTACACAGGCAAAAGTAAAATTTTAGGATTCTAGATGAGGGATCGAAAGGAGACAAGATGGAGAAAATAGGGTGTGCCTTGCCCTTTTTCTCCTTCTTCATGCCCTCCATGTCTCACTGTGGTGTTGGCATTTTTCTGTTGGTTCAGGCTGGGGACACACTGTCCAACGTAGGTGACAGATATTGGCACGTTCTTGTAAATCCAGCCCAGGGAGTTTCTGGTATTTAATGTTTGTAACATCCCACTGAGGGCAGAGCCCCACACGCTGCCCTGCAGGACAGAGCTGGGCAGGGCAGCAGAACATGTGAGAGATAAACAGAATAAACAACCTGGAAACCAGCACAGACCAATTATGGCTTCTGCTTTGGCAGCGGGCTGACAGACAGAGACTTTTACAATCTGGGAATCACCAACACCACAGATTCCAACAGAGCTGTTGCAGGGCATCTCTGAGCTGGGATAACCCAGGCTCTTGGGTTAATACATCCCTTGGAATGGATGAAAGGACACTGAATGATTGCTGTGTACACACACACATACATATATATTTTTATATATACGTCACATTTATTTTAACACTTTGGTTGCAATGCAAGTCATCTATGTAGCCATTTTGGTTATTTCCTTTAGAAATACACCAATATAAAAGTATAAAAATAACACTTTAGAAAATACATGAGGAAAAGAAAGAAAAAAAGAAAGGATCAGAGTAGAGAGTGGAAAGGTCTCACCACCCATGGGTCCAGTGACAAGACTTGGTTATTGCAACCTCAGTGTCCACAGTCAAAGTGGTGGTCACAGTCTGGTTCCATCAAGGGTGGAAGCTCCAAAAATCCAAAGTTCAGTGCATTAATTCAGGCTCAGTGGGAACACCCAGGTACCTTCCCTGGGGTCAGTAGTTTTACATGGTCCAGTGTGACACTGGGGTCACGCCCAGTCCTCTGGTGGAAGGCCTAGGAATGAGTCTGTGGTCCCTTCAGGGTCTCTGATGGTTTGTGCCCCTTCTTCAGGGTCTCTGCCTCTCCCTGAGCGTGGCTGAGCCAGTTCTGCCCCCTCAGGAGGGACGAAACCCCACAGCCCCCACGGGAACGTTCCTGACACCTCCCTGGGCTCTGTGGCAGCCCAAGGAGCTCTGGGGTGCCCAGGGCACAGCCAGAGGGATGAGGAGGGACTGGACTCCCCAAAAAATGCTCACACACACTGTGGAGTGCACAGCCCAGGGCTCCATGACACAGAAAACCCCATGGAGAGCTTCTGTGCACCCCAAAAGGCTCTGTGACACAGAAAACCCCATGGAGAGTTTCTGTGCACCCCAAAAGGCTCCGTGACACAGAAAACCCCATGGAGAGCTTCTGTGCACCCCAAAAGGCTCCGTGACACAGAAAACCCCATGGAGAGCTTCTGTGCACCCCAAAAGGCTCCGTGAGGGCTGGGGAGAGCCCAGACAGGCACTGCCAGGGGCCAGGGGCACCCAAAGGCAGCACTGGGGCCTGGGCATGGCACAAAACCAACCAAGGAGTGGGGATACCCCCCAAAATGGACACCAGGGCTTGGGATACTCCCTAAGGGACAGCCAGGGTGCAGGGGGGGCACACTGAGGGGTCCAGAGCTCCCAAAAACACACAGGGAGAGGCCAGTAAGCACAGAGAGGCCCATGGAGAGGCACAGCCATGCTCTGTTCCCCCCTGACCTGCAGCTCTGATCCTGCTGCCTCCCTCCTGGCATCCTCAGGCTCCCTCCACTCCCTGTTTTGCACGGCCTGATCTCTCACTCCCACCCAAGCGTGAGACCATCCATTCCAAATGTATCTCCTTTCCTTTCCTGGATGCTCATGTCCCTCCTCTCTTCTGCCCCTATTCCATTTCCCTCTGCCCTTCCATCTCCCTCAGTCTCATTTCTGACCCCTCTGCCCATCACATCCTGCCCCCAGAGCTTCTCTTTCCTCCCATCTTCCTTCCCTCCACATTCCCACCCTCTCCCCAGAGCTCAGAGACCCTGCTCACCTCTGCACAAAGGGAATGCTGAGAGCGTGGAAAAAGGGCAATGACAGTGTGGGCATGGACTGTGGGCACAGGGTGAAAGGGAACATCTCTAAGTTTTATTTATAAAATTTCTAGATTTGGACTGGACAGGTTGAGGGAAGACAGCCTCCACCCTGTAATGGGTTTATCTACAAATTCCAGCCTCCAGCGGACCTGGGATCACACACACATTTACAGGTGGACAGGTAAAAAAAACCAAAAAAAACCAAAAAAAAGGTGAAGAATCATTTAGTTGGAACATATCCCAGAAATCAGGGGGTCAGTCCATTTGGCAATTCTCTTTCTCTGTCATCCTGTCTCCTCTTTCTCTGTCGTCCCTGGCCCCAGGAGCCCAAGCCCTGAGGCTCAGGGAAGGCTGCAGCACTGCCCCAGGTCAGAAGCTGTTGCAGCCAAAGCTGCAGCCCAGGCTGCAGCACTGCAGGTCAGAAGCTGTCCGAGCCCAGGCTGCGGCTCTCCTCCTGCAGGGGTGAGGCTGCAGGGGCCGTGCTCTCCCCGGGGGAGGCCACGTTCAGGTACCCAATCTCTGAAGGCTGCCAGGGGGACAGGCAGAAGGAGGAATCCTGGCTCTCAGCCTCTCCCTCAGGCTTTGTGGTCTGCGGGGCCTTCAGGGCGCCGAGGGGCTCTGTGAGGTCTCGAGGTGGGAAGCTGGAAATGAATTTCCATTTTCTGTCATTCTGTGGAGTCTGAGTAAGCCTTAGCCAACATCTCTGAGCAGCACAGAATGATGTTGACGCTCTTCTCTTGGACCAAGGCACCTCCTCCAGGCAAGGAAGGGACACCCTCAGCCAGCCCAGAACCTCCTTGGACCATCCTTCACCCCAACAGTGACCAAACCCCCAGAGCTGCAGGGTCCCTCTGCCTTCCCCTCATCTGGTCTGGCAGGGATTGGAATGGAGGAACACATCCCAGAGTGATGTGGGACACAGCTCTGGCCATACCAGGACCCCAAGTCTCACCACCTCTTGTATAATGACTCCTCCAAAGCCCCTGAGCACCAAGATTCCGAAATCCCAGAGCGTTCCCCAAAATACTCTGAAAATTGGACTTCTCCATCCCATCAGCTGACAGGTTTCAATACCATTTTAATGCCATTTTAATACTATTTTCCCTAAAATTTGACCAAAAACTAACAAAAAAGGCCTCTGGGAGGTGAAAGCACAGGGTGGAGCAGCCAAAATGCTCAAGTGGCTCCTCCCTGGCTGCCCCTGCCCCCCACGGTACCTGGCACGAGGAGGTGGCAACACCTTACTCTGTGGTGGGCGTTCAGAGCCAGGAACAACCTTCGAGTCCTGGAAGGAGGAACAGAGACTTTGACAGGAGGAGGTACAGGTCAGATGCTGAATTCCAACAATTCCTGATCTTCCAAGCTCTCCCCCAGCTTCACTGAGAGTCCTCTCCACCAACTGCAGCCCCACAGAGCTGCTAATGGGGGATTTGGTTGTCCCTTGGGTGTAAATTTATACTCAAAATTCCAAACCAAGGTCCACCAAGGCCAGGTGAGCCCCAAACAGCCCTTTCCCCCTCAACAGCTCATTTCCAGCCTAGCTGGAAATTAAAAATCTCTCCAAATTAAAAGTCCCAATAAACTCCAAAATCCACCCGGTTGATTTGAAAACTCTTTGATTTCCTGGATTTTCTCCATTTCTCCTGCCAAAGTTCTTCATTAACACAGCCAACTTTCACCTAGCTGAGGAATTATCACTCAGCTTGGCCTGAGGAGGGAACATTCCTCCTGGCAGGAGGAACATTCTCAATCTCACTCCTAGGGCTGGTTCTCCTTTCCTAGAGCCAACTGTGGGAATGCAGAGCTTCCCTCTGGCTGCCCTGGGACCCTGGCAGGATCAGGAACCCCCTGGACAGAGCCCCCAGAGACACTGGCTGTGATCTCTGGCCATGGAAAAGAGTTTTCCATCTTACAGCATGAATTACCAGCTCTGAGTGTTTGATATCAGTAATAATTAAGTGTGGCATGGATGCAAAAGTAAAATTTTAGGATTCTAGATTAGGGGTCCAAAGGGGACAAGATGGAGGAAATTGGGTGTGCCTTGTCCTTTTTCTCCTTCTTCATGCCCTCCATGTCTCACTGTGGTGTTGGCATTTTTCTGTTGGTTCAGGCTGGGGACACACTGTCCAACGTAGGTGACAGATATTGGCACGTTCTTGTAAATCCAGCCCAGGGAGTTTCTGGTATTTAATGTTTGTCACATCCCACTGAGGGCAGAGCCCCACACGCTGCCCTGCAGGACAGAGCTGGGCAGGGCAGCAGAACATGTGAGAGATAAACAGAATAAACAACCTGGAAACCAGCACAGACCAATTATGGCTTCTGCTTTGGCAGGGGGCTGACAGACAGAGACTTTTACAATCTGGGAATCATCAATACCTCAGATTCTGACAGCCAGCTTTGCAACTGAGGCCTTGGAACAGCTCTAAATGTGCCAAGTGAGATTCCTGTCCCTGTGGAAGAGGATCCCATAACCGGCAGCTCAGGGATGAGCAGGGGCTGAGTGCATGGAACACTCCTCACAAAGCCTCTCCTCACCATATCTGTCTCCACCTGCTCTATATGGGAGCCCTTTCCATCTCAAGGGATGGATCCAGCTTTTCCTCAGCCCCTCAGGCATCAGCTCCTGTGATTCCTGCTGATCCCAGCCCTCCTGGGCTCTCACCTCTGTGCTGGGAGTGGGGCTGCTCCTGGCAAGGCGCTGGGAGGAGGCCCCATGGCTGGAGAGCTGGAGCTTGTCCTGCAGCCGGGCATTCTCCTCCTCCAGGATCTTCCCTCTGGCCATGGCACAAAGCACAAGTTATTTTCCTTCCAGCCACGTTCCATTTTCAATCAGGCATTTCCTTTTCCAACCTCAGAGCTGTTGCTTCTCCACAGCCTCCAGCTCAATGGCGAGGTCTTGGATGGGAAAACAGGGTAATTACATCTCTAATTAGAGCTGTGAAAGCTCTGCACCAATGGCTGGGGAACAGGCTAGAATTTCCTCTGGAATTCTTAAGAGAAAGAGGCACAAAACCAGGAAAAAGGGGATGGACAGCAGCAGGGGCCTACCTGCTCTGCAGGGAGGGAATCCCAGACCGGAGGCTCCAAGTGGACTCCTCCTGGTCTGATATTTTTTGGAGGAGCCGTCGCCTCTCCTGGAGTAATTTCTCATTCTCAGCAGTGATCTGGGCAATCAGCATCTTCCCCTGAGGGTGGTGGAGAAGGAAAGAACAGCCACCAGTTACTCTTGACTCTTCTGTCCTCTCAAACCTCAGGGCTTTCCCAAGGGACCACCATCACAGGTGCCAGCTCCCAAAAGCTTGGAGCCACCACCCCTGCAAGTGCTCAAGAACGTGGATGTGGCACTTGGGGACACAGTTTAGTGATGGTTGCACTTGATGAAGATCCTCACCTTAAAGGTCTTCTCCAACCTCATTGACTCTGCAATGCCTGTTTGGTGTAAAATACCCCAAAAAGAGGCTCTGGGGTCACTTCCCAGCAGGAATTGCTGAGGCAAAGGAACACGGAGCCCAGCCAGTGTCAGACTGGGGTTTGAGGATGTGGCTTCCCACAAGGGCAATCCCAAGCCAGGAATTTCCTTTTGGTTTTTTGTTACTGCAGGTTGGTGCCCCTGGTCCCTTCCTGCAAGGAGGGACTTTGGACAAGGGCCTGGAGTGCCAGGAAAAGGGGAAAGGCTTCCCAGGGGCAGTTGGGATACTGGGAAGGAATTGTTCCCTGGGAGGGTGAGCAGGCCCTGGCACAGGCTGCCCAGAGAAGCTGTGGCTGTCCCATCCCTGGCAGTGCCCAAGGCCAGGCTGGACAGGGCTTGGAGCAGCCTGGGACAGTGGAAGGTGTCCCTGCTCATGGCAGGGGTGGTATGAGATGAGCATTAATGTCCCTTCCAACTCACATCATTCCCTGAATCCATGATCACTTTCACAGAATCACAGAATCACCAGGTTGGAAGAGACCTTAAAATCATCGAGTCCAACCCAGCCCAAACACCTCAACTAAACCCTGGCCCCCAGTGCCACATCCAGTCTTGTTTTAAACACATCCAGGGATGGTGACTCCACCACCTCCCCGGGGAGAACATTCCAGAACTTCATCACTCTTTCTGTAAAAAACATTTCCTAATATCCAACCTATACTTCCCTTGGTGCAGCTTAAAGCTGTGTCCTCTGGTTCTGTCAGTGCTGCCTGGAGAAAGAGCCCAACCCCAGCTGGCCACAGCCGCCTTTCAGGGAGTGTAGAGAGTGATGAGGTCACTCTGAGTCTCCTTTTCTCCAGGCTGAGCACCCCCAGCTCCCTCAGTGGTTCCTCACAGGGTTTGTGTTCCCAGCCCCTCTCCAGCCTCGTTGCCTCCTCTGGATGTGCTCAAACATCTCCATGTCCTTCCCAAAATGAGGGGCCAGGACAGGGACAGCACCCCAGGTGCCAATTAGAGGGGGAGGATGAGCTCCCTGCTCCTCTGGCCACACTCCTGACACAGGCCAGCATGCCACTGGCCCCCTTGGCCACCAGGGAATACTTTTGGAAGCAGCAATGCCCCTGCAGCCTCCCCTTGCAGGAGAAGCCCTGGATGTGTCCTCTCACCTTTTCCACTTGGAGTTTTGACTCGCTGAGCTCATTTTCCAGCTGTTTGATCCTGCTGTCCCTCTGTTTCACCTCGTGGATGAAGGTTTCCTTGGCCCTGCGAATCCTGTCCTTGTGCCTGAGCTGCATCTCGTTGTATTTCCTGGGAAAACAGGGACAGCCACCAGGCTGGGAAAGGCATTTTTGCTCGGAGCAACCATCCAGGCAAGAATATCCCAGGTTTACTCAGGCTCCTCAAAGCCCAAACTCGGAGCCTCAGCCGTCCCCCAGCTTCTCCTTCCTGCCCAGAATGAGCACACGGACTGTCTGGATGCTTTCACTGATCAGTTTGGGGGTGTTTTTGTTGGAAAATTTAATGTCAACCAAATGGAAATTGATAAAGGAAAAGGACCCAAAGCACTTCCAAAAGTGACTGCCAGCTTTACAAATCCTTGTGCTCATCCCTCCCAGCTCTTTAAAATAAACAGGATTATAAGGGCACCAAAACTGGAAGTTCCAAGGCAAAGATAAGTTGGTTTTGTGGATGATTAAGGGAATGACCTTTCTGAATGGGAAGAAAATTTAGGAAAACCCTCTAAGACCACTGAGTCCCACATTCCTCCAGCACAGCCAGGGCCACACACTAATCATGTCCCCAAGTGCCACATCCACAAATTGGTTGGAAAATTAAGAATTCTAAACAGCAATGGACAGGTCATAAGGAGCAAGAAGAGCCACTTCAGTGGGAGTTTCTTTGAGGTAGGACACTGGGGACAAATATTTTCCCTTCCTGACACTTCTGATTTTTGCTCTTCCCCTCTTGTCAATTTAGGCAAAGTTCTTCTTTATTTTTATCCAGTTGAGATAGAAGTGAAAATAATACCAAAAAAAGAAGAGAACTTGCTACCATATAAGGGATATTTGCCCAAGTTTGCTCATAATTCATTATAAAAAAAAGCTACTCTGCTTCAAATTAACCAAAAGGGCTCTGGGGAGAAAGGAGCAGCTCCAGGGAGAGTCACACCAGACCCAAACCAACACCCAGACCATCCTCCTGTGCTGCCTTCAGCCACCAAGGAGAGCAGGAAGGCTGGGAGAGCTGGGAGTGTCCACCTGGAGAGGAGAAGGCTCCAGGGAGAGCTCAGAGCCCCTTCCAGGAGAGCTGGAGAGGGACTTTGGACAAGGACCCCACTGCCAGAGGGCAGGATCAGATGGGACACTGGAAGAAAATCCTTTCCTGTGAGGGTGGGCAGGCCCTGGCACAGGTGCCCAGAGCAGCTGTGGCTGTCCCTGGATCTCTGGAAGTGTCCAAGACCAGGTTGGATGGGCTTGGAGCAGCCTGGGACAGTGGAAAACGTCCCTGCCCCTGGCAGGGGGTGGAACAGGATGGGCTTTAAGGTCCCTTCCCACTCAAACCTGTCTGGAATTCCCTGACAGCAGACATGGGGGGTGAGCTCAGTGCACACAGCCTAGTGGATTTAGTGCTAAAAGCCTGAATATTGGACAGGGAAGTCCACACCAGAGCCAAATCCAGCAGCAGGCCCAGGCAGGTTATGGGCATTACCTGACATAGAGATCCTTCTGGTTCAAGAGCCGGACACCTTCCTCATACAGGGCTTTGTTCTCCTCCTTCAGCAGTGCCAGCTGCTCTGAGAGCTTCTGATTCTCCTTCTGGCACTGCACATGCTGGAAAAGGCTGGTTTTAACTTGTGTGTGTGGGGCCCCTCTGCCTCCCATCTGCCTGGTCTCCACAGCTTCTCTCTCATCAATCCCAGTGGTTCCCACTCCAGCCAATATGCAGCCAGCCCCCCAGAGCACTCCCTCCTCCCCCTAACAAGCAGTGGGATTTTATTGCAGATAGAGGTAAATGAACCCTCCAAAACAATGGACTCTGCTAAAATTTCCATGCAAAAACTCTAAGTTCTGCAAGATAAATGGAAGGAAGAAACCACCAAGCCTTCCTGTACCCTCAGAGCTGCATCCCAGGAAACCAAACCGGATGCTGCTTTTTCCTCCAGCTCCTGTTGAAATCAGTGAGATCTGCACCTCAGATCAGATGCTCCCAATTCCAGCAGATTCCAGCTCCTGACAGCCCTGCTGCCCCTTGTATGATGAGGAACTCACCTCACCGGCATCCAGCTTCTTCTCATCCTCCAGGACATGCAGGGTCTTGGCCTGGAGCTCCACGTGCATCTTGGCCAGCGACGCCTCTGAATCCCGGGAATGCCGGAGCTGCTGCCTCAGCTCCTCCAGCTGCTGCTCCAGGAGCCTCCTGGAATATCATGGGGTGACAGTGAGAGCTAGAGGGGATGTGCCTGCTGCTCCCAGGGTGTCTGTCTGCCACCCAAAACAGCCCCTTGCTCCTCTCTGGCTGACATGGAGGGGACACAGGAATCAGCACATCCCAGCTCTGTGTGTCCCAGTGACACAGGAAGGGGGAGGATACACTGGGATTCACCCCCAGCTGCACAGGGAAGGGGGATGACACACTGGGATCATTCCAGCTGCACAGGGAATGGGGATGACACACTGGGATCACTCCCAGCTGCACAGGGAATGGGGATGACACACTGGGATCATTCCAGCTGCACAGGGAATGGGGATGACACACTGGGATCATTCCAGCTGCACAGGGAAGGGGGATGACACACTGGGATCATTCCAGCTGCACAGGGAAGGGGGATAACACACTGGGATCACTCCCAGCTGCACAGGGAATGGGGATGACACACTGGGATCATTCCAGCTGCTCAGGGAATGGAGATGACACACTGGGATCATTCCCAGCTGCACAGGGAAGGGGGATAACACACTGGGATCACTCCCAGCTGCACAGGGAATGGAGATGACACACTGGGATCACTCCCAGCTGCACAGGGAAGGGGGATGACACACTGGGATCATTCCAGCTGCACAGGGAAGGGGGATAACACACTGGGATCACTCCCAGCTGCACAGGGAATGGGGATGATACACTGGGATCATTCCAGCTGCACAGGAAGGGGGCTGTTGGCATCACTGCACTGACAGGAGAAACCACGGCCCTTCCAAGGCAGATGAAGCCTCCAATAACCTTTTAAATCTCAGGAAGGGGGAATCCCTGGAGAACTCCATGGATCAGACAGGTCCAAATGGAAGACAAGAGGTGAAGGCAGTAGTTTGGGTGTCCTTGAACCCCCCAGGGCAGACAGGAGCTGTTGGCACAGCACAGAGACCTTTTCAGCTGCTCCTCGTGAAGCTGCTGCTGCACTCGAGCTTCATTTTCCCGAGCTTCCTTCAGCTCCTCCTCCAGAAGCTTCTTATCAGAAACACGAGCCTCTGCCAGCAGCAGCTGGTGCTGGGAATCCTTCAGCTTTTGCTGGAGTTTTGAAACCTTGGGACATAGATTAAACTTTCTGAATGTACAGGCCAGTGTCTGAATCAGATCCCTCTGATTCCCCAGTGTCTGAGGCATGGGAAGGAAAGATTTCCTTGCTTTGACTCTAAGTCCATTAAAAGCAAAAGCTTTGGACTGGCTACCAGATTTTGGACCAAACACTATGTCATGAATTCCCAACAATCTTTGTTCAACCCAATCAAAAGAGAATCCAGTGATTTCTGCAGGAGCACGGCAGAAGCAGTGCCATGGAAAACACAAGGTTTTGGAATTTTCCAGCCAGTGAACAGTAGGAAATCCTCTCAGCAAGAACAAGATGGGGGTTCCCTGTGCCTGTCAGCCCCACTGTCAGTATTTCAGAGATATTGAGTTACCAGACATGGCTTCTATTACCTTGATTCTGCTCCTGCTCATTACAGGCTTTTTTCCTACAGTATTAAGCCAAGGGATCACAAAAAGGAATGTGGGGAACCTGCTTGCTCTCTGCACTAGAGCTGCACAGAAGTGTCAAACATACCCCAGCTTACACTCACCTTCTTTTGTGCTTCTCCTGCTCTGGATTTCTCCTGGGCCAGCCTCTCCTGGAGGCTGCTCCGGAGCTTATCAGCCTGGGAGCACTTGGAGAGCTCCAGCTCCAGCTCCTTGACCTTCTGCTGGCTCCTGTCCCACTGTGCTGAGAGGGAGGAACATGTTTCTGTGGTGTCCAAGAGTTTGGCCCGGGCCTGCTTCAGCTCAGTTTTGACCTAAGATCCCAGAGAAGAAATCAGATTTATACTTCAGCATAAATCAGCTGGAATGGCTTGGCTAGGGAAGGGGAACGGGGCTCCAGAAAGAGGAATCACAAAGGAAGTAAAGCATGTTTTATTTGGGTGCAGGGAAATTTGTCACAGAATCCCAGAGCATTTTTGGTAGGAAGGGGCCTTAAGGATCACCTGGTTCCAACCCCCTTTATGGGCAGGGACACCTCCCACTATCCCACGTTGTTCCAAGCCCTGTCCAACCTGGCCAGGAATATTTCTGAGGATGAGGCAGTCACAGCTGTGCCAGGTCCTCACCACCCTCACAGGGAAGATTTCCTCCCAATAGCCTGTGGAACGCTGCCTTCTGGCAGTGGGAAGCCAATTCCCCTTCTCCTGGCACTCCAGGTCCTTATCCAAAGTCCCTCTCCAGCTCTCCTGGAGCCCCTTCAGGCCTTGCAAGGGGCTCTGAGCTCTCCCTGGAGCCTTCTCCTCTCCAGGTGGAACCCCCAGCTCTCCCAGCCTGGAGGCAGATGGAATTCAGCCCTCGTGGCCATAATCCCCATGGAGCTGAGGCAGAGCTGGGGAGCCTGGCTCTGTCCCTACCTTGGTGCATTCCTGCTGGAGCAGCAGATTTTGCCTCTGGAGGTCGGCGTTCTTCTCCCTCTCGTACCTGAGCTCCCTCTCAGCGGAGCTGCACAAGTTCTGCACCCGCCGCAGGTCTTGGCGCAGCTGCTGCAGCTTCTCCTCCTGCTGCTGGAACCTCTCCTCAGACAGACCCTGCAGCAGCAGCACAAGTGGCACAGAAATCAACTTCAAGGCAGGATAAAGGGGATTAAGGAAGGCAGAAGCCAGGAAGATTTAAGGGCATGTGGGCAGGAAGGTGTGTAAAGCCTGGCATCGCCGTGTCCCTGCACTGTGTCCTGCTCCCTTCTCTGCTCCTGCAGGGCTTGAAGAGCCTTGTGGATGTGGCACCTGGGGACGTGGTTTGTGGTGAACATGCATTGCTGGGTTAACAGTTGCACTTGATGATCTCAGAGGCCTTTTCCAAGCTCAATGATTCCATCATTCTTTCCATCACCTCAGAGAAGCCAATACAGCTCCTGAGGCTGAGGGGG
Organism: Lonchura striata; assembly: GCF_050655825.1. Taxonomy (NCBI): domain Eukaryota; kingdom Metazoa; phylum Chordata; class Aves; order Passeriformes; family Estrildidae; genus Lonchura; species Lonchura striata. The sequence continues at coordinate 6,786,563 of NC_140723.1, forward strand.
AAGAGGTGATAACCTGGATGAGGGAACAAATCCCTTGTTGAAACAAATCTGTGCAATCAAAGCAAAACCACTAGGCCACTCTGGATTCTTGTACCAGAGTCTCACTCAGGCATCCAAGCAGGAGTGACACAGCCAGCCCAGCTCCCAGGGGGATCAGGAACAGGAGAAAGGTGAGTCCTGGCAGTGGGACAGGAACACAATTGGACAAATCCTGGACACTGGGAGGTGTCACTGATGGTCTGAGATGGCTCTTGGGGGGTAACTGATCTCCTTAGCTCACTCACCTCCCCAGCACACACACCAAAGCCTGGGCTGTACCAAAGCCTTTCTTTCCAGCATCACTTTCAACCATCTCTTGATCTGCATTCCCACTTTGCATCTTCACCTTCTGCTCTTGGAAGCAGAGGGAATTCACTGGAGACCAAATCTCAGATAATCCCCGGGTAAATTTCCCAAGCTGGAAAAAGTCTTGATCCAGCACTGTGGGGTCTGGCAGTCAGTTGTCCTGGAGGCCCATTGGCTCCATTGGTTTTGTGGAGCTTTCCCCACCTCCTTCTATCAGGATCCCTTCCCACATCCACTGCACTCCTTGTGTCCTGCTCTGCTCCACTCAGATGATTTGCTGCTTCTTGGATACAGCTGGACTCTGATCCTCCACTTCTCATTCCCACCCTGCCCATACAGACCACCCTGCCTCTTTTCTCTCCCAAATCTTTGCACAGAAGCTGAGCTCCTCCTCAGTCTCCCCATCCCACATTCTTCCATCATTTCCTCCCTGTTTGGCAGGGACACCTGCACCTCCCTTTCTCTTGCAGAGAAAGGTGAACAAATTCCATTTAAACGACTTATTTCTGCCATGTGTAATCAGTTCAGTTTATCCAAATCCCCACCACATCCAAAAGCACAACACAAGGAAATTAACACATCCCTAATTTCCACCCATCGCTCACACCACAGGGCTGGCTTCCAGCCCACTTTAATTACATTTTGCCACTCAATTAATGACAAAAAGCAGGGTGCAGATGGCAAAGCTGCCCATACCTGTTTAAGGCCTCCTTCTAAACTGCCTGCTGAGCTCTGCCATGGGAGAAACCTGTTCTCCCTCTGCTCCAAGCCTGGGGTCATCCTCCTGGTGTCTCCAGTGGGGCCCTGCTCCCAGGCACTCCGGATGTCACATCTGAGCTGGGCAATTTCTTCAAGCAGCATCCGTTTCTCTTCACTGCTCTCTTTGAGCTGCTTTTCCAGCTCCTCCTTCTTCTTGTTGCTCTCTAGTAATTCAGAGCTTGAAGGAGAAACAGTAAAGGAGAGAGACAACTACACAAATCCAGGGAAAACACCCCGAAAGGGGAAAAACTTGGGAGATGATAGCCCAGTGAAACACTCCAGCGCTTCGGGAGGCTCCAAAGGGGATTCAGTCGTGGGTGCAGCAGTTCTGGGCAAGGGTCAGTGTCCCTGGGACACTTCCCACAAAACCACGTGTGTCCAAAGGCTCAGCTGACAGGTTACAGGCTGACTAAGGAATCCTCACAAAGGCACAGGAGCTGCTCTGGACTCCAAGTCATGGGGAAACACTGGAATAGGGACTCAGGTGCCTGACATCTTCACCCAAATTCCATCTCCATTTTCTCCATCCAAGACCAAAGCTGTGTCTGCCCCACCTCTGGAAGTGTCCAAGGCCAGGTTGAATGAGGCTTGGAGCAACCTGGGATAGTGGAAGCCATGGCAGGGGGTGGAATGGGATGAGCTTGAAGATCCCTTCCTCCCCAGAAGAGTCTGGAATTCTGTGATTCTATGTCCTGGATGTCCAGGCACTGGCACAGGATGTCCAGGCTGGAATCACCATCCCTGGAAGTGCTCAAAGCACCTGTGGACGGGGCACTGGGGGCCATGTGTTAAGAGTGAACACGGCAGTGCTGGGAAACAGTTGGACTGGATGATCTTGGAGGGCTTTCCCAGCCTGAGTGATTCCAGGATTCCCCAGCAGCTCCCTGCTGCCTTCTCCTGGCTGTACTTCATCCCAGTGCCAGTAACACAGGTCACTACAACCACACTGGATTTAATCCAAACTTTTATTTACTAAGAACAGATGAGCACCTGAGCCCAGACGCTCCAGCTCCAAATTTCTCCTGCTCTACTCAAAGGGGGAGTCAGACCAGCACCTGCTGACACCTCCCCTCCAAATAAACCCAAATTCCAAGGGTTACCCATATCTCCAGTGGGACTAGGACTGCCAGCTGCTGCCAGCAGTGAGCCCTGAGGAGCCAAAACCCACAACAGGAGATTTTTGAGACCCCCTTAGTTCAACTTCAAGGGAAGAATCCTCCTCCCTAAGGACAGCTCCCATTTAGGCTGCTCAGAATCTGGAAAAGCTGCAGAAAAAAATCTTTAATCCTGGCTGATCCTGACTAAGGAAAGTCACCAAAAACAGAGATGCTGACCCAAGGACAACATGAAGGTGCCAGGCCCATTTTTGCCAGAAGCAGCCCCATGGGGAGCTGGAAAAGGGTCAAAACTTAACTCAGCAAAGACAAGGAGCAGAAAATACCACAGGCTTTGTTAAGGTTTACCAGAGCAGTTCTTGTTCTTCCCTCAGGTTTTTGATCTGTTCTTCCAAAAACACTACTTTAGCCATCTGTTCCTCATAGGTCTTTGCATCTGCACAGGGATCTTCCTGTTTCTGCTCCACTTTGGGACTCTCTTCTCTGTCTTGCAGGGCTTCAGAGGCCTGTAAGGTCAGAAAACACCATGACTTGGATTTCCTTTGCTCTGATTGAAATCTTTGGGGCCATACAGGGCAATCTGGGGACTCCAGCAAGGCATGGCTTGTGATTCTGTGGTTAAATCATTGCAGTTCTTCCCTGTCAAAGACACATGTGAGTCCTTTTTCTTGCATGGAAAGTAACTAAACTGCATGGAAAGTGTCTAAACTACCACCAAGCCATGGTTCTTTATTTGATTTCATCCTACTGTGGCACAGCTGCAGCTCCCAGGGATTTACAGCAGATGCCAAAGCTTTTCACAAAAGCAGCAGCTCTTGGCAAACCAGGAGGGGCACAAAGTGTGGGTTGAGGTGGCTCTCACAGAGGTGCTCCAACTCTACCCCAAACACCTCCCCAGGGATGGATCCTCCACTCCCAGTGTCACCTAACCCTGTAACACCAGGTAACAGCACACCCTGGACATGAGACTTGAGGAGGAGATGGCAAGAAAACAAAAGGGGCAAGGAAGGAGGAATGCATCAGGACAGGAGAACTCACAGCTGAATCCCAACTGGAGTCTGCCCAGTGTCAGATCTGCTGCTCACCTGTGATGGACCCAAATCCTTCAGACACAAACACCTTATCCTCACTAAACACCAACTTTGACTGCTAAAGCTTTTTAATCAACGGCTCTTCCTGAGCTTTCAATCCCAACTATCTCCTGGTATTTCAATTCCAAGGCATCTTATCTAGACCAGGACAAATTTGCTCATATTTGAGCAACACAGCCCAGCAGCTCCTGCCTGCATCAGGTACCACAAGAACTGGGAATTCTTTCCGTGTCTCACCTCTGGAGCTAGCAAAGCACTGTCTCTGTGTAGCTTCTCATGGGGTACAGCCACAAGATCCCTGCTGGCTGATGTTCTCTGGAGACTTGGGAAGGTGTTTATGTGGCTTGTGAGCTCGGAGTGGGAATCAGGCAAACCCTGGAGAGGCAACAACAGAGTCAGTGGATAAAAAATACCCTGAAGGACAAGCTCAGGAAAAGATTTATCCTCTTAATTGTCCAAAAATCTCTTAAAAACAAAGAGAGATTTTCCAAGTGACAGAACCCAATGATTTCATGCAAATCTTGTTTCCAGCACCGTTGGGAAATGATTCATTGCAGAACAGCTGCTCCATCCAAAAGGAATGAGCCCATGTGGGAAGCCAGGAATTCACCAAATAGATGCAAAGGTCTCTATGCTAAAGGTTGTTTCAGTCTAACACAGGGCTCTGGATTCCATTCCTCCTGATGCCTTTGATGAAAACACTCCCTCCTTCAGGGAGACCACTGGCCAGTGGGTGCCTGAATTGCAGCCAGACTTTTAGGGATGGATGATTTGGATTCAAAGATCCCAGGATCACAAGTAGGCAAGAATTCAACAAGGACTCTTCCCATTCTGCCCACCATTCCCCACATCACACAATTCCTTTCCATGTGTGTACTGACAGACTGACCCAGCCTCTTCCTCCCAGCCAGGCTGTGCTGATCCCAAGCTTTGATCCCGAATTTCAGTGTGGATTTGTTGCATCAGGACTAAGCCCTGGCCTCTAGATGCCACTGTTCCTCCAGCAGTGCCTGAGTCTGCTGAGTTCTGCCAACAGCTCAGGACTTCCATGGATTTTCACTTGGATTCAAGGAGGTGACAGGACTCACAAGCTGATCTAAGGCTCTCAGAGTGATAAAAAATGGATTTGTCATGGCTGTGCCCCCTCCACTGCCATTCTCCCATTGCCAGGTCCCTTTGTCCAAGCCACAGATCTGTCAACCTCCTACATTTTTACCCTAATTTTCAACACTTGTCCTGGCAGCCCTTGGACAATTTTGTGGCACCACTGCCTGTCTCTCCTGTGGCCCAGCTGGAAAACAAGAGATCCAGCAACATTCCCAGCAGGGAAACCCCCAGGAGTTGATTTAGCACCTCAATTGGTTCAAGCCAAGTGTGCCAAGGCCCTTGGGGAAATCCCAGAAGTGCTGGATCCCAGCAGGATGTCCACTTTGCTCTGGGGTGTTCAATTCCTGAAATTAATGCCTGACTCTGAAAACTCCCACTCTGCCCTCAGGGTTTGGCTGCAAAGCTGGAATTACTGATTTGGTATTAGATTCACTGAAAGGAAAGTAAATTCTGGAGTCAGAGATGATGCCACGAGAGCAGCTGGATTGAAAACCCTCCAGCAAAGGTTTGGAAGTGGCATCAAGAGGTGCCAGGCAATGAGTGTGGGGAGCACCTGGGGATGTTTCCATGGAGCATCCAAAGGCAGCTGGCTCCTGCAGGGTCCCACCACAGGCCTGGACATACCTGGCTGCCCAGAGCCACCTTCTCAGCCTTCAGATCTTCCCTTAGCAACTCCAGCTCAGATGCCAGCTGCTTTCTCCGTTCTCTCCTCTCTCCCAGCTGACTTCCCAACTTGTCTATCGTTTCCTGACAGCTTTCCAACATCTGGAACAAGAAATGCTCAGAGTCACTTCCACAACGTGGTTTTTTTCTACTCAGAGAGAAGCAGATTGCAGGATATGTGTCTTCTAGGAAATAAGGAGAGGAGAAAAATGGTTCTCAAATGTTTCCAGTGGAATTTCTACACCTCTTATCTGGGGCTCACAGAACCTCCACTGATTCAAAACACCTTGGGAAGCTCCTCTCCCATCTCTGTCTGCCTGACACACTAGGCAGATCCAATTGTTGGGCTGGCAAGGAACAAATGGACAGGAAAGTTAACCCAGAACCTGATGAATATCAGCTTTAAATGTACCTACACATCCCCTGGTTTCACTAAACCCTAAACAAGAATTGAGCACCTCCACACAGGTAAAAACTTCACACTCACAGGGAAACAACAAACTCCTCAGCTGGCAGAGCTGAAGGCAAGACAACTTCCTAAGGGCAGAGTTTTCATGGAGATCACGCTGGCTGCTTTCCATCCATCTGCATGAGCTGAGGAGCTACAGATCCTCAGGAGAGAGTGACAAAGAGCATGCCCAGGAAAGAGCCACTTCAGGTGCTCATTTAAAACATTTCTAAACAGAGCAGTTCATTTCCCAAGGAAAAGCTCTCACCTCCTGCATCTCCTGAGCTCCAGATGTCACCTGCTCGTTCCCACTCATCTCACTTCTGTTCTTCTGCACCTCAAACAGCTCTGTTTCCAAACTGGTGATCTGAACATGGACAAATTCCAAGTTAAAACCAAGCCAGGACTCACAATTAAATGCACAACTACCCCTAGAGTGCTCCTTGTGCTGCTGCTATGGGATAAGGCCCATGTTGGAACAAGGAACAGGAGGGGATGTGCATGACCAGCTCCAGCTCATCCCTCATCCTGCTGCTTCCAAGGAGGAAGGAACCATCTGGACTCAAGCCAGAAAAAGATGGAATTCTGCTCCACAAAAGGAGTGGAACAACCCAGGCACATGGTGAAAACTCAAAGCTTTCACACACTGTGGTGCTCCCCTGACATGGAGGACACCAAGACACCCCAGTTTAGGTGCTGGGTAATCCTTGTCCCTGTGCTCTGAGTGCTGATCTTATCCCAAGTTGATGCTCATCCTGGTCCCTTCACTGCTCATAGGAAGTTTTCAGTAGCTTCTGAAAGGCTCCAGGGACTTGGGATTTGGGACAGCAAAGCACTGATCTCTGTAGCCACTGATTTTTCCTCCTCCTGGCACCTCCTTGCAGGTGGGAGTTGGGACAAGGTCTCACTCTGCATTTGGATACCCCCAAGGGCATCTGCTCCTGGGGGGAAAGTTATTGGTCCTGAAGTTATAAAGGCCTCCAAGGAGCTCTGAGCAGTCCAGATAAGGATCATCCCAGAGGAGCAGCTCAGCTTCTCTTACCTTTTTCCAAAATCCAAGTCTTGGCACTGGCAGCTCCCCTGCTCTGCTGACAGCAGGAGCCTGGACAGCTTCCTTTCCTTAGGCTTGAAATCCAGTTTGGGCTAATTTCTAAAATCCCTGGCTGGACTAACTGCCTGAGCTTGGCTCCCCTGAAATGAGCTGGGACACCAGAGGGAGAGGAAAATCCAGCTCCACAGAACCCCAGACTGGTTCTGGAGATTCCAGAATCCCAGGATGGACTGGGGTGGAAGGGACCTTAAAGCCCATCCCATTCCACCCATATCATAGGCAGGGACACCTTCCTCTATCCCAGGTTGCTCCAAGCCCATTCAACCTGGCCCTGGACACTTCCAGGGGTGGGGCAGCCACAGATTCTCTGGACAACCTGTCCAGGGCCTCCCCACCCGCACAGACAAGAAATTCTTCCCCAAATGTAATCTCAAAGCCAAAGAAGCACCAAGTCCCTGCCAATCCCAGTCCATTTCCAAAGCAGCACCTCAAAGCCCTTGAGCTTTGCTCCCCCTGAAGAGTTCCTGGCACCATCTGGGTCTGCTGGAGCTCCCAGAGGGGAATAGTCTCCAACACACAGGAAAGCTGCTGCAACACTGCTTTTTAAATCTAAGATATGAGCTCACCAATGTGTGAAAAGGGATTAAAAGTGGGGTGAAACACCCAGACCTCTCACAGAAGAGCTAAAGGACAACAAACCCCTCTCCTTCTGCATGACTGGATGATAATTTGGGGTTCAGCAAGACTTTGGAGCTCCAAAAGGGATCTCAAATGCAAAACACACCTCCCCTCCTCACCCTCAGCCAGCCTTTGGTCAGAAGTTGATATCCAGCAATGCATTTATTTAGTCTCCATCCAAGCCATTAACTTCTAAGCACTTAATTTGTGCTCCCAAATCCCATGCCAGCAGCAGAACAATCCTCACTCTGTATTTCACTGTCCTGGTCCTGAGTCACAGTCTGACCAGCCAAGGCTTCTGCAGCTGTGCCAGGACCAAAAACCCCTCCCAAATCTTTCCCAGCCAGGGCAGGAGTGGAAAACACCCAGCAGCACTGCCCTGCCCAGGCTCCAGCCCCTTCCCTCCTCATCCCCAGGGCTCTTAAAGCCCCCTGGGAATGCAGGACACAGCAACTTCCAGCTAAGCAGGTGGATCTATCCACGGGTTTGTGCATTCAGGAGGATGTTCCCAGGCACTGCAGATCCTGGGCCTTCACACTCAGCACCATCTTTGACACATCTCCCAGATCCTGACCCTCGGGAAAAGCCAAAGTGCAATCTTCTGCCACCAGGACACTTAACTGGTGACATTTCCTGGGATCAAGGAGCACCAGTGTCACAGACAGTAGGGTCAGATGCAATATTGGGAAGAATTGTTCTCTGTGAGGTGGGCAGGCCCTGGCACAGGCTGCCCAGAGCAGCTGTGGCTGCTCCTGGATCCTTGGAAGTGTCCAAGGCCAGGCTGGATGGGGCTTGGAGCAACCTGGGATAGAGCAAGGTGTCCCTGCCCATGGCAGGGGGTGGGACTTGATGGGTTTTAAGGACCCTTCCCAATCAAACCAGGCTGGGATTATGTGAGGGGGGACAGGACATGGAAAATACAACACTGCCACAACATGGGAATCTGCACTTCCAACCAAGAGTCATTTACTCCCTGCTGGTACCTTTTCCTTCCCCCTCTCTGCCAAACTAGCAGATTTTTCTGGCTGCTTTCTGTCAAACTAAACACAGCAGAGTGCAGGGCCAGGCCAAACAAATCATTCTAGTTTTCTAATCAGAGAGAAAAGAAGATGGAATGAAAGAAACCCAAACCTTGTCTCTCCTATTCCTTACTCACTTTCTGGTGCAGTCCCTCCACCTGGCTCTCCAGCTGCTGCTTCTCTTGCTTGGTTTGGATCTGTGTCTCTCCCAGAATCGATTCCAGCTCCTCATTGCGCTCAACCAAACCCTTGTGCTCCTGCTCCAGTTTCTGCAGCTTGTGAAGGAGCTGGGAATTCCTGCCCTCAACGCTCTCCATGGCTTCCAGGCACCTGCACACCAAAACCCAGCATCACCAAGGCTGCAACTGCATCCCAGCTGCTCCCCGCCGGCGAGGAAAAGCCAAGGTTTTCCTCACACTCTCCTGCTGATTTCCAGTCTCACATCCAGCATGTGCCTGTCCTTATTTAGATGGGAATCCCTTCATCATTCCTTGTGTGGGATCTACACAAGGAATGATGAAGGTCTGGGCAGGAAACAGGTCAGGCAGGAGGCTGCCAACAGCAGAGAGAGAACAGCAAATTCAGCTGCTTGAGGTGGAGAACAGGCTTGGGAACCTGAAGGGAGAAGGGTCAGAGGGCTTTTTGAAGAGGATCAGTTCCACTTTCCTCCCTGAATCTGCCAGATGAGGTGCAGCACCTCCTGAGCAGTCAAAGCTTTGAATTCCCTTAGAAATCCCTGTTTATATATTATGGTTGAAAGTCAGGTGTTTTGGTGCACTCCTGGAGAGCAACCAAACCCAAAGAAAACGTCCCAGAACTAAAACAAGTTTAAAAACAAGGTTTTTAAACAAGTTTTTTTTTGTCTGTGGACAGCCATAAATGTCCAACTCTCTTCTTTTAGGAAATCAACAAAGTGGAGGAAGTATCAGCATTTAACTGGAACAAGTGATTCCTCAGGACTGCATCTCCTCCAAATTTTCCCATTTGGGAGTGGAAGAACAAAGTCCTAAAGAGTATTTAAAACAATCAATAATCAAATAATCCTTCAAGAGAGAGCATCAGTGACACAGCACCAGGAACCAGTGGCAGTACAAGGGGGGAAGGATTTCTACACCTCTCACCTTTTGTGGAGAGTTTCAACACCCTGATCTCCATGTTCCTGATACAGGGCAGCTCTGCTGGCACCAGCATCTCCATCAGCTCCTGCTTCTTCCTGGGTGCCCTGTGCCTGAGAGAAAATCAACGAGGACTGAGATCCCAGAATCTCAGGATGGATTTGGGTTGGAGGGACCTTAAAGCTCATCCTGTTCCATGGGCAGGGACACTTTCCTCTATCCCACGTTGCTCCAAGCTCCATCCAGCCTGGCCTGGGACGCTTTCAGGGATGAGGCAGCCACAGCTGCTCTGGGGAAACTGTGCCAGGGCCTCACCACCCCCAGAGCCAGGAATTCCTTCCCCATCTCCCACCCATCCCTGCCCTCTGGCAGTGGGAGACATTCCCTGTGTGCTGTCCCTCCCTGCCTTGTCCCCACACCCTCTCCAGCTCTCCTGGAGCCACTTTAGGCCCTGCAAGGGGCTCTGAGCTCTCCCTGGAGCCTTCTCCTCTCCAGGTGAAACCCCCAGTTTTCCCAGCCTGGCTCCATCCCTCAGAGTATCTCCCTGGCCTCTTCACTCAGCTCCAGCAGCTGCACAGACCGGAGCAGCCTGTGCTTTCCCATGTGAGCACAGAGTGATTCCGAGGCCACCCGCCTCGCTCGGAAATAAAACACACGAGCACATCAGCTTCACCTCGCAGCCCTAGGAGCCAAACCCTCCAACCCCAGAACTTCCAGGCTCTCACAGACAGCAAGGGTCTGGGATGCAGAGGGAACTTTTTCTGGAATGGAAAATATGAAGAAATAGCCCTTGGAAACACCTGCAGTGAGGCCACTCCAGCTCCCTCTGCCGATGGAGGCTCTGGCCTCTCGCTCCGCTGGTACTCACAGATCTCCTCCTTGAGCTGCTCCACCTGCAACACAAAGATTTGAGTTGTTATTATTTTCATATTTATTATTAATGTATTCTCTTCCTTATCCTGAGGGACTGGCAGGATGCTCCAGCAGCTGAGTGGCCTCAGATAAGGAGCAGCAAAAGTGGGAATGCTGCTGCTCCAATCCATTAAAGGATGATTTTTCTGAATTTATTTCACTTCCTGGCCACACCCACATTGTGTCAGAGTCCAGCTGCTATTTCTGAGGACACCTTTCAGTGTCTTCCATCCATGGGATCAATGGAATTCCATTACCAGCAGCTCATCCCAGACCAACTGCCCAGCCTGTTCCTCCCCTACTCTTCGGAACCCACAGACAAGAAAACACCTTTCAGGACACCAAGCTGCTGTAGTCAGTAATAAAGCACATTTTCTACTTCTGTAAATTAAAAACTGGGCAGTTCCCAACTTCTGTGCCAACAGTTAAACCCCAATCCTAAGGAATAAAGGGAATTTGCTTTTAGCTTAACATGTGGCTGGAACTGATTTCAATCTGGCTACGTTTTTTCCTGTTCAGTGACCAAAATATATTACATATATCTGTATGTTTCTTGTCTATATAGACATAAATATATATTTGTAAATATTTTATTTCTATTTTTTATAAGCTATTCATACACTTGTGTATCCAGAATAACTGAAAGGAGCAATGTCCTACAGCAAGAAAAACATTATTTGGAATTAAAAAAAAAGTAAACAGAGGAATTTGAACTAAGTTATGGATTTTGCAGCTCCAGAAAGAGGCTGAGCTGTAAATACAAGGCTTGAGGTGACAGACATGGAAAAAAACAGCAAGTTTTTTAAATGCAGTGAACAAAACTATAAAAAAATCTGTACTATATAAAAATACTGTAAAATTTTGAACACCTCAAATGGAATAAATCCCATTCAAGATATTATCTGATAAATATTATTTGAAAAGTATCTTCTCAGAGATACTTCTATTAATTTAGCAATACTCATTGGACATGAGAGAACTGCAAGGCAGCCAAGAGCTCCCAGTGCTGGGATGGCAGAGGCTGATATAAGGAAATCAGGAGATAAGAACAGCAGTAGATTTTGTGCCCAATTATACATTTTAAAAAGAAGCAGACTCTTCTGTCCCTTCCCTGTTGGCAACTTCATTAAGGAATTATCTGGTTGATAGTTCCTTAATTGCTCCTTAATTCTAGGTGGCATTTAGGGAATCACGGCTGCATAACACCAAGCATTTAACTAATAGTAATGTAATTAATTCCATTGAGAGAACCCACAGAAAATAAGCAAATCAATCAATGTGGCTGAGTTAAAAACCAAAGGGGCTGAGAGGAATCAAGAATGAGCATAAATTGCAAATGGATTTCTAACCATCTGGTGGGGGTTTTAGGTTAAACTTAGATAAACTGAACTCTTTAATCCAGTCCAGGGAAAAGCACGTGTGCTCCTTACTCTATTTCCACACTTGAGTTGGGATAAACACTGATCAGCAGGGAGCTGATCCTTCTCCATGGGCACAGGAAAATGTGTCCCAAAGTCCTCAAGCCACCACTCAATTGGAGTCCCTCAAACTCCTCCTGCACTGAAGGAATTCCCAGAGCTGCATTCTGCCTATTTCCCAAATTTTACTGCTCCGTGAACACAGCCAAACTGCAGCTCTGGCAAGACTGGGCATAGAACAGGGAGGGGAACGAGGAAGGCAGGGCAGGTTTGGGAGCAGGGATGACTTTCAGGAGGCAGCTCAGGGTCGTTGGGTTGGCTGGGTGGATCCTCACCAGCTCCAGGAACGCTTTCCTCTCCAGGTCGAGCGTCTGGACCCGTGCCCGCAGCGCCAGGATCTCCTTGTCCAGCCGGCTGCTGTGCTCCATGGCCCTCTGGAGCTCAGTCCTGGCTGGAGACAGCAGCACCAGGAAAGAGGTCACTGGCTTGGCCCACGCTCCAAGCACGGATTCCAGGCTGATCCCACACATGGGAAAGGTGGGAGGCAGCAAGGACATGTCCCACACCCACTGGAAACACATCCTGCATCCACTGGGAATACATGGGAATATATTTTACATCCACTGGGAATACATGGGAATACATCTTACATCCACTGGGAACACATGGGAACACATTTTACATCCATTGGGAACACATGGGAACACATTTTACATCCACTGGGAACACATGGGAACACATTTTACATCCATTGGGAACACATGGGAACACATTTTACATCCACTGGGAACACATGGGAACACATTTTACATCCATTGGGAACACATGGGAACACATTTTACATCCATTGGGAACACATGGGAACACATTTTACATCCATTGGGAACACATGGGAATACATCCTGCATCCACTGGGAATACATCCTGCATCCACTGGGAATACATCTTACATCCACTGGGAATACATGGGAACACATCTTACATCCACTGGGAATACATCTTACATCCACTGGGAACACATCTTACATCCACTGGGAATACATCTTACATCCACTGGGAATACATGGGAACACATCTTACATCCACTGGGAACACATCTTACATCCACTGGGAATACATGGGAACACATCTTACATCCACTGGGAATACATGGGAATATATCTTACATCCACTGGGACCACATCCCACATCCACATGGTAACACATCTTCATGGGACACATCCATGTGGGAACACATCCCACATCCATGCCCTCTCCCTCTCATAGCAAAGGCTGATGTCCCTGGAGATCCAGGGATGTCCCTGGAGATCCAGGTCCAACAGCAGTCTCTCCATCATTATTCCAGGCATTCAGTTTACCTCTGGATCACAGAATTTAAATCACTCCCCTCATCTAATATGGGTTTCACTTTCTCTTTGGAAAACATCAACATTTTCACCATAAAATCCATCACTGCCACAAGCAGGAACACAATCCCAGCCAATGGATCCATGTTGTCAACACACATTCAAATTTAATGGAATGGCTACAACTGGAAAAATTGTGCACCAATTTTTCTATGGATCAATGGATCAATTAATAAATTAATCCCAACACCAATTAGTGCATATTCCCAATACTTTCAGGGCAGAAATAGGAAGAGGTGTTTGCATTAGGAGCACATGTTGAGGACACACTGGTATCCTCCTGTCTTGGGGAGACAATTTTCCTTAGAGAAAAAGGAAGAAATATTATTCCCTTTTCAGCTTATCACTAGGCACAGGAATTTTTAAACTTAAATTTGACTTCTATTCAGGCAAAAAAAAAAATCTACTTTTTTGGTTTCACCTTGGAAAAAGCAAGAAATTCCTTTTTCAAACAAGGATTTTCAGTTGTGTCATTTAAAACAAAAAGCAAAGAGCTTTAAACAAAAAGCATCTCCACAGAATGACAGAATGGGTTGGGTTGGAAGGGGACCTTGAAGATCATCTCATTCCAACCCCCATCTTCCACCAGAACGGAAATTTTACTCAAAAGCCTGTTAACCACTACACAAATTTATTATACAATTATAATTAAATGATGATTAAAAGGTTGATGAAAGTATAATAAAATTCCAGCTCTTTTTCTCTTGCAAAAATTCTGACCACCCCCCACCCCTCCCCCACTATTTTCCCATTCCTTCTCCTGTTTTTCCCCCTCAGGATCAGCCTTCAGGGTGATTCCACAAGGACAACAGAGTTTGGATGTGGCAGCCCAGTTCTGCTTTGGAAAAACCCCACAACATTCCTTATGCACTTTGTTAAATACCATTTAAAGCCTCTCCTCACCAAAATCCCACTAACTGAGTTCAAACGGGTCAGGAATTCTTCCCTCCAATGCACACAAGTTATCACTGAACCAAAATATGCTGTTTAAGTGAGTTTTACTAAAGATAAGTGACCACAGCCTCGGTTTTTAGTAGCAAATCAATTAATTCCAAGAGCAGCTGGCTCAGAGCTCGCCAGGAGGAGAAGCTGTGCAGAGACACAGAACCAGGGAAGCCACTGGGACATTGCCCCCCTCATTTTGCACACAGAGAGACAAACCCCAGAGACAAAACAAGCATTAAACCTTTACTCACATTTTGTAAAGCTTTGTATTCATCTAGCACCTCATAAAGCACAGATTTCCCTGCGCAGGCTACAATCCATGGGAGTCCCAGGCTGGAGCCTGTCCGTGCTCCAGAGTCAGCACTGAAGCTGCCACATCACTCATCCCATCCCTGGGGATTATGGATCGATCCCTAGCCAGCACAGGGATGAAAAGGCTGGGAATGATGGGACTGGAGGCTGGAGAGGAGATGCTGGGGCTGGAGAGGAGATGCTGGGGCTGGAAAGGAGCTTCTGGGGCTGGAAAGGAGCTGTTGGGGCTGGAAAGGAGCTTCTGGGGCTGGAGAGGGGATGCTGGGGCTGGAGAGGGGATGCTGGGGCTGGAGAGGAGCTTCTGGAGCTGGAAAAGAGCTGCTGGGGCTGGAGAGAAACACTCAAGTCCTTGTGCCATATGTGAGCACCAAGGGGAGCCCCAGGATTCTACAATTCTAAACCTGCCCCAGACAGTGCCAGCCCCCTGAAGGTAGCTGGTCCCTGCAAAAGCACACAGGGCTGGGATGATCACCTCATCCCAGTTGCTGTTCTCCAGTGAAATTCTGCATCACAGATTTGGGGACAATGCAAGGAATCCCCCAAAAGAGCATCCAGACCTGTGTGTCACTAAGGACGTTTTCCACGGACATTTCACTCCAAGAGCAGCTTTACCACATCTCCCTCCAGAAAACTGTTTATTTCTACAGTGAGAATTTATTTTAAAATCCTGCTAATAAATAACACTTCAGGGCTGGTCAACAGTTATTTCAAGGAGGTAAAAGGGAATATTCTCAGTACCAGTCACTTCCCCACTGCTGCACTTGCTAAGGATCCAATGGAGGCAACATCCCAAATTGTACCTGGAGAGCCCTGGGATGAGGTCCAGATCTGGTAATTAACCCTGTGCACATGGTAATTCAGTTATTTTGCTTGCAGGCCAAGTCATTATTCCCTCTCCATCCCCTCCCAGGGCAGAAAGTTCCCCCTAGAGAGGAGATAGGAAATTCCCAGGGACAGGAAATTCATCCAGACTGTGCAGCTGCATCACAGATCAGAGAAGCTGGTCTCAGAATTAATGGATTTGTGACAGCTAACCACTGCATTCCCAGCTCCTATGGAGCAGGCTGACTCCTGGCACTGCTATTCCCATATTCCAAACAGAGAGGACAGAGGACAGACTGCCCCACCACCCCAGGGCTCAGAGCATGCCAGCACTTACCTGCTCCACTCTTCTCTCTGCTATCCAGCCCTTCTGCCACCCTCTGGATGTCTTCCTGGGATACCACCAGCCTCTGTGGGGCCTCATCCACATCTCCCACGACTCCTGCAGGCAAAGCTCGTTCCCCCTCCAGCTCTTCCCTGCAGAACTGAAGCACAAGGGTTAATGTGCCAATGGAAACGAGGAACCCTGTGGAGATGTGACCAAGGCAGAGCTGTTTGTCACCCCCACCATGCTGGTCCCATTGGAAAATGTGGATTTCCTCATCTCCAGTGCTAGTTCATCAGGAGATGTCCTGCCCCATAATGTGAGGTGTTCCCTGGGTCTCAGGAGAAGGGATTATTTCCTGCCCAGGCTGGGCACAGTGTGAGGATGAGGCTGTGACACTGTTTGGGCTCTGGGTTTTTTACTCTAAACCAAATAAAAACCCTCCCAATCTGCTTAAGGACAAACCTGAAATGCAGGAGAGCAGAAGTGTGATGAAGAACAGCAATGGGAGCTGGAGAAAAGGAGGCTCAGGGGATCTTCTGGCTCTGCACAATTCCCTGACAGGAGGGAACAGCCAGCTGGGGGTCAGGTTCTGCTCCCAGGAAACAAGGACAGGACAAGAGGGAATGGTGTCAAGCTATGTCAGGGGAGGTTTAGATCAGATATTAGGGAAAATTTCTTCATTGAAACGGTGGTCATACATTGGAATGGGCTGCCCAGGGCAGTGTGGAGTCACCATCCCTTGGAAGTGTTCTAAAGCTCTGTGGATGAGGCACTTGGGGACATGGGTTAGTGGTGGCCCTAGCAGTGCTGGGGGAATGGTTGAACTGAGTGATCTTGGAGAGCATTGGCAATCACCTCGGTGATTCTGTGAAATCTCAACTATGAGCCAGCAGGAAAATGTGTACTTCCTTATTTCTGCCTCCCCAGGAAGCTGTGTGCATTCCTGCTGCTGTGGGAATTCAGCTCCCAATGCCTGACAGGTGTGAGCAGAGCCAGCCTTGCACACAGAGATGTTCCTGAATAACAGCACCACCAGCACAGGGCCATGTGTCCCCTGGCACTGCCATGTGTCCCCTGGCACTGCCACGTGTCCCTCAGGATCATGAGGGGAATTTTCAGTTCCAACATATCTTGACTCAGAAGGGTTAGGGTGACACTTGGAGCCATAAGAACTCCCAAATCCATCCCACAGGGCTGCTCTCCATGAATTCCTCCTCCAGCCTGTGCTCATTCTCAGATTGCCCCTATCCAGGCACAGGGGCTTGAACTCCAGGAGCTCCCTGGACCACAGCTCCACATCCCTCTGATTTATGGATTCACACATTCCTGCTTCACTGAAGGGGTCCTAAGGCTCAGCACGTTGGTTTGCCACTGATATTTGGCACTTCAGAGGGTGAGTGAGCTAGCACATGCCAGGAATCCAGAAGACATTTCCATATGGGTTTCTTGGAGCTGACCACACAGAGAGGCAGGTTTGTATCCCGCCTTTCTGCTTTCCCGGGGATGCAATAAAACAATCAATTCTGCTTGAGCAGTCTGGCTAAAAGCTGAATTCATCCCTGTACCAGACAGGAACTTGTCCAGCCCTTCATTCCAAGAGTGGAACAGGTCAGCTGGGAACAAGCAAGGCCACACATTCCAGTAAACAGAGTAAGAGGAGCAATTAACACCTTAACCTGTAACACTGATGGTCCTGCAAAACAAGTGGGATGCTCCCGGGAACAATGGAGTGTTTAATCAACAGTTTCTGCTCCGAAGGCAGAGACAGCAATGACATCACCGGGGAGAGTAATCAGTCCTGCCATTGAGACAGTTTTCCGGGAAAACACATCCCCATTAAACAGAAAGGAACAACAGAAGGAGCCCTGACCCGTATTTGAGGTCTTGCTCCCTCCTCATGGCTTGGGATATCAGGGACAAACAGCAGCTCCTGGAATCCCACAGCATTCCTGGACTCCAGTTCCACAGAGACATGGCCATAAGTCATGAGTAGGTGGAAAGTGATGGCCTTGGAACCATAGAATCAGAATATCCTGAGCTGGAAGAGACCCACAAGGATCATCCAATCCAACCTCTGGTCCTACACAGACACCCCAACAATCCCAGCCTGTCCAAAGGCTCCTGGAGCTCTGGCAGTGTTGGGGCCAGGACCATTCCCTGGGCAGTGCCAGCACCTCTGAGGGAAGAAGCTGATATCCACCCTAAACTAAACCCCCCTGGCACAGCTCCAGCTGCTCACAAAGAGCAGAGATCAGAGCTGCCCCTCAGGAGAAGCTGCAGCCCCCAGTGAGATCTGCCCTCAGCCTCCTCTGCTCTAGCTGAACCCAGAGAAAGTCATTCTTACCCAGTGAAGATCCTCACACCAAACTCATCACAAACTCCTCAGCACAGGATTACAAATAATCCATCTCACTGTCCCTGTGCAGATGTGGGAGTAAATCAAGTGCAAAGAGTAAGAATTAAGAAAGGCACTGACTGAATCCTGGAATACCAGACTGGTTTGGTGTTGGAAGTGATCTTAAAGCTCATCCCATTCCACAGCCCTGGTACTACCTCAGGCTTTCCTGAGATCAGACCAGACTCTGGTTCTTGGCTCCTTTCTACCATCTGTGCTAATAAGGACATTGTCAGGAAAGGGAATATAAAATTATCTCCTTGAAATGTTCAAGGTCAGGTTGGACAGGGCTTGGAGCAATCTGGTCTAGAGGAAGGTATCCCTGCCCATGACCAGAGATTGGAATGAGATGATCTTTAAAATCCCTTCCAAACCAAAGCAGTCTGGGATTCTGTGATTTTCAGAGAATCATTTCTGTAAATCCCATTTCCTGGCACTACCTCCACCAGGAGTTCCCAGAATAGGAAGAGCACTAAGGCAGGGCTACAGGAGACCATCTTTGGTGTGACAGGAGTAGAAAAACAGTTCTTTTCCTGCAGCTGTTGTGACTCCACATCCTCTCTGAAGGCTGATCAACACAAGCACTGAGTGGATGAAAGGAGTCCTGTTCATGGACATGGAATTTGCATGAAGCTGGGATCAGAGACACCCAGACTGGTTTGGATTGGAAGGACCTTGAAGTTCACCTAATTCCACCCCCTGCCAGGGGCAGGGACACCTTCCACTATCCCAGGCTGCTCCAATCCCAACCTGGCCTTGGATGTTTCCAGGGAAGGGGCAGCCACAGCTTCTCTGGGCACCCTGTGCCAGGGTCTCACCATCCTCACAGCCAGGAATTCCTTCCCAATATCTAATCTAGACATATTCTGCCAGTTTGAAACCCTTGTCCTGTCCTGGCATTCCAGACTCTCGCAAATATTCCATCTTTCTTGTAATTCTTTCAAGCGTTTCAGACCCAAGACTCCACAGTGGCCTTAGAGACAGGAGAAACAATTTTCATTACAGAAATATCCCAAAAATATTCCTTTCCTGCAGGCAGAGCCAAGGAACAGGAGTACCTGGAGCCCATCAATCACGCTGTGGGATTCCAGCTGCCGGGCTGCCACTTCCAGCTTTTCCAGCAGCGCCGCCCGCTCCACCAGGAAATATGCAACCTGTTCACTGGCAGCACTGCAGGAGATCTGGGATAAACCTTCCTGCTCCAGCATCTCCTCCACTTCCTTCAGCTGGGTTTCTGCAAGGCAAGGCAAGGCTTGGTGTCAGCAGAGGAGGAACAAAGGGCAGGGTTTCCTGGAGATCTGTCCCTCTCAACTTTCTCGCTGCAACAGCCCCATTTCCCTTGGAGCCCAACAGCTCCTCAAGTCTCTCCTGCTTCCCACTTCCCTCACTGCCTCCCATTCCCTGCTATCCATTATCTCAGCCTTATTCCCTCTCTCACAAGGTTTCTATTCACATACAGAACCTGCTCCCCCCAGGCAGAGTTCTCCCAAACTGGTTTATCCTCAGCCCCTTCACCCCCAAGTACAGCTTGGTAAAAACTAAACACCAGATTAAACAGATACTGAGAGAACCAGAGAATCATTAAGGTTGAAAAGACTTCCAAGATCATCAGTTCCAACCCTCAGATCATCAAGTCCAACCTTGGAGAGAAATCAAACAGATGGACACGAAGATGTTTTCTTTGGCAGGAGACACACAAAATGCCAGATCACTCCTAGAGAGCATCACTGTTTTCCCAAGGAATGTGTAGGAAGGAGGCAGATCTGAACCCCTTTAAGAATTAAACTGCCATTGCTTCAATATTTATTCAAAAATTATAGCCAGGAAGACTCTGTACTGGGAAAAACTTCCAGACTCAAGAGTCTCTAAGGCAGAAAGGTGACAACACAACTTGCAGGAGTCAGTTTATGGCTGGGCACTGTTGTGTTTGTGCAACCAACAGTTTTTATTTAAAAAGACCCCCTGGTTGGTGTGGTTGGAATTTACCTGCCAGGAGAAAATGAGGAACCTTTGGTGTCTGGCATGATGAGGGCAGCAACTCCTGCATTGGATCCAGCAGCTTGTGGAGCTAGGGAAGGCTTTTCAAACACTCCCTGTGTAATTCATATTAAAACCAAAACCAACAGACCAAATTTCTAGCCCAAACCAGATTATAAAGGCTTCCAAGTGTTGTAAGATGGGAAGTGCAGGGAGCTGTATAGAGGTAGGAGGAATATTCACACTCTTTCCCTGCTCAGGGATCTAGAGCTGGACAGCAGAGGTGCAGCAGAGCAAATACTCCTGAGACACAGGACATGCAGAGCCCTGGGCCAGCCTGTCCCTCGCTCTCATGCACTGGTTTAACAGAGGACCCAGCACAACCACACCCCGAGGCTCTGATCGATGCCATGTTTCCACTGTGTGCTTCACAGCCGGCTCCATCCAGCCCTGTGGATGGAAAACACCCTGAGGTTCCCCAGGCGTCTTCCCCGGGGAGACAAAGCACAGCCTGCTCAGTGCAGGGTCAAACAGGGCTCCCCAGCAGCTCCCTGCTGCAGCACAGCAAACAAGGCAGGCTGCAGCATCAAAACTGCTCCTTGTGCCTGGGGAAGAGCCCACGGATCACACTGAACTGAATCCCTGTCGGAATCTGAGCTATTGATGATTCTGAGATTGTAAAAGTCTCTGTCTGTCAGCCCCGCTGCCAAAGCAGAAGCCATAACTGGTCTGTGCTGGTTTCCAGGTTGTTTATTCTGTTTATCTCTCACATGTTCTGCTGCCCTGCCCAGCTCTGTCCTGCAGGGCAGCGTGTGGGGCTCTGCCCTCAGTGGGATGTGACAAACATTAAATACCAGAAACTCCCTGGGCTGCATTTACAATAACGTGCCAATATCTGTCACCTACGTTGGACAGTGTGTCCCCAGCCTGAACCAACAGATGGGCATGAAGGGAGAAGAAGGAGAAAAAGGACAAGGCACACCCAATTTCCTCCATCTTGCCCCCTTTGGACCCCTAATCTAGAATCCTAAAATTTTACTTTTGCACCTGTGCCACACTTAATTATTACTGGTATCAAACACTCAGAGCTGGTAATTCATCCTGTAAGATTGAAAACTCTTTTCCATGGACAGAGATCACAGCCAGTGTCTCTGGGGGCTCTGTCCAGGGGGGTTCCTGACCCCTGCCAGGGTCCCAGACCTGCCAGGGCAGCCAGAGGGAAGCTCTGGATTCCCACAGATCCCCACCTGCCTGGCAGCTTCGTCCCATGGTTTTGCCAAATCCCAGCTAAAATGAACAGAAACTGCTCTGGTTATGCCCCCTGTGCCCTGAACCACCTTTACCTGCCAGTGCCCCCCTTGTCCCCAGCCTGCAATGCAGGATCAAGTGGTATCATTTTAGATCCCAGATATATTCCAGAGGCTGGAGAGGAAAAAGGATTTGTGATGACAAGGGGGGTCTGCCCACACAGCACAGGTTACCTGTGAGTAAACCCCACTGACTCCTTACAAACCCCTTCCCTCCCTCATCCAGTGCTTGGGAAAAGCCAACCACTGCCTCAGGCACTGTCACACAACAGCTCTACTAGCATCTCCCACCTCTGTCCATGCTTGTTTGGAAGCAAATTTTATATTAATATTTGTATTTTCCTACCCCAGGAATACTCTGAGAAACAGCAGCCACCTCACCCCACCACAGCCCTACATCCTCCAGCCCTGCTGGGTGTGTTTAACCTGCCCAGCTGTTACAACAAACAAGCTCACACCATGACTGTGTCTTCTTTTTATTCCACTTTTCAATAAATCCAGGCAGCTCCTGCAGCACTGTGTTTCACTGCCAGTTGTTTCTCAGAAAGGCTTTTGGGAGCACCATTGATCTGCCCTCCAACAACACCCAGTGCATTCAGCGAGAGCATCAGAAGCGGATCAGGAGCTGCCTGGAGGGAAGGAAAAATGTCACTCTGGGCAGAGGTATCAGATGAGGTGACACTCAGCTCGATGGTCCAGCATCAACCAGCCTTGGCTGCTCCCTGTAGGAATGGGCAGGGATGGGCAGGAAGCAAATGTGCAAGCAGAGATTTACTTTTCATCTTCAAAAACTGCTCAGTGTCAGTCACCAGCAGTAATTATCCTCAGGGTCTAAAGGAGGGCTGGAGAGACTTTGACCAAGGGCCTGGAGTGCCAGAACAAGGGGGAATGGCTTCCCACTGACATATGGTAGGGTTAGATGGAATACTGGGAGGAATTTCTTGGCTGTGAGGGTGGTGAGGGCCTGGCACGGGGTGCTCAGAGAAGCTGTGGCTGCCCATTCCCTGGAAGTGTCAAGGCCAGGTTGGATGGGGCTTGGAGCAACGTGGGATAGTGGAAGGTGTTCCTGCCCATGGCAGGGGTGGAATGGGATGAGCTTAAGATCCCTTCCAACCCAACCCATTCCATAGTTACATGATTTGATGAAACAGCTTTTAGCATATCAAATTGCTCTAAGTGATCTCAGACCAAGCAGAGTTTCTGATTTGTCTGCCTGCTGTGGGGAGTGTGCTCAGACCCAAGAGCTCACACAGGGGCATCTGGGCTCCTTTCCCCAGCTCTCAGCTCAGGTGTGTCAGCACAGATCCTGTCCTCCCCCTGCACCATTCACAGCTCAGGCTCCTCCTCTGTATCACTGGCTTGACCCAGCCACTGCCCCCAGCTGCCCCTTCCCATTCTCCTTTCAGTGCTTCCAAAAGCTACCAACCACCATCCTGTCCTCTTGCCTTGCCCACATTCTTAACAATCCCAGCAGACCATGGTGTGTCTTTCCACAAGCTCCTTCTCCAGCCCAAGCTGCTGGATCATCCTCTGCCTGCTGAGACACCTGAGTGTCCTGCAAAAATAACAGGGGGGGCAACACCTGGAGCACAAACCCTGAGGGAGCTGGGGGGCTCAGCCTGGAGAAAAGGAGGCTCGGGGGGACCTTGTGGCTCTGCACAGCTCCTGACAGGAGAGGGCAGCCAGTTGGGATAGGCTTTTCTCCCAGGGAACAGGGACAGAACAAAGAAATGGCCTCAAGCTGTGCCAGGAGAGGTTCAAGCTGGACATTCATTGAAGGGCTGGTCAGGCACTGGCACAGCTGCCCAGAGAAGCAGTAGAGTTACCATTCCTGGCATTGTTCAAAAAACCTGTGGATGTTTGAACATCAGGGCACTTGGGGTGGGCCTGACAGTGCTGGGGGAATGGTTGGGTTTGATGATCCTAGAGGGCTTTTCCAACCTAAACACTGCCAAGGTTCCAAGAACTCTGATGAAAAGCAGAGGCCTGGGGAACAGACACAGGGATGCAGCACAGAACCTGCAGCAGGGACACATGAGAGACCTGGAGCAGGCCAGCAAAGGCTCTGGGATTGTGCAGCATCTCCAGAACAGGCACATCCAGCCACTCCATACTAGAGATGGCCGGGGGGGGTTTTATTTTATGAGGAGGCTGATATAGAACCATGGAACCACAAAATATCTTGAGCTGAAAGAGACCCACAAGGATCATCCAGTCCAACACTTAACCTGGCACAGATACCCCAACAATCCCACCCTGGGCATCCCTGGGAGCATTGTCCAAAGGCTCCTGAAGCTCTGGGGAGTCTGGGCAGTGTCCAGCACCCTCGAGGGGAAGAATCTGTTCCTGACACCCAACCTAACCCTCCCCTGGCACAGCTCCAGCCATTCCCTCAGGTCCTTTCCTTGGTCCCAGAGTGCAAAGATAAAATTCTCCTCCAGAGGAGCTGCAGCCTGGGATGAGCTCTGCC
The DNA here is from genome assembly GCF_050655825.1 of Lonchura striata. Classification (NCBI taxonomy): domain Eukaryota; kingdom Metazoa; phylum Chordata; class Aves; order Passeriformes; family Estrildidae; genus Lonchura; species Lonchura striata. Next base: position 6,810,246 of record NC_140723.1, read on the forward strand.
CCCAGCTCACCCTCAGCCTCCTCTGCTCCAGCTGAACAAACCTGGCTAAAAGGACCAGTCACTCAATAAAGTGCTCTACAAGAACCCAAAATATCTCAGCGCTGGCACCTTTCCCTGCAGGTGACAGCCCGCAGTGAGCAGGGCTTCCAGATTCTTAAATTATCCACACACATCCCAGGATAGCAGCCAATGCCAGCAGTGAGTCAGCAACAAGTCCTGAACCTCAAAATCTGAGTGATATCCCAAAAAAATCCCTCCAGAAACACTCTACACTGGGAAACACTGGATGGCAACCAGCCATCCCTCCCAGATACACCGAGATCCATGGACAAGGATCTCAGCTTCCATTCCAGGGGAAATCATTGCTCAACAGCCTCAGGGACCCCTAAGAAATGGAGAAATCCCAGGGGAGCAGATCCAGCAGGATGAAATCACGGCATTCCAGCTTTGGGGACATTCTGTCTGTCTCCTGCCACCTTGTGGGAAGGGAGAGAACCAGGAACGGAGTTTTCTGCCACAGCCAGACTCCCAGGAGCTCATTGTTCATTTTAACCTTTGTAAGCAGCCTTTTCACCACAAACCACGGCTTTAAGTGCCCAGAGAAATCAAATTTTTATGTAAATCCATCTTTGGAAAGTCACACCACCAGATGTGCTCCCTGAAAACCCAACCAGTGCTCAAAATTTCCCCCAAACTCCTGCATTTACTGCCCCAAAGCCTGAATCACAAAGAAACTTTAAGTTGTGCCATCACCCCAAATTTTATCTTAAGACCAGGACAATACAGCATACTAAAGGAGTTAATGGTGACATGGGCTATGAGCACCACTGCAAGTGCAACACAAGACTGAAGAAAATCAAGAATTAAACCTAGCAAAAGTGACCCTAGAGTTAGAAAATAAATTATTTCAAGTTAAGTAAGTGAAATAATTTGTTTAAACAAAATTACCGAAGCCCTGAGGGGCCCTGAGCAACCTGGTCTAATGGAAAGTCTTCCTACCCATGGCTGGGGGTAGAATTGGACGAGCTTCAAGGTCTCTTCCAACCAAAACCATCCTGGAATTCCGTGACAATGAGCACCCAAGTTTTGAATCATCAGAACAAACAATTCCTGTCCCCGATATTGTTTGAAAAAACGTGGGGCTTGTGTAGACCAAAGCCAAGAGCAAATTCACTGGCTTGGTGGGAGCAACAGATAATTTAGAGCTGGAAACCAAAGAGCACCATCAGTTCTGGTCTTCAAACAGCCCCTGGAAGATGCTACGTGAAGAAGCTGCCAAAATCCCTGAATAAAGGCAGTAAAAGCAGGCAAGAACCTCTAAATCAATTATAAATCTGTTTGAACAGCTCGTTAACACTTTAAGAAACTTCTCAAGCAACCACTGAGAACTGCAAAAAAAAAACAAACTCTGCTCAGCTCTCCCAGAAGTTTTCCAGACCCAAACACCTTCCAGTGCATTCCCAGGGCCCCCATTCCAGAGGGAAAGGATTACCCTGCTGCAGCTGGAGCTGTGCCAGCTCCAACCTGAGCTGCTCATTCTCCTTCTCATACTCAGAGGCAATGGCATCCCGCTCCTCTGTCAGGCTACGGACGTGGCCCACGTAGCTTTCCACCTGGAATAAAGAAAACCCTGCTATTCCCATGTCTGCTGGTGCTTCCAGTGATCCAGCAGCCTAAAAAACTTCTCCACCCCATCATGTTTACAGGATAACCTCAAATATTTGCAGGACAATACGCTTTATGCCTTTGGAACACCTGGGAATGGTAAAACCTTGAGTGGGAGGTGGTGCAGCTATGGAGGTGCTGGGCTCACCAGGTGCTTTTTGATGGTCAGAATGAGGAATGGGGATATAAATCCCAAGTTCCCAAGGGCACAGCACGGCAATGACACTCCTGAAGCTGCTGCTGCACAGAGGGGGGATCAGGGGAGACAGGCCTGGGTGGGTTAACCCCGGGGGTATTCCAGAAGCACTGAGGTTGGAAAAGGCTCCCAAGTGTCCAACCTGAGACAAAACTCTTATCTTGTCACCAGAGCACAGCACTGAGTGTCACATCCTGTTGGTCTTTGGACACCTGCAGGGATGGGAACACCATCACTGCGCTGGTCAGCTCCTACCAATGCCTGACAACTTTTTACAATGAAGAAACTTCTCATGTCCAACCTGAATCTCCCCAGGCACAGCTTGAGGCCATTCACTCTCCTTCTGTCCCTGTTCCCTGGGGGCAGAGCCCGGCCTGGGGCTGTCCCCTCCTGTCAGGAGCAGTGCAGAGCCACAGGGTCCCTCCTGAGCCTCCTTTTCTCCAGGCTGAGCCCCTTTCCTGCTCCCCCGGCTGCTCCTGGCACTCCAGCCCCGTTCCCTTCCCAGGATGGGCAGCAGCCGGTCCCGCTCCCCGGTCCTGCTCCCCGGTCCCGCTCCCCGGTCCCACTCCCGGTCCCTCTCCCGCTCCCCGGCCCTTACGTCTCTCATGTCCTGGGCTCGCCGCCGCTCCAGCTCGCCCAGCCGGGTCTCCGCTCGCCACAGGAGCCGCCAGGCCAGAGCCAGCTGCTCCTCGGCCGGGGCGGCGGGGTCGGCGCCCTCCGCCCGCAGCCAGCGCTGGACGGTGGCCGCCGGCACCGGGGACTCCGCCTGCGGGCACCGGAGCAGCCGTGAGACACCGCGGGGACCGGCCGATCCCGGGAAACCGCCGGCCCGACACCCCGAAACACCCCCGAGCCCCGCTGGGCTGGTCCCGGGGTACAACCGGCCCCGACGCCGGTCCCGGACACCCACCGGGGCGGAACCGACACCCACCGGGGCGGAACCGGGCACCCACCGGGGCTGATCCGGACACCCACCGGGGCGGAACCGACACCCAGCGGGTCGGTCCCGGACACCCACCGGGGCTGATCCGGACACCCACCGGGGCGGAACCGACACCCACCGGGGCTGACACGGACACCCACCGGGCTAGAACCGGGCACCCACCGGGCTAGAACCGGACACCCACAGGGGCGGTCCCGGACACCCACCGGGGAGAAACCGACACCCACCGGGGGTGACCCGGACACCCACTGGGGCTGACCCGGACACCTGACCCAGGCACCCCCCGGGCCGGTCCCGGACACCCCCGGGCCGGTCCCGGACACCCACATGGGCGGTCCCGGACACCCACCGGGGCTGACCCGGACACCTGACCCGGACACCCCCCGGGCCGGTCCCGGACACCCACCGGGGCGGCGGCGGCCGCGTCCATGCGGCGGGTCGGAGCCCGGCGCCATGGCAACAGGCCACGCCCCCTCTGCGGCCGCGCCCCCACAGCCCTGATGCTGATTGGCCGTTTGAGGCCACGCCCCTGTTGCGTCACGAGCGGGCGGGTTCCCGCGCCACGCCCCCTCCCCGCTCAGTGCCGCCCCCTGGCGGCCGGGAGCGGGCGCAGCGCCGCGCCCCCAGGGTCATTCCGGGGTCACCGAGTTTTCCCAATTTCCTTCTAAAGGCCAGGAGAAACTGCTGGAGCTGGAGGGGAGGAGGGCAAGTACATGGAACCAAGCCTAGAGAAGAGAAATCTGTAGGGAGAGCATGGAGACAATGCCAGTTCCTACAAGGGACTCCAAGAGAGCTGGAGATGGACTTTGGATGAGGACATGGGAGTGCCAGGACAAGATAGGAGTTTCCCACTGCCAGAGGGCAGGGTTAGGTGGGATATTGGAAGAAATTCTTCCCTGTGAGGTGGGAGGCCCTGGCATGGGCTGCCCAGAGAAGCTGTGGCCACCCCATCCCTGGAAGTGTTCCAGGACAGGTTGGACAGGGCTTGGAGCAACCTCAGCCAGTGGAAGGTGGAATGAGATGAGCTTTAAAGCCCCTGGAGACCCAAAGATGACTCCATGAGATTGAGGAACTGAAGAGTTAAGTAGGTCCACCCTGCAGAAGCAGCTCACTGGCTGAAGACACTTCACAAGGGGATGGCAGAGAAAGGAGACCGGGACATAGAGAAGAGGTACATGGCAGAGTCCAGTGAGGACCTTCCACTGAGCCCTCTGAGATCCTCAGTAAGCAATGGACAGACCCTGGACTTGCAGCAGCCACTTCCAACTTAGGAACCACAGCCAGCATTCCCAGAGTGCTGGTGCCCAAACCCTGCCAGGGTGGGACTCTGCAGGGCTTGGTTTAACCTCCCAGCTGGAACAGGCACATCCCTGAGGTGGGATGGGGGTGGCTGTGGCTCAGTTCCAGCCCAGGGAATCTCCCCAGCCAGCACTTCACAAACAGGGGCAGATACAACGCTGGAAGCCCACTGTGTGTTCTCAAGTCCAATGAAACCCCAAGACTCTCTGCTCCTCAAAAAGCTCAGATTATTCCTCACCTTCCCAACCATCTCTGAGAAATTCCAGGACACTCTGAAGACAGTGTTGGTAGCATTTCTCCCAACCCTTGTCCCAACACTCCTGCAAGGGCATGTTCACCTTACACAAATTTTTCTATTCTCATCCCTGCTGGCCCATCCAAACTAACACAAGAGAAATCCCAGACTCAACATTCCCACCAATTACATACTGGGAGATGAAGACAGGCAATTCTTGGAGCTTCTTCACCTTCTTTATTAGTCCTGGCCACAGGTAAGTTGTGTGTTCCTTCTCCTGACTCAGTTACCAGCTGGATCTCTCCCCTCCTGACCAACCTGGATTTCTCCCATCCCTGATGGCATCCACTGATCCCATCCCCATGCTCTTTCCTTGCTCTTCTGGCTTTATTTTCCTTCTCTGCTGAGCACCCCTCACCTTCAGAGGACTGGATATTACAAAATCACTGCTGCCTCCTGAACACTCGATGGTCTTGCCTCTGGAAATGTTTCCAGCATTCCCATGTGCTGCTGTCCTTTCCCAGATCCCAGTGAATTTATATTGAAGACAACCCGTGAGCAGATACACAGTGGTCAGCAGGAGAGCTGCCCTTAAGTTTCTTGCAGGCATGAGGAACACACCCTTTGAAGTTGATAACTGTTCAAAGAGGGTTTAGATAAAACCAGGAACATTCCAGTTCTAAATCCACACAGCCAAGAGGAAGCTTCCCCTTCCAGGGTCAATCACTGCCACCCCTTCTGCTGTCAGAGAATCATGGAATCACTAAGTCTGGAAAAGCCCTCCAAGATCATTGAGTCCAACCATTCCCCCAGCACTGCCATGTTTACCCTAAACCCTGTTCCCAGGTGCCACATCCACACTTGTTTTTGAATACTTCAAGGGATGGGGACTCCACCACTGTCCTGCACAGCTTGTGCCAATACTTGAACACATTTCTATGAACTATTTTCCCAATATCCAACCTTGAACCTCCCCTGGCACATCCTGAGGCTGTTTCCTCATCCTCTCCCTTGCTCCCTGAGAGCAAACCCCAATCATTCCTGCCTGTCCCCTCCTGTCAGGGAGTTGTACAGAGCCACAAAGTCCCCCTTGAGCCTCCTTTTCTCCAGGTGAAGCCCCTTTTCCAGCTCCCTCAGCTGCTCCTGTGCTCCAAACCCTTCCTTCCCTTCCAGGACACCACCCCCCCCTCAGTGCCCACTCCCCTTCTCCAACCCTGGATCCATCCCCTGTGGTCTGTGCCAAATGTGGCCTTGCCTTTGTTTACAGAGCTCTGCAGTGACCCTTGAGCCTTGTTTGGTGAGAGTTGCCCAAACCCTGCCTTGAAAACTTTCTGGAAATGGAATATGAAGCAAAGCAACCTTCAAATACCTGGGATGGAAGGAAAACATTTGTAAAGATGCTTTAGGGATGCTGCTGCAGCACCTAAAATGTAGGAATGTGGGATCTCTCCCAGGATGTCTCCTGGCACAAGAGTTGCTTCCCCAAAGTTGCTGTCACCTCATTTTCCTTTTTGCTACCCTGGTTTCACCATCCACTCTCAACACCAGAGATTCCCCACTCCAGTCATAAAACCAGCACATCCTGCCTGTGAAGCCCCATTCCTTCCTCCTGCCATTCTCAAAGAAAATTCAAAGAGGGAGATTCAAGGAATTCTTTATATACAGAGACCTTCACCATTTCTCATCCTCCCAGTTCTCCCAGCCCACGGAACAGAAGCTTCTTTCCTCCTTTAGACACCAGGACAAATATCCTTTGGGATGGTTTCACTTCCATGTATTTCTCTTTTACAAAGCTGCAACAGCCACGGCTGAGCTGTATAGAAGTGACAGAGTGTTGGACAGCCCTCCTGAGTGCTCTGTGGGGTTGGTTTATCTACCTGGACAGGCACTGCTCCAGTCCTGCTCCCTCTGCAGCACCATTCCCTTATCTCCTCCCAGCTGCTCCTCAGCCTTTTCTCTCTATAAAGGCCGTGTGCTGGCCCTGCAGGTAACTCACAATCTTCTCCTCTATTTCCATGCCTTGTGCTATTTCCTCGTCAGACAGGGATAAGGGAGTCTGTGAGTCCCTGGTGACAATGATGACAGAGGTTCTCCGGGATTCCAGGACATTGGCCACCACCACCTGGTGCCGGTATTTCTCCAGAGCCTGACGAGATTTTTCCAGGAGGATCTGGGGATTTGTCTCCAGTTTGAAGGAAATCACAAAGGCTTCAGGAGCCCACTCTCTGACCAGGGGTGACAGCATTTTTGGCACCATCTTCATTGTGATCTGCAGTGGGGAAAGATAAAAAGAAAAAAAATCAATAAAAACATTACAGGGAGTTTTAATAAGAGATGGGATGGGAAAGAGGGAAAATCCAGCTTTGTTTCATATTCCATTTGCACCAGGAAGTTTTTCAAGGCAGTGTTTGAGCAGCTCTCACCAAACAAGATTCAAATGACACTAAATTGAAATTAAATGATCCATGTGGTGCTCACAGTCAAGGGGTTCTGAGGCCAGGCCACAGGAACTCTGCATTGCCAGAGCTAACCACACTGGGGGAATATAAACATGAGGAGAGAAGATTAAAAACAGCCTTATAACTGCATAAATCTAAGTGTTCACCTCTCCAGAGTTTGGGTGGTTTATCCCATCTTCACCTTTCCTTCTATCAACTCCTTAACATGCATGAGGCATAAAAGTGCTAAAGCATGGAGAAAAACAGTAGGAGACTGTGTTCTCCAGCTTCCCAACCTCTGGATCCATCACTGGGAATCAGGCCAGGTCTCATTTTTCCAATGCTAACATTAAAGAATGACGCCCAGCAACTTCTCAGAAAGTAATTAATTTTAAAAAATTGGTATTTGTTATATAAAGACTTCCAGAGCCACCTGCTCCCATTGCTGAGAGGGACCTCAGTGCTGCAGTGTTGTTCTGTCATTCGTACAAGCAAGATGGATCCCAGAGTCATGGAATGGCTTGGGGTTGGGAGGGACCTGAAATCCCATCTCATTCCAGCCCCTGCCATGGGCAGGGACACCTTCCACCACCCCAGGCTGCTCCAAGCCCTGTCCAACCTGGACCTGGACACCCCCACGGATGGGGCAGCCACAGCTTCTCTGGACACCCTGTGCCAGGGCCTCACCACCCTCACAGGGAAGAATTTCTTCCCAATATCCAATCTAAATCCATTCAGTCAGTATGAAACCATTCACCCCTAGTTGTAGCACTCCAGGCCATTCTCCAAAGCCTCTCTCCAGACAAAATACAACTCAAGTACTCCAGCAACTATTCTTGGAGCACTTCAGTTCTCTGAGACCCACCCTCTCCTCACATCCATGGAAGCATGGGCAACTTTAAAGGACAAAGCCAAAAAAGCAGGAGGAACCTCAGGGGGCCCTCTTCATGTGCCACACCACAACTGCAGACATGTTGAAGCTGCTCCATATCAGACAGAGCAGCACTGACCTCCCTGCAGATAACCCATGGGACCCCTCACCCCTTCATCCCACCTAAAAATAAACCCAGATCAAAGGAGAGCAGGGCTGATCCTGCCCTGCCCTCTTATCTGGGCCCCTCAGTGCAAGATAAGAATAAAACAATGCAGCTCCAGGATTTCCACGGGGTTCTGTTCCTGTGGGATCTCACCCTCCCATTCCCTCTGACAACACACACGAGCTGCTGCTTTGCAGCTTTCCCAGGTTTTCTCCACAGCCAGTTCTCAGGAGAAGGACCCTGGGAGCAAGGAGGGGATGGCTGAGGGGGGTGGCAGAGGGGACCATGCCCAGGGGAGGACTCACCTGCAAGGGCCCCTCCGAGGACTGGATCTTGTGCTCCGGCATCTCGGAGACCGGGATGTAGAAATCCGACACGGCGGCTGCCAGGTAGAACATGACACTGGAGCCTGTGGGAACACAACTGCTCAGCTGCTGTCCCCCACTGCCATGGCCTGTCCCTGTCACCCCGGAGCCAGCTGAGCTGCCACCCACACACACACACCAGCAGAGCCCAGGGATCCCATCAGGGATCATCCCAGCACAATCCTGAGCAGGGCAGCACTGACCCCCACCCTGGGGTCTGTCTCGTCCTCTCCTCCCAAGCCCCAACAGCCTCCAGGGACAGCCCATACCCTAACATTGCCCTCAAGCAAGAAGGTCCCCTTGTCCCCTCACACCAGAGCCCCACAGGTCCCAGGATCACCTCATACCTGAGCCCTGAGGCCACCATGAGAAGGTTGTATCATCCATCCCATGCCAAGAACCCCTCGACCTTTCTCGCATAACCATCACACCCCCTTGCTCCTGGTCTGTCTGTCCCCTCACACTGGAGACCCCCATGAGAGCCTCATCCTTTTTCATCCTCAACCTTCACACAGGACCATCCTGTCCCCTCACACTGGAGACCTCCATGAGGGTCTCATCCTTCCTCATCCTCAACCTTCACACAGGACCATCCTGCTCCCTCACACTTGAGACCCCCATGAGAGCCTGATGCTTCCTCATGCTCAACTTCACACAGGACCATCCTGTCCCCATCACACTGGAGACCCCCATGAGGGTCTCATCCTTCCTCACCCTTCCTCACCCTCAGCCTTCACACAGGACCATCCTGTCCCCTCACACTGGAGACCCCCATGAGAGCCTCAACCTTCATCCTCAAAGTTCGCAGAGGATCATCCTGCTCCCTCACACTTGAGACCCCCATGAGAGCCTCACCCTTCCTCACCCTCAGCCTTCACACAGGACCACCCTTCTCCCTCACACTGGAGACCCCCATGAGAGCCTCAGCCTTCACACAGGACCATCCTGTCCCCTCACAGTAGAGACATCCACGAGAGATTCATCCTTCCTCATCCTCAACCTTCACACAGGACCACCCTGCTCCCTCACACTGAAGACCCCCATGAGAGCCTCATCCCTTTTCATCCTCAGCCTTCACACAGGACCATCCTGTCCCCTCACACTGGAGACCCCCATGAAAGTCTCAACCTTCATCCTCAAAGCTCGCAGAGGATCATCCTGCTCCCTCACACTTGAGACCCCCATGAGAGCCTCATCCTTCATCCTCTACCTTGACACAGGACCATCCTGTACCCTCACACTGGAGACCCCCTTGACAGCCTCACCCTTCCTCACCCTCAGCCTTCACACAGGACCATCCTGTCCCCTCACACTGGAGACCCCCATGAGAGCCTCACCCTTCCTCATGCTCAACTTCACACAGGACCATCCTGCCCCCTCACACTGGAGACCTCCATGAGGGTCTCATCCTTCCCCACCCTTCCTCACCCTCAGCCTTCACACGGGACCATCCCGTCCCCTCACACTGGACACACCCCCGGGGGGCTCCATCCCCCCCGTCCCCTCACGGCCGGGCCCCGCCGTACCGAGGGGCGCCAGGGCTCTGGCGGCCGCGCGCAGCAGCGCCAGGTACTCGCCCAGCGCGGTGAACTCGATGGCGAGCAGCGCGCCCGCCTCGGCGGCGCGGCGGTACTCGCGGAGCGCGGGCAGCAGCGCGGGCAGCGCGGCGGGGGCGGCGGCCACGCCGGGCGGCGGGCCCGGCGTGAGGCGGAGCGCGTCGAGCAGCGCGGGCCCGTGCGGCGGCAGGGCGCGGGCCCAGGGGAAGGCGGAGCGGGCGCGGTGCAGGAAGCACACGGCGTAGCCCGCCCGCACCAGCCGCTCGGCCGAGGCGGCCCCGCGCCGGCCGCTGCTGAAGTTCTCCAGGAAGCGCACGGCGCGCGCCTCCAGCGGCACCTGCGTCCCGCCCGAGGTCACCAGCGCCACGCGCCGCCCGCGGGCCGCCTGCTCCGCCGCCCAGGCCCGCACCCGGCCCTCGGTCTCCGCCGCAGCCGCGTCCTCGCTGTCCTTCTCCTCCTCCTTCTCCTCCTCCTTCGCCGCCGCCATGGCCGGGACGGAAATCACGGGGGCCGGCCGCCCGGTTAGCGGAAGGGTTGCCGCGGTAACGGAACGCCCGCGCCCGCCGGAAGTGACGGCGCCCGGCCATGGCGGCGGCCCCGCGCTGCGAGCTGTGCCGGGCCCGAGCGGCCCCGCTGCGCTGCCCCGGCTGCCGCCTCACCCGCTACTGGTGAGGGATTGCCCCCAGGGTGAGGCGCCCGGCACAGGCAGAAAGCTCAGGGTAAAGTCAGGATGAGGCCCAGAAGGAGGAGGCAGAACAGACTTAGCGAGGCTTGTCCCACTAAAAAGCTCACAACACGAGGCCTAGGGTGAAGCACAGGGCATGGGAAGAAGGCCCAGGAAGCAGGAACCAGACACAGGATGAGGATTAGGACGCGTGGAGAACGCCCAGGAGGAAACGTAGGAGGCAGCAACAGGCCCACAACAAGGACAGAGAGACAGGGACAAAGCCTGAGGTGCGGTCTGGGACACAAGCAAGAGGCAGGGATTATCCCTGGGATGAGGCTCAGTACACACAGCCAAGCCTCACAAAGCTCGGCACACAGGGATGAGACCTGGGACAAAGCTCAGCAGGCAGGGATGGGCTCGGGAGGCAGCGACCAGACCCAGGATGGAGCCTGGAGAGGGCCCAGGCTGGAGCTGAGGCAGCAGGAACTGGAGCAGGCACTCGCCTGGAATGCTCCTGCTGCCTTCCAGCAGCTCCTGCATCAGGCAGGGAGCAGAGCTCTGGGAGCTCTGGAGCATCACACCAACATCCCTCACACACCCTCAGAGCAGTCACTGAGTTCCAGATCATTTCCACAGTGACCTGGGATGGGTTGGTTTGTGGTTTTTGTTTTTCCAGTGTTGGAATCCAGGGATTTGTCCAAACTTAGCCATATCAGGAGTTCAGGGAGTGATTTAAATAAGGATTTTAGCACAGAGAACTGTAGGGCAGGACAGTGCTGTGAAATGGAGACATTTGGAAATATCATTTATTGAGTACCCTGTAGGTAGTCCATGGGCTCTGGGTAATTATTGTGGAGAAAGTCCTGAAAAACAACAGGGAATAAGCTTCCCTTACATGATATCCCAGTAAATACCAGTATCTTTCTCCCCTCCTTTTGCCAGTGATGTCTCTCACCAGACAACCGACTGGATCAGCATCCACAGCCATATCTGCCACCTGCTCATCCCAGTCCTTGGGCCCCAGCCCTGTTTCCATTCCGAAAAAGACAGAAAACATGGCAAGGAGCAGCTGCTGAGGAGGCAGGTGGGTGCAGGAGGAACAAGCATGACTTCAAAGTGCTTCCAGGGAAGGAATTCCAGCTTCTCTCCGTGCCCTGGCTGTACATGGTGGGACACACCAGGGGCAGACTGGGCTCACCTGGAATTTTCAGCCACACAGGAGTCTCCAAAGCAGCCTTTGCTCTCACTGCCCAATCCCTCTAAAATAGAAAGGAATTTCTTGCCTAAAACTGAACAAGGTTTTTGACTTCACAGGATCCTCCCCTTTAGAATCCTTCCCTCTGGGTCCTCCCAAGGAAGAGGGTGACACCTCCTTGGTTGATTCGGGACTTGGTTGCAGAGGTTTGGGGGTTGTTTTTTTTTTCAACAAAACCTCAAAAATAAGGGGAGTAGGAGCAGCCTCTCTGTCATTCCTGAGCCTCCAGCCTTTTCCACAGTGTTTACTTCATGTCCCAAGCTTCCTCAGGCAGCAGCAATCCTGGATTTCCCACCTTGCCAGTGGGTTGGTCCATCGGCTTGGCTAGTCTGGGATCCAGCTGAGATTTGCTTTGTCCAGGCTGTTTGATGGGAGGGTATCCCCTTTCCCAGAGCAAAGGGGCAAACAAACCAAGTCCCCTCCCTTTGTTTTCCTAGCCACCTTGGAACACCATTTCCCACTAAGTGCAGCCTTTTTTCTCCATCAGGCTTCAGGTACATGCAGATGTGCAGCTCCTTTCCAGCCCCAGTGGTTTGCAACTCCTTCTCTTTCTGTTTATGGAGTGGCAGGAGCTGCTGTTCTACATTGTTGCTAAAATAACCTGCCCAACTGCATCTGCTCCTGAAAATTCTCCCTATGGAAATTAATTTTCCCTCTCTAAGAACCCCCAGACACAGAACAGTAGGGCAGCACACAGTGGGTTTGGAGCAATCCAATGGTGCCACTGAGGAGAACATCCCTAATCTTTTGAATTTTACATGAATTATTATTTCTAAGGTGTTTCTGGCCCAGCTCTGGGGCTTTGGGGACCAGCTCATTGCTGTCACCTTCCTTGAGAGCTTCTAGAAAGATGAAGTCCAAAGGCAAAAGTCCTGTTTGGTGAGAGCTCATGACAGGCTTTAGGCAGCAGATTCCTTTTGGTTTTACAGGAACTGGGCCATGACATCACAGGCTGGTTTGGAAACTCCTGTCTGGCTGAAAATCCCAGGTGAGACTGTTGAGCAAAGTCCACAGAAGGTGTGTCAGGCCAGTGTGTCCCAAAGGGAAAATGCAAAACTTCCTTAATTCCAGGTTCTGTTTAAGCTGTTCTTTATAAAACCTGCAAGGAAGGTTAAAATGGGTGTCAGGGGGGTGTGGCAGGATTTTGCATCCAGAAGTGCTTGAAGCTGTTCCAAGAAACTCCCCTGCTATTGAACACTGATGTTGACACTGATTACATCACTGACTTTATTGCAACTAAAATTATCCCCATACATTCCAACAGGCCATGTGGCTGCCAGCTGAGGGAAGTGCTCCTTCATTAGCTGGAAGTTAATCTCCTGGTTTAATTAGGTGAAGGGAAGGACAGCAGGAAGATGGGGCTGGTGGAGAGAAAGTCATTCTTTATTGGGGTTCACGCTGGGTTAGCAAACAGCAGCATGGAGCTGGAGCCTGGGCTGGGAATGGCTCCATGGGAAAGGCAGGGAGAGAAGACTCTGGGGTTTTCTGAAGTAGAGATTTTTATAAGCTCCTTAACAACCATTAACATCATCTGTTCTTTGACCTTTGTCTCCAGCCTATTTAAATAAAATCCATTTTGAGAATGGTCTGTGCTGGGACACTTTGTTTTCCTTCTCTCCAAAAAAGGAGGGAGACAGTGGAAATCCCTCAGTTACCCGCTGGCTTTCCCAGCAAGAGGGAAAGTTCCTTCATGTCCAGCAGGATTTGAAGCAGCCAAGTTGGGTCTGGGCTGGCTCAGAAGTGTTGGGAGAGGGGAAGGATATTTAGTGCCTTGTCTCACTGGCTGCATCACATTCCTACTCCAGATCCAACAAAAGTGCTTAAAAAGTTTTTCCCTGTGAGGATGGGGAGGCCCTGGACTGGTTGCCCAGTGCAGCTGTGGCTGCCCCTGGATCCCTGGAAGTGTCTGAGGCCAGGTTGGACAGGGCTTGGCAACCTGGGATAATGGAAGGTGTCCCTGCTTATGGCAGGGGCCAGAATGAGATGACCCTTAGGCTTCCTTCAACCCAAACCAGTCTGGGATTCTATGCAAAAAAGGCCTTTGGAGTCGAGGGAAAAGCTCTGCAGTCTCATGATAACTAGAGAAAAAACCTGCCCAAAGCTTGCCTTGGGTTTGCTGCTTTTTGAACATTTCTGCTGTACTTCACCCACTCCTGCCCTGTGTTTGTTTAGAAAACACAGAGCTCCAGCATCAGTCAGGACACAGGGAAACCTGGGCACATCCAAATGCCCTGTGGCTCAAGGAGCAAGGAGCTGGGAGCCAGGAGGTTTTATGAGGTTCATTCCTTGTCTGTGCTCCAAAGCTTTGTTGATAGAAATCTGCTTCTGTCAACATAGCCAGGGGGGTGCCTGCAGACAGCACCTCCAAACCGACAGAACTCCAAGTTTCTGTTTGGAGAAAAGCCTCACCTGCCTGCGTGATGTCAGCTCCCCACAGCTCCTGGGCATGGGAAAGATCCAGCCCAGCCCTGCTCTGGCTGCAGGTTCAGCTCCAGCTCACTGGAGCCTTCCCTCTTCTTGAAATCCTCATTTCTTCAGACACACCACAGATTTTGGTCCTGAGAGTGAATAAAGGATGTGGCACTGAGCCCTGAGTGTGTTCCCAACCCCCTGCTCCCACCAGGAGCACAGCTGGGGTCCTCAGCCCCCTCAAACCCCAAAAATTGTGTGGGGGCATCTTCAGAGAAACCTCAAATTGCAACACACATGGAGAGAGCCCAAAGCAACAAGGCCAGGGGCTAGGGGGAAACCAAGGCAGGGCCAAAGAAAACCACCCAGGACTGCTCAGGGCCAAAGGGAACTATCCTCCAAGGCTTGGAACTGTGGTTGGAAATATTCACTGCTCCAGGGCTCCTCTTGCCTCCTGCCCTTCCTTCTCCTCCTGGAAGCTGTGCCAGAGTCCAACCCCCAGCTTTGTCCTCGCTGCAGATGTTTCAGGCCATGGGAAGCAGTGATGATACCATTGACAAGGAGTAAAAAAGGAATGATCCCAATCTCCAGCACCTCCCAGATGCCAATCTGGGCAATGCCCACACACTAGGGCCTGCCCTGTTTGCACCAGATTGGCACAGACAGAAATGCCAGCTAAGAAATACCAGCTTTTCCTGCTGCTGTCCCAAGCATGTGCTGGTTTTCTCCTGGGCACCACCTGCTCCCTGGACACAGTTTGTGTTTCACAGAATCCCAAACTGGTTTGGCATGGAAGAGACCTTAAAGTCCATTTCATTCCACCCCTTGCCAAGGGCAGGGACACCTTCCACTATCCCAGGCTGCTCCAAGCCCCATCCAACCTTGGACACTTCCAGGGATGCTACAGCTTCTCTGGAAAACCTGCCTTTCCCCTCTCCATATTCAGGTAGCTCAGGAATGGGTGCTGTGGTTTTTTCGCTCTTGGCTCTCCTCAATGGAGCAGGGGCTGTTGCTCTGGGCTGTGCTCTTCAGTGATCTCATTTGCCCAAAAATGTGTCTCTTTACCTCAGCTACAGTGATTCCCAGGCAGCTTTCCTGCTGCACCACTGCTAGGAAAAGCTGATGGAGAAGTGTTAGTAGCTGGCTGGATGGGGCTCTGAGCAACCTGGTCTAGTGGAACGTGCCCCTTTCCATGACAGGGGGTGGAAAAGATGAGCTTTAAGGCCCCCTCCCAACCCAAACCTTTCTGGAATTCTGTCATTCCACAAAGATCCTGGCATTTTATCCTTGGCATTCCTGTAAGGGCACAGTATGCAGAGCTCCTGGCAGGGAGCAGGAATTGGGATGGAGATCTGTTTGTGGAGCTGGGGATTACATCAGCTGCTGCTAACATTGGAGAGGCCAAATGGTGTGGACTGGTAAGAACAGCAAAAGGCAGGGAGCAATGATATATGGATAAGTACAGGATAAGTTATGGATTCTGACAAACCCAAACACTGCAGAAGCTGCTGCACCACCAGCCCCGGCTGGGGATGGATTTGCTGAGTGTAATACATTCTGATTTTGACCAGTTTTCAGTCTGCACACAAAATCCCAGTGCAGGACCAGCCAGGAGAGGGTGGGATGAAGCTGCAGTTCCCTGTAGGAGCTCTCTCCTCACTCCCTGGCCGTGTCTCCAGCAGCTG
This sequence comes from Lonchura striata, assembly GCF_050655825.1. Lineage (NCBI taxonomy): Eukaryota > Metazoa > Chordata > Aves > Passeriformes > Estrildidae > Lonchura > Lonchura striata. Next base: position 6,825,996 of record NC_140723.1, read on the forward strand.
GAGCTGTGCCATGCTGGCACCACGGGGCTTGGCTGGCTCTGAGTCACACCGGAGCCCCTGGCTCTAATCTCCTTTCTGGTCTTGTGATGATCATTTTCTGTGCTTCACAGCTTTTATTGCTGCAGCCTTATGAGACCTTGTCAGGAGGCGTAAAGGATTCTTCGTCCAGGAAGACAACACATGACCTCCAAAGCCGTTCCTACTCAAAGCAGGAATGGAGCCAGACTCTAATACATTCTAATATGACAGCTTTAATGTCTGTCTATTAATTACAGCCACAAACTACATTACAATTGCTGCTTTATAATTTGAAAACCTAATTTTAAAAAGAGCCTGTGCATCTGTAACCACTTGGTCTAGTGAAAAGTGTCCCATGGCAGGGGATGTGATGAGATGGGTTTTAAGGTCTCTCCAACCCAAATTGGAGAGTGGGGTTCTGTGATTTCCTTTCTCCCTGTCTTTCCTCACTCTGCCCCTGCTCTGTTTCCCTGCAGGAATCTCTGATTGCCGTGGCGTTGAGCACAGCCCAGGGGTTTGTGTGGTCAGGGCAGCCCCTGGAAGCAATTCCTGCAGCACTGCAGGCGCTGCGCTTCAGCTCCCGAGTGTTCGGCTCTGGCTCCACACAGCTCGTGCCCATTTATCTGCTCCTGGCCGAGGCCTCCACGGGTGAGCATTGTCAACATGGGAATGCTGGCAAGGGCAAGGCCTCCCAGCTCAGGTTTCTGGTTTCCTTTTGCCATTTATCTGGAAAGGAGCAGTTCTGGCCCCTGCTCTGCCTCAAGGGCATTGCAGGGATTTGAGCCGTCCCACACACACACACCCCCCTCACACCCCTTTTCTGTGGCTCTGGGGAAACAAATCTCTCAGCGCTCAGGAGATCGATGAAATCAAATGAAATGTTTTCTTCCTCTACACCAATTCCCACAGGAGAAGCTGTATGAAAGTCTATTCTTTACCTCCATGGCCTTGGATGACTCTCCAAAGCATTAAATTCCAGAGGGTGGTTAGTTGTGCTCTTATCTCGGGGAACCAGCAAACATTTCAGAGGCCATTGCACCCAAAGAACTCCTGGTTCATTCACAAATCTTGCTCTGCCTGAGCAGATCTTTTTCTCATTGTGTGCTTTGGAAAACATGGCAAATGAGGGCATGGGAGCTGCTCTCCGTGCAAGAGAGATCCCTGTAAATCACTTTCATTCCAGGAGTGCACACAATGCTCCGCTGGCACAACGGAGCTGGCTCAGGGGTTGTCGTAAATGGTGTGGTGAGAGCAGGGGGAAAAAATACTGTGAGTAATTCCAGTGTGATAAGGTGAGAGTCATCAGTGCCTGCCTGCAGTGAACCTATTTAGGCTACGTGTTCCAGAGAGATTGTGTGCAACGTATCCAATGCCATGGAGCCCAGCTTTCCATGGGCTGGGAAAGTTGAGAATGTTCACCTGGAAAAGAGAAGGCTCCAGGGAGACCTCAGAGCCCCTTTCAGTGCCTAAAGAGACTCCCAAGAGAGCTGGAGAGGGACTTTGGACAAGGGTCTGGAGTGCCAGGACAAGGGGGAATGGCTTCACTGCCAGAGGTCAGGGTCAGATGGGATATTGGGAAGAAATCCTTCCCTGTGAGGATGGGGAGGCCCTGGCACAGTTTCCCCAGAGCAGCTGTGGCTGCCCCATCCCTGGAAGTGTCCAAGGCCCGGTTAGATGGGGCTTGGAGCAACCTGGGATAGTGGAAGGTGTCCCTGCTTATGGCAGGGGCTGGAACTAGATGAGCTTGAAGGTCCCCTCCAATCCAAATAAGTCTGGAATTCTGTGATTTCTGGCTCCTTTTGGAGCTCTCTACACATTCACCTGTCTGTAAATGAGTCTTTAGACACCTGGGTAACTCAGAAGCACTTGGGAAAGAAGTGGGGAATCCCCAAAATGCATGTCCATTGCATATCAAGCTACCCCAAAGGGACAGCTAGTAATATTCTCTGATTTTCCAGATTAAAAAATGCTCCTTATCTTCCTGATTTCCCTGATTATCCCTACATGTCATTTCAGGTGCTGGCCGTCTCCGCCAGGCAGCCAAATATCTCTCCCAAGCCCAGTGGATCGTCCTCCAAACCCCAGACTGCAGTGCTGCTCTTCAGTCTAAGTTACACCGTGGGCTGGGGCTTTTCTCTGTTGCTGAAGGAAACCTGGACCAGGCTTTGTATCACCTGGCCAATGATGTAAGTCCTTTGGAATACAGGAACAAGGAACACTTCCCTTGTAATTCCTTCTCTCCTCCCAGATCAATATGGAAATGCCAAGAGGCAGATTTGGGATCTTGAGGGGGTTCACATCACCCAAATTGGATAGATCTGAGACACATGTGGATCCATGTGTGAGCTAAAGATGTGTTTTGCCAGTTATCCCTATTCCCGTGAAGTGACAGAGAATTCTGGAATCACTACAGCTGGAAAAGCCCTCCATGATCACCAAGTCAAACCATTCTCCCAGCACTGCCAGCTCCACCACTAACCCATGTCATGTCTCCAGGTGCCACTTTTTGAACACTTCCAGAGATGGTGACTCTACCACTGCCCTGTGCAGCCTCCTCCAATGCCTGACTATACCTTCCATGAAGGATTTTTCCCAGTATCTAACCTAATCTCCCCTGGCACAGCTTGAGGCCATTCCCTCTTGTCCTGTCCCTGTTCCCTGGGAGCAGAGCCCGACCCCCTCCTGGCTGTCCCTCCTGTCAGGAGCTGTGCAGAGCCACAAGGTCCCCCCTGAGCCTCCTTTTCTCCAGGCTGAGCCTCCCTCAGACACTCCTCATATATTCCTCACATTCCTTGTCTTGATGGCTTCTCCCTATAAATTTCTCTATCAGCTTCATTTCAGTGCCGAGATGCCCAGACATTCCTGCCCCAAGCTGATGGATTTGCCTTTTTTCCAGAGATAATTTACATTTTGGCTGTTATTTCACTCAGTACTTTCCCAGCCCTGTCACCCATTATTTAATTAATGCTTTATTTCCCTATTTCAGTATCTGGTTCAATGATTTTTCTCCAATTCCACATCTTCAGCCATGAAAATAGTTTGGCCATTGCCACCCGTGTTCCTGTGGATGCTTTGCCTGTCATTTGATCCTCCAAAGCCAGATGAACTTCTCCACATCCTATTTCTGTCCCATGTAGACTAAATTTATCCAGTGCTGAGTGATGTATATCCACTCCTGTGGAATTTGATAGTGGCTTTGTGTGGGTGTAAATGATGACATAAAGGGAGAAGAGTTAGACCTTTTCTATTTAACACACAACCATGTCTCTGCTTAGTCTAGAAGCCCTTTGGGCATTTGAGAATCCCACAAAAGAATCTCTCAAGAGTCTTTGGAGATTTCCAAAATCCCTCCCTCCTGCCTTTTTTTTTTTTTTTTTTTTTTTTAAGATTCCCTAAATGTGATGCCTGAAAGGGCACCAGGTAAGAAGTTTTTAACTCTTAGCAAGTTCAGGACCTGCCTGGACTTTGGCTGCATGTCTGGGATCGGCTGAGAGTCACACACCAGCTCAGAATAGCTGGAATTCTACACTGCCTTCACTGCTCCTCTGGGGGAAGAACAGGCTTGTCCGGGGGCTGGGAAAGCAGCAGGATGAGTTTTGGGAGAGCAGCAGGATGAGTTTTGGGAGAGCAGCAGGATGGGCTTTGGGAGAGCAGCAGGATGAGTTTTGGGAGAGCAGCAGGATGAGTTTTGGGAGAGCAGCAGGATGAGTTTTGGGAGAGCAGCAGGATGGGCTTTGGGAGAGCAGCAGGATGGGCTTTGGGAGAGCAGCAGGATGGGCTTTGGGAGAGCAGCAGGATGAGTTTTGGGAGAGCAGCAGGATGGGTCTTGGGAGAGCAGCAGGGTGGGCTTTGGGAGAGCAGCAGGATGGGCTTTGGGAGAGCAGCAGGATGAGTTTTGGGAGAGCAGCAGGATGAGCTTTGGGAGAGCAGAAGGATGGGGTTTGGGCAGCAGGATGGGCTTTGGGAGAACAGCAGGATGAGTTTTGGGAGAGCAGCAGGGTGGGCTTTGGGAGAGCAGCAGGATGGGCTTTGGGAGAGCAGCAGGATGGGTTTTGGGAGAGCAGCAGGATGAGCTTTGGGAGAGCAGCAGGATGGGGTTTGGGCAGCAGGATGGGCTTTAGGAGAGCAGCAGGGTAGGTTTTGGGAGAGCAGCAGGATGAGCTTTGGGAGAGCAGCAGGATGAGCTTTGGGAGAGCAGCAGGATGGGCTTTGGGAGAGCAGCAGGATGGGGTTTGGGCAGCAGGATGGGCTTTAGGAGATCAGCAGGGTAGGTTTTGGGAGAACAGCAGGATGACTTTTGGGAGAGCAGCAGGGTGGGCTTTGGGAGAGCAGCAGGATGAGCTTTGGGAAAGCAGCAGGATGGGCTTTGGGAGAGCAGCAGGATGAGTTTTGGGAGAGGTGGATGGATGGGTGGCACAGGGGGAGGGGGAGAGGTGGGAAATCTGCCCTGGACTTCATAGCATGAACCAAGCAGGTGCCTCTGCCCCAGCTAGGGGGGATTTAGGGTGTTGCATTCCCACAGATCAACCCCAAAATTCAGCTTTTTAATACGTTCCTATGGATGAACTCTGTGAACTAGGTATATTCCTATGGATCCTATGGATAACCCCCAAAATACAATTCTTTAGTACCTCATTCCCATGGATAACCACAAAATATAGAGGTTTTATACCTTATTCCTTTACATAATCCCCAAAATACAGCTTAATACCTGATTCATATGGATAACCCCCAAAATACAGCTTGTTAGTGTCTCATCCCTATGGATAACAACCAGAGTTTTTAGCATGTCATTCCTTTACATAACTTCCAAAAAACAGCTTTTAAGCACCACATTTTCCAATCATTGTCAGGCATAGTTTACACATAAAAAAACCCCCCAGCATTTGCAATATTAATCCACAATGAAAACTTCCCAGGTTTGACATGAACATGAATCTTCTGGGGCTTATTTTGTATTTAATATTGATTTCAGGTTTACCTGGCAACTGCTGAGTTTGGACTAAATTCTGTTGAGGTCTCTGCAGGGTACTTCCACATGGCCAATATTTTCTTCCACCAGAATAAAATGGATGCAGCAAACTCACTCTATTCTGAGGTTGGTAGAACCAAAAATCATCCTCTGAGTTTTTCTCAGCTTTTTTGGATGCTCTTTCCAAGGTTTTTCCCTTTCCTTTCAATGGGTTGATGACCATACCGAGTGTCAGTGTTGCCTTTTAGGATCAGTCCCAGAAACCCTTTTTATACATAAATAAATATCTGAGTTAAAACCGTGAGGTATTAATCCTGTAATCAGTTCAAAATTCTTAATAAACTGTCTTCATTTTGAGCAGCCAAACCTTGTTAAAAAAACAGCTTTGCTGTTTTTGTCAAATTTCCTGTGCCAGGGGTTAGAATCCCACCAATACAGAGGGTCTCTGAGGGGTTTCTAAATCCAGGGAAAAGTGGGATACAAACAAGCAACCTAAAATTTATACTAGGAACCAGTAAAAAGTCACACTGATAAAAGATTTTCAGACTGGATTGCTCAAGCAATGAAAGTAATAATTATCAAATTGATTTAATAACTGAAGAAAATGAACTTTTTGTGGAAATAAGGTGCTGGGAGCTGCAAAATCCACCACCATTCCCATCCCAAACATCAACTCAGCTAGCTTTTGGTGAACATTTTGGTTAGATTTGTTGAAGTTAGGTGAAAATCCCTAACCAGCTGGAGAAGGGAGCGATTCCAGGTGGGGCTGTGTGGGAAAGGAGTGGGAACATCCAGCCCGGCTCAGTGACCCGCAGGCACGCGGAGGGGACGGGGCCGTGCAGGGACATTGTTTGGAGAACAAGCGAATACCAGGGGTTCACAGGAGTGAAATAATTCCCATGCTTCCTGCCAGGTGAGCAGCCTCTGGCATGGCTGGCTGCTGAGCTCCCTTCACAGGCACCAGCAAGTGCTCCAGGCCCAGGCAGAAGCATCACCATTCTCCGAGGAGGAGGAGGTCATCGAGGACAGGATGAGTAAGAGCTGCTGTTGCTCCAAAACCTTTGGGAAGTGGGGGGGTTAAAGACTCCCTGCACCCTACATGTTGTGTTGGCATTTCCAGAGGCTGAATTTAATGGCAGTGCCAAGTGTTCTGGATGTCACTGCTCGGCAGATTTTCACAAGCCGTTTCAGGGATGAGGGTGTTCCATGGAAACCCAGCTTTGCCCTTGCTGGTTGCATTCTCCATTTCACAGCTCCCTTAGAACTGACTGGAGCAAAGCAAAATTTGATTCATGGACTCATTTGGGTTTAAAACCATTAAGTCCAGCCATTCCTCCAGCACTGTCCTGTTCACCACTTACCCAATCCCAAATGCCACATCCACGTGCTTTTTGAACACTTCCAGGCAAGGTGATTCCACCATCTCCCGAGGCAGCCTGTTCCAATGCTTTACATGTATTTCCATGAAAAATTTCTTCCTAATATTCCAAGTAAACCTCCCCTGGTGCAATTTGACACTTGAACATTCTCATTCTCTGCAGCTTCTTCATCTCCCTTTAATAATGGATGTGACATCTCAGCTCACTTAGGTGCAGGTACAGCTGCCTCCTGGAGCAGCAGGACGTGATGGAATAGCCTGTACAGATAATTAGAGCACTCTTGGGAGAAAGGCTGGGGAGTCTCTCACTGGCACATAAAGGTGCAGAAAGCATCAGTGTGCCCCTGGTACTACCTCAGGCTTTCCTGAGACCAGACCAGACTCTGGTTCTTGGCTCCTTTCTACCATCTGTGCTAATAAGGACATTGTCAGGAAAGGGAATATAAAATTCTCTCCTTGAAATGTTCAAGGTCAGGGTGGACAGGGCTTGGAGCAATCTGGTCTAGTGGAAAGTGTCCCTGCCCATGACCAGGGATTGGAATGAGATGATCTTTAAGATCCCTTCCAAACCAAAGCAGTCTGGGATTCTGTGATTTTCAGAGAATCATTTCTGTAAATCCCATTTCCTGGCACTACCTCCATCAGGAGTTCTCAGAGTAGGAAGAGCACTAAGGCAGGGCTACAGGAGACCATCTTTGGTGTGACAGGAGTAGAAAAACAGTTATTTTCCTGCAGCTGTTGTGACTCCACATCCTCTCTGAAGGCTGATCAACACAAGCACTGAGTGGATGAAAGGAGTCCTGTTGATGGACATGGAATTTGCATGAAGCTGGGATCAGAGACACCCAGACTGGTTTGGATTGGAAGGACCTTGAAGTTCACCTAATTCCACCCCCTGCCAGGGGCAGGGACACCTTCCACTATCCCAGGCTGCTCCAAGCCCCATCCCTTGGACACTTCTAGGGAAGGGGCAGCCACAGCTTCTCTGGGCACCCTGTGCCAGGGCCTCCCCACCCTCAGACCATGTTGATGTTTGTAGCAGAAACACTTTGCTGCCTAGAAGAGCCAGCTGGGCAGTTTGGAATCTATTCTCTGGCATAAATCCATCCATCAGGATCATTTCTTTCTCCGTGCAGCCGAAGGCCAGCGTGAGGAAGGATCGCGGATGCTGCGCACGGTGCTGAAGGTCCGGGAGCAGGGACCACTGCAGCATCCTGGGGAAACAGCCCGAGTCCTGCATGCCCTGGCCATGATCCACTACCTGGGCCTGGATTTAGCCAAGGTAGGTTGTGGCTGAAAGGGTTCAGGAGAATTGGCCAGCTGCTCTGGGGACCATCCTATCTCCTGGTCCTCTTGTTCCTCCTGAGCCCACAGTGCTGGTGACCAAGAACAAAGAGCCTCATAGTGCTCAAAGCAAGGGCTTAGGTGGGATAGTGGGAGGGTGGGCAGGCCCTGGCACAGAGTGCCCAGAGAAGCTGTGGCTGCCCCATCCTTGGAAGTGTCCAAGGCTGGGTTGGATGGGGCTTGGAGCAGCCTGGTCTTGTAGAAGACCATCCTCCTGTCATGGGATATGAGATCAGCTTTAAAGTCCCTTGCAAGCCAAACTATTTCATGATTCTGTGACCTGCACTCTGTAAAGGCTGACAATCCTGGGGGATGTGTTTTGGTCTCTGCCATGCCAGCGGATCCTGCAGTTATCCACATTTTCTAGGCTCTTCCTTTATCTGGGATATCTTGGCAGTGTAGCTGCCTTTTGAGCTGAGCTCAGGGGTTACACAGAGCAAGATCTGTGTACCAGACAGATCTTGAACTCCCCTGAGTTCAAGGTTCAGTATATTTGGGTCTGTAATTCCAGTTTGGAATCTGCATTCCTGTGTCTTTATGGCTTAAAAATTCAGGTGACTAGTAACTTCTGTGCTTTACCAGAAGCACAAGAATTGATTTTCAGGAAGTGCTGAGCAGACACCATCTGGCAATCAGGCCCTTCTGTTTGGGATCAGAGCTCAAAACCCTGAGTTTCTTCAGCCTGGGTTTTGAGGAGTGAAAACACAGGTGGTGAAAAATACTGTTTTGAAATAGTAATGGTCTCTTCAGTGTATTATGGAAAGCCACAAGTTGGGAGTGTTTGGGAGACACAAACAAATTTCAATTTGTTGGAAAAATTAAAGTTTTATAATTTTGAGAGTATCTAATCCTTGGAAAAGCTACCAAGGGAAATTATTTAGTTCCTTATCAAGAGAAATGAAGGATTTAGTTCAGAGTCAGTACAGCTGGTTTTATTCCCTGACATGGCTTTGGGATTGTCCAGAGGAGCTGTGTTAGACAGGAGGTGATGTCCAGCACGGGGGGCTGGGGTCAGTAATCTCCTGTCTGCACCACTGGATCCTAAATATGGGATCTGCTAGCAGCTTTAGGCTCTCCTGTAAAGCAGCTTGTGCAGGTCACCTCAGAAAGAGAGCCTGGATCTGCTCCAGGCTGCTCCTGCACTGAGCCTCAGCAGGTATTCAACTATCCCGTGAGAAAAGCCAAATTCCTGGGTGTTTCTTCTGTCCCATTCCAGGCCCAGGAGGTGGGGATGAAAGCCTTCGACCTGGCCAAGCAGCTGCCCCAGCAAGACTCTCTAGAAACCATTGGTCACCTGCTGGAGCTGATTAATGCCCAGCTTTCCCACACCACATAAAGACTGGCTCTGCCAGACCCGGTTTGTTTGGCCAGGTTCTCTCTTATCCAGGTTCCTGGACACCACGAGCGTCACAAGCCCTTGGGCCTTCTGCTTGCTGCCTCTTTCCAAACTGTTTGGAAAATAAACATTTTGGTCTGAGTTAGTCTTCATCTGCTGCTCCACTTCTGTAACCTCTGAGAGAGTAACAGCACCAGGGTGAGAAACAAAAGCAGCACGAACACACTGAATAAATCATTTATTGGCCAGGTTGGGAATAAGCAAACAGCCTCTCACAGTCTCATGGTGGTTGTCCAGGAGCCAAGAGGAGCTCAGGTGTGTTTCTTACTGGCTTCCTGGCTTTGCTTTGCCATTTTGGTGAGGGAGATCCCATGGAGGGATAGGAGAGGGACACAGGGAAGGGCTAGGGTGGTGGGCAGGATCTAGCTAGGGGAGCTGCTCGGGCTTGACAAGGCATTGCAGCTCCCTGCAGAGCCCCTCCATCTCCAAAGCAATTTCCAGAAAATCCCAGCCTGGTTTGGAAAACCAGCTTGGTTTAGAGCTCATCCCACTTCACCTCTTGCCATGGACAGGGACACCTTCCACTATGGCAGGTGCTCAGATTTTTCTCTTTCTGCACAACTCATAGCTCTGGGCACTGAGAGACTCATTTGTTCCAATTCCACGGGCAGAAGTTTCATGGGAAGAACTTCTACCAAAGAAGGACCATGGGAGGCATGAGGGACTCTAAGCAAGCTTGAAAGAAAGGATGAAAAGACTCCAAGTTGGGATTCTAAGCTAAAGGAGATGCAGCTTCCTCCTGGCAGAGATCTGACATGCCCTTGGACCTGCCCCAGCTTCAGGAGGAGATGCCACCCCGGGGCCCATTCCCAGCCGGCTCCTGGCCTGGGGAGCAGCGAGACCCCTCGGGATGGAGTGACCCAGCTGGGGGAAGGGACAGGGACACCAGGGCAGGGCCAGACGCCAGAAGGCTCCAGAGGCCGTGGGGAGTGTGGGGAATGTGGGAATCATGGTGATCCCTCAGGCTGGGAAAGGGGAGAAGGGACTCGGCCTGGCCGCGCTGAGCCCTGAGCCCCGATTAAGGCTCCTTTACTGCAGGAGGATTTATGAGGGTGTTTAATTGCCTCGCCGAGTTGGGCTGGAGTCAAGTGCGCTTTGTGAACGCTTCGTCAAGCTGGGGCCTGAGCAATTAGCAGGGATTGCTGCTGCTGGGGAAGGGAAAACCGCAGGTTCAGCCACGTTCCATTGCAGAGGGTGGGATAAGGCTGCTCAGGGTGCACAGCTCAGGCCTGGGGAAGGGCTGGGAGACCTCGCAGCACTCTCGTGGGAGATGCTGCTGGACTCTCCACCTCATCAGGTGTGGAATAACCACCTCCATGGGGTGGGTGATGCTGGGAGGGGCTGGAACGATCACCGCCGAGGGGCAGGGGATGCTGAAGGGGCTGGAATGATCACCGCCGTGGGGTGGGGGATGTTGGGGAGCTGTTCCTGCTGGCACAGTGCCCCAGGGCACAAGGATTTGGGTCACCAGGGATTTGGAGCTTGGTCATGGCTGTAATCCTTCCAGTGCTCCCAGGCTGAGCCTGCAGGGCCGTGTGGCTGCTCTGAATGTTCAACAAAACAAGCCCAGCCTGGAAATGAAGGTAGTGCAGGGCTGAGCATCTCCTGGAGCCAGGAACGAAACAGCAGAGTGAGGAGAGGAGCCCTGGGCGTAGAAAGAACATTCTGGGGAAGCTCTTAAAGACACTACAGGAGCGATTCCTACAACAGCCATGCCCTGCAGGGCAAAAAGTTGCTTCAATAGATAGAAAAAAGCCTGAAGTGACCAAGATCAGCATTTCTTTGCCTGAAAGTGTTCAGGCTTGCAACTCTCGGCACCTTCTCAGCTGGAGGGGAAAAAAAACCAAATCCATGGAGCAGCAGCAACCTCCTCCCTCCCTTCCCTTGCTCAGGTGCTCGTGGCAGCACCAAGGCTCTGTCCTGGGCAAGAGGAGCAGGTTTGGGATCCACAGGGCACGACAGCTCCAGCCAGGTCCCCCCACGATCCCAGCCCAGGCTGCTGCAGGCAATTAAAATCTGGTTGTACACCCAGAGCAGGTATTTTGCAACCAGGTGAGTCGTTCCCGTGGTGGAAAAGCTTTGCAGGGACACGCACTCCCAGACACCCCCCCAGCCCTGGCAGGGCAGGGAAAGTTTGGCTCTGAGAAATAAAGGCACAGGACACTGGGGCTGGGTGGCTGCTCACATTCTCCTTTATTGTTCACACCACACACCTTCCCCTTGGCACTTCACTGCAGGGATTTGCTTAAAAACCACACACATACCCCCCCCACAGCTTGGTGAGGCTGTGCCACAACCAGCTGAGAATGGGCATTTTTAAAGATATTTATTTTATTCCCCCCCCCCCCGCCCCTTTATTTTCTTTCATGTGTGGTCAAGTGTCATCACTTCCAAACCAAACAAATACATTTTAAAAAAGATACTATTAAAAAAAAAAAAACAAACAAGAAAATGACACAAAAAAACAACCCTCCCTGTGGCTTTGGGAATGTGCCAGGAGCTCCCACACCAGCTGCACTCAGAGAAATGCTTTTTTGTGTGTGTTTTCAGTTTTGTTTGAAAAGGACAGTATTTTTCATGTGTATTTTTTTTTAATATACTACAGCCTGAAGTTCAGTGCAATAGATACAACTACAGTGCAGAACTATACAAAAGTCATCCTAACCATGTACAAGCTTTTTTTTTTTCTTAGTTGCTATAGAAACTATAACCTTTTTCTGTACCTTTTGTATGCATTATACAGTGTGAATATACTCCAAGAATATTTACAGTACTTGGCTTGTCAAATCAGAAACGCTATAACTTAAATGTCTACTATTAACAACCATTGAACAAAAATATATATAATATAAATATCTTCCAGTCTATACACAGAGCAGGAAACAGCTGTATCCATGCGGTGCTGGATTTTGGTGAGTCCTGGGATGGGGGTGGTGATGGAGGGGGATGTTGTCGTGTGCGGCTGCCGCTGGCGCTTCACTGTCGGGCAAATATTGCCGAGATTAATCCCAAAATTCAACAAGATCACATCCCCCCCTCTCCCGTTTTTCCCCCTCCCAGCTGGAATTCAGGCAAAAGGAGAGGAGCCCGTGACAATGGATTGACCTTTCCAACCGATCCATCCGGACGGCTCCGTCCTCCGCGCTGCCCCGGGCGGGAGGTCCCCGTCCGCGAGCCCACCGCAGGGCTTGAAATCAAGGAGACTTTAAAAAAATGACTCATTTCCTTGGTAGGTTTTGTTGTTTTTTTAAAAAAAATATTAGTCAATTTATGCGATTTTTTTTTTTTCCTCTATGATTAGAATGTTAAAAAATAAGTTTCCAGCTTTTTTAAAAACTTCCTCTACGTGATTTTTCCGTTAAATAGCTATCGCGTCGTCGATAAAAAACAGGGAATTGCCCTCCTGCTGGTGGGGGCTGCATGGCTGGGTTTTAAAACGCCTATCGGCTTTGAAATCTTGGACGCGAAACCAACTAAAAAAATTAAATAAAATAAAACTCGTTCCTAGCAGAAAAAAAAAAATAATAATAATAATAAAATAGGTCAGTCTGTCCCCAGTAAAGCACTGGGGGAGGCTGGAGAAGGGGTGTTGGAGCCAGACCCCCCCCCACTCCCCTCCTGCTTGGGGTCTGTACAAAGTGTTTGGAAAGTGCCCCCGAGCGGGGGGCGGCGGCGCCGGGGTCCAGGTTACACCTGCGAGTCAGCGCCCAGGCTGTGGAACTCGTCCGGGGTCTTGTCGCTCTGGCCGCCCCCGCTCTGCCGGAAGCCCGAGGCAATCTCGTCAAAGGTCCGGCCTTTGGTCTCCGGCACCTTGAAGTAGGTGAAGATGAAGAAGAGCACGAGCAGCACCGTGAAGATGATGAAGACGTAGGAGCCGCAGAGTTGCTGGGATCGAAGGGAAAAGGGGAGGTGAGCACGTGGATGGAGGTCACGGAATCGTGGAGGTGTTGAGGTTGGAAAAACCCTCCAAGACTGAGTCCAGCTACCAACCCGGCACTGCCAGGTCCACCCCTAACCCACGCCCCAGGTACCACATCCACATGTTTTTGAGCACTTCCAGGGATGGTGATTTCATTGCCTCCCTGACCACCCTTTCCATGAAGAAATTTTCTCAATATTCAATCTTAACTTCCCCTGGCACAGCTTGGGGCTGGGTTCTCTCCTCCTGTCCCTGTTTCCTGGGAGCAGAGCACAACCCACGCCCACAGCTGTCCCCTCCTGTCAGGAGTTGTGCAGAGCCAGAAGGTCCCCCCTGAGCCTCCTTTTCTCCAGGCTGAGCCTCCCCAGCAGCTCCTGGTGTTCCAGAGCCTTCCCCAGCTCTGTTCCCATCTCTGGACACAGAGTGATGGGCCATGGTTGAAGGACCAGCTGGTACCACCCCGCCATGGCCATCCAAAACCCAGGTCCTCCTTTCAAGGAACATCTCAAGTTCTGTAAGAAACACTGAGTCAAGATCCTCCTCCAGCCCCAGATCCTTCTTCCCAAGGGATCTTAACCCAACCAAACCACCTCAGCTTAGGTTTTAGGGCTCAAGAATGTGGCCCTGGAATTCAACACTGGATCCAGCAGCGGGATTTGGCACCAAGATCTGACACCAGGGCTCCACACTGAGATCCGGTAATGAGATCCAGCACCAGGAACCAGCAACCAGACCCGGGATTTGGATTTGGCAGGAGGATCCAGCAATGGGATCCTGCACTGGAGTCTGGCACGGGGATCCAGCATCAGGATCTAGCTGGACACCGCTTCCATCCCTGATCCAGAACTGGGATCTGGATCCACCCTGAGCCAGCACAGTCTGACAGGCTGGGACTGAGATTCCCCTGGGCTGCTGGGATCCTGCGGGACTCCCAGATCCCCGTGTCCCCAGTCCCACCCCCATCCCCAGCCATTATTACCGCAATGTACTGGAAGCCCATTCCCACAATGAAGTTGGAAGTCCAGTTGGAGAGCCCAGCCACGGCGAAAGCAGCGGGACGGGGGCCTTGGCTGAACAGCTCCGCCACGATGAACCACGGGATGGGGCCCGGGCCGATCTCAAAGAAGGCCACAAACCCAAAGATGGCCACAATGCTGAGGTAGGACATCCAGGGCATTTGGTCCTAGGCCAAGGGAGAGGGAGAAGGTTGGTGCCATGAAGGGGACAAGGCACCTGGACACCTCAGCTGGTGCTGGCACAGGAGCCATGAGCTGGAAGCTGGAATTCTAGGAGCTCAGGAGAGATGTGACAATAGAGACTGAGGGCTCAGCCATCACTTCAAGGAGGAATAAGCCCTTCCTCCTCCCCAACCATCCCTCAACCTCCTCCTCCTCCTCCTCCCAGCCTCTCCAGCACTCACCAGCAGCGTGAGGGCGATGGTCATAAGAATGGCACATCCAGCCATCCCTGCCAGCCCAATGAGGTGCAGGGTCCTGCGTCCGGCTCTCTCCACCACGAAGAGCTGTGGGATGGACATGATCCATCAGCACCTCCCCAGCCTGCAGGAAAGGCCCCTTCTCCCACCTCCCCTTTCCTCCCACCCAGGGGGGCCAGAACTCACCGAGACCACCGTGAAGGCAGTGTTCACCACACCAGAGCCAATGGTGGCATAGACAGGCTGCTCCACCCCCGACTTCTCAAAGATGCTGGTGGAGTAGTAGAAGACCTACAAAGGGCAGGGAGGTGCCACAAGTCAGGTCCTGGAGCTGTAGGTGAACCAAGCTGACCCCTGGCATCCAGAGCCCACCCAGACTGACCGCGTTGATCCCCGAGAGCTGCTGGGAGAGCTGCAGGACGATGGCGATGAGGATGGGCTGGCGGTACATGGGCGAGCGGAACAGCTCCATGATGGTGACCTTCTTCTCCCTCATCATCTGCCGGCTCTCCTCCTTCATCTCCTGCAGGTCACTGCTCACATCCGTCGTGCCTCGCAGCTTCTTGAGGACTGAGAGGGAGAGGTGGGGTCAGGAGATGTCCAGGACCCTCTGGAGCACCAGGATGGGCCCTGCAGAGGGGCCACTCACCACTCTTGGCTTTGTTCTCCTCGTTGCGGTTGATGAGCAGGAACCGGGGGCTCTCGGGGGCGAAGGGCAGGATGATGCACTGCAGCAGGGCAGGAACGAAGATGAAGCCCAGCAGCAGCGGCCAGAGAGAGTCGTTTCCCATGATCAAGTCCAAACCAAACACCTGAGGAGGAGTAGAGGGATTGAGCCACCCATCCCAGCTGGAAAAGTCCTGGTTGGACACAACTCTGCAACTCATGGTGTGCTCCAAGCTGGAACAGCCATTGGAAGGACTCCTGTGCTGCTTCCAGGTGGCCAAGAGATGTTAGTATCCTGATGTTACCCATCCCAAACCTTCAGATTCCACAGCATCCTGCTCCTGCTGAGCTCCCAGCTCCACCTGAAAGGTTTTCAGATCCACAGCACCTCATCCTTGCAGGTCCTGAGGAGCGTCAGGATCAAAAGAAGGGGGAACCCCTCCAAAACATTCTCCAGTGCTCACCTGTGCGATGAGGATGCCCAGGACGATGCCAAGCTGGTGGAAGGTCCCCAAGGCCCCCCGCAGGGCAGTAGGGGACACCTCACCCACGTACATGGGCACGAAACCCGTGGTGAGGCCAGAGTAGAGGCCGATGATGAAGCGGCCGAGGATGAGCATCTCAAAGGAGAAAGCCATCTTGGAGAAGCCCATGAGCACAGCTGACACGAAGGCAAGGATGTTGGACATCAGCATGGAGTTGCGTCTGGAGAGGGACGGAGGAGAGGTGAGGAACGCCAGGAGAACCCAAACATCAGCCCTGAGCAGTGTGGAACGCCAGGGCGGGGTGAGGCAGCAGAACCTCCCCACCACGGCACCCACCAGCTCGGAGCTCACCTCCCAAAGCGGTTGACAAAGAGCCCCACGGAGAAGGAGCCGATCATGCCCCCGACAGAGAAGATGGCAACGGAGAGCGACCAGAGCGTGGTGAGGGTGGCGGGGCTGATGGGCTCCTCGTATCGGTACAGCCACGTGCGGTTGTAGAAGTCCTCGATCACCTGGAAAACCAGGACAGAACCCAGAGCGGGCGTCAGGCCCAGCCCCCGCTCCGGCCGGGCCACCGGAGGGACGAGTCCCCGCGGCCACCGCGGCTCACAAGACAATGCGTCACCGGAGCCGCCGGCCAAGGCTGGGCTCCTGCCCAAGGGAGGGAACCTGCTGGGATACGCGGGGGAAATGCGGCCGGACGGGTTCTGGGCTCGCCCTGCCCGGAGAGAGACGGACGCCAAACTCGCCGGGCAGGCACGGGGAGGTCACGCTGCTCCGCAGGGCAGGGCAGGAGCCAGAGATGCACCGGCCCTGCAGAGGGAGGGGAGGAACACAGGGCAGCTCCCATCCCCTTGGGTACTCGTGGGGTTCTATTTCCAGGTTTTTCCCCCCAAGACTTCCGTAACACAAGATCTCTGCCGTGGTTCTGCAGGACCTCGATGCCAACACCCAGCACAGGCCTTGGGTTGAAACACCAAGAACTGCCTGGTTTGTGAATTTTAGGTGGTTTTATATCAATTTTGCATCTTTTTCTACACAAAATATATACTTTTTGTATATTTTTGATGTATTTTTAAAGCTAGCCCATCACTGGTAGCTTCACCAAGTTTCTGTCCCTGCCCATGGCTGGGAAAGTGGCCTAAACAACCCTCTAGAGGTTCCTTCCAACCCAAATCCTTTATAATACCATCATTTATGGGTCACCCATCCCCAAACCACCACAGCAAAGGGCTCCATAACACCCCACCAAGCCCAGCTGGAATGAGCAGAAATTCCAGAGATTCCCTGCTTTGCTGGAGCTCAGGTGGCTTCAAGATTTTGCTGCTCTGAATGGCTTCACTCCCAATTCACTGTTTACACCATTGTGCTTTACTTTCCATTTTCCCATCAATCCAAGCCCAAACAGGAGCCCTAGCAGAGACACTGCAAGAAATATACACTGGGCTGGGTACAAATCCAAATTCATTATTTTGCCAAGTTGTTCCTTTTCCAAAGCATGTAAACCATTAGAATTTCTATATTTAAGTGATTTTGTTCACTTCTGTTTCACCCAGGGGATTGGATGCTTTTCCCTCTTTTACCAGTATTCCCAAAATAAATAATTGATTGGATAATTGGAGAAGTCTGGGCTGGCTCAGGCTCTCAGTAGGCCCAGGGGGTATCTGGAAATAACAGCCCCTCCTGGCCCTTCCTCCTGAAAAAAGGGAAGATGCTTTGAAGAACCCAATGGTTTTTTGGGAGAGAAAGAGGTAAAAAATGGGTTTAAAGCAAAAAAGGTGAAGGAAAAAAAAATTGTTTTCCCCTCCTTTTCAGCTGAATGTTGTGATGCATCCCCACGAATCTCAATACCAGTGCATCCCAAACCTGTGCCCAATGCATCCCCATCCCAACTCTGCATCCCTGTGCATTCTCATCCCAACCCTTCACTCCAGTTTATCCCACTGCATCCCCATCCTGTGCCTCAATGCATCCTGAGGCATTCCTGTCCCAGTCCTGCACCTCCATGCATCCCAGCTGTGCCCCAGTTTATCCCAATGCACCCCATTCCAAGTGCAAAGCATTCCATCTTGCACAGTAATGTGTCCTTATCCCAATGCCACGTTTTATGTGTCCCCATCCTTAAAACTGGGTGAGCCCCTGTGTCCAGCACATCCTGCTGCCCAGGAAAACCCTCATCCCACCCCTCCTCATGCTCCCACAGAGGATCCCAAATCCTTCCCCTCAACACTGGTGACTTATCCAGCACCATGTGACTCCTCCTGGCCTGAGCCCAAGGGATTCATCCCCAAAATCAAGAGGAAAACCGTGGCAACACCCATGATGAGTGTCTGGATTTGCTGGGGGCTGCAGGGTCCCACGGGAAGCACAGAGCTGATTCCTGACCATCCACATCACCCAGAGCAGCCAGCTGGGAGAGATGGAGAGAAATCCTTCAGTGCAGGGAACCAAAGCTCCTCCTGGGACGTGGCTCTGACCAAGGTGGCGAGCACAGCATCCCCTCTTGCCACGCTGCCAGAGCTCAGGGAAGCCAGGGCAGATGCTGGGCAGCAGTTCCTCAGTGCAATCCCAGGGATTTCCCAACTCCAGCAGCTCCAGTGCTGCTCCATGGCCCATCTCCCAGGCAGCGTGCTCAGGGACATCCCCCGTGTCAGACCAGTGATTGTGAAGGCAACGAGACACTGGGATATTGCAGGAAGGCTTCAGCAGCACCCTGCAGGCTCTGGGGGAAAGCTGCAGCCAGGAACTGAACATAGGATTTAATACTATGCAATGCAACACCGTGAACAAATCCCTGGCTTTTTCCTCTTCCCATACCGAGGGGGCCTGGGGAGTTTTTCCACAGGGTTTTCTATCCCACGAGGAGTTTTCTCAATGCTTGTGGTGACATTCCAGAAGCACTCACTGGGATGGGATTAAACTCTGGCAGCTGGATGCTGCCCCAGTGGGTTGCATTCTTTGGGGTGATGACACTCGGGGACAGCTTTGCTCCCACAGAGCCCAAGCTGTCCCTCCACACCTTATCCCAGCACAGCAAGCACCATCTCAGAACTGGAATTCTGAGCTTATTTTCCAAGCGTTTAACACCTCAAGCAGCCACCAAATCTGGGAAAAGTCATGTTTTGCAGCAGCAGGAGGGTCCTGGCAGTACATGAGAGGAGGAGCCAACACCTCCTGCACTCCATCCCACTTACAGCACTTCCCAGCCAACTCTCTCTCCTCCCAAGACATCGTGCTGGGATGCAAAACCCAGAGCTCTTGGTCAGAGCAGCCACTCGGGGTGACTCAAACCTTTAATTAATTCCCAGACCTTCACTAAGAGCCGAGGTGAAAAGTTCCACCGGCCACACCCAGAGAGCATCCTGCAGGCAACTGCTGGGATTTTTCCCAACAAAAGCGCCAAGCAAGGAGGAAACAAATTCTCCTGGGAAGGCTGGAGCTAAATAACTCCCTCTCAAATCCCATTACAGCCCTAAGCTGCCTAGCGGGATGTACTATTTTAGCCAGGCTGGCAGCAGAGGCTGCTTTGTTTTGGGACACGGGCTGAGGGGGGTGGAATTTTGTGACAGAGGGGATGGAATTTCCCTCTGGAGGGTTCTGGGAGCGCTCACCTTCTGCGGGGCGTTGATGACACCGGTGTTGTATCCGAACTGGAGGGAGCCCAGCACTGCTCCTCCCACAGCCAGCATCAGGCGAGCCGTCATCTGCCAGAAAACAGGGAAAAGGGGTGAAAAGGGGTTAAATCTGGGATTCCCCACAGCCCTGCCTCTCCCACCAGAGTGAGACCAGGCTGCTGCACGGGACACCGGGAAGGCGGCGAGTACAAATATTCAGAATAAAAAGAGAAAACACGCTGGTGTTGGCGCAAAGGGGGGGGGAAAATAGTGACAAAAATGTCATTTTGGGGGTTGGAAAATCCCATGGTTTGGGGGATTCCAGGAATTCCGGGAGTGGGTCAGAGGCATTATCAGGGCTCCAAGGGTCCCCTCGGAGGCTCTGTGTGACCACCAGGCTCCGGGCCAGCAGCGAGGATGCTCCAGGGAGCCATCAGAGTCTAATTAAGAGTCGCTGAGCAAAACCCTGAGTAGTTGGCAAAGCCTTCCCAGGCCTCTTCTTCCTCCCGCCTGAGCCAGAGCAACAATCAGAGCCTTGTTTGGGAGCAGGGTCAGGGCAGGCCAGCGCTTGGGCCACCTTCGTTAGCGGCCCAATTATCCCAGGCAGGAGATTTTCCCGGCACTAGAACCAGGATCCGACATTCCCACTTAATCAGCTTTGGGATGAGCCACGTGAAATTTATAAAACCCTTCATTTGAGGGGGGTGGGAGGGGTTTTCCCCTAAGTACCAACATGTCACCCCAAGGATGCTCCCAGGGTGTCTTGGATTAATATTCCCAAGGGATCGATATCTCATATTCTGCCTAAATGAGGGGAGGTGACTCCAACTCCCCCCACAAGAAGGATAATTTTTATATTTAAGAACCATTCACCTCTTTTAATAAAGAATGGATTTAGTGCTGCTCCCTGACCTTGCCACTCCGGCCACCGCCTCCCTCCGCGTGAAAGTTCCCAGGGGAAAAGCAGAGGGAACGAAGCCAGGCCCGTTAATGAAGCTCATTAATTAGGCTTGGCCCCAACACAACTAATCAGGGAGGTTTTGGCACTTGGATTTGGTCGGTGCTTCGAGGAGAAAACACCTCCTCGGTGTTTGGGAGGGCACAAACAAGCTGGGAAGTTGATGGTGTCCCAAAACAAGAAAACACAGAAAAAGCCCCAAAAATCCCACAATTCTAACTGGGACCTTATCCATCCCCCAAAAACCTAGGATGGAAATGCTAAAAACACCTGTTGCTTGGGGAAACCTTATTACAAATGAGAGATTTGAGGGATTTAAGTGGGTTTGGAGGGCATTAGAAGGTTTGGGGATGAATTTCCTTTGTTTTTGGGTGATCACCCTGATGCGTTTGTGCCCTAATTTTGCCTTTTCCTGGCTAAAGGGCACCCCAGGAGCTGCCAGGCGCTCCCCTAGGTAGGGCAAGCTCAGGTGAGTCATGCCTCCAGGGATGGGGATGCAGCAGCCAGATGAACTTTGCTCCAGGAAGGTGAGAAGTAACAACAGCTTGATGTACCCACACCAGCCACTACCAAAAAAAAAAAAAAAAATTTTTAAAACAACGTCTCAAAACTCATTCTTCAGCGTTAACATTTGGAAGAAAGGAACTTTTCACTTTTCACAGCTACTAAAAAAAAAAAAATTATTAAATTCCAGCAGAAAAACCTCTTGTGTTTTCATTAAATTCCAGCAGTTTGGAGGTATGAGATGGGTAAAATGGCAGGAAGATTGGTTTTTGGGAGGCTCGACCCGAGGAGGGTCAGGGTGAGTCAGCTCCTCTGCTTCCTTCCCAGCCCAAACACGCTGCCCGGCTCCGATCCGGGAGCCTTTCGGCTTGAACTTCGCCATTAAAGGCAACTCTGGGGGGGGGAAATAATTAAATAAAGGGAAAAGTCGATTTTTAAGGACAGCTTTGCCCAGGCAGCTCCTGCCAAATCCCACGTGGGGCTGTGGGGAGATTTTTTTTAACCCCTTGCAGGATAAAGCATCTTTATCGGGAATTTTGGGACAAATTCTTTCTTATTTCCATAAAACAAACTTATTGAAGCTTGGCTAGACCCCAAACTCCTGGTTTTATCCCTAATAATTCCTCTATGTTATAGGAAAGACAAGCTTTTAATAAATTTACACTATTTGTTTTCTTTTTAGCTGCTTCCTGCTTCCTCCCCAGCTCCAACACGGAAGCCAGGACACTCCGAGGAGGATCCAGAGGGGGACAGGGCCCCCCCAAACCTGCTGCCTTCGGCTTTACAACTTTGTATTTAACCCTTTTGGTGCTTTTTTATCCTCCAGCCTGGAAGGACTTTGGGATACAGCCCACTCCATGGATCAAGGGAATGAATAATCCCTTTAAAAGCAAAACAGTAATATTCAAATATTAATATAAAGATATTGAAAGAGTGCCCCAGCAGGGAATTCCAACTTTTTCACTCCAGCACGGAGGATTTTGAGATGGTGCTGCCTCAGGAAAAACAAGGAAATCATAATTCCTTCTAAATAATATTTTTTAAAGTGTCCCAGAAGGGAATTTCAACTTCTTTTACTCCAGTGCAGGAGGATTTGGGCAATTTTGGGATGCTGATTGTTTCATGGATCCAGTGAATTCATTATTTCTCTAAAAGCAAATTAGCAATAACATGAAAAAAACCAGAGGTCCCAGGAGGACATCCCGGGTTTTTTTTCACTCTAGCATGGAGAATTTTGGGATGCTGTCTGTCCCGTGGAGCAAGAAAAATTAAAAATCCAAATGACAGTTAAAAAGGGGGTCTCAGGAGGGAATTTATGGGAAAATCCACACGACAAAGACACCACTAAAAAGACCCACGAGGGTTTAAACGAGGATTTAAAGAGCCGGGGATGGAAGAGGGGCTGTGGGCAGCCCCTTGCTCCCCATTTGCACATTCCCGGGAGCAAGGGCACATGGATAACACAGCTGCAGCCCCCTCCCCACCCGGGAAAAGCTCCCACCGCCACCAAAAACCAGGAAAAATCCACCCCAAAGCCTCAGGAGGGGATTTAAAGGCAGAGCGTTTGGGGGTCACACCAGCACCGTGGGATCTGGGCTGGGGGAGAGAACGGGCGAGGGGAGGGCAAGGAGCATCGGAGCGGCGGAATTTGGTTTTTTTATTTATTTTGCTTCCCTACTTAAAGGTCACCCGGGGACGGCGACACAATCCCGGCGAGTTGTGCAACCGCGACCAAGCACGGGAGACGTTTTTGCATGGAACGAGCTGGAAAAAAACACACGGAATGTGCCACGCACAGCCACACGTCCTGCGTTAATAATATTAATTATTAAATCCAAAGGGGGCTGGGGAGGGGAGTTTGTCCCCCACCTCCCGACCGCCAGCTGGTTCCATGAAAAATACATTTATTTTGTTTCTCCATGCAAAACACACTCTGGGTGGAAGCGTCACCCATCAGCGCTCGGCAAATCATCCCTGCAATTAATTACCTCGACCAAAAAAATTAATCATTTCTAACCCAAATCCATCCAAGGCGGGGAGGGGGTCGCAGAGCTGGGGAAGCAGCGGGAAGGCGATTCCGGCTCGGGAAGCCGGGAGTTAATGCGTCGCATTTCTTGGGTATGAGAGCAAATTTGCCTTTTAATTCCTGCCCCCATCGCCGCGCTGCCGGCCGGCACGTTCCCAATCCCACCCCTCATCCCGGGAAACCGGAGCAGAATGCACAGGGCATATAGATACAGACCCTTCAATTTAAAGAAAAATCTGTATTTCGTGCGGGAGGACAAGGGAGAGTTTTCCAGGGGGGGAAAATACCAAGAGGGATCGTGGCATCTTTAATTAGGATAAAAATCACGGTTTTTTGGGTTAATTACACTTCGTGCCGCCACGCAGCCAATTTCCTAACACATTCCTTCATCCCCCCCCCCAAAAAAAATCCCAAAAGCAGTTGGATTTATCCCAACCATTCCTAGATTGGGACGGGAATATTTTGGTGGCTGGGACGAAGCAAATGGGGGTCGATGTCAGTGACCTGATAGAATTAACCAGCGGGATCGTTCAGGGCTTTTATTTTACCCCCTAAATTAAATGCAAATGAATTAATTTGGGATGGGGAGGGTGCTGCGGGATCCCGGCAGCGCTCGGAGCATTGAATGCTCCCGAGTTTGGGATAAATCGGCAGGAATTGGGTCAGAAGCTCCGGGCGGGACGAGCCCGGCCGAGCCGCGGGGACCGGGGGGGGTCCCCCTAAAGCCCCCTCAGCCTTTGCCGGGCTCTGGGGCCAAACCCCGGCTCCCAGAACGGGGTTAAAAGGGACATGATCGGGTCGGGCAGCAGGGGGAACGGGCAGCCCGCGGGCGGGCGGCGGGCGCTCTCCGGGGAGGGCTGCGGGTGCAGAACGGCGGGGCGGCGCGGGGCAGGGCGGCAGGGCGGCAGGGCGGCGGGGCGCGGGCTCACCTTGCTGCCGGTGTCCATGGCGGGGCCGTGAGGGCGGCGGGCCCGGAGCGCGGCGCGGGGCGCGGAGCGGAGCGGGGCGGAGGCGCGGCCGCCGCCCGGGCATTGGAGCCGCTTAAGAGCGCGGGCGGGGGCGGCGCGAGGCGCCGCGCGCCCATTGGCCGGCGCCGGCCGGGGGGGCGGGGCCTCGGCGGCGCTCGCGGCAGGGGGCGGGGCCTCGGGGGAGCGCGCGCCCCCCCTCCCCGCGCGGGTGGGGAGGGGGGGGGGGCGTGGGAGGGGGCGCGCGCGGGGGGCGGCGGCGCGTGCGGGGCTGCACGTGGGCGGGGGGGGAGGGGAGGGGGTCCGGGAGTGTCCGTGTGTCCATCCGTGTGTCTGTCCGTGTGTCTGTCCGTGTGTCCGTGTGTCCGGCCGTGTGTCTGTCCGTGTGTCCGTGTGTCCGTGTGTCCGTGTGTCTGTCCGTGTGTCCGTGTGTCCGTGTGTCTGCCCGTGTGTCTGTCCGTGTGTGTGTCCGTGTGTCCGTGTGTCTGTCCGTGTGTCTGTCCGTGTGTCTGTCCGTGTGTCCGTGTGTCCGGCCGTGTGTCTGTCCGTGTGTCCGTGTGTCTGTCCGTGTGTCCGTGTGTCCGTGTGTCCGTGTGTCTGTCCGTGTGTCCGTGTGTCCGTGTGTCCGTGTGTCCGGCCGTGTGTCCGTGTGTCTGTCCGTGTGTCCGTGTGTCCGGCCGTGTGTCCGTGTGTCCGGCCGTGTGTCCGTGTGTCCGTGTGTCTGTCCGTGTGTCCGTGTGTCCGGCCGTGTGTCCGTGTGTCTGGCCGTGTGTCCGTGTGTCCGGCCGTGTGTCCGTGTGTCCGTCCGTGTGTCCGTCCGTGTGTCTGTCCGTGTGTCCGTCCGTGTGTCCGTCCGTGTGTCCGTGTGTCTGTCCGTGTGTCCATGTGTCCGTCCATGTGTCCGTCCGTGTGTCTGTCCGTGTGCCCGTGTGTCCATCCATATGTATGAGTGTGTCCATCCGTGTGTCCCTGTGTCCGTGTGTCCATCCGTGTGTGTCTGTGTGTTCGTCTGAGTGTCTGTGACAGAGTGTCCCTGTGTCCATCTGTGTGTCTGTGTGTCCATCCATGTGTCTGTGAGAAAGTGTCCGTGTGTCCATCCGTGTGTCCATGTGTGTGTGTCCGTGTGTCCGTCTGTGTGTCCGTCTGTGTGTCTGTGTGTGAGAGTGAGTGTCCGTGTGTCCATGTCCGTGTGTCTGTGTGTGAGAGAGAGTGAGTGTCCATGTGTCTGTGTGTCTGTCTGTGTCCGTGTCTGTCTGTCTTTGTGTCTGTCTGTGGGAGAGTGAGTGTCCGTGTGTCTGTCCCTGTGTCCATGTGTCTCTGCGTCTGTCTCTGTGCCTGTGGCTGTGTGTCTGTCTGTGTGAGAGAGTGAAAGAATGTCCGTGCGTCTGTCCCTGTGTGTGTCTGTCTGTGTGAGACAGTGTCCGTGTGTCTGTCTGTGTGTCTGTGTGAGACAGTGAGTGCCAGGAGTGTGACAGTGTCTGTGTGTGTGTGTGTCTGTGTCTGTGTGTCTGTCCCTGTCTGTCTGTGCATCTGTGTGTCTGTCTGTGTGTCTGTGTGTCTGTGTGTCTGTCTGTGTGTCTGTCTGTGTGTGAGTGTCCATGTGTCTGTGTGTGAGTGTCCGTGTGTCTGTCTGTGTGAGACAGTGAGTGCCAGGAGTGTGACAGTGTCTGTGTGTGTGTGTGTCTGTGTCTGTGTGTCTGTCCCTGTCTGTCTGTGCATCTGTGTGTCTGCTTGTGTGTCTGTGTGTCTGTCTGTGTGTGAGTGTCCATGTGTCTGTGTGTGAGTGTCCGTGTGTCTGTCTGTGTGTCTGTCTCTGTGTGAGAGTGTAAGAATGGCCATGTGTGTGTCCATGTCTGTGTGAGTGTGTGTGTATGAGTGTCCCTGTCTGTGTGTCTGTCTGTGTGTCATTGTGTCTGTGTCTGTGTGTGTGAGTCTGTGTCTATGTGTGTGTGTGTGTGTCACCGTGCACACACACGTGTGTGTCTGTGTGCGTGTCACCGTGCACACACGTGTGAGTGAGTGTACAAGCACAGGCCCACGTGCAGCTGCACGTATGGGGGGTGGCTGTCACTGTGAGAGTGTCAGTGCAGGTGTGTGAGTGTGAGTGCAGGTGTGTGTGAGTGTGTCAGTGCAGGTGTGCGTGAGTGTGCACAGCTCTGTGTGTGTAAATGACAGTGCAGGTGTGTGTGAGTGTGTCAGTGCAGGTGTGTGAGTGTGCACAGCTCTGTGTATGAGTGTGAGTGCAGGTGTGTGTGAGTGTGTCAGTGCAGGTGTGCGTGAGTGTGCACAGCTCTGTGTATGAGTGTGAGTGCAGGTGTGTGTGAGTGTGTCAGTGCAGGTGTGTGAGTGTGCACAGCTCTGTGTGTGTGAGTGTGAGTGCAGCTGTGTGTGTGTGCACACCTCTGTGTGTAACTGTGTGCCAATATTTTTGCGTGTCACTGCGTGTGCACAGCATGATTGGCGTGTGCTGCAGTGTGTGCGTGTGCACGTGAGTGTGCAATTATTAATGACAATAATTAATCATTAATGATAATAAGTGGATGATGGCCGCTCCTGTGGCTTCATTTACATCTCTGTGGCTCTGTGCGTGTTGCAGGGGTTTGCACACCTGAGTGTGCAATGGGAGTGTCTGTGTGCACATGAGTGTGCAAGGGCTGTATGGCTGTACATGTGTGCACCAGTGAGTGCACACCTACATGTGGCCGGCTCTGCCACCTCCACTCAAAACTCCAATTTTCCCCTCAAATTCATATTAAAAATTCCTTTAAAGTCACTAAAATCCTAAGAACTGGATGGAAAATGCAATTCCCCTTGTCGTTCCTGCAAACAAAAGAAAAGCATCGTGAAAATGTTGGGCAAAGCAACCAAAAAGATTTTTAAAAGTCTCCAAAATGAAAAAAATGCACAAAAAGTACACAAAAATTGAAGAAAATGGGGAAAATTAAAAAAAAAAAAAAAAAGAAAAATAAAGCACAGGAATGTACAAAAAAGTTTAAAAGTTTAAAAAAAAAAAAAGACACCAAAAAAGCAAATCTCAAAAACACCAGAAAAGCAAAACCGGAAATCACACTAAAAAAATCAAGAAAAACCAACATAGATATTAATTTTTTTTCCTAAAGTTGCCGGGTTTTGCCCCAAATTTGGCCATTCCAGGCAATTCCTCACCTGTGAATTCCACTGGATCCAGCCCAGCCCCTTTTGCCCCTTTTTGCCCATCCCGGGGGGTCCGGAGGGGTTTGGGGTTTTTTGGGGTTTTTTGGGGTTTTTTGGGGTTTTTTGGGGTTTTGCCGACTCGGCGCCACGGGAATGCTGATGGAGGCAAACGGGATAATCCCGGCGGGGCCGAGGGGCTGGAGGGGATTTAGGGGGATTTGCTGTCGGGAAAAGGGTTAAAATAACACCGGGGGGAGGCCGGGGGCACCGGGATGGGCTCAGCCATGCCCAGGATGCAGATTTTGGATTTTGTGGGGATCCAGGGCACAAGGGGGGGTTCAGGGCATCCACCTGTGTCAGAATCCGAGATATTGATGATTCTGAGATTGTAAAAAGTCTCTGTTTTTCTGCCCCGCTGCCAAAGAAGAAATCATAATTAATCTGTGCTGGTTCCAAGGTTTTTTATTCTGTTTATCTCTACCATGTTCTGCTGCCCTGCCCAGCTCTGTCCTGCAGGGCAGCGTGTGGGGCTCTGCCCTCAGTGGGATGTGACAAACATTAAATACCAGAAACTCCCTGGGCTGGATTTACAAGAACGTGCCAATATCTGTCACCTACGTTGGACAGTGTGTCCCCAGCCTGAACCAACAGAAAAATGCCAACACCACAGTGAGACATGGAGGGCATGAAGAAGGAGAAAAAGGACAAGACACACCCAATTTCCTCCAGCTTGTCCCCTTTGGATCCTAAAATTTTACTTTTGCACCTGTGCCACACTTAATTATTACTGATATCAAACACTCAGAGCTTGTAATTCATGCTGTAAGATGGAAAACTCTTTTCCATGGCCAGAGATCACAGCCAGTGTCTCTGGGGGCTCTGTCCAGGGGGTTCCTGACCCTGCCAGGGTCCCAGGGCAGAGAGGGAAGCTCTGCACTCCCACCCCACTGTGGCCAGGACAGGTCACGGGTGGGATCAGCTGCTCCGTGGGCCTGAAATTCTGGTGGAGACCCACAGGGATGAGCTCAGGGAGGACAGGGACAAAGGGATGGGATCAGCTTCTCCATGGATGGGCTTGTGTGGAGAACAGGAGCAAAGGGATGGGCTCAGCTCTCCATCCTCACCCCCTTCCCCACCAGATTTCACCTTTGACGCCCCCAGCACGGCCCCAAAAACTCCCAACCCCAGCAGGGGAGGAAATCCAGGATCCCGATCCCTGACCCTCATCCCGACCCAGTGCCACCCTCGGGAGCATCAGGGACACGCAAATCCTGGTGACACACGGGATCTGAGGATTTGGACACAGCTCCCTTTTGTTCAGGCAAAGTTCAAGCTGGAATCACCTTTCCAGGGATGTTTTTTGGGGAAATAAAGCTGGCCTCGCAGGATGGATCATGGGAGAGAATTTGGTTTTGCTGGGACTTGATGCTGCAAGACAAAAGTCCTGGGTTATCCCTTAGAATATGGGGAAACCAAAGAATTTGTCTTGGGATGGAGTTAATCCACTACAGGGAGGATTTATCTCAATATCCCCAGTGTCCTCCAGCATGTTTGAACCTCAAGAAACTTTAAAATATTTCCTTGAACCAAAAAATTGGTGTTTATCCTTTTAAAGACCAGCCAAAAATCCCCCCAAAATAATGGGATTTCCAGAGCTCCACCATCCCAATTCCTTCAAATCCCCAAAAAATTACAGAAAAAAAGGGCTGGGCAGAGCCAGGGTTGGGTCACCTCAGCCCAGGTGACAAAGTGAGGATAAAGTCCATCCGGAAATAGGATTTGTCATAAAGTTGGGTTGGGTAACATCGACACAACTTCCAAAGGGATTTCAGCCTAACTTAAAAATGCCCTGGCTTGGCTTTTCCATTGGGATTTTGAGCTGCTCCCAGAAGATTTTTTGGCTCCAGATGCTCTTGGAGCCTGCTGGTCCAGCTCTAGGGATGCGACAGAGCTCCTGAATAACCGTAATATTTGGATTTAACAGCCGAAGCTCCTTGGATTTCACCTTTTATCCTTAAACCTGGATTAGTTCAACCCCAGGATCAGTAAAAGTGGGATGAAAGCGCATTAAACCCTCCAGTCCTTGGGTGAGAGTGGAATGGAGAAAAGCTCCATGTCTGCAAAAAGCAGGAACACTGATCCAAATAAAACCAATTATTATCATTTAATGTATTCCAATCAATAAATAAAAAGTTTTCCAGCCCAGGCAGCGACTTCATTGTCCTAAACTGACCTGGTTTTGTTGGTTTTTCACTCAACAAACGCAATAAAGATGGGAAAACAAAGGGAATTTCTGCTTTATCCATGAAAAAGGGGAAAGTTACCGCCCAGTGCTGGCTCTTCCAAAGGTGGGCTTTCCCTTTCATGCCTTATTTGCCGTTTTTAGGACGCCACAACACGGATGAAAACATGGGGAGAAAAGAGGTCGGGCTAAAAATAACCAGGTGAGTCACGGGAGGCACGAGGAGCGCTGTGCCAGCGGGGCCAGCGCCGAAATCCACGCGAGGAGAGGAGGGAAAAATCCCCATTCCCTTCGGCGCCACACGCTCATGCATGAGGATTCCCAGTCCTTCTCCAAGAAGGAAAAAAAAAGGGAGATATATGGTTTGGTTTTTTGGGTTTTGGGGGTGGTTTTTTTTGTTTTTTCTTTCTTTTTATTTTAGTTGGTTGGTTGTTTTGTTTTTTTTTTTTAATCCCACTTTTCCCTTTCCATAAAACTGCCTTGGATGTACCAACAAACCCCTAAAACAGCCAAAACAGCAGAAAAAAGGGATTTCCCCTCCTCTTCCATGATATTATGATGAATTAATTCTAATTTGCCAATGATTTTCCCCTTGGGGATCTATTTCTGAAGTCAAAGGCTGGTAATGACAATAATTAATCATTAATGATAATAAATGGATAATGGCCTCTCCTGTGGCTTCATTTACAGAGACGTTCCTTTTTTCTTTTTCATTTTTGATTAATTATTCGATTTTATTTCATCCCATTGCAGTGATGCACAGGATGCCAGGGGGGAACTTCTTTGGGAGAGCTGCTGAGGTTTTGGGATCCAGGCACTGGGATTTTCTCCACCTGGCGAGGAAAAGGGAGAAAAAAAGGTGGAATGTGGAGAAAAAATATAGATGGATTACAAAGAAAAAGGGCGGAATAGAGAGGAAATTGGTGGAATAGGGAGAAAACACAGAAGAAAAGGGAGGAAAAAGGTAGAATGGTGAGGAAAAAATGGGACAGGGAGGAAAAAAGATGTGGAATAGGGAGAAGAGGTGGAACACAAACTTTTAAAAAAAGGTAGAATGGAAGGAAAATAAGAATGGAATGAAGAAAATAAGTGGAATAGGGAGAAAAAAGTGGAAAAGGGAGAAAATGGGTGGAACAGAGTGAAAAAAGGGTGGAACTGGGAGAAAAAATGGGAGGATTAGAGACAAAAATGGGTGGAACAGTGTAAAAAAAAAAAAGGTGGGACTGAGAAAAAAATGTTTGGATCAGAGAGAATAAAGGTGTAATAAGGAGGGAAAAAAAGGTGTAATAGGGAGAAAATGGGTGTAACACGGTGAAAATAGCTTGGAAGATAAAGAAAAAAGGTGGGGAAAATTAGTGGATTAGCGGGAAAAAAAGGCGGAATTAGGCCGATTTTCCTGTTTCTGCCACTCCCGGCACATTCCCAAGGTCCCAGCCCTGGCCCGAGGTCGGGCCATGGAAATCCTGCAGGGTGGACAGGGGGGTGCCAGAACCCCCGGGACCCCAAAGGAGCATCTGCCCCTCTCCGGCATCACCATCCCGCTGGGAATGCACCAAATTGTGGGAATGCACCCAAATTGTGGGAATCCACCCAAAATGTGGGAATGCATCCAAATTGTGGGAATCCTGGCTTCCCTCTGGCTGCCCTGGGACCCTGGCAGGGTCAGGAACCCCCTGGACAGAGCCCCCAGAGACACTGGCTGTGATCTCTGGCCATGGAAAAGAGTTTTCAATCTTACAGCATGAATTACAAGCTCTGAGTGTTTGATATCAGTAATAATTAAGTGTGGCACGGGTGCAAAAGTAAAATTTTAGGATTCTAGATGAGGGGTCCAAAGGGGACAAGCTGGAGGAAATTGGGTGTGCCTTGTCCTTTTTCTCCTTCTTCATGCCCTCCATGTCTCACTGTGGTGTTGGCATTTTTCTGTTGGTTCAGGCTGGGGACACACTGTCCAACGTAGGTGACAGATATTGGCACGTTATTGTAAATCCAGCCCAGGGAGTTTCTGGTGTTTAATGTTTGTCACATCCCACTGAGGGCAGAGCCCCACACGCTGCCCTGCAGGACAGAGCTGGGCAGGGCAGCAGAACATGTGAGAGATCAACAGAATAAAGAACCTGGAAACCAGCACAGACCAATGATGGCTTCTGCTTTGGCAGGGGGCTGACAGACAGAGACTTTTACAATCTCAGAATCATCAACACCTCAGATTCTGACACCAAACCTGCTCAGATTTAGGAATTTTCCAGGTGTAGGGAGGATTTTACAGCACCTCATCAGAACATCCCAGAGAGAAATAACTCTAGCTTGCTCCCAGAATGATGGATTTCTTTACAAGAGGATTTTGGTCTTCCCATTCCATATTCCCTGCCAGGTTTAGAAAACCCCTAAATCCTGATTTTTCCACTCAAAATAGCCCGATTTGCCAAATGTAAAGTATTCTGACAACCCTGGAGCTGCCGGCACGGAGGGATCCTCCTTCCTCCCCTTGGCATCCCTGGAATGCCCGAGCATCCTCGGGGAGCCTGGAAAAGGGCCAGAGGCAGAATTTGGGGATGAATTTTAGGGCATTTGGAGTTGTAAATGTTGGGTTTGAGGGTGGGAGCAGGTGCTGGCCGGAGGGTACGGGCTGAAACGTTCCACTCATCCCACCGTGGATGGAGGAGATCCCATCTTTTGGGATGGTCTATTTTCAATTAATTAATTTAATAACGATATTCCTCTTGCTGCACAAGGTACATTTTACCCTCTGGGCCCACCAATAGCGTGTGGGTGCAGGTGACTTTGGCATCCCAAGCTGGGAAACACTAGGAAGGGAATGAAAAGCTCCAAAATCCTATTTTTTTTTTTTCCATTAAAAGTCCCTTGGGCTTCAGACAAGATGGGTTTTGCCTCCCCATCCCTTTGGTCGGAGCTCTGGGAATGGGTCGGAGCAGGCTCCATGGGCAATTCCCGCCCCGCAGGAAGGAGGATTAATCCCCATTACCTAATTAACT
This sequence comes from Lonchura striata, assembly GCF_050655825.1. Lineage (NCBI taxonomy): Eukaryota > Metazoa > Chordata > Aves > Passeriformes > Estrildidae > Lonchura > Lonchura striata. Next base: position 6,858,067 of record NC_140723.1, read on the forward strand.
GCCTGAATAATAACGAGTCAGGTATTTGTGTGTCATCAGCCCTCGGCTGCAGGGACATGTCGGAGACAGCGGCTCAGCAAATCCAGGAGCTAAAAATTCCTCCGATCCCCATTTTCCCAGGATGCTGCAGCTCAACTTTTTTGGGATCATTGTCCTTCTAAGGTGATGCGGTTTTATTTGGGGGATATCATAATCCCAGGAAAATGAAATTCAAATTTGTTGTTCTCCCAGGATGACACAAGTTGATTTTTGGGGGATAGCACTCTCCCAGGATGACAAGATTTGGGTTTTGTGGGGCTTCCCATCCTCCCAGAATGATACTACTTGGTTTTTTTGAGGAATATTGCCCTCCTTATGTGATGTAATTTAAATTTGTGTGGGCAATATGAATTTTTGGGGAGTGTCACTCTCCCAACACCTGGAAATTTGAACTCTGAGTAGGTCATAACCCACCCAGGACAACACAATTTGAAAATTTGGAGGGATAACACCCAGACAGGCTTATAGAATTTGATTTAGGGGGGTCATTATCCTCCCAGGATAATGCAATTCCATTTTTGGGGGGCATCACCCATCCAGGATAATGGAATTCGAATTTTGGGGGATTATCAACATTCCAGGACTATGCAAATTTATCTGTGGGCAAGGAGGGAGCAGCGTTAACCTCCCAGGGGGATGAACTTGGATTTTTGCAGGGATATAGCCCAGCCAGGACACTCCACTGGGATTTCTGGGGGGGTTATCACCCTCCCACGATGGTGAAAATTAATTTTTGGGGAGTCTAGTGGATTCCCAGGACAGTGTGATTCACTTTTTTGGGGATCATTATCCTCCCAGGATGATGAAATTGGATATTTTGGGAATAGCAGCCATCCAAGACAATGCAACTCAATTTTTGTGAGCTTCTCCCAACTCCTCTTCACCTTCTCCAGCTTCACCCGCCCTCTCCATAACCCCATTCCCCAAAGTCGTGATTCAGCAACTCCCAAAAAAACCCAGGAGGCAGATGACAAACTCCTTTCCAAGTGGGAGAAGAAGAAAAGCCACGGGCATGGCTTGCATCCAAAAAAATCTCCAAACTTCCCCAAAAATATCTCACAAATAATCTGGAATAAAAGGTTAGAACATTAGTAGTAGTAGTAGTAGCAGTAGTAGTGTTAGTATTAGTATTAGTAGTATTAGTATGAGTATTATTTTATTTTTATTTTTTAATTTTTATTTTTTATTGCTGGTTTCGCTGTTGCTGTCACTGTTGTTGCTGTCAGCATCAGCACAGCTCTTACAACCCTTTCCTCGTGGATTTGGGGATATTCTCCCTATTTTTGGGGGTGACACAAAGCCGTTAGATGAAAGTGATGGAAAATATTCCCAAAAACTCTGCCCTGGGTGGATTTTCCGGCGGTGCTGGGTCACCATCCCCCTGCTTCTCCCAATTAAAAGAATTAAGGGAAGGAAATTGGAAATGCGGCTCCTGCTGCCCCTCGTCAGGAGCAATTAAATCCCGTGGGTTAATGAGCAGGATTTAATTAGGCAAAGGGAAAGGCTCCACTCATTAGATGGAAGTGGAGACAACAGAGTGGGGGGCTCAGACCCCCCAGAATCGGGGGATGATGGGGGGGTCTGGCCGTGGAAAAGGGGGATCAATGTTGCTTGCCATGAAATTCCCAAATTTGGGTTTTTTTTTCCCGGCTGGATTTGGCCAAGGAGATGCCAAGAGACTTTTTGTGCCACATCCTGGTGTTCTCCAGGATTTTAAAGCCCAAATTGGAGGCTCAGATGAGTCTGGAATTCCCTGGTGGCCAAAGTGGCTCTGGTGTTTCTCCAGGTGGGTTTTCCTCCCCCGTTCCCAGGGATGGAAATGGGATGGGAGCAGGAAAAAGCCCTGGGGATGTGCTAAAGGGTGGCCAGCTCCATCCCAAATATCCCCTAGCTCACAACTTTAAACCCATAACCCAAAATTTAGAATTAAACACAAGATTTCATCTGAAACCTTAGAAAATACTTCCAAACTTAAGGGCTAAAAGGGAAAATGTAGGTTTATAGTTTAAAGCAGAGATACGTTGAGCTAAATAAAAGAAAGTTTAAAGTTTTGGAGTTTAAAATATAGGGAAAAAATAAAGCAGCCACAAAAATAAACAAAGAGGTTAAAAAACAGTACTCTAAGTTTATATGTCATATTAAGAAAGATTAAAATACAGTACTGTAAGTTTATATGTCATATTAAGAAAGATTAAAATACAGTACTGTAAATTTATACGTCATAATTAAGAAAACTTAAGCTATAACATAAATCCATAAACCAAAATATTTAAATATTAAGTCAAAAATGTAAATATCCTTATTAACAGTGTTTTTTAGTCTATAACTCCTTAAAAAGCGTTGTAACTAAAACTCTTGCAACCTTCTAAACCATGCTGTAACAACATAGACCAAACTCACCCTTCCTACCCATGTAAAAAATGAGAAAATAAACCACATCACCAAAAAAAACCTTCAAAAGTCCCATTTTTAACTCATTCAAACTCCTTCAAAAATCCCCTTGATCCCCCTGCACCTTGATCCCACACTGTCCAACCCACCAGGCTCCTGCGTAAGCGTCTCCTGCCGTTTTCCCAAACTTCCCTTCCCACACAATCCTGTGCAATCCCACAGAATTCCATGAAATCCCAATGGAATCTAATGCAATCCCCTGCAGCCCTATGGGTTCACCTGATGAAATGCCGTGCAATCCCATGAGTAATCCCATTCAGTCATCCCAAGGAATCCCATTCAATCACCCCGTGGAATCCCATGCAATTCCATGGAATCCCACGCCATCCCATAAAATCACCACAAGGAATCCCATTAAACAACTTGCAACCATCCCATGCAATGATCCCATACATTCCCATCTAATCCGTGCAATGCCATGCAGTCCTATGGGTTCACCTGGTGAAATGCCGTGCAATCCCATCAGTAATCCCATGCAGTCATCCCAAGGAATCCCATTCAATCATCCCAAGGAATGCCATACAATCACCCCATGCAATTCCATGGAATCCCACGCCATCCCATAAAATCACCGCAAGGAATCCCATTAAATAACTTGCAACCATCCCATACAATTCCCATCTAATCCATGCAATCCCCTGCAGTCCTATGGGTTCACCTGATGAAATGCCGTGCAATCCCATGAGTAATCCCATTCAGTCATCCCAAGGAATTCCATGGAATCCCACACAATCCCATACAATCACCACAAGGAATCCCATTAAATAACTTGCAACCATCCCATGCAATTATCCCATACAATTCCCATCTAATCCATGCAATCCCACGCAGTCCTATGGATTCACCTGATGAAATGCCGCGCAATCCCATCCATAATCCCATTCAGTCATCCCAAGGAATGCCATACAATCACCCCATGGAATCCCATGTAATTCCATGGAATCCCACGCCATCCCATACAATCACCACAAGGAATCCCATTAAACAACTTGCAACCATCCCATGCAATGATCCCATACAATTTCCATGGAATCCCACATGATCCCATAAAATCACCACAAGGAATCCCATTAAACAACTTGCAACCATCCCATGCAATGATCCCATACAATTTCCATGGAATCCCACATGATCCCATACAATCACCACAAGGAATCCCACTAAACAACTTGCAACCATCCCATGCAATGATCCCATACAATTCCCATCTAATCCATGCAATCCCATGCACGATGATGAAATTGCACGCAGCCATCCCATGAAAGCCCGTGTCATTCCTGTGCATTTCCCACGCAATCCCAAATTCCAGCCCCCCACGGGAAGCAGCTCTGCAGCATCCTGGGGGAAGGGTGGGATGGAGCCGGGGCAAAGCCCCCAGCGCTGCTGCCAGGCCCCGAATTCTTTGCATAAGAAGGAGATAGGAAAAAGCTGGAAAAATGCTTCCCAGCACGTCCCGGCATGCTGGGGAACCGGCCCTGCCGCAACCAGCCCAGTGGGACTGGGGGATGCCCAGAACATCCCATTTTATCTGAAACATCCCCCTCAGGGTCCCTTGGGTGCTCCAAGCGACAATTTTGGGAGCGAGGGGGTTCAGCGATGCACACCGGGATGATGGGCGAAAACAACGGGACGGATCCAAATTTTTGGGAATGTCAAAGCGAGGTCACCCCGGATCTTGCTGGGGCTTGCCCATTCCCACGCAGCCGCTTTGATCCTTCCCGCACTTTTCGGCCTCCGAAATTCCTGTGGTTTCTGAATTTCACTCGGTGTTCCCCAACCTGGGATTTCAGATGGATTTTTCCCTCTTTTCCACATTTCCTGGTGCGTCGAAGGGGATCAGCGTTTTGAGGCTTCACCCCCATTTCCCGTGGACCTCCCAAAAATATGGGTCAGCCCAAAAAAATCTCCCTTCTCACATCCAAGGTCAAGTCCTGGCAACACCCTCCCAAAACAGCTCCAGCCTAGAGCTGCTGGGACCTGCCCTGCTTGGCCACCAGAGCCCCAAAATTTGGGGGGTGAGGTCAGGTCAGGGCTTGTTGCAGGAGTCGAGGCCGGCCTAGGAAGTGTTGCTGTGGATCCAAGTGAAGTCTGAGTCCAGGGAAGATCATGACGTGGACAGACACCACTTCCCAGTGGGAATGGGGGGGCATGGGGGGTAAAGGAGATTGCAGGGTGAAGGACATCCATGGGGTGAAGGACACACGTGGCGTGAAGGACATCCATAGGGTGAAGGACACACATAGCATGAAGGACATCCATGGGGTGAAGAGCATCCATAGGGGGATGAAGGACACACATGGAATGAAGGACATCCATAGGGTGAAGGATACATGTGGAATGAAGGACATCCATAGGGTGAAGGACACACGTGGAATGAAGGACATCCATGGGGTGAAGGACACACGTGGAATGAAAGATGTCTCTGGGGTGAAGAACATCCATGGGGGATGAAGGACACACATGGAATGAAGGACATCCATAGGGTGAAGGATACATGTGGAATGAAGGACATCCATAGGGTGAAGGACACACGTGGAATGAAGGATGTCTATGGGGTGAAGAACATCCATGGGGGATGAAGGACACACATGGAATGAAGGACGACTCTGGGGTGAAGGACACACATGGAATGAAGGACGACTCTGGGGTGAAGGACACATGTGGAATGAAGGACATCCATGGGGTGAAGGACACACGTGGAATGAAGGACATCCATGGGGTGAAGGACACACGTGGAATGAAGGACATCCATGGGGTGAAGGACACACATGGAATGAAAGATGTCTCTGGGGTGAAGAACATCCATGGGGGGATGAAGGACATTCATGAGATGAAGAACATCCGTGAGGTGAAGGATATCTATGGGATCAAGGGCATCTGCAGAGTGAAGGACACCCATGGTGTCAAGGACATCCACAGGGTGAAGAACACCTGTGGATTGAAGAAAGTTCAGGGAATGGAGAACATCTGCAGGGCAAAGGCCCTCCATGGGGGGAAGGACATGCGTGGGGAATGAAGGACATTCCATGGGGTGACCATGGGCAGATGCCCTGAGGCAGGGTCCCACTGAGGTCTCCTGCACTGGGGACACCCAGGGACAGGTCACGGTGGGGTGGGGTTGGATTTTGGGTGAGGCCCCAGCCAAGGTCCAGCAGCACTTCCAGGCTGTGGGAGCAGCAGGAGAAGAGCAGCAGGAGCAGTTCCTTCCTCATTCCAAGCTTGCCCAAGGGCGGGGTGGGCGTGTGCCAGCCTGACACGGGCGATGGGCGCTGTCTTGCCCGGGAGCTGCCTCCTCATCCCCTCTTGGCCCATTTTTTGGGATGCTCCAGAGCGGGACGATAGCCAAAAATCCCCCAAAATATTGTTGAGCGGCATCACGTCCAAGCCCTTCTCCCAGCTCAGCCAGCTCGAGGAACCTCCCAGCTCCTGTGTCCCCCGGTGTCCCCACACGCCACCCGCTCGCTCGGCAGCCAGAGTTCGGGGGATTTGCTCCCAAAATCCGTGCCAGCTGCTGCCAGCCCCCGAGCGGGGCAGTGCCAGGGGCGCGCCCGCCCCGGGCCCTTCCCTGGTGGGCGCAGTTTGGAGTTTCCTTCCCAAGGAGCCAGGGGAGAGCGGCAGCGCCGGGGGCCCACGGGAGGCCAGCGAGGGGCTGCCATCGCCCGGCCCGCCGGCCCACAGGGGCCTCGCACGCTCGCTTTGCACGCTCCCTGCTCACACTCACTCCCTGCTCGCACTCACCCCTTTGCACGCTCACTCCCTGCTCGCACTCACCCCTTTGTACACTCACTCCCTGCTCGCACTCACCCCTTTGCACGCTCACTCCCTGCTCGCACTCACCCCTTTGTACGCTCACTCCCTGCTCACCTCAGTCTGTGCTGGCTCCCCTGGCACACTCGTCTCACAGCTCTTCCCTTTGCACACTCATTCCACACCTCTTCCCCTGGCACACTTGTTCCATACCTCTTCCCTTGCACACTCGTTCCACACCTCTACCCCTCACACACTCATTCCACACCTCTCCCCCTTGCACACTCATTCCACACCTCTACCCCTCAGACACTCATTCCGCACCTCTTCCCTTCCACACTCACTCCACACCTCTTCCCCTTGCACGCTCATTCCACACCTCTTCCCCTTGCAGACTCATTCCACAGCTCTTCCCTGGCACACTCATTCCACACTTCTTCCCCTCACACACTCATTCCGCAACTCTTCCCCTCACACACTCGTTCCACAGCTCTTCCCTTCCACACTCATTCCACACCTCTTCCCCTGGCACACTCGTTCCCTTGCTGCCCTGCCCACACTCCCTCCCTTTGCACGCCTGCTCCCCACGCACGTTGCACACTCATGCTCTCCTTCCATGGTTGCTCCCTTTGGAAGTTTGGTCCCCTGGACCTCTGGCTCCCTTTGCACACTTGTCCCTTTGCACACTTGTTTCCATGTGTTTGTTCCAACACCCCCTTGCACACTCAGTCCTTTTCCCACTCGCTCTCCCTCTGTGCTCACTCCCCTTGCACACTTCTTCCCCTTCCACTCTCACTCCATCTGCTTGTGCACCCCCCTTGCACACTCAGGCCTTCTGCAGCTTGCTGCTCTTCCAGGATTGTTCTCCTTGCACACTTGTTCCCTTCCACACTCGCTCCTTGTACACACTCACTTCCCCACTAATTTTTTTCCTTCATGCATTCTCTCCCCTTGCACACTCCCATTCCCTTGCACACTCCCATTCTATTGCACACTCCCCATTCCCTTGCACACTCCCATTCCTTTGCACACTCCCCATTCCCTTACACACTCCCTCCCCTGCAAATTCCTCACTGTTTTGCACTCCCTTCACTCTCTTGCACTTCCCCCTGCACTCCCATTCCCTTACACACTCCCCATTCCCTTACACACTCCCATTCCCTTACACACTCCCCATTCCCTTGCACACTCCCATTCCCTTACACACTCCCCATTCCCTTGCACACTCCCCATCCCCTTACACACTCCCTCCCTTGCACACTCCCCATTCCCCTGCAAACTCCTCACTGCTTTGACTCCCCTCACTCTCTTGCACTCCCCCCTGCGCTCCCATCCCCTTGCACACTCCCATTCCCTTGCACACCTGCCGCTCCCAGACAAACCCAGGGCAACGTTCATTCCCGGGGTTCCCAGACCCGGCCGGGGGGCGCAGGCCTGACCCCCCATCCCAGGCTGGCCTTGTCCCCCCCGCTGTGGCACCCCACGTTTTGGGGTCCCTCCAAAGCTCTTTTTTCCCTATTTTCGAGCCCCTTTCCCACGCGCTGGGCCCCCCCCGGGTTATTTTCTCTGCCCCCCGTGGTGGGAGCTTTTCTCTCCCTTCCCTTCCCCTGCCCAAGGTTTCCTCCCGGCTTCCTGGCCCGCCTGTTTATTCCCAAATCCCAGATTTCTTTGTTTGCCCGGCGGTAATTTTCCATCGCGGCTCCAATTCCCGCATTGCCCACCCCAAAAATTCCCCTCGCGGCGAACAAAACCATTTGTGGGGTTCGGAGGCACCAACCCTCGTTTATTTTGCCCTTCAAATCCCCAAAAAATTCCTTTTTTCCCCCCGGGTGGGAAAATAAATTTGGGAGAAAGAACAAGAATAGAACGGGATCACGAATGCGTTTCTGCAGGGAGGATTTTGCCCAAACCATCGAATTTTTCAAAAATTTGGGCAAAATTATCGTTTTGCATCCATCAAAAATGGGCTGAGATCAGGATCTGGGCCAGCAGGGAACGGCAAAAGGATTTTATTTGTGGGCTTGGAGGGAATTTTTCCCTACGGAGAAAAATCCTGAGGATGCTGGTTTGGGGCTGGATGGAAGGAGGGGCTGAGATGCTCAGACACATGAATATTTTAAATAAATCTAAAATATTTATTATAGATTCATAGATAGGAAGATTTCGGTAGGTTTGGCATGAAGAAGATGCAAAATTGGATGTAAATATTTCTAGCCGGAGGTTAATTGGGATGTTTTTTCATAAGAAAAAATAAAACATATGGAAGGAGGTTTTGGGGTCTTTTTTGTAATAAAAAGCAGGAAAAACATAAATATATATTTTAAAATACATATAAGGCGGGTTGAGGTCATTTTTCCACAAGGACATTGCAAGATTACATAAAAAAACATATTTGGAGGGTATTTGTGAATTAGAAAAACATGAAAGTCTATAGAGATATGAAGATTTTTTTGCATTAAAAAACCGTCAAATTAAATACAAGTATAGAGAGGGTTTGTGGTGGGGTTCGCAGCAGAAGGCCAAAAAAATTTTACATAAATTTAAATATATGGAGTGGGTTTTGTGTTAGGAAGACACCAAAAAAATCATATATGAGGAATTGGGGCCTTTTTCACTGAAAGTTGCAAATTTATATCTATATTTAATATATGAGACAAAAGTGGCATTAATAGGTCATATAAATACTAATAATATAAATAATAATTTAATAATATAAATATAAATAATAAAATATAAATTGACATATAAATAATAATAATATAAACATCCTATTCATTCACTGGGGTATGTTGTGCAATGAATATATGGCGACATAATATCATGTGATAAAATAATAATATAGGATAATGAAGATAATGAAGATATAGATATAATAAATCTATAATAAGATATAATACAGAAGAATGGAATGGAATGGAATGGAATGGAATGGAATGGAATGGAATGGAATAGAATAGAATAGAATAGAATAGAACAGAATAGAATAGAAAACAGAATAAAATAGAATTACTATCCATATTTCAACATTAATATAATATTGCCTAAAGATTACTAAAATATACAGAATTAATTACATATACTCCATAAATACTCCCAAAATTCCATATTTTAATCTTTCAAATCCCATGGAAAAATGTCATCCTTAAGTCTCTTTTCCTAAGGAAAAAGGGGAGCAAAAATTCACCAGCACCAGCCTCAGTTCTCATTGGAGGAGCTGATTTTTGGGGTGGATTTTCCAAAATTTTTTCAAAATTTCCCCTCTAAGTCCCTGAGATAGGGAGAAAATCTGATTTTTTGTGCATATTTTCCATAATTTTTCCAAATTTTCACCCTTTAGATGCCAGCAATGGGAGAAATGTGATTTTTTAGGGTGCATTTTCCGTGCCTCAGCTCTAAAATTCATGGAACCGATTGGGAACCATCAAATCCCACTGGAATACTCGCTGGAAATGCAATTTTTTTGGGAAATCTTTCCACAACTTTTCCCCAATTTCCCCTTTAAATAGCCCCGAGGAAGAAACTTTGGTTAAATTGAAGATTTTCCAAATTTTTTTCCTAAATTTCCCCCTTAGATCCCTCTGAGGAGAGGAAATTGCGACCTTTTGGAGTGGATTTTTAAACTTTTCCCCAAATTTCCCATCATTTTTTCCCCCCAAAACTTCCCCTGAGATACCAGAAAAAAAAAATGGAAATTGTGAATTTTGGGGCAGATTTTCAAATTTTTACCCAGATTTTCCTCTTGAGGTGCACCAAGGGGAGGAATTGTGATTTTTTGGGGACATCTGGGGGGGTGAATGCAGGGCTGCAGGATTTTGGGGCTGGGTACCACGGGGGATGGGGGCAGGGATGCAGGAGCAGCAGCATCCTCTCAAATCCCCAAATTTGTCTGGTTTTAGACAAAAGCCAACTTGAATCCACGGTGGAATTTGGTTTTCCCAAGTATTTTTGGGCTCTGATTCCCTCCCCCAAGGAGATGCTGGGGGTAGAGGTTGTTTTCCTTTTGCTGGAACAGCTGGAGAATGAACTAGACTAAAATTAAATTAAATTAAATTAAATTAAAATTTAAATTAAATACAAAATAAAATAAAATAAAATAAAATTTATAAAATAAAATAAAATAGAATAAAATAGAATAGAATAAAATGTATTAAAATAAAATAAAATAAATTAATAAAATAAAATAAATTAATAAAATAAAATAAAATAAAATAAAATAAAATAAAATAAAATAAAATAAAATAAAATAAAATAAAATAAAATAAAATAAAATAAAATAAAATAAAATAAATAATAAAAAGGACTCAAATCAAGCCCGCCCGGGGCCATTCCCGGGGCAGGAAAATTCCAGAAAGCTGAGGTGGGGGTGGGGGGAAAAAAGTGTTTATTTGATTTAGGAAATGTAAAAAAAATTAAAATCCCTGGCGGTGCTCCCGAGGGCGGGACGAGGCTTTGAGGGGAACAAAGAGGCGGAACCCCCGCGGGGAGGAGAGGAGGAGGAGAGGAGGAGGAAAGGAGGAGTAAAGGAGGAGGAGGAAAGGAGGAGGAGAGGAGGAGGAGAGGAGGAGGAAAGGAGGAGGAAAGGAGGAGGAGAGGAGGAGGAAAGGAGGAGGAGAGGAGGAGGAAAGGAGGAGGAGAGGAGGAGAGGAGGAGGAAAGGAGGAGAGGAGGAGGAGAGGAGGAGGAAAGGAGGAGGAGAGGAGGAGGAGAGGAGGAAAGGAGGAGGAGAGGAGGAGGAAAGGAGGAGGAGAGGAGGAGGAAAGGAGGAGAGGAGGAGGAGAGGAGGAGGAAAGGAGGAGGAGAGGAGGAGGAAAGGAGGAGGAGAGGAGGAGGAAAGGAGGAGGAGAGGAGGAGAGGAGGAGGAAAGGAGGAGAGGAGGAGGAGAGGAGGAGGAAAGGAGGAGGAGAGGAGGAGGAGAGGAGGAAAGGAGGAGGAGAGGAGGAGGAAAGGAGGAGGAAAGGAGGAGGAAAGGAGGAGGAGAGGAGGAGGAAAGGAGGAGGAGAGGAGGAGGAAAGGAGGAGGAGAGGAGGAGAGGAGGAGGAAAGGAGGAGAGGAGGAGGAGAGGAGGAGGAAAGGAGGAGGAGAGGAGGAGGAGAGGAGGAAAGGAGGAGGAGAGGAGGAGGAAAGGAGGAGGAGAGGAGGAGGAAAGGAGGAGAGGAGGAGGAGAGGAGGAGGAAAGGAGGAGGAAAGGAGGAGGAAAGGAGGAGGAGAGGAGGAGGAAAGGAGGAGGAAAGGAGGAGGAGAGGAGGAGGAAAGGAGGAGGAGAGGAGGAGGAAAGGAGGAGGAAAGGAGGAGGAGAGGAGGAGGAGAGGAGGAGGAAAGGAGGAGGAGAGGAGGAGGAAAGGAGGAGGAGAGGAGGAGGAAAGGAGGAGGAGAGGAGGAGGAAAGGAGGAGGAGAGGAGGAGGAAAGGAGGAGGAGAGGAGGAAAGGAGGAGGAGAGGAGGAGGAAGAAGAGGAAGAGGAGGAGGAGAGGAGGAGGAAGAAGAGGAAGAGGAGGAGGAGCAGGAGGACGCGCTCCCGTTCCCGCTCCTTCCCTGCCCGAATTCCCGGCCCAGCAAAGGGAAGCGCCGGGGGAGGACAGGGAAATAAAATAAAAATAAATTAAAATAAATTAAAATAAAATAAAATAAAATAAAATAAAATAAAATAAAATAAAATAAAATAAAATAAAATAAAATAAAATAAAATAAAATAAAATAAAATAAAATAAAATAAAATAAAATAATAAAAATCGAATTAATGGAATTCTTGTGCTGGGTTCTGTTTGACATCCTTGGAGTTCAATGCGCTCGGAGTAGGGATTGGTTTATTTCCGTTTTTAACGTTACTTATTTTCAATATTTTTATTTCAATATTATTTTTATCTCAATATTTTTATTTCAATATAATTCTTATTTCAATATTCTTATTTCAATATTCTGCGTGTTTCTTGTTTTGGGGTCTTTTTACCTTGATATCGTTTGAATTTGAGTCTTTTACTTTTAATAATTTTTAATATTATTTGAATTTTTATTTGTTAATATTCGTTGATTTAGCATTCATTTTAGCTTTTTTTCTAGATTTTTTATTAATCCACAATTTTTCTATTGGCTTTTTTGTTCATTTTTATGTTACTTTATTTTGTATAATGCATCTTTATATTCTTTTGGGTTTAATTCATATTTTATATTCTTTTATATTTCTATTCTTTTAATTTTACATTTTTTTATTCCTGTATCTTCTCATTTTTATATCATTTTTATTTCCATTCTTTTCCTTTTTTCCATTGTACCACCTTACTTGTCCATTTTTATTTGTAATTTCTTTATTATCCCTCTGTGTTATTTTGCAGTTTTATTATTTTACACTTCTTTTTTTATTCTTTTTTTCATTTATTTTTTGCATTCACATGATTTTATCCTTCTTTCCCTGGCTTTATTTTCCCATTATTTTGCTTTCCAATTCTTTATGTCTTTATTCCCATTTTCCATGGGTTTTTTCCCATTATTTTGATTTTTCTTCATTATCTTTTCCCCTCTTTGACTTCCACATTTATTTCCTTCTCTGCTTCTTCATTTTCAGTTTATTTATTACCTTTTCCCTTTATTCTCCACCGAAACACCAAATTTTGCTTTTCCCACAGAGACTTCTCAGGAGACCCAGATTTGGAAGGGGCATTTCCATCTCTACTTCCAGCCCTGGGAATGTTCCCTTTAGAATTTAATAAAATATGGAGGAAAATCCAGTGTAAAAACCCATTTACATCAGTAAAAGAGACAGTTCCCAAATAATTTATCTGTTGTTATTATTTTTATTTTTATTATTTTTATTTTTATTTTTAGTTTTAGTTTTAGTTTTAGTTTTAGTTTTTAATTTTTAATTTTTAACAGTTATTTTTATTTTTATTTTTGTTTTTATTTTTATTTTTGTTTTTATTTTTATTTTTATTTTTATTTTTATTTTTATTTTTATTTTTATTTTTATTTTTATTTTTATTTTTATTTTTAATAAAACTTGGGAATGGGCCTTCCATTTGGGGGGAATTTTTGGAAATCGGGGATCCTCTTCTTAAACCTGGGGGGGGATTTTTCTTCTTCCTGAAATCCCTTTTTTGCAAACCTGGGACCTCATTTTTGGGAACCTGGGATCTTTTTTAGGGAACCTTTGGAATTTTTAAGTTTTTGGGGCCCTTTTAGTGAAACAGGGCTCCTTTTTTATTAAACCATTTTTAGGGAATTTAGTGTCCATTTTAGGGAATCCAAAATGTCTTTTTTCAACCCTGGAACCCCATTTTTGGAGCGTGGGCCTTTTCTCACTTTTGGGGAGGAGAATTGTGAATCAGGACTCATTTTTGTTAAAATTTGGAATTATTTTTGTTAAATTGGGACCCCCCCTTTGGCAATCTTGGACCCCTTTTTGCAAAGCTTGGATCCATTTTTGAGAACCTGGGGATGGGCCTTAAATCTGGGGGGAATTTTTGGAAATCGGGGCTCCTCTTCTTAAACCTGGGGGGGATTTTTCTCACTCCAAAATCCCTTTTTGCACACCTGCCACCTCCTTTTTCAAATTTTCCACCCCGCTGTGCAAAACCTGGAGTGTCTTTTCCCAAACATGGACCCTCCAACATCCAAACATGAAGTGGGGGGTCCCTGGTCATGAGAAAAAAAAAAAAAATTGGATTTATGGGCGTGATAAAACAGGGATAAAATTATATTTAATGCTTTGAGGCTGCGGCTTCTCATTATTTCTCTCTAGAAACTCCAATTTAACTTGGAAAATTCAAGTTGAAATGGATTTTTAGCATCCACTCTCTGCACTTTCTTATTTCCAGGCAGGAACAAACACTTCTTTCCCCTCCAGCCCCTTAAAACCAAGCCTAAAAGCTGCAGGAGGCTGCCTGGATCCAGATCAGGGATCCAGATTCCCACCAACCTGCCTGTGGGATTTGGGGGCACGTGCCCCAGCAGGAAATATTTTCAGGCATCTATAGTTGAATGTCACCGTTTAATTAATAATGGGGCTATTCTTCGTTAGGAGCTGGCAGGGGATTATGCTGGAGGCAGCTGAGCTTGAGGCTGGATTCTCCTTTTCCAAACTTCTTTGCAGGGAAAAGGGATTGTACATTTATATGTTTGTATTTTATGTAAATATATATATGTAACACTCTCTGTATATTTATATTGAAATGTTATTATTAATATATAAAATAGAATTTGTACATTATGTATTATGTATATTTTTATAATTTTATTCATATAGAAAATATAAATTGATATAAAATATTAAAACAAATCATTCTATTTTTGTATAATTTGCAATGCTTGGGATTGCTCATCCTGGGGGATTTAAACCTCCCCTCCCTAGGAGGACGAAAATCATTATTACCCCATAGGATGAAGTGGGGGTTATTTACATGAAATTTTTCCTGCTGGTGCACAGGGCTGGAAAATCCAACGCGACAGCTCCTCCAGCAGCTTGGCCCCTTCCCGACTTGTTGAGCCGAAAGAATTCCCCGAGTTTTCGTCTGGGGTTACCCCAGTTCTGGAATGCAAAGTAGGGAAGGAGGATGGAAAAGGGGGAATTTGGGGATCTCCAGGGCTTGTGTTGCCCCGCGTTGTGGAAATGGTGTTTTGGAGTGTGGAACTGAGGTGAATTTGGATTTTCTTGGAATAGAATCCCGGTCTGGTTTGGGTTGGGAGGGATCTTAAAGCCCACCTTGTGCCACTCCCTGCCATGGGCAGGGACACCTTGAAGTGTCCCAGGTTGCTCCAAGCAGGCCTTGGGCACTTCCAGGGGTGAGAATGGACATTTTCAGGCAGGATTGGTCCTGCCCACTTGGGAACACCCTCCTCTTCCTCACCAGCTCCCCCACGTCTCCCAGCACGTGTTGGCTTGGGAATCCCGGTGAGCCTGCATTGCTCCTTCTCCTGCTCCACTTGTCCTGGCAGGGTCCCTGCTGGCCACAATGCCCCCAGAAGGTGACACCAACCCAAGGCCTGAAAGTCTTGACTTGGCACGCTGTTAACATCTCACTCCTCGAGGAGATCTGGCACGTCGTGGAGCTGTGGCTTCTCCTGCTCAGAGGAGACAATCCGGTTGTTATCCCAGCTTCTCCTCTCCCATCCCTCTCCCCGGACCAGCGTGGTCCATCCAACCCTACATTACTCACTGGAGAGAGCAGGAACTCCAGGATGACTCAAAAGGAAGCAAAGACACTCTTTCAAAGGGTGGGAAAAGGAAGAAGCCAAGGGGTGGATAAATAATCACAGGCCAGGAAAGAAAAGAGGGAGGATGTGACCCCATGGGATCCATGGTGGGAATAGGATCTCACCTGGGATCGCATGTCCAACCTGGGCAGCTCTTGGTGTGAATGGAGGGGAAGGTCTTGGGGAGGGCAGGGGATGAAGGTCCTGCAAGGGGAGCGACGAGGCTGGCTGGAGAACCAGAGCCGTGAAAAGGAGGAGCTGGAGCAAATGCTGGAGGTAAGGCCAGGTTGGAGATGTCCATTCCTTTGGGACTTTGCACATTCCTGGCTCTCACAGCTGACGTGAGGAGGGTGGAGAGCCTTTGTGGCCCTTGTGGGTTTAATATCAGCCAGAAAGCAAAGCTCGAGGAGAAACTCCAGCAGGGCCAGGTCAGCTCTGGGTAAAACAGAGAAGAGTTGATGCACAGGAACCAAGGCAGCTCCTGGTCCCACATCCTCTGACAAAGCAACAAGGAGGGTTTGAGGTGGGGGAAGACTTTGTGCCAGTGAACTCAAAGTGGCTCAGAGTCATCTGGCTGGAGCTGCCCTGTCCCAGCTTCATCCCGTGTCAGAGGAGACATGGGAAGAACATCAGAGCATCACCCATGAACCTCTCAGAGGGGAGAGCTTAAACTTGGTGTTTATTTGGGGTCAGGAGGTGACATCACACATTTTTTCCCCAAAATCGCCAGATGTGCCCCAAAAAGCAATGTGGAATCAGACTGGAGGCAGCTCTGGCATTTGGTCACCCATTCCAAGACTCAAGATTTGGTCAGAAGAAACCAATTTCCAGCCAGTTTTGTCCTCAGGGTGCCAACACCGGCCTGAAGAGCCCACAGAGACCAGCTCACATCCCAAAACCCCGTGACTGCCAGAATCCAGATCCACTCCCTGCCAGTTCAGGCGATGCACAAAAATAACCTCGTTGGTTTTTCCTTGCCAGCATTCCCAAGATCCAAGCACATCACATCCAGCAGTGGTGGCACCATCCGAGGGGTTAGCTGAAGAGAACTTCCCAACTCTATCACGTTTGTAACATCTTCATCAGAGCCAATATTGGTGTGCAAAGACTTTGGAGGTGATCATGTCCAAATTACTGATGGATGAATGTGGGGATGGGGTTCTCCAACATATTCCAAAAGCAAGATGGCCAAGCAGATTCCTGGGGTGCTTCAAGTGGTCCCAATTAGTTGTTAATCATCATGAGGACCTCATCCCTACTCAAGGAAATCAAATTTTTGCAAATTTTGGTGGTTTATTGAGGAAAATGCCTCCCTGGGAAATTCCCTGAGAGCATCTCCAGCAGCACCAAAGCATCATCACATGTCCCAAGCCATGGTGAGGAGGGTGGAGAGGGCACCAGATCTCTGCTTGCTCCTGGTGTGAAGGCATAAACACCCTGGATCCACAGGAAAAACCCACAGACCCATTTGCTTCCCAAAGAAATGCTGATCCAACGAGGATTTTGGAGGTTTACAGCTTTATATCCTCATCACAGCACAAGTACAAGGAGCATTTTGCTGTAAGAGGATGGGGTTTCCTTGCCTTTTCTCCTCCTTGGGTTGATTTGGAGGACATTCCTGGCTGGAGGGAAGCAACCCAGATGAGTTCTCCAGGACTCACCAGTAATAACAGCTTTTCTCCTCCTAGGAGAACTCCAAACACCAGAATCAGGTTCTCCAGGAGGTTTCTCCAAGGGTACAAACCCACGCCAGAGGTTCCCACACACCCACGGGTGACTGGACTGGTTGTGGGGTTGGGTGAATCATCAGTGCGGGTGAAAATCCTCCGACCCCACTCCTCTTCCCTTATTTAGGATCACAGGGATGAAACCAAGAGGTTGGGATGGGCTGGAAACTCCTCAGACCAGTTGTGCAATTTTTCCAAACCCATCCTCAGGCGATCCCTCCTCTGGGTTTTTATCTCTCAGCATCTTGCTTCAAGATTTGGGATTGCAAAGAGGCAGATTCCCAGTAAAAGGCATTTCCATCCCTGGTCCATTGCAATTTGGGCTTTGATATATGTAATTTTTTTCAGGGGGTGATACCAAATATCCTCCCCAGTCCAAAATGGGAACCAAAACCACCCTCAGGTCCCACCGTAAATAGCCAAAACCTCCAAGGGAATGGGAAATTCCACCAGTGGAGTAGCCCCAGTAAGAGAAAGAAACCCCAAAAATATGGAGTATTTGCAGCCCTCCAGCTCAAATCCATGTAAATGTGTTTAATCGGTTTGGGATTGCTTATCCAACAAGGTCCAGGGTGGGTTTGTGTTGATATTTTCATGGAATAAACGTTGGGAATGAGATGACCTGGGCAGGTGTAGGGGCTGCTTTCCTCTCTCTGTGTCATAAATCTGTGACAGAGGCTGAAAGAAGCACCAAATTCACCCAAAACAATAAAGATGCAAATAATTCCCTCCATTTATGTGCCTATTTATTTATTGCTTTAATTTCTGTCCCACCCCTGTCAAGTCCATTGTAAACCCATTGTAAGACTATTACAAGTCTGTCACAAACCTGTTGCAAACCGCTTGCTAACCCCGTTGCAAGCCCACTGCGAATCTATCCCAAGCTTGTTGTAAATCCCTTGCAAGCTCATTGCAAGCCCACTGCCTGTTGTAATCTCGTTGCAAGACTGTTGCAAGCTTGTTGTAAACCTATTACAAGCCCCTTGCAAGCCTGTTGCAAGCCCTGAGTAAATGCATTACAAACCCATTGAATACCCCTTGCACACCCATTCCCAGCCCACTTCAAGCCTGTTGCAAACTTGTTGTAAGCTTGTTGTAAGCCCCCAGTAAATGCATTACAAACCCATTGTACACCCTTTGCAAGCCCATTCCCATCCCACTTCAAACCGTTTGCAAACCTGTTGTTAGCCCTCAGTAAATGCGTTACAAACCCATTGTACACCCCTTGTAAGCCCATTCCCAGCCCACTTCAAGCCTGTTGCAAGCTTATTGTAAGCTTGTTGTAAGCCTGTTGTAAGCTCCCAGTAAATGCATTACAAACCCGTTGTACACCTCTTGTAAGCCCATTCCCATCCCACTTCAAGCCTGTTGCAAGCCTGTTGCAAGCCTGTTGTAAGCTCCCAGCAGCAAGGGAAGGAGGAGGCCTGGAAGCGAGGCCGGGATCAAAGGAACCCTGCTGCTCCCGACCTCTCCGGGCTGATTTCCCAGCCTGGACTCCCGTCCCTCCTGCTTCCAGTTCCACACAGGCTCCGGGGCTTCCGTCACGGCTCCGTCCCCGTCACCGCCCCACGCAGCCACGGCCCTTCAATGCCCCCGGGGGATTTTCCACCCTCCAGAGCTCTAGTGGGGTCTTGGATCTCCCACCCGTCTCCTGAAAGCACCGAGAGGGAAGGCCGGGGTGGGCCAGGGCGTGAATCCATTCCCAGGATGTGTTGAGTCCACAGGCAGGAGGCTCCCCAGGATGAGGGACAAACTCAGGAGCGGGGTTTGGATTCCTGGGATGTGCCCATGTGGAGAGAAGACATTGTTTTGTAGGTCCACCACAAATCCGTTGCAAACCCGTTGTAAGCTAACTGCAAACTCCTTGTATGCCCATTACAAGCCACTCACAGGCCTACTGCAAACCCTTTGTAAGCCCATTGCAAGCTTATTGCAAACCCCTTGCAAGCTATTGCAAGCCCGTTGTAAACCCCTTGCAAACCCCATTCAAGTCCATTGTGGACCTACTTCAAACCTCTTGCAAAAATCTGAAGGTCCATTGCAAGGTTGGGAACCTTGAAAGTCCATTTCAAACCTCTTGTAAACCCACTGCAAACTCCTTGCAAGCCCCTTGCAAACTCATTGCAAATCCTGTTGTAAACTCCCTTTAAGCCCACCGTGGACCCACTGCAAACCCTTTGCAAGCTCTTTGCTATTTCACTCGGGACTTTCAAAGTCCATTTCAAACCACTTGCAAACTAATTGCAAATCCACTGCAAACCTGTTTCAGCCCCATTGCAACCCTCTTGTTGTAAACCCATTGCAAACCCATTGCAAGCCTGTTGCAGGTGCATTGCAAGTTCACAGCAAGTCAAGCTCTCATCTCTCTTTTTTCTTGTCTCCTATTTGCAGGAAGTGCCCCAAACCCAACTCCCCGATCTGGATCTGCCGTTAAATTTTCTTTAATTATTTTTTTCCCCCGTTGGAAGAACGAGGGATGGAGGCAGGCAGCAGATCCCATCCTCCTGCACCCCGAGCCCCCCGGGGCATCACCCCGGTGCTCCCGGCTCAGCAGAAGCCGCCGTCGGGCTCGTTGGGCCCCTTGGCTTCGTTAGGGCTCATTAACGAAGAGCCAGTCTCGCTTTTCCAAGCTGTCAGGGCCCATTAGTGTCCGGGACCCCTCGGCCCCATCCCACGGGCTGGGAACGGGACAGCAGCGGGAGGATCAAAAGCCACGGGTGTCCCGCTCCAGCGGGGCAGAATAATTTAATAGAGAAGCTGATCATTTATTTTTACAAGGGGTTTTTTTTTCTTGCTCTTACGAGTTTTTTTTTTTTCTTTGCAATTACCAGTCTCGATTCAGCCCGTAAATCTCTCTGCCAGCCCTGTCCGCTCCCATTCCACCTCCACCACCAGGAAAACTGGGGTGTTTTTTTGGTTTGGGTTTGTTTTTTTTTTTTTTAATTAAGCCCCAAAGTTTTTTTGGCAAATTCCACTTTTCTCTTTCCAGGGAAATGAAGATTTACTGGAAAGGCCGGGATGGGCAAGGGGGAGGTGGCGGGATGCCAGTGTGTTACCACTGCTCTCTGCTGGACCCGCTGCATTTCCTGCAACCGGAGCCAGACACTTCCCGGCTGGAGCAGGGGAGGAGAAGGAGGAGGAGGAGGAAGAGGAGGAGGAGAAGAAGAAAAAAGAAGCATGGTGCTGAGGCAACACCATCCCAAGCATTCCCAGCCAGGGAAAAGCAGGTGGTGGGGGACACCCATGGCCCTGGGGACAGCAGTGCGGTGTCCAGAGATGCCGCCCCATCCTTGACATTGTCACCTTCTCCTTGGCATTGTCACCCTCTGCACAGAATTGTCAGCCTTTCCCCAACACTGCCACCCTCTCCTTGGTGTTGCCACTCCTTCCCCCTCCCCATAATTTCCATCCTCTCCCCAGGATTCCCACCTTCTCCTTGGCGTTGTCACCTTCTCCTTGGCATTGTCACCCTCTCCTTGGCATTATCACCTTCTCCTTGGCATTGTCACCCTCTCCTTGGCGTTGTCACCTTCTCCTTGGCATTGTCATCCTCTCCCTGATATTGTCACCTCTCCTTGGCGTTGTCACCCTCTCCTTGGCGTTGTCACCTTGTCCTTGACATTGTCACCTTCTCCTTGGCATTGTCACCTTCTCCTTGACATTGTCACCCTCTCCTTGACATTGTCACCTTGTCCTTGACATTGTCACCTTCTCCTTGACATTGTCACCCTCTCCTTGACATTGTCACCCTCTCCTTGGCATTGTCACCCTCTCTTTGGTGTTGTCACCCTCTTCTTGGCATTGTCACCTTCTCTTCAACATTCCCCCCTCTCTGCAGTGCTGCCACCCCCTCCCCAGCATCATCACCCCCTCCCCTGCATTGCCACCCTCTCCCTGGTTCCCTGTGTGTTCCCAGGCTCAGATTCCACCGGGAAATGTTTATTTCCACTTAGGAAATGCAAAGGACTGGACTGGGTGCACTGGGAGCAAGTCCACAGGGTGAGAGAGTCCCGCTCAGCCCAGAGCTGGGATTTCTCTGGGAGCCTGGGTCCAAGTGGAAATCCCCCAAGAGAAAATCCCCCAAATGCAAATCCCTCGTGTCTGTGAACCCCAGCACCTGCAAGGATATTAAATACACTGATATTTAATGCCCCAGCCCTAAATATCCCAGAGCTAAACACCCTCATGTTTAATGCCCCAGCCCCAAACACCCCAATGTTAAATGTCCCAACAGCAAAAATCCCTCAAGCTAAACACCCTGACATTTAATGGCCCAGCCCTAAATACCCAGTGCAATACCCTCAGTTTTTAATACCCTATAAAAATTATTATTCATAGGGTATTATTCACCCCGAAGTGAAACATCCCCATGTTTAATGACCCAAAGCTAAATACCCCAATGTTTAACACCACAAAACTAAATACCCCAGAGCTAAACACCCCAATGGTCTCACAACCCAACATTAAATACCCCAGATTTAAACAGCTCCATGTTTAATACCCCAAAGCTAAGCAGCAGATGTTTAATATCCCAGAGCTAAATTCCCCAGAGTTCAATGCCCCAATGCCAAAAGCCCCAACCTTAAATATCCCAGAGCTAAACACCCTCATGTTTAATGCCCCAGCCCTAAATACTCTAAGCTAAACACCCTGATATTTAACATCCCAGAGTTAGACAGCAAACTTTTAATATCTAAGCTAAGCTTAGATTTAATAATTTAAGGTTTAATATCTCAGAGCTAAGCTTCCCAGTGCATAGTGCTCCAGTGTCAAATGCTCCAATCCTAAATAACCCAGACCTAAACATGCCCATGTTTCATGCCCCAAGTGCCCCAGAGCTAAATTAATTGTTTTAACCATTGATCTAAATGCCCCAACCATAAATACCCCAAATTACTTGCCCCAGCGTTCAGCACCCCAGTGCTCAAGGCCCTGATGTTAAATCCCCCAGAGCTAAATTCCCCTTTATGCATCGATCTAAATGCCCCAGTGCTAAATGAGCTGGTGCTAATTACACGAACTCTTAATGGCTCAGTGCTAAATGCTCCAGTATTTCATGCACTGATGTTTAATGTCACAAAGACAAACACACTCCTGTTTAATGTCCCAGAGCCAAATGCCCCAGTGCATTTTAAACATTGAGGGTAAATACCCCAGCATTAAACACACCAGTATTAATCACCGATGCTTTTATGCTGCAACACCAAATGTCTGGGGCTAAATTCCCCCATTTTAATACCCCAGAGCTCAGTGCCTATTGCTAATGCCCCAGCCCTGAAACTCCCAGGGCTGAATGCTCCAAATGCTTAATATTCCAGTGCTAAAAGCCCCAACAGCAAGTGCCCCAGAGCTAAACTGATGATTTCTGTGTTGATCGAAATGCCCCAGTGCTCAATATGCCAAGCCTAAATGCCCCAGAGCTGATTGCCCCGATGTTTAATGCCCCAGTGCCAAATGCACCAACACTAAAAGTCCATTCCCTAAATGCCCCAATTGTTTTATGGACTGATGCTGAACGTCCCAACCCTAAACACCCCCGAGCTAAACTCACCAATGTTTAACAATCCTAAACACCCAGAGCTATACATCCTGATATTTGATGCGTATTTCTGCATAGATGCTGAATGCACCAGTGTGAGAATGTCCCGGTGTAAGACATCCCAGAGCTGAATATCCCGCTGGGAAACACACTAATTCCGATTTATTTTTGCTAAACGCCCCCGCCCTAAGTGCTCCAGGCGCTAAATCCCCCAAACGCTGAATGCTTCTAAACCCCCAGAACTCAGTGCCGAGGTGTTTAATGCCCCAGAGCTCTGCTGGTAAAACCTCCCGATCCTTAATGCCCTTTTCCTGAATGTCCCGTTGGCAAATTCCCCAGGCACTAAATTCCCCAAACACTAAATACCCCGGAGCTAAATATCCCAGAGCCAAATGCCTCGATGCCGAATTCCCCAGGCACTAAATTCCCCAAACATTAAATATCCCGGAGTTAAATATCCCAGAGATGCCCTGATGCCGAATTCCCCAGGCACCAAATTCCCCAGGCACCAAATTCCTCAGGCACTAAATTCCCCAAACATTAAATATCCCGGAGTTAAATATCCCAGAGCCAAATGCCCTGATGCTGAATTCCCCAGGCACCAAATTCCCCAGGCACTAAATTCCCTGGGCTGCTGTCCCAACAGTAAATACTCCGGAGTTCAATGCTCCAGAGTTCAGCGTCCCGATGCCAAATTCCCCAGGGAATGAACGCCCCGGAGCTCAATGTACTGATGTTTAATGCACCAACATTAAATATCCTGCAGCCAAATGCCCTGATGCCAAATTCCCCGGGCACTGAATTCCTCAGGCACCAAATTCTCCAGGCACTAAATTCCCCAAACATTAAATACCCCGGAGCTAAATATCCCAGAGCCAAATGCCTCGATGCCGAATTCCCCAGGCACTAAATTCCCCAAACATTAAATATCCCGGAGTTAAATATCCCAGAGATGCCCTGATGCCGAATTCCCCAGGCACCGAATTCCTCAGGCACCAAATTCCCCAGGCACTAAATTCCCCGGAGCTAAATGCCCTGGTGTTTAATGCACCCCTGGAGCCAAAATCCTCGGTGCCAAATTCCCCAGGCACTAAATTCTCTGGACGCTAAATGTCTCAGCATTCAATTCCCCGAAACTGAAACGTCGCGGTGTTTAATGCCCCAGAGCTAAATACCCCAACGCTAAATTCCTCAGGCACTAAATATTCCAGGCACTAAATTCCCCAAGGCTCAGTGCCACAGCAGCTTTCGGCTCATCCTGCTTCAAACACACCAGTGAAAAAATTCACATTAAAACCGAAAACAGAGACTCCGTTTGGGGATATCCCCCCCTATCCCAGAATTTAATCCATTTTCAAATTAACTGGGAGGGAGGGGGGTTAATTAACCCAAGGATGGTGCAGATGTGAAGCTCTGCAAGGTAGTGCATTCCCAGGGTTGGTTGGGAAATGGGCTGAATTCCTGTATGGATCCCATAGGATCATCATGAGCTGGACATTATTAATGCTAATAAATCAAGGATTTTAACTGCAGGGAAGTGAATGGATCCAGCAAAACAGCCGATGCTGGTGGGGTTGGGGATGGACGGACGGATGGTGGGGCCGGAGCTGACACCAAGTGGATGGAAACTGTAATTCCTGCTCTGGGAGTAGAAAACGGAAAATTTGGGGGAAAAACGAGGGGTGAGGAGGGGAAAAAAACCCACAAAAAAAAAAAAACAACAAAAAAAAAAAAAAAAAAAAAAACCAACCAAAAAAAAGCCAACGGGTGGTGAGAGGGGGACGGGACGAACTGACCACGTCAGCATGAGATTTCCTTTGGAAAAGTACCCAAATCCACGGCAAATAAACGGAATAAAGCCCCAAAGGCGGCTTGGGGTATTTATGTAACCTTGGTCACGTCTGCTCTGACCGCTCCTGCCTTGGAACGGGGGTGCTGGGGGTGGCCAGGGAGCTCTGGGGGTACAGGGTGGGTCTGGGGTCCTGGCACCCCAGGGTGGAGGGGGTGGCACTGCCCAGTGGCACCTGGGGACCACTCCAGTGCCACCTCCAGCACACCGAGGAAAAAAGCCAGAAAAAGTCAGAATTCTGCCCCTTTGTACCCCCTCTTTTTCTCAGAAATTACTTTTTTTTTCCTCAAAAAAAAGGCCTTTTCTCGCCTCCAAAAGCAGACTTCCCTGAAAAAAAAAAAGGCATTTCTTTCCCAAAAAGGCATAACTCCCCCCAGAAAAGCAGCTCTTCTTCCTCAAAGCACTAGTTTTATTCCAACAAGCCTCATTCCTGCAAAGAAAAGAACACTTCTTTTTCCCCACAAAGGTTTTTTTCCAAAAAAAAAAATACTTCTTACACCAAAATTTATTTTTTCTCAAAAAAAAAAAAAAAAAAAAAAAAGCACTTTCCCCCCCATTTTTCCCATTAAAGGCTTTTTTGGCTTTATTTTTCTCACCAAAACCCATGTTTTTGTCTCCAAAAAGACATGTTTTTCCCAAGAAGAATTTGACTTTAAAAAAAACCAACTTTTTTCTAAAAATGGGGGTTTTTTCCAAAAAAAGCATTTTTTTTTACTCAAGAAAAGAGGGGATTTTTTTTTGTCTCTCAGGAAAAGTAGCTTTTCCAAAAAATCCTCCTTAATTTAAAAAAACCCTTTTTCCCCTAACCCATTTTTTCTTGTAGTATGTAGAGAATTTCTTTGTAGACCTCTAAAGACCATTTCCTGCCTTTTCTTCCTGTAAGAAAATTGGCTATTTTGTTTTTTTTTAAAAAAAACCACATTTTTTTCCAGAAAGTCTGCTTTTTCCAAGAAAAAAAGCCCTTTTTTCCCCCCAAAGCTTTTTCTTAACAAAAGCCTCTTAAAAAAAAAAAAAAAGTGTGTTATTTTCCACTCCAAACCTTTTATCTTTTAAAAAAACGCCTTCTCTTTAAAACAATAAAAACATCTCATTTCCTAATCCAAAACCCCCTTTTTCCCCCTCAAAAGCTTTATTTTTTTAAAAATCACCTTATTCCAGGGAAACATTGTTTTTTCTACAAAACCCTTTTACCCAAAGAACGAAAAGCTGTTTTGCTTTCCCCAAAAAATCCACTTTCGCAAACTTAAAAAAAAAAAAATAAATAAATAAAAATCCAGCGAGCGTCTTTTTACAGAAAATATATAATTTTTTTTTTTTCCTTTATTCCTTTTTTTTTTAAAAAAAAATCAATTATTTTTCCTAGAGCGCCTGGTAGGCCGGATATGATCCGGCTCCGCTCACATCAGAAAATATCCGGCCCCATTGTTCGGGGCAGCCGCGCCGTGTCCGTGCTTTGTCCCCTCGGGACCCCTTGGGATCCACAGAAATATTTGGAGAGCCCCAAAGTGCGGGAAGGAGGACGAGGAATTTTTTTTTTTCTCTCCCTTCCCCCCACCTCCCACCCCACCCCAATTGCACTTTTATTTTTTTTGGGGCCAGCTATGATTTTTTTTGTACCTTGGGACGGAAATTTCCGGCTGGAAGCCCAACCCTTGCGCCTGGTGGGAGGTTGAATGGTCGCCCCGCTGGGTGGGAACAATATGGATTTGGGATGAAAAGGTTTTCCCGGGCGGTTCCCCGGAGCGATCCGGAACCGCGGCCCGGATCCCGCGGTGCCGGCGGGATGCGCGCGGAGCGCCGCGCTCCCGGGATTTCGGGGGGTTCCACGCGGAGAGCCGCAGCCAGGATGGGGCTGGGATGAGGATATGGGGTACATCCCTGTCCCAAAATATTCGGGAGCCAGGGATGAGGGGTGGGATGTAGAATGGGGGAGTCAACCACCAATGATAGGGATGTAGGGTGAGGGTGGGATGTGAAATGGGGATCCGTCCCATCCCTCCCATCCCATCCCATCCCATCCCATTCCCATCCACCCCATCCTATCTATCCCCATCCCATCCATCCCATTCCCATCCCATCCCATCCCCATCCCATCCATCCCATCCCATCCCATCCCATCCCATCCATCCCATCCCATCCCATCCCATCCATCCCATTCTCATCCCATCCCATCCCATCCCATCCCATCCCATCCCATCCCATCCCATCCCATCCCATCCCATCCCATCCCATCCATCCCATCCCATCCATCCCCATCCCATCCATCCCCATCCCATCCATCCCATCCCATCCCATCCCATCCCATCCCATCCCATCCCATCCCATCCCATCCCATCCCATCCCATCCCATCCCATCCCATCCCATCCCATCCATCCCATCCCATCCATCCCATCCCATCCCATCCCATCCCATCCCATCCCATCCCATCCCAAATGGAGCCGCAGCCTCCAGCACGCTGTGGCCTCCGCGATGGTTCCCAACCTCTGTCCCAGGGGTGATGTTGTCACCAGACGTGGCTTTTTTGGGTTGGAAAGGGCAGGATTTGGGCCATGCGCTGGTCTGAGGTGGTTTTGGGGAGGGGTGGTTGGGTGGGATTTGGGAATCTGGGATGCTCTGGGGTGAAAGGAAAAAAAGAAAAAAAAAGGGGGGGATGCAAAGAGAAAATGAAGAGGGGAATGGGGGGAAATAGCGGGGGAATGGGGAAAATTGGGGGATAAAGGGAGGGGGGAAGGAGAGAAAAGAGTTGAGGAAGAGAGGAAAAGAGGGGCAGAAAGGAGAAACAAAGGGAAAAAGGGGGAAATGGGGAAATGGGAAAACTGGAAATAAAACATGGGGGAGAGGGGATAAAGGGAGGAAATGGGGAACAAGAAGGGAAAAACATGGGAAAAGTGGGGGGAAATGAAAAAAGGGGGAAGGGGATGAAGAGGAGGAAGAGTGGTAAATTGGGAAAAGAGGAAAAATAAGAAACGAGGAAAAGGGGTGGAAGGGAGGAGAAAAGCGGGGCAAACAGGAAAACAAGGGAAAGGGGGGGAAAGGGATGATAGGAAGGAAAAACAGGGAAAATGAGGGAAGGAGGGGGAAGAGGTGAAGCAGAGGGCAACAGGGAGAAACAGAAGAAACGGGGGAGACAGAGGAAAAGCGGGGTGAAATAGAGGGGGGGAAAGGGTAAATGGGGAAAAAAGTGGGGAAAGGAGAGAAATCCGGAAGGAAATCCGGGGGGAAACGGGGAGAGCAGAGGTAAAGAGGGAACGAGGGATCGGCGGGATGCCCGAGCCCCGGCGCCCTCGCGCGGCAGCGGCCACGCAGCCTCCGTGGGGTCGGGACGTGCCCCCGGGGCCACCCCACAGTCCCCAGTGCCCCCCAGCCCCCCAAAATCCCCACAGCTCCTCAGCATCCCCAGAGCCCACGTCGCTCTCCCTGAGCACCCAGTGCCACCCCAGAGCCACCCCTGTGTCCCCAAATCCCCCAGTGTCCCCACAGCCCCCCAGTGCCCCCATAGGTCCCCAAGAGTCCCTCCAGAATCCTCCAAAGCTCCCAAATTCCGCCCCCCCCAGGCCCCATAACTCCACTCGGTGCCCCCATAGCTCCCTCCAGTACTTCCATATCCCCCACAGCTCCCCCATATCCCCCCAATACACCAATAGCCCACCCTGTGCCACCCCAGGACCCCCACACCCTCTGAGTGCCCCCCCCGATCTCTCCCAGTGCTCCCAGTAGACTTCCCCAGGGTCCCCCCCACACAGCCACCACAGCCTCGCCCCATTATCCCCTGTGGCCCCCCAATTCCTCTCCTCAGCCCTTACAGCCTCCCAGTCTGCCCCAGCGCCCCCATAGCACCCGAAGAGCCCCCCGGATTGCTCAGTGTCCCCCCATATCCCCCCCAGTCTCCCCAGCATTCCACACCGCTCTCCCAGCGCCCCCAGTGCACATCCCGTCCTTGCCCAGCCGGTGGCCCGGGGACACCCCAGCTGGCCTCGGGGGGACGGACCCCGAGTCGGAAGGGCTTTGGTGGCCACGAGTGAGCCACGAGCCCCAAAGTGATCCCCGAGAGCACCGGGACAGGGACCAACCTCCCCCCGCCACCGCACGGCAGCGGCGCCGGCCACGGGAAACACCGGGTGCTGTCACCCCCGTACCGCAGCCTCCGCCGCTACCGGCGCTGACACCCTCGCGGTGACCCCGGCTGACCGCAGGAAACACCGGGGATCGCGGCCACCGATCCCGCTGCAGCACACGCCGCCGGTAACGACCCCCGGGCATCCCCGGGGATGTCCCCGGGCGAGCCCCGGTAGCTCCGGGCGGTGCTGCGATACCTCCTGCGGCACCGGCCCGGCCACGGCCGGACTGACCTTGGGAAACACCGGGGACGGCTGTCAGCACCCCCGCCAAGCCACCCGATGCCCGCCGCATCACCGGGTGACCCCCGGTGGCGGCGGGGCCGGTGCCACCATCCGGCCAGTGCAGCATCCCGCCGGGGCCGGTCCTGGGGCAGCCCCGAGGTGACTCCGAGCGACCCCACGCAGCAGCGGGGACCCCACGGGACCCAGGTCACCGTCCCCCCGCTGCGGCATCCCGCCGGTACCGGCCCTCAGCATCCCCCGGGGTGATTGCTGTGAACACCGGGGACCAGTGCCACCGTCCCCCCGCTGCGGCATCCCGCCGGTACCGGCCCTCAGCATCCCCCGGGGTGATTCCTGTGAACACCGGGGACCAGTGCCACCGTCCCCCCGCTGCGGCATCCCGCCGGTACCGGCCCTCAGCATCCCCCGGGGTGACTCGGCGTGGCAGCAGGGACAGGTACCACCACGCCTGTATCGCTGCCTGCCCTCGGTGTGGACGCTCCGCATCCCCAGGGTGACCCCGGGTGACCCCGGCGGCGGCCGGGACCGGTGCCACCAACTTCACTCCGCGTCTTCTCGCCCGAACCGGTTGTCAGCATCCTCGGGGTGACCCCGGGGTGACCCCCGGTAACGGCAGGGACCGGTGCCACCATCCCCAGGCTGCAGCATCCCGCTCTGGGAAGCACCGGAATGACTCGAGCATGACCCCATGCAGAAGCGACGACCGGTGCCACCAACTTCACGCCGCGTCTCCCCGCCCGAACCGGCTCTCAGCATCCTCGGGGTGACCCCGGGGGTGACCCCCGGTAACGGCAGAGAGCGCTGCCGCCATCCCCAGGCCGCAGCATCCCGCTGGGCCTGACTCTGGGCAGCCCCGGGATGACTCCTGGGACCCCCGAGCACCGGATCTCCGCCGCCCCCCGTTCCCTCGCCCCTCGGGCCCCTCCGCGCCCCCTCCCCTCTGCGTTGCCATGGCGACCCCGCTCCCCCCTCCGCCCCCCCCCCCCGCCCGCGGGGTTGCCATGGCGAGCGCGAGCCGCGGGCGCGCGGCGCGGCGGGCGGGGCGCGCGGGGCGGGGCGGGGGCGGCGATTGGCCGGGCGGCCCCCACGTGACGCGCGCAGGAATGCAAATGAGCGATGGCCTCGCGCCGCCGCCGCGCCGCCGCCTGAGGGAGGGAGGAGGGAGCGGGCCCGGCCCGGCCCCGCCGGGACCCCCGCGCCCCCCGCTCCGCCGCCCCCCGCCGCCCCCCGGGCCATGGCACGGCCCGCCCGCCGCCGCCGCCTCCGCCTCGCCCGGCCCGGCACGCAGGTACCGCGCGTGCCGCCGCTACCGGGCCCCGGCGGCTTTGTCTGGGCCGGGGAGTGGGGGGTGTGGGGGGTCTGAGGGGAGGGGGGGCCGCGCATGCGCACTCGCCGTGCCTCAGTTTCCCCACCCCGGGGCCGTGGACTCCGCCGCTCCCCGCTCCCCGTGGGGCCCCCCATTACTCACCCGTATCTGTGTCTCCCCTCCTTCCCTTTCTCCTGCGCCCCCTCCTCTGCTTCTGGACTCTATTATTATTATTATTATTATTATTATTATTATTATTATTATTATTATTATTGTCCACCATCATATTCCAGTGCCCCCGTGTTATCTCTGGCCCCCTATACTATATCTGACCCCCTTGTCTTCTATCCCACCCCTTGCCATCTTATCCCACTCCCCATCTTCCACCCCCTTTTCTGGTTTTGCACCGTTAGTATTATTCCCAGCCCCTACCATCGTGTTCCAGTCACTACTGTTTTGTCTGACTCCCCCTTTATTAAATCTGACCCCCTCTTTTCTATCCCACCCCCTCTAGTGTTTTCCACCCCTCACCAGGATCTTGCATCCCCCCTCTTATCATTCCCTATGTCATATCCTGCTGCTCCCTATCCTGCACCCCTTTATTGTTATTTTTGCTCACCCCCAGTCATTTGCCACTGTTTGCTGTTACCTCTGACCCCCTGTATTGTATCTGACCTCCCTCACTTCTATCCAACGCTGTCATTAGTGTTTTCTTCTCTTTCCCATTATCTTCCACCCCTTCCTCTGCTTTTGCTCCTTATTACTGTTCCCATCCCATCATCATTTCCCAATCCCTACTCTTTTATCTGACCCCACTCTTCTTTATCCTACCTTCCCACCAAATCCCACCCTTCACCAGCACCTTGCATCCCCCCTTATTCTGAACCCTCATATAATTCCCCCCATCTTCCCCATCTATATCCCATATTGCCCCCACATCCTGTCTGTATGTCCATTCCAGCCCATTCCTCCAAGATTTCCCTACCCCCTCATCATTTCCCACCTCCGTTTTTGGACTCAGCTCAGGGAATTCCATCTCTTCCTGTCCTGGCTGTGGGACCCCCCATGTTCCCCCAGCCCAGTGGGTCCCAGCAGTACTCAAAACATTCCTTTTTTTTGTTATTTTGGGTGGGTGTAATAATTTGAGGGTTTGACCTCTGGGTGAAAAGTGAGGTATCCCCATCTGACAGCCCAGCTTCCCTGGTGGGGTTTGGTGTAGGTGAGGGCAGGAGGCTTGGACCCACAGTGGGTGGGAGCTGTGGGGGCTTCCTGGGCTTTGCCCACCCCTGGAGGGTTGACTCCAGATGGGCCTGGTGTGATCCCTCTGTGTCGGTCACTGCGGTGACCCCGTGTGAACTCGATGCCACCAGAGCAGAACAAACAATTCTGTGGCTGTTGGGTGGGAAAAGTGCTGCCTAAAGCCTCTCCAGCTGATGCTGAGGGCGTGCCATGGATGCAGACCAGAGGGTGGGAAGTGTCACAGGCCACATGTACTGTCACACGTGGATGTCCCACCCTGTGCTTCGCCACGGTGGCATCTCAGGGGACAAAGCCCCACGGGCTACACAAGGCCAGGACATCACTGCTGCCACGTCCCTCGTGTGCCGGGCTGGGATGGCCTGGTGGGGCTGTGCTGTGCCATGGTGACCAAGGCCACCCTCAGTGGCTGCTGTCCATAGTCTTCAGTGTCCCACACTGTTGTCCCTGGTCCTGCTGCGGTGGCACTGCAGGGGCTCAAAGGGGTGACACGGGTGGAGCGCGGTGGCTGTCAGTGACCATGGAGCCTCATGGCCACCACAGTGGCTGTGGTGACAGAGGTGGCACCCACAAAACCCCCTCTCTGGCCCCCACATCACTGTCCCCATCCTTCTGTTCTTCTGTCATGCTGTCCATCCCCCTCCTGCCATCCATTCGTCCCTCTTCTTCCTTCCATCTGCCTTTCCCCTCATCTGTTTCCTCTGTCCATTCTTCCTTGCATCCCTGCATCCCTTCCTATGTCCATCCAGCCTGTCTTCTCCCTTCCTCCCTTTTGTGTCTTTTCATCTGTCCATACTTCCTCTCTCCTGTCTGGTCTGTTCTTCTCTCCATCCCTTGGTCCCTCAGTTTCCTGCTTTTTTTCAGCATTTCTTTCTATCCTTGGATTCTTTCCTCATTCTGTCCATCTGTATATCCGTCCATCACTCCTTTTGTTCTTAGAGCCATCATTCCTTCTGTCTGTCATTTATTCTGTCCTCCTGTCCATCCTTCCTTCCATCCTTGACCCCTCCTTCCTTCTCTCTTTCCTGTCCTTCTTGTCTCTTCTTCCTTATTTATTTCCATCTGTCCTTATGTCCATCCTTTTTTCCATTCCCTCCTCCCATCTATTTTCCTTTCTGCCCATCCACCCTTCCATTTGTCCCTCCCTTTCCATTCATCCTTCTGTCCATCCCTTTCCTTCTCCTGTGTGTCTTTCTCTCTGTCTTTCCATCCTTCATCCCTTTCCTGCTTCCACCTGTCCTTACATCTACCCTTTCCTAATTCCATAACTCCCTTGGTTTCTCTCTTTCCTTCCTTCTCTCCCCTCATTTCCTTCCCTCCATCCATCTCTCCATTCCTCATTTCCTTTTGTCTGTCTATCCCTTCATCCCTCTCTTCCTCCAGTCCATCATTCTATCTATCCCTACCTCCTCACCTCCATCTCCCTGCCTTCCAGCCTTCCCTCTGTCCACCCTTCCTCCTGTCCTTTCCTCCCCTCTGTTCTGTCCATCCGCCTGTCTATACTCCCTTCCCCATTTTCCCTGAGGTGCTGACCCCCACTTTAGTGGAGGAGGATGAGCCACAGGCTCTCCCATCATTCTTCCTCTACCCCAGCTTCCTCCTCCTCTGTGATTCCAGCCCCCATCCCTCATCCGGACATGATGGATCCCCCCTCACTCTGTTCCTCCTGCCCAGCTCTAGTCTGACCCCCTTCCACCATCCCGCCCCGGCCCCGCCATGGAGAATGAGCAGCTCCCAGCTCCAGCTCCTGCCAGCAGCGCCGGTGGCACAGCCCCAGCACCCGCCAGCACCGCGGCCACGCGCCCGCCCGGGCCCCAGATCTCCGTCTACAGCGGCATCCCCGACCGCCAGACCGTGCAGGTACGGGGCAGGGGGGCACCGGGGGCTTGGGGGCCTTGGGGGGGTCGTGGCACAGCCCGGGGCCACATTTCCTCCCCAAAGGTGATCCAGCAGGCGCTGCACCGGCAGCCCAACACGGCGGCGCAGTACCTGCAGCAGATGTACGCGGCGCAGCAGCAGCACCTCATGCTGCAGACGGCCGCGCTCCAGCAGCAGCACCTCACCAGCGCCCAGCTCCAGAGCCTGGCCGCCGTCCAGCAGGTATGGGCACCCCGCGGGCACGGGGGGACGCTCGGGGCTGGCACAGCCCTCACCTTCGGCTTTCCCCCAAGGCAAGCCTGGCGGCGAACCGGCAAAGCGGCTCCTCGGGGGGCAATGGCACCCAGCCGGCCCCGGCACAGCAGCCCACGGTGAGTCCCTCAGCCTCTCGGCGCCCCGCCCGTGCCCACCTGTGGCACCGCCCTGACCTTCTCCTGATGCCCCATTCCAGATCAACCTGGCGACGTCGCCGGCGGCGGCACAGCTGCTGAACCGGGCGCAGAGCGTGGGGCCCGGGGCGTCGGGCATTGCTCAGCAGGCCGTGCTGCTGGGCAACACTGCCTCACCCGCCCTCACCGCCAGCCAGGCCCAGATGTACCTGCGGGCACAGATGGTAAGGGTGGGGCCTCAGCATCCCGATGGGGCACCCAGGAGCATTAGGGTGTCCATCATCCTGTTGTGGGGTGACCAGGACCCACAGAGTGCCCGTGGCCATGCTATGACACTGGGGGTGCTCATTGCTCTGCGTGGCATGCCTGGGACTTGTGGGGAATCCATAGGGTGCCTAGAGCCTGTGGGGCGCCCCCAACCCTCCTGGGGCTCTGAGGACCCCACAAGGTGCCTATCAGCCTGCTGTCAGGTGTGTAGACTTCATGAGGTGCCTTCACTCAGCTGAGGGAACCCAGCTCCCATATGGGGTGAGCCCCATCCCCCTGGGGATGCCCAGACCCCACAGAGCACCCAGATCCCTACTGGGAGTACACAAGCAGGCGCTCTTTGCCTTTTGGGGGATGCTGGGACCCTGTCCCACACTGGGCGTGCCTGTTCCTACGCTACACAGATAGATAGATACCCATGTGCCACTCTGTAGGGACACAGAGGAGGGACACACAGGGTGTGCCACCCCTGACATGGTGAGCCGTGCACCCACTCTCCCTGTCCCCAGCTCATCTTCACACCCACGGGCCCCGTCAGCGCTGTCCGGCCCGAGAGCCCCGCGCCAGCCCCTCCACCGGCCCCGCCACCTGCCCCACCACCCACCACCCCTCAGGTGAGTCTCCCCACCCCTGCCAGCCCCACAGAATCTGCCCTGGCACCCCTGACCCGCTGCCGTTGCAGGTGCACAGCCTGGCCCTGCGCCCCGCCGGCCCCCACCTCCCTGCCCTGGCCATGAAGCCCCCCGGGGGTGCCCCTCCCCGGGCTGGCCCCCCCCGGGGGCCCCCGCCCGAGCCCCCCGCCGAGCACCTCAAAAAGGCCGAGGGGCACGAGGGCCGCACCCATGCCCTGGCCCGCACCACCGCCCCCGCTGCCACCCACCCGCTCGTCACCCCAGGTAAGGGGCTGCTCCGGGGCGGGGGACACCCCTGGGTGCTGGGGGAGTCACAGGTTATCCACGCTGAGCCCTAGTGGTGGCCCACACTGGTGTGTCCTGGACGTTGTCACCTGCCTGTATCTGGGACCTTGTGGGTCCATCCCCTCACTGGCAGGGGCCCTGCGCGGGAGGGTCTCAGCACCCATAGGATCCCGGGGTCCTGTGGGGTGCAGGGGGCAGGGGCAGTGAGGGTGTGAGCCAGGGGGCTCCGTGAGTGCTGGAGCCTGGGCTGCTGCGCTGGCGTGGCTCCCAAAACTGGGGACCGCCCGCCCCGGGACAGCCCGGGCGCAGCTTCCCACGTCAGCAGCAGGAGCTGGCAGAGCTGGTTGTCACCAGAGGGAACAGATACAGGGCAGCAGCCTCCTGGAGGGGGATGCTGGGGGTGGGTCCCGTGGGGCTGAGGTGCTGGTGATGAGGGGGGATCTCTGTCCCCATTGCTGTCCCCGCAGCCTATGCCCCGCTGCAGCCTCCCCAGTTCCTGCAGCAGCCGCCGAAGCCGATGCAGCCGCAGCCACCGCAGCAGCAGCAGCAGCAGCAGTTCGTCATCCAGCAGCAGCAGCAGCAGCTGGGCCCCCGTGGGCAGCCTCCCTCGGGCCCCCCCACAACCCCCCAGCTGCAGCCCCTGCCCCCTGCCAGCCCCGGCACGGGCCCCCAGCCCAAAACAGGGGTCCCCCAGGGAGCAGGGGGCGAGGGTGGCCCCCCCAACGGGCACCCTGGCTGCCACGCTGCCCCCCGCAAGTTCCAGCACGCCTCGGCTGTCATCCTGCAGCTGCAGCCCACCGGCCCCACGGTGAGGGGTCCCCAGACCTCCCCCCAAACCTTCATCATGAGGGGCCCCCAAACGTCCCCCAAAGCCGTCCCAAGCCTCCCAGCAAACTCCCCCCAAACCCTCATGGTCCCACCAAACTCCCCCAAGCCCTTTGGTGGGGGGAGCTCAGGGGAGGGAAGGAGGAACGGGGGCACTGAGTGGGAGTGGGGATGTTGGGGAGTCAGCTGAGTGCACACACGTGTGAGTGCACAGTCCCTGCACACGTGTGTGTGCATGTGTGTTCCTGAAATGTGCACGGGGGCCCAGTTGTCACGTCAGCCTGCAGCTGTTCAGGTGTGCACGCCGGGGCCACACGGTGTGTGTGTACCTGTTCCCATGCAGTGCACACACAGGTTTGCCCCATCCATGGCTGTGTGTGCCTGGTCCTGTGCATGGGGAGCATGTGGCTGATGTGTGTGTGTGCACACGTGTTTGACCTTGTATGTCTGACCATGCATGTGTGCACTGGACCCCTGCACGTGTGTGTGCACAGCTTTGCCAGATGCATGCACATGCATGTGTGTCTGCTCCCTGCATGTGTGTGTGTACTTGCTCCAGGTCCATGCACATGAGTGCAGACATGCTTGCCTGACCCGTGTGTGTGCACATGTGGTTGATCCATGTGTCTGGCCTGTGCATGTGTGTCACACTCATGCCAGACCCCTGCACGTGTGTGTTTGTAGGGGTGTGTACAGGCTCCCTACACACAGGTACAAATGCATGTGCCAGATCAGGTGTGTCTGGACACACGTGCCGGACTGCAACACATGTGCATGCCACTCTAGGCACATGCTTGTGTGTGACCCATGCGCAGGTGCATGTCCCTGCGCCACCTGCACACGCACCTGCCCTGAGCCCCGCACGTGCGTGTGCGCCCCTGACCCTGCCCCACGCGTGTCCCTGCCACCACAGCCGTCCCTCGCGGTCCCCGAAGGCGCCCGCCGGGACCCGCTGCCCGTGCCGAGGAGCGCCGAGAGCCCGCCTGCCGCCCCGCCGCAGCCCCCCGCCCTCTCACCGCCCGCCGCCCCCCCGGGCCCCGACACCCCCGAGGGCGAGCGGCCCCTCACGCACGGTAAGCCCCGGCCCCGCTCCCACAGCACCCCCCGGTGGGGAGCGGCAGCCGCGAGCCCCGCGGCGGGGGGGGGTCGCGGCCGGGCCGTGCTGCGGGAGCCCCGCGAGCCCACCCGCAACCGCGGCGTGACCCGCGCGGGCCCGCTGCCGGCAGGGGGCGCGCGGGCGCCCCGCCACGCCCCTCTCTGTGGGCGGGGGGCGTGTCCACACCCGGGGCCCCGCCCCGGCTGCCGGGGCGCGCGGGTGGGGGCGTGGCCGGGCCCGCGCGGCTCCGCCCCTCGCGGGGCGCGGCCGCGGCGCCGCCGGCGGGGGCGGGGCCCGGTGGGGTGGGCGGGGCCGCGGCTGCGGGCGCGCGCGGCGGCGGCGCCCGCCAATGGGCGCGCGGGGGCGTGTCCGCGCAGGCCCCGCCCCGCCGCCGCCTTTGTCCCCGCTCGGCCCCGGCCCCGCTCCCGGCGCCGCTCCCGCCGCAGCCCCGGCCCGGGCCCCCCGCCATGGCCCCCCCGAGCCCCTGAGCGCCCGGTAAGTCAGCGCCCGCCGCGGGGGCCCGGCCCGGCCCGGGGCGGCGGCGGCGGCGGCTCTGACCTCACTTCCGCATCCGCCCCCGGCCCCGGTCCGGCCCCGCGGCCCGGGCGAGGGAGGGGCGGGGGCAGCGGTGCCGCCGCCGCCGGACAAAGGTGATGGGGGTGCCGGGGCCTGCGCGGCCCGGGGGCCGGCGGGCCGGGGCGTTCCGGGGGGAGCGGCGCCGGGGCGGGCCGGGCCGCGGCCATCGGGCCCGCTGGCGGGCGGGGAGCGGCTCGGGCCCCGCCGCGGCCGTCCCGCGGTGCGCCGGGGCCCCGCCGGGCCGGGTCGGGCTTTGCCGGGGGGATCGAGCCCCGCTCGGCCCGTTCTCGGGGAGATCGGCGCTTTCCGCCGTGGATCCGGGCCTGGCCGCTGCCCCTTCCTGCGCTCCCGGGCTGCGGCCGGGCCCCTCCGGGTGCTCCGGGGCCCCTCCAGCCCTTCCCGGCCCCCGTTGGCCGGCCGGGGCTCCCTGGGCGGCGCCGGGAGCGGCGGCAGCTGCTGCCCGCTCCAGCTGTATGGAAATCGCGGCCCC
Organism: Lonchura striata; assembly: GCF_050655825.1. Classification (NCBI taxonomy): domain Eukaryota; kingdom Metazoa; phylum Chordata; class Aves; order Passeriformes; family Estrildidae; genus Lonchura; species Lonchura striata. The sequence goes on from NC_140723.1 coordinate 6,895,963, forward strand.
GCGTCAGCGCCCGCCCCTCAGCCGCGTGTCCCCGCTGTCCCCAGAGCCCCCCGAGCGCCTCCATGCGCAGCCCCGCATTCCCGGGATGACCTCGGGCTCCGGCAGCGCTGCCGCCACCGTCGCCGGCGCCGCCCCCCACAATGGTGAGAACAAACCGCCCCAGGCCATCGTGAAACCCCAGATCCTCACGCACGTCATCGAGGGCTTCGTCATCCAGGAGGGCGCCGAGCCCTTCCCGGTAACGTATCCCGCTCTCCCGCAGCCCGGATTGCGGCCGGTGGGCAGGCTCCGGGATTTGGGGTCCCGAATCGTCCCCCTGCTTCGTCATCCGAAGCTGTTCCCGGTAGCGATCCCGCGATCTGGGGCTTTATCCCCCGACTGGGGGCTCTGCATCGCTCCGCGGTAGTGAGTGTTTTGTCATTCGGGAAGGCGCTGAGCTCTTCCCAGTGGTGTATCCCGATGTCCCTACCCCCGCTGCTGGATTTGGGAGGTTGGGAATGGAGCACCCACCCACCATCGTGAACCCCCTAATCCTCACTTGTATGATCGAGGATGTCATCCAGGAAGGGGCAGAATCATTCCCAGTAATGTATCTCTCTTTCTGCATCCGTATCCCTGATTTTGGAGGTTTTGGGAATGGGGTATCCAAACAATCATGACCCCCCCCCCCCACCCCAAATCCTCCACCCATGTGTTGAGAGCTTCGTGACTGAGAATAGGGCAAAAATGTTCTGGTATGGTATCCCCCCCTCCCTACCCCTATTTCTGGAGCAGAGGGATGTTGGGAATGGGCATCCAGGCCTTTGTGAACCCCCAAATCTTCCCCCACATTACTGAGCTTTTCATCATTCAGGAAGGGGCTGAGCTGTTCCTGGTAACGTATCCACCAATCCATGTCCTTATCCCGGAATTGTGTGCGTGGGAGGGGGCTTCTGTATTTGGGGGGTTGGGAATGAGGCAGCCAGACGATTGTGAACCTCCAAATGTTACACATGTCATTCAGCATCGTCCAGGAAGGGGCAGAACCATTCCTGGTAATGCGTTCCTCTCTCCCTATCCTTGCTTCTGGATTTGGGGGCTGGGGAATGGGGCATCCACGCCATTGTGAATCCCTAAATCTTCACATTTTTAAGTTCCTGATTGTGCAGGAAGGGGCTGAGCCGTTCCCAGTGATGTATCCCCCTCTACATGTCCTTGTTCCTGGATGTGGGAAATTGGGAAGAGGGCCTCCTGCATTTGAGGGTTGGGAATGGGATGCCCAGACAATCATGAGCCCCCAAATCCTCACGCACGTTACTGAGCATTCCCATCATCTGGGAAGAGACAGAACTGTTCCTGGTTACATACCTGTTGTCCTTCCTGGAGCTGAGGGATTGGGAAGGGGGCACTGGGATTCGGGGTGCTGGGAGTGGGTCACTTTGACAATTATGAACCCCCAAACCCTTGCCCTTGTTACTGAGCACTCCAGCATCCGGGAAGGGGTAGAATCATTCCTGGTGACGTATCCTCCTCTCCTTATCCTTCCTCCTGGACTTGAGGGGTTGGGAATGGGTCACTCAAAGAATGGACCCCACACCCTCGTCACCATCACCCAGGAAGGTGCAGAGCTGTAACTGGTGACGCATCCCCCTCTCCTTCCCCTCATCCCTGGGTGTGGAGGGGCCACGGGAAGGGGTCGGTGTGGCGCTGGGGCAGCGGTGCAGCCGGCTGTGTTGCGCAGGTGGGCCGCTCCTCGCTGCTGGTGGGGGCCCTGCACAAGCAGTATGCGCAGGAGCTGCTGCCGGACAAGCTCCCACCACAGGACAACACCACCACCACCGACTCGGACATGGAGGAGCCGTACCTGCAAGGTAGCGCCCGGGCCCCCGACCCGCCCAGCCCCCTGGGAGCCCCCCGGGATCAGGCCCTCGGCTGAGCTGGCTGGTTTCTCTCTCTGGGTGTCCCTCCACGCCCCCCAGAATCCAAAGAGGAGGGGAACCCCCCCAAGTTGAAGTGTGAGCTCTGTGGCCGCGTTGACTTCGCCTACAAGTTCAAGCGCTCCAAGCGCTTCTGCTCCATGGCCTGTGCCAAGAGGTAACCCCTAAAGCCCACCCATCCCCTCCTTGGTGGGGTAGAGGTAACCCCAAAACCTGTGCTATCCCTCCATGGCGGGGTAGAGGTAACCCCAAAATCCACCCAGCCCCCTCCTCAGCCAGATAGAGGTAGCCCCAAAATCTGCCCAAGCAGGGTAGAGGTAACCCCAAAACCCACCTGACAGAGCAGGTGTGTAACACCAAAACCCATCTGGACTCTCTTCAGTGGAGTAGAGGTAACCCCTAAAATCCACCTGGGGTGGTGGGAGTAACCCCAAAATCCGCTTGACAGGAGTAGAGGTAACCCCAGAAATCCACCTGTCGGGGTAAAGGTAACCTGAAAATCCATTCAGCGTGGGAGGGGTAACCCCAAAATAACCAGCTTTCCCCTCTTCTTCAGTGGAGTAGAGGTATCCCCAAAATTCCCCCGGTGGAGTGGGAACCCCTCCATGACCCGTGGCTCCGTGCAGGTACAATGTGGGCTGCACGAAGAGGGTGGGGTTGTTCCACCCAGATCGCAGCAAACTGCAGAAACCAGGAGGGCCCCCCCACGGGCGGCGCCGCAGCTGCAAGGGGACCCTGCCCCCCCTGAGCAAGGACAGCAAGAAACAGGTGAGGGGGACAGAAGCTCATCCCCAGCTGGGGGATGTGGGGTGAGCACTGAGGCCAGGGTCCGTCCCCAGGTGGTTTGGCCTTGGGGCTGCAATTTGTTCCCAGTTTTGGGAATGTGGGCTGGTCCCCAAGTTGGGTTTGTCCCTAAATTTTGAGGGCACAGGGTGGGCGCTGAGCACAGGGTGGGCAACCCCATAACAGGATCCCCAGTTATGGGGACACGGATTGGGCACTGATGTCGAGTTTTGGCCTCAGGGGAATGTGGGGTGGGTGCTGAGCCTGGGGTTTGCCCCTGAATTTTGGGGACATGGGGCACGTACTGAGCCTGGGGTTTGCCCCTGGGTTTTGGGGACGTGGGGCAGGTGCTGAGGCTGTGGTTTTGCCCCTGAATTTTGGGGACGTGGGGCAGGTGCTGAGGCCAGCACTGCCCCCGCAGCCGCCGGGGTCTGTCCCAGCGGGGTCGGTGACGGCGTCGTTGCAGCTCAACCACAGCCAGGAGGATTCCAGCCGCTGCTCTGACAACTCCAGCTACGAGGAGCCGCTGTCGCCCATCTCCGCCAGCTCCTCCACGTCCCGGCGCCGGCAGGGGGAGCGGGACATGGAGCTGCGGGACATGGAGCTGCCGGACGTGCACGGCCGCGACCTGCCCGGCCTCGGCCACCGCTTCCTGCCCAGCGAGCCCAGCAAGTGGAACGTGGAGGACGTTTACGAGTTCATCCGCTCGCTGCCGGGTGAGGAATGCCCTGGGATCTACCCGTAGATACCCAGCAGAGTGGTTTTGGGAAGGCTTGTGTCCCTCAGGATGTGTTCAAGGAGGGATCTACTCAAGGATAACCCCGAAATTGTGGTTTTGGGGAGAAATTTATTCACAGAGAACCCCCTAGATATATTTTTGAGTAGGATTTACACACAGATAATCTCATATATTTTTGGGGGATGATTTACTCACAGATCACCCCATAAATATTTTTAAGGGAGGGGAGATTCCACTCACAAATCCATTAATATGTTGGGGTGGGAGCAGAGGGACTTACAAACCTAAGGAATATTGGAGGAGGGGATTTACATATGATAACTCCCTAGATTTTTTGGGGGGATTTAAGCACGGAGAAGCCCCTGGGTGTATTTTTGGGGGCTCTGAGAGGGTTTGCTGATGCTGCCCCTCGCCACAGGCTGCCAGGAGATCGCGGAGGAGTTCCGGGCGCAGGAGATCGACGGGCAGGCGCTGCTGCTGCTCAAGGAGGATCACCTGATGAGCACCATGAACATCAAGCTGGGCCCTGCGCTCAAGATCTACGCCCGCATCAACATGCTCAAGGACTCCTGAGGGGGGGCCACGGGACCCCACTCCCCCCGTGGGACCCCCGCAGGACCCCCAACGCGGCCCCGGGGAGGGGGCGAGGGGGGGAAGACACTTGTGAGCACACCCGGCCCCCCCTGCCCCCCCGGGGGTGTAAATAGCCCGTAGCTCTAGAGCCCCCCCTTCTCCAGCAGGGAGGGGGGTCCCCACGTGTTGCCCCATGTCCCCCCCAGGTCAGCAGAGCCAAGCAGGACGGTTGCCTTAACGTGTGCTCCCTCCCCCAGCTGGGATTGGGGCGCCCAGGGAGGCTTGGACTCCCCCCTCAAGGGGGTCAGGGAGAGGTGGGGGGCGCGGAGGAGGCGTCACCCCCCATTCACACACACCCCCACTCACTGGGCTGTTTTTGGGGGCACCTTAACAGAGGACAGTGGTGGGGGTCCTCCCCCAGGCAGGTAAGGACCCCCCCACTGCCCCCTCAGCCAGCACGATCTTTTTAAGAAAAGAAAAGGAAAAAAAAATTGCAAAAAAAACACATGGTCCCACCCCCCCTTTCCTGTTTTTTGTTTTTGTTTTTAATAAACACTGAAAAAAAAAAACAACAAACCCCTGAGATCCTCCCAGTTTTCTTCAGTTCCCACCCCCAAATTTCTTCTCATGTCAACTAAGGCAGCAACTCGGGGATGTCTCCAGGTGCTACCGTGGGTGGTGGGACGGCGTTGGTGGTGTGTGACCTGGGGTCCCTGCTGCCCCCCGAGTTGGGACGTGGGGTGATGTTCCCCTCCCAGGAGCCTGTGGTGACAGTGGGACCCTCCACACCTCCAGGTGACCCCAGGTGCCAGTGCTTAGGGGGACACAGGGCCCCGAAGTCGCTGAGGTGGGGAGGTGGTGGCATGTCACCGGTGGGAGGGGGTGACACATCCCTGGAGAGGGGTCCCTGGATGTAGCATCAGTACTGAGGTGTCCCCAGAGCTGGAGGTGACATGGCCACTGCTGTTGGTAGCAGCGTGTCCCAAAAGCTGCAAAGCACAATGGTGAGCTGTCCCCAGAGCTGGTGGCCAGGGCGGTGACATAGCCTTAGAGCTGGTGACCGTGGAGATGGCAGCCACCGCCCCCGAGGCTGGTGTGTGGTGACCCCAGAGCTGTGGCCACCATGAGGTGTCCCTCGAGGTGGTGACCTGGTCCCCAGGTGCCCAGACTGAGCTGTCCCTGGGGTTGGTGGCCACATGGAGGTCCCACCAGAGTTGGTGGCTATGGTGAGATGTCCCCAGAGCTGGTGTCCCCAGCAGTGGGTCACTCATACCCCGCAGCACTGGAGCACTGTGCCACCCCTCTCCCTGGGAAACAGGACAAGGCACCTGCTGAGGATGACCCGCAGCTGCACAGCCCCTCCTGCAGCCCCACAGGGACCAGGCCCCCACCTCTGTCCCCAGACACAGGGGAGTCCCCCCCAAACACAACCCCTCACTTTCATTCATTCCTGTTCTGGTTTTGGTTTTTTTTTGTTCTCTTTTATTCTGTTTTTTTGGAAAGGGGCTGGGCTGGGGGAGTTTCATTCCTTTTCCACGCTGTGAGGCCATGGCCTGCCCAGCTTCTCCAGGAACCACAATGCAGGATGGGGGGAGTGGTGACAACAGGGAAAGGGGCAACTTTTTGTCCATTTTCTTCTCTTTTCTTTTTTTTTTTTTTTTTTTTTTCCCTTTTTTAATAAGGTACCAACTAGCTCTAGGGAGGCCTGGCCTGGCTGGGCAGCGAGGAAAATAAAAAAGCCCCAAAATTTGGGGGAAGGGGAGAAAAAAGTGGGGGCTAAGTGTATAAGAGGCATATTTACACAGTATTAACATGCTGACAAAAAAGGTTACAATATTGATATCGTACAACATTGAGAGGAGAAATAATGGGGGGGTAAAAAACAAGGGAGTAAAAATAATAGGGGGAGTAAAAAATAACAGAGGGGTTAAAAATTAATAAAAGGTAAATAAAACACCCTGAAAAAAAAAAACCAACAAAAACCCCAAAGAAACGCTGAGTTAAGGCTTAAAAAGTGTATAAAAAATAACACAGTTAATATCCAAAATGAACCAAAAAGTACAGAATATAGATGAGTTTGGGGGGAGTGCCCCCGGCTCTATACAGGGGGTATGTACAGGCAGGCACAAGGCAAAGCAGGGGGACCCCCGAACCCCCCAAAACTGGGGCTGAGGAATGGGGGGGCCGCCACCGGGGGGACGCAGCTCTGCCCGCGGCTTCGCCCTCGAAAGGGACCCCAAAAGAACACAAAAACTCCCAAAATGCTTAAAAATCAACCCCAAATGGAGGCGCTTGGGCCCAGAGTCTTTGTGGGGGGGGGTGGGTAGTGGGACTTTCCCCCTCCCCCAGCTGCTTTTTGCTCCATCCACGGTTCGTTTTTGGGGTGAATTTCTGGTCTTTAGCAGCACCAAGTTCTTGGCCAATAAATATATATATATATATTTGTATCCCAAAATGGGGGGCGGGGCCTGGCAGGGGGGACACCCCCAACCCCACTGCCCCCCCCAAAGAAACCAAACCGCAGAGATTCAAAGTGCTCTGAAACCGTCTTTGGATGTCACCAAACCTGCGGGAGCCGGGCAGGAGCACGGCCCGGGCGCGGCCCGCGGCGCTGGGGGTCTCGTCCTCCTCCTCCTCCTCCTCCTCTTCTTCTTCCTCCTTCTCCTCTTCCTCCTCCTCCTGCTGGGGGGGTCCTGTCCCCTCCCCGCTTAGATGAGGGAGATCCGTACGGGAATGCCGGGTGACTCCGTCCGCTGCGGCGAGTGCTGGCTGACCAGGTGCTCCACCACCGTGTGTTTGGACATGTGCTTCATCAGATAGGTCTCCTGTGGGGGGCACAGGGGTGAGCGGGGGGCCGGGGGCTGCGGGCAGCTTCTGGGGCATCCCCCATGCTCACCGAGGTGTAGGCACGGCCGCACATGCTGCAGCAATAGGCCTTGGCGTGCTTGATGGCGTGTGCAGACAGGTGGATCTGCAGCGAGGCCGAGTCCGTGTACGCCCGGTAGCAGTTGGGGCACTTGTAGGGTTTATCCTTGTTGTGCTGGCGCTGGTGGGACTGAGGGGACAGAGGGAGTCAGGGGGGGACCGTGGTGACCCTGTGGCCCCCTGCCCCGGGTCCCCCCACACCGACCTGGAGGTTGGAGAGCTGGGTGAAGGCCTTCTCGCAGCCGGGGTGCGGGCACTTGTAGGGTCTGTCGCCGGTGTGGATTCTGGGGACACACGTTGGGTCACTGTCACCTCCCCTTCCACCACCAGGGACGGTGCCAATCCCACCCACGGGGTCACACCGGAGTGGGGGGTTACAGTGGGCACAGTGACATCTGTGCCCCAGGAGGTGACAAGGAAAAGCAGGGGACACATAGAGACGAGAGATGGGACTGGGAGGATGGAAGTGCTGGAAACTGGTGAGCGTGCAGGAGATGGACAGATGACCACAGTGGGGTGAAGTGAAGGTGGTGGGTGCATGGGAGCATGGTGGGGATGAAGAAAGTGGTGGGAAAAAGCACAGTGGAGATGGCTGAGCATGGTGGGGGCAATAAAGGTAATGAAGATGATGAGCACGGTGGCAATGGTGAATGTGGTCAGAAAGAAGGTAGTGGAGACAACGGAGGTACCGGAGACTATGAAGGTGGTGGAAATCTCAGGGATAATGAAAGCTGTGGAGTCAGATTGGCATGGTGGGGATGATGAAGATAGTGGAGATGATGAGCATGGAGGAGTCCATGGAAGTGCTGAAAATGATGAGCGTGGCAGGGATGACAAAGGCAATGGGGACAGCCAGTGTGGGGGGGAATCGATGAGCACAGTGGGAGCCGAGTGTGGCAGAGACTATGAGATGATGACAGCAGGACCAACAAGCAGAGCAGGGCCATAAAGGATGTCAGGAGAGACTGGCGGGTGTGGGGTGCCCCTCTGGCTAGCAGGAACACGTGTCCCCAGCCCCTCGGCAGGGCGCTCACCGGGTGTGCTGCTGGAGGTGGGAGAGCTGGCGGAAGGACTTCTCACAGTAGGAGCAGTGGTAGGGTTTGACGCCCAGGTGGATGCGCAGGTGCTGGGCCAGGTAGGAGGCATTGGCGAAGGACTTGGAGCAGTGGGGGCACTTGTGGGGCTTGGCCTCTGTGTGCGACTTGGAGTGGATCTGCATCTCCGACTTGGTGAAGAACGTCAAGGGGCAGACCTTACACCTGGAGGGTGTGGGGGAGAACCCCGCAGGGACCGGGCTGGGGTGGGGGGGCTCCCCGCCATCACCCCCAGCCCCCACAGCGGGCGGGGGTGTGCCTACCTGTATGTCTTCCCCTCTTTGGCCGTCTCCCCTGAGGCCAGGATGGGGTAGGGCACCACCAGCACCGGCGGTCCCGAAGGGTTTTCCGCCTTGATCTTTTTCCGGCCCCGCTCAGCCTTGGGCGCTCCCAGCAAGCCGTGGCCCTGGATTGTCTTGATGGAGTCGAGGAGGGGGGGGCTGGTGATTCCTGAGATTAGGGTGGGCGAGGAGGCGATGAGGCGGCTCTGACTGGTGGAGGTGGGGGTCGAGGGGGTGGTGGTCCCTGTTCCCGGGCTGGACTCCGAGGTGCTGACGGCCGGTGCACGGGATGCCAGCCCCAGCCCTAGTGGCAATGTGACAGAGTATTAGTTTCAAGGGGACCCCACATCCCCCTCTGCCCCCCAAGATTGGCGGGACCAGTGGCCATACCTGTGACAGTGCTGGTGGCCGGCCGGGCGTGCAGGGCCACGTCAGGCTGGGGCACGGCCTGGGGGTGCAGCCCCGGCACCTGCTGCAGCTTTGGCAGGGACATGATGGACTGGCTGCTCTCAGCAGGCGAGGGGGGCACCAGAAGGGGCTGCTGCGAGGCCACCGAGGTGGGAGGCAGGTGCGGGGGGCGGATCTTCTCCGCCATCAACTGCTCCTTGATTTTGTTGATCAGGACCAGGTTGTCCAGCTGAGGGGGGAGAAGGCAGAGAGGTGGGTGAGGGCAGAAGAACTGGGATCCTTGGGACTTCCAGCCTCCCCCTCAGTGTTCTCCACATCCATTCATCCTCCCTCCTCCCAAAATCCGGGGGCAGGGGTCCTACCTGGCTGGGCATGGTGGGGGGGGGCGGCCAGAAGTAGGGGTTGTTGAAGCGAGGCTCCGCCATCCTGGGGAGAGAGGGGGGCGGTTATGGGACGTCACTGGCTGCCACACTGTCACCCCACCCTCCCACCTTGAACCCCCCAAAACAAACCATCACCCCCCCAAGAAGCAAGACCCAGACTCTGAGCGAAGGCAGGGAGCTGGCAGGGGGGCAGGACTGGGGAACCCCCTGAGCATCTTCCCAGATGAAAATTCCTGTAGGATTATGGGGACACCAAGCACCTGCCTGCTCCAAGACCACAAAACACTGGTGAGTGCACTAGGACATTATTTGGAAAAGAAGAAAGCTGAAATTTGGGGAAAAACCCCAAGTCTCTCAAGCTCTAGAAGTATTTCTCCCATCCAGGAAGGGATTAGAGGTGGATGGGATGCTGCCATGGGAGAGAGCAAGCACAGTAGCACATTGAACTCAACATCAATCCCAGCTGAATCCCTCTAAAATACACCTCCAAAGCCAAGTGAAGTGCCTGTGACGCCCAGGAGCAGCTCAACAGGAACACCAGGAATCCAGCAGGGCTGGGAGATTTATGGAGACGCTTGAAGGTGTTGGGAAAATTCATTCTAAATCCATCTTTGGGTAATGGGAAACAGCTGGAAGGGGGCAGCAAGAGGATGATCCCAGCAGAGCAGCCCAGCATCACCAGGCACCACCACCCCGACAAATCCCATTATGGGGACATGAGGGCAAGCATCTATAGGATCCTGATGAGATGTATGGGAGGGGGTCCCCCAGGAGCTCTGGTTTCAAAATAAACCAGGCCACGGCAAGGATTCCAGGAGAAACTAGAGTGATGCCTCCAGAAAAGTGCATCCCCAAAAGCTTTGGGGGTGGCAGGATTTGGGGATGATGCTCTTCCTCCTCCTCCTCCCTGTTGCTGCCCCAGGTTTCAAACACACTCTGAGCTCCCCATAGGCAGGGGGGCAGCACGCAGAGAAAGGGAATCCTGGTCCCACCAGAATGTACCATCCCAGCAGCTACCGCAGCCTGAAGAAGCTGTGGGAGGGACCATGCCCGTTTTGGGAGGAAACCAAGGCAGGGAGGAAGGAACCACCTGCCCCTGGCGCTATGGAGCAGCCTGGCACAGGATGAGGTGTGTTCCAGGCTATCAAGGAATGGCAGCAATTTCTCATGGCAGCCCTCAATGCCACAGACTGTCCAGGACACCAACCCGGCATCAGCTTTGGGAATTCCCTTTCCCAGTCCTGAACCACTCCAGGTCACCTCCCGACTACTCAAGCACCGAATTTTAGGGTTTTGAAGTGATAGCAGGTCCAGATCCCAGAGGCACAGGCGGAGGCAAAGTCCCACTCCATGCCACAGAACAGGAATTCGCTGGGGATGTTACATGCACTCCCCATACACGGACGCAGCCGCTGCCAGCTATTTTGTGTAATTATATATGTACCCACAGGCCGCCCACAGCATGCATTTACCCACTGGCTACGTGTGTGTGTGTATATATATACACACATATATAAGATCTGTTGGGATGATGGGCACGGGATGAGGGATGCCGGTGCCAGCACGAGGGGCTGGACACCGGGAACCGGGGACAAAAGCAGAGCTGGCAGCAGGGAATCCCTTGTACAGAGGCAGGCAGGGAGCAGGAGCTCAGGCAGGAGGGCTCTGAGCCCCCTAAGCATGACCAAGCACCCCGGCACCAATCCCCCACCCCAGAGCAGCCGTGGGAAAACAGGAAACTGGAGCTATGATTAGAAAAGGGTTTTTTGGAGCTGATCCCCCGTCTCAGCAGGTGCCCCGTGACCTCTGTCCTTCCCATCCGTCCATCTGTCCATCCTTCTCCCTGTCCCGATAGCATGCCGGGCTCCAGCGGAGCCAGCAGCAGCACCCAGACGGATCAAAGCCACCAGCGTGGCCCCCGAACCACCACCAGCACACGGCACCAACCCCCACACCAGTCCCAGGATCCTTCCTGCAAAGCTGGAGGGGGCTGAAAAGGCACAAAGGGTATTTTGGGGAGAAAAGCATAAATATCACGTGTTTCCCCACCCCCACCTGAGGAGGGCTTACTAAAGAAATGAGAAATTATTTTGTAAAACCACCACGCTCAGAGCTGGATGAACAAGAGGGAAGAAATGGTCGGCATTGCCAAAATAATTATAAAAAACCCTGTTCCTGTCCCGATTTAATGTAACAAATTGTGCAGTGTTTCGTGGGGAGCGGCATCCCCTTCTCTGGGGCTGGGAAATGGAGTGGGAGGGGGAAGAAGGCAGATGGAAAAAAAAGGTATATATATTAAAACTCCCTTCTTCTCTATTCTCAGCTAACTATGAAAAATGGAAGCTGACATGCAGCAAAGGTGGAAAAAAAAAAGAAAATCCATTAAAATGGAAATTATGAAGGGTAGGGAATGCTGCGGCACGTCTCCCCCCGGCTCTGCAGGGCACGGGGGGTGGTAGGGCTCTCTGTGCCCCCCCAGTTTTTGGCTGGGCAGGGGGTAACATCTCTTGGGTAACATCTCCAGTGGCGTGGGGTCCCGTGGTCCAAACCATGGTGGGAAGAGCCCCTGACATCCTCCACAGGCACAAGATTTGGCTGCTGAGGGGTTGTCGAAGGTTATCCCCAGAGACAAGGTGGGTGCCCAAAGCATGGTGGAGACCCAAGCAGCCCAGCCAGAGGAGAGGGATGTGGGAAGAGCAAGCAGGAAGATGCACAGAGCCCCAAAACCATGGGCTGAAACCCAAATTCCCCAGAACAGCACAGCACCCGGCACCACTGCTCAGCCAGGCCAAGGAGGGAAGCAGCAGCACCCTAAAGAGACCAAAAGCCTCCTGGCCTCCGCACCCACGGGCAGGGAAGAGCGGGAGAAGCCGGCAAGCCAGGGCTGGGGGTGGCGAGGGGAGAGCGGGGGCAGTGGCAGCGAGGGGCGGCAGTGCCGGGGCCGTCGGGGTCGGCGGTGGTTGGTACTCACAGGGTGGCCTCTGGAGCCAGGTGGGCGCAGCTGCCTGGGGAGACGTGTCGCTGAGGCTCCAGATTGATGGGAGGTAGATGATGGCACGGGTGGGCACGAGCTCACTAGAGCCTTCCAACTTCCTACCCAACTGCCGCTAAGTCAAGCTACAGTTCTCTAGGGAACGCCTCTACCTTGGCAGCCCTCTCTGTCTCGCCTTCGCTGAAATAAAAAGAAACAAGAGATTTCTTTTCACGCCACCGCCGAGAGAAAAGGGGCAGCTCCCAGGGACCGGCAAGCGACCACCAACCTGGTACAGCCTGAAAGTGGGGGGTCTGGGAGGTGAGGAGAGGGATTTGGGGTGATCAGAGAAGCACTTGGTAGCTAAATGTGTCCTCGACCAAGCAAGACACTGAGTTTGGTGTCCACAAGTGTCCCAGCAAGAGCATCAGGGCAGAGGTCCCACCCCCATGCCAAGCGGCGAGCGCAGGAAAGCCGGCGGCAGCCAGAGACGGCGCACTGGGGAGAACCGAGCTGGGGGCTGGATGTACCCTGCGCGCCCCCCACCCAAATCCCTGCGCGTCCTTCCCAACGCAGGCCAGACCAGGGATGGTCCCTGGGCCAGGGAACCCAGGGAACCTCAGTTCCCTCCCAAAACACAAAGCCATGGCCCCTGTCCCTTCTTAAGAGCAAGTTTCCCTGGGGTTCACCTGGGGCAGGAAGAGTTTTGGAGGGAAAGCAAGTGCCCATCCACAAAACTTGCATCCCAAGGCCACCAGGGTAGGAAGCAGCATCCTCAGGGAACACACATCCCTCCCTGCCCAGATGGGCCCCAGCCAGGAAGGATTCACCCCAAGGCGAAGGGGGCAGAAGGCAGGCATGGCTGCGAAGCAGGAACGCCGGGCGAGCCCCCTGTGGCTCGGGGAGGGGGTGGCCTGCACGCCGCAAGAATTCACCCAAGATGGAACCAATTAAACCCCCGGCTTCCGCCCCCCGAAGGGCCCTGGGCTGGGGCTTCTCCTTCTGCATTTCCAGCAAAACCAACCCAAAATGAGCCCCAGCCTGGACTGAGGGTCCCTGTGCAGGAAAAGGGGTGCACGGAGCAGGGTGAGGAGCCAAGCACCAGCGGCAAGTGGGAGGGGAGGCAAAGCCACGCCGGAGACCCCCACGCAGTGCCCAGCTCGGGGGTGGAGGAGCGGGAACCAGGGTGGCAACACTCCCAAAAGATGGGGGCCAAGGCGGTGTGACCCCAAATCCACAGTTTGGATCCAGTGACCCAGAGAGGGGACACAGGGACAGCCCGCACGAAGAGCCAGAGCCCATGGGGTAACACACCAGACACAGGGCACACACGCCCCACAAAACACACCACTCTCCAGCCTGAGGGGGTCCTGCCTCCCCCAGACCTCAAATACACCCAGCCCCCCCAAAAGAAACCAGCCAGGCACCCCGCAAGGCAAAGGCAGCACCGCAAACCAGCCTGGGGCAACTGCCCACCCCCAGCAGCAAGGCGGGGGGGTCACTCCTGGGTGACAGCACACAGGGAAACCGAGGCACAGGCAGGGGATCACCCTGAGGAGGGAGTGAGAGCACCGGATCCAACATGCACTTGTCCTGACATTGCGCCCAATGACCAAAAATCCACATTTTTAAGGGAAAAAGCAGAAGGTGGGGGGGGAGTTGAGGGTGAACGTTATTATTTTATGCATATAAAGGCACGTTTCTTAAAAGGGAAAATATCAAGGGGTCACACATACGCCAGAGAAGGGGTCCCCTCCCTGCAGAGGGGGTAGGCAAAAAGCCCCTCACACCCCCAAAACACCCCAAAAAAATACCATGCCCCCACTAACATAGAAATATATATATATACACATATAATACCTAGATTCTGGTGTGCATATGTATATTATTTTCATAAGCACACATATAATTACATGCATGCACATCATCACACGAGATGCTATTTTAAGATGTAAATGTATAAAAGCAGGGGTGTTTTTTTTCTCTCCCTGTGATCCCCTCCATCCAGCCATCATGCCCACCTCTGCGAGTACTGGCGTTGCTTCCCCTTATCCGCGTCCATCTCCAGCTCTAGCTGAGACCGGGTGCTGCACGTGGGGCGTTTTTCTACGGGGGGACAAGGAGGAGGACAACTTCACACACCCCGAACCCCCCGCCAGCCCCCGGCGCGCGAGATCCCACAGCGGAGGAACAAAAGCGAAGCGGCTCCGACCTACCCGACCCGTGGGAACGTGGGGTTTTGCCTGAAAATAGAGAGAAAACAACAAAAAAAAAAAAAAAAAAAGGGAAAATAAAAACAAAACAACAAAAATAAAAAATAGTGGGTTTTTTTTTATAGCCCCGCTCATCCCCAAGCTGCTGGGAAAGCTGAGGGATCGGGAGCTGGCTGGAAAACTGGGGGGTGAAATCCATCCCCTCGCCCTGGACCCTCCGCCTCTCGGCAAATCGCACGCCGTGAGGGACTTAAAAAACTTTTTTACCTCTCTGCTAAAATATCACTTTATAATCTCAAAGGCCTCGGGCTCAAAGCCGCTTTCACCTGCTCCATCCTCCCCAGGTTAAAAAACCCGGCTGCTATCCGAAGGACCGCAGGCTTGGGGGGGGGGGGGAATAACCCAACAAGGAGCATCCTCCAACCTTGAAGGGAGAAAAAGAAATCAAAATCATCAAATTCATCATTCCTGGGTTCAAATCCATCACTGTGGCCACGCCGGCTCTAAGCTCCCCCCCCAGTCCCCCCGACGTGGCCAGGAGATTATGGATGTATAAATAGTATATGGCTAAATATATGTTGGAGAGGGACAGACAGACCTCTGGGACACAGCCACAGAAATTTGGGTCCCTCGCTAAAGCTGCCGCATTCCTGCCAAAAACGCCATGAAAAAAAATATCTCCCCCCCTCCATTAGACCTTCCAGCCAGCGAGACCACTTTACTAGACAAAACCAGTTAATGCAGAAAACAGCGAAGAAAAGGAGGAAAAGAGGAAGGAGAAAAGGAATTAAAATGGTGAAAATTATAATAATGGTGATTATGATGATGGTAATGATAATATTCAGCCCCTGCGCTGCTTCTGCCACCTCCTGTAAGCAAAAAAAGTCAGAAAAAAACCCAAGAATGCATTAAAAAAGCAAACCCCCCCGCAAAACATGCAACATCCACAAAAATAGGTACGTTCGGCTCCAATTAACTTTTCCATTAGACCATCCAGAGGGAAAGAAAAAGGGAAAATCCTGGTAAATGGGTATTTTCCTCGATGTGTCCCCCCCCCGCCCCGCTTTTCCCCCCTTTTTTTCTCTCTCTTTCCTTCTTCTTCCTGCTTGGAGGGGGGTTGGTGGAATAATGATGATAATAATGAAAAAAAGAGGTGGAAAAAGGCGAAGTTTGGTTAAGTGAAGTTGAAATCCTCAACCTGGGAGGGGATTTGCGGGGGGGGGGAGGTTTGCCAGACAAAAAGGCCGGGGGATGGGGGTGGAAGGGGGGGTTTGGGGAAGGGGGGGTGGCCCGGCTGGGTGCTCCCCCCACCCCCCCTCCATCCGCCGCCTCTCCCACATTCTCAGACGTTTTTATTAAAATTCGCAGACAAAAGGCAAACAAAAATGGCAGCCCCGGCTTATTTTTAAAACGCTAGGACGGGGACGCCATGTTCTGCAGGGCTGAGGGGAGGGGGAAGGGGGGTGAGGGGGGGGAAAAAAGGAGGGAAATTTTTAAAAAATTATTGATTTAGATGAAAAATTAATAAAAAGCAGCGCGGGGGGGGGGGGGGAGGGAGGGGGAGAATATGTGATGGTCCCTCTTTTCCCGCTCGCCCTCGGGGTGAGGGGGGTTCCGAGGGGTTTTGAGGTGTTTTAGAGAAGGAACGGGGGGGGTGGAAAGGGAGGGATGAGGGATATAAAAAAAAAAAATAAAGCGAGGGGGGGAAGGTAAAAAAAAAAAGACACTTCCTATACCGACAGCCATGGTGCCCCGCCGTCCCGCCGGCTCCGCCGCACGGAGGAAGATGGAGCCCCGCGCCGCCCCCCCGCCGCCGCCCCCGCCTCCGGCCCGCCCGGCCCCGCCGCCACCGCCCGCCCAGGGACGGGCTGGGCTGGGCTGGGCTGGGGCACCCCGGCCCGAAGGGCTCCCCGGGGCCCGCAGCGCCCCGAAACCGCCGCAGCCCCGGGAGCGTCCCCGGCGCCCGCAAACCCGCACAGCGCTCTCGGCTCCCCAGAGCCCCTCAGGCACCCAGGGCTCCTCGGCTCCCCGCAGCCACGGCAGGGCTCCCCAAAGCTCCGCAGCCCCTGATTCGCTCAGTGTCCGCAGCTCCCCAAACCTCAGCCCCAGCGAGGCTCCATCAGCCTCCAAAACCTCCTCAGCCCCAGCAAGGCTCCCTGGTTCCCTCAGCCCCGCAAACCTCCTCAGCCTTGTCAGGGCTCCCCGGCTCCCTCAGCCCCACAAACCTCCTCAGCCCCACAAACCTCCTCAGCCCCAGCAAGGCTCCCCGGCTCCCTCAGCCCCACAAACCTCCTCAGCTTTGTCAGGGCTCCCTCAGCCCCCCAAACCTCCTCAGCCGGGCAGTCCCCTCAGCCCCGGCAGGGCTCCCCAAAGCTCCACAGCCCCTGATTCCCTCAGTGTCCACAGCTCCCTAGACCTCCTCAGCCCCAGAAAGGCTCCCTCAGCCTCCAAAACCTCCTCAGCCCCACAAACCTCCTCAGCCCCAGCAAGGCTCCCCGGCTCCCTCAGCCCCCCAAACTTCCTCAGCCCTGTCAGGGCTCCCCGGCTCCCTCAGCCCCCCAAACCTCCTCAGCCGCGCAGTCCCCTCGGACCTGGCAGGGCTCCCCAAAGCTCCACAGCCCCTGATTCCCTCAGTGTCCACAGCTCCCCAGACCTCCTCAGCCCCAGAAAGGCTCCCTGGCTCCCTCAACCCCCCAAACCTCCTCAGCCCCACAAAGATCCTCAGCCCCAGCAAGGCTCCATCAGCCTCCAAAACCTCCTCAGCCTTGTCAGGGCTCCCCAACTCCCTCAGCCTCCAAAACCTCCTCAGCCGGGCAGTCCCCTCGGACCTGGCAGGGCTTCCCAAAGCTCCACAGCCCCTGATTCCCTCAGTGTCCGCAGCTCCCCAAACCTCAGCCCCAGCGAGGCTCCATCACCCTCCAAAACCTCCTCAGCCCCAGCAAGGCTCCCTCAGCCCCACAAAGATCCTCAGCCCCAGCAAGGCTCCCTCAGCCTCTAAAACCTCCTCAGCCCCAGCCAGGCTCCCTCAGCCCCACAAACCTCCTCAGCCTTGTCAGGGCTCCCTCAGCCCCCCAAACCTCCTCAGCCCCAGCCAGGCTCCCCAGCTCCCTCAGCCCCACAAACCTCCTCAACCAGCCAGTCCCCTCAGCCCCAGCAGGGCTCCCCAAACCTCCTCAGCCCTGTCAGGGCTCCCTTAGGCTCCCATATCTCCTCAGTCCTCTGGTTCCCTCAGCTGCCTCAAGTCTCCTCACCCTGCAGATCCCCTCAGTTCTCCACCTGCCCTACTCCCTCAAGCATCAGCAGCTCACCCAAATTTCTGCAACCCTCAAATCTCCTCAGCTCACTCAAATCTCAGCCTGCTTAGTTCACCTCAGTACCCCCAAAATCTCCACAGACACTCATTTTCCCTCAGCCCACCCAAAGTTCCTCAGTGCTCTGGATCTCCTCAGTTCTCCTCTGACCCTGACAAGTCTCAGATCCCTCAAATCTCAACCGCACGGTTTCCTCACTGCCTCCAAAATTTCTCAGTGTCCTCACCTCCCCAAATATCCTCAGAATCCCCCAAAATCTCCTCAAAGTCTCCAAATCTCCTCAGCCCCCCAGTTCCTCTTAGCCCACGCTAGGTCCCCCTAGACCCTCAGTTTCACTCAGATCCCCTAAATCTCAGACACCCCCTAGATCTCCTCAGACCCTGAGTTCCACTCAGATCCCCCCAAATCTGAGATCCTCCAGATTCCTTCAGTTCCTTCCATTCTCCTAATTCTCCTCCAGCCCCTCCAAATCTCCTCACCCCCCAGTCCCTCAGCACCTCTAGGTACTCCTCAGTGTCCCCACCTCCCCAGATCTCCTCAGACCATCCCAAAATCTCCTCAGGCCACACAAATCTCCTCAGACTCCTCATAATCTGCTCAGACCCCCCAAAATCTCCTCAGCCCCCAGTTCTCCTCCTGTTCCCTAAAACTCTTCCACCTGATTCCCCTCAGCCCCTCCAAAAGCTCCTCATGTTCCCAATTCCTCTCAGCTCTCAGAAGCTGCCACCCGTCCATTTCCCCTGAGCCCACGCAAAACTCCTCAGAATTCCTGATTTCTCTTCAGCCTCCCTCAGTTCTCCTCGATCCCCCTGAACTCCCTTAGCCCCCCAAATCTCTTCAGCCCCTCCAGGTCCCAGCCCTTCCCAGTTCCCCTAATACCCCACCTCCCCAGTTCCTCTAGTCCCCCCAGTTCTCAGTGCCCCAGTTCCCCTCAGTCCCCTCCCTGGTGCCCCTCAGCTCCTCTCTCTGCCTCTGCCACCCTCAGTGAGGCTCCACAGCCCCCTCAGGGACACTCCCAAGTCCTCCCCGTACCTCCTCATCGTCCTGAGGATCCTTCCATTTCCCAGGGGGTCTCCAGCCCCTCTCAGGGTCCCCTCAGCTCCTCTGTGGGTCTCTTGCAGCCCCCCAAATCCACCCACAGGGGAAGGAAGAGCGGGGCAAATCCCACCTATTCCTCTTCTATGTCCAGGGGATTGACCTTGGAGCTTTTGAGTTGTTATTTTTGAAATTACTTTGAAAAAAATAAAAAAAATTAAGGCTCTTTTTCATGTTTTCCCAAAATGTTCTGTCACAGAGGAGGATGGAGAGGAGAGGGCTGTCCTGGAAGGAAATGGTGCCTCCGAGAGAGGTGGGAAACGGGAAAGGATTTGGGATGGGATGGGATCCCAAGAGGTCTCCACCACAGAGTGGACATCACTTTGCAGCTGCCCAGAGTGTCAGAAGCCTCTGGAACAGGTCCTGGCCACAGCAATGGAGCTGGGATAGAGAAACCATCCCCTGTGGGACCTCTGGGTCTGTCCCTGGCCCTCCCCGCATTCCCACTGCTCTGTCAGTCTCAAGCTGGGATCCCCCATCACCCAGCATTTCCCCATCCTGGAAGATCCCCAGATCCATTAATTATCCATGACTCAACTGAGAACTTGAGCCAGCAGCTCCAAAACTCCCTTTTAATCTGTTTTTTTGGATACTGACAACCAGAAGTTGCTGCCCAGCATTGGTGTCACCCCAAAATGGAACACTGGGAGAGCCTGGATCCCCCCCAGATCTTCCCTGATGTCCATGTTTGCCCTTGCTGGGTTAATTTCCATCAGGGTTTTCACTTCTGCTGTGGGATTTTTTTTCCCTGTGATTAAGAAACTGGTGGTTTTAAACCTCGGCACCAATTTAGGCATTTTCTGATTTTTTTGCAGGGGGAGTGGAATTATCCAATCCCAAATCTGCACTGGGAGGAGACAATGTGGGTCACTGCTGAGCTTGTGGGATGCACCAAGGATTGGTGAATATCTCCTGGGATTTTCCTTGTTGGGACTGCCTGGGATAAGTGACACTCCAGGCTTTTTTTCTGACCCTACTTTGGGTGAATTAATCTTGGGTGTGGGAAAGGGGCCCCTTTCCTGGGAAGGTGGTTGGTATGCAGGGAAAAAAAAAACAAAAAAAACCCAACAAAACCCATGCCCAGCTCCATCCCAGGCTGCAAAATGAAGGAAATTAGTGCTTGCCTGCTGAAAAAAAAATATGATTCCAAGGCTGGTTTTGCTCCCAGGATAGATCCAACCGCAATTAAAAGGAACAGAAGGTGGGAGTGGAAGGAAATCATGCTGGAATCACCATCCCAGGGTTTCGGCAAAGCCACGGGGCCGTTAGACCTGCACAGAGCAGTGTATCCTTCCCAATCCACCAGCACCAGGAAAACAGATCCAACCAGGACCTCCAGCTGACTCAGCAAAGAAAATGAGATTTTTTTATGGATGGCAAACTGGGATTTTCCAGTGAGAAATGTGGTTCCTGAGTGGTGATCCCCTAGAACTTTTCCAGTGTTCCCAAAGCCTGTGTCCCAGATCATGGCACACTGGAAAGGGAATTCTTTGGGAAACACCTTCATCCCACCCACCTACTTGTTTCCTTCCCCAAAAATCCCTTGTTTTCCATAAAAACATGCTTGAAAACACCTACCAGAGTGGGTTCCCCTGGGATGGGTGGGCACACTGGACATTGGAGAGGCCAGTATTCCCAGTGACAGCTATCCAGATGAGGGAAAAGGCTCATTCCAGGTTTCTTGGCATTAGCAACCCCAAAAAGTAGGATTTTCTCCCTGGATTGGCAGCCATGGAGAGTATAAAGGGCACTGTCTGATGCTGGTGCAAAGCAAACATGGAGGTTTTGGGCTGGAAAAAAAATCCCCCGAGGTGCCAGAATTTCCCATCTCCCTGCAAAGGGGAGAGCCCTTGGGCTCTAATTAGGTAACGAGTTAATTAGGATTAATTAGTTACTGTTTGCAAAGCACTGCGGAGATGAGCCCTGTCGGTGTGGGGTAGCTTCCTGCTTCCTCTACGGCGCAGTGCGGGATCCTCCTTAGGAAGGGGGTCCATAAACAAAGTGGGGATTAAACCCAGTGGGGTGGTGCACTCGGGGAGCAGGCGGGATGCTCCCGGCATTCCAGCAAGGATGTGTTTCCATGCCAGGATGGAAACACGCATGCCAAGAGGCCAGCAGGCACGTCCCAGCGTGCCCATCCCGCCAGCAGCGAGGGGGAACATTCCAGCACTGCGGCTCCTCGGGGCCTCCCTCCCTTCCCGCCAGCATTCCCGGCACACGCAGCACGCGTGGGGAGGAGACAGGTTTTCCCTGCCCGCCGGCTTTGCTAGATCACCCAGGCTCCTCTTGCCACATTGTGGAATCCTCCAGCCTGCTGGAACCGCAGCAGGGAAGGGCTGTGTATCCCATAAAAAGATTGGGAATCAAGGCACGGTGGAGCTCCCCGGCTCACGCAGGGTTTACCGGGAGGTAACAAAGCCAATTTGCTAATTAACTGGGATTAATTTCCCTGTTTGCCCAAACCACCCTGTGGTTTCCCTTCGTTGCCCAATGATCCGCCAGGATAAGTGTTGGCAGTGCTGGCTGAGTGCCATGTGCTCCGGTGGGATGATTCTCTCCATTGCCCCAAATTCCTGGAAATTTCAGCCAAATGCTTAGGATACAATTAAATAACCCATTAACTATATGGGATGGGATCCCCTAGCCCTGAATGTGAATCTGGGGTGTAAAAAGGATTTTTCCTTCTTTCCATGGTTATTTGATATCATTCCAGCTGTTCCTCAGTCCCCAGAGGGTCCCAGAGGGGAGACATGACCTGAATTCCTAAAGCAGGAAAACAAGCAGGAAAAAAAACAAGACCATGTGAATTTGTTATATTTTTTTAGCTGTTTCCAAGCTTTTGGGGCCTAGCAGGAAGAGGAATAGTTATTCCCTGGAAGGGGATGGGAGATAACGGGGAGATGGGGTGTACCTGTGTTTGGGGGGAGGAAAGGGGTGCCAGCAGTGGGAGTGGGGTGATCCAGCGGTGAAAGCCAAGAAGTTTGTTCCTGTTGGCTGCTGGCCAGATGGTCACGCCTCTTCCCAAATATGCAGCTCAACTTTCCCTCAGGAACTGTGTCCCCTTCCCCGCTGCCCCCTCCATCCTCCAGCCCCCCCTTACCCCAACCCTGGGGTTCTTCGTCTCTCTGGTCCTTCAAGGGGGGAGTGAAGGATCCCTGGGCATCCCAGGGTGAAGAAACCTCATTATGGGGCAGGCAGTGCTGCCACTGCTCCTGACTGGTCCCACCACGGCCAAGCATTGCAATGACACAGTAGATGCCTGGCACCCGAAACGCCTCTCTGTGATTTTTGGCTAAATCGGTACTTTTGGGAGGAAAGCAATAGGTTTGTCAGTGTCAGCTGTGGGGTCACCTGGCTCTGGTCACTGGTGGGTGCAGAAAACTGGGAGGAAGAGAGGGATACAGGGGTAGGAGTACAGGGGCAAGGATGGATAGACAGGATGGATAAACAAATAGAGAGACAGAGGGATTAAGGGATGGACAAGAGAAATGGATGGATAGGAGAGCAATGGATGGATGGAGGGCAGGAAGGATGAAGAGATGAGAGTCCAGGAGGGTGGACAAATGGATGGATGAAGGTTTTAAGGACTGGATGGGTGGACAGGGTAACTAAAGAGATGTGGAGGGATGGAAGGAGGGTTGGAGGGCGGGAGGAGTGGATAGAGGGAAGCACAATGAGAGGCACGGATGATTGGACAGAGGAATGGACAGAGAGATGGGTGCGTGGAGAGAGGGAAAGGACAGACAAATGGATGGATAGAAAGATTAAGGTCCGGAAGGGAAGAAGGTTGGACAGGGGACCGAGAGGTAGGTGGAAGGATGGATGGAAAGATTAGAGGACAGAGAGACAGAACTCCAGACGGACAAATGGATGGATCAAGGGAGATGGCTGGGTGGACGAGAAAGGGCTGGACAGAGGGACAGACAGGGACAGAAAAAGGGCCTAAGGTCAGGATGGGGAAGGGTCAGTGTCCGGCTGTCCGGACAGCCGGACGGGACACGGCTGGCGAGGCCGTGGCCCCTTTAAGCGCCCCCCCGCGGGCGGTGATGGTACGCGCCGCTGAGGCCGCGCCGCGCGGGGGACAATGGGGTGGGGGCGGGCCCACTGTGGGCGCGGGGGGGGCGGGCAGGAAGTGCCGCGCGGCCGCGCCCCCTCCTGCGCGCCCACCCCCGGCCCGTCGCGGCGGGGCCCCGGATCCCACCGGCACCGGGAGCGGGGCACGGCACCGGAACAGCGCCGGGCAGCGGCTGGGTGAGGGCAGCAGCGCGGGCTGGCACGGGACGGGGTTGGCGGCACCGGTGTCGAAGCCGGGTTCTGCCGGGAGCGGGGGGCGGCTCGAAGCCGCGGCTCCGCTGCAGCCGCCCGCAGCCCCAGCCCCGGTCCCCCCAGTGTAGCCTCAGCCCCGACCCCTCCGAGCCCAGCCTCACCCACGGCCCCCAAATCCGGCCTCAATCCTGACTCCTCAGCCCCACCCACCCCTGTGCCCCCAGGTCAGCCCCATCCCTGCCTCTCACCATTAAACCTCAGCCAGGGCCCCTGGTGCAGCCTCAGCCCCACACCCCAATATCCCTGGTACCCCCAGCTCCCCCGTCAGACCAGCCGGCATGCTCTGTTATCTGATTCACCCCCAGCCTCACCCCTATTGTGTCCCCTCCCTGTGTTGCTTTGATCACCTCTATCCCACATCTGCCCCACTGCATCCTGATGCTCCCATTCCCCCCACTGCATCCTGATCCTCGTGATGCAGCCCCTCCAGCCCCCACATTGTGTCCTGACCCCCAGTTCCCCCCGCTGCACTGCAACCCTATTGCAGCTTGGTCCCCCACTGTAACCCCACATCCCCCTGTTGTGGCTTGATCTTCCCATTCCCAGCTGCATCCTGACCCTCCATGTTCCCCCTCTTTGTAAATCCTCCAGCCCCTCATTGCTTCCTGACACTCCCATTTCCCCCACTGCAGCCCCTCCAGCCCCCATTGCATCCCAACCCCCACCTTGCCCTCCATTACACCCCCCCATTCTCACCTGAGCCCCCCCTTATTATCATATAGCCCCCCTTTTATCCTCTCCCCTCTGAGGCTCCCTCATTCATCCTCGCTGCTCCACCCAAAGCCCCCTCTTCACACTCAGCCCCCCATTCACCTTGTCCCCCTCTCCACAATCACCCATTCACCCTCTCCCCGTCCCCCCTGACCCTGTGCCCTTCTCCTCACTCCCCGCTGACCCCGTGCCCCTCTCCCCACTCCCCCCTGACCCCGTACCCCTCTCGCAGCCCCCCTGACCCCATACCCCTCTCCCCACTCCCCTCTGACCCCGTACCCCTCTCGCAGCCCCCCTGACCCCGTGCCCCTCTCCCCACTCCCCCCTGACCCCGTACCCCTCTCTCAGCCCCCCTGACCCCGTGCCGCTCTCTCTGCCCCCAGCCATGGCGTCCAGCCTCAAGGACGAGCTGCTGTGCTCCATCTGCCTGAGCATCTACCAGGACCCGGTGGGGCTGGGCTGCGAGCACTACTTCTGCCGCCGCTGCATCACCGAGCACTGGGTGCGCCAGGAGCCGCAGGGCACCCGCGACTGCCCCGAGTGCCGCCGCACCTTCCCCGAGCCCACGCTGGCCCCCAGCCTCAAGCTGGCCAACATCGTGGAGCGCTACAGCGCCTTCCCCCTGGATGCCATCCTGGGGGCCCAGCGCAGCCCCTTCCCCTGCAAGGACCACGAGAAGGTGAAGCTCTTCTGCCTCACCGACCGTGCCGTGGTCTGCTTCTTCTGTGACGAGCCGGCCATGCACGAGCAGCACCAGGTCACTAACGTGGACGATGCCTTTGAGGAGCTGCAGGTGGGTCCCCGTGGGATTCCCTGCTCCGGGTGGCTCCTCGGGGCTGCTGTATCCTGCTGGTCCCTCTCACTTCCATAGTAGTGCCTTTCCCTTTTGTCCCTGCACCCGTCCTGAGCCCATGGGCGTCAGTCTTGTGTGGCTTCCTCCCATCTGTCTGTCCCTGCACTCCTTTTCCCTCTCAGGGTCAGCCCTGTGATTCTTTCTGTATATCTGTCTGTCCCAGCAGCCCATCTCTCATCTTTGGGGTCAGTCCTATGGCTTCTGCCAGCCCTGTACTCCTTTTCCTTCTCAGGGTGATCCCTGTGCCTGTATCCTGTCATCCTGTCTGTCCCTGCACCCCTCCTGTCCCCATGGAGGTTCAGAGGGGTCAGTCCCATGGCTTCCTCGGGTCTATCTGTCCCTGCAGCCCCCCTGTCCCTGTTTTCCTGTCTGTCCCTGTGTCCCTGCACCTCTTTTTCTTGTTGGGATCAGTCCCATGCCTTTTCCCATCAATCTGTCTGTGTGCCCCTCCTGTTTCCGTGGGGGTCAGTCCTGTGACTTCGTCCTGCCCACATCTCCCTGAACCCTGTATTTCCTTGTACTCCTTTTCCCCATTGGAATAAGTGCCATGGCTCCCTTCTGTCTGTCACTCACCCCTCCTGTCCCCACTGGGGTCAGTCTGTCTGTCCCCACAGCCCTTTTGTCTGCGTCGGGGACAACCCATGCCTTCCAACCCTCCATCCCTCCACACTTCTGGCACTGCTCCCCTTCTGGGATCCCCCTTCTCCATCGCCACTGGAATTCCTTGGGAACCCTCAAATCACCCCATGGCTGAGCTGCCCCCCAAGTAGGACCTCCTAATCCAGGACCTGTTACCCCCACCCCAGGCAGGACCCTCATTCCACAGGGGCCACCCACAGCCTGGCCATCCCACTGCCCCATAACCCCATTTTGGGGTTGGTTTGGGTGGGAAAGCTCCGTGTGGGATCCCTTTTTTCCCCGAATCACCTATTTATGGATTTTCCATTCCTGTCCCCAGCGGGAGCTGAAGGAGCAGCTCCAGGGGCTGCAGGAGAGCGAGCGTGGCCACACGGAGGCCCTGCAGCTCCTCAAGAAGCAGCTGGCTGAGACCAAGGTACGTGTGAGGACACCACTGTCACCCCTGGGGACCCCCATGATTCCCCAGCCCTTCACAGGCCCCCCAAAGCAGAGCTGGGGTCATCCTCATTGCCACCCCGATGACACCCCAGCCCTGACCCTCACCAGCCTGTTTTTGGAACTTCCAAACACTCCAAACTGCACAATTTCATGGATTTACCCCTTTTTTTTTTATTTTCTGTGGTACCCCAATGGGGCTACTCATCCTTCTGCAATTTCCCGCAGAGTAGCTTTGATTTATCCTTTTAATTAATTTAATTAATTAGCTCTTCAGTCAGGAGTTCAGTGTCCAGTGAGGTTCAACTTTCTCCCCACATCCCCACCAGCAACTGGGGTGGGGTTTTTTAGGTTTTAGGGGTTATTTTAGGTGTCTTTTTTTTTTTTTTTTTTTTTTTTTTAGTTTAGGTTGGTTTCTTGGTGTTTTTTTAGGGGTTTTTAAGGTGTAATTTGAGGGATTTTAGAGTTTATTTGAGGATTTTAGGGGTTTTTTTAGGGTTCTTAAAGGATCTCTTTAAAAGTTCTTTAAGAATTCTTTAAAAGCTCTATAAAGTTTTTTAGGAGATGTTTTCAAGGTCCTTTTGGAGATTGGTTTAAGATTCTTTGGAAGCTTCTTTGAGTGTTCTTCTAGGTTTCTTGGGGAGATTCCTTAAGGTGATTTTTTTAAGATCTTTGGGAGGTTCTTTCAGGTTCTTCAGAAGATTCTTTTAGGGTTACTTTAGGATTCTTGGGGAGTTCTTTTGGGGTTTTTTCAGGTTCTTCAGAAGATTCTTTTAGGGTTACTTTAGGGTTCTTGGGGAGTTCTTTTAGGGTTCTTTTTAAGGTTATTTGCGAGGTTTTTTTAGGGTTCTTTAAGGATTTTTGGGGAGGTTCTCCTAGCGTTCTTTGGAAAACTCTTTGGATGGTTCTTCTAGACTCCTTTTAGCCCATTTTTTAAGGGTGCAATGATCAAATCCACCCTTGTAGCCCCCAGAACTCCCTGATCTGCTGCCCTTTTAGATATTTATTTGGGGATTAAGGAACCCCTGGATTGACCAGCAGAGCTTTGGGTGCTCCTAACCCCCCGTTGCACCCCAAGTCCTCAGCCAAGAGCCTGCGGGCGACGATCGGGGAGGCGTTTGAGCGGCTGCACCGGCTGCTGCGGGAGCGGCAGAAGGCCATGCTGGAGGAGCTGGAGGCCGACACGGCGCGGACGCTCAGCGACATCGAGCACAAGATCCAGCGCTACAGCCAGCAGCTGCGTAAGGTCCAGGAGGGCACCCAGATCCTGCAGGAGCGCCTGGCCGAGGCGGATAAACACGTCTTCCTGGCCGGCGTGGCGTCCCTCTCCGAGAGGTGGGTGGCAGCGAGGGGATGGCAGGGGTCCCTGGTGTCACCCCCGCCTCGGCACCATGTGTTCTCCGCAGGCTGAAGGGGAAGATCCACGAGACCAACCTGACCTATGAGGACTTTCCCACCTCCAAGTACATGGGCCCGTTGCAGTACACCATCTGGAAATCCCTCTTCCAGGACATCCATCCTGGTGAGGGCGCAGGGATGGGGGGGTAGGATGGGGTGGGGAGGTCACCAGGGGTGGGAACACAGCAGGGAGGGACAGGTACACACCAGTGAGGATGGGGAAGGGGACATCACCTGGGAGGGAACGGGATGTCACTGATGTCCCTTGTCAATGACAAGGGATGGGGACATTGCTGCCAAGGGTCTGGGACATCAGTGATGAGGAGCAGGGACACACCAGCGAGGGACATGGGACATCACTGACAAGGGATGGGCATGAGGACAGTGAAGGATGGAGACAGGTCATCGCTCTGGTGGGACAGAGCACCTGGGCTGGCTCCAGTGCTGTGCTAACCCTCATTCCCCCTGTCCTTGCTGTCCCAGTGCCAGCAGCGCTGACGCTGGACCCGGGCACTGCCCACCACCGCCTGATCCTGTCTGACGACTGCACCATCGTGGCCTACGGCAACCTGCACCCGCAGCCGCTGCAGGACTCGCCGCGGCGCTTCGACGTGGAGGTGTCGGTGCTGGGCGCCGAGGCCTTCGGCGCTGGGGTGCACTACTGGGAGGTGGTGGTGTCCGAAAAAACCCAGTGGATGATCGGCCTGGCCCACGAGGCCGTGACCCGCAAGGGCAGCATCCAGATCCAGCCGAGCCGCGGGTTCTACTGCATCGTGATGCACGACGGGAACCAGTACAGCGCCTGCACCGAGCCCTGGACGCGGCTCAACGTCAAGGGCAAGCTGGAGAAGGTGGGCGTCTTCCTGGACTACGACAAGGGGCTCCTCATCTTCTACAACGCCGACGACATGTCCTGGCTCTACACCTTCCGGGAGAGGTTTCCCGGGAAGCTGTGCTCGTATTTTAGTCCTGGGCAGAGCCATGCCAACGGGAAGAACGTGCAGCCGCTGCGGATCAACACTGTCCGTATCTAGCGGGGGTTTTTGGGGTGTCCCCCAGCCGTGATGGGTGGTTTCCCACTCCAGGAACTGGTCCCGGTGCTGGGCAGGATCTGGCATTCCGCCTGCTTCTCTCGGTCCTGTGCTTCCAGGGAATCCCAGTGCGGGGGGCTGGGATATGGCAATAAAGGATTTGGAGAGAAGGGGCTGGGTGGTGGAGAGCCCCAGGGTGGGGGTAGTGGGCTGGGGGCACCGTGGGGTGCCACGGCAGGGCTCTGTCACCGTGCCGGGGGTGCCACACTGTGCTGGGGACACTGTGCCATGGTGGGCTGTACCATGGCAAGGGTCTGTCACCATGCTAGGGGGTACCACGGGTGTCACACTGTGCTGTGGGACATGTACTGTGACCCGTGTGCCACACGTACAGTGCCGTGCCCTGCTGTGCCATGCCATAGGTGCTGCTGGGCTGGGCCAGGCTGTGCCACGCTGTGCCAGCCCTGGGCAGGGCTCTGTGAGCAATGTGGGGGACACCGCGTGTGGTGGGGTGTACAGGAGCTGGGCTGCGTGGGGTGGGCTGTACAGAGGGTGGGGAGTGGGCTGTGTGCAGGAGGTGCTGCAGAGGGGGTGCTGTGAGATACGTTGGGGTGGGCTGTAAGGGGATGTGGTGTATGGGGGGTTATATGTAGGGGCTGGGCTCTATGGGGCTGTCGTATAGGGAGGTGGGCTGTATATGGAGGGAGATACCTGGTGCGTGAGCTGTGTGGGGAAGTGGTACATCGGGGTGGGCTGTACAGTAGAGTGATACAAGGGGGTGATGTTTAGGGCCTGGGCTGTGCCAGGACTGTGGTATAGCAGGGGAGATACACAGCTGTACAGGGGATGGGCTGTGTGTGGAGCTATGGTGATACATGGGGTGAGCTGTTTATAGGAACACTATGTAGGGGGTGGTATGTAAGGGTGGGCTGTACGGGGGGTAGTGTGTGGGGGGTGGCACACACCACTAAAGGACCAGTAAAGCACTGGGGGCAATGTGGGGGGTGGCACACACCAGTAAGGGACAGGAGGGTGATGTGTGGGGGGTGGCACACACCAGTAAAGGACAGGGGGTTGATGTGGGGGGTGGCACACACCAGTACAGGTCCAGTAAAGGACAGGGGGGTGATGTGGGGGGTGGCACACACCAGTAAAGGACCAGTAAAGCACGGGGGGCGATGTGTGGAGGGTGGCACACGCCAGTACAGGTCCAGTAAAGGACAGGGGGGTGATGTGGGGGGTGGCACACACCAGTAAAGGACCAGTAAAGCACGGGGGGCGATGTGTGGAGGGTGGCACACGCCAGTACAGGTCCAGTAAAGGACAGGGGGGTGATGTGGGGGGTGGCACACGCCAGTACAGGTCCAGTAAAGGACAGGGGGCGATGTGTGGGGGGTGGCACACACCAGTAAAGGACAAGGGGGTGATGTGGGGGGTGGCACACACCAGTACAGGTCCAGTAAAGGACAGGGGGGTGATGTGGGGGGTGGCACACACCAGTACAGGACCAGTAAAGCACTGGGGGGCACTGGGCGCAGTTCTCGCACCCGCCCGGCAGAGGGCACTGTGGCGCCCGGCCCGCGCGCTCGGCGCGTGCGCCCAGGACGGGCAATCGAGCGCCGAAAGGCGGAAGGGGCCCGCTGCCATCTTGCCCCGGGCTCAGCCCCTCCGGTACCGGGGGGCGCGGGGCCTGAGGGGTTCGGCTGCGGCCCTGAGGGGGCTGAGGGAGTCAGGGGGCTGAGGCGTCGCTGTGGGCCTGGGAAGGAGCTTGTTGGGCGTTAAGGGTGGGGGCTGTGGGGCTGGGGTGTGTGTGGGGCACTGAGGGTGGGGGGGTTGTGGTTTATGAGGGGCTGGGGGAGGCCCCTGTGGGCGGTGCGGGGGCTGTGAGGATGGATAGGGGTGTCTGTGAGGCTGGGGGGCGCAGTGTGGCGAGTGAGGGTGACGGGGAGAGGCCTGGGGGGTCCTGTGGGGGTGTGACAGCACTGCGAGGGTCAGGATGGGGTGGGGGGGGAAATGTCTCCTCGGAGGCTCGGGTGGGGGTGAGTGTCTCCTGTGAGGCTTAGGATGCGTTTGGGGGTCACCTGTAAGGCTCGCAATGAGTTTGGGGGTCACCTCGGGGCCGCAGGAGGGATTTGGGGGAGTCCCCTGGGAGGATGCCGTGGGGTTGCCCCGCGTGCGGGGTCCCCGGTGACCGCCCCGTGTCTCAGCCATGGATCCGGGCGCGGGGCCGCGGAAGGAGCGGCCGAAGCCGCGGGAGCCGGCGGCTCGCCTGGAGAAAGCCAAGCAGAGGTCGGCGCAGCAGGAGCTGAAGCAGCGGCAGCGGGCGGAGGTGGGAATGAATGAATGAATGAAGAAATGTGGGAATTTGGGAATGGGGAGGGACACGGCCCAACCCGCGGCCGAGCCCCCTGTGCCATCCGCCCTTTCCCAACCCCAGATCTACGCCCTGAACCGGGTGATGACGGAGCTGGAGCAGCAGCAGTTCGACTCCTTCTGCAAGCAGATGCAGGGATCCGGGGAATGACAGCCCGGCCTCTGCCCTGCGCCCCCCTTTTCTAACCCCCCAGTATTTATTATCAAACCGTCCTTTTTATATCAATAAAATCTGTGCTGGTCCTTTGTCTCCCTGGCTCCTGCTTGCTCCGGGTGCGAATGGCGTGGGGGAGGTCAGAGCGGGGCCGGCGCCAGAGCAGCTGCAGTGCCGGGTGCCAGCTCCAGCCGCGGCCCCATCCCGACATTCCTGCCGCAGGGAAGGGTCCTGCCCTCCCGGAGCTGGGGTTTATCCCAGGGGAACACAGCAGGAGCCACATCTCGCAGCTGCTCCTGCCGCCAGAGCCTCCCCGGGGATCCTGAGTGTTTCTCCAGCACCAGGTTTGACCTTCGCTTCCTTCCTCCTCCCACACCCTCTGTGCTCCAGCCGCCGCTGCCCGGCAGCCTCCGGCTTTGCAGAGACTTTGGATCAAGTCCTGCTTCCCCCTCTCCCTGCCCCAGCGGTGTTGCACTGACAGGGTGAAAATAAACCACATTTGGGATGGTGTTTCCCTGCAGCCACGGATTAAGCGGTGAATTCCAAACTGTTCCCAGTGAATCCCGTGTCAGAAACCCTCTGGAAGTTTGATCAGCATCTTCCTGCTCCCACCCAGGGAGGGCCTTCCGTATTTTTGGAGTGTGAACCTCCCTTTGTAATGAATTCCCACTGGGCAGTGTGAGCGATCCCTAAACTTCAGTTTCCTTCACAGAGAAGAGCTTGGGGGTCTCTGGTCAAAGCAAACTCTGGGTTTCCTGTTTGCCAAGGATTTGGAGGTCTCTGCTGTTGGTGTGGGGGGATGTGGGTTCCCTCCATTCCCCCCAAAGGACAGGGATTTTGGGGCTTCCCTGAAGTTGAGCCTTTCTCTTTTTTTACCTTAGCAGGCTCCTTCTGCCACCCGGATTCAATGGGAAAAGCGAAGGGAGGAAGCAGCACCCAAAGCAAGGACCAGGAGGATGAGGATGAGGAAGGCTTTACTAGGCTCTAGGGAGGGCTCAGGCCTTGCAGCTCCAGAGGGCGAAGGGGAAGACGATGTAGGACGTGGCCCAGGCCAGGCAATAAACCGCAGCCACCACCGTCGGTGCCAGCAGGACAGCCACCACCCCTACAGAGCGGGAGAATCCTTGGGGATCTGCTCTCCCTCCCCCTCCACCACCATCCCGAGAGGTTCATCCCCGTCCCTACCTCCAGCATAAACCAGTTTCTTCCAGAGCTGTGACTCCAGCACCTTGTCGTGGGGGTAGAAGCCGCAGTCGGCCATGAACAGGATCATGGCAGCCGCGGCGACGCGGAGCAGGGCCACGTGTCCCCCGGTGAGCAGGAAGGTGCTGGCCAGCAGCGCTGAGGCGTAGGGGCAGGGCAGCCCTCGGTAGGTGAAGGGGATCCCTGTGGGGTGTCAGCAGTTCAGTGTTGGGGGGTACAACCCCAAGCCCCCCACCCCTAGGGGCTCATCTTACCGCTGGAGAAGAAGCAGAGGCGGGCAAAGACGGCCAGCGCATAGGCGAGGGTCAGCAGCCCCCCCAGCACACCCTGGGGCTGCAGCAACAGCGCCGTGCCCAGCCCAAACGTGGTGAAATCGGCAAAGTCATCCAGCTTGGCACCTGTGGGGGCAGCGAGGGGCAGGTGCCAGGTGGGCACCGGGCACAGGGGACACCCCTGGGGTCGCCCCTGGGCCGGGGGGACGCACTCACCCAGTGCCGAGCAGGCGTCGAGCTGCCGGGCCACGGCCCCGTCGGCCAGATCCAGCAGGAAGCCCAGGAGCAGCAGCCAGCAGGAGTACTGGTATTGCCTGGGGGGAAAACTCCACTTCTCAGCCCCTGTTCCCCTCTTTTTCACCCCATTTCTCCTTTTTTTCCCCCAAATATTGAGGGGGGAGATTAGCCGAGCCACCAGGTTGGCCACAGAGAGAGCAAAACTGGGGTGATGTCCACTTTTCATCCTGTCTTTGCCCTATTTCCTCTTTTTTCCAGCAGAAGCAGGGTGATCCCCACTTTGCAACCTGCTTTTTCTTTTTCTTTTTCTTTTTCTTTTTCTTTTTCTTTTTCTTTTTCTTTTTCTTTTTCTTTTTCTTTTTCTTTTTCTTTTTCTTTTTCTTTTTCTTTTTTTCCCCTTTCCCCCCACCCTCCATTTCCTTTGGATGGAGGAGAGCCTGACCTCAGAGGCTGGCAATGGAGGGAGCAGATCCAGGGTGACCCCCACTTCCCAACTCCTTATCACCACATTTACACCTTTTTCAGCCTATTTCCTCCTTTTCCATCACATTTCCTGTATTTTCCAGAAAAACTGGGGCGACCCCCAATTCTCAACCCTCTTTTTCACCCATTTTCTGCCCATTTCCTCAATTTTCCCCCCTCATTTATTGATGATGCTGAGGCCAAAGGTGAGGAGCCTTTGACCATGGGGAAAGCCAAACCCAGTGCCCCCCACTTTTCATCACCCTTTTCCTCCCCATTCCCCTGTTTTTCCAGCAAAACTGGGTTGGCCCCCACTTTCCTACCTAATATTCACCCTATTTCCAACTTTCCTCACCCACTTTCACCCTTTTTCCAGCAAACCACACTTTTCTACCATCTTTGCCCTCCCATTTCCCCCTTTTTCCATGAAAAACAGGGTGACCCCCACTTCTGTGTATATTTTTCACCACATTTCCTCTCTTTTCATCCCTTTTTCCCCCATCTATTGAAGCTGCAGAGGCTGGAGGGGAGCCTGGCCACCACCTTGGCCACAGGGAGAGCACAACCAGGGTGACCCCCACCCCCGAGCCGCGTTTTTCACTTCGTTTTTCCCAATTTCCCCCACCTGTTGATGCTGCAGAGGATGGAGGAGAGCCCAGCCAGGAGGTTGGCCACGGAGAGCCCGTTGGCTGCGTTTTTCCGGAGGAATTCCAGTGCCCGGCCCCGTCCCACTTGCTCACTCAGCACCAGCTTCTTGGTGGACTGGAAAATACCTACAACCCCCCACCGTGTTCCAACCAGGGAGGGGCTGCAGCCCCCCCAAAAACATAGCAGGTTGGTGCAGGGGTTCCCCCTCCTTAAACCAAAATCCCCCAAAATCTGTTTAGGAAGCAGCAGGGGATTGATTTGTGCAAGCTCTGCTGCTGAGCTCCCCACCGGCGGCCAAAAATGGAATAAAAGAGGCCAAAAAAGCAAAGAAACGAATAAAAGAACAGTAAAATATAATAAAATAAAGACAAATTAAGCCAAACCCAAGCTTAGACTAAAAGCACAACCCCGGTTTAAGCTCTATGGATCTTATATACCTATCGGGCTAAGCTTTAGGGAAAGAATTTAAGGGTCCTGTCCTTTGCCCCCCGCTTTTGCCGTGTCCCAAAGCCAGGCAGATCCTTCATCTGAAAGAAAACAGGACGTCAGAGCAAAACAAACCCCCCGAGCCCCCTCAGAGCCCCTCCCGAGCCGAGCCCGTGCGGGCAGATCGCCGGAACGCCTCCAGAACAGCTCCCCAGGTGGGAAAACCAGGAAGAGCGGCGGGAGAAGCGGCGGTGCCGGGGGTCCGGCGGTGAGAGCGACCTTTGGCCGCCGCGCCCGGAGCCGCCGGCTCGGGCTGAGCCGGGAAAATCCCCCCGAGCCCCGCACGGCCGCTCCTGCCTCTGCCGGAGCCAGGGATTTGGGTTTTTTGGGGGGTCGGGGGGGGGGGTGTCTAAAGCCGTGCTGCGCCCCGCCTTTTATCCCATAATTCGGGGTGAGTTTGGGGATGTCGGAAAGCGATATTTCGGGATTTTTGCCGTCCCTTCCCAGCCGCCAGGCAGGATCGGGGCTCCGGGAATGTTCCGGAGCTGTCGCAGCCCAGGATTCGGGCACCTGGGAGCGTCACAGCACCCGGGCACAGCCGGGGCTCCCCAACGCGGTCCCGGCGTTTCTCGCCCCAAAATCCAAGTGCCGGGATGGGAGGGAATTCTTTAACCTTGCGCCGCTCCCGCTGCTTTTAGCACTGCTTTAGGGGGGGAAAGCAAGGTGATTTTGGTGCTTCCAGGTGTGTTACGAGGGGGTTGTGCCCCCAGGGCTATCTCACCCCCCTCCAAGGCGCAGGGGAAAGGGGTTTAGCCACAGGAAATGCAAAATTAAACCTATTTTTGGGGGGCAATGCGTGTATTTTACATTTTTCTGCTCCGATAACCCTGATTTTTCTACTAACCCCCACCAAATGATGATTTTTAGGTATAGAGGACACCTCGCAAAGGGGCCGAGTGGCATCCAGGTGGCACTTACCGACCGGCGGTGACACCATCCACATGGCAGCGGGAGCTGTGGCAGCAGTGACAGTGGCGTCCCGGCGAGGGGAAACTGAGGCAGGGGCCGCTCCGTGGGGCTCCGCGCGGTGCCGCGTTATATAAGGAAAAGCCTCTCGGGGCTGAGTCACCCGGCGGGGGTGGGTCCGGCCAGAGGCCACGGACACGGACACGGGGGGTTCGCAGCCGCTTGGCACCACCGGCGAGGGAGGAGCTGCCCCGGGGGGCCGGGGGACCATGCCAGGCTCGCGGTGCCCCTGCCAGCCTCCCGGCGCCCCTGCCAGGCTCACAGCACCCGTGCCAGGCTTGCAGTGCTCGTGCCAGCCCCGCAGCGCCGGTGCCAGGCTCGCAGCACCCGTGCCCAGCCACAGCACTGGTGCCAGGCTTGCAGCACCCACACCGTGCACCCGTGGTGCACTGACAGCACCTGTGTCACACTCCCAGCACGGGTGTCTCACTGCTAACACCTGGACAGGCTCACAGCACCAATTCCAGGCTCACTTCTCTCCTTCCTCCAGGTGTGGCCCACCCATGCCATGCTCACAGCACCTTTGCCAGCTGTGTAGCCCCTTTGGCAGGCTCGCACCACCCACACCCAGCTCATGGCACCCATCCCACACCTGCAGCACCCATCCCACACTCCAGCACCCATCCCACACTCATGGAACACATGCCAGGCTCTCGGAGCCCATCCCAGGATTGCACCATCCGTGCCAGGCTCACACCACCCATATCCTGCCCACAACACCCCTGGCAGGCTCACAGTGCTCACACCATGCTTTGTGTTGCCCATGCCAGGCTCACAGCACCCATCCCACCTCACAGCACCCATCCCTCACTCACAGCACCCATCCCATGCTCACATCACCCATCCCAGCTCACAGCACCCATCCCTCACTCACAGCACCCATCCCACGCTCACAGCACCCATCCCACGCTCACAGCACCCATCCCACCTCACAGCACCCATCCTACAGTCACAGCACCCATCCCAGCTCACAGCACCCATCCCACAATCACAGCACCCATCCCACACTCACGGCACCCATCCCACACTCACAGCACCCATCCCACGCTCACAGCACCCATCCCACGCTCACAGCACCCATCCCAGCTCACAGCACCCATCCCTCACTCACAGCATCCATCCCATGCTCACAGCACCCATCCCACCTCACAGCACCCATCCTACAGTCACAGCACCCATTCCACGTTCACAGCACCCATTTCTCTCTCACATCACCCATTTCTCTCTCACAGCACCCACCCTAAGCTCACAGCACCCATCCCACAATCACAGCACCCATCCCACACTCATGGCACCCATCCCACACTCACAGCACCCATCCCACGTTCACAGCACCCATTTCTCTCTCACATCACCCATTTCTCTCTCACAGCACCCACCCTAAGCTCACAGCACCCATCCCACAATCACAGCACCCATCCCACACTCACGGCACCCATCCCACACTCACAGCACCCATTCCACGCTCACAGCACCCATGCCAGGCTCACAGCACCCATCCCTCTCTCACAGGACCTCTTCCAGATGTGTACCACCTGTATTTGTGCCGTGCTCATAGCACCCATGGCAGCCTCACAGCACCCACACCAGTCCCACAATACCCAGAACAAGTCCCACAGCCCCACGCCACCCCCCTGGCACTGCCACACTCCTGTCCCTGCACCCCGCTGCCACCACAGGGTGATTGCACCCAAAAGGTGTCACCACCCGGTGCCATCCCACCAACAATTCACACCGGTGGCACCGGGAGTACGGCTGGTGCCCCCCCACCCTCACCCCCTGCGCTGGGCTGGGTCACCTTTTCTGCCACCCTGGAGCTGTGCCAGGCGGCCCCAACTTGTGCAAGGGTGTCACGAGCCGGGGGAGCTGGGCCTCCCCCTCCCCTGGAGCAAAGGGCCGGCGATAGCGAGGGGCTGCCGGGGCCACCAGCGGGAGAGCAAAGGTCCCCGAGGACACAGTGACAAGGGGCCCATAAAACTTATACAGCCCTGCTGCTGGAATTTTCCACCCACATCCCGGCGGGAATTGGGGGGTGCTGCAGAACCCATGGCCGTGGGTCTCTGGGTGGGGGGCAGGCCCTGGGGTGCCCCGCTGGGGGGTCCCAGGGTGCTGGTGACGGCGGGGGCGCCGGTGAAAGGGCTCTTTGTTCGCCGGTCACGCGCTGGTGCCGGCGGTTGCGAAGCGACGGCCAGGCCAGGAGGGCCACGGGGCCACGGGCATGGGCACCCAGCCCTGGGGCACCCCGAGGGGGCTGTCCGCAGCCTCGGGGGGGCCCAGCCCCGCGGGGGGAACAGGACGTCGCTGGGTGCCCATCACCGTGGCACTGGGGCCACCCCGGTGTCCTCAGGGTGCCCGGAGCCACTGCGCCGACGTGTCTTGGGGTGCCTTTGGCAGCAGGGTGCCCCACGCCCGTGGCACAGGGCACTTCGGGGTGCTTGGCGTTGTGTCACCTGAGGGTCTGAGGCTACCCAGCCCTCTGGCACCTGGGTACCCATCCCTGTGGGATCTGGGTGTCTGAGGGTGCCATCTCCATGGCACCTGTCTGGGCACTTCTCAGTGTCTATCCCCACTGTGTCTGCATATCTCTGAGTGCCCATCCCTGTGACACTGGAGTGTCTCTGTGTGCCCATCCCTGTGACACTGGAGTGTCTCTGTGCCCATCCCTGTGACACTGGAGTGTCTCTGGTGCTCATCCCTGTGACACTAGAGTGTCTCTCTGTGCCCATCCCTGTGTCACTGGAGTATCTCTGTGCCCATCCCTGTGGCACTGGAGTATCTCTGTGCCCATCCCTGTGGCACTGGAGTGTCTCTGTGCCCATCCCTGTGACACTGGAGTGTCTCTCTGTGCCCATCCCTGTGTCACTGGAGTATCTCTGTGCCCATCCCTGTGGCACTGGACACATCGGGGTGCTCCCAGTACTATCCACTGGTAATGCTGCAGCCCCTGCTGCCCCCAGACCCCTCCCCAGCACAGGGACACACTGGTGCCAGCTGTTGGTGGTTTATTTGCCCAATGCCAGGCTGGGGGGTCGATGACAAGGACGCTGCCATGCTCAGTGGTCTCTCATGATCTGGAAGGGAGAAGCTTCTAAGACAGGAGGACAGTACCCCAACACCCTGGCACCCCAACACCTCAGCACTCTGGCATCCCAACGCCCCAAGGGCCTGGCACACCAGTGCCCAGCACCTCATCACCCCAGCACCATGGCTCCCCAGAACCCAGAGCCCTGGTACCCCACTGCCTTGACACCCCAATTCCCTGGCACCCCAGAACCCAGCACCCTGGTACCCTACCACCCCAGAGCTCTGGCAAACTGTTGTCCTGGCAGCCCAGCAACCTGGCATGCCAGGAACCTGGTGCCATGGTACCCTGACTCCCCAGCCCCTGGCCCCCATTGTCCTGGTACCACAGCAATTCACAGGGTGCTTGTGCCCAGCCACCCCAGTGCTGTGGCACATCTGTGCCCTGGCACTTAGGCATCCCACTGCCCTGGCACCCCACAGCCTGGTACGCTGGCACTCCAGCATCCCAGCACCCCAGAGCACTTTTACGCTGGCACTGTGGCACTGACACCTGGTACCTCAGCACCATGGCAGCACCCTGACAGTCCCATCCTCTGGTACCCCAGCATCAGAACACCCCAACACTCTGCACCCCAACAACCTGGTACACCAATACCCCGGCACCAGGGCAGCCCAGCAGCCTGGCCCCTTTTCCCCCTGGTGCCCCGGTGCCCCAGCACCCCAGAGCCCTGCTACCCCACTGCCTTGGCACCCAGCAGCCTGATATGGCATCCCAATTCCCCAGCACCATGGTAGCCAAGTTCCCTGGCACCATGCTACCCCAATTCTCTGTCACCCTTGCACCCCGACAACCCAGTATGCCATTCCCCGGCCCCCTGGCAGCCTGTGCCCACCTCTGCAATCCAGTCCTCGAAGGCGGACACGCGGGTGAACACGGTGGGTCTCTTGGCAGCGTTGCAGCCCAGGGCCGACACGAAGCTGGCGATGCCATGGACCTCCCAGGTGCCATCCTCAGCCTGGCAGTTCAGGGGTCCCCCGGAGTCGCCCTGAGGTGTGGGATGAGGCTGGGTCAGCACCACAGGGGCCCGGGACGTGCCCCCCTCCCCCCGGCGCAGTACCCACGTTGCATCCGGCCTTCTCGGCGCCGCCGGCACAGATCATGGTTTGGCGGATGGGCAGGGCCCCCCACCAGTCGGGCTGGGTGCAGTGCTCATAGTCCACCACGGGCAGCTCTGCCTGCTGCAGCCGGTCCGGCAGCGACCCCCCAGCTGTGGGATCAGAGCACCCCGGGATGTGCCTACGGCCATCCATCCATCCATCATCCATCCGTCATCCATCCATCCATCCATCCATCCACCCATCCACCCATCCACCCATCCATCCATCCATCATCTATCCATCCATCCATCCATCCACCCATCCATCCATCCATCATCCATCCATCCACCCATCCACCCATCCATCCAACCATCCATCCATCATCCATCCATCCATCCATCATCCATCCATCCATCATCCATCCATCCATCATCCATCCATCCATCCATCCATCCATCCATCCATCCATCCATCCATCCACCCATCCATCCAACCATCCATCCATCCATCCATCCATCCATCCATCCATCCATCTATCCATCCACCCATCCATCCACCCATCCATCATCCATCCATCATCCACCCATCCATCATCCACCCATCCATCATCCATCCATCCATCCATCCATCCATCCATCCATCCATCCATCCCTCCCTCCAGCCCTCCTTCCACCTCCCCATTCATCTCCTCATCCATTCCTCTCTCCCTCCACCCAACCCTCCCTTACCTCCCCATCTCACCATCCCCTCAACCATCTCCCTGACCATCCCTCCCTCCATCCCCCCATCCCATCCATCCCCATCTATCAATCCCTGTATCCATCCCCTGTATCCAACCAATTCTCACCCAACCCCATCCCCTCCCTCCATCTCCCCAACCATTCCCATGCATCTCCCTATGTGTCCGTCCCCCATCCCTCCCCTCATCTCCCCAACCATTTCCCCATCCATCCCTCCGCCCGCCTCCCCGCCGCCTCCGTGGGCCCGCCGGGCTGCCGGCCCGCTGCCGCCGCCCGCACGCACTGCTGAGCCGTCCCCAGCCGCTGAGCACGCAGGGGTACCCGTTGGGCAGGATGGAGCCGGCGGGCGGCAGCCGCCCCACCTGCACCTCCGCCGACAGCGCGGCCGGCCGCTGCAGCCTCAGCAGAGCGATGTCATTTCTGCGCGGGGACACGGGTCAGAGGAGCGGCCGGGGGGGCACGGCGTCCCCAGCCCCCCAGAGACCCCGCTCACCCGCAGGACACGCAGGAGCTGAGCCACTTGGGGTGCACGAAGATGTCGTCGGAGTTCACGGGGATGCGCTGCTCGGGACCCTCCCCGGCGCTCATGTCGTACTCGCCCAGCACCACCTGGTACGTGAGGGATGTGCTGCCGGGAAAGGGGGGGTCAGGGTGTGCGGCCCTCCCTCGGCATCCCTCCTGCACCCGGGACCCTTTCACGCACCCAAACGCTCTGCCCTGCACCCTAAATCCCTGTCCTGCACCACTCCATGCACCAAGTCTGCACCCAAACTCACCTCTCTGCACCCTCAACCCCGTCTCCTCTGCATCCTGAACCTCTTCGTGCACCCAAAGCCCCTGCCCTGCACCCTAAATCCCTGCCCTGCACCACTCCATGCACCAAATCTGCACCCAAACTCACCTCTCTGCACCCTCAACCCCGTCTCCTCTGCATCCTGAACCTCTTCGTGCACCCAAAGCCCCCACCCTGCACCTCCCCGTGCACCCACCCTGCTCCCAAACTCACCTCCCTGCCCTCTGAGCCCCCTCCCTGCACCCACTTTGCACTTTTCACCCCATCCATGCACTCCTCCATGCCTGTGGCAGCCCCTCCCTGCGCGGTGAATGCCCTCCCTGCTCCCAGAACCCCGCCTTGCACTCAGGACTCCCTCCCTGCACCCCACTGCACCCCTCCGGTACCCAGGACCCCCCTGTACCCCCATGAACCCTCTCCATGCACCCAATCTTGCACTCCTGCATTCCCCTGCATCGCTCCTGCACCTCAGCACCCACCTGCACTCTCTCCATGTGCTGTCCCTGCACCCCCCTGCACCCTCCTGCACCCCACATCCCCTCCTGCACCCATCCCCGCACCCCACATCCCCTCCTGCACCCATCCCCGCACCCCACATCCCCTCCTGCACCCATCCCTGCACCCCACATCCCCTCCTGCACCCCACATCCCCTCCTGCACCCCACATCCCCTCCTGCACCCCACATCCCCTCCTGCACCCATCCCCGCACCCCACATCCCCTCCTGCACCCCACATCCCCTCCTGCACCCATCCCTGCACCTTGCACTCCTCCTGCACCCATCCCTGCACCCCACATCCCCTCCTGCATCCATCCCTGCACCCCACATCCCCTCCTGCACCCATCCCCGCACCCCTCATCCCCTCCTGCACCCATCCCTGCACCCCACATCCCCTCCTGCACCCATCCCCGCACCCCACATCCCCTCCTGCACCCATCCCCGCACCCCTCATCCCCTCCTGCACCCATCCCTGCACCCCACATCCCCTCCTGCATCCATCCCTGCACCCCACATCCCCTCCTGCACCCATCCCCGCACCCCACATCCCCTCCTGCACCCATCCCCGCACCCCACATCCCCTCCTGCACCCATCCCTGCACCCCACATCCCCTCCTGCACCCCACATCCCCTCCTGCACCCATCCCTGCACCTTGCACTCCTCCTGCAGCCCTTCTGCACTCCCTTCACCCCCAGCTCCCACTACACCCACCTCTCCAACCTTCACCCTTCCCTGCACCCCTCCCTGGACTCTGGCACCCTTCCTGCACCATCCCTGCAGCCCACACCCACCCCTGTGTCCCACCCCCACTTCTGCACCCCGGCACCCATCCCTGCAGCCCGCACGCCCCTCTGCCCTCCCCCGTGCCCGCAGCCGCGGTGCCCTCACGAGATGCAGTGCGCGGCCGTCATCACCCAGTTGGCAGCGATCAAGGTGCCCCCGCAGGTGTGGTGGAAGGTGCCGTACCGCTCGTACTGCAGCGAGATCTGGGAGAGGGGGAGACACCTCTGGGTGCCACCCTCCCGCCGCACGGCTGCCACTGCCCGTGTCCCCCTGTCCCCCTGTCCCCCTGTCCCCCTGTCCCCCTGTCCCCCTGTCCCCTCACCTGCCAGGGCCAGCTGTAGGGCTCCGCGTCTTGCCCATTGACCACGCGGGGGTCCGGCAGTACCGCGGCGTGGACGCCTGCAGGACACGGCACCGTCACCCAGCGGGCACCCACCCGAGCCTGGGGACACGGGGGGGGGGCTCAGGGGACACCTCACCGCCGGCCACCAGCAGCAGGACGAGGCTCAGCATCGCAGCCATGGCTCAAGTGTGGCCGCCCCGGGCACCTGCCGGCCTTAAATCCCCGCCGGTACTGGGAGCCCCCAAGGGCACCCCTGGGAATGGGCACCTGGTGCCCAGCTGGGTCTTGGGGAGGGGTTAAACATTAACCTTGGCTTTGGGGGGATGTGGCACTGGCACCCGGCCAGCGGGGACCCTACAGATCCCAAACCCTCTGTCCCTGCTGCTGCTGCCCCTGTACCCCCTGTGTACCCCCAGAGTGCCCCATGTCCACCCCAGGCCCTCTGGTCCCACAGTGCTCTCCCCCCCCCCAGTCCCTCAAACTGCTCCCGTGCCCCCCTTAGCCCCGATGACCCACCCGCCATGCCCCCCATAATCCTCAGACCTCTCTGTGCCTCCCCCATAACCCCCACGGTCACCTCTGTGCCTCCCAGAGCCCCTACGACCCCCCTGTACCCTCATAGTCACCATAACCACCCCGTGCCCCCCACAGTGCCCCTCCTGTGCCCCTGGTGGCCCCTCAGGCCCCTCCCCACCCCCTGGGCCCTACAGCTCCCAAGCCCCTACCACCACCCCTGTCCCCCCATATTCCCTGTGCCTTTGGTGTGCCCATAGGGCTCCTGCAGCCCTCATGGGCTCAGTGCCCCATATACCCTCCCCTCCTGGACCCCCAGAGCCCCTACAACCATCCCAGGTGCCCTGCATAGTGTCCCTATATGGTCCCTATAGCTCCCATGGACTATATGGCCCCATATATCCCTCCTCCCAAACCCCACAGCACTTCCAAGCACCCCTGTGCCCCCACAGCCCCCCAGTCACCTCTGCTGCTCCCACAGCCCCTTCCAGCCAGCCTTGTGTCCCCCATATCACCCATGTTGCCATACAGGAACACCCCCTCCCACAGCCCACGGTCCCTGTGCCCCCCACATACCCCCTGCCCCTGGTAGCCCACTCTGACCCCCCTGGCCCTCACACACAGCCCCCTCCCACAACCCAGAGCCCTCACAATCACCCCCAGACCCTTTAACAGACCCTTTAAACCCCTGTGCCCCCATAGCCCCCCTCTGTCTGCCATGCTTCTTGTGTTCCCCACATACCCCCTATAGCGTGCCCCAATAACTCCCACAGCCCTCCTGCACCCCTATAGCCCCCCCATATCACTTTATGTCCCTGGTGTCCCCCACAGACCCTACAAACCTCATGTCCCCATAGCCCCTGTAGCCCCTGGTACCCCCATAGCCCCTGTAGCCCCCCTGTGCCCCCATAGGCCCCTCTCTACAGCCCTGGTACCCCCATAGCTTCCCCCCCATGCCCCTTCCTAGTTCCTATAATTCCCCCATAGCCACATCCCCCGGTATTCCCAGAGCCCTATAACCCCCCACCCATGTCCCCCATTGCTCCCAAACTTCCTCACATGCCCGGAGGGCTGTGGGGTCCCCACGCACCCCAGAACCCTCGTGGAAGTTCCCACAGGAGTCTCCCATGCCCCTCCAGTGTCCCCACGCACTCCCGTGACCCTGGAGAAGTTCCTAGAGGTGACCCTTGTGTCCCCACAAAACACCCAGTGGTGTCCCAAGGTGTTCCCATGTCC
Source organism: Lonchura striata (assembly GCF_050655825.1). Classification (NCBI taxonomy): domain Eukaryota; kingdom Metazoa; phylum Chordata; class Aves; order Passeriformes; family Estrildidae; genus Lonchura; species Lonchura striata. Next base: position 6,939,878 of record NC_140723.1, read on the forward strand.
TTATAAAAGGTCCCAGGGGTGACCCCCGTGTCACCCCGTGTCACCTGCGGGTGCTCCACGGTGTCCCCACGCACCCCCGTGTCATCCTGCAGCTGTCCAGGGGTGGCCCCTGTGTCCCCACACACCCCTCTGTCCCCAAAATGCTCCTGCAGGTGCTCCACGATGTCCTGCACCTCATGTCCCTGTAAAAGCTCCCAGGGGTGTCCCCACGTGCCCCTTGTCCCCATAAAAGTTCCCAGAGGTTGCCCCACGTTCTCCCCCCACACCTGTGTTCCCATAAAGTTCCCAGCAGTGTCCCACGGTGTCCCCACGGTGTCCCCACGGTGTCCCTGTGCTAATTCCCACAGCTGCCCCATGGTGTCCCCATGCTCCTCCATGTCCCGGGACAAGCTCCCAGGAGTGTCGCAAGAGTGTCCCACGGTGTCCCCATGCACCCACGTGTCCCAGTAGAGGTTTCCAGAGGTGACCCCCGTGTCCCCACGCACCCCGTGTCCCCACGCACCCCGTGTCCCAGTTTCAGTTCTCCTCCTCTGTCCCCCCGTGTCCCTGCAGAAGTTGCCAGGGCTGTCCCCATATCCCTGTACCCCAATTCAAGTTCCCAGGGGTGTCCCGAGGTGTCCCCCCGTGTCCCCCTGGTGTCCCTGCAGGAGTTCCCAGCGGTGTCCCCATGCCCCATTGCCGGTTCCAGGGGTGTCCCCGTGTCCCGGTGCCGGTTCCAGGGGTGTCCCCGTGTCCCAGCGTTGTCCCCATGCCCCATTGCCGGTTCCAGGGGTGTCCCCGTGTCCCGGTGCCGGTTCCAGGGGTGTCCCCGTGTCCCAGCGTTGTCCCCATGTCCCAGTGCTGGCTCCCAGGGGTGTCCCCGTGTCCCAGCGTTGTCCCCATGTTCCAGTGCTGGCTCCCAGGGGTGTCCCCATGTTCCAGTGCTGGCTCCCAGGGGTGTCCCCGTGTCCCAGCGGTGTCCCCGTGTCCCGGTGCCGGTTCCCAGGGGTATCCCACAGTGTCCCTATGGCCCCGCGTGTCCCCGCTGACACTGCCCTGTGTCCCCGTGTCCCAGTGCCAGTTCCCAGGGGTGTCCCCATGTCGCAGTGCCGGTTCCCAGGGGTGTCCCCGTGTCCCGGTGCCGGTCCCCAGGGATGTCCCCGTGTCCCAGCGGTGTCCCCGTGTCCCATTGCCGGTTCCCATTTGTGTCCCCTGTCCCGGTGCCAGGCCCCAGGGGGGTGTCCCGTGTCCCATTGCCGGTTCCCATTTGTGTCCCCTGTCCCGGTGCCAGGCCCCAGGGGGGTGTCCCGTGTCCCATTGCCGGTTCCCAGGGGTGTCCCCGGTCCCGGTGCCGGTCCCCGGCGGTGTCCCCGTGTCCCGGTGCCGGTTCCCGGCGGTGTCCCCGTGTCCCATTGCCGTTTCTCAGGGCTGTCCCCTGTCCCGGTGCCGGTTCCCAGCGCTGTCCCCTGTCCTGGTGCCAGTCCCCAGGGGGGTGTCCCCGTGTTCCGGTGGCGGTTCCTGGCGCTGTCCCCTGTCCCAGTGCCGGTTCCCTGCGGTGTCCCCGTGTCCCGGCGGTGTCCCCTGCCCCGGTGCCGGTTCCCGGCCGTGTCCCCTGTCCCGGTGCCGGTTCCCAGCGGTGTCCCCTGTCCCGGTGCCGGTTCCCGGCCGTGTCCCCTGTCCCAGTGCCGGTTCCCGGCTGTGTCCCCGTGTCCCGGCGGTGTCCCCTGTCCCGGTGCCGGTTCCCGGCCGTGTCCCCTGTCCGGTGCCGGTTCCCGGCTGTGTCCCCTGTCCCGGTGCCGGTTCCCGGCCGTGTCCCCTGTCCGGTGCCGGTTCCCGTCGCCGCCCCGCCGTGTCCCCCGCGGGCGCGCGCTGCGCGGCCCCGCCCCGCGGGCCGGGGGGGCCGGGGGGGGGCGGGGCGGCCCCGGGGCGGCGGCGCGGCCGGAGCGGAGCGGAGCGAGCGGAGCGATCTCGGCGGGGCCGCGGCGGCGATGGGGCGGCGGGGCCCGGCGGCGCTGGGGACCCTCCTGCTGCTGGGGACCCTCCTGGGGGTGAGTGGGGCCGGGGGGGCTCCGGAGCGCGGGGGGCCGGGGTCCCCTCGCCGAGCTGGGAGCTCCGGGAAAGGAGTTGGGGGGCCCGGAGTTGGGGTCCCGCGAAGGACTTGGGGACCTCTAAAGGATTTGGGGTAGCTGAAGGCAGCTGGGGTTTCTACCCGCGGACTTGGGGGCTCTTAAAGGAGTTGAGGTCCCTTGCAGGAGTTGGAGTCCCCCCGCGGAGCTGGGATCCCCAAAAGGAGTCAGGGTCCCGGAGCTGGAATTCCGTGTAGGAGTTGGGGTCCCCTACAGGAGTTGGGGTCCCCGGAGCGGGAATTCCATGGAGCAGTTTGAGCCCCCTGTGGTTTTGGGATCCCTTAAAGTACTTGGGGCCCTTAAAAGAGTTGGGGTTCCCACATGATTTTGGGATCCCCTAAAGGTTTTGGGTACCACGGAGCTGGGGTCCCCTAAAGGAATTAGGGTCCCCTAGACGAGTTAGGACCCCCTCCCCGGAGTTGGGGATTTTTCTAGGAGTTGGGGTTCCCCACGGGGTTGGTGTCTCTTGAAGGATTTGAGGATCATTGTTAGCACGGAATGGGGGTCCCCCGGGACACCAAGGAGATGTGGGGGTCCCTGTTCCTTAAGGGATTGGGGTGTCCCCCCTGTACCAGGGGATTCCTGGCACCCTGCCCCCCTCCCTAAAGGACTGGGGGTCCCCCCCCCCCGTACCGGAGCCACGTGGAGACCCCAGAGCCCACCCTGTCCCATCTGGGAATTGCAGTGTCCCCCCAAAGGAGAGGTGGGGTCCCTCTCCCCATGCCCTGTCCCACCTGGGAATGGGGTGCGTGGGGACTCCCTGCCTGTCCTTATGGGGCTTGAGGCCCCCCAGGGACTGGGGGTACGTGGGGACACCCATCCCCACACCCCTGGGGTCCCCATGACCCCCACATGAGGGGCCCAGTCGGGGGGGGGTCTCCATCACCCCCACCCCGTTCCTTCAGGGAATTGGGGTCCCCATGAGCCCAGAGAGGGGATGGTTCCCATCACCCCATAAAGCCACCCATGGTGGTCCAGCCCCCCCCCCCCTCACCCCCACACCCTGCCATGGGTGGGGGTCACTTATAGGGGCACATATATCCCGCTTTTGGGGTGCCCCCCGATCCTGTCCACACCCTCACCCCATCCCCCGCCCCAGCTAAATTTAAAGGGTGATGGTGGCGCCGGTCACCCTAAAAATAACTGTCCCAAAATACCCCCCCGGGGGGGGGCGCTGCGTCTGGGGGTGCCCCTGGGGGGGGGTCCCCACCCTGCTGGGGGCAGTGGGGCAGGGGGCGACACCCCTGGGTACCCCCGGGGGGGTGCAGGGGGGTTTGCGCCGTGGGGCTGCGCGCTCCCGGTTGACGGGGGGTCCCTGATGGGTGCGGGGGGTCCCTGATTGGGGTGCGGGGGGTCCCTGATTGGGGTGCGGGGGCACGGCGAGGTGGAGGGGCAGGGGGTGGTTTGGGGCTGGGCGGGTGCCCGGGGTGGAGAACAGAGGGGGCCTTGTGCTCGGGGCCGTGCTGGCAGCGCGGCCCCCCCGCTGCCCGTGGGGCTCCCACCCACGTCCGGGAGGGGTGGCGGGGACAAAGGGGGGGATCCCCACTTTACAATCCCCCACCCCGCGTTCTGCTGAGGCGCTTGGGGGGGATTTGGGGACCGAGCACCCCAATAACCCCCCTGGCTGGGATGCTGGGCTATACATCCCCCTACAAACACGGAGTGGGGGGGGGGGAGGGTCCCACGCGGCCCACGGAGGGGTTTGGCGTAGGGTGGGGCACGGGGGTGCCACCCCCGAGGGCTGCGAAGGGTTAATTTGGTGGGGGGGGAAGGGGAGGGCGAAGCAGGAATGTGCGATAAGATCACCCTGCCCGGGGGGAAGGGCTGGGAAGGGGGGGACACCCCACGCACACCTCCCGCACACTCGTGTGCCCGGGGCACGCGTGGAGTGGGACACGGCCACGGAGCTTTGGGGGGCCCCGAGCTGCTGGGGAGGCTCCTGTCACACCTGGGGGCATCTGGGGACACCTGGGGGCATTTGGGGCCGCCTGGGGGTACCCGAGGGCACTCGGGGACCCTCCGGGCACTCGGCGCACATGGCCTCTTGCCTTCGGCTCTTTCCCATCGCCAAAGATGGCCCGGCTGGGATGAGGGGGAGGAGGAGGAGGAAGGCGGGGAGGAAGGTCAGCTCAGACGCTGGGTCCTTGCCAGGACTCCTGGGTTTCCCCCTTCGCCAGGAAAACCCGACATTCCCCCAAAAAGTCTTGTCATCCCACCAAAAAAAATCCTACTTCCTCAAAAATTCCCCCCGAAAAATCTGTATATCCCCCCCGCCAAAAAAAAAAACCCATATCCATCTCCCCCTAATCCATTCCCCCCCAAAAAAAAACCCCATATCCCTTCTCCCAAAAATTAATTCCCCCCCCAAAAACCCATCAACCCCCCCACAACTCATCTCCACTCTCCAAAACCTATTTCCCTTCCCAAAAACCCATCACCCCCCCACCAATCTCCCCCCAGAAAATCACCCTTCCCCAAAAAAAGTCTCCCCTCCCAAACCCATTTACCCCAAAACCGCCTGGGGGGATCGTCCCCCCCCATTCCGAGTCCTTTCGGGATAAATTAGGCAATGCCAGCAGGGAGGAATGCAGGGGGGGAGGGCAGCCGCAGATTTGGGGCCCCCCTGCCTGCCCGGCTGTGGCTTTGACCCCGCAGCTGTTTCACCCCCAAATCCCGGGGGCGGCTGGGTTTGGGGGGGGGAAGGGGGAGAGCAGCTGCCTCTGCCCCCCCCCGGGACCAGCATCCCACCAGCTGTGCTGGCAGCCCCCCCAAATCCTGGGGTGACCCCCATCCCCCCAAACTGGGGGTGGCTCGGTCTTTGGGGACCCCCGGGAGGGGGGAGGAGGGATTTTTCGTGGGGGAAACACCTTTTAGCATGACCTTGGGGGAACAATGAGCCGGGGGGAGACTGCTATTAATAACCCCCCCCCCGGTTATTATTCTTGTGCTGCGTCACCTCCTCTTCCTCACCCGGATGAATTAACGGGGGGGGGCACATCCAGATTTGGGGGGGCCACTTGGAGATTTGAGGAGCCGCATCCAGATTTTAGTGAGGGAACGTGAAACTGGTGTGAGCAGGCATTCAGATTGGCGGGGGACGCCCAAATAAAGGGGGTCTGAGCTGTCCCCCCCCAGTTTTTGGGGTGAAGTTTGGAACGGGAGGTGGGCAGGGTGGTGCTTCCTCAACCTCCTCTTCCTCGCCCCCCTCCCCCCAACTTTTCCCCAGGGTGCGGGGCAGGATTTGGGCCGGGGAGTGGAAAAAGTGAGCGGCGGCGGGGCCGTGGCGTCCGGCCGGGCGCGGTGCCCCGGCGGCAGCGGGGGGGACCCGGGTGGCCGGGGGGGGCCCAGGCGTCCGGGGGTGCGGGGCCGTGGCGCGGGGAGGCTTCCGGTAACCGGAGAGGGGACTGTCCCCGACCCTGCCCGGCCACCGCCGGACACCCGACACGCAGCTGCCCTTCCTGCGGCCGGGCTGGGGCTGCGGCGCCGGGGCCGGGCACCCACGGGCTCGGCGCACGAGTGGGGGGCGATTCCAGAGCACCCACGGGCTCGGTGCATGAGTGGGGGGCGATTCCAGAGCACCCACGGGCTCGGCGCACGAGTGGGGGGCGATTCCAGAGCACCCACGGGCTGCGGCACCGGGGCTGAGCACCCACGGGCTCGGTGCACGAGTGGGGGGCGATTCCAGAGCACCCACGGGCTGCGGCGCCGGGGCCGGGCACCCACGGGCTCGGCGCACGAGTGGGGGGCGATTCCAGGGCACCCACGGGCTCGGTGCACGAGTGGGGGGCGATTCCAGAGCACCCACGGGCTCGGCGCATGAGTGGGGGGCGATTCCAGAGCACCCACGGGCTGCGGCACCGGGGCTGAGCACCCACGGGCTCGGTGCACGAGTGGGGGGCGATTCCAGGGCACCCACGGGCTGGGGAGTGGGGGCTGAGCACCCACGGGCTTGGTGCACGAGTGGGGGGCGATTCCAGGGCACCCACGGGCTGGGGAGTGGGGGCTGAGCACCCACGGGCTCGGTGCATGACTGGGGGGCGATTCCAGAGCACCCACGGGCTGCGGCACCGGGGCCGAGCACCCAGAGGCTTGGTGCATGAGTGGGGGGCAATTTTAGGGCACCCAGGGGCTGGGGAGCAGGGGCTGAGCACCCACGGGCTCGGTGCACGAGTGGGGGGCGATTCCAGAGCACCCACGGGCTCGGTGCATGAGTGGGGGGCGATTCCAGGGCACCCAGGGGCTCAGTGCACGAGTGGGGGGCGATTTTAGGGTACCCACAGGCTCGGTGCGTGAGTGGAGGGTGATTTTAGGGCACCCATGGGCTGGGTGCACGAGTGGGGGCGATTTTAGGGTACCCAGGAGTTGGGGAGTGGGGGCTGAGCACCCACGGGCTCGGTGCAAGAGTGGGGGGCGATTCCAGGGCACCCAGGGGCTCAGTGCATGAGTGGGGGCGATTGTAGGGTACCCAGGAGTTGGGGAGCGGGGGCTGAGCACCCACGGGCTCGGTGCATGAGTGGGGGGCAATTCCAGGGCACTCAGGGGCTGGGGAGCCGGGGCTGGCACCCACGGGCTCGGTGCGGGTGTGTGGGTGTGGGTGCTGAGCATCCCCACGCGTGGGGACAATGGCAGAGCACCCACGCGCGGCGGGGTACACGTGTGGGGATGTGGGGCCGAGCACTCACACGCTCCGTGCGCATCTGGGGAGCGGCAGAGCCCACCCCAAGCCCACACGGCCTCGTGCCTCAGTTTCCCCTGGCATGGGGAGCCTGACACCCATGAGGGGCCTCCCCAGACAGACCCCTCGGGGTGCCACCCGCGTGGCCGCGTGCCCCCCTTGTCCCCCCCGTGTTCCCCCCGTGTCCCGTCCCCCCCCAGCGCCCGCCTAATCCCCCGGCGCTTGTTTGCACAACAAAGTGCTGCTGCGACGGATTCCTGCCGGGGCCGGGCCGGGGGCACCGCGTGTGCCCGGGCCCGCGGGCACCGGGCACGCCCGGCCGGGGCACACGCGCGTGTCAGGGCTCCCTGGAGGTGACCGCCGCGGTGTGCGCGCTCACACGCGTCCCCACGTCGGAGCACACGCGTGGCGCCGCGAACACGCGTGCACGGCCGGCTGCGGGCCTGCCTCTGCGTTGGTGCAGGCACAGCTCGTGCAACGCGTGTGCACAGCCACGCGTGAACACAGGCCACGCGCGTGCACAGCCACGCGTCAGCGTGAGCACAGGCCACGCGTGCCCGCGCGTCCTGCGTGTGGCAGCGTGGACGTGTCCCCGCGGCACTGAGCACACCCGTCCCCGTGTCAGCGCACACGTGCAGCGGTGTAAACGCGTGTGCACACACTTCCCGTGCCGCTGCACACGCGTGTGCGCACCGGGCTGCCTGGCACACGCCACAGCGCCTGCACACGCACGGCTCGGTGCCGGCGGTGCCGGTGCCGTGATCCCGGTTCCGGCTGTCCCGGTGCTCATGATCCCGGTTCCGGCGGTCCCGGTGCCGTGATCCCGGTTCCGGCTGTCCCGGTGCCGTGATCCCGGTGCCGTGATCCCGGTTCCGGCTGTCCCGGTGCCGTGATCCCGGTGCCGTGATCCCGGTTACGGCGGTCCCGGTGCCATGATCCCGGTGGGGGCAGTCCCGGTGCCGTGATCCCGGTGCCGGGATCCCGGTTACGGCGGTCCCGGTGCCATGATCCCGGTGGGGGCAGTCCCGGTGCCGTGATCCCAGTGGGGTGATCCCGGTGCCGTGATCCCGGTTCCGGCTGTCCCGGTGCCGTGATCCCGGTTACGGCGGTCCCGGTGCCGTGATCCCGGTGCCGTGATCCCGGTTCCGGCTGTCCCGGTGCCGTGATCCCGGTGGGGGCGGTCCCGGTGCCGGTTGCGGCAGGAATGCCGAGTGTGTGATGAGCTCATCCCGCTCCCTTTTCCCGGTGACGCCACCGCACAGCCATGCACCCCCACCCCCGTCCCCCCGCGGGTGACGCGTCCCGCGGGTGGCCCCGGTGCCATCCGTGGTGGCCCCGGTGCCATCCATGGTGGCCCCGGTGCCTCCGTGGTGGCCCCAGTGCTTCCGTGGTGGCCCCGGTGCCTCCGTGGTGGCCCCGGTGCCATCCGTGGTGGCCCCATCCCCCAGGTCACCGGTGGCGCCCGCGGCTGGGCCGACGCCTTCCCCGAGGACACCGAGGACACGGTGGCCGATCACGTCGGGGACACGCGGGGACGGCGCTACTACCGGCACCTGTCCGACGACGAGGACCTGGTGGCCTCTGGAGGTGAGGGGACCCCAGGGGGCACCAGGGTGGGTGGGTGGGTCCTGATGCCACCCTGGGTGCCACTCGCGCTGTCCCCGCTGCGGATGGCGCTGGGAGCTGGTGTGAGGTGGCACCGGGTGGGTCGGTGCCACCAGGAGTGGGAGTCGCTTTGGCTGAGTGGCACTGTGGTGTGACACGAACGGTGTCACCAGGTGGGGGGTGTTACCATCAGTGGGTGCCACTCACTGTCCCCACTGCGGGTGGGAATTGGAGCTGGGGGCATCCAGCACTAAGGTGGCACTGGATGTGTGGGTGCCACCTTGGATGCTGCTGGCACTGTCCCAGGCACCATGTCCTTGGACCTGGTGGCATCTGGGTGGGTGGATGTCACTGTGAGTGAGTGCCACTCACGCTGCTCCCATCACAGATGCCACCAGGATTTGGTGGCAGCCAGTGGAAGGGTGGCAGCGAGTGGGTGAGCGTCACCGTGGGTGAATGTCACCATCAGTGGGTGTCACCGTGGGTAGATACCACCCTGGGTGCTCCCATGTCATCCCCAGGGCAGATGGCACTAGGACCTGGTGGCATCTGGATGTAAAATGCCACCAGGTGGTGGCTACCACGGGTGTGTGTGGCACAGATAGATGCCCCTCAGGTGCCAACACATGGTCCCCATGGTGGATGGCCCTGGGATCTGGTGGCATTTGGTGGCAAATGTGGCAGTGGGTGCCACCATGATTGGGTTGGGTGTCACCGTGGGTGTGTGCCCACGCGCGTGGGAGTCCCTGCGGGCGGGTGCCACCCTCACGCTGTGCCCACGGCAGATGGCAGCGGGGAGGATGGCAGTGGTGTTCCCTGGCCACCAATTGTCACAGCCACGGCTCCCAGCAGCGGGCTGGCACCCACCGGTAAGGGGACACTGTGGATGGCACCCGGCCCCGGGCTGCTCCCCGCTGGCACCGCTCTCAACCTCTGTCTCCTCTTCATCCTCCTCCTTCCTCTTCCTCCTCCTCCTCCCCGGGGGCAGCGCCCGGGCCCCGCCCCGCGCCCGCGGGCATGGTGGTGGCCGAGCCCGAGGACGACCCCCCAATCAGTAAGTGACACTTTTTGGGGACCCCCCGTTTGCTGCACCCCCACTTTTCTTCCTCCTGTGCTTTATCGGGTGGGATCCCAATCACTGGGTGGAGGGCACACGGGAGGAACATCTGGATGGGGGGGGGGGTCACAGCTGGGTGAGGGTCACGGGAGGGGATTTTTTGGGTGTGAAGGTGCCGCTCCCCCAATTTTGGCACCCCATCCCCCAACTTTGGCACCCCCCACCCCCAGTTTATTTCCGGGCGCTGGTGAACTTCACCCGCAGCATCGACTACAGCTCACGGCTGGAGGACCCCGATTCCGAGGAATTTCGGGAGATCTCCGAGGCCGTGGTGGATACGGTGAGGACCGGGGGGGACTCAGGGGGTGCTGGGGTGGGGGGGCACCCAAGGGACCATCCTGACCCCTCATTTTCTGCCCCCCAACAGCTGGAGTCAGAGTATTACAAAGTGCCTGGGGAGCAGGTGGTCAGCGTGGTCTTCATCAAGTGAGTGGGGGGGCTTGGGGAGATTTGGGGGGGCTTGGGGGAGTCTGGAGGGGCTTAGAGGGTTTGGGAGGGCCCAGAGGGTTTTGGAAGGTGGGGCAGGGGAGCCTGGGGGAGCAAGGCGTCACCTGGGGAGATTTTGGGGTGTAATGAGGAAGTTTGGGATGCAGAAAAGAGCTTTTGGGAGCACAGGGAGGTTTTGAGGATGATGGAGATGTTTGGAGGTGATGGGGCAGATTGGCGGTGAAGGGGCTTTTGGGGCGCAATGAGGAGATTTTCGGGTGCAATGAGGAAGTTTTGGGGTGCAATGAGGGGTTTTTGAGAGGACAGAGAGGCTTTGTGGGCATTGGGGTGGATTGGAGGTGATGGAAATGTTTTGGGGTGCAAAGGGGCTTTTGGGTTGCAGTAAGGACGTTTCTGGGTGCATTGAAGAGCTTTTGGGAGCGCAGGGAGTTTGTGGGGTGACGGAGGCGTTTGGAGGCGATGGGGTGGATTGGAGGTGATGGGAATGTTTTGGGGTGCAAAGAGGAGCTTTTGGGGTGCAGCGAGGACGTTTCTGGGTGCAGTGAAGAGCTTTTGGGAGCGCAGGGAGTTTGTGGGGTGACGGAGGCGTTTGGAGGTGATGGGGTGGATTGGAGGTGATGAGGATTCCTTGGGGTGCAGTGTGGAATGTTTGGAGGCTCAGGGCTGATTTGGGGGCGCAGTGTGGCTGTTTTGGGACGCTGACCCCTTGTCCCCCAGGCAGGTGGACGGAGATGTGTTCGTGGAGCTGGACGTGGGCTCCGAGGGCAACGGGGACGAGACGCAGCTCGGGGGGGTCCTGCGGGACCTGGTGGCCGGCGGCTCCATCGCCTCCTACCTCACCTCCCCCCAGGGCTTCCAGTTCCGTCGCCTGGGAGCCGGTGAGCCCGGGAGGGGCTCTGGGGGGAGGCTTGAGGGGGTTTTGGGGTGCTCTGGAGCAGTTTGGGGCCAGGGGGTTCAGAGCACCACATCCCAACCCATGTTACTCTGCTGGCTTTCATGTCCAGCCAAATTCGGGGGGGGGGGTATATTTCGGGGTGACCCCCTGACTGCGTGTCCCCTCCCCGGCCGCAGTGACCCCCCAGCCACGAGTTTGCACCACGGAGGAGTTCTCCTGTGGGAGTGGGGAGTGCGTGGCCTTGGAATATCGCTGTGACCGCCGGCCCGACTGCCACGACGCCTCCGACGAGGAGGGATGTGGTGAGGCAGCTCTGCACCCCCAAAACCTCCTCTGCCCCCTGCCCCCCATTCCCCGCCCCATGGCCCTGACACTCCCCCTCTGCACCCCCTCTCTTGCCTATAACCCTCCTATACTCTCCCTCTGCACCCCCACTTCCCCCTTTAACCCCATAAACATTCCCTGCAACCCCTTTTTCCCATGCACCCCCTTATACTGTACCATGCCCTCATTTCCCCCCAGCCCCCCTGCACCCCATAAACACTTCCCACACCCCTTTTGCCCGGTATACCCCTCTATACCACCCTGCATCCCCATTTCTCACTTTAATCCCCCCGGCACCCCAGTTTTATCCCTATGCCCCCATAAACACTCCTCACACCCCCTTTTTTTCCCCATATACACCCCATAAGCCCCCCTTGCACCACTCTCCTGCCCCACCCTCTTCACCCCCACTCCCCCCTAAGTCCCCCCTTTTATCTGCCCCCAGAGCCCTCCCCACGGCCGCCCCCCAGCACCGCCCGCCCGGCCACCACGCGCCCGCTGAGCACCGTCCCTGCGGGCACCACGCCCGCGTCCCCCCCGCGCCCCTTCACCCCCCGGCTCCCAAAACCAGCGCCCGGGGGGTGCCAGGGGGGCGAGGCCGCCTGCAGGGACGGGCGCTGCATCCCCCGGGATTACCTGTGCGACGGAGAGCGCGACTGCACCGACGGCTCCGACGAGGACGCCTGCGGTGGGTCCTGGGGGGCGTCGAGGTTTTGGGGGGCTCCGTACCCGTGCTTCGGCACAGCATCGGATGCTGTGCCCCGTGGCAAACTGCTGGAAGGCTGCTGGTCCATGGCTTGGGCGGGTTCACTCTGGGAACTGGCTGGGAGCTTGCCCCCGGGTGGTGCCATGCTGGGGACATGTCACAGAAGCGGTGATGGGAGATGGTGCAGTCGGTGTCTGGTCACCAGATGTGTCGTGGTGGGCCCAGACCTCCTCGATATCTTTGCTGATGATCCGGGCGAGGGCACTGAGATCCACACCAAGCTGGGGGCACGTGGGGATCTGCTGGAGGGTCAGGGGCTCTGCAGAGGGATGTGGACAGGCTGGGTCCAAGTGACGAATCCGTCGATGTGAGGTTTGACAGGACCAAGTGCCGGGTCCTGCACTTTGGCCACAACAACCCCTGCAGCACTGGGCTGGGGACAGAGGGGCTGGACAGCAGCCAGGCAGAGAGGGACCTGCAGGGACTGAGGGACAGCAGGCTGGACATGAGCCAGCAGAGTGCCCACATGGCCAAGAAGGACATTGGCACCTGGCCTGGATCAGGAATGGTGTGGCCAGCAGGAGCAGGGCTGTGATTCTTCCCCTGTGCTCAGCACTGGTTGGGCAACACCTCCTGTGCTGTGTCCAGTTCTGGGCCCCCCAATTTAGGAAGGACGTGGAGGGGCTGGAGCGTGTCCAGAGAAGGGCAACAAGGCTGGTGAGGGGTCTGGAACACAAATCCTGTGAGGCTGAGGGAGCTGGGGGTGCTCAGCCTGGAGAAAGGGAGGCTCAGGGGGCCCTTATCACTCTACAACTCCCAAAATGAGGGGACAGCCCGGCGGGGATTGAGCTCCTCTCCCAGAGCTCTAGGAACAGGATGAGAGGACACAGCCCTAAGGTGTGCACCAGAGGTTCAGGCTGGCCATTAGGAAGAAGCTCTACACAGAAAGGGTGGCTTGGCACTGGAAGGGGCTGCCCAGGGTGGCGGTGGAGCCGCCGTTCCTGGAAGTGTTTGAGGAAAGCCTGGAAGCGGCGCGCGGTGCCATGGCCTGGGTGACAAGGTGGCGTTGGGTCATCGCCGGTCTCAAAGCGAGTCTGGGATTTGGGGGTGCTGACCTGCCCCATGCCCCCCAGGCACCCCGTCGCCCTGCGAGCCCAACGAGTTCAAGTGCGCCAACGGGCACTGCGCCCTCAAGCTCTGGCGCTGCGACGGCGAGAACGACTGCGGCGACGGCTCCGACGAGAGCGGCTGCCGTGAGTACGGGGGCCGGGGACGCACGCGGGGACGCGGGGACGCGGCTGACACCGCGCCGGCACCTCCCGCAGCCACCAAGGCGCCCGGCGCGGCGTGCGGGCCGGCGGAATTCCGGTGCGTGTCCAGCGGGAGCTGCATCCGAGCCAGCTACCAGTGCGACAGGGAGCCCGACTGCCCCGACCGCAGCGACGAGGTCGGATGCGGTGAGTGACACCGGAGGGGACATCTCGGCTGGCAGGGGACATGGGGAATAAGGCTGGGATGGGGACGCTGTGCCATCGGTGCTGCGGCACCAGGATGGGGACGCCGTGCTCAAGCTGTCCTCGGGGTACAGGGCTGTGGCTGAGCTGTGCCAGGGACCCTTTGCTGTGACACCAGGCTGGGGACACTGCCCACAGCACAGGGTGGGGGATATGTGTCATGGTACCGGGCTGGTGGCACTGTGCCATGGCACTGGGCTGGTGGGCTCTGTGCCCCAGCCGGGGCCACAGGACCGTGCTGGGGACACTGTGGTGCAGTGGCGTGGTGCTGGCCGCCACACGGGACAGTGCCACACTGGGAGTCTGTGTCATGGCAGCAGGCTGGGGACCCTGGGAGCTTGCCCCCGGGTGGTGCCATGCTGGGCACAGTCACAGAACCAGGCTGGGTGTCACTCTGGGGACCCTGTCCCCAGGCTAGACTGGAGACGCAGTGCCAAAGAACCTGTCCTGGGTGTGGCAGTGACAGTGTCCCCATCTTCCAGCGGTGCCACACAGAGCAGATGGTACCAGTGACAGTGACAACGACAATGACCAGTGACAGTGACAATGACAGGGTGGCAGTGCCTGGGGTGCTAGCAGGGCAGGTGGTGCCAACAGCAATGGCAGTGCAGAATGACAGGGGTGACAGTGACAGTGTCCTTGACACCTGGGGCGGGTGGTGACTGCATCAGTGGTAGTGGCGGTGCAGTGACTGTGTGGTGGTGGCAGTGTCCCTGTCCCCTGGGGGTGCTGTGCACGGTGGCACTGTCCCTGTCCCCCGGGGATGCTGTGCGGTGGCAGTGGCAGTGACTGGGTGGCGGTGGCAGTGTCCCTGTCCTCCGGGGATGCTGTGCGGTGGCGGTGGCAGTGTCCCTGTCCCCCGGGGATGCTGTACGGTGGCGGTGGCAGTGACTGGGTGGCGGTGGCAGTGTCCCTGTCCCCTGGGGATGCTGTCGGTGGCAGTGTCCCTGTCCCCCGGGGATGCTGTACGGTGGCGGTGGCAGTGTCCCTGTCCCCGGGGATGCTGTGCGGTGGCGGTGGCAGTGTCCCTGCCCCGGGGATGCTGTGCGCTGCCGGTGGCAGTGACTGGGTGGCGGTGGCAGTGTCCCTGTCCCCCGGGGATGCTGTGCGGTGGCGGTGGCAGTGTCCCTGTCCCCCGGGGATGCTGTACGGTGGCGGTGGCAGTGACTGGGTGGCGGTGGCAGTGTCCCTGTCCCCGGGGATGCTGTGCGCTGGCGGTGGCAGCGTCCCTGTCCCCCGGGGGTGCTGTACGGTGGCGGTGGCAGTGACTGGGTGGCGGTGGCAGTGCCCCCACAGGTGGTGACGCTGCCGCGGGAGTCGGTGAGGGCGGTGCCGGGCCAGACCGTCACCTTCACCTGCGTGGCCACCGGCGTCCCCACCCCCATCGTCACCTGGCGCCTCAACTGGGGCCACACCCCCAGCAGCCACAGGTGGGCGGGGCCGGGGGCGGGGCCTAAGGGCTGCTGGGTGCTGATTGGAGGAAGGGGCGTGGCTTGCCATGGGAGCAACTTGTGATTGGGTGCGGTCTGCGATGGGCGGAGCTTCTGTCGGGGTGTGGCTGTGTGGGCGGGGCTTGCACAATGGGCGGGGCCGAGGTGTGAGGGGCGGTGCGGGGGGCGCGGGCTGGGCTGGGCTGGCGCGGGGTTTGCGGGTGCTGGGTAAATGGGTGTGAGGGTGCTGGGTAAACTGGGTGTGCGGGGCACTGGGTGCAATGGGTGTGCAGGGTGCTGGGTATGCTGGGTGCTGGGTGTGCGGGGTGCTGGGTGTGCGGGACATTGGGTAAACTGGGTGTGCGAGGTGCTGGGTGTGCGAGGTGCTGGTTGTGCAGGGCGCTGGGTGTAATGGGTGTTCAGGGTACTGGGTGTAATGGGTGTTTGGGACACTGGGGTGCAGGGTACTGTGTGTGTGGGGTGCTGAGTGTGTGGGGTGCTGGGTGTGTGGGGAGCTAGGTGTGTGGGGTGCTGGGTGTGCGGGGTGCTAGGTGCCAGATGTGTGGGACACTGGGTGTAATGGGTGTGCAGACCATTGGGTGTGCGGGACACTGGGTGTAATGGGTGTTTGGGACACTGGGGTGCAGGGTACTGTGTGTGTGGGGCACTGAGTGTGCGGGGTGCTGGGTGTGCGGGGTGCTAGGTGCCAGATGTGTGGGACACTGGGTGTAATGGGTGTGCAGACCATTGGGTGTGTGGGACACTGGGTGTATTGGGTGTGCAGGGCGCTGGGTGTGCAGGGCACTGGGTGTAACAGGTATGTGGGGCACTGGGTGTAATGGCTGTGCAGAGTGCTGGATGTGCAGCACACTGGGTGTACAGGGTGCTGGGTGCCAGGTGTGAAGGGTACTGGGTGTATTAGGTGTGCAGAGCACCGGGTGTGCCTGGTATCAGGTGGTGTGAGTGTGCAGGGCACAGGGTGTGCGGGGCACTGGGTGCACTGGGTGTGCAGGGCACTGGGTGTTCAGGCTATTGGGTGTGCAGAGCCCCAAGTGTGCCAGGTGCTGCGTGTGCTCTGCACGGGGTGTGTGTGCCTCCTGGGTGTGCCGAGCTCCACTTGTGCCAGGCTCTGGGTAGCAAACGTGCCCCACAGGGTGTCGATCGTGAGCGAGGCTGGGCAGGGCACCCTGACCATCCGGGACGTGAAGGAAGCTGATCAAGGCGCCTACACCTGCGAGGCCATCAACACCCTGGGCATGGTGTTCGGCATCCCTGACAGCATCCTCACCGTCACCCGCCCCGGTGAGCGGCCTCTCCCCGCTCCGTGCCACCAATCGCACCGTGGCACTGTCACCATCACCCGCTGTCTCATCTCCCACAGGGCCATGTCCCGAGGGCCACTTCCAGGTGACAGGGACATCCCGCTGCCTGCCCTGCTTCTGCTTTGGCGTCACCACCTCCTGCCGTGCCACCACCCGGCACCGCCACCGCCTCCACCTGCGCTTCAACCGCGCCAACGACTTCAAGGGTGAGTTGTGGGGACAGGGGACGAGGCAAGGGACACAGCAGGGGCTGAGCGTTCTCCTTGCAGGTGTCAACGTGACGGTGCCAGCAGCGCCATCCGCGCCGGTGCTCTCGGCCACCCAACTCCACGTGGATGTGGGCACTGAGGAATTCCAGCTCCTGGACCTGTCCCGCCGCTTCCTGGCGCTAGACGCCTTCTGGGCACTGCCAGAGCCCTTCCTTGGGGACAAGGTGATGCCGAGGTGGGGTCAGGGCTGGGCACACCGGCGGCATGGCCGCTGACAGCCCGCTGTGCTGCCAGGTGGACGCCTACGGGGGAGCGCTGAGCTACGGGGTGCGGTACCGGCTGGGCCGGGGGCCCGCTGAGCCCACCGCCCACCCCGACCTGCTGCTGCGGGGCCACGGGCGGCAGCTGCGGGCACGGGCCGGGGACACCCAGCCAGACATCCTCAACCAGCGGCACGTGCCCCTCACCGAGGTGGGTGATGGTGGTGGGGAGGAGGTGATGCTGGCGGTGACGGATGGGTGATGGTGGTGGTGGTGGGTGATGCAGGCAGGGCGTGGTGGGTGGGTGATGCCGGTGGAGATGGGTGCATTGTGTAGTGGTGGGTGAATCCAGGGATGGGAAGGAGAAACTGATGAAGGGTGGGTGACACCGGTGGTGGGTGGGTGATGCTGGTAGTAGTGATGCTGATGATGGTCACTGATGCCAGCGGTGGCGGGTGGGTGGTGCCAGCATTGCCATCACCCCTCCGTGACACTGCTGTCACCGTCCCGGCAGGACCACTGGGAGGACGAGCAGGGTGCCCCGGTGAGCCGGGAGCTGCTGCTGCTGGTGCTGCAGGGGCTGGAGGGCATCTTCATCCGGGCGGTGTATGACGGGCGCATGGCCAGCGTGGGGCTCAGCGACGTGGCCATGGACATCACCAGCTCTGCAGACACCGGCCTGGGGCTGGCTGGTGACATTGAGGAGTGCAGGTGAGCACTGGCAGCAAGGCCACGGGCTCGGTGCCACTGCTGCTGTGGTGCCACTGTCACTCTGCTCTGTCCCCAGGTGCCCCGTGGGGTACACGGGGCTGTCGTGCCAGCGCTGTGCCCCCCGTTTTGAGCGGGTGACGAGGGGACCCTACCTGGGGACCTGCTCCGGTTGTGGCTGCCACGGCCACTCCAACACCTGTGACCCTGTTTTTGGGCATTGCTTGGTAAGGAGTGAGGGGGTGACGAGGGGACAAGGGGACAGGGATGCAGCATAGGATCACCACTCCCCTGTGACATGTGTCCCCGTCCCAGAACTGCCAGCACAACACGGAGGGTCCCCAGTGCGAGAAGTGCAAGCCTGGCTTCTTCGGCGATGCCACCAAGGGCACGGCCACCGCTTGTCACCCTTGTCCCTGTCCCTACACGGAGCCATCTCGCAGGTGGGTGCCGACCCCAGGGACCAGCCCCTGATGTCACCGCCCTGGTGTCACCGTCATTGTCACCCACAGGTTTTCGGAGTCCTGCTTTTTGGACACAGATGGCCAGGCCACCTGTGACGCCTGTGCCCCTGGATACACCGGCCGCCGCTGTGAGAGGTGGGTGGGGGGTCCCTCCCTATAACCCCCCCACCTCACACCCCCCACCCGTCACCCACCTATCACCCACCCATCCACAGGTGTGCCCCAGGCTACGAGGGAGACCCCATCCAGCCGGGTGGCAAGTGCACCCCGATTGGTGAGTGAAGGGTGCTGCTTGGGGGGGTCCCTGCACCCTTGGGTGCCCCCCACCCTCACCCTTGCTCCCTGCAGGGCAGGAGCTCGTCAAGTGTGATGCCCGCGGGGGCCAGGACGAGGCGGGTGGCACTTGTCGCTGCAAGGTGAGGGCAGGGGACTGGGGGGACAGTGGGGGGGCAATGGGGGGCTGGGTGCTGCCATCCCCCACTGCACCAGCCTGGTCCCAGGTACCCAGTCCCTGCCCTAGCACCCATCCTACCTCTGTCCCACAGCACCCAGCCCAGATCCCCTGAGGCAACCAGTTCCACCCCCCCAGAGTACCAAGTTACACCCCTGTAGCACCCAGCCCAATCCCTGGAGTGTCCAGTCCACCCACCCAGCACCAATCCCACCCACTGCCCCATTGCACCCAGCCCAACCCCCCAGTAGGACCCTCTCCAATCCCCCATAACACCCAGTCTGACCCCTGGGGGCACCCAGTCCAATGCCCCTAGCACCAGTGACAGCCCCCCATGGCACCCAGTCCATGCCCCGTGTGACCCACTCCAATCCCCCATAACGCTCAGTCTGACCCCCCGTGGCACCCAGTCTGATCCCTGGGGTCCCACCAGCCCCCCCAGCATCCCTCCCACCCTCTGCAGCCAGTGCCCCCCATTTCCCTGCTCACCCCTGCCCACGCTGTGCCCCCAGCCCAACGTCCGTGGCCGGCTCTGCGACTCCTGCGCCGCTGGCACCTTCCACCTGAGTGCTGCCAACCCCGCGGGCTGCCTGCCCTGCTTCTGCATGGGGCTGTCCCGCTCCTGCGCCAGCTCCGCCTGGCACCGCCACCAGGTACCCACGGGGCAGGCCGTGCCATCCCGGGCCATGGCATGCCATGTCCTGTCCTTGTCTTGACGTGTCATCCCATGCCATGCCATGTTGTGACATGCCATTATATGTCGTGCCATGCCATATGGTGCTGTGCCATACCATGTGCTGTCACAACACATGTCACCATGCTATGGCATGGTCTGTGGTGTCACACTGTGCCGTGCCATGTAGCACCATGTTGTGCCATGTCATACTGTAACGTCACATCTCACACGCCACGGCGCGCCAAAAACCTGGTGGTTCTAGGACCACCAAAAACCCCAGGATCCCAAAAAAACCCCACCCAAAACCACCAAAAACTCATCTCAAAGTTCTCAAAGATCTTGGATCTCCAAGATCCACCCCAGGAGGCTGAACGTCGGGTCGAAGTTGGCCACTGGCAGGAGGGCGGGGTGGGTAGTGCCATGCCACACAGACACATTGTGCCTTGGCACGTCATACAGCGCCATGCTGTGCCAAGCGATGCTGCCTAATGCCATGTGGTGTCCTGCCGTGCCGTGCCATGCCAGGCCATGCCCACCACAATCCCTCTGCCAGGTGCTGCTCAGCTCTGAGGACTCGGCGCCGCTGCCCCTGGCCAACCTGTCGGGCGCGCGCTTGGTGGCAGCCGTGCCACACTTTGTGTCCCCGCGGGAGCTGCGCTTCGACGCCTTCCGAGAGCTGCCGCGGGGCGTTCACTACTGGGTGCTGCCCGCGCCCTTCACCGGGGACAAGGTGACACAGCCGCTCCGGGGGACACCCCTGCGCCTCTCCGTGTCCCCACCGCCCAGTTCGGGGCGTGGGTGGCCCCGAGCCATGCTGAGTGTCCCCACAGGTGACGGCATACGGCGGGGAGCTGCGGTACACGGTGACGCACCAGGCCCCGGCTGGCACTCCCCTGCCCCCCCGGCACCCTGACGTCCTGCTCCAGGGCAATGGGATCCTCCTGGAGCACTTCTCCGGTGCCACCCCCCCGGCTGGTGTCCCCACTGCTGTCACTGTGCCCATCCGTGAGGTGAGGGGGTCCCTGTGTGGCACCCAGCGAGAGGGGTCACGGTGGGGGGGTCAGACTGGGTGCTGGGGAGGAGGTGCTCTGTGGTCCCAGGGGTCAGACTGGCTGCCCCAGGGGCTGGGCTGGGTGCAGGGGTGGATGGCAGCCCCCATGTCACCCCGGTGTGGCACAGGGCGCCTGGCGCCGCGCAGATGGGCACGATGCCACCCGCGAGCACCTCCTGATGGCCCTGGCCGACGTGGACCTGCTCATGATCCGGGCGTCCTACTCGGAGCAGCCAGAGGAGAGCAGGTGAGCTCCTGGTGGGATCAGGAGGGGACACGGCAGGGTGGCAGGGTGGCAGGGCACTGCTGACTTCCCCTCCGGTCCCGCAGGCTGGCCGATGTCACCCTGGATGTGGCAGTGCCACACGCCACCGGCCGCCCGCCCGCGCTGGAGGTGGAGGATTGCGCCTGCCCCCCTGGGTACCGCGGGGCCTCGTGCCAGGTGAGACCCTCAGGTCCCCTCACCGCCACTGTGGGGATGCTGAGCCGTGTCCCACCCCACTGCCACTGTCCCCTCTAGGACTGTGACACCGGCTACACCCGCAGCAGCGCCGGGCTCTACCTGGGCACCTGCGAGCCGTGCCAGTGCCACGGCCATGCCAGCGAGTGCCACCCTGACACCGGCGTCTGCCAGGTCAGCTGGGGACACCCAGGGGACTCCCCGGGGGCCCCCGTGGTGGGGACACCGATGCCATCACCCCCTTTCTTTACAGGGCTGCCGGGATCACACGGAGGGTCCCCAGTGTGACAAGTGCCAATCTGGCTACTACGGCGATGCCACCCGGGGCACTCCAGGCGACTGCCAGCCCTGTCCTTGCCATGGACCCCATGGGGACACCCAGTAGGTGCCGTTCCATGGTCTGTCACGTCCCTGAGGACAATGACTGGGTGTTACCTGTCCCTTTGTCCCCTCCACAGGGTGACAAAGGTCTGCTTTGAGGACACGGACGGGCAGCCCACGTGCAGTGCCTGTGCCCCCGGGCACAGCGGGCGCCTCTGCGAGAGGTGACAGGGACGCTGGGGTGGGGCAGGGGGTTGTTTTGGGGTGAACGCTCCTCTCACTGCCTCCTTTGGGTTTGTCCCACCATAGGTGCTCGCCTGGGTACGTGGGGGACCCGCTGCGGGGAGAGCCATGCCGAGGTGAGTGCCACAGGGCAGGGACAGGGTGGTGTCCCCTGTGGTGGCACTAAGGGGGGTGTGGCTGACTGTGTGTCCCCCCTCAGTGCCTGGTGTCCCCGGCGTGCAATGCCAGTGTGACCCACGAGGCAGCACCGGTGAGGGCTGTGACGCCAACGGGCAGTGTCACTGCAAGGTGAGTCCTGTGTGTGTGTCCCCAACCCCGGGAAGGGTGACAGGGCAATGTCACCATGCTGTCTTCCCCCCCAGGCCAACGTGGAGGGTCCCCAGTGTGCCACGTGCCGTCCCCACCACTTCCACCTGAGCGGGGATGAGCCAGCTGGGTGCCTGCCCTGCTTCTGCATGGGCATCGTCCAGCACTGCACCAGCACCGCCTATGCCCGTGGCACCGTGAGTGTACCCTGCTGTCCCCACATGGCCCCAGGGTGTCCCCACCTGTCCCAGACCTCTCTCACCCCTCAATCCCGCAGATCCGGACGTCCTTTGCCTCGGGGGATGCCCAGGGGTTCGCCCTGGTGAACCGCCAGCGCAGCACCCGCGTGGGCAGCGGCTTTGGGGTGCAGCTGGGGCACCCCCAGCCCCACCTGACCTACGAGCGCTTTGGGGAGCTGCCCCCTGACTCCTACTACTGGCAGCTGCCACCTCCCTACCAGGGGGACAAGGTAACAGGGTGACCCCTGGGAGGACAGGGGTGCCCATGGGAGCCATGGGAATGCCCCACCAGGGGCTGCACCCCCTCCCCATGGGCACCCTGGGCACTGTTGGGGGTGGGGGTGTGGGCACAGCTTCCTTGTCTCTGCCCTTCTTTGTCTTCTTTCTTTTCCCCTTTCCTTTCCTTTTTACCTATTTTCACCTTATCTTTTTCCCCTTTGCCCCTTCTCCTTTCCCTTTTCTCCTTTTCTCATAATTTTTGCCTTTTTCATCCCTGTCCTCATCATCATCCCCATTCTTTTCTTTCGCCTCTTTCCCCATCATCATCCCCTCCCCTCCCCACCCTCTTCCCTTCCTCATCCCTGTCTTCTTTCTTTCCCCTCCCACTTTTTCCTCTCCCTTTTCCCTCTACTCTTCCTCATCCCTATTTCCTCTCATCATCTTCCCCACCCCTATCATTGGCTGGGGGTTATATATAAGTTATGAATGGGATGGGATTGTTGTGGTATGTGTCTTGAGCTGTTTATTTTTTAGCATCAATCTCATTATATGGTTAGGACAATGAGAAGATGTTAGCAGCTCACATCTAGGCAACAGACTAAGAACTTAAAGTTACAACTTACTTTATAAACTTTTTGACCAGTCACACAAAGCAAAAGCACATTGGCAGGAGTTCTATCTAATTACTATAAGCACACATACCTTTAGTTAAAACAATGCTTGCTTATTTTGAATATAATATTTGCTTGTAAGCTTTAAGATACAATGTCCAGAGCTTTATTATTAAGCTTACACTTTCCTAATATCTCACCAGATATACATTTTTGTAACTTAGGAATTTATTCTACCTAAGCGTTAATACACAGACTATTGTCCTTTCTTTCTACTTCTTGTATACTTTTTTTGCTGACAAATCTTCTAGCTACTGCCTAGCTCTAATTACTATCTTGCTGTTTTTGAGGCTTGCCTTTTGCAATGCGCCCCAAGCCCTCTGCTTTTAAGGAATGCCACACATCCCCATCCCTGTGCCCATCGTGCCCTTCCCTTTGCCCATGCCATCCCATCCTGCTGCAGGTGGGCTCCTACGGGGGTCGGCTGCGCTACACCCTGACCTACACCCCGGGGGCACAGGGAGCCCCCCAGCCCGACGCCGACGTCCAGATCACAGTAAGGGGGTGCTGGCTGGGGTGGGACAGGACCCACCAGGTGCCACCAGGACCCCCTGACCCCCTTGGCCCCCTCGTCCACAGGGCAATGACATCACGCTGGTGGCCTACCAGCCTGACCTGCCCCCGCGGACCCCCCAGGCCTTCGAGATCATTTTTCGGGAGGTAGGAGGGGGTGGGCAGCCTTTGTCCCTGATGTCCCCCTTTCCCACAGTGTGTTGTCCCCCCACTCACCCCCCGTTCCTGCAGCAATACTGGCAGCGGCCAGACGGGCAGCAGGCGACACGGGAGCACCTGCTGATGGCACTGGCTGACCTGGACGAGATCCTCATCCGAGCCACCTACTCCACGAGCACGGCCGTGGCCGCCATCGCTGACGTGGCCATGGACACGGCCGTGCCCCCCCAGCCCGGCTTGCCCCCAGCCCCCGAGGTGGAGGAATGTCGCTGTCCCCCCGGATACCACGGGCTGTCCTGCCAGGTGAGCCCAGCCCCTCCCAGTGCCACCCCAACACCTTCATCACATCCCTACCCTCCTCCGCAGTACCTCCTCATCATCCTCACAATCACCCCCCAGCATCCCACCATCAGCTCGGGGTGACCCTCCATCACCACCATCACTCCTTTTGTCATTGTCCCCATCGTCAACCCCAGCATCCCCCGATCATGCCCAGTATCACCTTCCATCCCCCCATCAATCCCCCCAGCATTCCATCATCCCCCATCATCATCACTCCATCCTCTCATCCCGTATCAAACCCGTTATCACCCTGCCAGCCTCACCCCTGTGACCCCTCCGTTCTCCCTGCAGTGTCACCCCCCCATCACCTTCCATCACCCCCCAGCACTCCCCCCATCACCCCTCCATCACTGTACCTTCACCATCACCAGCAGTCCCATCATTGCCCATCAGCCCCCAGCATCCTCTCAGCACCCCCCTATCACTCCATCACTCCCCATATCACACCCCATCATCATCCCTCATGACCCCATATGAACCTCCCACCCATCATCCCCAACAACTCCCACCCATCATCACCCCCAGCATCCTCTATCAACCCCCCCCAGCACACCCATCATCATTCATCTGTCCCCCAGTCCCCTCTCTCATGTCCTATTCATGTCCTTCAGCATCCCCAGGATCTCCCCTATCCCCTAGGATGTCCCCTATCACTCTCCATCAACCTCATCACCCCTTCAGCATTTCCCCAATATCACCCCATCACTCTTCATTCTTCCCCCAGCAACCCCATCACCACCAGCCTATCTACCCATCACCTCAGTATCACCCCCATCACCCTCAATTCTCCTTTCAGTAGGGAGGATTGATCCCATCACTCCCCATCATCCCATCAGTATCCCCCCATCACCCCCATCACTCCCCCAACCTCCCCCAGCATTGCCCCCATCATCCCCATCACTCCTCATCACCCCCCAGCACCCGCATCACCCCTGTGTCCCCCAAGGCCCCTCCTCAGCCCTGCCCAGCCCCTCGCCCAGGCTGTGGGGGTCCCAACGCTGTCCCTCCCCGCAGGACTGTGCCCCCGGGTACACGCGCACTGGCGGGGGGCTGTACCTGGGGCACTGCGAGCTGTGCGAGTGCAACGGCCACTCCGAGAGCTGCCACCCCGAGAGCGGCGCCTGCTCCGTAAGCCCCCGCATTCCGAACGTTCTGGGGGGAGCTGTGGCCTTAGCCCAGCCCTGACACCCCCAATCTGTGCCCCCGTTATCCCCCAGGGATGCTCGCACAACACGGCCGGGGACTTCTGTGACCAGTGTGCCCCCGGCTTCTACGGGGACGCCACCGCCGGGACCCCCGAGGACTGCCAGCCCTGCGCCTGTCCCCTCCCGTACCCTGAGAACCAGTGGGTGCCCGCGCTGGGCTGGGGGTGCTGGGTGGGGGTGCCAGGGAGGGGACATGCTCTCACCTTGCTCTGTCCCTTCAGGTTTTCCAGGACGTGTGAGAGCCTGGGAGGCGGCGGGTACCGCTGCACCGCCTGCGAGCCGGGCTACACTGGGCAGTACTGCGAGCGGTGAGGCTGCTGGCACCCCAAAACCGGCCCCAAAACCTGCCCCAAAAACCCCCCCCATGGGCTCACCCCCATATACCCACCCCCAAACCCCATCCCAATATACTCCTCGCCAAAACCAACCCCAATGTACCCCTACAAAAACCCACTCCATGGGCTCACTCCTGTATACCCACTCTGCTATACCTGCCCTGATGGGTTCACCCCCATATACCCACCCCAAAACCCTACCCTGACTGAGTCACCCTTTTATTTTCCCAAAACCCATCTGCACTGCCTGACCTTCACATACCCTGATGGGCTCACTCCCATCTATCCATCCACATGTACTCACCCCAATGTACTCCTACTGTACCCACCAGTGTGCTCATCCCTATGAGTTCACCCCAGTACACGTATCCTAAAGAGCATCTATATACTCACCCTGATGTATGCACCCCAATATGCTCACCCCGTCTATATACTCACCCCAACATATGCACCAAAATATGCTCACCCTAAATTATGCACCCCGGTATACTCACCCTGATGGCCTGCCCCTTACAGACTCACCCCAAAATGCTCCCCAGTATACCCACCCTAATACACCCACCCCAATATAGCCACCCCAATGTTTTTCTGCTACACCCACCCTCCACCCACCCCGATGTACTCACCCTTATGAGCTCACCCCAGATTTTGCATCCTAAAGGGCTCAGTGCTGACATAAGCACCCCAATACACCGTGCACCTACCCTGGTGGAGATGCCCCAAAGTCTCCACCCTTATACCCGCCTTGATGCAGCCACCACCCCGCTATACTCATCCTGATGTACTCACCGTGATGTGCTCACCCCAATACACCCACCCCGTGTACCCCAAAATGCTCATCCCCAAAGCACCCACCCCAAAATACTCCCTCCCATCTGCGCCCCACAAACCCCGTGCCCCCGTTGCTCCCCGCAGCTGCGCCCCGGGTTACACGGGTGACCCCACGGTGCGCGGGCAGGGCTGTGTCCCCGTGGGGCCGCCGCCGGCGCTGGCCGTGCGCGTGCACCCCCAGCGCAGCGCGGTGCCGCAGGGCAGCGCCGTCACCCTGCGCTGCCACGCCGCCGGGGACCCCCCGCTCTACTTCCACTGGGTGCGAGAGGACGGGCGGCCCCTCCCCGAGGGCGCCCAGAGCCGCCGGCAAGGTACTGGGGGGCTCCTGGGTGGCGGGGGGACATCGGGGTGTCCCCAAGGTGTGGGGTGACACCTGCATGTCCCCCCCAGGTGAGGAGCTGCACTTCCCCAGCATCCAGCCCTCTGAAGCCGGCGTCTACGTCTGCTCCTGCCGCAACCTCCGGCACAGCAACGCCAGCCGTGCTGAGATCATTGTCACAGGTAGGTCGTTGTCCCCACGTGCACGGAGGGGAGGCAGGAGCGGGGCTCACCTTTCTGTGTGGTTGCAGAGACCCCCGACAAGCCCATCACCGTCACTGTGGAGGAGAAGCGGGTGCAGCGGGTGCAGCCTGGCGCCGATGTCACCTTTGTCTGCACCGCCAAGAGCAAGGTGAGGGGAAGGGGGCACAGCATGGCAGGGGTGCTGCAGGGCACCCCTGGCTGTGTGCAGGAACATCAAGGGTGTGGAGATGCCCCTGGATGCCCACCTGGTCCTACAGAGGAAAGGGACACCCAAGGATGTACTCATGGGGACGTCCAGAGCACAGGAGCTGTTGTGCCCATATGGACCCCCAAGCCCCCTTGGGACCTTACGTAGTTCTGTGGGACATCCCTGGGTGCCACCTCTCCCCCATGGGTGCACAGCTGGGTATGTGCCCCCCATTGGGCCCATCCCAGTGGCCTGAAGCCTCCCCACCTCTGTCCCCCCAGTCTCCCGCCTACACCCTGGTGTGGACACGGCAGAACCACGGGACGCTGCCGGCGGGCGCCGTGGATTTCAACGGGATCCTGACGCTGCGCGGCGTGCGGCCCCAGGACGCCGGAGTCTACGTCTGCACCGGCTCCAACATGCTGGACATGGACCAGGGCACCGCCACGCTCTACGTCCAGGGTGAGCCCCGCACTGTGGCTCACCCCGTGGTGATGGGGTGATGGGCAGCACCAGGGTGATGGGCATATTGACTGCCCAGACAGGAGGGTGGTGGGCCAAGGCACGGTGTGGTGATCACACTTGGCCCCCCCAGTGCTGGGTTTGATGGGCACACTTTCTGTTTGGAGGTCGATGCCCAGATGCAGGGTGATGGACACATTCAATGCCTGGATACCAGGGTGATAGGTTTACTTGGTCCCCAGTCCTTCAGGTGATGGGTACACTCACCACCCTGGCTCTGTGGTGATGGTGCCCAGATGCCGGGGTGATGGGGACGTTGAATGCCCAGACACTTGCTGCCCAGACACCGGGGCAGTGGGCAGGTTTGGTGCCTAGATGCCAAGGTGATGGGCAGGTTTGGTGCCTGCACATCAGTGTGGTGGGCAGGTTTGGTGCCTGCACATCAGGGTGGTGAACACACTCCCCTGAGACCCATCCCCTCCAGCAGCTGCCTCAAAGACTCAGATGTTCTACGGACCCATTGAGTTCATGGAGGGGCACAGACCGGGTAAGTCACCAGGGGAGGGTTCCTGGGGGTCCGCATGCTCCCCCCACCCACTGCATGCTGGGGCTCCACGTGCACCCCGCTGCTGGCTGTGCCACGCCACCCCGCTTCCCACCACCCCACCGCCTGGGGACAGCACCGGGGGGCCTGGCGAGCCCTAAACCCCCCCGGGTCTCACCGCAGCTGGCACCGCCAGCGCCCCCACCGCCACCGTGGAGCCGGCCCAGCTGAGCGTGGCACCGGGGCAGCCGGCCGAGTTCCGCTGCGTGGTCACCGGCAGCCCCCAGCCCACCCTTGAGTGGCTCGGTAGGTGCCCCCTGGGGACGGGGAGGACGCTGGGAGTGGGTGGGGGGACACAGCGAGCAGGGGTGATGGCAGGCCGTGTCCCTGCAGGTGCGCTGCCGCCACAGGCTGTGGTTCAGGGCGGGACGCTGCGTTTTGCCGCGGTCGAGCCCGCTGATGCCGGGCACTACGAGTGCCGGGCACGGAGCAGCGCCGGGCAGCACACGGCACGCGCCTTGCTCCGTGTGCAAGGTGAGCGGCGTCACCATCGTCCCTTCCATCCCCATTATCTCCATCGTCAGTCACCCCATTGTCGTCATCATCCCCATCTTCTCTGTCGTCCCTGTCACCCCCATCACCCCCATCCCCATCATTTCCATCATCCCCATTACCCCGATCATTCCCATCACTGCTGTCATACGTCACCCCTATTGTCCCCATTGGCCCTGTCACCTCTCTTTCTCCCATCATCACCCATCATCTGTGTCCCTCCCCATCAACCCTGTTGTCCATCTCCATTGTCTTCATGGTCTGCATCATCCCCGTAACCCTGATCATCCCTGTCACCTCCCATTGTCCATCCCCCTCATCCCCACCATCCCATCATCTCATCATCCCCTTTGTCCCCATCATCCCATCATCACCACCATTGTCTCTGTCACCTCTCATTCACACCCTTGTCCCCACCATCCCTGTCACTCTCATTGTCCCCACTGTTCTCTTCTTCCCCTTCATCCCTGGTTGTCCCCTCAGCTCCATTATCCCATCGTCCCTCATCATTCCACTGTTCCCATCACCCTTATCATCTCCATCATCTGCATCATCTCCAACATCTCTGTGCACCCCATTGTTCCCATGTCCCCATTGCCCCCAACACCCCCATCACCCCCATAGTCTCTGTTGTCCCCATCATTCCATTGTTCCCATCACCCTTATCATCCTCATCATCTCCATCACTCTCATTGTCCCTCATCACCCTCATCACCACCATCATCCCCCGGTGCCCTTCACCCTCATCGTCTGCATCACTCATGTCACCCCCATTGTCCCCATCCCGCCATTGCCCCCAGCACCGCCCTGATCCCCCTCCCCACAGGCGCAGGCACCCCACAGGTGCAGGTGAGCCCGGAGCGGACGGAGGTGCAGGAGGGCTCCACGGTGCGGCTCTACTGCCGGGTCTCGGGGTCCCCCACTGCCACCATCACCTGGGAGAAGCAGGGAGGCACTCTGCCACCGCAGGTGAGCAGGATGCTGGCACCCGTGGGTGCTCCGGGGGGTGTGGGTGCACCACCGGTGCCACTGACACCCACCCTTGTGCCACAGTCCCGCGCTGAGCACGGTGACATTGCCACGCTCATCATCCCTGCTGTGACGGCGGCTGATGGTGGCGTCTACCTCTGCGTGGGCACCAGCGCCGCTGGCACGGCCCATGCTGCTATTGAGGTGGTCGTGGTGCCAGGTGAGGAGGGTGGGGGACACCAGTGGGTTTGGGGATGGATTCTGGGGGGCTACAACCCACCCATGTCACCCTTTTTGCCCCACACAGCGGCGGCGCCGCCTGTCCGCATCGAGTCCTCGTCCCCATCCGTCACCGAGGGGCAGACCCTGGACCTGGACTGTGTGGTGGCAGGACCCAGCTCTGCCACCGTGATGTGGTACAAGCGTGGGGGCTCCCTGCCCGCTGGCCACCAGGTAGGGCACAGCAGGGTGGGCAGCACCCCAAATGCTGCCCCGTCCTCTGCTGTGTGACACCACAGCATGTCCCCAACTGCAGGTTTCAGGGTCCCGGCTCCGTGTCCCCCACGTCACGGCAGCTGATTCAGGGGAGTACGTGTGCCGGGCAAGTCTGGGGACCGCTGTCCGGGAGGCATCTG
This sequence comes from Lonchura striata, assembly GCF_050655825.1. NCBI lineage: Eukaryota > Metazoa > Chordata > Aves > Passeriformes > Estrildidae > Lonchura > Lonchura striata. Next base: position 6,969,552 of record NC_140723.1, read on the forward strand.
TCATTGTCACCGTCGTGGCTGCATCAGGCTCATCCTACGGTGAGGATGGGCTCAGCAGCACTGGTAGGAGCAGCTGGTTCCAACAGACGGTCACAGCTGCTCTGTCCTCCCCTGCAGGACCACCAGCTTCAGGTGTCCCTGTCCGGATCGAGGCATCCTCATCCACTGTGGCCGAGGGACAGACCCTGGACCTCAACTGCATCGTGGCCGGGCAGGGACAGGCCACTGTCACCTGGTACAAGCGCGGGGGGCCCCTCCCAGCCAAGCACCAGGTAGGGGATGCAGTGATGTTGTGAAGGGTGGCTGGGGTCGATGCACGGCCCTGTGCAAGCCCAGGTGGCCCTGGTGGCCCTTGTGTCCCCTCCCCACAGGTGTCCGGCTCCCGGCTGCGGCTGCTGCAGGTGACAACAGCCGACTCGGGCGAGTACGTGTGCCGGGTGACCAGCGGGGCCACCACCAAGGAGAGCGCGGTCATGGTGACCATCCAGCCCAGCAGTGCCGGTGCCTATTGTGAGTGGGGACAGGGGGTGGGTGGCAGTGCCAGCGGGGAGTCCTCATGTGTCACAGCACTGAGCCGTGGCTCAGGTGCCCATACTGGCGAGGCCCTGCTGTGGTCACTGGTGTCACCCTCCTGTCTCGGTCCCCAGCCCCAGGCAACACGACTCCCCTGCGCATCGACTCCCCGTCCTCTGCCGTGGTCGAGGGACAGACCCTGGACCTGAACTGTGTCATTGCCAGCCCCACACAGGCCACTGTCACCTGGTACAAGCGTGGGGGGACCCTCCCAGCCAAGCACCAGGTAGGGGACACGGAGAGGGGACGTCACCAAAGGGGGTGGATGGAGCTGACCAACAGCTCTGGGGAAGCCTAGGTGGCCCATCCAAGTCCTGTTGGCCCATGCAAGGCCGGCTGGCCCTGGGCAAGCCTAGGTGACCTGTGTGAATGCAGATGGTCTCATGGAAGCCCAGGTGGCCCCTATAAGGCCAGATGACCCCATACAAGACCAGGAAACCCCATGCAAGCCCTGGTGGGCCATGAAAAATTAGGTGACCTATGGAAGTCCATATAGCTCATTTAAGTCCATGAAAGGTTAGGTGTCCCCATTTAAGCCCTGGTGGTCCCATTCAAGTCCACATGGCCCCATGGAAGCCCAAGTGTCCCCAGTAACCCCCCTGTCCCTCCCCACAGGTGTCTGGCTCCCGGCTGCGGCTGCTGCAGGTGACAGCGGCCGACTCGGGCGAGTACGTGTGCCGGGTGACCAGCGGGGCCACCACCAAGGAAACCTCCATCATGGTGACCATCCAGCCCAGCAGTGCCAGTGCCTACTGTGAGTGGGGACAGAGAACACGGGAGGTTTCCCACTGGGGGCTGACACTGCTCCCAGTGTCCCTGGGCAGGTCACACACACGGTGGTGGTCACAGTCTCTAACCCATCTTGGTCCCCAGCCCCAGGCAGCAACACCCCACTGCGCATCGAGTCCTCGTCCCTGTCATCCCCCGTGACTGAGGGACAGACCCTGGACCTGAACTGTGTCATTGCCAGCCCTGCACAGGCCACTGTCACCTGGTACAAGCGTGGGGGGACCCTCCCAGCCAAGCACCAGGTAGGGGACACGGAGAGGGGATGTCACCAAGTGGGGAAGATAGGGATGACATACAGCTCTGGGCAAGACCAGGTGCCCATCCAAGTCCTGGGGACCCCATGCAAGTCCTGATGACCCCATGCAAGGCTGGCTGGTCCTGGGCAGGCCCAGATGGCCCTGTGACTGTGGAAGCGTGAATGACCCCATGGAAGACCAAGTGACCACAAGGAAGCCCAAATGGCCCCGTATAAGTCCAGGTGGCCCGTTCAAGCCCAAAGTGGCCTTGTGCAAGCTCAAGTGGCCTTGTGCAATCCCAGACGACCCCTTGCCAAAGCTGATGGTCCCTGTGACCCCTGTGTCCCTCCCCACAGGTGTCTGGCTCCCGGCTGAGGCTGCTGCAGGTGACAGCGGCCGACTCGGGCGAGTACGTGTGCCGGGTGACCAGCGGGGCCACCACCAAGGAGATCTCCATCATGGTGACCATCCAGCCCAGCAGTGCCAGTGCCTACTGTGAGTGGGGACAGGAGGAGGTGGCTGAGGACTGGGGGGCAGTGCCGCAGTCCTTAGGGTGACCCTCCTGTCTCTGTCTCCAGCCGCTGGTGTCACCCCTCCAGTGCGCATCGAGTCCTCATCGTCCTCCGTGGCCGAGGGACAGACCCTGGACCTCAACTGCATCGTGGCCGGGCAGGGACAGGCCACTGTCACCTGGTACAAGCGTGGGGGGCCCCTCCCAGCCAAGCACCAGGTGGGGGACACTGAGAAGCATTTTGGGGTGGAAAAGGGATTTTTGGTGGTGTTGAGGGGTTTATGTCCCCATTCTCACATGTGTCACCTCTCCAGGTGTCGGGCACCCGCCTGCGCATCCCCCAGGTGACAGCAGCTGATTCAGGGGAGTACGTGTGCCGGGTGACATCAGGCAGTGTCACACATGAGACATCCCTCATCGTCACCATCCAGACTGGCGCTGGCTCCTCTTATGGTACTGAGATGGGTGAGAGGTGACATAGGGACATGGTGAGGACACAGTGGTGACCCCATGGACTCTCCTGCCACCCCCAGCCGTCGGTGTCACACCACCAGTGAGGATCGAGACCTCCTCCGCTGCTGTTACCGAGGGACAGACGCTGGATCTCAACTGCATGGTGGCAGGACAGGGTCATCCCCATGTCACCTGGTACCGGCGCGGGGGAGCTCTGCCACCAAACAGCCAGGTGGGACATGGGGGAGGTGGCTTTGCCCTGCAGGCCACAACCCACATCAGGTACTGATGTGTCCCCAATTTGTCATGTCCCCAGGTGGCAGGGACCCGCCTGCGCCTTGCCCAAGTGGCAGTGGCCGATTCAGGGGAGTACGTGTGCCGGGTGACCCTGGGGACTGTCACGCAGGAGGCATCTGTCATTGTCACAGTGCCCAGCAGTGCCGACAGCTATTACAGTGAGTGTGAGAGCGGGCAGCGCTTGGGGACAGTCGGGTGTCACCTTGGTGATAAACGTTCCCTTTCCCTGTCCTCTCTCAGCCTCTGGCATCTCCCAGCCCCTCCGCATCGAGTCCTTGTCCTCGGCCATTGCTGAGGGACAGACCCTGGACCTCAACTGCGTGGTGGCAGGGTCCGGCCCCACCACCGTGACATGGTACAAGCGTGGTGGCTCCCTGCCTGTTGGCCACCAGGTAGGGGACAGGGGAGAGTCACTCTGAATTTGTCCCTTCCCCTGCTCCGTGGTGCTGACTTGTCCCCTAACTGTTCCCTCCAGGTGTCAGGCACTCGCCTGCGCATCCCCCAGGTGACAGCAGCCGATTCGGGGGAGTACGTGTGCCGGGTGACATCAGGCGGCATCACGCAGGAGACGTCCCTCATCGTCACCATCGATGACGGAGACAACCCACCCCACTGTAAGTGCCACCCTCCAGGGGACAGGTTCCTACTGGTGTCAGGGACCACTGGGGCCATTCACCCTCTACCCTGCCCATGCAGCCACCAGCATCACGCCACCCATCCGCATTGAGTCCTCAGCATCCTCTGTCACCGAGGGACAGACCCTGGACCTGGACTGTGTGGTGGCCGGCCAGGGACAGGCCACCATCACCTGGTACAAGCGCGGTGGGGCCCTCCCAGCCAAGCACCAGGTAGCTTGGGACACCGGTGGGGTGGGGAACGATGGTTGCTGTGCGTGGAGGGGTGATGCCACCACCTTCTGTTACGTCGCCAGATTTCGGGGTCCCGGCTGCGGCTGTCACAGCTCTCGGTGGCTGATTCGGGAGAGTACGTGTGCCGGGCTGACACGGGCAGTGCCTCCCGCGAGGCCATTGTCTCTGTCACTGTCACCTCCCGTGACAGCTCCAGCTACCGTGAGTGCGGCCACAGGGTGAGGGAGGATGCTGAGGGGAGATGGGTGATGTGAGTGACCTCATGGCCTCTCTGTGCCTTTGTCCCCACAGGTTTGCAGAGCCCCATCATCTCCATCGACCCGCACAGCATGGCGGTGGCACCAGGTGAAGATGCCACCTTCAAGTGCCGTGTCCACGATGGCGCCCGGCCTGTCAACATCACTTGGCGTATGGGGCCTGGCCAACACTTCCAAGGTATGGTGGTCCCCAGAGTGGTCCTGGCATGGTCCCCAGGGTGGCCCTGGTGCTGATGGCTCCTCCCTGCCCAGACAATGTGAAGATCAGTGCCAATGGCTCAGTCATCTCCATCACCGGTGCCCACGTGAGCAACCAGGGCGCCTACCACTGCGTGGCCTCCAACCGCTTCGGCGTCGCCAGCAGCGTCGTCAACCTCGTGGTGCAAGGTATGAGGTGGCCATGGTGAACCTGTCCCTCCATCTGCTCCAGGTGTCCTCAGGGCACATGTGTCCCCATCCCCATGTCCTGCATGTGCTCCAAGTGCCCTCAGGATGGTCTTCCTGTTACCATGCTGGTGTCCTCCATGTCATCCAGATAGCACTGGGGTGATGGTGTCCCTATCCCCATCTCCTTTCTATGCTTCAGGTGCTCCTGGAGTGGTGGTGCCCATGTCCCCATGCTGGTGTCCTTCCAGGGGCCCCTAGGAGCTGTGATGTCCCCATCCCAGTTGCAGATGTCCTCCATGGGCTTCAGAAGCTCCTGAGATGTTGTGTCCCCATCCCCACACTCATGCTTATTTCCTCCCATGCTCCCAATGCTCCCAGAGTGATGGGTGCCCCTATGGGCACCTTCCAGCTGCCCTTCATGGTGGTGTCCTAATCCCCACCACAATGCCCTCCTCCTTCTCCAGGTGCCCCCACAGTGTCAGTGATGCCACCAGGCCCTGTGACAGTGAAGGAGGGCAAATCCCTGAGCCTGGAGTGCCTGGGCCGCGGCGAGCCACGGCCGCTGGTGCGCTGGAGCCGGCTGGGCTCCCGGCAGAAGGTGGAGCACCAGACGCTGCTGCACATGGACAGCCAGGCCATCCTGCAGGTGAGGGAGCACCCAGGGGCGCCACGGGGCACCCGGGAGTGCCTGGTGCTCATCCCCACCCTGTCCTCCCCAGCTCTCACCAGCCAAGCCGGAGCACGCCGGGACCTACGTGTGCACGGCGCACAGCGCCCTGGGCTCGGCACAGGCACGGGTGGACGTCAGCGTGGAGTCAGCGCAGCAGCACCCCGGGGCCCCCGAGGTCACCGCACCGTCCACCGTCACCGTGGTGGCTGGGGACACCGCCACACTGCACTGCGTGGCCAGAGGTATGGGGAGCCTGGAGGACAGTGGTGGAGAAGGGATGTTCTGAGCAGTACCTGACACCAGGGTGATGGGCACGGTGTGGTCGTAGGTGACCCAGTGCCCCGGATCGAGTGGTCGAAGCTGCGGGCACCCCTGCCCTGGCAGCACCGCGTGGTGAACGGCAGCCTGGTCATCCCTCGTGCCGCGCAGCAGGACTCGGGCCAGTACATCTGCAACGCCAGCAGCCCCGTCGGTTCCACCGAAGTCTTTGTCACCCTCGATGTAGAGAGTAAGAAGGGAACAGCAGGGGGCTGGGGTGTCCACATGTTCCTGCTGCCACCTCTGCTGTGGCCATCACCCGTCCTTCCTCTGGCCGCCTCCACCCTTACATCCAGCCCTTCCCCATGAGACCATCCTCACTCCGTTGCAGCACTCATCCTCCTCCTCTCAAGCTCTGTCACCAACCCTTCCCATGGGTGTGTCCACCTGCTTGTCCTATCCCTGTGCATGTCCCTCTCCACTTCTGCTCTCTCATTCATCCATCTAACCATTCATCGTGGATCCTTCCATGGCTCATCCATCCCAGCTCAAGCCCATCTCTCTATCTCTGTTCATATCTCTCCTTCCATCTTTTCATCGTGGATCCATCCATCTCATTCATCTCCAGCACACACCCATCTCTATATCTCCTTCCTCTAACATCCCTTTCTTCCTTGAGGATTCACCCTTCACTCATCCATCACAGCTCATGTCCATCTCTCCATCTCTGCTCAGACCTCTCCATCTGTGTTTTCCTTGTGGACTCATCAATTTTAGCATGCACCCATCTCCCTGTCTTCTTGCTCTTCCATGCATTTTGTCCTTGTGAATTCACCCATCCCTCATCCATCATAGCTCACATCCATCTCTCCATCTCTTCTCACACCCTCCATCCATCCCTTCCTGGTGGACTCATCCATTGCTCACCCACTCCAGCTAACATTCCTCTCTCTGTTTCCTCTCGCACCCCTCCATGCATCTCATCCTTGTGCATCCACCCATCTCTTGTTCATCTTAGCACATGCCATCTCTCCATCTCCTCTCACACTCTTCCATCCATCCCTTCCTAGTGCATCATCCATCTCATCCGTCCCAGCACATGCCCAACTCACCATCTGCCCTCAAACTCTGCCAGTCATTGATCCACCCACCCACATACCTACCTCTTCCTTGTGGATTCATCCATCACTCGACCATCCCAGCTCATATCCATCTCCTAACTCTTCTATCCATCTCTTCTTTGTGCATCCATCCATGTGATCCATCCCAGTATACACTTGTTTCTCAATCTCCCCTCAAATGTATCCATCCGTGCCTTTCTAATACATTCATCCATCATTCAATCCTTCCAGCTCACATCCAACTCCTTATTTCCTGTCTCCCACATCCACCTTTTCCGTGTGCATCATCCATCTCACCCATCCCAGCACACACACAGCTTGCCATCTCCTCTCAGACTCTCCAATCATCCACCCATCCACCCATCCACCATCCATCCATCCATCCATCCATCCACCCATCCATCCATCCATCATCCATCCATCCACCCACCCATCCATCCATCATCCATCTATCCATCCATCCATCCACCATCCATCCATCCATCCATCCATCCATCCATCCATCATCCATCCACCCACCCATCCATCCATCCATCCATCCATCCATCCATCCATCCATCATCCATCCACCCATCCATCCATCCATCCATCCACCCACCCATCCATCCATCCACCCATCCATCCATCCACCCATCCATCTATCCATCCATCCATCCATCATCCATCCATCCATCCATCCATCCATCCATCCATCCACCCATCCATCCACCCATCCATCCCTTCCTTCCTGGTGGATTCATCCATCACTCCTGGCCATCCTAGCCATCCACATCTCCATCTCCTCTCAGTCCTCTATCCACCTCTTCCTCATGGATCCATCCAACTCTCATCCATCCCAACACATGTCCATCTCCATCACCCCCTACACCCCTCACCGACACCCTCCTTGCCCCGCTGACCCATTCCTGGCCCCATCATGGCTGACAGCTCCTCCCATCCCACAGCACCTCCATATGCCACCATCCTCCCGGAGGATGCGGCGGTGCGGGTGGGTGACGCGTTGCAGGTGCAGTGCCTGGCCCACGGCACCCCCCCGCTGCACTACACCTGGGACAAGGTGAACGGCAGCCTGTCGGCACGCGTGGCCCACCGCGCCGGCCTCCTCCGCCTCAGCCCCGCGGCCCCTGCCGACGCCGGCACCTACCGCTGCCTCGTCGCCAACCGCGTCGGCACCGCCGAGGCCTTCGCCCGTGTGGCTGTTCACGGTGAGCCCATCCCTGGGTACCGTTGGTGCTCCACGTTGGGTGGTGGCACTGCTGCCGGTGCCCTCGGAGTTCTGCCTCCTGCCCAGGCGATGCCGGTGCTGACGGGTACCGCTGGGGCTCCACATCCCCGTGGGTGATGCCGTTGGGGCTCTGCATCCCACCCTGCTTATCCTGGTGTTCCTGGGTACCACTGGGGTTCTGCATCCTTCCAGGTGACGCTGGTGAAGGTGGGGACGTCGCTGGTGGTCCCTTGGTGGTGCGGGTGACACCAGGGAGCCTCGTCAAGGGGGTGGGTGGCACTGCTGAATTCGCCTGCTCTGTCTCCGGGGATCCCCGTGCCCGTGTGGAGTGGCTGAAGGAAGGTGGGGAGCTGCCCCCCACCCACAGCGTGCGGGATGGGGTGCTGAGGTAAGGAACATGGGACCGGGACCCCCACAGGAGGTGGGACCCCCGCACTGTCCCCCGTGGGGTCCCTCATCCTGGCTGTGTCCCCACAGGATGCCGGAGCTGGTGACGGGGGCACAGGGCGTGTATGTGTGCCGGGCCAGTGCCCTGGGCGGACAGGCGGAGGACAGGGCCACCCTCACTGTCCAGGGTAGGAGCATCACCCCAGCACCAGGGGACATGTCCACCCCCTGACCTGTTCCCCACCACCAAAGGCACCCCAGGACCCCCATGTCCCTGCACCGAGGGACCCCCCAGCACCTTCCATTTCCCTACACACACAGGTGCTCTGATAGCCCCCAATGCCCATAGTGACCCGAAATCTCTCCTCAAGCCTACAGGCACCCCAATACCTCCCACCCTTCTCCATGCCTGTGGACATCCTGACACAATCAGTCACTCTTCACACCCATGGACACCCCAGTGCCCCCTGTCTCTTCCCACACCCATGACCACCGTGCTAGTCCCCATGTCTCACCATGCTCACGAGGACTCCCAACACCTCTGGCCTCTCCTCCTTTCTACAGCCACCACAATTATCCCACATCCCCTCAGGAACCCCGTTTCTCCCTATCTACCACTCCAGTGCCAGACTGCGATGCCTCCCTGTGCCAGGGGTTCACCCCAAATCCCCACTGTCCCCCCAGCTCTCCCCAGGGCCTTGATCAACATCCGGACCGCAGTGCAGACAGTACTGGCAGGGACAACCGTGGAGTTGGAGTGCCTGGGCTTGGGGGAACCCCGTCCCCACGTCACCTGGAGCAAAGTGGGGGGCCGCATCCGCCCCGGGGTGCAGGTCCGTGCCGGCACCCTCACCATCGAGCAGGTGGAGCGGGCTGACGCCGGGCAGTATCGCTGCACCGCCACCAACGCCGTGGGCACCGTCCAGTCCCACGTCATCCTCCACGTGCAAGGTGAGCACGGGGACGCAGCGGTGGGGACGCACACCGTGTCGCCGCAGGCTGGTGACACCTCCGTGCGTCCCCAGCCGCTCCTCAAATCGCCGGGCAGCCGGAGGTGAAGGAGGTGTCCCTCGGATCGGCAGCCGTTTTGCCGTGCTTGGCATCTGGCTTCCCAGTGCCAGAGATCACCTGGAGCAAGGTACAACGGAGGGGTGGGGGATGGCAGGGGATGTGGGGGCTGCTTGTGGGGGCTGACCCCCCTCTGCTGTGCCACAGCTGGAGGGAGAGCTGCCGGCAGGTGCCAGGGTGCAGGGGAATGTGCTGACGCTGCCGGCTGTGCGCCCCGAGGATGCCGGCGTCTACACCTGCGTGGCCGCCAACCACCGCGGCCAGCAGACAGCGTACTACGTGCTGAAGGTCCAGGGTGAGGACAGACAGAGGGAACAGATGGGTGGATGGGATGGGGGTGGTGTGCCCTGCTCCTCCTTACCCTCCCATCCCTGCAGAACACGTGGTCCCCTATTTTGGGCAGTCGCCCCGCTCCTTCCTCCCCCTGCCCACCATCAAGGACGCCTACAAGAGGTTTGAGATCCTCATCACCTTCCGACCTGATGCTGCTGATGGTGAGCCTGTGTGCCCCAAGTGTCTTTTGTGTCCCCCTTTGTGTCCCTTCCATCATTTCCTTCTCCCTTCCCTACCTTCATCCTCCCCTCCCTTCATGCTCCACTTGCCCTACTTTATTAATCTGAGACCTCCAGTTTATGGGGGATTTCTCCTCCATTCTGGGAGGATTTTGAGGTCCCCTAGGATGTGTCCCCCATCTCAGGATGGGGACCATCCCATCTGATCCTCTGACACCCCTCAGGCCTTCTCCTGTACAATGGGCAGCGGAAAAACAGCGGCGCCGACTTCATCTCCTTCGGGCTGGTGGGTGGACGCCCCGAATTTAGGTGAGACCTATGAGCGGGTGTATGGGAGAGGTGGGAGACGGGTGCCAGCACACACCCACACCCCTTGTACCTCCAAAAAATCAGGTTTGATGCTGGTTCGGGCATGGCCACCATCCGTCACCCCACAGCGCTGCGGCTGGGCGAGTACCACACGGTGCGGCTGCTCCGCAACCTCACCTGGGGCTCGCTGGGCCTCGACGGGCACCCCGCTGTGAACGGCACCTCCCAGGTAGCACCTTAGGGTGGGCTGTGGGGTGGGGCCAGGGCGCTGGAGCTGGTGCCCACCCTGGTGTTCCTGCAGGGGAAGTTCCAAGGGCTGGATCTGAACGAGGAGCTGTACCTGGGGGGGTACCCCGACATCGGCGCTGTGGCGAAGACGGGGCTCAGCCGGGGTTTCATGGGTGAGTGAGGGGTCTTGGGGGGCACCGGGGTGAGGGGACGTGGGCATCATGTGACAGTTCTGCCCATCTCCACCACCCCACAGGCTGCGTGCGCCAGCTCCGCATCCAAGGGGAAGAGGTGGCCTTTGGAGACATGGACCTGCAGGCACACGGTGTCACCAATTGTCCCACCTGCCAGGACCGGCCGTGCCAGGTGAGGATGGAAGGGAGGAGGTGATGCCCACCCATCCCTGCCCACTGCTGACACCCATGTCACCCCTCACCCAGAACGGTGGCGTGTGCCAGGACGACGAGACTGGCACCTACGTCTGCCGATGTCCCCACGGCTTCACTGGCAGCAACTGCGAGTACTCACAGGCTTTGCACTGTCACCCGGGTAGGTGACGCCACTCCCTCCATGGGGACATCATCCCATGTCCCTTCAGGATGGGTGCTCATGGCTTCTCACCCCACAGAGGCGTGTGGGCCTGATGCCACCTGCGTCAACAGGCCAGACGGGCAGGGCTACACCTGCCGCTGCCACTTGGGCAAGACTGGGGAGAGGTGCACCGAGGGTGAGCGACACAAGGGACACAGCTGGCACCATCCTGGGACATGGGCATGGGGTGGAGACCACCCAGGGAAATGGAGACATGGCTGGTGAAGTGGATGTAGGATTGGGGACCACTCCACGGAGATGGGGACATAGCTGGGACAGCCCTGGTGAAGTGGATGTAGGATTGGGGACCATTCCATGAAGATGGGGACATGGCTGGGACTGCCCTGGTGAAGTGGATGTAGGATTGGGGACCACTCCACAGAGATGGGGACGTGGCTGGGTACCGCCCTGGGGACACTGGCTAGAGATAAAGACCATCCTGGAAATATGGGCACCATGGGGATGGAGGCTGGTGTCCCATCCTGGGAATGTAGGTTGGGTCTCACCATGGGGTTGGACATTGGGCCTCACTGTGGGGTTGGAGGTTGGGGATGGAGGCTGGGGATGGATGATGGGTTCCCACCTTGGGGATGGATGGATGCATGGATGGATGGATGGATGCATGGATGGATGGATGGTTGTCCCACCTTGCGGATGAAGGCTGTGGATGGATGTTGCTCTGAAGATGGAGCTGGAGGTCCCACCCTGAGGTGGTGGGGTCCCGCACTGGGCACTGACTGGGATGTGCAGGTGAGGTGGTGAACGTGCCATCGTTCGATGAGGAGGGAGCCTTCGTCTCGTACCCGCCCCTCACCAACGTGCACCACGAGCTGCGGCTGGAGGTCGAGTTCCTGCCGCTGGCGCCCGACGGGCTCCTGCTCTTCAGTGCCGGCAAAGCTGCCCCTGTCGAGGACTACGTGGCCTTGGCCATGATCGGTGGCCACCTCGAGTTCCGCTACGAGCTGGGCTCAGGTGGGTGGCACAGGGCAGGGGGCACTGTGGACAGGTGGCACCAGGGACCGTGGGAGTAAGGGAGTGACACAGCATTACCAGGGTGCACTGCCATGAAAGGGGTCCCTCAGCCACAGTGGGGTCCCCAAATGTCACTGGGGTCCTTGGGAGTCACTCTTGTCCTCAAGCATCACCCAGGGCACATCTCAGGTCTGTGAGTCTCCCTAGTTGTCCCTCAGTGCCCTCCACAACACCACGCCCTGTCCCCACAGGCCCGGCAGTGCTGCGGAGCGCAGAGCCAGTGGCCCTGGGCCAGTGGCACTGGGTGACAGCGGAACGGGTTCACAAGGATGGGACACTGGTGGTGGACGATGCTGCCCCGGTGAAACGCTCCTCACCTGGCAAGAGCCAGGGGCTCAACCTGCGCAGCCCCCTGTACCTGGGGGGCACCGAGCCCCCCCTGCGGCCCCCCACCAACGCCTCCTTCCGCGGCTGCATCGGAGAGGTGAGACCCCCCTTGTGTCCCCTTGGAGGGCAGCTGACCCCCCTCAGGTGGGGAGGGGATTCCCCCGTACTGGGGACATGATCCTCTTGGTGGGGAGGGAGGTGACCCCACTGATGTCCCCTTGTTGGGGGGATGACCCCTCTTGGTGTCCCCTGGGGAAAATCACCCTGTTGATGGTGTCCCCTTGGCTGGGAGGGTTCCCTCACTGGGTTGGCTACACCTCGTCTTGGTGTCCCCTTGTTGATGTCCCTCACTGGGTTGGCTACACCTCGTCTTGGTGTCCCCTTGTTGATGTCCCTCACTGGGTTGGCTACACCTCGTCTTGGTGTCCCCTTGTTGATGTCCCTCATTGGAGAGGTGTCCCTCACTGGCGTCCCCTCGGCCTGTTGGTGTCCCGGTCGGGCAGTGACCCTGGTGGCGGGTGACAGTGGGCGGTGGCAGGTGACAGTGGGCAGTGGCAGGTGACAGCGGGCGGTGTCCCCACAGGTGTCCGTCAGCGGGAAGCGCCTGGAGCTGCGGGAGCGTTTCCTGCGCAGCCGGGGAGTGCGGCCCTGCGGCCACCGCGCCCCGTGCCGGCCCGGGACCCGCGGTGAGAGCGGGCACGGGGCTGGCATGGGGGCGTTTGCACACGTGTGTGCAGTGCGTGTGCTGCACGTGTGTGTGTGTGCAGTGCGTGTGCATTGCTGCGTGTGTGTGCTGCACATGTCTGTATGCGTGTGTGCATTGCTGCATGTGTGTGCTGCATGTGTGTGTATGTGTGTGTGTGCACTGCATGTGTGCTGCATGTGCATTCTCGCAGGTGTGCACCTGTGTATGTGTGTGCACTGTGTGTGCATTGTGTGTGTGTGCGCTATGCACACGCAGTTCACGCCTGTTCACTGCACACACCTGTGCCATGTCTGTGCACACAGTTCACACCTGTGCCATGTGCACACACACAGTTCATACCTGTGCTGTGCACACACCTGTGCCACGTGCACACACAGTTCACACCTGTGCCACGTGCACACACAGTTCACGCCTGTTCACTGCACACACCTGTGCCACGTGCACACAGTTCACACCTGTGCTACGTGCACACACAGTTCACGCCTGTTCACTGCACACACCTGTGCCATGTGCACACACAGTTCATGCCTGTTCACTGCACACACCTGTCTGTGCCCGTGCGTGCCGTGCACACTGACCCGTCACCCGCAGTGACCGTGTCCCGCTGTCCCCAGGCCCACGCTGCGAGGACGAGGAGGAGGAGGAGGCCGAGGGCTGTCACCCCTCCCAGCCCTGCCTGCACGGTGGCTCCTGTGTCCATGGCTCCTGCCGCTGCCCCCCCGGATACACCGGGGCCCGCTGCCAGCACCGTGAGGGGACAGCACAGGGACATGGGGGCACACCTTGGGGACACAGGGAGCACTGCCAGCACAGTGAGGGGGAACATGTGGAGGGGCAGGGGGGACACCTGGGGACACTTGAAGGCACAGAGGAAAACCTCAGGTCACTGGAAGACAAAGGAAAGACACTGGGACACGCAGGGACACAAGGACATGCACGCTTGGGGAATACTTGAAAATACCTGGGGACACTTTGGGACATGTGGGGACTTGGGGGAAACTGGGAACACGGGGAGACACTTGGGGACATGGGAGAAGGTCACTTAGGGACGCCTGGGAACACATGATGACATTTGAAGACACCTGGAGACATGGGGGGGACACCTGGGGATACCTGGAGACCCTTGGGGATTGACTGGGGATATGGGGGACACCTGGGGACACTGTTGAGGATATACACTTGGGGAATACTTGGAGATACCTGGAACAACTGGAGACACCCGGGGACATGGTGGGGGGACAGCTGGGGACACCAAGGGGATACATGTCCCCCCCTTTACCCCCTCTTCTCCCACAGGCTCAGCACTGGCAGAGCTGGAGCAGGACTGGCAGGAGGGCAGCGGGGGTGGCGGTGGGTCCCTGCACCCATTTCCCCCTTTTCCCCCCAAAATGCAGGAGGGGGTGGGGTCCCCTCCTCCCATCCCCCCCTGACACCCCATCTTCCCCCAGACGCCCCCGGGCAGTTCAGCGCCGCGTTCCAGGACGGATCCTACCTGGCCCTTCCTGGGCACCTCTTCCCTCGTGGGTGAGTGACACGGGACACCCCAAGCGGGTGCTGCACCCCACCCCCCTTTGCACCCCCCCGTTTTTGGGGTGCTGCACTCCCCCCAGGGCATCACCCCGTTTTTGGGTGCTGCCCCCCATCACCCCCTCCCCTGGCAGCCCCCCCGAGGCTCCCGAGACCATCGAGCTGGAGCTGCGGACGCGCAGCGCCCAGGGGCTGCTGCTGTGGCATGGCGCGGTGAGACGGGGCACAGGGGCACGGGGGGCACCGGCTGTGAGACCCCCTCGGGCTGGGGGTCCGGGTGCCCCCTGCTCACCCCCCGCTGCGCCCGCAGGAGCCCGGCGAGGGCGGCAAAGCCAAAGATTTCCTTGGTCTCGGGTTGAAGGATGGGCACCTGGTGTTCAGGTGAGGGGGGACCGGGGTCCCCTGGCGTGACGTGTGGCACCGGGGGTCCCCTGAGCCCACAAGGTGCCCCCTGAGGTGCCCTGCGGGCTGACACCGTGCCCCCCAACAGCTACCAGCTGGGCAGTGGCGAGGCCACCATCACCTCTGAAGACCCTGTCAACGACGGCGAGTGGCACCGGGTGACGGTGACAAGGTGGGCAGGGGTCTGGGCGTGGGGTGGGGTGGGGTGGGGTGGGGTGGGGTGGGCTGCAGGTGCTGACAGTGCCCCTCAGGGAGGGCCGGCGTGGGCAGCTCCAGGTGGATGGAGAGGAGCCGGTGAGTGGGGAATCACCCGGATCCAACGTCATGGCAAACACCGAGGGCAGCGTCTACGTGGGTACGGTGGGACCGGGGACACGGGGGGACACGGGGGGCACGGGCTGGGACACAAATGGACATGGGGTGGATGTGGGGTGGACGTGGAATGGACATGGGGTGGATGTGGGATAGACGGGATGAGGCATGGGGTGGCACAGGGGATGGATATAAGGTGGGACACGGGGTGGAACATGGGATGGGCACAGGGTGGGACATGGGATGGACATGGGGTGGGACACAGATATGGGGTGGGATATGGGACACAGAATGGGATGAGATGGACATGAGGAGGCACAGGGGATGGACATGGGGTGGGACACAGATACGAGGTGGGATATGGCATGGACACAGAATGGGACATGGGGTGGGACACAGACACGAGGTGGGATGTGGCACGGACACAGAATGGGACATGGGATGGACACAGAATGGGACATGGGGTGGGACACAGAATGGGACATGGGATGGACACAGAATGGGACATGGGGTGGGACACAGGATGGGACATGGGATGGACACAGAATGGGACATGGGGTGGCACAGGGGATGGACATGGGGTGGGACACACATACGAGGTGGGATATGGCATGGACACAGAATGGGACATGGGATGGACATGGGGTGGGACACGGGATGGGCATGGGATGACACCTGGGATAAGACACCAGGTGGAACATGAGATGGGACACGGGATGGGGCAGGGTGGAACAGAGGATGGGAGGCAGGGAGAGACTTGGGGTGGATGCAGGACGAGACACGGGGTGGGGACACTGGTGGGACAGAAGATGGAGGCGGGCAGGTGCCCAGGCCCGGCCCGGGTGGTGCCCCTGCCCAGTGCCCGCCCTGTGCCCACAGGCGGTGCCCCCGACCCCCGCGCCCTGACCGCTGGCAAGTTCAGCTCCGGCCTCTCGGGGTGCGTGCGGGGGCTGGCGCTGGAGTCCGCCGGGATCCCCCGACACCCCATCGACCTCCGGCACGGCGCGCTGGGGGGCTCCCCTGTGCCCCCCTGCCCCTCCTAACCCCCCTGAAACAGAGCTCGGGGGGAATTTGGCCAATTTTATTCTTTTCCAAAAAAAAGCCACCAAGAGGAAACGGTGCTTCGCTGCCCCGGGGTGACTCTGGGGGGGGGGCCGGGACCCTCAAAAATGTTTACACCCCCCTTCCACCGGCCCCCCGAAACTGTGCTGGGGCGGCCGGGCCGCCTGGGCGCCCCCCGGGGTGGCGGCGGGCTGGGGGCGCGAGGGACAATCGGGGTGCTGGCGGGGACCCCCCTGCGGGGACAGCTATTAAAGGAGAGACAACCAGCGTGGCTGCCGAGTTTGGGGGCACTGTGGGGGTACAGCAGCGGTGGGGTGGGGAGCAGGAGGGTTGGGATGTGGTGTGGGGATAGAGGGGGGCTTTGGTGTTGGGCTGCGGGCGGCGTGGCATGAGCCAGACGGTTTGGGGGGTCATGTGGGGGTAGAAGAGAGGGGGTACAGTGGGAAGATGTAGGGGGCACGGTGTGGGGCTGCAGGGGTGGAGGGGCCCGGGAGGTTATGGTAGGGAAGGGTTATGGTTTTGGGGTGTGGGGGGTGCAGTATAGGGGGGGATACGGTTTGGGGCTGTGGGAGTTCAGGGGGCCGGGATCTTATGGCGTGGGGGGGCTGTAGTACAGGGCTGCGGGGGAATGTCACAGGGGTGCTCGGGGGTCTGGTGGGGGTACCAGGCTGGGGGGCTCTGGGGTCTCTGAAGAGCTCTGGAGGGCTCTGGGGAGCTCTGGGGTCTCTGAAGAGCTCTGGAGGGCTCAGGGGGCTCTGGGGGCTTTGGGGGGCTCTGGGGGCTTTGGGGGGCTCTGGGGTCTCTGAAGAGCTCTGGAGGGCTCTGAGGAGCGCTGGGGGCTCTGAGGAGCTCGGGGGCCTCTGGGTTCTCTGGGGGGCTCTGGGGCCTGGGGGGGGCTCTGGGGGCCTCTGGGGGCTCTGGGTAATTCTGGAGGGCTCTGGGGGCTTTGGGGGGCTCGGGGGTCTCTGGGGGCGCGGTGGGGAGGGTGGAGGGGGCGATGGGACCCAGCCCACCGTCCGCTCAGGCCACGCCCACACCACATTAGCCACGCCCACATGGGTCGAAAGCCCCGCCCCGTGCGCACAGGCCACACCTCCAGAGTTCAAACAAGCCACGCCCCTTGTGCCCCAAGCCACGCCCCCTGCGCGCTCAAGCCCCGCCCCTGGCGGGCACGAGCCCGTACCTGGCGCTCCCAAGCCCCGCCCCTTTGGCGGAAGCCCCGCCCCAGCCCCGCGCGTCGCGCCCCGATAACGTCAGCGCCTCGCGCCGTCACCGCGTCGCGCTGGTGGCGTCACCGGCCCTGACGGCGGCGGGAGGGGCCGGGCGGGATCGAGACCGGGCCGGGACCGGGACCGGGACCGGGGCAGGACCGGGCCGGGGCAGCCGCAGGGCAGCCCCAGGGCGCGGCGGGAGCGATGGCGCCGCGGCTGCAGCTGGAGAAGGCGGCGTGGCGCTGGACCGAGACGGTGCCGCCCGAGGCGGTGGCGCAGGAGCACATCGAGGCGGCCTATCGCGTCCGGCTGGAGCCCTGCCAGCGCGGCGCCTGCCGGTACCGCGGGGCCGGGCACCGACCCCCTCCGACCCCCGTGCTCCCTCCCGCCGTGAGGCGCGGGGCGCTCCCCGCCCCTCCCGAGGTCCCGCGGGGTCGGTGGAGCCTCCCCCGTGCTCCCTTCCCCGGGGCTGGGCCCTCAGCACCGTGTCCTTGTGCGGCTCCCCACACTCAGGGGGCTCCCTCGGGTGCTGGGGAGCCTCTGTCCCTCTCTGCTCAGACACAGGGGAGCGACCCTCCCCGGGCTGCGGGGAACCCCTCTCGTTCTCTGGCTGCCCTGATGTTGGGGAGCTCTCCTGGGGTTGTGGGAGACGCTTCTGGCTCACCAGATGCAGGGCACCACCCTCGTGTTGTGGGGAACGCGTTGTTGCTGGGCTCTTCAGATATGGGAGAGCCCCTCTCCTTGCTTGTCCCTCCCCATTTTTAGGATAGCCCCGGGGTTGTAGGGAACCCTTCTCTCTGCCTGGCTTCTCAGGTGTAAGGAGCTAGTCCTGCCCCAGGGCTGTAGGCACCCCTCTCTCTGCCTGGCTCCCCATTTATAGGGGATCCCTGTGGGCTGAAGAGAACCCATCCCTGCCTGGATGTACGGCACTCACCCTGCCTGGCTTCCCAGATAGAGGAGATCCCCTTGGTCCCATACTTGCCCCTGGATTTCCATTTTTTACCCAAAAACCCCTCTAGCTCTCCACCTCCTTCCTCACCCACGCCCACTGATTTTTGGTGGGGGGGTGCTGTGTGCTCCACGTCTCATCCCATCCAACATTTCGTGCTTCCCCATACCCCTCACTGTCACCCCCCGCCAGCCCCCGGGGGACATGGGGGTGACAGCTGGGCTCTGGCTCCCCAGGAGGAACTGCCGGGGGAACCCCAACTGCCTGGTGGGCATTGGGGAGCACGCGTGGCTGGGCGAGATCGACGAGAACAGCTTCCACAACATCGACGACCCCAACTGCGAGCGCCGCAAGAAGGTACCCCCAACCCCCCAGGGGACAGGGCCACGCTGGGGGGACCAGGGCAGGTGACTTTAGCTGGCCCTTCCTCTGCCCCCCCAGAACGCCTTCGTGGGCCTGACGAACCTCGGCGCCACGTGCTACGTCAACACCTTCCTGCAGATGTGGTTCCTGAACCTGGAGCTGCGGCAGGCGCTCTACCTGTGCCCCAGCGCCTGCGGGGACGGCGTTCCCAAGGACGCAGGTGCGTGGCACGCGGGGGTTTGTTCCCTTCCCTCAAACCCCACCTTGGGGTTAGGTTTGTCAGGAAGGATCAGTGGGGGAAGCTCCAGCCGCGCGCGCCGTCGGAGCCATCGTCTGGATTTTGGGGATGAACCGACCTCAGTCCAGGTGATGTCTTAGATCAGAGTGGTCTGAGCTGAAAATAATGATCTGCTTGTAGCCCAGTGGTGGTACTGGTCAGGGCTGGTCTGTGCTGTTGCAGAGCTGCACTTATCCCGTGGCAGGGCTGAAATTTGGGGCCCAGATTAAGGCTCCCTGTTTTTTTCTGCTCTTGGGTGCTTTCCCCAGGGAGGCTCTGGGTCGGCGCAGCCACCTCAGCTCTGCTGCTGTTTCACGGTGGTTGTAAATTATGTTTCACCTTCTGGGATAAATAAGAAGCTGGTTTTTGGAGTAGTTGGTGCATGCTGTGTAAACCCTTCACTCACAGCTGGTGCTGGGCACTGCAGGATGGAATTCCTAAGGTTGGAAAACTCCTCCAAGATTAACAGTCCAACCATTCCCTCAGCACTGCCAAGCCCACCATTAACCCACCTACCCAGCTTCCACATCCAGACAGTTTTTGACAGACACCACTTCCAGGGATGGGGACTCCACCACTGCCCTGAGCAGCCTGTTCCAGTGCCTGACCACCCTTTCCATGGAGGAATTTTCCCTGATATCCTACCTAGACCTCTCCTGGTGCAACTCAAGGTCATTTCCTCTCATCCTGTCCCTTGTTCCCTGGGAGCAGAGCCTGTCCCCACCCTCCTTATTGAAATTTACAGAGTGTAAATATTTACAGTTGGACTTGACCCTAAGGGTTTTTCCCAACCTGAATTATTCTCTATTTGGCTTGTGCTGGGATGTGCTCTCATCACCTACACGTTCCACTTCAGTTTTCCTGACAACTCAAACTACCTTCCAAGCCCATCACTTCTAGTGGTCGTGAAACACTCGGAGCGATCCCTTCTCGCCCTGAATTCCTGCTGTGCCTTGTGTTTTTCCCAGACTATGAGCCCCAGACCATCTGTGAGCACCTGCAGTACCTGTTTGCTCTGCTGCAGAACAGCAAGCGGCGCTACATCGACCCCTCGGGCTTTGTCAAGGCGCTGGGGCTGGACACGGGGCAGCAGCAGGTGTGTGGGAGGGGATTCCTGGCACCTCCACGAGTTGGGAATCACCCTTAGGTGCTCACTGGGCAGCTCCCAGCTGGGTCTGGCTTCTGGCTGCAAACCTGATGGGGGAGGTGGGGCTGCAGGCCCCTGCCAGAGTGCAGGGGGGAAACAGGAGGGGACCAGGAGTGATGGGATGAGGCCAGGGAGATGAGGAGTCCAAGGAGTGATGTGGTGGGGACAGGGAGGTCAGGAGGAGAGCAGGCAGCAATGGGATGGAGAGAGGGAGATCAGGAGGATCCCCAGGAGGAATGGGATGAGGATAGGGAGATAGGAGGAACCCAGGGAATGATGGGATGGGGTTAAGGATCAATGGAATGAGGCCAAGGAGATCAGGGGGAGTACAGGGAGTGAGAACATAGAGTGTTGGGATGGGGCCAGGGAGATGGAGAAGAGCCCAGGGAGTGATGGGATCAGGACATGGAACAATG
Organism: Lonchura striata; assembly: GCF_050655825.1. Classification (NCBI taxonomy): domain Eukaryota; kingdom Metazoa; phylum Chordata; class Aves; order Passeriformes; family Estrildidae; genus Lonchura; species Lonchura striata. Next base: position 6,990,024 of record NC_140723.1, read on the forward strand.
GGATGATTATGCAGAGATAAGGAAGAGCCCAGGGGCAGTGGGATCAGGAGGAGTCCAAGGAGTGATGGGATCAGGACATGAAACAATGGGATAAGTACAGGGATACAAGGAGGAGCCCAGGGGGCAATGGAATGAGGCTAGGAAGTGCATGCAGTGAGGCTAGATGAGTGCCAAGGGAGTGGTGGGATGAAGCCCAGGAGCTGTGGGATGGGGCCAGGTGGGAGCCAGAGCTGCAGTGAGGGTCCTGCAGGTGTTCTGTGGGCTGCTCCTCCCCGGGGGGTTGGGTGCTGAGAGGGCCCTCCCAAGGGCGAGGAGCTCCTCAGGGGGAGGTGGATCACCAGGAGCCAGCCAGGGCTGCACGTGGGAGGTGAATGCTGCAGGGCTCTGTGGGGCTGCAGCTGGAGAGAGCTTGGGAGAGGGGCAGGGCTTGGAAATCCACTTGGAGAGGTAATGGGAGGTTTTGGAGCAAGAGCAGAGCACTGGCAGTGTTTCCTTGGGAGGGTCAGGAGAGGAAGGAAGCTGACCAGGGACACCAAAGGGCAGCTGAGAGAGGCCAAAACCTGTTTGTTTTTGGAAGAGGAGAACCAGGGCGGGAGAGAAAGGCCCCGAGCTGGGTGTGGGGAAGCTCTGGAGCGTCGCCGGGATCACCCATAGGGCAGCTTCTCATTTTTGGGGTGTTTTTATTTCTCTTCTCACCTCTGATCTGAGCAGGGACAGCTGCAAAAAGGAGGATCAAGGGGCTCGAAAGCTCCACGGGAGGGTTTTTATCCCTTCCAGAATCCTGGGAGGAGCAGGGCAGAAGTCAAAGCCCTGGCAGGGAGCCAGGGCAGCTCCTGCTGTGCTCCCACACCGAGGGCCTCATGCTCCTTTTAGCCAAATTCCTCTGTTTCCCTTAGTTCTCCTGCCTGGTCTTTATTTTCCATGCTGTGCACGGAGCCTCGGCACAGCCTGTGTAGAGGGCTTGGGGTAATTAGCAGTGAATTAGTGACAGGGTTGGGATTGTGCTGTGGTGGATTGTTAATGAACTTGGTTTTCTCTTTCAGGATGCCCAGGAGTTTTCCAAGCTGTTCATGTCCCTGCTGGAAGATACTTTGTCCAAACAGAAAAACCCAGATGTCCGGAATATTGTGCAAAAGCAGTTCTGTGGAGAGTATGCCTATGTCACAGTGTAAGTAATCATTTTGGGAAGACCCTTTCTGTAAATATTTAAATTTTTAGAAGGATTTAGGAGGGGAAGATCCCTCCTAAGAACCAGAGTAGGCAGTTAAGCTGCAGCAGAAACACTTTCTGAGAAATATTTACGTTTTTCTTTCCTGTTCCTGTGTGTATGGTGTTGCTGTGACAGTTCTCCAGCTGCTTTTACTCCTTTAATGAGAATTTACCAACTAAATCTGCAGTGAGTTAATGGAGTGGCAGGTCCTCCAGCCAGAAAACAGCATCCTGGGTGTTGTATTTTCATTCCTGTGTTCTCAGAGCTGTGAATTTCACCTTAAAAATAATATAAAATGGTACATGCAAGTTGTGACAGGTCCTGGTAGGTGCTCTGAAGCTGTTTAAACCTTCTCCTGGAGTTTTTATGGTGTGGTGGTGTGAATCTCCTTAGCCCTGACTTCACTTTTTCTCCTGGTTTTATTCAAGGAATATTTTACTAAAGACTTGGGAGCCCTGATGCATGAGCTCTGACCTGTCCTCAGATATATTTTTGTCTTCTTTCCCATCCCAGCTGCAACCAGTGTGGCAGAGAATCTAAACTGGTGTCTAAATTTTACGAGCTGGAGTTAAACATCCAAGGACACAAGCAGTTGACAGACTGTATAACAGAATTCCTCAAGGTATGAGCTTGTTGTAGTTGGAGTCCTGCTATTTTTAGCAAGGAATTTCAGTTCCTTCCTCCAATTCACAGCCCTCAAGGTCGGTGTCGGAGTGAAGCCACTGACTTGGCTCAGGGAGATGCATCCAAGTGAAAATGTTGTTTTCTGCAGACCCAAAAATGAGGATTGAGACATGGAGCAAGGAATAGCTCCATGATATCACATGCTCCTGTTACAGCTTTAAAAAGCACTTGAAAGTTGCATTTTTAGCTAAAATACTTTGCCAGGAAAGTTAGGGAAAAGTCTCTGCCTGCTTTGTCACGGATAGCACTGGGAGAATGGCTGCTTTCCTTGTTTTCTGTGTCAGTGCTCATCTGCATAGCAACAGGAGACATTCCCTGCTGAAAAATCTGCTCTCAGAAGTACCAGGGAGTGCCGGGAATAGCTGCAGGAACAGCTGCAAGTGCCCTCAATTCAGCTTGAAAATTTGTCTGGATCTGAAGTTCAGCTCTGGCACTCTAAGCTGTGGATTCCACTCAGACTAGGACAGAACTGAACTGAACTGAACCTCTTCCCTGAGCTCCTTGCTTGCTGGTGCACTCAGCAAACCAGTTGCTCTGCCTGGAAAGTCTGCTATGAAAAAAACTGGTTTGGGTGCACAGATTAAATTCCTGAATTGGAGTATTTGACATTTGTCTGCTCCTCCTTCACACAAAACAGCCCTGTGACGTTTTTCAGGGGGGTTGGAATTTTCCTCTGGCCTAACCCTACCCTTGGATCTGCTTAGGCAGTGAGTGACTCCTGCAGGGTGATTTTGGGTGGCTGAGCAGAGGGTTATAATTTCCAGGCTAAAATGTGGCTTTACATTAACTGGATCCAGATTTAATTATTTTCTTTGGTATAAACCAACTCAGTCAAGCAAGGAGCAAGAGTAAGAGACCTGAGAACTTGGAATGGGGTTTGATTCAGTCTAAAATTTGCCTTGAAGTGAGAGCAGCCTGCTATGACTATGCTGTAAAGTTCAGTGATTAGTGTGTCTTTAGCTCAGAAAAATTTGGGAAGCAGCTGAGAAGAGACTTAAATAGTTAAAATAACTTTGGTGCTTCTCATTCTCCAGCTGTTAAGTAGCTCAATTGACTTTTCAGTGCTGTTCTCAAGACCTTTCCCTCTGCCTCTCCACATTCAGGAGGAAAAATTAGAAGGAGACAATCGTTATTTTTGTGAGACTTGTCAGAGCAAGCAAAATGCCACGAGGAAGATCCGGCTGCTCAGCCTGCCCTGCACCCTCAACCTGCAGCTCATGCGCTTTGTGTTTGACAGGTGAGTGGGAACACCTGGAAGCTGTTGGGGAAATCACTACCCTCCTCTTCCTGCTCTAATTTCAGGTGTCTGAGCCTCTTGAGGGGTGCTCAGGGGAGTTTAAGGGAGGTGTTTTGGGATGGGAGTTGTTGTTGCTGTGCCCTGAGCCACAGCTTTGCCTCCACACAGACAAACTGGGCACAAGAAGAAGCTGAACACCTACATTGGCTTCTCAGAGCTGTTGGACATGGAGCCTTTCATGGAGCAAAAAAGTGAGTTTGGGGCAGTTTTTTGTTACCTTTGACCACTGCTTCTTGGCAGATCTCCTCTGTAATTCTGTTTAGGAGGAAATCCCTCCCTGTGAGGGTGATGATGCAGGCACAGGCTGTCCAGAGAAGCAGGAGAGCTGTGGCTGCCCCTGGATCCCTGAAAGTGTCCAAGGCCAGGTTGGAAGGGGCTTGGAGCAGCTTGGGATGGTGGAAAACGTACCTGCCCCTGGCAGAGAGGTGAAGCAAGATGGGCTTGGAGATCCCTTCCAACCCAAACCATTCTGGGATTCAGTGATTCCTCTGAATCATCTTTTTGATTTAAAATTCTGTCCAGAGTTGTTTGAAGCCCATACTTTAGGCAACATCCTTGCTATGAAGCCACAACCCTTTTAGTGATGTCCTGAAGCGCTGTGAGTTCAAGCGCAGGCTTTGGTTCCTGGTGAAAACACGAGGTTTTAGGACAGGAAGGATGAGTGCTGTTGGCTGCAGAGCTGCATTCAGAGCTGTGTGTAAGTGCTGCTTGCCTTGCAGACGGTGTGTACGTGTATGAGCTGAGTGCTGTGCTCATACACCGTGGAGTAAGTGCCTACTCCGGGCACTACATCGCCCACGTGAAGGACCCACAGACGGGCGAGTGGTACAAGTTCAACGACGAAGACATCGAGAAGATGGAGGGGAAGAAACTGCAGCTGGGAATTGAGGAAGATCTAGGTAAAACCTTTCAGTTGTGAGTGCCCTTTTAAAATATTTCTACCACAACCACTGGCATCCCCAGATGCAGCCTCGTGCTCCTCCCTAGAACGGGCTGTCATGGCTCAGAGGAAGGTGGGAAACAGCAATCCCCGGTGATTGCAGCCAGATTTGCTTCTTTTCAGCCCCGTGTGAGTGTTTACGCCTCATGATCAGCTACTCTAGTGTTTCTCTGGCTGCCACATGGCAGATAAGACGCTGATAACACGGGCAGAGGGTTCCTATCAGGGAGCAACAGGCGGGCGCCACTTCCTTGGAACAGATAAGGAGAATGCTTTCAGTTTCCTTAACACATTATGGTTCTATTTCCACTGAGGTGTTTTACTTGGAGGCAGTAAAAAAGATTTTGATCCAAATAACAACTTGGAAGCTTAAACTGCCTTTTCACTCTGAGCTTTTTCTTTGGTGCTTTTGTGTTTTCCTGGCTCGTCACGTGCTGCCAATATCACTGTGTTTCTGGACTGGATTTCTTGGAGATTTCTTGGAAAGCTTGGGCTGAGGCTGGACCTGTGGATTTATTACTCTTCAGCTAATAAATAAAAGCAGCTCATTTAGAGTCGAAATGGTTTTGTAGTGGCTCAGTGTTCTGTAGTGCAGGTGCTCACAGCAGGGAAAACCAGGGAAATTATGAAGAAATGCACTTGCAGTGCAAGCAGTCCATTCCCAGGAATTGTTACTCACCAGGATGCTTTGCTGTGGTTAGAATTTATGGAATGTTGTTTTTCTTTAGGGCATCTTTAGAGAAAAAAAAAAACAAAACTGCAGATTTAAGTGCTCCCTTGTTTTGGTGTAATGGAGCATCAGCCTTCTCCTATTTCCTTGTTCTCACCTGCACGATGCTCCTTGAGGTGCTGGAGTGTGCCCAGAGATGGGCAGTGGAGCTGAGGAAGGGTCTGGAGCACAAAGAAAAGAGTCTGGAGAACTTCTGAGGAGCAGTTGCAGGAGCTGGGGGCAGTCTGGAGGAAAGGAGGCTTAGGGGGGACCTTCTGGCTCTGCACAGCTCCTGACAGGAGGGAACAGCCAAGCCAGGAGGGGGTCGGGCTCTGCTCCCAGGGAACAGGGACAGAAGGAAAAGGAACAGCCTCAAGCTGTGCCAGGGGAGATTTGGGTTAGATATTGGGAAAAATCCTTCATGGAAGGCATAGTCAGGCATTGGAGGAGGCTGCACAGGGCAGCAGTGGTGTTCTAAAAGTGGCACCTGGAGACATGACATGGGTTAGTGGTGGAGCTGGCAGTGCTGGGTTAATGGTTGATTTTGAACATCTTGGAGGGCTTTTCCAGCCTTAGTGAGTCCATGATCCTGCTGTGCCAGCAGCTCTATCCCATTCCCCTTGGCTCCCTCTGCTTGCTGCCGGCCCAGGCTGGAGCTGGCCGGACATCTAGTGGTGCACAGGGAAACTGAGCCCTCAACAGCCCTGAGAGCAGCTCAGCCTTTGCTTTTACCCTCCCCGCTCGCCCAGTGCAACAACTGAGATGCAAGTAAACTGCTGTGACCTCAATTTTATAAAGTTTCATGCTTAACTGCAAGTAAATGTTCTTATTTCTCGTATTTCAATTCAAGGCTGTTTGGAGAATAGAAGTCAAGTGTGTTTAGTAGCCTCTTAAAGCTGGGAGCTCAATGTTTGTATCAATTTTTGATGTAATTTGCCTGTTCCAGGCAAAACTGAGGCTTCTCTTTGTTACAAATACATGTAACAGCAGGAGAAAATCAGTAACATAAACTGAAGGTCTGTCGGGGGGGAGAGTCTTGGCCATGCAGATGGGAGCAATTCAGAAAATTCTTGGATAAAATGCAAATAAATAGAGTCTGGGAAGTCCCCTGGATGGTGTGGGGTGGAGAAAGGCACATGAATTTTACCAGAATTTGGAGGAAAAGAAACTTAATTCAATGGCCCACTTAGAGTTCAATTTATGGAACATTGTTCCTTTAATTTTTCACTTTATTTTGATTTTTGAAGCTGCAGCTGTAGATAAGTGTTTTCCTTGCCTGAGAATCCATCTGGAAGCAGCAGTTCTTGCAACACAACTTTACACCCCCCAGCAGCTGCTCACAAACAACCCTTTCCATGGCTCTTGGCTTCCTAAAAGCTTTGCTGTGTTTTTTTTTCATATCCACAATCACCTGTAAATACCATTTTCTTCCCTGAGGATTTGACTCTTTTCTTTGGAGTCAGGACAGCAGAACAAGAGGCAAAAGGGAGAAAGGATGTTTTTCCAAGAGTGGCTTTTGGCTCAGAGAAGTTCCACTGGGGAGAGAAGAAAGGCTCTTGAGAAGGGAGGTTCAGAACAGCCTCCTAAATTTAGTCCCTTTGATTTACCCAGAAAGACTGGAGAGATTTGGGGCTTTCTTTGGGTTACAATTTTGAGTCGTGCCAAGCCCAGTGCTTGGCACAGAGGCCTGGCACAGGGAAGCTGGCTGGGTGGCAAACTCATCCCGTTAATGGAGGAGCAGGGAAGAAGTTTGTGTGTTGCTGAGGTTTTGCCTTTTGTTCCCACAGCGGAGCCATCGAAATCCCAGACCCGTAAGCCCAAGTGCGGGAAGGGCACGCACTGCTCCCGCAACGCCTACATGCTGGTGTACAGGCTGCAGGCCCGTGAGAAATCCCTCACTGTCCAGGTGCCAGGTGAGTCCTGGGCCCTGCTCAGCCATCTCTCACTGTCCAGGTGCCAGGTAAATCCCTGGGTCCTGCTCAGCCATCCCTCAAGTCCAGGTGAGTCCCTGGGCCCTGCTCAGCCATCCCTCAAGTCCAGGTGAGTCCCTGGGCCCTGCTCAGCCATCCCTCAGTCCAGGTAAATCCCTGGGTCCTGCTCAGCCATCCTTCACTGTCCAGGTAAATCTCTGGGTCCTGCTCAGCTATCCCTCAAGTCCAGGTAAATCCCTGGGTCCTGCTCAGCCATCCCTCACTGTCCAGGTGAGTCCCTGGGCCCTGCTCAGTCATCCCTCACAGTCCAGGTGAGTCCCTGGGCCCTGCTCAGCCATCCCTCAGTCCAGGTGAGTCCCTGGGTCCTGCTCAGCCATCCCTCACTGTCCAGGTGCCAGGTAAATCCCTGGGTCCTGCTCAGCCATCCCTCACTGTCCAGGTAAATCCCTGGGTCCTGCTCAGCCATCCCTCACAGTCCAGGTGAGTCCCTGGGTCCTGCTCAGCCATCCCTCACAGTCCAGGTAAATCCCTGGGTCCTGCTCAGCCATCCCTCAGTCCAGGTAAATCCCTGGGTCCTGCTCAGCCATCCCTCACAGTCCAGGTAAATCCCTGGGTCCTGCTCAGCCATCCCTCACAGTCCAGGTGAGTCCCTGGGTCCTGCTCAGCCATCCCTCAAGTCCAGGTGAGTCCCTGGGCCCTGCTCAGCCATCCCTCAGTCCAGGTAAATCCCTGGGCCCTGCTCAGCCATCCCTCACAGTCCAGGTGAGTCCCTGGGTCATGCTCAGCCATCCCTCACAGTCCAGGTGAGTCCCTGGGTCATGCTCAGCCATCCCTCAGTCCAGGTAAATCCCTGGGTCCTGCTCAGCCATCCCTCACAGTCCAGGTGAGTCCCTGGGCCCTGCTCAGCCATCCCTCAGTCCAGGTGAGTCCCTGGGTCCTGCTCAGTCATCCGTCACTGTCCAGGTAAATCCCTGGGTCCTGCTCAGCCATCCCTCACAGTCCAGGTGAGTCCCTGGGTCCTGCTCAGCCATCCCTCAGTCCAAGTAAATCCCTGGGTCCTGCTCAGCCATCCCTCACAGTCCAGGTGAGTCCCTGGGTCCTGCTCAGCCATCCCTCAGTCCAGGTGAGTCCCTGGGCCCTGCTCAGCCATCCCTCACAGTCCAGGTGCCAGGTGAGTCCTCTGGGGATCCTGCTCATCCAGGTGGGCCAGGAGGTGGAATTTTGCTTGAAGCCCCATTTAGGGCTAGCTCTGCTCTGGTTCCAGGCTGGGAGAGCTGGAGAAGACCTTAGGGAGATCTAAGAGCCCTTTCCAGTGCCTAAAGGGGCTCCAAGAGAGCTGGAAAGGGAACTGGGACAAGAGATAGATTGCCAGGACAAGGGGGAATGGCTTCCCACTGCCAGAGGGCAGGGTCAGATGGGATATTGGGAAGGAATTCCTGGCTGTGAGGGTGGTGAGGCCCTGGCACAGTTTGCCCAGACAAGCTGTGGCTGCCTCATCCCTGGAAGTGTCCAAGGCCAGGTTGGATGGGGCTTGGAGCAACTGGGGGTTAGTGGAAGGTGTCTCTGGGTGAAAAAAAATGATCTTCAAGGTCCTTCCCAACCCACTCCAGGATTCCATGATTTTTGACTGTTTGCCATGAGCCCCAAAGGTGCTGTCTGGCACCTTGATGTCTTGACCAGTGAAACTCCTGGGTTTTCCCAGCACTTGAATAACATTAATCTGCTCATCCCTCCATGTGCCCACTCAGACATTGCTTTCTTACCCACCTGGCCAAGCTGGGGTCAGGAGGAGATCATCCTGCTGGGATTCTAAAGGTGCAGGAGAGAGAGCAGTGTGGTTAAATGTCACCAGCATGCACGAAGAGGTGAATAATCCTGACAGATGTCAGGTTCCCTCTGCAACTGCTTCAGCTTTGCCACGTCAGGAATGAATGACATGAAAATAAAGAGGCTCCGAGCCCCCAGGGGGAATTTGGGCCAAGTGCCTTCGTGTTGTGCTTTAGAATTCTGGGGGTGCCAGAACTCCCTGTGGGCTTTGCCTGTGGGTTTAATGTATCCTGTTCGGCTGCTCCTTGATTAGAAATACTAATTAGGCCCCTGGTGCTGAGGTGTGTTCCCCCTTCCCTCATTTTCTGTGGAGTGGGGACAGCAGAGGTGGCAGGTCCCTTTGGATCTCTGCAGAGGGGGGTAAATCATATACTTTATTCCCCCTAATAACACCCCAAACCTTTTCCAAGCCCCCCCTGTTTAAAATACACCCTCCAAGACATAAAACTTCAGGAATTAGCACTAATTCCTGCCTGGATTTGTATTTTCAGCCTGTTTCCTGAGCTTTCTTGCTCTCCCTTTCCTCCTACCCCTCTGCCCAAAACAATAACTCAACAAAAACCTCCCCACCCAGCTCCAAATTCCTGCACAGCCCCGCGGTTGCCTTTGTTTCCCGTGGAATCCTGCCAGGGAACGGGGAGTGAAGGGCAGCAGTCGAGCTCTGTGGTTGTGGGGAGGTTTCATGGAACTGTAAATTTGAGGCATTTTGCTTTGATGCTGTTAAAAAGCGGCTTTTCCGGGACAGTGGAGAGACGTAACTTGGCTCTGTTCTCAAGGAGGTCAGGCTGCTTATTTTGTGATACTGGATATTCTCCCAAGGTGGATATTTTGGTCAAGAATTAACCTTTTTGCAGATATTTTTGCTCTTCAAAATAATTCTAAATAGGAAAAGGCCTCAGATAAGCAAAGCTTCCCCCCTGCTCCCTCGCACCAACCCTCTGAGGGAAGTGGTTTATCTTCTTTTTTCCCTGCTGAGGTTTTGTTTGTTTGGGGTTTTTCCATCAGTGGCAGCAAAAATCCCGATTTCCTTCACCTTTCTGTTGATCTGCCCTGGCTAATCTCCCATCTCCTGAGGGCTCTTTGCCCTTGGGTTTGCAAGATGCTGGATTGCAGGTCCTGACAGGCTTCAGGTGTATCCAGAGGGTGAAAAGCTTTTGTTTCCCCCCGGGAATGTTGAGGAAGGACAGAGGAGCTGCACTTAAGATTGCAACCAACCCCAAGTAAATTATTTTCTTGGGTGCAATCATCTGCAACCGTCAGTATCAGAGAGAGCAACGTCCACGTGCTTGGCTTGGGGAAAGACCTCGCCCAGCAATGCTGCGGGAGGGAATTTTTAGGTTTGTTGTCCCCAGATAACCCATGGTAATTAACATAGCTGGCATTTTCCCTTCAATTCCTGGTTTTTTTTTTCTTTCCCAGCTTTTCTGCAGGAGCTGGTAGAGCGGGATAACTGTAAGTTTGAGGAGTGGTGCAACGAGATGGCCGAGATGCGCAAACAGAGCGTGGCCAGAGGCAAAATCAAGCACGAGGAGGTGAAGGAGCTCTACCAAAGGTTACCCGCCGAAGCTGGTCTGTAAGACATTGGAGTATTGCTGTAGTAGAGCTGTTAAGCTTAGGAATGATTTGTGACTAACTCCCAACTCCCGTGGCCTTGCTGGAAGGCATTCCCACAGCCCTCTGCAAAGGGAGAGCTTCATGCATGCTTACATTTGTTTTCCCTTGCTTCTTTTCCTGCCTTAACCTATTTTTCTCCTTTCTTTGCTCATTCTCATGGCCTCTGGCATTGCTAATTCCCTCCTGCTCCTTCCCCATCGTCAGCCTCATGCTTTGTGACTCTTTTCTTCTGCCTGGTGAGCAGCTCAGCTCGTTAGGATCATCGAGGCGGAATAACTGCCTGCTCCCAAATTGCCAGCTCACAGCAGGTTTGGGAGCTGGTGAGCCCGATTCATCAGCAGGTAACAGGCTAAGAGAATGCCTGACCTCCAGCAGAAAATTACTGGATCCATCCCTGCCAGTGCTTCTCTGCTCCGTGTCTCGGTTTTGTAGGGAGACTCCTTCTTGTGTCTTGTTGCCTCAGCACACTGAGTTTTATTTCCCGCCTTGTTTTTCTCTCCCATCTCCCACAAAACTTGCTCTATCCATCCAGCCCTGGGAGTTTGTATTCACTACGTGCCTCTCCTAAAAACTGCAGGATAATTACAATTGAAGACTTAAAAGTGGGTTTAATTGTGTGGCCTGTAAGAGAATTCACTGTTCGGCTTTTATTATTGGATGCTCAGAGTCCACCATGAGATTGGAGTAGCCCAACAACAAACTCCTGTTCCTGTAAACATCTGCCTCTGCAGTTTGGGAATTCAGGTGCTTAACTCTGCAGCAGGAAGGTGTCACAGCTCCTCAGAAGCCTGAGCAGCACTCAGATGTCACTGTGAGATCAGAGTTGTGCTGGAGGGATGAACCTGCCCTGAGTCACCCGTGAAATGGAGCAGCAGCACAGTTGCAGTGTGCTTTTCCTCAGCAGGAACAGAAGAGCTTGCTCTCAGCAGTTCTGATGTGACAGAGGAATAAATCTCAAAATATATGATTTTTACAAGTGCAGGTGAAGCTCTTCTGCCCCAGTTTAGAGATGACAGGACCTGAAACTTTGCCCTGAGGCACCCTCTGCCTGCTGCTGGCACATCATGGGCATAGCGCAGCTAGAGGCAGCATCATTCCAGCACTGCTCCGGGTCCTTTCTCTGTGGAGCTTGGGGCTCTCTCTGCAGCTGTGCAGACACGTTTCCTGCCAGCTTTGTGGAGCCTGCCCCAGAAAAACCCTCCTTTCTGGGGGAGGCAGTTTCATCCCAGACTAGCAAACCAGTTCTGACAGCGATGCAATTCTCTGGAGGTCACGGCTGCGGAGGGCATTGCATAAGATGAAAACACCATGGATTGAGGCTGTGGAGGAAAAGAGGCTTCTCAGAGCTCCAGTGCAAGCTGGAGACACAGTGTTTTCCTGTCTTCCATATTTTCCTCTTGCTTCTCTGTTGCTCCCTCCTAGGAAACATAAAGGATTTGTGCGCAGTTATAAATGTCACCAATGGGTGCATTTCCCCACGGTTTCAGAGCTGCCCTCGTGGCAGCACAGAATGGGTTTGAATTCTTCCTAATTTTGTCCTAATTTCCCAGTCATCCACTGAAGAGTTGTGTAGTGATACTGTGCCTCAATATTGAGATACAGGGGTTTCACCCCAACCTGCTCATACAAGCACTGACATGCTCCTGAACCTTGGCTTTGTATTTTTTTTTCCAGCAAACAAGGGCAAGCCTGCTGCACTGCTTCAGCAAAAAGTCTAAGCAAGTTTCCATTTGCCCTGTAAATTTTAGTATTTTCTCACCTAAAGTTGTAAGAGGCAATGAAAATTTGTGTGCTGAAAGAACACGGGGAACACTGATTTAATCTCTGCTGTTGTTGCCTTTAATTTTCAAATTACCCCAGTGAACTCTCCCTGTTGTAGAAAAAGCCTGTAATGTATGATCAGTATTTAAATATTATATCAGTCCCTTGATGGATGGTAGGAAAACCCTCCCCTTTCCTCGACTGCTCTCCAGTAATCCCCAAAAGGTTTGAAAGCACTCATTCCTCCTTGGAGCTGTTGCATATTGATTGCTGAATCCAAAGTGATCTGCACATCTTAATCTCACGTAGCTCCTGTCTTCCAAATCTGTGACACTGAGATCAGAATGGGGTGGGAGTAGCTGGATCAGACCTTTGAAAACTTGTACCTCGGTGATTTAATCAACAGTGACTGCCTGTTAATTTTTAAGAGTAATTATAAAATAACCACCTGGTGTTGGAGCTGACATGTATGGTCTCGTTTCTCTTTGTGGTTTCTCCCTTCCCAGGTTCCCCCTATGATTTCATCTCTCTGGAATGGCTGCAGAAGTGGCTGGATGAGTCCACTCCTCCCAAACCTATTGATAACACAGCCTGCCTGTGCTCCCATGGCAAACTCCATCCTGATAAAATTTCCCTGATGAAGAGGATATCGGAATACGTGGCCGACTTCTTCTACCGGAGATACGGAGGAGGGCCCCGGCTCAACGGTAACATTCTCTCCCAGTCACCTCCTGGCATGTGCTTTGGAGCCTTGTTCTGCTCCCAGACCTGATTTGAGCTATCAGTTACCATCATAACTTTATTTCAGTGCATGGCTTTAGTGCTGCCTTATTTTTGGGGATTTTTTTTAATATCACTTAATTCTGTTACCATTTCCCAAACCCATTTAGGGTGATCACAGGGTCTGCTGTGGCCCTGGGCTCTGCTCAGGGAAGGGCTGTTCCTGGCGGAATTGCTGTGGAGGAATGGGGCACTTGGCTTAGAAAAAATAATTTTGTAAGGTTTGAAGGCGATTCTAGAAAATAAAACTTGCACATGCAACACTCCAAACTCTTGACAATTATTTTCTGTGCCTGCAGCACCCAGAGCTCCTGTGTGGGCTGGGTTTCATGGAGTATTCAGGCCAAAAATATCCCTTCCTGTCTGTCACCTCATCCAAGGAGGCACTTACCTGTTAGCCTGCTCCTGTTGAAGCACCTACCACACATTCTTCTTTTCAGGGTCAGCCCAGCCCCTCCAGACATTGGACATCCCTTCATCAAGCCCCAGGTTTCATTCCTTTTAGGAAGTTGCTCAGTAACTCCCACTGAGACCAAATTAGCTCAGCTCCTACTGGGAGCTTGTAGGGAAGAAACTGCTTGTGACGCAGGCAGCCTTTGTGGGGAAAAACAGGGCAAGGTTTATTAGTCAAGTGGAAGATTGCCTCAAGGGTTATGGGTTGAGTATGGCTGGCAGGGAGGGAGGGATGGGTAAAAGGATGGATGGACACTCTGCTTCCCTTCTCCTCTTGCTCCAGGATGCAGATCTAAATACACACCCAGCTAGAGGATTTCCACTCCCTTGGTCCAGAGCAGCCTTGCAAGAGGGTGGATTTTCTGGGTTGGACTGGCAAAGTGCCACAATACAGGTGTTTGTTTTCCTGGCATTTCCTGCCTGCTGTGGCTGGGTGCTGGGCTGCCCTGGCTCACTGTGACTGCAGGCTGTGGATACCAGGAGCTGTGAGAGCAGACCTGTGAAGCAGTGGAACAGATCACAGCTCATTTGAAGTATTTTATGCTTTTTTAAACTTCAAACGTGGCCTGATGTGACTGTAACCCCCAGGATTTCCTCAATTACACATGAAATCACCCATCCTGAGGCAGGATACTTGCTACACACCTATCTGAGGGCCTTCAAACCAGCAGGAAACTAGCTGTGCAATAAATGATGAAATAAATAGTGTAAAAACCTGTTTCTTTCCCCCCTACCCCAGTGAAAGCACTTTGCAAGGACTGTGTGGTGGAAAGGTGTCGAATCCTGCGGCTGAAGAACCAGCTGAACGAGGACTACAAAACCGTGACCAACCTGCTGAAGATGACAGTCAAGGGGTATGGAAGTCCCAAATTCTGTCAAAGATCCTTTTCAGAAGTGCTTAAACAGCTTTTTCCTAAAGGTTTGCCTGTTTAGGCTCTGAAGAAGGGAGCTGTGATTTTGGGGTACCAGTGGTGTCTCTCTCCCTGCAGGAACGACGGGTTTTGGGTTGGAAAAGCATCCTTGAGGAGCTGGCGTCAGCTGGCTCTGGAGCAATTAAACGAGCAAGATGAAGATGCAGAGCACAGTAATGGAAAAATGAATGGAAATGCACAAAACAAAGGTATTTACTCCTGATTTCCTCCTAATTTCTGCTGCTATAGAGACCCACCAGCTCTGCCTGATCCTTCCTAACAAAAAACACGTCAGGGGTTTCTGTAGCTGTTTTGTTCCCCTTGTATGAGTAGGGAGGAAAGGATAATAAATCGAATAAAAAAAAGCCTTCATTTAAGGAGCTTTTTCTTTGCTAAGCTTGAAAACTGCGGGGTGATCTTCATACAGGAGAGGGAGATGAGGTGATAAGTGGTTTTACAAAGCTATGTGAAATTACCACCCCGGACACATGATCTTTTTATCCACTTTTCTCTGAATGAGGGAAAAAACGTGAAAATTACCTTGGGGAAGGGATGATGATGATGTTTATTGTGAAGGTTGAGGGATAAAACAGCACAGCTGATGTAGCAGCACTGGGAAAACACAGCCTAGGAACAAAATTCATGAATTGCACTCCATTCTGTGCCCATATCATGAGAATGGATGAAGGTTTTATTTGCCTTCTGCTTTTTAAATGTTTGAAAATCATATTTTTCTCGAGCTTCTTTGAACTGGGTAAGAAGCTTGTTGGAATGGAAGTGGGAATGATGGCTCAGGGCATTGATCTTGGGCTGGAGGGCACCTCAGCCCCCCTGGTAAGGAGGAGTACTCATGAAGAAAAGGGTATTTCTGAGTTACCACTCCTCCTTCCTCCGGGGTGACTTTGATTCACAACAGGTTGCAACTCCCAGTAGTGCCTCTGAATTACTCACAAGCCAAGTTGCTCATTAGGCAGCTCGTTAGAGGCTCTTGCTGACACATCATTGTCTTGATGATGCTCCATTCAGTGGCCAACGCTTGACTTTAACTAATTTAGAGATTGATGTAGGGCTTGTCAGCCCCCTGGCAGGCTCCCCCTCAGTTTATCAGGCAGCATCTGGTTTAGATTAGGAATTTTGCCAGGAATTCTGCTCCTTTTGCTTTTACCTAGCCTTGTGTTTAGGTTAAACTCGGGGATGTCTACGAGCAGGGAACCCCTGTGGTGTTCCAGCCCTAACAAATGCATCCTTTGTAATCTCACAAAGGCCTGGCTTGTGCTCCATGCACTTCAAAGCCCTCCTACGTGACCTGGGGGCTGTAATCCCGCCTGCCCAGAGGCCAAAATATCGGAGAATAACGAATTTCCTTCCAAATTTTCCCTTGGGTGAGGGGGTTTGCTGTAATTTAAAAGGTGACCGTGCTCCTTTCCCTGTAAGATTTTTTTCACTTGGGAGAGGAGCTCTGTGCAATCCTCTTGTATTATTATTTTTTTTAATTAGATGAATCAAATGAAGAGAAGAGGGAGGAGGAAGAGGAGTTAAATTTTAATGAAGACATCGTTTGCCCACATGGTGAGTCTCTCCGGGGGATGGAGCTGAATATCTCAGTTGTTGCCCACTGCTGCACACATTAACCTTGTAGCCTTTGCTCCAACTGTAGCCAGCTTGAGGAGTCGCTGCTGAAGTGTGCTTAATTCTAATTTTCCTGGTGTTTCTTGCACTCAAAAGTTTTCCTTGCAGGCAGACTCTGTAAGGACTCGGCCAAGCAGAGCTGTCAGATGCTGAGCTTCCCGTCCTTGCATGGGCAGCACCAAAGCTCTGCAGCCATTTGGAAGCTCTAAAAGCAGTAAGAGAGGAAGAGGTGATGTAAATCAGTCCAGGTGGGAGCTGGGAGTATCTGTTTAATATCCTGGTTTGCATTAAAACAGGAGCACTCGCCCAGCACCTGGGCCAGGACCACTCCTGGATATCGATTTCCCAACCTGCTGTGCTTTGGTGTCTGTTTACGTAAGGTTTTGACCTTGTGTCAGTTGTTTTGAAAGTGATGCCTCATTAGCTGCCTCCTTGGCTACCCTGTTGTTTTAATCTCACTTTATAAAGCTTGTGTTCCCAGCCATAAAACCCAGTTTTACTTAAGCTTCTCTTTGTAGGCATCAGTTTGTGGGGAGGTTCCATCTTACCTCAAACAGAAGGAAAAATGACATAAATTAGCCACACAACCTTCTGTCATCAGGGCTAGTCAGGAACGTGGAGTAAGACTTGAGAAATGTCATTTTCAAGCAGAGTGTTTAAGCACTTTGTCACGATTTTAGCTGTTACTCAGTGCCTTGAAACCGCTGCATTTCCCATTGCCTCGAGGCTGCTGCTGTTCAATAAAAGCATGGAGCGTGGGGATGGAACATTTAGGGAGCCAGACACAATGAAAAATAGGCCAATAGGCCTTTGGAAAATGTATGGTGTTAAATTGCTGGTTGATCTGTGACTTGGGGTCATAGCAGAATAAATAATACTAAATAAGGGGGCTGCTGGCAGGGAAGGTTTTGTTGTCTTGAGTTAACCTCTGATTACTCATGGGAAACAAGCTTTCCACCTTGAAAAACTCCCTCTGGAGTGGATCAGCAAATCTGTAGTCTTGTTCCTACGGCCTTAATTTTGTGCTGGAGGAGGTTCCTGCCTCCATGGTAGGCTCTGGAAAAGGCAGTGCTGGATCTGGGAGGGCTGGCTGGCCTCCAGGAATGCCACCCGGGCGTTCCCTCCACAGCTCCTTTTGCATCCCTGCTGCAATTCCTCACTCTCCAGTAGCTGCCTGAATTCCCAGGGAATTTTTTCCAGATACCAAGTTAAGCCTTCTTTGATGTCCGTGCCCAAAACATGTCCCTGGATGGTGGGAGTGGGAAGCAGGGTCAGCAGTGGTTGGGTTCATCTTCCAGATGGTAAAACACTTGTGCCCTGCTGATTTTTCCACCTCTTTCACTCACTGTATTAATCTGTTTTCATTAATCATGTGGTGCCAAGGCACTTATTTGTACAAGCTCCTTTTTTTCCCCATCCTTGCTGACTCTGGGCAGCATCCTGGGCCAGCCTCCGGAGCCATTTGGCCTTGTTGGATGAAGCTCAAGTGGCCAAGTGCTGCACCGAGGCCTGACCTTTGTTTATTAGAGGAAAAGCAGGAGGGGAGCATTGCTATTTTTTCTTCTTCAGGGCTGGCCAAATTCCAGGCTCAGCTGGAGGGAGTCTGTGGGCCTGAGGAGCTGCTTGTCATGTTAAAGAGCTGCTGGAGGGTGGGGAGGAAGGAGTTTCTCTCCCTCTTCTCTCCTCTCTCTGCAGCTCTCCAGGCTATAGAAAAGCAGATAATAAGGGATTGTGCCCCTTGGACACCACAGTTGCTGTTTTTCTTGCCTCTTGCTGGTGCAGTCCCACTGAGGCACAGATACTCCCAAATCCGGCTGCTCCCCGTGTTCCTCCCTGCACAGGCACTTCCCAGCTGCAGTCTCTGAGGGAGATGTGGTTGTGTTTTCCCCTTGGCCATCAGCAGCCCTGTGAGTGGGCAGCTGGTCAGATCCCAGAGCTTTTTCCCATTTTTCCAAGCCTTGTTTATCCGGCCGGCACGTGTCATTCTTGTGCACGTGGTGTCCCAGTGCCTGTGTGCCTCCTGCTTCCACCCCTGAGACAACAGGCACAAATGGCTCCTGGAAATCCTCGTTGGGGTCTTGGAGCTGCCTGAGCATCAGGATATATAATCCTTATATCAGGATAAATAATCCTGATGGATAAATAAAGTGTTCTAGGGGGTAGCTGGTAAATTATGCTTCACATCCAGTTAGTCCCCAGAGTAGATTTAGGGTGCAAAATCTGCCCTTTCCACATTTGCAGGTGCTTGGTTAGGGCATGTGGAAGTATATCTGCAGAGGGAGTTTGGGGTTTTCAAGGATGTGGAAGGCACCTGGTTCCATGGGACACAGGATTGTTATCCTGGAGCTCAGCAAATGGAGTCACCATGGGGAGTAGCTGTGGGTAGCCAGGATCACAAAACAGCAGCCCTGTGGCCTCTGGCTTTTCCCCACATCCCTCCTTGTGTTTGATCAGCTGCTTAGGCCATGGTCTTGGAAATATAAAGAGCATTTTTATAAATTAAATAATTATTAATATTATTATTATCTGTCTAAAGGAAGCAAAGAAGGAGTTGAAGGTGACTTTACTGTTTTTTGCTGACGTGGTGTTGGCTGATGAATGTGTGGATTTCTTCCCCACGCTTGTTCCTTGTAATCTCTTCAATCAAGAGCTGCAAAACATTCCCTGAGCATGTTGTGATCAAAGCCTTTCCTTGATTCTCTCCCTGCAGGTGACCTGTGCATCTCTGAAAATGAGCGGAGGGTGGTTTCCAAGGAAGCCTGGGAGAAACTCAAACAATATTTTCCAAAAGCCCCTGAATTCCCAAATTACAAAGAGTGCTGTTCCCAGTGCAAGGTATTTGCCAACTACTCCCCTTTTGTTGACTGTAAATACTGGTTGTATTTCTGGTTTTCCTTTTTGAAACAACCCTGTGCAATGGAGGAGAGTAAAGTCACCTTTAGTGGCAGCTGGGAATGGGAGCTGGGATTTAATTAACTGTTTCCTGCAGATTTTGGAGCGTGAAGGGGAGGAAAATGAAGCTCTGCATAAGATGATGGCCAGCGAGCAGAAGACTTCTCTCCAGAACCTGTTCTATGATAAATGCAGGCCTTGCCTGGGCAGCTGGCCTCAGGTAGGGAAGGAGGGGGATCAGGGAATGCAGCCAGGCTTGGGAGAGGTTTTTGTTGGCTTTAATCACTCCTGCCTGGAGAAGCTGTGGCTGCCCCATATCTGGAAGTGGCCAAGGCCAGCTTGGATGGGCTTGGAGCTGCCTGGGGTAGTGGAAGATGTCCCTGCCCATGGCAGGAGATCCCAAACCATTCCATAACCATTCACTCAGTGTGTGCCCCAGAGCTCTCACGTGTGCTGTGCTGGGGTGTGACGTCCCTGGGTTAGCCCTGCTGGCACAAGGCCCTGCAGAGCCCCAGGAGTGGCTGATGTGCCAAGGGAGCTGTGGCTGGCCAGCAGTCAGGGAGATAACAGTGACAATGTTGACAATTCCATGGTTGTATCCCTCCCTGGAAGGAGGAAACAGCACGTCCACTTCCCACAGCTCCCCACCAGCCTTCCCGTGCAGGAGGGTGCTGCAGCACACCTGAGCTCTGCCCCACCACCACCTTTTGCTGCTGCTTGGGCAAAATTCAGGTGTGCTCCAGCATTGTCCTGTGTCCCAAAAGCTCAGGGAGCTTCCCAAAATGCTGAAGCCCTCCTAAGAGCAGTGGTGGCTGTGCAAACTCTCTCCTAGCAGCATCTCCAGGAATTCTTGGGGGTTTGAGGTGCCCAGAAGGAGCTGTTGGCTCCAGTCCTTGCCTCCTGGGAGTCTTGTGGTGCTGATTAATGGCTGGCTCTACAATCCTGCCAAGGTGCATTGGCAGGTGTCTGCCTCCATCCCTCGCTGTTCCAGTTGGGAATAAAAGCTGAGGCAGCACAGAGCCTTGGCTCAGAACCAAGGAGACCCAAAATGGTTTAAAAGGAGTTTTCCTTTCATGCTGAGCTCTAGGTCCTGCCAGTGATGGTTAAGGTTGTATCTGGTTGGATTTGCTTTTGGAGCTGGAGAAAGCTGAAACTCATCACTGTGAGTCAGACATTGAAGGGTCTCCACCAGCAGGGTTACATCCTTCTTTCCCTTTTTATCCTCCTTTCCCTTTTAATTTCCCAAGGGAGCCTCGTAGAAGAGAGCTGAGGATATTCCCCTCAAGCCTTTGGCATTTTCCTGATCCAAAGAAGTTGAGGTTTGGGGAGGAAATGAAGCAGAAATCAAGAGACTAAGGGAGATTAAGAACTGTGTATATATGTTTGTGTGTATATATATTCCTCAGGTGTGCTGAGTTTTCCTACAGAAAGATGGAGCAAGCCCTTAATTCTGTCTTTGGGAAAGGAGTGAGGATAAAGAAGAGCTTGGAAATAATTTTATCACCCAGTTCCTGGGGGCTAAAATTACTACCATAGTGTCTTGTCCAGGAGCAAACAATTTAAAGGAAGACTGGGACAAAAACCCCACAGATTATCCCAAAAACGCTGCCTCATTTGGTGCACGGCTGTGGTTTTGTATCCCTGCTGCTGCCAAAAGGAAAAACTTGTGGATTTTGATGTTGGAAGCAATTGAGAGATGTTGGGGTGGCCTCACCCCATGCCTGTGGGAGGGAGGGATTCACCAGCTTTGAACACTGAGTACCCAGCAAGAGAAACAGCGCTGGGGAGTCCTGGCTGCTCCAGGGAAATGCCCTCTCCCGCTGGGAATTAAAAGTAATTGGATCAAAAGCTCAAGTAACTTTGTAATAAACACAAGATTAGCAATGGCAGTGCTTAGTACCTGATCCCAAATTATTTTGCTTGGCTTTCACAGCCCACTTGGATGGAGTTGTCATGGTAAAGCAGCACTGAGGTCTCGAAGGGAGAGAGTGCTGCCGAAAAACCGAACAGTCATTGTTGGGTTCATTAAAAAGATCCTTTTCCCTCCTCTTTTCCCCCAGGAGACGGATGAGCTGTATATTGTTTCGCAGTTCTTTGTAGAAGAATGGAGGAAATTTGTCAGGTAACTTGGCTGGAGGGTTTTGGTGCTTTTTATCTCTTATTTTGGGGGCTGTAGATAATATTTTGCTTCTGACTCCCAGCACGGTGGCCTCATGGAAACAATTAAGCTGATTTTTGCAGGACTTGTATAAATTGTAATACAGCGTAAGACACCGAATTTCCTTGTTTGCTGCGTGTTAACCAGATGGTCAGAATAGCTGGTAACCTGATTAGTTTTTTCATCTGTCTGGAGCTCTGTATCCCAGAGGTCACCGCTGGGGCTGGAGATGGAAATCTCTGCTGGTCAGAGTCATTCTGCACCGCAGAGGAATCTGATTTCCTCATCACTAGTAGTTCCTATTCCTTGTTGGAATGCCTTGTGTAAATACTCACCTGTGATTTCTTCCTGGCTTCCTGAAGAATTGTGGGGGTTTTGGTGGGACAACCTGATCCAGCTTTCCAAACCTCTTCCCTTTTGCAGGAGGCCGACACGCTGCAGCCCCGTGTCCTCCATAGCAAACAGTGTCCTGCTCTGTCCTCACGGGGGGCTCATGTTCACCTTTGCTTCCATGACCAAAGAAGACTCCAAACAGTGAGTTCCTTCCCTTCACACATTTTCCTTTTGCCGGGAGAATATTCCCAAAGGAATACTCCTGCTGCTGAGCAAGATAAGGAGTAATCCTTTCCCTCAAAATTAACACCAAGGCTTTCTCAGAGCCACCTCAAGGCAAGACTTAAACTGGCCAAGGATGCTGGGTCAGGAAAATAGAGCTTCCTTCAGCTTGGTTCATTCCTGACAATAACCACTCTGGATTTGGCCAGGATGCAGAAACGTTCTGCTTCTTTACAATTTGCTTTCCGTGAGCATTCCCCCCCCGGAGTGCTGGCTGCAGGGCTGGACTTCATGCTCCATAGCCTTGCTTCTGCAGTGATGCAGCACTAAAAGTAGGAAATCTTCCACTCCTTTCCTCCTCCATCCCTCCCCCGGCACGACGGGAGCACAGCAGTGTCACTAATCACAGGCTGCTGTTATCTGGGTGTACAGGCCCTCCCGCCTAGCTGGCTTTTGGACGGATTTTGCAGTTTTTTCTTTCATTGGCACACCGACAAGCCAAAGAGGGAGGGATTTTTTGAGAGTTTAGGGCTTGGCTTTTCCAATGTCATAAAGCACCTGCCTGTTCCTTTGCACAGTATAGCTCTGATATGGCCCAGCGAGTGGGAGAGGATCCAAAAACTCTTTGTCGTGGATCACGTCATCAAAATCACCCGGACGCAGGCAGCCGGGGCCGGCCCCGAGAGCGCCCGCTACGCCTCCGAGCCCCGTGAGTGACTCTGCTCCTGGGAAGGGCTCAGGGCTGGAAACTTCAGTCTGAGGGGGTCACTGGGGAGCACAGAACTTGGCAGGTTCCCCCCTGCAATGCCATGTCCAGCTCTGGAGTCTTCAGCACAGGAAGGACGTGGAGCCACTGGAGCAAGTCCAGAGGAGCCCACGGAGGTGCTGCGAGGGCTGGAGCCCCTCTGCTCTGGAGCTAGGCTGGGAGAGCTGGGGGTGTTCAGTCTGGAGAAGGCTCCAGAGCCCCTTCCAGGGCATAAAGGGGCTCCAAGAGAGCTGCAGAGGGACGTGGGACAAGGGCCTGGAGGGAGAGGACACAGGGAATGGCTTCCCACTGCCAGAGGGCAGGGTTAGACGGGGTAATGCAGAGAAATTCTTGACTGTGAAGCTGGGGAGGCCCTGGCACAGGTTGCCCAGAGAAGCTGTGGCTGCCTCATCCCTGGAAGTGTCCAAGTCCTGTATCAATCTGGGGTAGTGGAAGGTGTCCCTGCCCCTGGCAGGGAGTGGATGAGGTCCTAAAGGTCTCTTCCAGCCCAAACTACTCTGGGATTTAATGTGTTTCACTCTCTGTTAGCAGTGAGGGGCCCTGCACTGGGGCTTCTGAGGAGCTGGAGCAATGAAATGTTTTTTCCCTTGGTGTTTGCCCAGAGCTGTGCCCCGAATGCCGGGAAGGGCTCCTGTGCCAGCAGCAGCGGGACCTGCGCGAGTACACGCAGGCCACCATCTACATCCACAAAGTGGTGGACAACAAGAAGGTAAGGACTGTCCCCACCCCTGCTCAGCCAGGCTCCAGGTGCCCCAGGAGTGCCCCGAGGGGGCTGCCACAGCTCCCGTGCCCCCAGGACTGGTGGGGATCCTGATGGTGCTGAGGGCAGCAATCCCCAGCTCTGCGGCTCCAGGCAGCTTTGGCAAAACCAGCAAACTGGGACATTCTGGGTCTGAAAATTCCGTCTCTTTGAGGCTTCCTTTTGACAGACCAAATCCTTGGTGTTTTCAGGGATGCTCCCAGCTGTTTTCTCTGTCTTAGCTGTGTTCCCAGGCTCCACCTGCTCTCCTCCCCCTCCAGTATTTGTCATTTCCTTTCTTCTTGCTCGAGTGACATTTTTATTCCTGGGTAGAAACGAGCTCTTCCCCTCAGTGCTGGTGAGACAATGAGCTTGGAGATGGTTCACAGGATCCCCTGATGCTGTGAATTTTGTTTTTACCGGTCTTAAGTGTCAGGATCAGCTCTAGAACTGCTTTTCCAAGTACCCAAAGCTGGTTCTGGTAAACCCCCCTCCTTAGTGCTCTTAAGAAGGGAGCCAAGGGTGGGCAAGCTCAGATGAAGACAATCTCTGCACCTTTGGAGTGTGGGGTGGGGTTTTTTGCCTTTCCTTGATTTCCACCTCCCTGCCAATCCCAGGGAGGCGCTGGAGCCTGGGGAACTGCAGGAAGCTGGAGGCTGGATGTGTTCCTGCCTTGGATGTGAGATGTGGATCACGCAGCACCGTCTGGAGCCCTCAGCCACGGGCTTTGAGCCTGAATCCCTCTTGGCTCTGGTGCACAAGAGGGTTGGGTGTTGTATTTTTCTGGCACTGGACAGGACTGTGCTCACACGTGGGGCTGGCAGAAAAACAGGGAGCTATTCTTTATGGAGCAGCTGGAGCTGGAGAGAAGGGGGTGAGAACGTGCCCACGAGATCTCCCAGTAACAGGGCAGCCTTGGCAGGATGGGAAGCAGCAGGAATGCTGGCCAGGATCACTGTCAGCACTGTGATCCTTTTGGCTTTGCAAAATCAGGGAGTGTTTCCCAGCCCCTCACCCCTTTTCCTCCTTCCTCTGCACCACCTGGTTCTTCCTTGGGGTGAATGATGCTGCAGAGGGAAGCCTCATCCAGATAAAATCCTTGTAGGGTGGCAGTGCTGGAATTCAGAGGACTATGGGGAATGTTTGGGAGCTGGAATTGCATTCTTAATTGCAAATACATTGATGGAGGAGAGAGCTCTCAGCATCCACATCTCCTGGGCTCCTGCAAAGCCCAGTTCCAGTCACAGCATAGCTGGGAAACAGGCAAATCTGTGCCTGGAGTGACTTTCACTGGCCTGAACAACCTTTTTATTTTTGTATTCGTCTAACTTATTTATATTTAATTTGCTTACAACCTCCAGCCCCATAAGTAATGGTGCTGTGTGTCCCTGCCAGGCTGCTGCAGGGGTGGATAAATGTCTTAATTCACGGAAAATACTTTCTCCATGTTGGGGCTTTTGTAATACACTTGGATCAGCCAGCTGATGGGAAAGGAATCAGCTGGGGGCTCAGGAGACTTTCCTTTGCCTGGAAAGGAGGCCAGGAAGCACCTGCAATTCCACAGAGGGGGATTCCTGAGCTGAATCCCACTGAGGTTCCACACAGCTGGGGAGGGTGGAGGAGCCTTGGCCGAGCTCATGGAGCAGCTCCCAGGGTTATTCCTGGGCTCTCTGGATGGAGGTGGCACCCGGAGGTCCCCGGGAGCTCTTGGCCATGGTGGGACAGGCCACGTGGATGCTGCTGTTGGTTATGGAGAATGATTTTTATGACTCCAGGTAATGAAGGACGCGGCTCCAGAGCTGAATGTGAGCAGCTCGGAAGCTGAAGAGGAAAGGGAGGAAAACAAGCCAGAGGGGGAGCAAGATCCTGATTTTAACCAGGTAGAGATGAAAAATCCTGTCAGGTTCCTTGATTTTTGTATCATCCTCTTGAGTCAGCATGATGGAATCACTACCCTCCTCCTCCTCTGCATCTCACTGGCAGCAGAAAAGTGTCTTAAATTGCTATTTGAATGGTCAAACCACACCAGTGCTGGGTTTGGAGAGATTAAATGTGGGCAGGGATTCATGTGCTTGTGGATATCTGCCCCACACTGGCACTAGGACTAGGAACTGAGGTTTGAAGGCAAAGCCTTTGGTCATCTCCACACTTGCATGCTTCAATTGGCTTCCCAAGGGGTTTTCCATCGCTTCCTTCCTTCCCTCACCCGACCAATTGGCCCAAAACACTCTCTGGGATCTGGGAAGGTTGTGTTTATCCCCAAACAACTCCACCTCCTTGTTCTTTGCCTCATCTCCAGGCCAACGGTGGCACGAAACGCCAGAAGCTGTCCCACCAGAGCTACATCACTTACCAAAAACAGGGAATCAGGAGGAGCACGCGGCACCGGAAGGTCCGGGGGGAGAAAGCGCTGCTTGTGTCGGCCAACCAAACCCTGAAAGAGCTGAAAATCCAGGTGAGGCCAGCTCTCCTGCCAGGAAGGAGGGAGAAAACACACAGTGAGGGGCGCAGGGGAAGGGTCTGGCTCCCCCAGGAGCTGGGGATGGGTGCCGGGGCGGGAGGTGCCGCAGCTGCAGGGACGAGGTGTCCGTGTGCCCCCAGATCATGCACGCCTTCTCCGTGGCCCCCTTCGACCAGAACCTGTCCCTGGAGGGGAAGATCCTGAGCGATGACACGGCCACGCTGGGCAGCCTGGGGGTCATCCCCGAGTCCGTCATCCTGCTCAAGGTACCGGCGGGAGGGAGTCGGGAACGCCACGGGATGGGATCAGAGCAGCCAGTGGCCTTGTGTGTGGAAATGGGGAGCTCCTTGGAGGAGAATCCTTAATATTTTTTTGTTTCAGAAGAGGAATATTCATGGATGTTTGAGGGTTTTTTTTTGTTTGGTTGGTTGGTTTTTTTCTGGAGGAGAAAAATCCTTTTTTTCTTTTTTTTCTTTTTTTTTTGTTTTTGTTTTGAAAGAGGAATATCCTTTTGTTTTGTTTTGGAGGAGGAAAAGCCCTATTTTTTTTGTGTGTTAGGGGAGGAAAATCCTCATTATTTTTGTAGGGGAGGGAAATCCTCATTATTTTTGTTTTGGAGGAGGAGGATCTTCAATTTTATTTGTTTTGGAGGAGGTAAATCCTTTTTATCTTTGTTTTGGAGGAGAAAACCCTCTTTTTTTTTTTTTTTTTTCCTTTAATTTATTTCCAAGAGTGCTTTGTAGCTGATACAGCTGCTGAGCTCTGTGGGTAGCAGCCCAAAACACGACTCAATTGCGGAGTGAGTCCTTCCATGGAGTTCCCAGTGTTGTTGGGGCAGGAGAGCTGCTCCTCTCCTGCTCTGAGCAGAGCCACGAGCTGTGCTCCTGGTGCCTGTGCTGGTTATTCCCTGCTCCCTTTGCAGGCTGACGAGCCCATCGCGGATTACGCGGCCATGGACGATGTCATGCAAGGTGAGGGGGCTGGGAAGGTGGGAAATGGGGATTGTGACCCTCCTTGTCACCAGCTGGGAATCCTCAGAGCCACTTCTAATGCCTTCCTTCCCTTTCCATCCCAGTTTGTATGCCTGAAGAGGGATTTAAAGGTGAGTCCAGGTGTTTTTCCCCCTTTGTACCCCCTCACACGAATCCCACCCCCATCCCATTTCCCTCCTCATCTGCTGCTGGTCTCTTTCCTTCCCAGGGACTGGTTTACTTGGCCACTGATGGTTTTCCAAGAGGAGCGACTAGAAGGGAAGAGAATTTGTCACATGATAGGGCATTAAAAGAATAAAAACAGGTGGATACAGTACTTTTTGACTCTTCCAGAAGGCAAAAATCCATCGTGAGACGTTTGCTCCCCAAAAAAAATACAAAAACAAAACAAATGCCTTATGTCAAAGCAGATTGCACTGAAGGACATCCTGCTTCAGGACAACGTTCCCGGGTTTATTTAACAGAGAACAGGAAGGTTGGGAAGTTGAGCAGCAGTTGGTGTGTGTGGGACGAGGGGTGGCCCTGTGTGTCCCCCAGCCCGGCCGCAGAGGGGTGGGGATCCAGAGCATCCTGATCATTCTGCTGTAACTCTTTAGGGTAATCCTGTCTTTCATCCACCCTTACGCTTTCGGTCCAGCATGGAAGTACAGGAATTGCGACTTCGTGAGCGATGTCTGGCGCTTGCAGACAACAAAACTTCATTTACTTCACCCAAAATGGAAGCTGGGCCCCCCCTCCGCGTCCTTCCACTGTCACTTCACACCTTGGACAATCCAGTAACCACCTGGGCTCTGGGAACTGTGGGTTTTTTTAGAAGTTTGGGATATTTTAATGACTCTGGAGAACATTTTCCTCCAGTCTGGCGCTGCTGGGAGTGTTCCTGGCTCGGGGCAGTCGGAGCTGGCGAGGGGGTGCAGGTGGGTGCCATGTTTCCCATGGGAAGAGGTTTTCTTACTCCTCTCTCTTCATTTTTCAGCAGTGCACTAATTTTTTTTTTTCTTTTTTTATAACATCTCCCAGAAAACCTTTCTCCCCATTAATTTTTAGCAGGAAATAGTATCCCACTTCCAGACTGATCCACACTGGGCACTGCCAAGGGATCTCTTTATTAGAGATCCTCTTCCTTTCCAACCTTTTCCTTTGTTTCCATGGAAAAATACAATGCAGAGATCACAGCAGTTTTATTTTTTCAATGTTTGCAGGAATTTGAGTTGCAAGAAGAGGATGTTGGCCACAAATTCCATCCCCAAAACCCCACTTGTTTTGATTTCCAGTGTTTGATTTCCCATGTTTTATGCAAAGAATTCCAGCTGCTTTTTGCCCAGCGCCTTCCTCCCTTGTCCCTGCTGGGCTTAGGGGTTAAGCAGCAGCATTTGAGGAGCTCTAAATTTCCTAAAAAGTGATATTTTGAGGCAGTTTGGACCCGTGGATTCTTTCCCAAGGTATAGACATGGCAGATTCCATGCCAAAGCCACAGGAGGCTTTTCTTCCCAACCTGAAGCACTCGCTTGTGTACATATTCCTTGGAAATTCCATCTTTTCAAGTTGCTGTTAATTTTTTTAATGTTATATATAAAAAAAGTCTCTTCCTTGAGCTTACACTGTTGGAAGGAATCCCGTGGGGCGTTCCGGGGCTGTGGCGGTTCCGGCAGCGCCGGATCCTACGGAGGACACAGGTACAAGGTGTGAGCCAAGGCCCCGTTCCTGTTTTGTCTGTTCTTTGCAAATATTATCGGATTAAAGTTGTCATTTGAGCTGTGGCAGCCTCGTTACAGTGCAGACACGTGGGCCAAGGGTGTTGGAGCAAGGTGGAGGTGATTATCCCATAAATCCCACTGAGCTGTCCCAAAAAGGAACGCGGGCACTGCGTGGTGGGGTGGGAGCAAGAGGGACCCTGCTGGAGCAGGAATCCCCCCTCTCCCTCCTTTGCACAGAGAGGGGATGGATTTTATGGAGCTTGGGCGCAGCATTTGGTGGCCCTGGCCCTGTCACATCCACCCCTGTCCCCAGCTGGTGTGTCCCTAGCGGGGTCCCTGCCCCTCCTGGCAGCCAATGCCAGCCCCTCCTTGGGACCCTCCGAGGCAGGGTGTCCCCCTGAGCCCCTGGGGGAGGAAAAATGGGTGCTGGAGGTGGGGGGAGGAGAGAAGCCTTGGGAGATGGGGGGGCCTGGGTACTGGGGATGGGCATTAGAGGTGGGAATGGGGTGGGTGCTGGGGGGGCTGCAGGCGTGGGGGGATTATGGGTGGGGGTCTCAGGTAGGGATGGGGGCCAGCCTGGGTGTGGGAGAGGAGGGGTTAAGGCTTTTTGGGGTACTCCGAGTACCAGGAATGGGGAATTACGGAGGGGGGGTTCCTCGGGTACCAGGGATGGAGAGGTGTGGGAGGAGGGGCTTGGGCACCAGGGATGGAGATGGGGGGCCCTGAGTAGCAGGGATGGGGGGCACGGATGAGCGGGGCCTGCCGGGAGCCAGGGGTGGGCAGAGGGGAAGGGGGGAGCCAGCTCTGGGAGAGAACCCCGTGAGCCGAATTTGGGGAGGTGTGGGTGATGGGCAGAGCGGTACCCGGGTGCCAGCTGCGGGCAGGGGATGGAGATGGGTCCGGGGGGACAGGGAGATGTCTGGGTGGGTCCCTGCTCTGCGGGGCCCGGGGCGCTGGGCAAGGAGGGGACACCCCGGGGGTGACATCAGGGATGGAGAGGGGGATCCCCAGTTCCGCATCTCAGCTCCCGGTGCCGTTTTGGCGGTGCCCGTGGCCCGTGGTCTGCTCCCGCTGCCCGCGGCCGTTCCCCGGTCCTGTGCCCGGTTCCCGTTACCGGTTCCCGGTCCCACCGCCCCCGGAGGGGCCGCCCCGCCCCGCCGCACGTGACGCTGCGCGGTGGCAGCGAGCGCCGGGGCCCCGCTCGGCTCCGCTCCGTACCGGCCCCGCTCCGGGACCGCCCGGCCCCGCCGCCCCCGGTAAGTGCCGCCTCGCGGGGACCGGGCACCGCGGTCCCCCCGGAGACCCCCCTCTGGGGATGTCCCCTCATCCCCGCCGCAGCACCGGGGGGGTCCGTCCGCCCGTGACCTTCACCGCTGCCGGTACCGGGGGAGGGGATGGGGGGAAATGCTCCGGGCCTGGGGGAAAAGACCCGGGCTGGGGGCGGGGGCGAGGCGAGGAGTCCCCCGCTGGCCCCCAACCGGTCCCCCCCGAATGTCTCCTCCAGATTACACCCTACCACTTGCCCCCCACCCAAATCTGCCCCCCCTCCCGGATACCCCAAAACCTGCCCCCCTCTTCTGCCCTCCATCATCTCTCCCGCTGTTCCAGTCTCCCGTGTCCCCCCCAAACCAAATCTCCCCCTCCCCGCCCCCCAGTCTGGCCCCCACATTTAGAGCATCTCCCCCCGCCCTCCCGGGACAGACCCCACCGTGGATTTGGGGGGTGCGGGGAGCCACAGAGGAGCCCCCCAGGGTCACCCCCAGCCCCGCGGGGTCACGCAGCGGCCCCGGGGCCGCACGGGGAAGGGTCGCGTGTGCACGGGGACGGGTGGCAATGTCGCATTGGCACGGGGACACCGGGGTCGTGCTTGCACGGGGACGGGTCACACCTGCACCGGGGCTGCCTTTGCACAGGGCCGGTGACATTTGCACGGGGGTCCCTTTTGCACCGGGGACGTGCCCGCACGTCATTGTGTTTGCACAGGGCCGGGTCACATTTGCACCGGGGCTGTGTTTGATGGGGACAGTGCCATTTGCACGGGCACGGTGGTGTTTGCACCAGAACGGTCGCATTGCCACGGGGAGAGCCACATTTGCACGGGGCCGGTGGCACTGGCACGGGAATGATCACACTTGCACGGGGAGAAACCTGAGCAAGGGGTCGGTGGCATTGGCACGAAAATGACCGTGCTTGGCACTGGCACGAGGTTGGTGGCACTGGCTCGGGGTCAGTGGCACTGGCAGGGGCATGATCCACATCTTACGGGATGGATGACATGGGAGCGAGATTGGTGACACTTTTGCAGGGTCAGTGGCACCTCGCAGGGTCAGTGACACCTCATGGGGTCGGTGGGAGTCGGTGTCACTTTACGGGGTTGGTGGCACCTCACGGGGTCAGTGACACTTCATGGGATCGGTGACACTTTGGCAGGGTCAGTGGGGGTCAGTGACACTTTACGGCATTGGTGGCACCTCGTGGGGTCAGTGACACTTCTGTGAAGTCGGTGGCATCTCACGGGGTCAGTGGCACTTTCGCAGGGTCGGTGACACTTTGGCGGGGTCGGTGCCACCTCACGGGTTCGGTGTCACTTTACGGGGCCGGTGCCACCTCACGGGGCTGGTGACACCTCCCCGGGGCCGGTGACACTTTTACGGGGCTGGTGACACTTTTACGGGGTCGGTGCCACCTCACGGGGCCAGTGCCACCTCCCCGGGGCCGGTGCCACTTCACGGGGTCGGTGCCACCTCCCCGGGGCCGGTGCCACTTTACGGGGTCGGTGACACTTTACGGGGTCAGTGCCACCTCACGGGGTCGGTGTCACTTTACGGGGCCGGTGCCACCTCCCCGGGGTCGGTGCCACCTCCCCGGGGCCGGTGCCACTTTACGGGGTCGGTGCCACCTCCCCGGGGCCGGTGCCACCTCCCCGGTGTCGGTGTCACTTCACGGGGCCGGTGCCATCTCCCCGGGGCCGGTGCCGCTCCCGCGGGTCCCGGCGCTGTCCGTGGTGCTGCCCCGCGCCGCCGCCGCCCGCCGGCAGAGGGCGCCCCTCGGGGGGGTCCCGCGCTGACCCCGCACCCGCGGCCGGCGCTCGGCTCCGGCCACCGGCCGGCTCCGGGGCAAGGCCGCCGGCCGGAGTCCCGGGGAGGGGCTGTGCGGGAGCTCTCCTCTCCGCAGGAAGCGCCATGGGCCCCCCTGGACGCCCTCGCACCACCTAGACCCGTCTCCAGCCAGCAGCACCTCCCAACCACGAGGTAAGCACCCGTGGATGCCCCCCACCCGTGGATGCCCACCCCAAGGCGGGGAGACGGGCACCCACAGCCCCTCTCTCCCCAGGGCAGCAGGATGGCCCAGCAGCGCCATGCCATCCCCCCACCACTCAAGGTAGGTGTTGTTGGGATGGGGGGCTCGCAACCGGCACCCTGGGGTGCCACCATGGGTAACACCCATCCCACCACCCATGGTGGCCGTCACCACTCCGTTGCCTTGCAGACGGAGGAGGACTACATCCCCTACCCCAGCGTGCACGAGGTAGAGCGCCCCGCTCTCCCGAGGGGGCTGGGAGGGCCAGCGCCCGGCTGGGTGGGCTGGGGGTGGTGCCCAAAGCACCCACCGCAGCTGTGGGCGCAGGTGCTGGGCCGGGAGGGGCCGTTCCCCCTCATCCTCCTGCCGCAGTTCGGGGGTTACTGGATCGAGGGCACCAACCACCAGCTGAGCGGGGCCCCTGACTCGCCCCCCACCCCGGTACCCGGCGCCCGGGCAAAGCTGGAGGGCAACCACACGGCCAAGATCTACCGCAAGCACTTCCTGGGCAAGGTGAGGCCCCGGGGTGCTGCAGGCGTGGGGTCTGGGGTGGGGCCGACGTCCTGTGGGTATTGGATGGGCAGGAGCACGGAGACCACATAAACTCGGGTGTTCGTGGACGTGGGTGTGGTGTCCACGGGGAGGGGAGCCCCACGGGCCATGGACGTGGGGCTGATGGATGTGGGGTGGGTATCCCTGGGCATGGCAACGGTGCCTGGGGTGGGTTCTCCATGGGAATGGAAGGACATGGAGACCTCACAAACACAGGTGCTTTGGCATGCGGCTGTGTGCGGACATGGGCGCTCCGTGGGGTGGGTGGTGAGGAGGTGGGTGTTGAGTCTCCATGGGCAGGAGGTGCCCATGGACATGAGGGCTCCATTGGTCTGTGTGTCTATAGGACCTGGATGCCACAAGGGGTGTGAGGCTCACTGAGTGTAGGTGCCCCATAGGAGGCACCTGTGGGTGCTCATGGACATGGGTGCTCCATTAGGATGGGTGCTCATGGGTGTGGGTATCTCATGGACACGGGTGTCTCATGGGTGTGGGTGCTCATGGACATGGGTGTTGCATGAATGTGGATGATCATGGGCCTGGGTGCCCCATGGATGTGGGTGCTCATGGGCCTGGGTGTCCCATGGATGTGGGTGCTCATGGACACGGGTGTCTCATGGGTGTGGGTGCTCATGGACACGGGTGCCCCATGGATGTGGGTGCTCATGGACACGGGTACCCCATGGATGTGGGTGCTCATGGACACGGGTGCCCCATGGATGTGGGTGCTCATGGACACGGGTGCTCCATGGATGTGGGTGCTCATGGACACGGGTGTCCCATGGATGTGGGTGCTCATGGGCCTGGGTGTCCCATGGCACGAGTGCCCCAGCAGGAGCGCCCTTGGCCATGGCTGCTCGGCTCCTTCCCACAGGAGCACTTCAACTACTACTCCCTGGACCCGGCGCTGGGACACCTCGTCTTCTCCCTCAAGTACGACGAGCAGGAGCACCTCCACCTGCTGCTGCGGTGAGCGGGCTGCGGGAGGCACCCATGGGAGCTGCCTGGGCCGGGGGCTCCCCTGACCCCCTCCTTGCTCCGCAGCACCCGTGCCCGCACCCTGCACGATGTGGTGCCCATCTCCTGCCTGGCCGAGTTCCCCAACGTGGTGCAGATGGCCAAGGTGGGTGCGGCCCCGGCTCCCAGCAGCACCCATGGGTGCCCCCCAGTCCCAGGCCCCCCATGGCAGCACCCCTCCTTCCCACAGCTGGTGTGCGAGGACGTCAATGTGGATCGCTTCTACCCTGTGCTCTACCCCAAGGTGAACGGGCTGCAGGGAGGGGGCACCTGGGCACCCGTGGGTGCCTCTCCCCAACTTCTGACCCCTCCCCACCCCGCAGGCATCCCGCCTCATCCTCGCCTTTGATGAGCACGTGCTCAGCAACCACTTCAAATTTGGGGTCATCTACCAAAAACTAGGGCAGGTATGGGGTGGGGTGGGTGGGGGTTAGGGTGAGGGGAGTCCCTGGGTGGGTGCTGGCACCCATCCCCACCCCACTGCAGACCTCCGAGGAGGAGCTCTTTGGCACCACGGAGGAGAGCCCGGCCTTCGCCGAATTCCTCGACGTCCTGGGTCAGCGGGTGCAGCTGCGGGACTTCAAGGGGTGCGTGAGGGATGCTGGGGGGGGAAGGACCCGCGGGGCCAGGGTGCCGTTCTCACCCACCCACCCACCCACCCACCCACGCAGGTTCCGAGGGGGGCTGGATGTGACCCACGGGCAGACAGGCAGCGAGTCGGTCTATTGCCACTTCCGTGACAAGGAGATCATGTTCCACGTCTCCACCAAACTGCCCTACACCGAGGGGGACGCCCAGCAGGTGGGCACCCATGGGGGCTGACAGGAGGGGGACTGGGGGCGACACTTGGGTGCTTGAGAGCAGGGGGTGGGAGGTGCTCCTGGGGCACTTCTATGGGTGGAAGGGCTGTTGGGGCTTTGGGGATGTCCCATGGAATGGAGGGGACTCCTGGGACACCCATGGGGGGTGGTGGGCAGCTGTGAGGCCCAGGAGGTGACAGGGCACTCATGGGTGTGGGGAAACATCTTTGGGATGCAGAGGGCTGTAAAGGCACCCATGGGTGCCAGGGGAGAGCTGTAGGATGGAGGGGGCTGGTGGAGCACCCATGGGTGCTGGGGTGCATCTGTGGGGCACAAGGGCTTTCATTCCTTTTGATGCCCCTGGTGTGACCACCCTTCGTCCCCCACGTCCTCCCTGTCCCTCCGCATCCCGCCTGTCCCCACAGCTGCAGCGGAAGCGTCACATCGGCAACGACATCGTGGCCATCGTCTTCCAGGACGAGAACACACCGTTCGTGCCCGACATGATCGCCTCCAACTTCCTCCACGCCTTCGTGGTGGTGCAGCTGGAGCAGGGGGGCGCCCAGGGCACCCTCTACAAGGTACCCCCCCCGTGCCTCAGTGTCCCCGTGCCCGTGGGCGCCCGCGGGGTGCCCCGTCACCCCCCACCCGCCGCAGGTCTCCGTCACGGCCCGGGACGACGTGCCCTTCTTCGGCCCGCCGCTGCCCGACCCCGCCGTCTTCAGGAAGGTGCGTGCCCGTGGGTGCCGCCGGGGAGCCCCAGGGGACACCCACGCACCCACGCACCCACCCGGGCCGCCCCACCCCGCAGGGCCCCGAGTTCCAGGAGTTCCTGCTGACCAAGCTGATCAACGCCGAGTACGCCTGCTACCGCGCCGAGAAGTTCGCCAAGCTGGAGGTGCGGGCAGGGGGTGCCGGGGGGCACCCAGAGGGGCTGGGCCAGCCGTGGGATGCGGATGTGGGTGCCGTGGGTGCCGTGCCCACCGTGGGAACCGTAGGCACCGCGTGGGTGGGCAGGAGCTGGGTCCCCGTCTGGGCAGGTGGGTGGTGCCCGGGGTAGGGGGAATCGCACGTGGGGTGGTCTCACGTGTGGGTGCAGCGCTGCGCTGGCGTGTGGGTGTCTCGCGTGGGTGCAGCCGTGTGGCGTGGGCGCAGCAGGGCAGGGCTGGGTGCTCGCGGTGGCCTCGCGTGGGTGGCAGCGGTGGGTGAGGGGCTGCAGGGGGCTGTGGGCGGTGCCGCGTGGGTGCAGCAGGGCGGGGGCTGGTCCTGCGTGGGTGGCGGGTGGGTGCGGGCTGTGCGGGGCTGGTTGCGGAGGTGGGTGCGGGGCAGGTGCGGGCCGGGTGGTCTCGCGTGGGCGCAGCAGTGCAGGGCTGGTGCGCAGGAGCGGACGCGGGCGGCGCTGCTGGAGACGCTGCACGAGGAGCTGCAGGCGCGCAGCCAGGCCATGCTGGGGCTCGGCCCCGACGACGAGCGCCCCGACAACGGCGGCGCCGCCCCGGGCTTCTTCGAGTCCTTCAAGGTGGGGCGCGGTCCCGCAGCGCGGCGGGGCCGGTCCCGGTCCCGGTCCCGGTCCCGGTTCGGGAGCCCCGGCCAGGACACGCCCCCTCGGGCTGGCCACGCCCCCTCGGCTGGCCACGCCCCCTTGGTCTGACCACGCCTCTTTGCTGTGACCCCGCCCCTCACGCACGGACCGCCCCCGTGTCCGCAAGCCCCGCCCCTTTCACATCAAGCCCCGCCCCGTGTCGACCACGCCCCTAATCTGCATAATCCCCGCCCAAGTCGCGCCCCGCGCCTTAAGCCCCGCCCCTTTACACAAGCCCCTCCCACTCGCCCTTAGCTCCGCCCCGACCCGGTGCCCGGTTCCCCTCCCGGTACTTGGTTCCTCCCTCAGTGCCCGGTTCCCCCTCCCCCTGGTGCCCTGTTCGCCCCCCGGTACTTGGTTCTCCCCCTGGTGCCCCGTTCCCCTCCCCCTGGTGCCCGGTTCCCCTCCCGGTGCCCGGTTCCCCCCACCGGTGCCCGGTAGCCCCCCGCCGTGGTCCCCGGTCGGTGACCCGCTGCCGCCCCCAGTCGCTGCTGGTGCCCGGGAGCCGCCGGGGACGCCGCGGCAGCGCCATCGGGCTGGGCTCGGTGGAAGAGGTGGGTACCTCGCTGTCCCCCCTCGGTGTCACCCCGCTCCCCGGTGTCCCCCCGGTTAACGGCGCCCCGCAGGCGCTGCTGGTGCCCGGGAAGAGCCCGTCACGGCGGCGGCCCGGCCCCCTGGGCTCCCGCCGCTCCAGCGCCATCGGCATCGAGAGCATCCAGGAGGCGCCGGCCGGCAGGTGAGCGCCGGTACCGGCACCGCCGCTGTCCCTCCCGCTGGCCCCTCCCGGTGTCACCTCACTGGCGTCGCCTCCCCGCAGGGACGGCCCCGCAGCCGCCGACGGCTCCAGCTCCACGCACAGCTCCCCCGAGAGCCGCCGGAACCCCGACAGGTCCCGCAGCTGGCACCGGGATGGGGGACGCGGGGACAGCAGGGCACCGGGCTGGGAATGCTCGGGGACTGGAGGGCACTGGGCTGGTGTGGCAAGGGGACAGGGTGGCACCGGTATGGGTGACTCCAGGACCAGGTGACATGGGGACAGGGTGACATCAGGGTGACACGGGGACTGGAGGGCACTGGGGTGGTGCAGCTCAAGGACAGGGTGACACCAGGACGGGGTGGCACAGGGATGGGCGCTGGCACAGGGCGATGTGAAGGTGACACAGGGACCGGAGGGATGGGACAGCAAAGGAATGCAGTGGGCTGGGTGGCACAGGGATGGGTGACACCGGGACAAGGTGGCACCAGGATGGCTGGCACAGGGTAGCGTGGGGACAAGGCACCAGAGGGACAGGGTGGCACGGGGACAGGTCCACCCAGGGACTGAGTGGCACCGGGTCTGTGTGTCCCAGGGACAAGGTGGCAGGGGGCTGTGGGGTGGCACTTGGGTGGCCTGGATGTGGGTTGGCATGAAGGTGGGTGGCACGGGGATAGGTTGGGATGATGACAAGAGACATGGGGACAGGGTGGCACGGAGATGGGACCTCCCAGGGATGGGATGGGGTGGGGACAGGGTGGCACGGGGATGGGACATGCCAGGGCTAGGGTGACACGAGGATCCAGTGTCCTGGACGGGGTGGCATGGGGACAGGGCGTCCCGGGGCCAGCACAGCATCGCAGCGGGCCACGGCGGTGGCCACGAGGCGCGGTGCCAGCCTGCTGTGGTCTGGGGGACTGTCCCTGGCCTTGGGGACTGTCCCTGGCAGGGCCGAGAAGCCGGAGCCGCCGGATTTCTCCCGCTCCTCCTCCAGCGCCAGCAGCTTCGGCAGCGCCGCGGAGGAGCCCGGCGAGCCGGGACGGGTACGGGGAGCCCGGGGAGGGCTCCGGGGGGGCAGCCTGGGGTGGGCAGCACCCTCTGACCCCCTCCACCCCCTCAGGAGAGCCGCTCGCCCTCGGGGAGCCACCGCGACGCCTTCACTGACACCCCCTGGCCGGATGAGCCCCCCGGGACCCCCCCAGGTAGCCCAGCACCCCCGGTTGGGGCGCCGCAGGGCTGGGGACCCCTCGGGGTGCTCATGACCCCCCCTTTGCCCCAGGCCGCCGCCCGCCTGACCCGCCCTGCCCCGAGATCAAAATCCAGCTGGAGCAGCCCCCCCATAACCCGGTGAGGCTGTTTGCCCCCCTCCCCCGCTGCAGTACGGGGGTGCCCACCCTGGGGTGCCCCCGCTGATGTCCCTCCCACAGGGCTCATAGTCACCCCCCCGTCTGCGGGGGTGTCACCGCTTCACCCCCCTCTGTGTGCCACCCCCGTGCCAGGAGCTGAAGCCATCGTCCCCGGTGCAGGATTTGGGGGGGACCTCCAAAAAAAATTGGGATGTGCCCCCCTCCAGACAATCTCTGTCACCCCAAAAACCCTTTGGGTGAGGGGGTGATGCACCACAAAGGGGCCGCCCCTCTGCCGTGACCCCGGAATGAAGAGTGGGTCCAACCCCAGCATCATCCCCTCCCCCCCCCCAAAAAAAAAAGAGGGGACTCAAATCCAGGGTAACCCTAAAGTGGAACTCCCTCTCCCCCCCTTTATTTTAAGGGACAAAAGTTCCGGAATCTGCCGGAGGCTGGAACTGGGGGGAAGGGGAGGAATATTTTTTCACACCCTCCCAAACTGTGTTTGTGTTTCCCGTGAGTCCTGTATAAAATAAAGGTTTATTTATCGCTACAGTGGCGGAGGGGAGGGGGGTCTCCAATATCTAGGGGGTCCCCAAAACCCCAAACATCAGTGGGGGCTGTAAAAACACTCATTTTGGGGAGTCATTTAGACAGATGTTGGGGTTTCATAGCAGCCTGACCGAGCAAAGCCTTTCTTTGATAGTCCCATTTTTGGGGTGCAGCAAGTACCCCAAAATATGGCAGGAGATGCCCTCAGCCCCCCCCGAAGTGCCTCTTCCAGCTCTGCTGGCCAGCCCGGCGTCAGGAGTGGCATTTGGCCACAGCCCCGGTGGCCACCGGCGTCCTGCCAACCCCCTGGCCAAGGGAAAGTGGTTCCCACCCCCCTGAACCCCCCAAAACCACGCGGCACCCCGGGAGTGGTTAAACATAGCCCGGGGCTGCCCGAGTTCTGGGAAGCGCCAGGGCCGGGCCTCGCTCGGGAGCCGGCGATGCCAGGGGGTAAAGGCAGGGGTCAGACCCCCAAATCCTGCCCTGCTGGGTCAGACCCCCCAAATCCTGCCCTGCTGGGGTCAGACCCCCCAAATCCTGCCCTACCAGGGTTAGAGCTCCCCAAATCCTGCCCTGCTGGGGTCAGACCCCCCAAATCCTGCCCTACCAGGGTTAGAGCCCCCCAAATCCTGCCCTGCCGGGCTTAGAGCTCCCCAAATCCTGCCCTACCAGGGTTAGAGCCCCCCAAATCCTGCCCTGCCGGGGTCAGAGACCCCCAAATCCTGCCCTACCAGGGTTAGAGCCCCCCAAATCCTGCCCTGCCGGGCTTAGAGCTCCCCAAATTCTGCCCTGCCTGGGTCAGAGCTCCCCAAATCTTGCTCTGCCAGGGTCAGCACTCCCCAAATCCTGCCCTGCCTGGGTCAGAACCCCCAAATCCTGCCCTGCGGGGGCCAGCACCTGCATCCCCTCTGGAGGGTCCTGGTTAATGAGGAATTGGAGCTTTAATTATAAAACTGGTGAATGAATGAAAAACGAGGGAGGTATTTACAGGGGGCTTTTTGGGGATTTGGGGGAGGCAGGCAGCGTTTTCCCAGCCATCTGCACAAGCACAGGAACTCGGGGGCACCGTGGGGCTTTCCTGCGTGCACGGGCACCTCTGCACGTGCCAGGGGTCATTTGCACAAGCAACGTGTTTGCACTGCACATTTTCACTGCGTGTCACCCACAGTGACAGTCACACGTGCCTTTTGTACCTGGAAAGGGGAATTCAGGCAGGGTGACATCTGCACGTGTGCAAGGCACTGCACACCATGGCATCTGGGTGACATTTGCACACTCAGGGCACCTTTTGCTCAGCTCAGGCAGCGTCTGCAAGTGCTCAGTGGCACTGGCACAGAGACATTTGCATGTGCAAGGCACCGTACCCACTTGCACGGTGACATTGGCACAAGCACAGTGACATTTGCCTGCTCCCAGCACCCTTTGCCCACCCAGTGTTGCCCCCCAGCTACACAAGCCCTTTCCCCTTGTGACCCCACCTATTAAATTCCCCCTTAATTAACTCACCCTAATGACGGGGGCGTGCCCTCACATGCCGCTTTGTTGCCTTTACCCCCCTTCCACAATCCCAGCCCCAACCCCTCCCGGGGCAGCAAGTTGTTTTAACCCGAAGAATTTTAAAACAAAATAAATCACCGAGGAGACAGCAAAACCCAAGTTTAGGGACAAATTAACCCGATGAGTTAATTTTTTTTTCCCATCTTCGTATGGTCCCTGGCTCCCCACGCATGTGACGAGTTGGGCACCAGGGTCAGTCCTCAGCCCAGGGACCGCAGAGGCATTTTGGGACCCAGCCCCATCGCGTCTCGCTCAAAGAGGGGGTTTTATCCGCCGAGGCTCCAGCTGCCATCCCAAATCCCGCGGTGGCTTTGGGATAGGCCAGGGAACGCTGCTAATTATAGGGAAGGAACCATGTATTTACAGAGGCAGCTCCCAGCACCAAACCACCGGCGGCTGCTTTTGCTCCGCTGAGTCTCTCTGTTCTCTCTCTCCTCTTTCCCGGGCGCTGCTGTCCACAGAAAAATAAAAAGGGGGGATGAATTAAAAATAAATCCCCCTCAGTGATTTGCAAGAGGCACTTTAGCAGAGGAGCAGGAGGAGGAGGAGGCCGAGGAAGGGCAGGAGCAGGGGGGTGGCCGGGCGGGCGGCGGCGTTGCAGTGGCCTCGGTTGGAGCCGATGCAGGCGGCGTAAGCCATGGCGTGGGGGATGTAGTTCTGCTCGTGGACGCCGTGCAGCAGGTGGGCCATGGGCCCGCGGGCGAACACGGCCACGTCCTCGCCGCCGTGGGTCTCCTGCCGCAGCGGCACGGCCGACTGCGCCTGGTAGTCGGCGTGAGCTGGGGGCAAACGGCACAAGTGAGAATCGTCTAAGAGTGCAGCTCCTTT
The DNA here is from genome assembly GCF_050655825.1 of Lonchura striata. Classification (NCBI taxonomy): domain Eukaryota; kingdom Metazoa; phylum Chordata; class Aves; order Passeriformes; family Estrildidae; genus Lonchura; species Lonchura striata. Next base: position 7,030,318 of record NC_140723.1, read on the forward strand.
TAGCCAAGCTGGGGTGATTTGAAGGGGTTTTGGCCCAAAACTTCCTCACCAAAATCCACGGCGGAGACGTTTTCTCGCTCGCCCGCCACGATTTTGTAGCCGGGGCCGTTGCCGTAGAGGATGGATGTGAAGGGTTTGCGGTCCACGTCACTCTGCATCGGGGCTAGACCTGGTGGTGTGGCAGTCAGCAGATGGGATCCCCCCAGGGTGTCCCCCAGCTGTCCCCAGGGTGTCCCCGAGTTGTCCCCAGGCTGTCTCTGGGCTGTCCCCATGGTGTCCCTGAGCTGTCCCCAGGGTGTCCCCGAGCTGTCCCCAGGGTGTCCCCCAGCTGTCCCCGAGCTGTCCCCCAGCTGTCCCCAGGGTGTCCCCAGGGTGTCCCCAGGGTGTCCCCCAGCTGTCCCCAGGGTGTCCCCCAGCTGTCCCCAGGGTGTCCCCCAGCTGTCCCCGTGGTGTCCCTGAGCTGTCCCCAGGGTGTCCCCCAGCTGTCCCCGTGGTGTCCCTGAGCTGTCCCCAGGGTGTCCCCGTGGTGTCCCCAGGGTGTCCCCGTGGTGTCCCCAGCTGTCCCCAGGGTGTCCCCGAGCTGTCCCCGTGGTGTCCCCGAGCTGTCCCCAGGGTGTCCCCGAGCTGTCCCCAGGGTGTCCCCAGCTGTCCACAGGGTGTCCCCAGCTGTCCCTGTGGTGTCCCCCAGCTGTCCCCAGGGTGTCCCCCAGCTGTCCCCCAGCTGTACCCAGGGTGTCCCCAGCTGTCCCCAGGGTGTCCCCCAGCTGTCCCTGTGGTGTCCCCGAGCTGTCCCCGAGCTGTCCCCCAGCTGTCCCCAGGGTGTCCCCAGCTGTCCCCAGGGTGTCCCCAGCTGTCCCCGCGCAGGGCTCACCAAAGATGGGGTTCCCACGGGGGGTGTAGCCGCCGAAGGTGAAGACGTGCGAGTGGTCGGCGGTGACGACGCTGAGCGTGTCCTGGGTGGACGTGAGGCGCGTGGCCAGCCCGATGGCCCTGTCCAGCTCCACCGCCTCGTGCAGCGCCTGCTTTGCCTTCCCCTCGTGGTGCCCGTGGTCGATGCGGCCGCCTGAGGAGCCCGGCACCCCTCGGCATTGCGCTCCTCCTCCCCGCCTCGAACCCCCTTTCTTCCCTTTCTGCGCCCCCATCCCATTTTTACCCCTTGTCACATCCCACATCCTCCCTCCTGAACCCCCATCAGCCCCTTTGCTCCTCCTTTTCATCCCCCTACCCTTTTTCCGTTTTAGCACTCCACCTCTTTTATCCCTCCCTTTTTGCACCTTCTCTGCCCCTGTTACTCCTCTTTTTGCATCCCCCCATATCCCCTTTATCTGTCATTTCTGTATTCCCCACGACCCCTTTATCCTTCCTCCTTGTCATCCCCTTTTTTTGCACTCCGATCTCCCCATTATCCTCCCTTTTTGCACCATCACATTTAATCCCCATTTTTTGTTCTTCTATCACCGCCTTTATCATCCTTTTCCACCTCCCAGTCCTCACTTTTTGTACCTCCCCCTTATCCAATTCCCCACCTTTGTGCACCTTCTTTTACACCACATCACCCCCTTTATTTCCTCCTTTTTGTATCCCCACCACCCCCTTTATTCTTCATTTGCACCCTTCTTTTTTTTAATCCCCCCCTTTTTGCACCCCTCCTTGCCTCTTTTCATGCCCCATTTTTGCACCCCCATGAACCCCCCACCTTCCACCAGGAGGAAGAACCCTCGGGGATTTTTCTGGAGCATCCTGATGGCCACGGACACCATCTCGCTGAGGGACGGATCTGTATTGTTGTTCCTGTCCAGCTCGTACATCATGTCCCCTGGCTCGAAGAGGCCTGGGGACAGGGACACTGCTGGGGACATCCTTTCCCACCAAAAGAAAAAAAGGGGGGGGGCAAATCCTGCTCCTCCTGCTGATTCAAGTGTTTCACACACCACTGGATCCAGGAAGATTAGATAGAAGCCGGACAATCCCAACCCTTCCTTCCTCCTGCCCTGCTGGATTCCACATTCCAGTTGGGATGGGAATTTCACTGCTGACAAAAGAACTGCATCCCTAGGAGGGAGATGTGTCCCAGGGTTGGAGTAGCAGCATCCTTGGGGGTGTAACAATGTCCTTGGGTGGGCAGCACATCCTTGAGGGCACACCAGCATCTCCAGGGGGTGCACCAGCATCTCCAGGGAGTGCACCAGCATCTCCAGGGAAATTGCAACCTCTTTGGGAGGTACCAGCACCCCTGGGAGCAGCAAGAGCACCAATCTTGGGGGTGTAACAGCATCCCTCTGGGGTACCAACATCCCCAGGGAGGCAACAGGATCAGTGTGAGGGCGGGTACCAGCATCCCCAAGGGAACAGAACCATCTTGGGGGGCTACCAGCATGCCAAGGACAGGGCTCCTCAATCCCTTGGAGGAGAACTGGCCACTGCAGCTGCCCCAGCACCCCAGGACAGGGTCCCCCTAAAGCACCCAGCTGATGCCAGGGCACCCGTGGGTGCAGGGACTCACCCAGCAGGAAGTCGACGCGGCTGAGGTTGAGTGCCAGCAGCCCTTGGCGGTGCCACACGTACTCAGCAACCTGGGCACGGGGGGGACAGGCATTGTCACCTCTCCAAGTGCTTCTGCCACCCCGGAGATGCTCCCCGAGATATTCCAGCCCCAGGAACGGCTCCGTAGGGCTACGGGGGGGTGATGTGTGTGCACCCCCAGCCCCAGAGTCGCCGTTACCTTGCCGCGGGGCTTGGCCTCCCGCCACGCCTGCACCAGGTTCCTGCCGTCCAGGCGGGTGCCCCGCTGCTTCTCCTCGTGGGGATATTCCACATCGCTGACATTTTTGGGGAACATGTATTTCCGCCCTCCGCCCAGGATCACCTGCAAAAGAAGGGAGGAAATGTGGTTTTAAATCTTTTAAAATTCTTTTCAATCTCCCCTTCCAGCTGGGGTTGAATGGGGGAAGATCCCGAAGGAGTGGAGCAGGATGTCCAGGAAAGCCCTGGAGTTGTGGGCAAAAACACCCAAGGAATTTCACCTCGCTCAAAATAACTCTGAATATCTGCCTATTAATTAAAACTCAGGACAAAAATAACCATTTCCAGCAGGGTTTTGGCTTTTTGAATATTTTTTCCCCCAATCTGTGGGAAGGATGCTCCACATCGGGATCCCCACATGAACCCGCTGGGATGGAGCCCCATCCCGCGGCTCTCCCTGTTTGCTTTGGAGCCTGATTTATTTGGCTTCTGTTATTTATAACCTAGCAGAGATTTTATGGTTTTTTTTGTATTTTTCCCCCCTTTCTCTGCGTAGAAGGTGAATTATAAAGCTGCAAAACACCAATGCCAAAATTATTAACAAAAAAAGAGGGAAAAAAAAAAGTCTTTTCCCCACTATATAATTATTTCCAGCCTGGGACAGAGTTAAAATTATATTAAAGGGAAAAAAAAAAAAAAAAAGCAAAAGAGGCTATTAAAGAGCTAAATAACAGGCTGGGATGTTTTGCTTTGGGGCTATTTTGAAGGACCGAAGAAGATTTATTTACAGTGCTGAATTTCTGCATAAATCCACAGTAAGGAGCAGAACTGGGGAGAAAAGGAAGAGTTTTGGGTCTGGGAGTATGGGAAAAGAGGAGGCTAAGATGGATTTGTGGATCTGGGGCTTGATCCTACAGGTGCTGTGGTCCAAGACCTATGTTTGAGTTTCCTGGTCCCATGTCCACCTGAGAGTGCTGGTACCTCACCCATGGTGGTCCTGGTCCCATATTTGATGAGAGTCCCAACTCTATACCCATGGGTGGTCCTGATTCTGCACCCATGGGTGGTCCCAGCCCAACATTGCATCAGGGTCCCAACTCTGCACCCATTGGTGGTTCTGGCCCCATATCCACCCACAATCCTGGTTCCGCACCCACGGGTGGTCTCAGCCTCACATTTGCAAGGGTGGTCCTTGTCTTGTAGCCACTCTCAGTCCTGACCCTGCACCCCTTGGTGGCTCCAGCCCAACATCTCCTGGGAGTTCTGGCTCTTCAACCACTGGTGGTTCCAGCCCAACATCTCCTGGGAGTCCAGGCTCTTCAGCCATTGGTGATCTTGGTCACACATCTATCCATGGCCCTGGTCCCATCCCCCTGACTCCAGGTGTCCTCATGCCTACCTCGATCTCAGGGATGTTCTCCACCAGCTGCCGGGCGATGTCCTTGCAGCCCCCCTGCAGGGCATCTGGGGGCATCTCTCCATCCGAGTACCAGTCACGGTTGGCAGAGTGGGCGTAGGCGGCGCTGGGTGTGGCGTGGGTCACGCGCGTGGTGGTGACGATGCCCACGGCCTTGCCTGAGCCACCAGTTCAGGGGACAACGGTGAGAACAGCCCCAAAGCCGCCCGCTGGACCTCCTGCCCAGGATCTCCTCTGTGCCTCACCTGCCTCCTTGGCCCAGCGGAGGATGGAGGTCACCTCCTGGCCCTTGGTGGTGTTGCAGCGGTCCCGGGTGACACCGGCGCTGACCCCCAGCGTCCCCTCGTTGGCTTTGACACCGCAGAGGTAGGCGGTGGCCGTGCCTGCGCTGTCGGGCACCTGGGCATTGGTGTTGTAGGTCTGGAAGGTGGGAGATGGATAAACCCCCATCGTTATCGCCACCGTCATTGTCTCACCACTGACGGCACCACCATTCCCACCCTGGGGCTTCCCTTCCTGGGCTGTTTGGCTGCACCAGACCCCCATCCCACCTGTGTCCCCTCTCTTTTGCCCTTTGCCCCCTATTTTACCCCCTACTCCCTCCACCGTGGTGGGACATCCCCCCCTCCACACTGCATTTTGCTGCTTTTAGCCTTTTTTCAGTCCATCTTTTGGCAGGGAGATGGAAGCCACAGCCACGGGCATCCCCACGGGGTGAATGGAGGGGGCCGCCGACTTCAAATTTAATTATTATTTTACAATGTTTCGTTCAGCAAAACGACCCCAGGAGAAGCAGGGGGGTCCCGTGGCGTCCCGCAGGCGTCGGGCTCCTCCTGCCCCCCTCCCCGTTCCCACGGCCGGCCCCTGGCACGGCCAGCGGGCACCGGAGCCAGCTGCCTTCGCTCGCCCATGACCTAATTTCGGCTCGTTCGATGCCGCCCGCCCGTGACCTCGCGGTGGGTGTCGCGTCCCCGTGGGTGCCCCGCGGGGGCTCACCTTGGCCAAGGCCACGAAGGGGAACTTGTCCATCTCCAGCAGGCTCTCCTCGCCCTGCCCGTGCAGCTGCCCTTTGAGGATGCGGGCGGCCGTGACCGTGGAGACGCCCATTCCTGCGGGACACCGTCAGCCAGCCCGGCGGCCCCGGGCAGCGCAGCGCGCTCCGCGCAAACCCCGCTCATCTCTGCTCACCGCACACCCCCTTTAGCCCATCGATCAGTTTATCCCATCATCCAGTTTATCCCATCGTCCAGTTTATCACAGCAACCAATTTTTTTTGCAAGCCCGGTTTATTGTGCAGCCAGTTTATCCCAGCTCCCAGTTTATCCCAGCAGCCACTTTTCATCACAAAGGCAGTTCATCACAGAGCCCAGTTTATTGCAACACCCAACTTTTTTGCAAAGCCAATTCATTCCTGCACGCGGGTTATCCCAGCACTCAAGTTTTTGGCAAACCAAATTTATCCCAGCACCCACTTTATTGCAATCCCAGTTTATGCCAGCACTCAAATGATGGCAAAACCAATTTACCTGAGATCCAATTTTTTGCCAATCCACTTTATCCCTGCACCAGGTTACTGCAATCCCAGTTCATTGCAGCACCCGGCTCATGCTGCCACCCAGTTTATTGCAACTCAGTTCTCCCTAGCACCCAATATTCATTTCAAACCCAATTTATTGCAGCACTCAACTTACTCTAAGTCTTGTTCATACCAGCACCCAGTTTACCCCAGCACCCAACTTAACACAAACCAAACTGATTGCAGCAACCAATATTTTTTGCAAATCCAGTTTATCCAGCACCCAGTTTGTTGTAAACTCACACTATTTACCATAGCACCCATTTTTTTGCAAATCCAGTTGATTGAAGCAACCAATATATTTTCGCAAATCCAGTTTACCCAGCACCCACAAAATAAACTGAGTCTACTGTTAACTCAATTTACCACAGCACCCATTTTCTTTGTAAATCCAGTTCATTGCAGCAGCCAGTTTACCCCAGCACACATCTTTTTCGCAAACCCTGTTCACACCAGCACTCAGCTTACAGGAACCCCAGTTTATCCCAGAACACAACTCACCACAGCACCTATTTTCCCACGACACCCAATGCGTCAAAGCCCCAGTTTATCCCAGCACCCACTTTATTGCAGCCACTTCATCGCCCCCCCGTGCCCCCCAGCCCCGCTGCCCCCGCCCGGGGTGGGTGCTCCCCTCCCATCTCACCGTCCCCCAGGAAGAGGATGAGGTTCTTGGCCACGTTCTGGTTGAGGCGCTGGAGCCGCAGCGCGTTCCTGAGGGTCTCCTGCGCCTGCCGCCGCCAGTACTCGGGGTCCTTCTCCCTCTCTGCAGGAGAAGCGGGCTCCTAGCACCCCACGGCAGCACCTTTGGGGTGCTGCCCCTCCGAACCTCACCTACCTGGGACCAGCGATGCCGAGCAGAGGTGGGCGAGGAGGAGGACTAACAGAGCCTTCATCCTGCGGCGCTGAGCGGGGGCTGCCAGAAGAGAGCTGCGAGGTGGGTGGCACCCGCTCGTGCCTCAGTTTCCCCACTGAGACCTTTGGTCCGGGGTCAACCAAGCGAGGACAGAAAAAATGTCCCCTCCCTACACAGTAACCGATGTGATCCCCCTGGGGACATGCCAGCTTACCCCGCCTCCCCCGTGCCTCCCTAGTCATGAGTCCCATGAGGTGTCACCTCACTGCCACCAACCCGAGCTGGGGGAAGCCAGGATGGTCCCTGTGGCACAGTGAGGTCCCCATCACGTGTGTGTTCCCCTTCCATGTCCACGTCCCCATCTTGTGCTTGTGTACCTCTCATGTGTCCCCATCATGTGTCCCTGTCACCTCCGTGTTCCCATCCCATGCCCATGTCCCCACTGCACATCTGCAGTCCCAGCACACACCCGTGTCCCCACCGCATCCCCTGTGTGTGCCACGTCCCTGATGTCCCCACCACACACCCCTGTCCCCATCCCCATCACAAACCCGTGTCCCTGTTGCATTTCTGTGCCTGTTGTGCACCCGCGTCCCCGCATGACCGCGTCCCACGACACATCCATGTCCTTGCTGCACGTCCGTGTCCCCATCCCATGCCCGTGTGCCCACCACATGCTCGTGGCCCCACTGCATGTCTGTGTCCCTGTTGCACGCCCAAGTCCCTGCAGCATCTCCGTGTGTCCCCGTTGCACACCCGCGTCCTCACCACGCTCCCGTGTCCCCATCACCCCCACATCCCCCCAGCAGCTTCCCTCCGCTGCACGCCCCCTCACCCCGCGCTCCCGGAGAGCCTCCCTCCCCCGGGATGGCAGCGGTGGCCCCCGGGGGGGTCCTTACCGGGGGTGGGGGCTGCCACACACGTACCCGCACTAACTTGGGTCCCTACACCCACGTCCCTCTGGGCGGCGGGAGGAGGCCGGGCCGGGGGGATCGCGAGCCCTTAAATCCCCCCGCACCCGGCCTTAGCCTCCTCCTCCTCCTCCCCTTCCTCCACCCTCCCCCTGCTGCCAGCAAGGGGGGGGGGGGGGGGCGGGGGGAGAAAAGGCCACAAACTGGGCTTACTGGTGCCCTCTGCCGGGTTATACTGGGAGAACTGGGAGGACTGGGGAGCACCAAGCCTGGCTATAAGTGCTGAGAAACCCTCCCTCGCTTCACACGTGGGAGTTTGGGGTGCCTCTTGGTGGGGTAGACGTGCGCTTTGCCGGATTTTGCATTATTTTCACCCAAACCGTGCTAGCGGCACCGGCGAGGGGTTGGGGTTGGGGTGGGGGTGATGGAGATGAGTGGGGTCTTCCTGCCTCAGTTTCACCACACGGGCTCTTGCAGCAGCCCGCGAGAGATCCCTGGTGGGATCCCGTGGCATTACTGTAGTTCCTACAATAATCACGACGCGGTGACGAGGGCGGGGGGAGTGGGTGACTCTCAGCCCTGCCTCAGTTTCCCCATGGAGGAGGCCCGAGCCGCTCCGTGACCCGCGGAGCCGCCCGTGGCCTCCCAGAAGGTGGCGGTCTCAGCCCAAAAATCGCCGGGACCCTCGGGGTGCAACCGAGGGAGCCCCAACACGGCCGCGATGCCAGAGGACGGGCACGGCCCCTTGCGGACGCTCCAAATCCCTCCGGAACCCTTTCCCCTTTCCCCTTCCCCCGTCTCTTCACCCCTCTGCACCCCCCAGCACTTTCGCAGCCCAGCAGAAGCCATTTGCATCCCGTGGGTGTGATGAGCGCGTCAGTGCTCAGCCCGCCGGGGCAGCGCAGGGGGCGGGAGGTGGCACCGCGTGTCCCCATGCCCGTCACCACGGCAGGGCACGCCGGTGCCTTTCGGCGTGGGAAAGCTCACGCTGGCACACTCGCGGAGCTGCGGGCACGCACGAGTGTGTGCAGCTGCAGGCGTGCAAGCAGCACACGCGCTTGCACGACTGCGCCGCGTGCCCGTCCACAAGCACGCGTGGGGCTGCTGGTGGCCTCCCCGCGCTCGCCCACGCGTTTGCACGAGCGCGCTCGCCCCGCGTTGCTTTCGCCCTTGCACAAGCGGCCGCCGCCGGCATCGCGCCTTGCACGCTCGCCCCGGGACGCCACATCCCCTCCGGCCAGGGAGCCAGGGCTGCCTCGGGGGGATGCTGCCGGCAGCGCCGGGGCACGCGGGGCCCCCCAAACGGGGCTTGCGGCCCCCCGAAAGAGTTAAAGGAGGCGTGCGGGAAGCCCGTCCCTCCGCGGCCCCATTGGTTTCCCATCCCAGGTACATCCTTTGCTCGTCACCCTCGCTAGGCCGCGGCGGCGTCACGAGCGGTGCCGGGGCTCAGCGGGCGCTCGCCCCATCGGGGCCGGGCCGGCGGGAGCGGGGTAACGGCCATGGTGAGTGAGGGGGCCCGGCGACACCCCGAAATCTGGGGGTGGTTGAGTAGGGGCCGCTTGGCCAAAGCGGGGCGCCGGGTGATGTATTTGCCGTGGGATGCTCTTTGTAACCCCATAGGACCCCCCCACTGCATCCCGGGGTACCCCCGGCGTCCCCGCTGGTCACCCTTTGGATCCCCGAGGATCTCCGTGAGACCCTCATTGGACCCTTAAGCGGTCTCCCATTGCATCCCAAGGACCCCCCTAAGACACCCCCAGGGACCCCCGCTGCACCCCCGAGCACCCCTGGGTGCCCCACTCGGGCCCCCCCAGCGGCGTTTTCTTTGTGGCGGGTGGGGTCAGCAGGTGGGGACCCCAAAGTGGGTGCCCCCCTCTGGGTGCCTCCTCAAGCCCCTCGGCGCCCCCAAATCCACTCTTGACCCAGACCCGCGGGGGTTTGCACCTTGTTTCCATCGGCAAAGGGAGGGGGGCGCCCCCCACCCAACTGAACCCACTCTTGTGGGGCTGTTTTCGAGCACCCCCAAACTGGGTTGTACTTCTCCCTATTTATTTATTTATTTATTTATTTTCGGTAAAGTTTAACTCTTTTTTGAGTGCTTTTTAAGCTTTTCTTTAAAAATTACTCAATCTGCACAGTCAGGGTTCCCTACACAACTAGGAGCTCCCCCAAAACCCTGATTAACACCGGCACCCCTGATTAACACCAGAAGTTGCTAATTACCCCCCGGACATCCTAATTAGCAAGCTGAGCCTCGCTGGGCGCTGGCTGTAGAGGTGCGGGGGCACCCATGGGTGCTGGGGGGTGGGGCGGGTGGGCACCGCTTTGCCAGGCGGGGCTTTGGGGGTGACTTGGGGGGCTCAGGGTGGTGTCGGGGCGTCGGAGGGGCTGGGGGAAGGCGAGGAATCGCCATGGCGATCGTGGCTGCGGTTGCTCCGAAATGGCGCCCGGACGGGAATTGAAAGCAGCCGGCGGAGGCGCGGGGTGCCCGGTACCGGAGCGGGGCTCCCCCGGCGGGGCAGAACCGGGCCCTGGGGGACCCCCGGGCCTGGCTGGGGGTGTGCGGGCTCCGAGCACGTGGGGCTTATTGTTTATAGAGCGAAGGAGAGATTTGGGGTAAAAGCAGGGTATTTAATGCCGGGGTTTTTGTAAGTTGTATAGAGGGTGAAACTCCCGTGCGCGGGGGGTTAAAGTGTGGGTGTCCCCCCACCCTGTTGGAGCGGGGAGAATGCGTTTTTATTAGGATTGAAGTAAATAACGGCTTGGAGAGGGGAGTGTGTGACAAAATCTATCCCATTTTTCCCCCCAAAAAGGGGTGCTCCTGCTTCACCTGCTGGAGAGGGTGAGGAGCACCCCGAGGTGCTACTATGTCCTCAGTGTGAAGGATATGGGTGTTAAAAAAATACCTCCTGGGCCCAGTTTCCCCTCAAATTAAGGATGCTGGGGGTCGATCCCAGTGCCTCTCGGAGGTGTTTGGGGGAACTCGGGCTCAGTTTGGGTTCTCTAATGGCTGGTACCGGGTTGAGCCAGCACATCTCTTGTGAAAGGAGAACAGAAAGGGATTCATTTTTTTGTCTTTTTCCTGGTTTTCGGGCTGGGGTAGGCAGGGTGGGGGATAGCTGAGGAAAAAAAGATTGCATTTCCTCAGGAAATGGAGTGAAAGCTGGGATTCCAGGAATTTGGTGTTGCGGAGCCGTGGAGGCTTCATGAATCCCCCCCACCGTGTGAGCGGTGATTTGTGCGCGGAGCTGCCAATTTCAGCCATGTGCGAAGTACTAAAATAGGTGGGAAAAAAAGTGAAAGGGGTTGGGAAAAAATAGGATCTAAACAGAGATTTTCCCCACGATAAAATCTTGCAGTTGAGGCTCTTTCGTCTCACGGTTCTCAGGCTCCAGGCGGGCGCCCAGGGGAGATTTTGGGGCCGCAAACAGAGATTTCGGTACAACCAAGGAGGGAAACCACATCTTTGTTTTAACCCTTTTTCTTCCCCAGGTGGGTTTTGTGGTTAATTAAACTGAGGCTGGGATTTGGGATCCGGGGAGAGAATGAGACTTGTTATTAAGCGTGCAAAGGGAGGTTTGGGAATGCTGCTATTGGAAACAAACCGGTGCTTTCATTCTGCCAGGAGAAATTGAGGCTCGGCTTTGCGGGGTTTGGATCAACTCATCCCTTTGGGATTGATGGCAGCGGGATGGGGGCATCCAGATGGGTTTAAACCCCCTCCTTGTGCTGATTGCGGGTGAAGGGTTCTGAGTGGTGCCGCTCGGGCCATCGGTGGCAGGGTCAAGGTGGATTTTGGGGTGCTCAGCCCCTCGGTGGGGAGTGGAGGGTTGTTTGCTCCATCGGGAGACAATCTGGCTGGATGGCAGGGCAGTGCCAGGGGGAAGGAAGCAGCGGCGGCAGCGCGATAAGGGCCGGCTGCCAACCCGGGAGGTTTTCCTTGTTTTTCTGCCGGGGATGAGATAAGAGCCGGGCACTGGCACAAGATAATGCCCGGAGGACACGGCGCCGGGAGGGATCCCGTCCACAGCTGAAATTCCTGGTGCTGTCTCCTTTGGGTGCTCGCAGGGACTTCTCCGGCTGTTTCAGGGTGCGCGGGGTTCGCAGATGGGGCGTTGAGCGCGAGCGAGCCGGGAGTGTCAGGGAGAAAAGCCATTTTCTCTGCTGCCAGCCTCTCCCAGGTGCCTGGCACTACGGGATTCCCTGGCACAGGGGGGTCGCTCTCCCCACTGCAGGGCGGAGGTGGATCCGGCTTCATTCCAGGCTGAAGGGGAGGTTGCACAACCCGGCCCCGGGGGAAAGTGAGGCGGGTTCGGGCTTTGCTCAGCTCTTGGCTCCGGCCCTCTGTGCTTTCCATAACCATCCTCCGGCTTTGTGTAGTGCTCTGCTACCTCGGAGCTATTCGGGATTTTGCTCCCCGGAGGAGGAGGTGGCTTTAAAAGGTGTGTAAACTTTCCTTGTCCTTCATTTCTTCCTCATTCCCGGGCCACTGAGCACCTCTGATCTCCCTGTGCAGATGTCGACCTACAAGCGGGCAACGCTGGATGATGAAGACCCCCTGGAGTCCCTTGGTGATGGTGATGGATACCCCAATGGCTTTCAGGTATAGCTTCATGTGTCTATTAGGAGGGAAAAGGGGATTTTGTGTCCTGGCAAGCAGCAGAGGGGGGTGCAGAAGGGCTTTTTACCTTTGACCAGTGTCTGGGGGATAAAGTCCAGTGTGGGCAGTGCCATGCTGCCTCCTGCCACTGCTGCCCTTCGCTCCCTTTCTGGCACAGGGAGCCAGCAGGGCCATATCCTGCCTGCGCTGTTTCAACACTCCACCTCCCAGTTTTTCTGCTGCCAAACCCCTTCCCAGCATGGTTGGGGTGAGCAATTATCAAAGCACTGGGAGTTTTGTCCCCACACAAAAGGAGATTAGGTTAATTCCTCCCCAAGCAGTGGAAAAGCAGCTTAAAGAGGGCCAAGGGTGGCAAGAAAAAACCCCACTGCTGCCAGTGTCCAGCCTCACCGGGAAAGGTTCAGGTCTGGAGAGACCCTCTGTGTTGTGGCACCAGCCCCAGCTCCATCAGTCTCTAGAATGGTGGTTTCTGCCCCAAATGTGTTTTTACTTTTCCCGGCGGGGCTGTCTCCGCTTGCGGTCACATCGAGATGTTTCCTGGGGATGTTTTTTGGCTGAGTGGGAGTATCCTGTTAAGGCACTTTTCGACGCAGCCCCCACCCTGTCCCAGTGCTGGCAGTGGGGACGGGGATAGCCGTGGGGTTATGCTGTGCTCGAGGAAGGGTTCAGGGTGGCACGGGACAGCAGGTGAGCCCTCCAAAGCACTCGTCCCGCTCCCTTTCCTGCCATTGTGCCGCCCTTCCTGCTCGGTTTCTGGAAGGCAGCTGCTGCCTTTCCCAGCCCAATCCATGACGGATCCCTTGCCGGGGCTAAATTTCTGCTGTGGGCTGCGGGAAGCAAAATGGGGGCTGCGTCAGTGAGTTTTTCTGCCAGCGGGGAGACGACGCTGCTCTTCCCGCAGGTGAACTTCCGCGGCTCCCGGGGCAGCCGGGGGTGCTGGGCCGAGCGGACGCGTGCTGAGAAGCAGCTGGTGGTGCTGGTGGGGGTGCTGGCAGTGCTGCTCGTGGCCTGTCTGCTGGGACTCATCTTCCAGTACAGAGCCAGTAAGTCCTTTGCTCATTTTTTGGGGGCCAAAGCCCTCCCAGGAAAGGGAGGATTCTCGGCTCGGCCTCTGCATGCGAACACCAAGGCAGAGCGGCTTATCTGAGCAACCAGTGGGGGGGATGGTTTGTTCAAGCTTTGAGCAAACAACTGCACACGGGATCCTGCCCCCTTGACCAGAGTGGGTTGCTGGGGATCTGCCCTGCAGAATCTTGCCCTGCAAGTGGGGGGATACTTACCTATACCTGTCACTCCAGGACAGGATTCTTGGGTATCAAACAGGATGTTCAGGTGTGGGGTGGTATCTTTGGGCTCAAGACAGGATGGTCACCTGCACCCCTTCACCCCAGGGCAAGATGCTCAGATGCAGGATAAGGTGTTTCTGATCCTTTATCCTGGAGCTTGATGCCTGAGCACAGGCTGGACCGTTTCTCTGCATCCTTCACCCCCGGGTGGATGACTGGGCACTGGGCAGGATCTTTGGACATAAGATGATTTGCTTGCCCTGGGGTGATTGGGCAGGATGCTCAGACGTAGGTCAGCATGCTGGTCCATATTGCTTGCCCTAGAGCAGGGTGGTAATGTACAAGGTGGGATGCTCAGGCACCAGGTGGGGTATTTTCCTGAATCCATCCTTCAGCTCAGGGCAGGATGCTCTGTGGTGCTGCTCACCATGCTGCAGCAGAGGAGCTGAACCTGTCCCTGTCCCATCAGGGCCACCCGCTGTGTGCCTGTCAGAAGCCTGCATCTCCATCACCAGCTCCATCCTCAGCTCGCTGGACCGTGCGGTGAACCCCTGTGAGGACTTCTTTAGCTACGCCTGCGGGGGCTGGATCAAGGCCAACCCCCTCCCTGACGGTCACTCGCGCTGGGGCACCTTCAACAACCTCTGGGAGCACAACCAGGCCATCATGAAGCACCTGCTGGGTGAGTGCATGGGAGCAGTGGGGCCCCGCAATGCTCAGGGACTCTGTTGGGTCCGGGGGATGCCAAAAACATATGCATGGGAATATGAGGTTGGAACTGAACTCCAGCGTCAAACCAGCCTGTGACACACAAGCTGTGAGGACATTGAGAAATGGATCCTGGCTGTGTTTGCTCTCCTAGATGCTCCTGAGATTTTTTGACTGTGGTGTTGCTAGTCTGTGGTGCTGAGTAGGGAAAAGGCCTCTGCTCTGTAAACCCCATGGTGGCATTCCCAAGAGCTCTGAAATTCAGGATGTGCGCTCCAGACTGCATCCAGAGGCTGTAGTGTCCCAGTATCACCCCAAGGACATGTATTTTCCTTGTTCTGTTACTTCCAGCCTTTGTGAGTAGCCTTTTGGGGGGCTGGCTGCCAGTATGGCCATTTTTGGGGGGCCAAAACTCTCCCAGCAAAGGGAGGGTCCTGGGCTCAGCCTCTGCGTGCGAATGCCTCAGCAGAGCGGCTTATCCGAGCAACCGGCGGGGACGGTTTGTTCAAGCTTTGAGCAAACAACTGGCTCCTTATCAGCACTTTCCACTGCACCAGAGCTGATTATCTGGAAAGAGAAGGTTTGGGAAGAGTGTTGTCTTTTGAGAGAAAGGGGGTGGTGCGGGAACAGCTTCGTCCCTGGCTTTTCCCGCAGAAATCTGGCGCTAGTTTTACCGGGAGAAGAGACTGGGCCTCCAGCCAAGTGGTCGCGGTCGGCATTTCCTTGAATTCCTTGGAGCTGAGGGACCTTTAGTTAATAAAACCACACAGCTGGGAAGCCAAAGGTGCAAGCTGTGTCATCAGGAAAATAAATAAAAAAAAACCCCAAAACCCTCTGGGAAAGCAGAATTTTAGCTGGGGAGATGAAAGGAAGGTTTTGGAGGCAGAGGAGAAAAATGGGTTTATTGTTCCTTTTTGCAGGAATAAATAATACAGGTCTAGGGGGCACCAGCACAGAGGCAAGGGCAGCACGTGGGGCTGGATGATGCTGGGAATATCAGAGCTGCTGGAAAAATAAAAATGCTTTTTATTTTTTCTTTTCTTTGTCTTTTGTCCCCAAAGAGTTGGAGCAGTCACTGTGGGTGGGAAAAGAGAGAGGGGGCAGGAGGCCAGGAAGGGATGAGGCCAATGGGATGCCCTTGGGGCATGGTGGCAACTACTGGGACAATCCTTGGCGCCTTTTTGGAGCCTAGCCTTGCCCCATAATGGGGCTGAATCCTTCTGGGTCCAGCAGATGCTCATCCCTGGAGCCCCATGTGTACCTCCCACAGAAAACACCACAGCCAATGTGTCCAGCGAGGCAGAACGCAAGGCACAGCGCTATTACCAAGCCTGCATGAATGAGAGCAAGATCGAGGAGCTGCGTGCCACCCCACTCATGGAACTCATCCAAAAGGTTTGTCCCAGTCCTTGAGGAAAAGCCATCTTCCCTCTTCAAAATGGGGGGGAAAAGCTCAGTCATGGGCAGTCCCAGCACTGTCCATACTCCATTGTTGGTGCTTCCTGCAGAAGAGCATCCCTCAAGTCAAGCAGGCAGAGGCAGAGATTTATAATCCTATAATGGGGCTTTTTAGCCCCTTTAACCCTTGCAAGCTTCACCCCAGGATGAATATTGAGGGAATATCGAAGCCATTTCAGGTGGCTGTTTGTTACTCAAAAGTTGGTTGCTGTCTGTCCCCAGCTGGGTGGCTGGAACATCACAGGTACCTGTGCCGGTGACAACTTCAACGAGACGCTGCGGGAGGTGACGGCGCACTACCGCACCTCGCCCTTCTTTTCCGTCTACGTCAGCGCCGACTCCAAGAACTCCAACAGCAACGTCATCCAGGTGGATCAGTCGGGGCTGGGCCTGCCATCGCGGGATTACTACCTGAACAAGACAGAGAATGAGAAGGTGAGGGTGTCAGGGGAAACGTGGGTTGGCTGGGGGGATGCAGTGTGTGGGTGGCACCTGCCATGCTGACCCCACCGTGCTGATCCCACCGTGCAGGTGCTCGCTGGGTACCTGAACTACATGGTGCAGCTGGGGATGTTCCTGGGAGGCACCGATGAGGAGTCCACGCGGCAGCAGATGCAGCAGATCCTGGACTTTGAGACGGCCTTGGCCAACATCACCATCCCGCAGGAGAAGCATCGGGATGAGGAGGTCATCTACCATAAAATGACAGTGGGAGACCTAAAGGTAGGAATGGAGCTGGCGAGTTTCCCCATTCTGCTGTGGTTCAGGAAGCGGGGTGAATGGGTGAAGATGACACAGCTCCTTTGGGAATCCTGACACCAGCTGACACAGCCTGGGAAGCTCTTGTGCAACAGCTTGGCCTACGTCCTCCTTGGGGAAATCCTACCCTGACCCTTCCTCCCAGCCTCTGGACCACCCCTAGAGCTAGCAACCATCCTAGTGCAGCAGTCCTCCTGGGATTGCTGCCCCTGGACGTCAGCCTGGTCCCAGTGTCCCCAGAGGGGCTGTAGCTTGTGTCAACATCTGACACCCACACCACTTTATTTTCCTTCTTTGTGGGAGGAAATTGTTTACTCCCCTTCAGCCTTTCAAGGACGCTGCTGTTACAGGAACTGGCCTCTGCAAAATCAGCTGAATGCATCAAATGGGGATTGATACAGCCAATTCCAGTTTAAGAAGCAGCTGCCACCCCCTGTGATGGTTTTTAGGTTCATAGCAGCACTGTGGCTTTTGCAGGAGCTGGCACCGGCTGTGGACTGGATGCCCTTCCTCTCCACAGTCTTCTACCCCGTGGAGCTCAACGAGTCAGAGCCCGTTGTGGTCTATGCCAAGGAGTACCTGGAGCAGGTCTCTGACCTCATCCTGGCCACGGATAAGTGGTGAGAATCCCCAGCCTGTACCAAGACCCAGGTACCCAGGGTGGGCAGGAATGTGCTGCTGCCTACTCACCACCTCTCACCATAGTCTCCTCAACAACTACATGATCTGGAACCTGGTGCGGAAAACCAGCCCGCTCCTTGACCAGCGCTTCCGGGATGCTGAGGAAAAATTCATGGAAGTGATGTATGGGACAAAAAAGGTGAGGGTGAAGTCCCTTAGTGCACCATAATCACATTGAAATGTTGATGGCTTTTTATGTCAAGGCCCTCTTATGTGGCATCCAAACAATAGAAATGTGGGGCAGCTTTTGGGGTGGCAGAGGGTTGGATGGGCCAAGTGGAGCAAGGGGGTGGGAATGTGGAGGGCTTTGTTCCATGCCACCACTGATGACCACCTCCTGTCCCATGCAGAGCTGCCTCCCACGCTGGAAGTTTTGCATCAGTGACACGGACAACAACCTGGGCTTCGCCCTGGGGGCCATGTTTGTCAAGGCCACTTTTGCTGAGGACAGCAAGCAGGTGGTACGTCCCCAAGACAGCAGCGTGCGAGTCCCTGGTGCTGGGCAAGCCTCTACAGTGGTGGAACTGTTGGGGCAGACAGTGTTTCTCTGTCTACCCTATTGCGTTCACTGTGCATCTCCGTATGCTGGGTTTTTCGCCATGTGTTGTCTTGGCCTCCCAGCCTCTTCCTCCCTGTGGTGTGAAGGTCCTTGACCTCTCTGGGACAGGAAGCCAGCTCTTTGGACTGACACTGTGCTGCCTTGTTTTGTCTAGGCGGAGGAAATGATTGCGGAGATTAAAACTGCCTTCGAGGAAAGCCTGGAGACCCTGCAGTGGATGGATGAAGAGACGAGGAAATCAGCCAAAGAGAAGGTGAGGTGCTGGTGGCTGCGCTGGGGAGAGGGTGAGGGTGGATGATGGTGTAACAGGGTGAGCCTGTCTTCCATACCTGGCACTGAGAGCACTCTGGTCTTTGTCACCCTCCAGGCAGATGCCATCTACAACATGATTGGCTATCCCAAATTCATCATGGACCCCAAGGAGCTGGATAAAGTATTTAATGATGTGAGTTGGTCAGATACGTCCCCTGGGTCTTCTATAGGATGTACAGGATGTATCTGTATCATTGTGGCCTCAGGGCAGCCTTGAACCCCAGGTTCCTCCAGAAAGGTCTCACTTGATGTCCTTGGCCCCTTCTCTCAGGACTTCTCAGAGAACTGTGGGCCAGTCCTGGGGTGGCTGGGGCTCTTGGGATCCCTGCCCGGGAAAAGGAGGAGCCGTTTTCCGTAATGGTGATTCATTGCCCTCCAGAGACTCCACAGATGTTGGAGAGGAGGAGAAACAGGAGAAGCCATAACTCTGCTAGCTCTGGAGGCTCAGACATGACTGTGAAGGGAGGAGTGGGGCTGGGCGATCAGCACACACCACTCACTCCTTGTTCTTTTACAGTACGAGGCCGTGTCCGACCTCTATTTTGAGAACGTCATGCAGTTTTACAACTTCTCAGCCAGGGTCACGGCTGACCAACTCCGGAAACCGCCAAACCGGGACCAGTAAGTCTTCTGCTCCACTTCCTTGTTGTACTCAGTGGGGAATATCAGCATATCTGGAGCACTGGGATTTGGTTCCACCAGCTTGTACCAGTTTTGGGGAGATAAATTTAGGACAACGGCTTTGGGC
This sequence comes from Lonchura striata, assembly GCF_050655825.1. Lineage (NCBI taxonomy): Eukaryota > Metazoa > Chordata > Aves > Passeriformes > Estrildidae > Lonchura > Lonchura striata. Next base: position 7,048,952 of record NC_140723.1, read on the forward strand.
TTTGCAACAAAAGTGGATGTTGTTGGATCAAAGGCTGCTGATGGTTTATGTTGGCCATGTTTGTGTTCCTGCAGATGGAGCATGACACCTCCGACGGTCAACGCATATTACTCTCCTACCAAAAATGAGATTGTCTTCCCTGCTGGCATCCTCCAGGCCCCCTTTTACACCCGTGCATCCCCCAAGTAAGAGCCATGGGAAAACAGAGAGGGCAGGATGCCCAGCTTTCCTCCTATATGCACATCTTTGGCTAAGTTTCACAGCTGTGAAGAGCAGAAACTGTTTTCTTAACCTCTGCATTGCCCTCCTGCAGGTCCCTGAATTTTGGTGGGATTGGTGTGGTGGTGGGCCATGAGTTGACACATGCCTTCGATGACCAAGGTATGACCATGGCCAGGTGGGTGGGCAGCTGGAGGGGTGGCAGGTATGAGATGAAGAATCCACTATGTTTTTGTAGGCCGGGAATATGACAAAGATGGCAACCTGCGTCCCTGGTGGAAGAATTCCTCAGTGGAGGCCTTCAAGCATCAGACAGCGTGCATGGTGGAGCAGTATGGCAACTACACTGTCAATGGTGAGGCAGTCAATGGCAAGCACACCCTCGGGGAGAACATCGCTGACAACGGGGGCCTCAAGGCTGCCTACCGGGTAGGACCACGGGGCAGGGGAGATTTGAAGTGGGACATGGTGTGGTGGGATTTGTGTTGTCTCCTGAGCCCACTGTGCTCCCTGGTTTTCAGGCATATCAAAACTGGTTGAAAAAGAATGGGGATGAAGAAACACTCCCAACTCTCGGCCTCACCAACTACCAGCTCTTCTTCGTTGGCTTTGCACAGGTAGGTCATGTGGTGACCTTGGGAGGGTGGGCACACAGATTTTTGGAGGTGGAGCATGCTCAGATGGGATTGGGAGGGTGTGATGGCAAAACAGAGTCCTCCAGAGATGTTGTAGTGGATGGAAAATGAGGTTGGGGTGGTGCTGGTTACAGAGGAAGACAAAGCTGCAGCTCGAGCTGCCTTGGCCCCCATCACACAGGCAGAAAGGTTGGATTCAGCACTGGACTGGCCCCATGGTGATCAGTGTCAGTCTTCAGGCTCCCTGTGCTCCGTTTGCAGGTGTGGTGCTCAGTTCGCACACCAGAGAGCTCGCATGAGGGGCTCATCACCGACCCCCACAGCCCCTCACGTTTCCGTGTCATCGGCACCGTCTCCAACTCCCCGGAGTTCGCGGAGCACTTCAGCTGCCCCCCGGGCTCCCCCATGAACCCCCTCAAGAAGTGTGAAGTCTGGTGATGGGCAAGTGCCCAAGGGAACCAGCTTTGTCCTCTGCCAACAGCTGGGCTTCCCAGTCCTTTGAGGCTCAAACCACTTCTCCATGCCACGGAGAGCCCGACTCTTCAGCCGGAGCAGTGTCTGTGCCCCTGGCATTGTCCGAGGTTCAATCCACTGTGAAAACTCCTCATCCCCCTGCTTTTTGGTGAAATGACTTCAGTTTGGGGGTCTCTTCTTTCCCACCATGACCGGGCCAAGTGCCGAGGCACAGGCATCCGTGGGCACTGCCTGTATTTACGCATACAGCGCTCCAGCCTGACCCACCGCCTGGAAACCCCCTCTGTTTTGGAGGTGATAAAGGGAACCCCCAGCAGCAGCAGGTTTGTTTGCGTGTCTAAATACAAATGATGTACCACCTTCTCTCCAAAGATGCGCACACGAGGGTGGAAAATATTTTAAGATATATTTTTTTGGGGGGGAAAATACATATATTTTTTTCATGTGTTGTAGAATACACTGGAAATTTTCAGGGAAAATGCATTTTAAAGCCTTTTTTAAGTAAAATATTAGTATATTTATTAATTTTTTTTTTACTTAGTGCAGCCGTAGGTGCAGTACCCCGTGGTGACAGTCCCTTGGCCAGGGAAGCTGGGTAGGGCTGTGGATAACTTTCCAGTCTTGGATCCTATGTTTCTCTGGGAGGGACTATCCTCAGAGGATGCTGATGGGAAACTTAGGGACAGCAGGTCTGGGGACAGGGCTGGAGGATGCTGCAAGTCACAGAGGCTGTGCTGGGATACTGCAGCTCCTGGGATTAACTTTAATTTCAGAGTGTAAAGGGAAAAATTGACGTAACCAAAGATGTAACCAAGGTGGTGATGGGGTGGATGAAGCATCCTGTTCTCTCTCCTGTCTCCTCTGAAGCCAGGCCAGCCAGGATTTCCTGGCCCTAAAGCTTCCCAGACAAGTGCAGGCGGTTCCTGCCGTTGCTTCTCTCATGCCAAGCCTGCCCTCTGCCCGGGAAACTGCAAGCCCCGAAAGCACCATGTGCCCCCAAAACTCTGCCCCTCCACAGCTGGTTTGGCACCAGTGTGAGAAGTGATCAGGATGGGGCTGAGGGACTTTTTTAAGGGATGTTTTTAATACTTGTTTTGAGGGGAAAGCACTGCCAGGAGCTCAGGTGCTGTGTGTTGTTGTCTTGCTCTAGACAAAGTAGAGACATAGAGGGAGTTTTTAATATTTATATGTAAAGGGAGGGATGGAAGGGGCTGGTTTTTTGTAACTATTTTTTCACCCTACGCATGAGGCTTGTTGTAATTGAAATAATAAATACTTTTTACTGGATTTGGAGCTGATCACGATTCGAATTTTCTTAGAGCAGGAGGGTCTGCATCCATTTATTTGTGCTCTTCTCCCTGTCTACACCACTGAGACTGTCCCGTGCTGACAAAAATGAGCCAACGAGGCTTTTCCCAGCCTGTGCCTGGTGACTTCTGCCTCTCTTGGAAGCTAAATCCTGGGGTTTTTGCCCAAAAACCTCACTCTCACTGTGGGTGGCTTTTTGCTTTCCATCTCCATGGCATGGCCCCACACATCTCCCTGGCAGGGAGGTCTTTCCCAGATGCTTTTCCTTCCTCCTTCTGGGTGAGTTTTGGCTGGCTGGGCTGCGGTTGGATCCAGCGGTACAGGCCCTGTGCAGGTTTCCCTCCAAACTCCCTTATTTATGGCTTGGTGATGCTGCTAGGATGGTGCCAGCTCCATAACAGGCCAACATTTACTCTGAGCAGATGCTCCATGGCTTCATCAGGCTTGCCCAAAAAATGCAAGGCAGGACCTGGACTGCTAGCTCCCTGCAAGCCTCACCCCAGCAACTGGCAGGGCTGATGCTCATTAACCACACCAAGTGCTGGGTACTCCTTTGCTATTTAACCTTGGAATTGTTACTGGGGCCTGGATTTGGGGCAAAACTAGGAGGCTGCAGCCCACTGATAGCAAACTTTTGTGAATACAGAGTGTTTCTGTTGCTGGCATGGGCAGGACTGAGCCAGCAGTGAGCTGGGGACATGGGTGCTGCATAAATAAGACATGAAAATACCTCTCTGACTCTTTTTACTGTGTTTTCTCACCCAGATGGAATGGAAATGTAGTAATAGCACTCGGTGTGAGCACGACTCAGTGTGAGGCCCTCGGTTTCCTGCAGCGCTGAGAGCGGCCGTGGCCGTTGTTTTCCCTGAGATCTGCCTGGAAATGGCACAAACCCGCAGAGGGCGGTGGAGCCGAGAAAATCGCTGCCTGCACACTCCAGTGCTTGGCTGGCAGGAACCAGTGATGTTACCGGAGTCCTATTTTGGTCTGGATGTGGCTCCACATGTTTAAATTGTGGTGGAATACCTGCATTCCTAGGGAAAGAGAAGAACAGCGTGGGTGTAAGGCAAAGAGGAATAGAGTGGGGCTGGGGTGAGAGGGTGTTTTCCCAGCTGCAAAGGAGCAAGGAAGGGAGCACAGGCATCACATGCAGATGCTGTTAGAAGTGGTTTAACCATCCAAACAGAAAACACTTTGGCTCTCTGGGCCTTATTTGCCAGGAGGGAGCAGGCAAATGATGGCTCAGGGACAGCCCCAGGGCAGGAAGGACTTTGAGGGTGACCATGAGCTGTGTCTAGTAGGGGACACCGTGGTCAAGGCTGCCCATGCCGGGTGCAGGTAGAGAGGGTTTTCCTCCCTGGGAGGCTGCAGGCACAGGGAGAGTGGGCAGGAGGTGAATCATCCTGCTCTGTGCCAGCGCCTGGTGTGGGCTTGCCTGGTCCTGGGTGGTATTTGCTTTATTTTGCGCTCAGCTGTGCCCTGGAGGGCTTGCCGAGGGCTTAGCCTGGGCAGGGAGAAGAATGGGGAAAGCTCCAAGCAGGACCTTTTTGGTTTTCTTTTTTTTTTTAAATGTTGGGTGTTTTTTTTTTCTCTGGAGGGCATTGGAAGAGGAACAGTGCAGGAAAAGCAGAAGCCAAAAGAGGGAGGTGCTGCTGTGCAGTGCTGGGTGAAAGCAGGCACCTGGAGCATGCTGGAGCCTACAAACAGAGCTGGCAATGGGGGCTGTTCATAGGTTTGGTGGGGCCAAGACAGCTGATGAGAGGTGAGAGGCTGAACCCAACCATCTGAACTGCCCCTCTCCTTCCTGCTTTGTTCCCTCCAGGTAGGATCTGATCCCTGACACATCACAACAGTACTGAGGTTACCTAGTGAGACAACTGGATTTTAGGGCCAAAAGCTTCCCTGAACAAACCATACCTTCTTGAAGGCAGGAGGATGGGGAGTGGGAGGTGGAGAGCAGGTTTCTAAATCCCACCTTGCAGCTGGGACCTGCTCATTCTGATCACTGAGTTTTCACTCAGAGCCAAGTTGAGTCAACAGGAAGGCTGTATCTCCTCACTTCTCCTCACTCCCAGGACCGTGGCTTTGTGCTTTACACTTTTCTCACTTTATGCTTTCTCTTCATTAGCATCCCTTCAGGGGATACCCCAATCCTGTATTTTCTTAAATTCACCAACAGCTCCAGCATTCCTGTGCTGTGGGGTTGTGTTTCTGCTGTGGCAGGTACATGAGAGACGGGTGGGACTGGAAAAAGGGCTGGTGATGCTCTGAAACAGGAACTCAACACTGTAGGTTCCAGCTGCCCACGGTGACACATCGGTCCCCAGGTGCTAACAGAGCTAGCAGGAAAAGAGGAGGAAAAACAAAATGGAGAGGTGGAAAGAAGGGTGTGAATCCAGCTGGAACTCGCTCAGGCTCTAAAATCTTCAGGATTTGTTGACCAAATCATCCTACATAGGGTAGAAGGGAGACATATCTGCTTTTTCTTCTCATGAAAAAATACAAAGAAGGGAAAAATATGGCTGGGGGAAGACTTTGACTCTGTAAGGGTTTTAAGGCAGAGCTGGGAGCCTGGCTCTTTCATCTGGCCAGCACATTTTGGGAGCTTCAGCAGACAATATGGTGGAAATGCCATTTTTTTTTTCCTGTCTAAACAGGCAAAAAGTGTTATATCAAAAGATCCTGGAGTTCGGAAGCTCTTTCGCAGCTGTGTTTACAGGCAGCTATTTCTGTAGAACAGAGGCAGCCATGGATGTCAATTTGCTTTTGATATTAATTTCCATCCATGCAAAGGGGGATAGCTGGAGAGGGACCATGCCAGAAGGTGGTCATGGAATGGTACCAGCCCCCCCAGAACACACAGCTCTACTTGCATCCTCCAAATAATAACAGCCAAGTCTTTACCAACTGTGGAGGAAGAATTGTCTTCCCAGCAGGAGAGGTGTGCTGTGAACACAGCAGCTCTCTGGGATGCTGGGAGATCTATTAGTACCAGGGAAAATTCCATACCATGACCTTGACTCCCATTTTTGGGGAGTGGAGGAGTACCTGGCCTTTCTTTTTAGTCATTCTTATTTATCTCTTCAGTTTTCATGGTGGGGAATTAGTTAATATGGCAGGCTGAAGGCTTCTGAGGAAAACTGACTCAGAAAAAACAGCCACAGCCCCCTCTAGATAGTTGTTCCTGGATTCAAATATAAATATTCCCCAGTCAGGACTTTACAGGCTCGCAGGGCTTGGTTGGGCTGTTTCCCCTCAAAAAGAAATCTCAGTGTTTCCTATGTCCCCCCATTTCTCACAGGCATTGTGAGGTATGTATGAGCTCACCTCCTCCCAAGTATTTCCCTTACCCCAAAGCAGAACAAAGAGCACAGAAAGGGACACTGAGCAGCACATGATCACCTTCCCCTGCCCCACTAATGCCTGCAGGCACTGCAGGAGGTGGCTGTACCTTCCGGGGTAGCGTGTGAGTAAGAAATAAAGTATTCCAGTTGCAGGGCTGCTTTTAATGGAGACCTGCATGGCAGCTCCCAGTTTCCTTCTGAGAACACACCTCACCTGCCCTGCACAACCCCGTTGTTCAATAACTCAGAGTCTGACTCCAAAGGGAAAACATACTCAATGCACTTCTACTACCTTTTGCCCACTGTGCTGAGTTCTGCCCCAGTGAACAGCACCCAGTCCAGATTCTCCACTGTCAGATTTATTTTTAAAATTCAAAATTACTTCTCTGCACATAAACAGGACCATTGCACAAACAGGGACGGATGTGACTTCTCAGGTAGGTTTTCTTTAGTGCACAAGACCTCTTCTCTCAGCTTGTGATTATACTAGCTACTCTCCAGGTGGCTGAATACACCATCATGAGAGCTGTTCACTTCAGTAAAAGAAGCTTTTTACATTTAAGTGTTTATTTGTGATTGAATTAAAGCATTATCTTCCTCCTAAACTTGCAGCTGCTCAGAATTTGCAGCAGACAGGACACAAAGAAGCTCTGGGAAGGTTTCCTAGAGCAGCACCCCAGGCTGGTGACTGGGGCCACAATACCTGTGGGCACAGCAAAGGTGCTGGGAGTGTCTCCCTGGGATGTGCGGCGCAGCTGGAATGTTGGAAGGTGCCAGCGGGTTGGAATGAGCCCCCGGCAGCCAGCGGCAAGGCAGGACAAGTCAGGACAATCTGGCAGCTGCCGGAATCTGTTGTGAGGTGCTTTTTATCTCCCTGAGATGGTACAAACCGCCTTGGCCGCTGCCGAGCTCAGGTGGTGGCCGTGAGGAGGGTTCTGCAGGTTAGGTGTGAAATGGTGAGCATGGTGGTGGTGGTGTGGGGCCTGATGGCTTGGTGTGACCTGGGGTTAGGTGGAAATGTCTCCCCACATGGGCAAGTCTGGAGGTGCCCCACTGCCACGGGTGGGCTGCCTTGGGGGTCCCTCACAGCCACCCTGTCACCCTCAGGACCGTCTGCCCTCGTGAGGGGCTGCAGTGTGGCCTCTGTCAGCTGCCCCAGGAGCTGGGAATTGGGGCTGGGAGCTGTAGGGCTGGTAATGGAAATAGGGGAGAGGTTTTTTGGTAAGCCCCTTCCTCGGGCCCGCGGTAGGGTGGAGACTGCAGGACCCCACACAGCCAAGGAGGTCCCAGGCTTCCATGCTGCATTCAGGGCTGCCGGCCCTCACCATGCCTCAGGGGGGCTGCGGTGCTGCCCTTTCCTCCAGAAGCCAGCAACTGGGGCTGAGGGTGAGTTTTCGGGCAGGGGAAGCCCTCAGTGGGTGGCTACTGAGGGACCCCAAGGACTCCCGACACCCTCAGGCCAACCCCTCAACCTCAAGCGCTGCCGAAGTCTCTCCGAGCGTAGCCGAGTGTGCCCGAAGCTGCGTCCGCGCCGAACCCGAGGGACTCCGAGTATCTCCGAGAAGCTCCGAAGAGCTGCGGGCGGGGCGGGATTCCCTCTTCCGAGCCGCTCCGAAGCTTCCCGAACTGTCTCACGCCCTCGTCTTCCGGAAATAGCCGAAGTTTCCGAGCGCGGGGGTCACGGGAGGTGCTGGGCCGAGGGGGAGGGAGGGGGAGCGAGGCAGGGCGCTTGCGCACGCGAAAGCCTCTCCGGAAGAATCCGAGATTTGCCGAGCGGCGCTGGCTGACGAGCGACTCCGGAAAGAGACGAAGGTTGCCGATCAGCGGTGAGCCGAGTGACTCCGGAAAGAACCGAAGGTCGCCGATCGGCTCCGGGCCGAGCGGCTCCGGAGCGGCCCGAAGGCGCCCGAGCGCCCGCCCGGCCGGACAGCTGGAGGCGGCCGCAGCGCCATGTTTGATGCTCCGCTACTCCAGTGAGGAAAATCCGCCGGCATCGCCCCGAGCCGCCGCCGCGATCGGCTCCGCTGCCCCCGGCGAGGGCGACCGCGACCCCCCGCCGCCGCCGGCTCATGAGCAGCGCGGCCTGAGCCGCCCCCCCCTTCCCTCCCTCCCTCCCCTCCCTCCCTCCCTCCCTCCCCGCCGGCCCCTCTCCCGAGCCCTCCGGGAGGCGCGTTGTCACGGAGACCGGCGCCGGTGCCGGCCCGCCGCGCTGCCCCGGCTCTCCCCCGGCCCGCTCCGCGGCTCCCCCCGGCCCCGCTCCCCGCCGCGGGGTGGTGGCTGCGCTTGGCCATGAGTTTACCGCAGAAGGCGGCTTTGAAACCCGGCGCGGCGGCGGCGGCGGGGACCGGCCCCGGGAGCGGGGCGGCGGCGGGGCCGCCTCCCCCCGCGGCTCCCCCTCACCCGGCGCCGGCGCCTCACCCCAACATCAGGGCCTTGCCGCCACAGCCGCCCCAGCAGTATCCTTTGCCCCGGGGGCTCGGGGGTGACTCCCCCTCCCCACAGCGAGCGGAGCCGGGGGGGTGAGGGCTGCGGGGAGCCCCCAGGCCTGGGGGCGGTGGGGGGTGAGGGGCCCCGCAGGCCGGGGGAGGGTTGGGGGTCTCGGGGCCCCCCAGAGCCGGGGGGGTGTGTGAAGTGGGGGTTGTTGAGGGGTTCCCGGCTCTTTTTTGTGTGCCTGCTTGTGCGTGGGGCCCCCTGCAAAGGGGGGCTGCACCTGCTGGGATGGTGCCGGGAAAGGGGAGCCGTCCACCTCCCCAGTGGGCTGCTTTGGAGGGTCAGCCCTTTCCAGGGGGTCCCTTTTCCCCCTCCCCCAAAGCAGCGGTGACCCCAAGGGTAAACTTTTAATTATAAATCGTTCTTCAGTTTTGCTTCTGATCCTACCCAGGTAAGTGCTTTGGTTTTGTTGCTTTTCCAGGCGAATTTAAGCCAAATTTTTTTTTTTTTTTTTTTAAATTTACAGCTGGGGACGATTTTCATGTGATTTATTTAATTTAATTTAATTTTTCTTACTTGGCTGGTGGAAATAAATTTCAGGTAGAACGTTTCACTGAGCAGCTTTCTATGCCAGGCCACGCGTGATGGGGAGGAGGAGCAGGCTCCCACTCCCCAAAATCCCCCCACCGAAGCGGCCGCTGCTACAAAGAGAGGCCGGCGGGGGCTGCGAGTGTTTTTTAAAGGTCTTGGGTTCTGTGCTGCGAGTAGGCCCCGAGTCAGGAGGGAAATACTGCAGGGATCAGCAGGAAAGTGCCTGCCGGCCTGAGGTTTTGTTTGCAGCGTCCGACAGCATCCCGTGGCAAACTGGCCGTTCTCTCGCCTCCCCTCCCTGGAGTTTTGGGGGGAGTGTGACGTGAAACACACACTTTGTGGAATATCTCCGTGCTGTGTTACCCGGGAATGGTGCAGGGACGGTCGGGAGTGTGTTTTCCTATTAATGTTTAGCGGTGTGTTGGATTTTAAGGTGGAAGCGCAGGGTAGTTTTCGTGCCGAGGGCTGTGCTCTCAGAACTGCGTTCCCTGTGTATGAGCATTTTCCTGCTCTCACTTTCATTTTGGAGGTGGGAAAACCCAGCCTTTTTATAATCAGTTTAGGTCCATTGTTTTCTTGAACTTCCGGCAAGAATCACCCCTGCCATGACAACAAATTCATTGCTTAAATCATGAGACTGTTGACGTTACAGATTTGTTTGGGTCAAGTGGAAACCCCTGGACGTTGTCTTTGCTGGCTGATATTTGCCTGATTTGTGGTATTCCGTAATTCCAACCCGTGCTTTATGAATAAAAAAAGTGGGAAGGTGCTGTCAGTAGAGTCAGCAGGGTGGTGGTAAGTAAAACTGTTGCTCAGGGAGAATTTGCTTCATTTTTGAGGGATGTGCCAAGAGTTGGAGTGGGAATATCAGCGTGCACGGGCTGTGCCCTGCTGATCTTCCAGCAAGGTACTGGTTTGTCTGGGAAGGGGCTTTTTTTACCGGGAAAGTGGCACTTGGATGCCTTGACAGTTGAAGGCTGCAGTTTGCCTGGCTCTGGGGCGGTGCTGGGCTGTCCCAAACACTTTATTCCCTGGAGTGTTTCTCCGGGGGGAGCCTGCTGGGTCAGACAAGGGGCTGTGCTGTTGCGGCTGTTGCTTTTGGTGAGTGTTGCATGAAGCACAGAGGGATGAAGTTTGAGTTTACTCTGAGCACAGCCTAAAAACAAAAGGGCTTGGAAAGGAAAGCCTGGAGAAGCTCTTAGAGGATCTGGGGCTGCTGTGTCCTGTCCTGGGGACCCAACTGGACACCGTGAGCAGGAGGCACAGAGGGAGGGAGAAGTGTTAGATGGATATGACAAGTTGGTTAAAATGACACAGTTTCATTTTTATTTCTAGATGTGCCTGTTTTGAAAACATTGTGTTTGACCGATATCTCTCCTTAACTCCTAAACTACTGATCTGTGCTTGGAATATATTCAAATGCTTTATTTTTGATGCTTATTCAGATGTCCTGGTGAAGCTTATTCAGATGCCCTGGCTGGTTTTATCCTCCACCAAAACCTGTATTTGATTATAAACAAAAGCTGTTACCTCTCAGTGCTGCTCCGAGTGAAGCTCGGGGAGGAGAGTTCATCCCTGATTTACTGGAGTGCAGGGGGTCATCTCAGTTCAGCCTTATTTTTAGCCCTCTTTGGTATCTTTTTTTTCTCTATGTTTTGATACAACTGTTGAGCCACTGTTACCTCAGAGCAGATAAAAGAGTTGCAGGTTTCTCTGACTAGAGCTTTTGAAACCAAAGCAATTTCTTACTGGTGAACTTTGTAACTTTGGAAATACATGTGGTTTCAGACTTAATGTATCATGAAATTAAACAATATCTGTGTAATTGGAAAAAAAATGTGTGAGAGAGAAGTGTTCAGCATGTGCATGTAACAAGGCATGAGGAAGGGGAAATTAAAATACGGGGGAAATAAAGAATTTTTTTAGAAAATAATTATTGAGAGAAAGAGAAGCTGTAAAGGGATGGACATGAAGAACAGAAATGTCTGGATGTGAGATTCATTCTGTTTCCTGCTAAATAGGAAGTTATTGGAGCTGCTGTAAGACAAGACAGACTTGTGAGGAATTTCCTTAACACAGTGGCTTCAATAAGTTAAATTTCCTGTGTAAAAGTAAGTTAGATAAGTGGCTCTGTTAGTGGTGAGTACTCAGCCAAACCTCATTTTGGGCAGAAATTGTGCTCAAAAGGTGTAAGTATGGATAAATCCTTCAGTTGGAGTCTGACCCTTATTTGGGTGGAAAGGACAGGCAAGGGTGAAATGACACACAGAAAGGATATTATAAAAAGTAAATCCCAATCTGCCCTCCTTGGCTTTGACTGCCAGACTGCCTCTGCAGGACAAGTTCCTGTGAAGTCTGGAGTGAGGCTTCTTCCATAAAAAGGTGCAGTAACAAAGGTGCTGCAGGGGCACTGTGGGCCTTTGTGGTTTTACCTCAGTGGTACTTCTGACACGTGTCACACTCCACCCTGTTCTTTACTCTCCCACTTAGGAATGAAGTATTTTTTTGGTGTGCCTTACATTAAGCTGTTCTTTCAAAAGTCCCTGTGCTGTGAATAAATTTTGTGGATCAATATAATCAGGTCACCAGTTTCTTCCCAGCCTAGATGTGGGCAAATATTGGCTTGTAAAGGTAAGCCAGGCTGATGGATGGCATCTGGGGTGACATCCCCTGGCTGCTGATAATGTGACACTGTTCAGTCACAGACAAATCAGAACTGTCTGGGCTCAGGACTGGTGTCAGTAGGATTTTGTTTTCTGTTCCCAGCTTCCTCACGTTTGAAGGGAGTTCCTGGTTGTTCATGTGCAGGCACCAGTAAGCTTGACTTTAATCTATCCCTGTGGCTGCTTTCATATGGGATTGGACATCTCTGAAAAACTCCTCAGGCTATTGCAGGTTGTGGCAGGTTCAGGGTGGGTGTCAACAGACTGTTACTAATTTTTTTTTTTTTCTCTTCTTCCTCCTTGTTAATTCCTTTTCCAAGAAGCCGAGAGGAAGGATCAATGTTTGAGGGACTGATCTCTGTGAATTCCATCATTGCTCTACAAGGAAACGTGTTATGCTAACATTGCCTCAGTAATTTAGTTTTAGTTTTTCCTGCATTGTTCAGCTAACCGTGCTGTAGTCCCTTTCAGGAAGTGCTGTGCTGGTTCCTGCTGTGTTGGGTGGCATCTTCTTGATGCAAGCAGCTTCCCCAAAGCCCAGGAGGACAGCAGGAAATACAGTGTGGCATTTTGGAATGCCTGAGGCTGTGTGAGAAGTTGGGGTGAGTTCCTGGCAGTGCTTGCCCTGTGTCAGCGTGCAGAGCAGGCCTGCCTTGGAGATCTGGTTAAATCAAGATTCTTGAGGAGGATTGGGTGAGTGGGGTTCTCTGTTGTCTCTCCATGAACCAAGAGTTGAGCTGTAGGAGAAAGTGCCCAATAATTTTAGTGAGGAGAGAATCTACAGCATGCACTAGAGGGTCAGGGTCTCTGGGTTGCTGTGATCCCCTCCAGAAGCTTGGAGCCAATTCCATCTTCCTTCCCTTATTTCAATTTTGAGTGGTGTTTTCCCAGACTGTGTGAGGGAGCAGCTCTGTGCTTTCTGGAGTTTGTCTGTTGACGAGTTTGTAGTTGAGGAACAAGGCATTTGGAAGCTGCTTGGGCACAAAAGTCAGATTGAAGAGCGTGTTGGTGGCTCTGGTGTGAAGTGCTCCCCTTGAGGTTTTGACTCCGGCCTGGAGCAGTTGGAAACCCCTTCCAGATGCCAGTGGCAGCCACGTGAGGAAGGTGTTGGGAGCATTATGGTCCCAAAAGGGAAGGAGTGGTGAGAGGAGGGAAGGAGGGACCAGGCTGAGATCAGAGGTGTCCCTTGCTCTCTGTGTTTCTGAGTTGAGGAGGAATGTTCTGAGATCTCAGCTGGATTAAAGGAAGGGGGCAGAGGTGTTGCCTGGGGAGTGTTTCTCTTTAGAAGTGTTGAAGCTGTGGAGATCAAACATCTTGGGAGGGTCGGAGCAGGAGAAGAGACTTTCCCTGCTGCTCTGTGGTGGTGGCTCCTCTGCAGGGGAGGAACGGGCACGGATTGGGGAGTGTATTGCCAAAAAATAAAATGCTTTAAGCCCTCTCTGCCATCTCCCCTGTTGATGTTCCCCAGCCTTGGCACATCTTAGTGTTCTTTCAAGCAGCAATAGCTTTAATTTATTTAATGAGAAAAGCTAATCATGTTAGAGCGCAGATATGTCACTTTACCAGCTCTGTAAGATTTTTGTGGTGAAATTCTCTTGGAGAAAACCATTCTAAAAATGTGATTTCAAGTGGCTTATTTTCTTCTCACATCCAAGGACACGATTGTGTATGTTCTCTGGCAGAAGTCTGTGGGAGAGGGTTACTTTATCCATTTAAATATATGTGTATTTAATGAACAGCACTGATTTGGGAGCAGACTTTGTGTAAGAAGTTGTTGAGAGAGTAACAGGAGACTCAGAACAAGTAACTTCCCTTTTAGATGTTGAGACGTAGAAGGATTTTTGTCTTTTCTATTATTTTATCTGTGATGGATTTTGTCCATAATTTTCAAGCTGGAAGACTTTTCTCTGTCATTAGCAAACATTGGGATGTGTTGAGCTGGTGCATTTGCTCCATTTCTGTTTAGTAGTAGGAGTTAGTAGTGAAGACCTCCCTTTAGAAGGCAGAGATAGCCTACCTATTTTATTTTTCCCCTAATCCAGCAATTTCAGGCCTAGTCAACTGTCAACTTTAGTTGTGTGTAAATCCGCTAATATGATTAGAGTTGCTGGAATTTTTACTCTGGGGAATTACAGATGGGTAGTATCACTGTTTTACAGGCATTGCTTTGGTAGGAAACTTTATCTGTGACTTGAATGTGGTTGCTGGCAGTTGCAAAAGCTTTTCTGGAATGAATGGGGAAGAGAAAACTGGTGTTTGTTCCAAGGCATGAACATGTGGGGGGAGGAGTCGTGTGCCCTGTGGTCTGGAGGAACCAGGAGAAACTACTTTTTCTTCTTGTTTTTTAAGGGAATTCAGTTGATGAGACTCTCATGGTGCTGTGTTTTACACTTGCTGTAATTTCAAGCAATTCTCTGTATACCTTTCCCTCCCAAACCCTGGACTCCGTTTTGTCTCCCAGATAGAAGCTGATGATGTGGAACAGCTGGAAAAAGAAAATAGAATGTGTTCTTAAAAAAGAAAAGGATCAAAGGGAGGAGAGCAAAATGAGCTTTTAGGCGAGTGAAGTTTTCTGGTGCATGTTATTCCTCTGGTTTATTCTTTACCTTTGGAAGGTGTCCCAGGGCGCACTCCCTCTTTTTGGAATAGGTGATGGCATGCTGTTGCTGATGGGACTTGAGTCAAATTGCTGCTGGGCATGTAACTAGGTTAATGGGACAGCATGATTATTTTTTTTTCTTTCCTGAAAGGAAAATTACACGCTCTGTATTTCGGTTGTACCTGAGGAGTTGTTTTTACCTTTGTTTGCTGTGTAGTTGAGGTGGAGAGAAAAGGACAAGTTTCCCCACACCGAGATTGTATCAGGTTTAAATCACTTCTGCCAACAAAAATAGAATGTTTCAGTTGTTGGTTGTAACAGCTTTGTGTTTCCTTTATCTACGTGAGAGTTGAAATATTTCTAGAGTTTTAGATAGACTTGAAAAAAAAGCCAAGTGGCTTCCAGAATGTGTGTCTTTAAAGTAAAACTTATCCGTCCTTGACCGATCCTGGTGGCGCTCTGTGAGTCTGTTGGTGGAGTGTGGAAATGGGTTAGGACTTGTCGAGGTGCAGCGAGCAGCTGCTCCTTTCCAAGTGCTTGAGCTCAGCAGGAATGAGGCTCCCATGCTCTGGAGTAAGAGTATCTGCACAGGAGTAGCTGTAAATTTGGAAGCACAAAGACCATCCCTGCTTGTAGCACGGGAGTGGACTGAATGTGGTGGGAACAGAAATTTCCCTGCCAGCCGTGGAGTTTGCACTTGTTGCTGTGAAAACACTAAACAAGGAGGAATGAATGCAGTTAAAGGTCTTAAATAATACAGATTTTCCCAAGTTTGGAAAACTTTTGAAAGGTGGAAATTAATAAATGTTGCAGGGCTGCTCTGTTTGGGATTGCCAGATGATGATTGTGTGTTTGGTTTGATTTACAGTGAGGGTGACTGTGAGTTACTGAGTTACTCAGAGCAGTCAGAGGAGTCTGATTGCAGTGTCTGTGTCACTGGTGATGGGTGAAAATCCATTTGAGCAGGTGCTATGGCTTTGCTAATGGTGGTTTGAAAACTGATTTCCCTCTTTCATGTGTTATAAGTAAGTCGTAGAAGTTACTGTGCCTTGAAACTGGCTTTTCCCGGGCTTATTTTGTTCTCTTGCCAAAAAGCAAAAATGAGAGAAGTCTCTGGTCTTTCAGACCAAGCAGGAGGCTCTTTCTGTTTGCATCAAAGGAGAGGACTTTTTTAGTGATGCTACTTTCAGCTTTGTTTTTTTAGTCAACTCTGTTCTTGGGAAGGCTCCTAAGCATCCTGAGGAAAGGACCTTTAAAAAAAAATCCAGTGCATTTTTACTGAGTGGTGAGACCCAGCCCTTCTGTCTTGGAGGTGCCATGAGAATTTCCACAGAACTGTCAGATCTGATGTGAAATTCAGACTGAAATCTGGCCTGAAAACTTCCTGGAAGTCTTGAATTCCTGTTTGGGGTGGTGGACAGGCTCCATACTGGACCCTGGGTTTTGCAATGTACAGCTGAATCATTGGGCTGACTCAATGTATTATTATGTTGGAAAGGGAACCCAGCAGGGCTCTTGTAAGTTGAGGGTGAGCAACCTATACCAGTAATTTGAGGGGAATTCAAGAACTGAAACCAAAGAAACATTTAAAGCCTGTTTATTGTGACTTTTAATGTGAAATTCATGGTGCACCTTGAACTCTGAAGTGTGCTGGGAAGGTGATTTCAGCAGTTTTAGCAAGGCAAGGCTTGTTTGGAAGGTGCTTTGGGATGTAGCATTTCTTGAGCTGGGGAGACAGCTTGAGTTCTACTTGCTCTGTATAATATGAAACCAGCTTCAATTTGTGTCATCCTTTCTCACTAGTGCTCACACAGTTATAAATACTTGTCACTGGACAGTCTTTTTCCAAATATTCAGTGTTTCTGGGCTCTGTGTTTCATATTTTAGAGTTGTGAATGCAAATAATTCAGCTGTCAACTTTGAGTTTTATGTTTTCCTTCAGTGTTGTGTTTTAAAGTCTATTTCAGAGTCCCTTTACGTCTGTCTCTTCAAAAAGAAAAAAAGACCTAATTTTTGCTGATATGCAAATATAACAAAGCACAAGTTTCAATGAGTTTAAGCTATTTGCCTTAATTCCATTGATTACCTTTCCAAAACACTTTTTCAATTTTGAAAAAGTTCATTTGCACAAATAAACTCCTTTATATTTCGATGTTTGGTTGTGCACCATGTTTAACTTGAAATGATTCCCATTTTGCCCCAGATACCCCATCTCATAGTGGTGGCTGTGGCAGCAGTACCTGGTGTCACCAGCATTCACCAAAACAATTGGCCCTTGGCACAGCCCCCTCCGTGCCTTGCTGCAGCCAAAGCACACTTCATCCACTCAGGCTGATGTTAGGATCATTAAATAAATGAATGAATTGTACTGTCACCAAATTCCCATCCTGGCAGCCGAAGAACATGAGCGTTTTATAGCCAGGACCCCTGTCCAGAATGTCTTATTGAATGCCTGGGATGTCAGGAGTGGGAACAGTCAGCAAAAAGCTTTCTGGTGAAATGTGTGAGCCTTACAGAGAGTTATAGTGTGGAGCGCTGTAAAAGCTTGAATTACCAGACATCTGATCGTCCAGGATGAGTATTAATCAACCTGGGAAGGGCGTGGAGAAAGGAGATGGAGCATAGCAATAAAACAAGAGAGCAGGACAAACACAGAGTGGGGAGAGCTGTGTCTCTATTGTCAGGTCAGCTCTGTCTTGTTGTTTGAAAGGAGTTTTTGAGGGAAGAATGCAGCCAGGCTTGGAAGTGTTGAAAGCAGGGATAAGTCTTGGTCTCCATCAGGGAGTCACTTGAGGTCTCACTGGTTGAGCTAAAACTCCTAAAGGTCACTGATGCTCTGGAAGCACTTGGAAAACTCTGCTGAATTTCCTCTGCTGGGAGAAGAGGGTTGCAAATATTCCCTCAGAGGAGGAGAATTCACTCCTCAGGCTTGGATTACTTTTTCTTGTGGTCTAGCTCCATCCTTGCTTTTATGATGTTGTGCTTAAGATGGTGTTTCTGCTTAGGAATGGGAGACAAAAGATCTGTATAATCCACACTGGCTGTGAGTGGGTCCAAAATGTCTCTGGATTGTGGGGAAAAAGGAGGAAGATGAAGTGTATTCCAACTACTTTGGGAAGCAAATTGTACTGCAGCCCCTGATAATGTCAGAGGTGCTAGGGATAAACAGAAATGTTTGATTCGATCCATTCCTGTCCTGCAGTGTTCCAAAACATGAGCATTTAAGGGAAAAATACTTGTTATTTTTTCCATCCACAACATTGGTCTTAACTATGGTTAATTTGAAAAAAAGGCTGCTAAAATAGCATTGCTCACCAGCGCAGTCCTCAGAGCTTCCCTGTCCATGCTTAAGGTGGTGATGGCACTTGTGGCTGTGGTGGTGGTGAAATCCAAGTGTCTGGGCAGTGTTTGTAGGTGGAAAGCTCAATCTTAAAGCCCTGCTGTGGCTGTGGAGATAGTGCAGTCTGAAATTGGTGCAGCTGGGGTTTATGCTCCTCAGAAAAGGAATCATGGTACCTCTGGTGAGGCATGGGTTGTCCTGATGGTGCAGACAGGCCTCAGCAACCAGGCAGGGACAGGTCCTGAACTTTCCTTTCTTTCCCATCTGGGATAGTCCATCAGGTGCGTCTTCACTGACTACTGCCTCTGTGTTGGTTCAGCTGTGTGGCATCATTTCAGAGAGCACTGCAGCAGCTGTAGCCTTCCCTCTGTGTTTTATCCCTGTTTGTGGCCTGAATCTATAGAATCCCAGAATGGTTTGGGCTGGGAGGAACCCTAAAGCTCATGCTGTTCCACCCCCTGCCACAGGCAGGGAGGGACACCTTCCACTAGACCAGGTTGCTCCAAACCTCATCCAACCTAGCCTTGGATTCAACAGGCTGAACCAATGGAAGAAAACCAGGATTTCTTTTAATGGAAAATGCTCAGAGACTGATTTACTGCTCATCTTCAGACCCTGGTGTGGTGAATATATCATTGCTGTTACTCTTTCTTGGATTCCTCTGCAGAGGTGTGTGTGAAGTGTGCACCTGAGATTCTTTATGAGGGAAATTAGAGGTGCAGAGGGTTGAACTGAGGAGGCTCAGGGCTCCCGTCCTACCTACAGCCCTCTGTGAATTTTGGTTTTCATGCAGCAGTGTAAGATGTGTTGCTCTGCCCTCCCTGGATGCCAGCTTGGATATCATTTTGTATGACACAGAATTTTAGTTCAGGTGAAGTCGTAAGCTCCACATGTGGCAAGAGGGTACTTAGGATTTCATGTCATGTTGATGAACTGCTGAAATAAAAATTATGGGCCAAAAACTATGAGGAGTTACAGCACTGGGAATGGAAATGAGCATCAACACTCTGGAGAATCATCCTTCCAGAATTCCTTGCTCAGCTGATGGAAGGACCATCGCTCTGGGTAACAACGCTGGTGTCACCACAACAAAGTGACCAGCAGAGCATTGCATTTCCCCATGAGATCACAGTGTGAAGTATTGGAGACACCTCAGGAAACCCAGCTGAGTGAATGAGATGGTAAAATACCAGGCTGTTTGATATTCCTGCTTATCATACAGATGGAGAGCCTGGCTCAGAAATGGATGGATGCTGCTGCAGGGTCCCCTATTCCCAGGACACAAGCAGGGGCTGTCCCTGTGGAGCAGTGACATGTGGGGGGTAAAGCCTGGCAAGCTGGAGTGGTTTATTTGTGGTTTTAGGGCACAAAGTTTGAGGTGAGTGGGCAGGGGCAGTTCTGTGTTAATGGCATGCACAGGAAGAGAAAAATGAGCTGATTTTTAGTACTTCCCAGTAATTCAGACTCCTGGGTGAAGATTGCCATGAATGAGTGCTGCAATGCTCATGTCTGCATGGGAACTGTCTTCTCTGGTGGTGGAAAAATGTGCCCCAGCTGCAGTAACTGCTGGTGCTGAAGGGGAGCCAGAGCTGGGAGGTTTTACTTTGTGAATTCAGCATGAGGGAAGGTAGGCTCTCATACCCACACAGAAGTTTATTCCAGGCTGTAAGCTAAATAAGGGCTGGATAAAAGCTTGTGAATCTTTCTCTGTGATGGAATCCTTTTCCTCCTGCTCTGCCTTGCTCTGTTTGTGCCTTTTTAGTTACATCACCTGGCCCTGTCTGCTTTGGCTCTTGTAATTTTAATGCTCTTACCTGGTTATGTGTGTGTAGGGCAAACTTGGTATAGAAATGACTCTGTGTGTGTGTTAAGTAACTGCTCTGAAGGAAGCAAGACCCAAATAATCCAAATTTTCTCTTCCTTGTGGGGCTGTTGGGACTGGACTGTTTCCCATTTGGCGTCCTCTGCTGCAGTGGCAGGGGCTTCCCAGCACATACCCAAAGTGTGGTTATCAGGTTGCCTCCCTCTCCCTGAGCTGGTATCAGGCCAGAAACTGCTGTTTCAGCTGCTAGTCAGGGGACAGCTACACTGAGTTTGGGGACCTTCGTTTTCACTGGATTGTGATTCAGTTTGTGTGACATAGTACCTGGTTTGGCTGCTTGATGTGATTTTCTTTTAAGCTCAGTGGTTGAAATTCAGGAGTATTTGAAAATAACTTACGTATCTGGAGCTGCATTTCAGAATGCGAAAGGTGGAAGATGGGTGTGACTTCAACTGTGGTGTCTGCTCTGTGGCATTTTATTAAAAAACCTCTTTTTTTTCTGCCAGACTAGATGTGTACAAGCATCTGATGCAGCCAAAAGTGCAGAGAACAGCTGAAGAACCATCTCTGTTCCTTTTGGAATAGACCAAAAGCCAAAGTTACTCCAGAAAGGAGTAGGCTGGTGTGTGTGTCTGGCCAGACAGCAGATCAAAGCCTTGTTCCCTCTGGCTGTCTCCTCCCAGTCACTCCTTGTCATCTCCATCAAGGCAGCTTGCTTACAGCCTTGCTTTGGATATTTTTACAGCATCTACCAGGAGGTTTGCTCTGTCTTAGCCTTGTTTAGCTACTGTTCAGTGTGAGACCAGTACTGGGTTTATTTTTTTCTTTTTTTCCCTTGAAAATTCAGTAAATGAAATTATCATTACAAGTTCTGACTCTGATATTGCCTCATGTCAGATTTGCCTCTGTCTGCCCTGGCCCTTCCTTGGCCACTGCCTGGGAATTTTGTGTGTGTGATGTTTTTCTTTGAATGCATGTCTCCTATTAGAGATTCCTGCTTTTCCCTCATTTCTTGAACAATGTAGTTTCTTCACTCTGAAGACTCCTTCTCATTCTCTGGGAGTGATGGTTATGACCACCATCTGGGATGAGCATCTTCCATTTTCCCCAAGGATGGTTGAAATTAGTTTGGTTGGTGGCTTTGCTTGAAAAAGTGACCCAGGAATTTTTCCTAGTACATCTCTTTTCCTCCCAACCCTTCTGCAATGTTCAGAGCAGCTTTGGCTGCCCCTGGATCCCTGAAAGTGTCCAGAGCCAGGTTGGATGGGTGTTGGAGCAATCTGGGATAATGGGAGGCATCCCTGCCCATGGCAGGGGTTGGAATGAGCTTTAGGGTTGCTTCCCATTCAAACCATTCTGGGATTCCATTATTCTGTTCACTTCCATATTTAACTGTTTCAAGCAAGGATCATTTTACTGTCGCAGGTCAGGGAGGACTTTGGAGCTGCCAGGCCAGAGGTGGGTGTGGTTGGCTTTGTGGGGACTGTTATCAGCTGGGGCAGAAATGCCTTCCTGAGCATCTGGAGGGTTTTTGGCAGCCCCTTTGCATTCCATGGTCTCCAGAGGGAGGTTTGCAGTGTGCAGAGGTGCCTCCATGCGTGCTTAGGGGTCTGGGAGCTGGCATACTATTGTTCCATCTATAAATATGGATTTTAACACTTACCCAATGCTTGGTAGCAAAAGGCTGCTCTAGGAGAACTTCTTCAAGGAAAGCAGTGTAAAGATATCTCTCTGCTAGGTACTGGATTTATTTTCCCTTCTGTTGTCGTTAATTGCAATAATAAATGCAGTTAAAAGTATCCAAAGGACATTTTTTTTTTTTTTTTGCTGCATGATGCTGTGAAATGCCTTGTTCAGAATGCTTTCTTTCCTCTGATTTTGGATCCTTTTTAAATGCTGAAGGGCATTTTTGAGACTTTGTTTTAACTTCTTTTTACATCGTGTTTATATGAAACAGACAAAAAAATCCCAACCCAGTGCTTTGCCAAATATTTTTGGAAAGAACAAGCTTTGTGGATAATAATTTTCATGTTCTACC
This sequence comes from Lonchura striata, assembly GCF_050655825.1. NCBI lineage: Eukaryota > Metazoa > Chordata > Aves > Passeriformes > Estrildidae > Lonchura > Lonchura striata. Next base: position 7,070,415 of record NC_140723.1, read on the forward strand.
TGCTCCTCATTGTGTTCAGATGGTAGAAGAATCTTCTCTCCCCTGAAAAAGGCTTTGAGAGATTAACCTTAAGGTAGTCACTTGAGGCAAGTTGATTAAGAAATATACTGAACGTTAGATTTAATCAAGATTGAGTAATAGAGTTAGAATTGACTGTCACTCCTGGAATGCAGTTATTTTTAGGTGGGGATTGGGATGTGCTGCTCCCCAGGTTTTCCATACCATGGCTCTGAAGGCAGACTGATCCAAATGCCATTGGGCAGAGAGGATCTGCTCCAGTTTGGTACTGGCAGCTACATCCCATGCTAAACATGTCGTGAAAAGCTTGGCAAATCAGAGCAAGGGGATTCCACTGCAGCACTGAGGGTTGTCACCCAAAATACAGCTCAGATATATCAGCAAAAACATTGAGCTGCTTTTGATAGAGGGACTTCACCTTGTTTTGTATTTGACTTCCTCCCAAGGGGCTGTGGAGGCACAGCTCTGCTCTCTTCTGTGAGCAGGGACAGCACCCAGGGAAGGGCTGGAGCTGGGCCAGGGGGGTTTGGGCTGGAGATCAGGAAAGGTTCTTCCCCAGAGAGTGCTGGCACTGCCCAGGGAATGGTCCCAGCCCCGAGGCTGCCAGAGCTCCAGGAGCCTTTGGACAGGCTGGGATTGTTGGGGTGTGTGTGCAGGGCCAGGGGTTGGACTCTGATCCTTGTGGGTCCCTTCCATGATTCTCAGAAACATTTGGTGATGCACTAAACCTCACCTTTTGATCACTTAGTTAAAGCTCTGCCCTTGTTGCCACTGGTGTAATAGTGTGAGGTCCTGAACTTTTTGCCTGTGTTGGTTTTTTTGGTGGGTGCCTCAAGGGAAGCAGGTCTTGTCCAGCTCAAGGCATTGCCCCTCTGTGGTGCACTGCAGAACCATCCTTTGTCACCTTGCAGGGTGGTGTAACTGAGGTTCGACTGAGTATTTTATTTTCTATTGCTTAAAGGTGAGAACAAAGCTGTTTCTTTGCTGTAACTTTCTATCTTCAGCTCAGGAAATCAGGAATTTTATCTGGATTAAAGCCTAAGAGACAGTGATAGGCTGGGAGAAGTGGAAACAGCTCTGGGGAGGAACATCCCTGCCCTGGCAGGGGGTTGGGGCTGGATGGTCTTTAAGGTCCCTCCCAACCCATACCATTCTGTGGTTCTGAGAAACAGCTGAGGCTGTTTGCTGTTCATTGCTGTTCCAGAGAAGCCAGGTTGCAGAAGGATTGAGTGGAAGAAAGTGGGGTCACTTGCATGGGAGGTTAATGAATCAAAATTATTTTAAAGGAGCTTCCTCACTTTCTTGACATGTCCTGACTGCAGAGACAATCAGAGCAGCTGTCTCGCTAAATTCACCTTAGATACAAGGGAATTGTGACACAATAGTCTTTATAGGGACTGAAAAGTAAAGATCAGCTCCAGGTGTTGCATGATATTGTAATTTTGGTTGTGTCTAGTAATAATATCAATTTCCCTTTGCAACCTTCAGTCTCAATGGGCAGAAAAGGCCAAAGCTTGCATAGTTCATCACGTGGTGCCCTCAAGCTAGCAGTTGTTCATCTGTCAGCTGGAATTGTGACTTTTTTCTGCATTATTCCCAGGCTGGACTTGCCCTTGCAGTGCTCAGGATGTCCATTTGTAGGTTTGGATTTCTGGGTCAGTGTAACCACAGGGTGGGAGCGGTCAGTATGTGAAGTTACCCATGAGAGAAAGTCCTCTTGAGAGGCCTCAGGTGTGCTGCCTGATGTAAGCTTTAGGAGCAGGTAGGATCAGAGGGCAGACTTTCATTTCCATGGCAAAAGCAGTTTCTGGAGTCACTTTGCATGGTGCCAGGGTACAGGACAATATTTTAACATCATCCCATTCTCAGAGTTTACTTGGGCAGCTGCAAAATGGAGTGAGGTCAGTGAACAGAGATTGTAGTATCTCTATACCCAAAACACTCATCACCCTCTTTGCAGTTTACTCAGTAAAAGCAGAAAACATAAAACCAGGAAACTTCTACAGATGATGCTTTGAAGAAGCTCATTTGGTTAACCCGTTTTGCTTGTGTTGCTTGTCCCTTTAAGCCTGTTTATACCTGGAGTGTTGGCTGCAGTGTTTGTACTGAAAGCAGGAAAGCCCAACAGCTGGGACTTAAATCCATCTGCTCAGTGGTATCTACACTTGGAGCTCTTCTAGTGGCCCTAAGCACCTTAATGAGGTTTTTGTGTGGCTTTTCTTAAGTCTTAATTTTGTTCCACATGAATTTTCAGGTACAAGCAGCATCTTGGTGTGCCGTGTAGCATATTTGAGAAGTGCTTTATTTTTCCTTTGGTTCTTATATTAACTCTTATCATAGATTGATTTTAAATGCTGGCATTTCATAATTGCGTCTCAAAACTTGTGTTCCCTGGACTGTACAAAGCAGAATTAAGTAGAACAAATACATCTTGCTTTATCTGGAAACAGGGTGTACTTTGCTGTGGATTATTGATGTTCTCTTATCTATGGTGCCAACACTAAAGCTTTGGAGTAAGGAGTTGGTATTTAATGCTGTGTGGTGCATGTTGTGATTTGAAATATAAATAAATACAACTGACTCTCTGGGTTTGTTCTCAATGACCAGAACAACAGCTCTACCTTAGGAAGGTGAAAAGGAATTTCCTATTTATATCCCATCACTACTCATCATGCCAGAGTTGCCAGTGGAAACCCAAGTCATTGCCAATCTGCAGTAGGTGTTTGAGGGATTTTTTTTCTTTGTTTGTTCTCTATTTCCACATTTCTTTAGACTTTGGCTTCAAGCTTGTGTATTGTAGCAGCTGCTGCCTTCACAGGCGTTTTGAGTGAACAAAGAATTATCTGATTTCATGCCAGATAATCATGGAATATCTTGAGTTTGAAGGCACTCACAAGGATCATCAAGTCCAACTTCTGGCCCTGCACAAGACAACCACAGGAATCACTTTCTTTTATGCCCCAAGGATAACTTTCTATTTTTTTTCTGCTTCTTCATTCTTTCTCACTTTTGAGGGTGTTCTGATAATTGGACTTGAGAGTATTGGACCTGACCAAAAAAAAAAGGGAAAAACAAAAGATATGCTGCAAGAGCAGCTGTAAATTCCCACTTCTGCAGCAGCCACGGGTCTATGGCTGTTCACTGTGCCAGGGACTTTGTATGTAGTTCCTTTTCCCCAGCTGCCTACTCTATATTATATTGCCATTCCCCACCTGTGAGGAAACAAAGGAAGCACAAAATATTCCTGCATTGGAGGAGGAGAGAGTGGCAGGAGTGTGTGTGTGAGTATGAGCATGTGTGTGTCTGAAATGCTTCTTTGTGCTGCCAGGGGTGTGTTTGGATAGGTCTCCAGGCTTGCTCCCTCTGAGTGGATTTCCCCTCTGGATGCCTGAAGAACAGTAACATTTTTGCACAATTGGCTGTTTTTAATGAGATCTTCCTTCATTTTCCAATGAAGCAACAGATCAGCACCTTTAAAAGATCTTTATCTCAATGGTGAAGAGCAGGAGTCTTTTCTATATTGAAAAATCCTGAAAGGAAAAGTCATCCTGTGGGAGCTGTGGCCCGTGTGAATGGGCTGTCAATCAGTTTAATTAAACCTGTGGTTCTGGCGGGGTTTTTCTCCTTTTTGGTTCAGCTGCAATACAGGGAGAAGAAAGTTTTTATCTTTACCAGCTCTTCTTGCAGAAGTTGTTCCTGTGCTTGCAATTAAGAAACCCTTGTGTTTTAGGCAAAAATAAATTAGCTTTCTTCTTTGTATACAGAAATATCTTGCCCCTTGGCCGTCTCCAAAAATAGATGTGGAGTTCCTGAAAGTGAGGTTTAAACGCAGCATATGGATTAGCTCATGGGGTGGTGCAAAAGGACAGGATTTAGGCAGCTTTGCCTTTTGTGTGGTTATCCCAAGACAGTCTGCTGAAGGGAAATGGAGCCAGTTTCCTTAGAGCCAGTTTGTGTGTCCTGTGTGTGGAACATGCAGGAGCTCCCTGGTTAGGGCAGGATGAGCCTGGTGTGATGAGATGGATCAATATTAAAGCAGTGGAAATACATACTTTATTGGTTTTGCTCACTTAAATGTTTCTTGTGTACATGGGTGAGACTCCCTGCAGAAATCTCTTGCTAGAGTCTATGTTTGCATCAAAACCTTGGCTCTGCTGAAGCACAGAAGGTTCAAACTTTGCTTTTTGCTCAGATGTTCCCATGTGCAGCAAGAGCCCAGTTTGGGAGAGGAGAGGAGCAGCCCAGCATGAATTCATTGCTTTGGGTTTTTATAGTAGAGTATTTGTGTTCCTTGGGACATGCAGCCCACAAAAAGTCCATGATGGCCACCTCTTCCACCACATGGAAGATCTTTCCTCATGGACCTTCCCAGTGTTGGCAGCTGTGTGGCCAAGGTGAGGAGTGTGTGTACCCTTCCTTCAACATCTGGGAGGAGAAACATACCCAGCAAGCATCAGATGCTTGGAGGTGGTGCTCACCTTTATCACTGCCTTTCAGACTGGTGGTCGCATGTGTCCATGTTTAAATGGGGCACCAGTACCAACTGGGACCCTCCTCCTTTGATCATTTCTAGATATTTTGGTTTGCTGTTGAGCTCTGCTGAGTTTTATGGTAGCACGAAGAAAACGAGGAAGGGGGTGTTAGTTTTGTTTGCTGGAGTCAATACTGAATGTGTTTTCTCTTGAACTGTGACAGGCCAGGTGTTTTTAGTGTGGTGGGGAATGATGTTGAAATGAGGAGCAAGTCTCTAAATGTAAAGGACTCAGAGAAGGAACACAAACATTTCCTTAGTCCCAGGAGTGGAACAATAGCTCATTGTTGGGAGGAAGGGACTGCAGAAAAGCCAGCAGACTCAGAAACAGGGGGTTATTTTCTATAACTTACTATTTATATTGCACTTGGAGGCTTTTTGGGGACTAGATGTCCAGTTCCTGGAATGTGTGTCCCTTGGTGGAGGAAGGTTGGGTGTGAGCAGATCATGTCCTCAGTGGGCATTTGTTGTGCACAATGCCGGCGTTGCGGGCGCTTGGGACGCTGCTGTGTGTCCATGCGAGTCCCTGCTCTGCCTCGCAGCCTGGCAGCTGAGGAGACGTCCCCTAAAGAGACAGAACTCTTCTTCCTCCCACCCTCACTTTCTTTCTGCTGTCTATGGGCCGCTGAATGGGTTTGCATTGACCAGAGAGACAAAGGAGCCTTTCAGGCTCCTGCTTTGGCCACAGCCAGCGCGCTCTGGGCTTTTGTTAATGCGCTCAGTCCCCCCTTTCTCTCCGGGCAGCCTCACGCTCATTGTTAATGCAGCTCCGGAGCAGCACTGATAGTTCTGAATTCATTTTGTTTGCTCAGTTTGCAGGAAAAGTTGCAAAAAGCTGCAGAGAGAGAACATGTTGCCTCTTAGATTCTCCGCAGAGTATTTTCTTTCATGCCTTTCGCAGGGAAAAGTGGATTGTGTAAACAGATCCTGGCAAATCCGTGCCCGAGCGGAGCGTGGCGGGGCAGCGCCTGCGCACGGAGCCCGGCGCCTTGTTCCAGGCCCTGGGAGCACTAACTGGCTTTCCCCCACCCTGCTGGATTAGGCTCCATGTTGTCCTGTTTAATTTTGTTACTGCATTAGGCAGCTGAAGACGTAAGCATTTACTAAAACAGCTGCTCTGCTAAGTGGCAGCGCCGAGTCAGGAGGTGCCGTGCAACACTTGGGAACTCGCTCGGCATCACCGCAGACTGACTCTGTTGTGTGAGGGGGTTGTGAGTTTAGTGGCTTTAAGGCTTGAAAATCCATAGTCTTAAATAAATTAAACCAACTTCAGATAGATACAGCCACATGGGGATGGAAGGTGGGAGAATCTCCTAGGTCAGCATTTCTTACCAGTGCATAGAGAAGACCAAAAGCAAAGCTACTTTTCCAATTCCATGGTAATAAACCTGAAAGGTGCTGGTAGGTGCTCTCTGATCGTTATGAGACACCACTACAGAATTAATTCTTGGAAATAAATTGTTAGGAAGCAGCTGATGGATAGGACTGTTGCATAGCAGGCAGGCAGAAATAAATCTAAATGCTACTGGGAGTGAGGATGGAGGGGGAATGGTTGTTTTTTATCCTGAAGATGGGCAGATTTGGGGGGAGTTGTACCCCAAAATCAAATGCACTGTTGGGTGAAACAAACCAGGAGAACGGGACAGGGATGAGTTTGATTGTTCACATGAGGTAGTGTCAGCAGTTGAGAGATTACCACGAAGGCTGTTGCAGGATTCAAAGCACCTCAGTGAAGCTTTTTTTCCTAGAAATAGTTGGAGTCTTGGTATTCTGAGCCAATTTTTGATGGCGTGTAAAGCTGGGTCAACTTTGGTTACCATTGCCCTGACTGGAACACAAATTGTGAAGCTGGGAGAAGTGAGGCTATATCTCTGCACCTTTTAAAGGATAGCAGAACCCTCCATATGAATATGTGACAAACAGGGAGAAAAACAGTGTTCTGACATGTGGAGGGGTGTGAGCAGGTCATGGAAAAAATCCTTGTCAAGAGAGCATGACTGATGTTTTTTCTTCACCAAATGGAGAATGGCTTAAACTTTTCAATAGATGGCTGCTGAGCATACACTTTCAAGCTGGAAAAAGTAACCCCAGACACAACTGCTCATCACTCCCCCTCATCCAGCTCGTGCCTCACTGACAGAAAGTACCCGTCCTTGCATACATTTATTTTTAAGGACTTGAAGGCTTGAAGATCCATAGTCTTAAATAAATTAAACCAACTTCAGATAGGTACAGCAACATTGGGATGGAAGGTGGGAGAATCCCCTAAGTTGATGTTTTGTTGCCTCCTGTCTGGAGGATGTGGATCTGTCTGGTTGCAGTGTACTCCATCCTGGAGAGAGCTCCCCATCCCTGGAAGTGTCCAAGGCCAGGTGGGACAGGGCTTGGAGCAACCTGGGATAATGGAAGCTGTCCCTGCCCCTGGCAGGGCATGGAACAGGATGAGCTTTAAGAGCCTTTCCAACCCACACCATTCTGGGATTCTATGACCAAAAAAGGCACTAATATTTCATTAATTACCCAGAAGGGATTACTTTATCCAGAAACAACTTCACAACTGGTCGACCATGCAATGCAAACACTCCTCATGCCTTGGTAAGCATTGTCTTAATTCTGTTATTCCTGTCACAGGGTCTGGCTCCAGGTTTTTGGTTTTTTTTAAGCTTTGGAACTTAGTGCCTGGGGTAAAATCCTTGTGTGGTAGTGGAGCCCAATAGGGGGAGTGTGAACTTTTACTAAAGCCTTGTCTGAATTCCTTCCAGTTTCCTGTACGAAGTATGGGCCTCACCACATGTCCAGAAGGCTAATAAATGTAGGGGCTTGTAAATCAAAAGGGAAATGAATCTGAAGCCCTTGGGGCCTTTGCTTTTGCTTAAAAAGTGTGAGATGTGTCCATGAGACAACACTCAAATTGTCCTTTCTTAATAGTTTATTTAAAATATATGCCCAAACTTAGCCAACAAAGTAAAAGTTAGCCGTGTCCTTGGCATCTTCAGTGAGTAAAACACTTCTTGGTTCAGTGGTGGAGGGTTTAGACCTCAGAACTGGACCAAATGAGCTGGATTTTGGTATACACATAGCCCTGACTGAAGCAAGGAGTGCTTTTCTAATCCCCCCTACCCCGAAAGCCACCCAAACCACAGTGTGTTTCAGAATCACCTGTGGCACAAATCCACCCAATGGCTGTGTTCCGGCTGCTGAAATGCAGGTTTTCAGATGTTGGTTCTCTTTCTGTTGGGAGGAAATCTGCCACCTTCCTCTGCAAGTCTTTCAGGAAGGTTTTTTTCTAATAAAAACCTTGGGTTTAGCAGCCCTGGTGTTGGCTTTGACCTTGGGTACCCTTTTTATTGCTCATCTTTTCCCATCTTTGATGTTGGAGTGCTGGATATTTGTGGTGATTTCTACAGGCACGTGCTGTGCTCAGACAGACATGGCTGTGCTTCCAGACTTACTACACCAGTGCTCAACCTCAGTTTGATTAGGTTTGAGTAAAGAGAGGTTTTTGTAATGCAGAACCATCAGCCTGGAACTCTTAAATCAGATAATTAATTACAGTGGGAGAGTTGTCAGAGTGCAGAGGTAGCTCCGGGATGGCTGGGAGGGGTTTGGTGCAGCTGAGTTAGGAGGGATCTTGACCACACTTATGTGATGCTTGATCCTCTAAAGTATATGAGTTTGTCCCTCTGTCAGCCATGGGAAGGCACAATCCCTGTTTTAGTCCCTTAAGCCTTTGCTGTCCAGAAACTCAAAATCCCATTGCACGCCTGTTAGCTGACCTGGCAGACACACCCGCAGAGGCCTCTGGAGCAGAAGAACCCGGCCTGTTAAATGCATCTGTTTGATTTGGGGGGTGATGAAAATGCCACAGGAGCTGAGGCAGTGGTACCTTTCCAATTTGGGCTGATCTTGGAGAAAGCTTTTCTGTTTCCCTGACATGGAATGCAGGAGATGAGTTGGACTGTGCCAAGAGGAGCTGCTCCTTTGTTTTACTGTGGGGCTTGTACTGAGAGTGGCTGCATTTGCACCCAGCTGCTGGGCTTTGAGGGAATTGGATCAACTCCTTTTTGTTTGGGTCCTTCCATTCTCTTCCTTAACTTCCCTTCCCACCAGTGTGTTTTCAGCTCCAGCTCTCTTCTAGGCAATAAGAACTAGCCTGTTTTTTCACACCCTCTTACTAATTGTCACAGTACTTTTCATGCTCATGGTTCTGTTTCAGGTATTTGTCCTCTTGAGGTCTGTTTATATTGTTAGTTTTTTTTCCTTTGACTGTCTGAACATCATTGGAAATAGGTACATGGAGATGTATTCTGTGGGGATACGGATGATTTGTCATGACCTTGTACCAAAATCAGTGCAGGGAGTGGGGTAGAGAACCACAGTTCAGGTGCTTAAGGAAAATCTGGCGATGCTGTTTTCTCCTTTTACTAAGTAGCTACTGGGTTTCAAAAGCTTTTGGGGGGATGAGAACCCCATCCTTCCCAAATGCCATAAATACCCATTTCTTATGCTCTACCATCACCCACGTCTCTCCAAAGAAAAAGTCAGCTGTCCCTGCTCAAAGGAGGCATTGAAGAGCCTGAGTCCCGGAAGCTGGTGCAGGCTGGCTCAGGAGTGCTTCATTCAGCGACTGGGAGGCGCCAGGCCATGAGGGGAAGGCAGGATCCCACTGGGCTCTTAAACCCCTGGGGATGAGCAAAGAGTCATTAGTGATGCTCTTCACTCACCCTCAAAGTGTGTAGGTGCCAGGCTCAGTGCTGAGGCTTTTAATTCAGGCAACAAAGCATTGCCATGTTCCATGGGATTGCTCACAAATCCATGTACACGTCTTATCCTTGGAGGCTGAGCAGTGTTAAAAATCATCAGGCTTCAGAAGTGGGCGGAATGCAGTGGTTTGGGTTGGAAGGGCCCTTAAAGCTCATCCTATGGCAGGGACAACTTCCACTACTCCACGTTGCTCCAACCCTATCAGCCTGGCCTCGAACACTTTCAGGGGTGGGGCAGTCACAGCTCCTCTGGGGAACCTGAGCCAGGGCCTTTCTACCCTCACAGGGAAGGATTTCTTCCCCATATCCAATCTAACCCTGTCCTCTGGCAGTGTGAAGCCATTCCCCCTTGTCCTGGCACTCCAGGCCCTTCACCAAAGTTCCTTAGGGCAGGATGTGAAGGCTGTCTTGGGGATTCTCTGCTCTAGAGTAGGGGCTGGAGTGAGCTGCATGGAGCAGTGGTGGTGTTCAACCCAGCCTTGGTTGTCGCTTGGTTCATGATGGAGGAGGAGGAGAAAGGGCAGGAATTGCACTGTAAGGAGAGCAAACCAAATGCTCACTCAGCTTGGCTTTCAACCCTTGTTTCTCACTGTTCTTGCTGTGGCAGTTTTGGGAAGTTCTGAAATGCCTTGTTCCTCCTGCTCCACCTCCAGGAGGTTACAGAGGAGACGTCCCTGTGCTTGCAAAAATTGTGAAAGAGTGTCTGGGGAACACTTTGGGTTGGTCACTGTGCTTCAGGGGTCGGCTGGGAACAAGGAAGAGAGGTGCTCCAGGGCTGCGTGGAAGCTCCAGGTGGGACCTTGGCTCCTGTTGTGGAATCAGAGGCAGACACATCACAGCTGTTACTCATGGACTGATTCTGATGCTCTTGCAGATGTCACGAAACAGAAAATCTGTTCTGCAGTCAAGTGCTGTTCTTCTGATGGCCAGAGCCAAGGAGGTTAATGCCACTGAAGGAAAACATACAATGATTATGATGATAGTTAACTCCTGCTCATATGGGAGTCCCTGTCCTTCTGCAACAAGAGCATGAGAGACCCAGGAGCTGGGAAAACATGCAAAAGCTGATTGTTCAGTCTTGATTTCAGTAGCTCCAAAGTAGCAGATCAGGCCAACTGACATAAAATGAAAATAATCAAAGTGGCAATCAGTTTATCCATAATAAAATCAATTTTTCACTATTTCATAGGAGCTGCATGGTGAAATTGTAACTTTTTTTGCTCGAGCACTGTTCTGTGCCTCAGTGTTTCCTTCTGCCCTTGGCCACTGGCCCCAGCTCAGTGCCTGCTGTGCAGTAATCAGCCTCGTGTGGGTGTTTCCATAGCTCAGTTTATCTAAGGTTCCCAATGCCCCTCAGAGGTTTCTGAAAAGTGCTCAGATTTTTCCATTCAAGAGCCTCTGCTTTCCTGGATGTGTACCAGCCCTTCCTTTAAGGGATGAGAGAGAGGATGAAGCCTGTAGGGTATGTTTAACTGAGTTAAGGCTTCCCTCATGTAGAGGGTTTTTTAATCCTGGAAGCAACAATAACAGTCAAAGTTTCACTACCTCAATCCCTTCAGTTAGGAGGAGATTCTTAAAGGATTTTTCTTTTTCAGGACACTTTTCTCTGTCATAACAGGGAATTTATTTTCTAGTAAATAGCAGAAGGTAACTCCCAGCTGTCTGTGGAATTATGCATGGATTGCTTTGGGATTTGCCATGGTACATATTCAGTGAGTGTTTATACGTGTTGGCTCTTCCTTGGGTGCTATGGCAGCAGCTCACCTCAGCTGGCCTGTGGCAGAGGTGGTCCTTAAAGCAGTGCCATGTGGGCTTTTCCCCTCTGCCCTACATGCCATGATGTGCTTCCCACTGCTGCAGGGCTCTGTCACTGCAAGGTACAGATTAGGATTACATTTACATTACATTACCCATTACCTGGCTGAGCAATTTCTCCTGCTTGGAAACGGCCTTCTCTGTTCTTTGTCTCTGCACAGATCCTCACTTGCCCTCCCTAAAAACTTTTTGATTTCTTGTTTTTATAAAAGGCCTTGTGTTGGGTCACCATGGTGGTTCAGGAGTGTCTCTGGGCACATTGGGTGTGAGTCAACCCAAATGGAAGTGTCCACTTAAACAGCCAGAGGAAAAAGCCTTTTTATGTAGCTAAGGCCAGGTACTTCAGGCTATAGCAAGTGTGATTAAATTAATTGGCATTCAAGATATGGAGCTTCTGCTGGGGATTTCCAGTTGGGTTTCCCCTTCGAGAGTGCCGTTGGTTATATTGGAATAGGGGAAAGATTAATAACCCATGGGATGAAAGGGTAAAAAGTGTGTTGTGTAAAAGTAAGGATGGCTGATGAAATAGCTGACCTTGCAAAATGCTTTCTCTTGGCTGTGTGCTCTTAAATATGGAGGAGCACATCACAGGACGTAGATACAATCACTTGGTTATATTTAATATATAGAGTGGCAGCATGCTTAATATTCCACTTAACTGGAGAAGCAACTTCTCAAGCAAACTCTGATCCATGACCCTAAGAAACCTCACACAAATCCACAGGTAGTGTGTTTGGTTTATAACAATTCGGACATTTACTTATGTAAATCTTGAAATCACACGTGTATTTACTCTAAATGATTCTATCATTGTCAGTATTGTCAGTTAAGCCATTTAGTGAATGTGTGTGAGAAGTTGTGAACAGAGCTCAGCACACTTTAATTAATGGGGATGGTCTCTGAAGAGCTCTGTGGGTTAGCTGGGCTTGGATGCTTTGGAATTTTACAGCATCTGTTTTCTCTTTTTACTTAAAGGAGAACTCGGTTATCTCTGCAGTTTTGTAAACTCCTTGTCTATGGGTCCTTAAAAATTCCTTTTTTAAGTAAACAAACTCAGCCAAAGAGACACCAGAATGCTTTAGATTAAATGTGAATTTGCCTGGCTTTGAGGGAGTTAGCTTTTAAGGGTTTTTCTGCATTCTGATAATTTGTTGCTAAAAATGTGATGATTCTGGGGGAATTGGAATATTCAGGGGTGCAGATCTGACTGTGTCCATACTCAGCACCTATTGCAGGAAATGTTAGCTGATGTTAATAACAGGTACAGAATTGTACATCAATCCAAGGATATGGTTAGTGAAACTTCTGGCAGAACTGGGGCAAAAATGCTGCAGTTATTTGTGATTAGCCCCTACTTTATTTTTTAAAGGAATATTGGGTTTTAATCACAGGTGGAAAAGTCCTAAATCCATCCCTATTATTGGATATAATGCAAATATACAGGTAGGACTTTGTCCAAACTTGGATGCAAACCTTATAAATGCTCCTGAATTGCTATTCCTGTACAATATTTAAGGTATATACTTCAGCAGTGTCTAGGGAAATGAAAGGTTTCTTTACTGGTAGCAGCAGCATAACTGCAGTGGGAATGAGGGGGATACTGGGCTGCTGTCTGATCCAGAGCAGCTTTTCCTCCCCTGGAAAATCAGGGCTGTGTTTGTGCTGCCCAGGTGAGCGCTGACCTCAGATACTCCTGGCTTATGTTAAAGCCAGTGGGTTGCATAAGTGGTTCTTACACCTCAGTTCTTGTGCCATCAAATGACACTGTTTGCCCAGGAAAATCTTAGTGACCTTGGCATTTGCTGGGAAAATAGAGGAGCATGAAGAGTGAGATGACTCAGGAGAAATGGGAAGGGCGGGATACTTTTCGTCTTGAAGCATTACAGAGGATTATAGAATGAGAGCTCTTTATGCTGATAGGGATATGATAACTGTTGGAAAAGCCACATGTGGTGCTTCGGGCATCCAGGAAAATTGCTTTCAGTTAAATCTGCTTAAAAATCTACCTCGCTCTGTATTTTTTGCTGTGCAGCATGGGGATTCTTTAATTGTTCCTAAATTTCAGAGGTTTTAATATCTCTAATAAAACAGTCATAAACCTTCCACCTCCAGCATGATTTCCCATGATGGTGTAAATACCTGTGTGCCTGACCCCTCTGGTGATGGGTACGGTTGCTTGCTGCACTGAGGACAAACGCCCCAGAATGCTTCCTGGTGATCTTTGTCCCTGTTCCTGTGGTTCTGTGAGGGAGCTCCTGGTGTAATTGGCCCTGTCCTGGCAGCTTTCCTGCTGGCTGCCCCCTGTGTTAGTGCTGGTAAGCTGCTCCTTGGGATCCCGGTCCTCAGAGCTGCCTCCCACCTCGAGGGACCCCCTCAGCTAAGGAAGGCATGGGCCCAGCATCCCAAATAATAACACCAATTCATCAGTTTAGAGCAGAGTGCAGCCAGTTGCACAAGCTGCTGCTAAATTGCTCTTTCTCAAGCTGTGCCAGAAAACTTCCTGCACTGAAGTAGCACGAGCTGGAAACTCCTTCCTTAATAAGTAATTTGTCCTCTAACACCAGCATTGCTTCCTCTGAGGAACACAAAAAAGAGGAAGCTGGCTGAGTAGCAGCCACATATCTGGTATTATGGGATATTTTAAAAACTCTGATCCCGTGGTGACTTGTATTATTTAGGTAGATTATATATGGACTTATGTTGGACTTGAGCTTGGGAGCAGCCGCAGATTTGGTGCTCTGGATGTTCAGCAGCTTCTGGGTATAATTCTCGTATGGAGGAAGGCTAAATGACAATGACCTCCTGGTTTCCTTGTACAGGGATGAGGGAGGGCATCATTCTTCTGCCTCAAGTTCCATTAGGCTTGAATTTTTGCTGAAGAACTTTATAGATAAGCACAAGTGGTCACCTCCTCACTCCCCTCCCTTCTGCTTTGAAGTCCTCAGATGGCTGGAGGGAACTGCCTACATAGAGACAAGTGCCCTGTAGCTCCTTGTGCCAGCTGGGAATGCCCCATATCTTGAATTACAAAACCTTCATGCCTAGATTTCAATGGTAGATTCCTTGATTTTACTTTTTTCCAGTGTTGGCTGTTTTTTGCTTGTCATGTCTATTGAAAAGATTCCCTGGATGTAAATTAGTGCTCAGTGCTCTATTTAGTGTCACTTCCTATAAATACTGTTCCCACCAGTGCACTAAGAGGTAGGAGCTGGGGTAAATCATGAGCTCCGGGCTGGACCCTGTCCGTGATCTCTCCTTGCTCCCTGTTCCCAGTGCTGGTGATCTCCTTCCCCACAGCTTAATCCCTAAACCAGAAAAAGGAACAATTTAAAGCCCCTCGCCTGGCAGATGATGTGGAATTGCAGCTGACCCCTGCATAAACTTGTCTTCCCTCGGAATTGTCCCTTCCAAACCCCCTCCTGTGTTACAGTCATCACTTGGGTCATACTGCACTGCTGTTTGGTCAGGGGGCTGTGGAGGGACAGATCCCAAATATCCATCACAGCTTGGCTTGTGACCGTAGCATTCACCTGATGTTTTTAAACAATACTGGAGCATTTGCAGGGGTGGAGCTGCAAGATTTGGATCTGTTCCACAGAACGGGATGGGGTTGTGCACTGCTGGACACAGCTCCAGATGGAAGGGTACCCTTCCCAAAGTGTCTTTCCAGAGGAGGCAAGAGTTGACATGTTCAAGGTAGTATGTAAAACATCTGAAAGCTTCAGCATGCTAATGAACTAATGGCACTGAAATGAACTGCTCATTAAAAAATTAGAATACTTCAAATCAGGAAGTAACATAGAGGACAATCTCAGTGTTGAAGGGAAGCAGTAGGAAATCTATTCTCAGATAAAGTGTTGCTTTCCCCATGTCCTTATTTTTTCTTTGGTAAATGCTTGACAAGTTTTGTGTCCTGTCCTAAGGCTTGAAGTGCCTTGAGGCTCAAGTGGTCCTTGTGGTGTCTGTGTTGGTTCTCACTCATTTGCTCTGCACCACTTCCCTTCACCTAGACAGACCCCATCCCTCAGGAATAAGCTGCATCCTACCAAGATTCACCTCCCTGCCATCTCACATGAAGGACTAAAATAATCGTGGAGAATCACAGGGCTCCTTGTGACTCCAGCTGCTGTGAACATACCCATTGCTTTACTCCTTTCTCATAGCTTCAAAATCTACTTTGGTCCCTCAGGGCTTTCTCCTGACTCCAACAGGACTGTGACTGTAGTGGAGGTGTGGAAACATGAGGAGAAGGGAAGAGCTAGTGTGTAGGAAGAGCCTGGTGTGTAGTCATACCCAGTCCCTCCACTGGAATGCAAAGGAGGCAAAGCCACAGAGCAGGACCAGGAGCTCTGCCCAGCTGAGAAAGGCGCCAGCCTCTGGTTCACAGTGTGAGTTTAGGATGTTCTGGGAGTGCCTTCATGGATGTGGTTTCATGTTGGGATTAGAGGTGTCCCTCTGAGCTGCAGTGGGAAAGGTGATCTGCCTTTGCTGACTGGTCTCAGATGTGACGATCATGTGAACGTTTGGTGATTTAAATCAGCTCAAAGAATTCATGGAAAACTTCACCCAGCCAGGCTAAAAAAATAGTTTTCTCTTGACTCACCAGGCTGAGCTGGTTCACAGAGGAATCTTGTGATCCTTAGTCCTTTCTGAGGAGCATTATTCCTTGCTGAGGCAGCTTGCAGAAGCTGTGGGTACCAGTGTTTGGCAGCAGGGCAGGTTTAGGATCCCATGCAGGCTGACCTGTGGCAGGGGCAGGGGAAGCACTGTGCCCTCAGGGAGCCATACCTTGGTTTTCTTCCCTTTTCCCAGGGACACTGGGGCTACCCCATGACCTGGAGTTATGCCCCCTTGTCCCCCTAATTAACAGTGCTCCAGAAGGTTTCTAAACAATGCTCCACAGAGGTGGAGGGTACAAGGGGAAGATCAATTTTTAGATCTACAGCTTGCAGCACCTTTGAAATCTCTGTTTCTTTCCCTACCTGGCCACCCAGGCATGGATGGATGGAGGTATTGCAGGATGGAGGACTTGGGCTTTTTCCCAGCTTTTTCTGGTTCTGATCCAGGATTGTCCCTTGTGTTTTGAAAGTATGAGATATGCAATGTAAGAGCCATGTAAAATAGTAACAGTCACTGACTTCAGTCACTTGCACAAGAAATTATTGTTGTTGTTATTAGAATTAATGTTATTTATTACATTCATTTTACTTGAGTAGACAGATGAGAATTTTTTGTGTTGGGAGGGCAGAAGGTGAGGTGATGTTGTAGAGGCAGGCAGTCTGCTGGCTGACACTAAAAGGGATGTTATTTTTATCAGGGCCACAAGAATAAGTATTTCAATGGCAAGGGAGCTTCAGAGCTTTGTCTTGTTTCAGGGAATAGCAGCAGTGCAATAGTTGCATAAAAATCTTCTAATTAAAAGAAGCAGCTGAACTATTTAGTCTTGTAAACTGCCACTAAAATGCTAATTCTTTTGGGATGTGAGAATGTCTGGAAAAGCTTCTTCATCAGGAATCATGAAGGTTTCTCCTGTTTAAATCAACTTCATGGGTCATATAGAAGCCCAGACCAGTTTTGGCTGGGAGGGACCTTAAATCTCATCCAGTGCCACCCCCTGCCACAGGCAGGGACACCTTCCAGTGTCCCAGGTTGCTCCAAGCCCAGTCTGGAGCAGCCAAGCCAGGAGCTGCTGCTCCTCCAGCGTTTTCTATAGGAGCCCTTCTGCCTTTGTGAGAACATGCAGATGTCTGAGTCGTCTCAAAGCACAGAAGGTGATTTAGCAGCTGCTGCCAACCACAAGAATAAGTTTAGAATAAATGTCACTGTCTCTGGTCAACTGAAAGCCTGTTACTTACTCAGTTTGGATGATTTTGATGTTTGTATCTGTATTTGCAGCCTTCATTGCTGGTGTGGTCAAGTCTGATCAGCCCCTGGGGGATGGTGCACCAAGGATGGCTTGGTGGCTTTTCTGTAATTGGGAAGGGTAAAACTAAAAGCTGTTTGTTATTACCTTTATCTTACTGAGGTCTTTTTATCCCCTGTGCTTCCAGATGAGTGAGCTGCTGCTTTCGCAGTGTGTTGTGCTCCTAGAATAGATGCACATGGGTGTGGGGAGCAGCATCTTCCAAAACCCCCTTGTGGCCTCCAGTCAGACTTAGGTAGATACATGGTTATGGTATAGCACAGCACTGCTTCAGCTTGTTCCTGAGGGTGTGTACATGCTCCTCCTTTCCCAGTCCCATCAAACCTTCATCCTCTGATTAAGTCCTCCCAGACTTGCTTGATTTGTGAAGCTGGTGGTTCTCCCAGTACCTGTAAATCATATACTGAAGGTTTAGATTGTTACCATCTCCTGTGGGAATCACAGAATCACCAGGTTGGAAGAGACCTTAAAATCATCGAGTCTAACCCAGCCCAAACACCTCAACTAAACCCTGGCCCGCAGTGCCACATCCAGTCTTGTTTTAAACACATCCAGGGATGGTGACTCCACCACCTCCCTGGGGAGAACATTCCAGAATTTCATCACTGTTTCTGTGAAAAACATTTCCTAATATCCAACCGATATTTCCCTTGGTGCAGCTTAAAGCTGTGTCCTCTGGTTCTGTCAGTGCTGCCTGGAGAAAGAGCCCAACCCCAGCTGGCCACATCCACCTTTCAGGGAGTGTAGAGAGTGATGAGGTCACCCTGAGTCTCTTTTTCTCCAGGCTGAGCACCCCCAGCTCCCTCAGTGGTTCCTCACAGGGTTTGTGTTCCCAGCCCCTCTCCAGCCTTGTTGCCTCCTCTGCACATGCTCAAGCATCTCAACGTCCTTCCCAAACTGAGGGGTCAGAACTGGACACAGTAAAGAAAATTATTTCTCAAGGGGGATCTGCTTGGTTCTCATTTGGGAATGCAAAAATATTCTGGAAAGGCATCTGATTCAGTAGTTTAATTTTCCTGGTCAGGCACTGTCACGGGCTGCTCAGTGCAGTGGTGGAGTCCCCAGTTTTGGAAATGTTCAAAAAATGTGTGGATGTGGCTCTTGGGGACATGGTTAATGGTGAACATGACAGTGCTGGCTTAATGGTTGAGCTCTGTGATCTTGAGGGACTCTTCCAACCTTAATGAGTCCATGATTGTAATGTTCAGGATGTTTAGGATCACTAGGTTATGTTTAGATAGGCCTTGGCTGCTGCCTCTGGGGGTACTGCATCCCCACAGTCCTGTGCAGGGATGTGCTTAGGGAATCGACACCAGGAGCATTTTGTGGGGCAGCCTTCCCCTGGGTGACAGCTTAATCCT
Source organism: Lonchura striata (assembly GCF_050655825.1). Classification (NCBI taxonomy): domain Eukaryota; kingdom Metazoa; phylum Chordata; class Aves; order Passeriformes; family Estrildidae; genus Lonchura; species Lonchura striata. The sequence continues at coordinate 7,088,826 of NC_140723.1, forward strand.
CCATCTCCTCTCGGTCCCTGCCTGTCCTTTGGATTACACCTTCATGACAGTAGTTTTCCTCTGATGCCACCTGACAACTTCTAGGTGCCATGGGTGCCTACCCTTGCTCTCAGGAGTCTTGGGAGCAGAGGCTTGTCTGTTCCCTCATTTCTGCTAGGAATTCCCTAGGGATAGGTCTGAGAGCATCCAGCTGCTGCAAATGCTTTCTTTCCCAATCAGCTCATCCCCTGAAAGGAAGCAAGGGCCAGATTTGGAGTTTTAAAAGGCAGAATGAAAGGTTTGAGAGGAGGGACTGAGTAGCAGGAAGTTGCTGTGTCATAAGGAGGGAAGAGCTTAAAATTTCATCAGGAACTGTAGTGATAAGGATAACTGTAGGGATAAGGAGTTATGATTTCAAACTGAAAGAGGAAAAATTCAGCTTAGATAAATAGAAGAAGTTCCACCATGTGAGAGTGGCATGGCCTTGGCACAGGTTGCTGTGGCTGCCCCATCCCTGGCAGTGTCCAGGGCCAGGTTGGATGGAGCTTGGAGCAATCTGGGATAGTGGAAGGTGTCCCTACCCATGGCAGGGTGATCTTTAAGGTCCCTTCTAACCCAACCCATTCCATGATTTCCTTTCCCATTGTCCTGCTGTTTTGGGAACCTCAATGGTTTTGGAAACCTCAGTCTGACCTCCCAGACAGCTGGAAATGGGTTCTCCAAGAACGTCACCCCAACTTTGGTAGCAGAGTGACAGAGATCTTACCTAGGCCATGTTGGATATGATTTATTCCCACACATGGCTGGTGCCTGGGAACATGCAGCTCCTCTGAAACAACAACAGGGAAATGCAGATTTTCTTTCCCTGCTTTATATGCCTGTGAATCACCTGTAAAGGTGCATTTACACATTGTAGGATCCTTACAAACACACTGACTGCTCTGACTCTGTGTTTTGATCACTTGGTGCTTGTTTTAAGAAATAAGGAAATGATGTCTTGGTGTACACCTTAAGATGACAAACAAAAATCCAGGTTTGCCTTTAATATATGAATGTAAAGAACAGCAGCACCAAAATCCTTCATTCCCACGCTTTGGCTCTCTCCTTGGGCAGAAAGCAAAGAAAAGCTTAATCATTGCTGAGAGCAGCACAGCTCCAGCAGAGATCCATAGTAATTTCATGGAATTTTAGGAGGTATTTAGCACTATATCACATAGCATGAGCCCAACTTCTTGGCATTGCCCTGCCTGGGACTTGAGGGCTGATTCTGGGGCCAGGTTGTTCTGAGCTGGCTGGGTGTGCATGCTGCTGGTGTAACACAGCTCTGCTTCCAATTTATTGGGTGCATTTTGGAGTTCAGGCCTCATCTGGAATATCTCCATGGGATGTTGGCCCACCATAGTCCTCTGCTACTTAGAGCCGATTTTCCAGAATTCAGTTGGAGTCTCCAGAGCTCACTTTATTGAGCCTTTTTTCCCCCACCTTAATATTTTGGGCTCTTTATGAGGTGCCTGTCCTGGGGTTTGTGGCTAGAGATCCATGAGGAATCACTCAGAGCAGCAGGGTCTGTTGGAAGACAAATAGGGCTGCTCCAGGCTCCTGAGTATTGCCTGTTTTCTGCAGCCTAATGGGAGTTTCAATTAACATGGACAAGTACAATCATAAATAACCCTCCTAAAATTAATGGAATTTTAAGGCTTCATTGGCACCAGTCCCTGTTGCCTCTCCGTGGCAATGCCATGATTTCCAGCTGAAGGGAGTTGATGAGATGCATTGACTTTCATTTCTTAGAAGAGTCCGTATATTTTGAGAATAAAATGTAAATTGAAAAAATATGGAAGTAGCTGTTTTTTTATGGAGGAAAGAGGACGAGTCAGCTGGTGAGAAGTTGTCTGTAGCTGAGCAAGAGATGCGCTCCTGCCACATTTTTCACCCTGTTACCTGAGCTGACACAGGCAGAACCCATGGAGCCTCTGTGGCTTTATTTTGGTAATTACTAATATTTCACAGCTGGGTTGAAACCTGGATTTAACCTTATCCAGGCTGTGCTGTGAACACTTCTGAGAATGTTGAAAATACACCTCAAAGTTCACAGTTACAGAAATATTCCGTGTGTCGCCTCCAGACCCGTCCCCCACCCACCAACACCCCGCCTCAAGGAAAATCCCAGCAGGATTAGCAGGGTTTAGACACAGTTTCTTCCACCCCAAACAACCTTTCCATGTCTCAGCTGAAAATAGCCAGTTTGCCTCCATGCTGAGGTTGCAGTGGAGGGAGACAGAGACGAACTAACAAAATCAGGTTGCCCTTAGAAACACATTTGTATTGGGCAGAAGAATTGATTGGGGTTTTGTGGCGTTGGCTCGCGCGTGGGTCTTGCCAGCCCCGGGAGCTCTGTGCCAGCAGGAGACGCATGGGGTGAGGCGAGGTCTGCGATGATTTAGTGCGGGTGAGCTGTCTCAGTGCTGGGTAATTTAGAGATGCAGAACTGAGCCTGGAAGTAATGAGCTCTGGCTAATTAGGTGCTTGTCTGCAGGTGGAACTATTGCAGCTGGTGCTCCCAGTATTGCTGGTTTGTGTTTGAAAGCGTCATGGAATCAGTGGGATGTGGGGAATATGGATAATTTGCAACAAAGGGATTTTTTTTTCTGTTACCTTCCTCCTAAGCCCCCAATTTTCCTTTGGCATTCACATTTGGCTTGACTGTGAGATTATCACACATGGACCAAAGATGGAGGGGAAAGGGGCTTTTTATACAGGCAAATACTGAGAGGACAAAGGGGAATGGCTTTCCACTGCCAGAGGGCAGGGATAGAGGAGATACTGGGCAGAAACTCTTCCTTTTGAGGGTGGGCAGGCTCTGGCACAGGGTGCCTAGAGCAGTTGTGGCTACTTCATCCCTGGAAGCGTCCAAGGCCAGGTTGGATGGAGCTTGGAAGTGAACTGGGATAATGGAAGGTGTCCCTGCCCATGGCAGGTGTGGGACTGGATGAGCTGTGAGGACCTTCAGAACCCAAACCAGTCTGGGATCCTGGGGTATTTTGTGGAATGGATATTTAAAGGGATGTAAGTCGGAGGATTTGGAGACGTGCTCAGGTACAAACAGGACGTGCACTGTGGCTGTGGCTGCTGCAGACAGAGAGGATGGGGATGTGCCAGGTGGGCTCTGCCCCTGAACTTGGGCCGCACACTCGGACGTGCCAACGCCCGCGTCCGCAGATTCCAAAACGTGGCGGGACTCCTGAAGGGAGAGGAGCAGGACTCTGAACAGCGGCAAGATGCTGGGGGCAGAGGGAGACAGCTTGCTGTTCAGTGAGCTTTAGAAGGTCACATTTTCCTTTCAAGCTGCAGTTTTCAACCGTGGAAAGTTTGTTTTCCGACAGGCATTGAGGTTCATTGGGATTTGTGTGCTCCTTCTCTTTGGAAAGCTCTCCCTGTTCCCATTGAGCTCCGTGCATTGTGTGGCAGACAGCAGGGAAAGGCAGTGTTTGGGATTATTTGGAAGCTGGTGCTGAGATTAATGATACATAATTAGGTAAAAAGCTCAAGATGTATTTTGAGGCAAGTTTTGTTACAAGGAGAGTGTTCATTTAGAGCATGCAATAAGCTGGGATAAGCTGGGAAAGCCTCACTGTAACATTTGGATCTGCAGCTTGGGGAGAATGATTTAATGAGGAGCACTTAATGCAGAGGGATGGACAGGATGATAACTTCCAGTTATCTCAGAGTTCAGTTGGGGAGCAAAGAACGAGTCCTGCAGTCAGGGATTTTGAACAAGGCAATAAAAGAGTGGTGAAACATCAACAATATTTATGTAAGTGTATTTCTGGTACAAAAGGAGAAGATAAATACCTTATTTAAGGTTTTGTTCCGAGTATAAAATAGCCCATAAACAAGAATTTAAAGAGAGTCCACTGATGCAGTTTAATACACAAAACGCATGAAGGATTAAAGAGGTTGTTTGTACAAACACTTCATTGATCCACTTAAAATTTATATGTCTGATAAATGGCAGTTGGACTGTGAACACTGACTACACATGTGGCACCAAGGAGCTTTATACTGGGCCATAAAATGTTGAAACAAGCTTAATAATGGCTTTTGCCATCGGATCCTTCTGGGGATAAGGGGATAAGTCGTTCTGGAAAGTGGCAGACCCTGAAGGTTTGCATCTCTTGACAGGGATGATGTACTGCTCTATTAAAAATCTCAGTACTTTTAAACCATGAACCCCATTTTTGCCACTTTGCAAACACTTTTTATTGTGTTCTTTTGTTTTTAAAACATTTGACTTGCCAGAAATAGTCCTTAGATCAGAATTAATTATTGGTGTAAAGCTGCCATGAGCTTTTAAGGAATTCCTCACCTGCAGCTCTTAACCTTGACCGTATTCCTGAGTGCTCATGCCAGCAAAAAATTGTACTTGTTTTTCCCTGGAATAGTAACAATAAACACCAAACACTGAAACACCAGTGCCTCCCTGGAGCTTGACCTGTGGTGTAGTCAGGGTTCAGAATTGTGCTTTGTTTTGACATCCCATCACGTTGTGCAAGAGGGGTTGCATCCAGCTGAGAAAAAGGAAATAAAAGCACTCTTTTCATACAGAGGCCACCTCATTCCTTAAGACTCAGCCAAAGAACCTGATCCCTTGTTGGTAATCCACTAGCAAAAAAAACCCTGAACAGACAAAAAACCCCACCCAAACACGCCCTAAAATAAAATGCAATCTCTGAAGGAAGTGAGATGGGATGTGTCGTTGGATGGAGGCAGGGGATGGTTAGGGAGGGTAGGCATTTTATTAGGTGGGGTCTTTAAATGTTTTCCAAAGTTATGTTGCTCTTGATTTTTGTAATATTAATTAGCTCTCATCTGTTATGAGCAAGAGCAGCTCAGCTGTGAAGGGTCAGGGTGCTCAAGTCCTGTAAGAGCTGAAAATGTGGAGGTGACAGAGAATGGGGGAAATCAGCATGGGTTTCTGTAATTAGGGGCTGGATTCTGCAGATACACAGGAGGATTGAATTATGGTCACCCAGGCAACATCAATCCTGCCTTTCCCTAAGTTTGGAGTTACTTGCTTTGTAACATGAATTTTATTCTTCCTGGGAAGAAGTCAGTTTGGTTTTCGCATTTCAGCATGGAAAGATGATGACACTGTTTTGATCTTATATATTTTCATTTTTCCCAGTTAATGTGTCACTTGGTGGAGTTTGCTTTGGGATATTGTTGTTGTTTAGTCTTCTAAAGGCTGTAGTTTGCTTTGCCAGCATTCCTTCCTCAGGCTTCTGAAACGTGATCTGTCAAAAGAGGGATTGATTTAGAAGGGAAAATTGATTGCTGAAGTAGTTGCTAAGTAAAGGAGTCTGTGGTGCTACATTTGGGAGTAGCAAGATGAAAGCTGAGGGGAAACAAGCTGCAAAATTTCCTGCTGAGGAGTTTGTGCTGAGATTTAATTCTTCTGATAGAGAGCACTGATGCTTTCTGAACTCCTCATTCATTGCCGTGAAGCTTTCCAAACCACTCTGTGCTGCGGAGTTCATCTTTTTCCTTTACCCTTTCCTTTACAAGCTTGGCTTGATTATTATCCCCTGTCTACTTGCTAGGAGGAGCGTGATGCTGCCTCCCATCCCTTTTCCTGTGCGTGCACAGCACAGAAGTCGGGGAAGCAGCGAGATGGCAGCGGGGTTGTGGTGCTCAGGTCCCAAATTCCACGGAGAACCCCCCGTGCTGCCTCTTTAAGAGCTCAGGCTCTGCCTGCATGGGGATGGGCAGGAAGAGCTCCGGAGCCAGCCCGGCGTGGCACAGATGGGATGTGGCTGTGAGGGGATGTGGCTGTGAGGGGATGTAGCCGTGGGCTTCGATGATGGATGCAGGGAGAGGACACGGCGCTGAGCCGGCTCACGGCCAGAGCTCTCCAGGATCTCCTTGACAGAGCTCCCTGGGATCTCCTTGACAGAGCTCCGTGGAATCTCCTTGACAGAGCTCCCTGGGATCTCCCTGACAGAGCTCCCTGGATCTCCCTGACAGAGCTCCCTGGAATCTCCTTGACAGAGCTCCCTGGGATCTCCCTGACAGGTCTCTGGGATCTCCCTGACAGAGCTCCCTGGGATCTCCCTGACAGAGCTCCCTGGGATCTCCCTGACAGAGGTCTCTGGGATCTCTCTGACGGATCTCCCTGACAGAGCTCCCTGGATCTCACTGCTGGAGCTCCCCAGGATCTCCCTGCCAGAGCTCCCTGGATCTCACTGCTGGAGCTCCCCAGGATCTCTCTGCCAGAGCTCCCTGGGATCTCTCTGCCAGAGCTCCCTGGGATCTCCCTGCCAGAGCTCCCTGGATCTCGTTGCTGGAGCTCTCTAGGATCTCCCTGCCAGAGCTCCCTGGATCTCACTGCTGGAGCTCTCTAGGATCTCCCTGCCAGAGCTCCCTGGATCTCACTGCTGGAGCTCCCTGCCAGGTAGGACTGAGAGTGCCGTGCCGTACAAAAGGCTTGACCCTGCAAGTGGAGGCCGGTGGAGCTGGGAAGATGGGGTGATGCCAGGGAAGTTCCAGCTGCTGTGAGTGGCAGAGCTTTTCCCTTTGAACCTTTTCAGAGCTTTGTGTTGCCCAGCCAGCTCAATGAAGTGTTGCTGCTGTTGGGATGTTCACCTCCTGCATTTTAATTGTATGGTGAATAGAGAAGAGGCTGCAGAGGAGAAACACGGTCCTGGAAAGCTCCCTGCCATCACATCCCTGCATGCTTGGCTCTTATAGATTCCTTGCTCAAAAAAACTGAAAGAAATGCTCAAATTTGATGTGGTTTCTTGCCCTTCTGTAATCTTGCTTGACAGTTTTTCCTTGGGATTTTTAATGCACAGTTTCGGTACAAGCGGGAACACGTGTGGGGATTACATAACCCTGGGGAAGCTGGTGGGAGACTGACTCCATTTCTGGGCAGAGATGAAAATCAGGAGTTCTGGACTGGTTTTGTGTAAGGTGTTTGCATAGGTGCCTGTGGGTACTGCAGGTGTTTTTATTCCTGGGAAGAGGTGGTTCCTCAGAGCTGTGAGCTGGAAGGGGAGGAGAGGTCAGCGGTGCTCAGGGTAAAATGGTTCCTAGTTGCTGAAATGAGCTTAGGTGAAAAGCCCCATTCGAGGGAAAATGAATCCATTTCGGGAGAAAATAGAATAATGTTCTCTCTGTCTTCCTGCAATCTTGGTGGAGCAGAGAAATCTGTAGAAATTCCTGCTGGAAGGGCTGGTTTTGGTGTGTGTTCCCAGGTCTGTAACAGCAGACAGAAATCTCGCAGAATCGCAGTTCTGTAATATGATTGGAACAAGCAGATAAATGTGATAGAAGGAGGAGATCTCTGCAAGGAATTCCTGCTGACTGTCATTTCACTCAGCATTTGGCAGTGTCACTGATTGCTCCAGCAGCTCCAGGCTGGATTTTTTTTCCTTAATCGCTTTACAGAGCAGTCACATATTCCCCTCTCCTCAGAGTGTGGCCATGGCTGTCTAATTAACAGAGCTCTTCCTCTTTTTAGGGAGATTTTTGGCTTCCAGAAAAATTCTGTGTGGTTTCCAGCCGGCGTTCCTTCTCCCACTGGGTCTATAATAGCTCCCAAAATTCCCCAGCTTGTAATCACTGCTGCAGCCAGATGGGGACTAGGTGGAACACCCATTGCATCTGTGCCTGCATTTATGAATCTGCCAGAAGTATCTCACTTAGGTGAGATTTTAGATATATATTTCATGAGTTAATGAGCCCTGAACAGCGATGAGGAAAATCCAGTGCTGGTACTGCCTGTGCTGCCATCCTTCTCCCAGATCCTGGCATGATGCTGATGGAGCAGGGAGAGCTCTGAGGAGTCATTCAGCCTGACATGAGCAAAACAGAGGCTGCAGTTCCACCTTACCAGCTGATGGTACTTCAAGAGGTTCTTCTTGGATTTAACAGGGTCTCCTTGCTCCTGCTCTTCTGCTTCATTGCTCTCCTCGTCTTTTCTCCCTGTGGAAGGAGCTGTGAAAACTGTGTGAGGTTTGGATTCTCTTTGCTTTTCCTCTGCTCCCTCTCCCTTCCCACCCTCCTGAATGATTTCAGAGTATAGTTGCCCAAATTAGTAATGTGGGTGACAGGATATGGGGGAGGAAGAGGGAGGGCACAGGGTGCTCCTGAATTGGATCTCAGCACAGCAGGGTAGTAACACAAAAGAGCTGCCTGAATTACTCAGGGCATCCTGGTGTTCCTGGCTGTGGTGAATCCAGTGCTGCAGCGAGGCTGGGCTGGCTGGACTCTCATCCTGCACTTGCCTGGCTGTGCTGGGGCAGCCTGAGGGCAGCAATCCCAAGCTTGTGCTGCATTTTGGAATGTGCAGCCTCAGTGGCACTAAAATCTGTGTGCGAGAGCAGATGAGTGAGTGCCCTGGGGTGGTGTGGGTGTGGATGTGCAGAAGGATAGAATGATGCTGCTGGATGAGGTTCTGCTTCTCACCTGCCTGCCCTGACCCGTTCACCTCCCTTGGTGGAGTATCCATGCTGTCACTTAACCCTTTCCTAGAAGAGCCTCATCAGCACAAGTTGTGATGAGCTTTGCTGGCACCCTGGCTCGCTTCTCCCCCAGTAACAGCAGCTGTTATCCCAGAACAGGCTCCTTTGGCAGGTGGAGGGAGAGGGAAGGTGGTGATTTCCACTGGGGAGCAGGAACAAGCTCCAAGAGGCTTGGTGGGAGCCAAGAGCCTTTCCACTTGCCCAGCTCCTTTCAGAGAAGCTGGAATCTCTCCACTAGTCCAGCTCCTCTCAGGGAAGCAGGAACCTTTCCACTTGTCCAGCGTCTTTCAGTCAGCCTGTGGATGCCACAAGTTGGATGCTGGAAATAATCACTTTCTCCAACCATTATTTCATTAAGATATACTGGAATTTAGGTCATTTTGTTCCTATCAGTCTTATGTCCAGGTCAAATCCTTTTGCAAAAAGGACTTAAAAGGTTTCTTCTGGATCTGATGAGACTCATCTCTTCCTAGGAGAGATCTTAAACAGTAACTCCAAACTCTGCAAATCCATCTAAACTGTTCCTTCCTTCAGGCAGCTCTTCCTGGGTGCAAAAAGAGAGATTGCTCTGCTCAAAGGAGATTATTTCCTCCTGACTTATATAAGTTCTAAAATAAGAAAATAAATCCCAACCTTGACAGGGCTGAAACCATTTTTCCAAACTTAGGAGTGATCCCTTTTGAAGCAGCAATTGCTTCAATGGATTGTCAGGAGTGCCTGGAGAAGGGAAATCTCAGCTGTGACACAAGGGGGGCAGTTCCATACCACACCTTGTGCTGTCATCCCTGCTATAGGGATGTTCTAGGGGAGAGGGAATGATGCTACAGCAGGAAATTTGAGTTTTCATTCCATCTTCCAGTGTGTTTTTAATCCTTTTGTCCCAGATTTTGGCTTTTTTTTTTGTTTTCCAAAACTTGGGGGTGAATGCAAGATCCTTGGGATGAAGGCTGGGAGTGACTGTTCAAGTTTGTGACAAATCTTACAGTTGTTTGGCTGACTCAGGGTTTTAAATCCCATTTGGTTGTTAAAAACCTCTCTGTTTATCAAATGACACCACTTGAGCCTGAGCTGGCAGATGAGCTAAGTGCAGATGAGCTTTAGACCCTGCAAACGAATTCTTGTCATGGTTAAAAAAAGGCAAAATGAGATGTAGGGTGAATGAGCACCAGCCTGGGCACCAGCAGGGCTGGATCCTGTTCCTGGCTCTGCTGCCCTGGAGGTACACGAATTTCAGTCAATCCAGCTGTTCTCATTTCACATTAAAAAAACAGTGAAATGCGATTATGGCATTTAGGAAAATATTTCAGCAGGTACCTTTTCTGTGACAGTGGGCTTTGGGTATTGTTTAGATCTATGTGAGGCCACAAGGTGTTACCCAAGTCAGGCTTTTTTATTCTTTTGGATTCCTGCATCCCCCCCGTTTTATTCCACAAATAAACCAGATTCTGTTGTGGGGGCTTTTTGTGCATAGTTTTTTTCCCCCTTTCTTTTTTCCCCCTTAGATTTTCACAATGCCTTTACAATTAAGAAAACTCATTCAATTTGCCTTTAAATCACCCTGCAGCAGCTCCTCAAAACCTCCCATCGCTCTGCCAGCCCTTTCTGTTGGTGGGCGGATGAGGAAAGGAGTCACTGGGTGAAGAGAGGCAAACAAGGAAACAATTCCAGCAGGATTCCTGCGTGGTTGGCAGAACAGGAGCTGCCATTGTCCGGCAGTGCCCTGCTGATCCACAGGGTTTGACCACTGAATACTGAGGGCTTGTGGCTCCGGGGCTTTTTCCTTTTCAAACAGAAGCAGAGGTGGGGGACAGGCCCAAGGTTTTGTGGATTATTCAGCAACAAGTTTGCGTTGGTTCCCTCGTTCCTAGGGTGGGAACAGCTGTCTCTGGAGCCTGGGAGATCCCAAGGGATCGGAGCTGCCCAGCTGGGGTTCCAGGGTGGGGTGTCCCTGGTGGGGTCCCCAAGCCTTCCACGCTGCTTTCCTTGACTGGCTGTGTTGCAGAATCCCCCGAGGTCCTGTCCAGCAGCCCCTGGAGGATCGGATCTTCACTCCGACCGTCTCGGCTGTGTACAGCACTGTGAGTATCCGCGGGGCCGGGGCAGCGCGGGGATCGGGGCTGGGCAAAACCCCAGAGCAGCCAGAAACGAGCGTTGGAGAAAATGCAACTTCCTTTTGTCCCTGAAAAAATGGTGCTCAAAATGACCCTTTTGGTGGCATGTGAGTAGGAAAAGAAGAGAGGACCCTCTGGCTCTCCACAACTCCCTGACTGGAAAGTGCAGCCAGGGGGAAGTCAGGCTCTGCGCCCAGGGAGCAAGGACTGGACAAGGGGACACAGCCTCAAGTTGTGCCATGTGAACCTCTCACGCTGGATGTTGGGAAAATCTCTTTGCTGAAAGCGTGCTCAGGCATTGGCACAGGCTGCCCAGTGCAGTGGTGGAGTCACATTCCTGGAAGTGTTCAAAAGATGTGTGGATGTGGCACCTCGGGACAGGGGTTGGGTGGGCACTGGGATATTGGTGGAATGTTGGGCTTGATCTTGGAGGTCTTTTCCAACATTAATCATTCCATGATTTTATGAAGAATCTTTTTAGTTGCATAGGAGCAAGAAAGGGAGAAGTCTTTGAAATACTGGTGGGTCCATTGCTATTTATAAGTGTCTCTGGTTTTATTTAGCATATTGGAGAGTGGGTTTTCCCACTCTCCCAGTGGGAGAGTGTCACTGGAATGACAGTGTTTTGGCCAGTGTTTTCACTTGGGTGGCTCCATCTCTTTCCCCTGCATCACACAGACTGATTTTTTTGTGTACTAGTGGCTTCACATTTCTAGTACCTTCTTCTGAGAAAAATGATCAAGAAAGATTTGTTTTCACATTAAACATTTCATTACACAGAGGAGGAAATATTTTGATAGTAAATACAATATTTGAGATAAATGCCTTTGGCTCACTGTCCTAGATGATTGCTAATGTATAATATTGATTATTGTAGAAATTTAGCTTAGATACAGCAATGTTTGTTTGTGAACATGATAGTATTTTCCTTTTATTAATTTTTTCCAATGGCAATAGCTGGAAGCCCAGGGTTATTTATAAACTTTGCTAAATCAGCACAGCCCTGGGAAAGTCATATTTTGCTTTTCTGGTTGGGATAGTGCAAATATTTTTAATGCCAAAAAACCCTGCTTTTAAGCTGCTCTTTTAATTATTTGGAAAACAGGAAGAAAAGCTGTAGATGGGATAAATTCACTACGTTTTATACAGGAACATAGGCTGATTATAGAAGAACATTAGCTGCTGTGCAAGGTTTTCTCCTTCTCTGTTTGCAGGAGTGACTGGGGATGGGGTTTTTGGCTCTGGCTCCCTGGGGGCCCCTGGGGCTGGAGCATCTCTTGCCCAGAGCAGCTGTGGCTGCCCCTGGATCCCTGGCAGTGCCCAAGGCCAGGCTGGGCATTGGGGTTTGGAGCAGCCTGGGACAGTGGAAGGTGCCCCTGCAGGGGTGGAATGGGATGAGGAGGATTCAAATCCCTCCCAACCCAAACCATTCCATGATGGTTCCATGATAATGATGATATTTATCCCTTTTTTGGGTGGTAGAGGAGTTCTGGGATGCCTCCTCTACGGGGGCTGTCACGGATGCTAAGCTGAGCTCTGGGCAGGATCAAGGGTAAAAGTGCTGCCAAGTGCCCGTTGGCCCCCGAAATGCAGCAGCTCAGGTGCTGTGGTGGCAGGAGGACACAGGTGTGGCCATGGGTGCTCTGGTGGTCAGGGAGCTGGGGATTCCCACCCAGGTGAGTTGGAATGGGTGGGGTACAGCTAACAAGGGTTGAAGACTCTGAAGCATTGAAACCAGGGAAACAACAAACCTGAGCTGCAGGCTTTGGGTACCTCTGTTCTCAGCACCTGATAGAGAAATGTTTGTGTGCAGAAAAGTAAAACCAAAGGAACAAATTCTGAAGAAATCCTTCCCTGGGAGGGTAGGGAGGCCCTGGCACAGGCTGCCCAGAGCAGCTGTGGCTGCCCTGGATCCCTGGCAGTGTCCAAGGCCAGGCTGGACAGGGCTTGGAGCAGCCTGGGACAGTGGAAAGTGTCCCTGGCCCTGGAACAAAATGAGCTTTTAAGGTCCCTTCCTGCCCAAACCATTCTGTGAACATAAATGTACAAACAGTTATAATAAATAATTCAGTTTGTATTATCTTTTATATACCCCACACAACACTTAAAAAACACTTTAAAAATATCTGAAGTCCTTTAAAGAAGGTTATTTTTTTCAATTCTTTCCTCCCAAGATATAATGCAGATGCCTGTGGGGGAAAATATGACTGTAAAAATTTAAATTAATGTAAAATAGAAAAGTAACTGTGAAGAATGACCTAAAATAGCTTTTCAGTGTGGAAAAATACCACTCCTATGTTACAGGAATAGAAGACAGGGCTGGAAATATCTCAGTTTCAGGATATGAGAATGCAGAAGTTTGAGAGAAAATTTCATGTTTTGGGGAAAGGAGAGAAATTTCTCGCCTGGGTTCCTTTCAGGCTTCCATTAGAAGCCCCAGGCAGATTTCAGATTCAGAGGGAGTCCAGGGGAAAATGAATTGGGATGGAAAAAACACATGATGGGAGTGCCTTGACAAATTCATTCATGAAAGGTCTCAGCGGTTTGTTACACAAGGAACAGCACCATGTGTTTGAGGCCTGGGTTTGCATTAAACAGGCATTTTGAAGAGCAATGTGAGATCACAGAATCTTGAAGGTTCAAAAAGGCTTCCAAGATCTTCAAGTCCAACCTTCAAGTGCATCCTCAGTACCCAGGGGCTGCTTTTTCCCATCAGTGTTTTATTTGCTTGCACATCTTCTGTGGGATTCCACGTGGATTATGGATCATCATTTCTAGAGATGTGTTTTTCCAGAGCATGACTGGTGTGGGAAGAGTTCTGGGGTCCATAACCACCACGTGGTGACTGAGCTACCCCCGTGTTGGCCCTGTACATCATGCATGGGGTGGGAGGAGAAATCACTTGAGATATGGATAACCCACAGATGAACCCCCAATTTTTAGTTAGAGAAAGAGAAAAAATAATTCAATTATCCTTTCTGTGCCTTTCAGAACCTTGGTTGCACATTCCAGAGCTCTTTTTTTTTCCCCCACAACTACAAAAATGGGAATGGAAAATCATGTGGCTTTCACTATGAGTCCCAATAATAAAATTAAATCTGAGGAACAAATTTTCCTGTAGGACAGAGGTAGAAGGTGAGGAAGAGGCAAAGTGGGATGAAGTTTGTCTGAGAACTTGGAGATGCTCAAAATGCACAGTAAGGATTTAGTAGAACCTTTTTTACTAGTATTAAAACCAAACCCACTTAAATTTATCATAAGTCATCTGTATTTATTTCTTTATTGTGACATGTTATACTGAATGAGTTGTTGGCTTGAGTTTTTTAATAAATAAATCCAGCAGGAAAATTTTGAAAGTAAGCCACAGCTGGAAATAAATAAACTAACCTTGCAATAATTTTCCCTCATCAAAAATGGAGAATGCTCTATTGCAGTGCTGCTTTTGGACATAAAAGTTTGGGTTGTTGTAAACTGCTTCTTGCCCAGTGTTTCCAGATCCTCTACACTGCAAGAAGTGAGGGTGATTACTTGTATAGCATCTGAAAAATCCCAAACCTGTAGAGCTGAGAAGGGACATAAGCATGAAATTCTGTTTCTGTTGTAAATTATTTCAAAGAAATATATTCAAGAGAGTTTTTTGGGTTGGAGTTATTTTGAAAGATGTAGACCTCTAACAGGAAGGGAACCGCGCAAAAAGTGAGTGTGAATCCCACCAACCACCCCTGTCCTGTGCCCAGGGGAATGGGCCTGAATCTATGGAAAATGAGATTAATGAGCAGAATTGGATAAGAAGAATAACAGTGTTCATGGACATCCTGGTTTTGCACAAATAACTGTTTTTGGCAGGTTATGGTGGAGGTTTGTAACTGATTTAATACCATGTTGTGATTGGAAGTGCTGAAGCTTGGACCAAAACTGCTCAGGGAAAAACTCTCATGAGCTGAGGAGCAACACTTGAGGCACTGAGCAACCTGCTCCAGTGGAAGGTGCCCCTGCCCATGGAATGGGATGAGTTAAAGGTCCCTTCCAACCCAAACCATTCTGTGCTTCTGTGAATGACTTCTGGATGAGAACTGATTAGGAGTGAGTGTTAACAAGGTGTGTTTGTGTGGGGGAAAGTCGCCTGGTCAGGTGCAGCCTGGAGCAGGGTCCCTGTGGCAGGGCTGGATCCGGCACTCGTTGAAGGCACTCGTGAGTTGCTGTCCTCATGTGCCTTTTGGAGCAGGTGCCACATCCTGTCAGGGTGCTCAGCTCACACCAGTGGGGGGCAAAGAAGGCGAAGGGGAAGTGAAGTGCTGAAGAGCCCCCTTGTCCCAGATTTTCAAGGACTAAGGGTTGACTCTGTCATTCGCTCTTGGGGTGTTTGCTTTGGTTGTTTTCTGTCCTGGGGTGCCCACTGGTCCCCCCGAGAGTTTCACATCCAGCAGAGGTTCTGTGATTCACCTTCGTGTCCTTTGAAGGGATCTTCCTGCAGTGAAGAGAATCCTGTAGAAAAGGGATTAGGGAGGATTAGCTTCTCCAGCCACCCTGTACTCAAAGGATCTGGGTCAGGAGGCCGACAGTCCCTGCTGCACAGGCTGTGGAATGTGCAGGAGGGAAGCTCAGTTCCTCATCCTGTTCCAGCCTAGAATCATGGAATGGTTTGGGTTGGAAGGGTCCTTAAAGCCCATCCAGTGCCACCCCTGCCATGAGCAGGGACTCCTCCCACAATCCCAGGCCTTGGACACTTCCAGGGATGGGGTGGCCACAGCTTCTGAAGTACATGAAACCAGGGATTTAGGTGTGGTAAAGAGTAATCCCAAACTTGCAGAAAATGCTAAACCCAAAACATGTAAAAGATCTCAGAACGAAAAGCAAGAATTCTAGACTGAGTTTTTATTTTGTATTTCATTACTTGCTTCCTTTAAAATACAGGATTAAAGCTTCTGGAAAACTAAAATTAGCTCTTGCTACTCAGGGAAAATAGAAAGCAGTGCCCTAGCAAATTAATATGTAATTTTGTACATCCATTTTTAGGAGAACGACTTAACCTATAGATTTAAGGAGGTTATTTGCTTCCATAGTCATCTCAGACCATTTAAGAAGCAGCAAACCACACCCAGGGCTCTATGGGGGCAGATACCCCAGGAGTGATGAGCTTAGACAGAATCTCTACCTTTTACTTTTGTTAAAAATTACTGAAGAAAAAGCACAAATTCAGCAAATTTGTCTTCCTTTACTATCTGTTTACATTAAAATCAATATTATATAATTCAGTTTATTTATAAATAATTTGTTGTAGGAAGAGGAAGGTGTGGAAACACCAACATTGCTGTAGCTGCTGAGAAAGGCTCTCTGTGCTTTTCCTTCAGCTGGAACAAACACCAGTCCTTGCTTTGGGTACACTGAACTAGACTTGCTAAACTTGGAGGTCCTGGAAAATCAGTGGTAGGCTGCTATGGGATACTCTCCAAGTGTGCTGTTGCCAAACTGTCAAGTTAGTACAATTTTATAATTGTTCTGCTGCCTTCGTTAGGCTTTCAAGCCAATTTTAGTAGGTCCAGACCTGTGTCTGTCATGTGCCTGCTGCACTGCACGAGGATATCTCATGGACTCACTCAGGCAGCTGCAGTTTTTCTCTCAGTTCAGCTTCCAGATTTCAGATCCATTCACGAGAGTATTTCTTGATGTCTTTCAGGAACTTCCAGCTTAGGTTATTTTCCCCAAGGCAGTGCTGGGGTCACGATCCCTGGAAGTGTTCAGGAGTGGGGATGTGGCACCTGGGACCTGGCAGTGCATGGTTAATGGTTGAACTAGATGATGCTGGAGGGCTTTCCAACCTTTGTGATTCTGGGATTCTAGTCCACGATTCTATTTGCATGTTGCAATTTCTGAGGAGGAGGAGGACTGCTGGATGCTCACAGTGACCTGGGGTATTGGTAGTGCCCCTTGTCCCCATTGTCAAAGCCCTTTGTGGACTTGGCTGCTGTTGGATCTGAGGATTTTGGATGGCTCCAACCTTAGCTGGAGCAGTGTTTGCACTGCTGAGAATTTGGAGGTGAAAACTGGCAGTGTTAAAGTCCCACATCTGTCACAAAATTACCTCTGTTTTCCCCCAAGAAGTGCCATTCAAGGGGAATTGTGAGGAGCATGGGCACAGCCCGTTGCAGGGGCTGTTGACAGGAGTGAGTTCCTTGGTTTTTGGGGTTGCCTTTGCTTCCTCCCCCTCCTGACTGCATTATTTGATACCCATCACAATCCGTAGTCACTTCTAAGCACCGAGTGCTGCATGACTGACATGACAACTCTCTCAGGGTTGACACAAGAGTCATGGGACAGACTTTCATTTTCTCGGGGATGGGCTGTGGAAAGTTTTATGGAGCTCTCTGTGAGGCTGGCTCTGATTCAGCCGAGGCTGCGTGCGCACACCTGCCAAGAGAGATCAGCCCAAAAAAGAGATGATTCATCCCTGGCAAAGGGAAGGATCCAGTTGGGGACACGGGATGAGGTTCTGTGACTGACCCACCCTTTCCTCTGATGAGCACTCAGGGGCTGTAAATCTTCCCACAGTGAAGGCTCCTGGCCCATTCCCAAGCCCTGGAGCCATTGCACGTTGTGATTTCCTGGGATTTCGGGGCTGGCGCAGCTGCTGTGGTTTAGGAACTGTAATGACAGGCGTGGACACTCTGGGTGCAATAAAGTGACTTGGAAAAAGCACTTAAGTGGTGAACTCCGTGACTTCTGCTCTCTTGGAGCTTGGAGCTAATACTCCATTAAAGGAGCCAGGAATTTCCTTCTGTCTTCTTTTTACCCCACTGGGGACATTTATGGACACATTGGCCTGTGCAGTGCCAGTGACCTGTGTGGGCTTCAGGTGCCTTTACCTCAGACTGGGGCATGTTAGATGGGATACTGGGATAAATCCTCCCCTGTGAGGTGGGCAGGGTGGCACAGGCTGCCCAGAGCAGCTTTGGCTGCCCCTGGATCCCTGGCAGTGTCCAGGGCCAGGTTGGACGGGGCTTGGAACAGCCTGGGATAGTGGAAGGTGTCCCTGCTTATGGCAAGGGTGGAACTGGGTGGATTTAAGGTCCCTTCCAACCCAAATCGTTCCATTATTAAGTGGTGCTTTTCAGCAAACAAATAAATGAGAAAAGGTCAGTCAGAAGCAAATGCTGGATTTCAGTAGCCCGCATTTTAACCCAATCTGCCAAAATTCAGTTGCGTTGAACAGCTGGAGGTGTCACCCAATAGTTGTGTGACTTTTTTTTTTCCTTTGATTCCCTTTTTTTTCAACTATAGCCACTCTCTAAAATATATTTAAACCAGTTCCATCGTGGAGATAGTAAAGTGGAGCAAATATTTGTGTGCCATGAAAATATTTTTCAAATATTTTGCTTAATGTGTTTTGTTGAGCTTTTTTAATCAAAGTTGAGAAAGGAGATAAACATATGCAAGATTTGCTTTGCTGTTTCATTCTTTGGTTGTGGCAAGCCCTGCGGATACCATGCCTTCTCTGCAGTCCTTTATTTTTCCTTTTTTGAGGGGAATATGCAAATTTCCCCCATAGTTTATTGCTGGTAATGTGTATCCCCTTGCAAAATCCCAATATTTTTTGATATAGCTTCTCATGGAGGGATCAGAAGATCCCAGGCCTGAAGGCAAAGGGATCCCACACATTTCCACCAGTGACTGCAGGTGGTGCTCTGATTTTTTGATCCTTCCACATTGTGAATCACATAAATAGTTAGATAACTTGTGCGGTGTTTCACTTAGAGAAATATGCATTATTTTGTCTCTCTAGATATGTACAATGGAGTCTCTGCAGACTGCTTACTAATGTAATGTTTTACTAACAGTTTATCTCCACACAGGTAACACAAGTAGCAAGACAACCGGGTCCTCCTGCCCCATCCCCTTACACTGCACATGAAATAAATAAGGGACACCCAAATCTTGCTGCAACGCCACCGGGACATGCATCGTCCCCTGGGCTCTCACAGGTAAGACCTGGCGTTGGAGCAGAGCATTCCCAGCCTCCCCCTTTTCCTCCTATCCCATTCTCAGCTTCTCTGCTCAGCAAGGAACTGAGTTGTGTTGTCTGTGTCCAGTGTAGAAATAAAGTGAATAAAGGGTGTGGCTTGAACCTTGCAGTGACCTATCAGCAGCACTTAGCTTAGCACACCAATACCATAAATTGGTATTTATAAATTAAGTACGAGTTTATTAGGCATTAGTTCCTCCTAGAGTCTGTAATAGAAACTAAAACCAACTTGAAAAATTAGAGAAAATAATCATGGATGAGGAGGAATGTGTTTTGCTGTTGGATCGGGCAGTTTGGGGCACAGCCTGACTTCCAGGTTTAACACCCTAAAAGTGCCCTGTGTCCTGTCTCAGGGATTTTCTGAGGGGAGATCAAGATGGTGCAGTTTTGTACAAGATGGTGCAGTTCTGTAAGTCTAAGAAATGTGTCAGGAAAACGAGTTGCACAAATGATTTCTCATAAAAGAGATGAGACAAAGGGCTGGTTACAGAAAAGTCCAGAACCGGAGATAAATGGGAGTTATAATAAGGATGAAGAAATAGAGTTTAGTGAGATATGTGGAATAAATTGGTCTCTTTGTAGCCTCTATTAGATAAATATTCTGCAGGGCTGACTTGAGTGGAGAAGCTTATCTGAAAAAGGAGGGGGCAAAAGAGGCAGGTAATAGGGCAGGAAAAAAAGGGAGATAAAAGGTACTGGGATGGGGAAAATGGGATGTGTGAGGAATGAGGTGTGAACTAGAGGAAAGCCTGATGTTCCCTCTGCTCCTGATAGATTTACACTTGTGTGGATCAAACAGGAAGGCCAGGGCAGGTCAGCTATTAAGGAGAGTGGTTTTGTTCTGAGGAAGGGGAGCAGGGTGGGAGGCTGAAGGTGGGTTGGGAACGGGGAAGTGATGGGGAGAGCCTCAGGTGGATCCCAGCCCCCCCACCAGCCTCTGAAACATTAATCTGCAGCTGACCTTCAGGAGATGCTTGGAAACAGGTCATGGAAGGAACACTTCACCTGAATGATGCACATTCTGGATAGAGCATGATGGGGAAAGTGAAACTCGTGGTTGTGTTTGGCAATGTGCAGATGCTCATCCTCCATGGGTGGGACATTAGAGGCTGCAGTGGCTGTGGCAGGCATCGGTGGTGTTGGAGCTGTTCCTGCACTCGGGCTGCAGGGTTCTTGGGCTGAGGCTCACGGAACAGGGAGGGCACAGCAGGGTTGCAGAGCAAACCCTCAGATGCTGCCTGGCTTTTGTCTTGGATCAAGACATTCCTTCCTGGTAAACCTCATCAACACATGGAAGCTACTCATGTGGCAAAGGAGAGGGGAAGAAGAGAACATTCTGAGCAGCCTCTTTAAATCTATTGTAATCAAGGGATTTCTTTTCTTCCCTTAGTATTTTCCATTGAGTCAGTGCATCCACAGGGAGTGGGCTCTGTGCCAAATCTCCAGCCAGCTGGATAATGCTGCTTTCCTGTCCTGCTGGCTCTTGGAGGCGAGGGTCAGCCTGTGTCCCTGCCATGCTGCTGGAGCGACCTCACAGCCCTGGTGACAGCTGAGGGCCCTGGGGGCTCCCAGGGTGGCCGTGCTGCTCCCCCTGTTAGGAGCCAGCCCTCGTGTGCTGAGGGACAGGGAGGAGCAGCAAGGCTTTGGGGCCAGAGGGGCCTGGGCACTGCAGGGTTTTCCCCAGGTGTTCCCTGCCAAGGTGGGACTCAGCAGTGAAATAGCACAAGTGCAGCTCCTGCTCATTCCCAGCCGGTGTCGGGGCTCCCCTCAGGAACCCTCCCCTTTGGGTGAAGCTTGGGTGCTGATGCCAGGTTGGACAGGGCTTGGAGCAGCCTGGTCTGGTGGAAGCTGTCCCTGCCCATGGCTGGGCAAGTTGGAGCAAGGTAATCCAACCCAAATCATTCCAGGGTTCTGTGAAGAGCCAAAATGCAGGTGCCTGCACTTGGGACACCAGTAAGGGGGATTAAAGCCTTACAGAATAACATGTCCCCAGGGACAGTTTTCTGTACCCCTGAACTATTAGAGAGCTGGGTAAATGTACATTCTGAATATTTTTCTGTGTATCTCACTTGGACCCCTGTCAGGAGTTGAGTGGCTGTGTTATGGTAAGAAATTCCCAAGCTAAATGGAGATTTGGATGAAAGTTTAACCTGTTCATTGCATCTGTGATTTGTCTCCCCTGGGCTTCAAGAAACAGTGCTTGTGTTAAGAAGGAGGTGAGTGGAAGTTTTCTCTTTCCACACCTCTTGTAGTTTGTGAATTTCCATCATGTTTTCATTCATTTGCTTTCTTTTAGAAAATGGTGAGAGAGTAATTTTTGAGTAATTTTGTCTGATTCTTGGGCACCTTAAATCTTAAATTCTACCGTTTCCCTTTAGAGAAGAAGGGACCCAAGCTGACATGGGACTCAGATGAATGTGGTGTTATTAATTACTTTAACAGCAATAAACCACAAATAACTGTATTTTACCCACCCACACTGCATTGATGACTGAACACTGAACAAACGTTGTCTTTGCCTTTGTCCAGTCATGCCTAACGTAGTGAGGGGGTGTTTGTGCATAAAAGATAAGGACAAGACCACTTAGTTTGAATTACAGTCTGATTAAGAGTCATTGATTTCTTCATCAGACTCCTGAGTTAATAAATCCTCATCAAAGTGAGTCTTTCCAAGGTAGGGACTGCTCTTGAGGCAGTAGTGAGTGAAAATACTGGTGGGTGTTTTAGGCTTTGGATGTCATTTGGTACTAAATGGAGTTTGGGCAGAGAGAGAATGTATGTCACTGCTGGTGGGGAAGATTGCTCTGAGTGCTCCGCAGAGTCTCTCTTTGCTGTTACCCAGGTGGGATCTCAGCATCTCCTCAGGCTCTAGAGTTTCTTGAAGAGGGGATCTCGCAGAACCAGGGAATGTCCTGAGCTGGAAGGGACCCACAAGGATCAGAGTCCAACCCCTGGCCCTGCACACACACCCCAACAATCCCAGCCTGTCCAAAGGCTCCTGGAGCTCTGGCAGCCTCGGGGCTGGGACCATTTCCTGGGCAGTGCCAGCACCCTCTGGGGAAGAACCTTTCCTGGTCTCCAACCCAAACCCCCCTGGCCCAGCTCCAGCCCTTCCCTGGGTGCTGTCCCTGCTCACAGGAGAGATCAGAGCTGCCCCTCGGGAGGAGCTGCAGCCCCAGTGAGGGCTCCGCTCTGCTCCAGGCTGAACACACCAAGTGCTCTCAGCTGCTCCTCGTGTGGCCCCTCCAGACCCCTCACCCTTGGCAGAAGCCATGCTCCAAAGGAGAAGGAGGGTTAACAAATGCTTTGGTTTTACCAGTGACCCCTCACTGTCCTGGCTGCTCCAGAGCTGCCTGTCCCAGCACATCTGGGGGCTGGGTGATGCAGTAATATCTTGAATTCTAGTAAGGGAATTGCTGTCCTTTCCTGGAGCTCCAGGAGCTGGAGCAGTTCATTGTAAGTTTGTGTGTTTGTAAGCATTGTACTGAGTGGTCTGAAAGGGAGAGTTGGGGAACCAGGAATCAGGGAATGTATGGGGTATTTAACCTGAGAAGTCAGGTGCAAGTGAACGTTGTACCTTTGTTTGATTTCCTTTAGCTTTATCTAAACAGACAGAAGCAGTTGGTTCTGTGGTGCTGTGGTTGGGTGGTCCTTTCTCTTCCTCCTCCACCATTTCTATCTGGCATAGCCAAAACAAGAGCACAACTCCCTGCTCCACCTCCTCTGAGGCTTTCCCGACTTTGGTGCCCTTCAGGATTAGTTTGTGCAGCACAGTGAGGAGGCCTTGGCAGTGATGTGCAGCAGTCCCACACCCCCGTCTTTGCAGCAACAGGCAGCATCTCTGCTTCCCAAATTCCAGGGCCTTGAAGTCATAGTGCTGCTCTCGGGAATGTGCTGAGCTCTGGCACAGGGGAATGCACAGCACATGCTGCTGCAGTGATGTTATGGCCAGATGTGGCCCCAAATATATAAAATTTCATATTCCTGTTGGGTTTTACGTGTTTTTCCCTCATTCCGACAAGGGAAGGGGGGGCATGGCCCCTCTTCCTCCTCTCCTGGCTTGAGGCTGCAGAAGGGGCTGGTTTGACAGAATTCCCTTTCTCAGTGTGTGGAGTAAAGGAGAAGCCATTGGAAAAAGGGCAGAGCAGCTCCTCCTTGGATGTGGCTCCCAGAGCAGGTTATGCAGAGCTCAGGTAGGGCCTGGATTGACAGTGAGGCACCATCCCCTGATGGATGGAGAATCCAGAGCAGGCTGAGAGCATCCCCAGGGCCCCTAACAGGAGCAGCTGAAACGCTGTAAATCTGCCCCATTGCAGTGCCTTACACTGAGGGATGGGGCAGCCGTGGTAGGATGGGATAATGGGAAAGCAGAGCACTTCTAGAGCAGCTGGGCTGGGAGCAGCAGGAAAGAGCTTTCCTCTGTCCATGGAGTGAACAGAGGAGGAGAGGACTCCTCCAGAGGCAGTGTGCAGAGCTTGGGGCACCAGGAGAAGGCAGTTTCATCTCCCTTGTGACCTGGGGGTGGTTTGGAGGATCCCAAGAATCAAGTGCAGTGGGTTCTGGCATGTGAGGATGAATGGTTTGGAAAAGACTCTTGGCTTTCTCTGCCTCAGCTTTAGAACTGCAGGCCCCAGTGGGATGCTGAGGGATTCTCTTAGTCCAGGCCCACAGTTTGGAAGCATCAAGCGACCATGCTTAGAAGAAATTGCCAGGAATTTCCTCTGTAATCAGGGATAGCTTCAGCTCTCATTAAGAACATGCTGTGCACTGAGCAGATTGGTGCTGCCTACCCACGGCTGCCTCTTGGGATGGGCTGGAATTCTGGAGCTCTAGGGAGCAGAGGATCCCACAGCACTCGTGGGGACCTTCCTCTGGAGCTGCTGTAGTTGTGGACATCCCTCACCTGCTCCTGAAAAGATCGAGATACACCTAAGTGAACAAAAGTTCAGGAAGGCTGAATTCTCTGGATCTTGGTGCACAGAGACCTTGACTTTTAGGTGGCTGATTTAAATCCAGAACAGATTGCACCAGCTGAAACTTGTTACCATCTGGTTCTGTGCCTGAAGTGAAGAGAGTTTTGTGGTCTCATTCTGCTCCTCAAAAATGTCACCATCGTTGAATTAGTATTTGTAATAGCAGGGAGACATTCCTTAGTACCTTCAGGTCTGGGAATGTGTGCCAGGAAGCAAGTCTGCCTGCCATCTGTGGCATGTTTATTAGGCAATCCCCAAGCCCCTCTTTTATGATCTTGGATCCTTTCTTCAGGAGCTGGAATAATCCTGTTAGAACCATGATGCTTATTCACTGCTTCCATCTTCTGCAGCCCAATTTGAGATGCTTTTAATAAAGGGATTTTTATTAAGGGATTGGAACAGAAGGAGGGATGTAATTTAATTGTAACCTCACCCATTGGTATACCCTGGGGTCAATCAGGTGCCCTGGGACATGGGGAGTGTTAATCCTTGTTCTCTCCTCGTGTTGGAGGCAGCTGCCTTTGGAGTCTGGTTGCTACACATTAAACTCATCTTCCCCCTGGTGAGCAGGGACAGGACCTCAGGGAAGGGCTGGAGCTGGGCCAGGGGGGTTTGGGCTGGAGATCAGGAAAGGTTCTTCCCCAGAGGTGCTGGGCACTGCCCAGGGAATGGTCCCAGCCCCGAGGCTGCCAGAGCTCCAGGAGCCTTTGGACAGGCTGGGATTGTTGGGGTGTGTGTGCAGGGCCAGAGGTTGGACTCTGATCCTGTGGGTCCCTTCCAGATTGATGATTCCCATTATTTTGGTCCACATGTGCTTTGCTAGAAGGAAATAGTCAATATAAAATCAGATAATAAACTTCCACTGCTCCTGGGACACAAGGGGCTCCCAATTTTATCATCTCATTCAGATGAACTCCCTGTCCATCATTTTCTGTGCTCAGGAGCAGTGCTGTGAATCCCTTGATCTGAGTTGATCTCTAAGCTTTGCGGGGAGCTCTTCCCCCAGAGAACTTCTCTGTGTAGGAACCTCCCTGTTTTGTGTAAGGAGCCAATTCCCTGCTGGTTAAACCTGCCCACAGTGCCATAACTTTTATAGTTGTCAGTCAGGTAGTTTATTTGTGATGTAGACACAGAATGAAAGATTAAACTCTCCTTGTGTAAAGTTGGTGTTGGACCAGCTGAGGGAAAATGTTGCCTGGTTGTGCTGCTCTTCCAAGTAGCAGATCCCAGTTTCTTGGATCTGCTGTCCATTCCAGATAATAAGGGAAATTTAAACAACTCAACTCCTGATTGTGTTTTGTGAACAATAAACCTACCTAAATAACCAGATTAATATGTAGCAATGGATTTTTTCTTAACCAGTCAAGAGTTTGACCACTTTTTCTTTTCACTTCTTTCCTTGTGCTTCCTTCTGTATATCCGGGTCAGACTTCATCCCAGCACATTTCCAATGCATTTTGCAAATTCCAGGCTTGCAGGAATATGTGACTGCAGGTAGAGATTTGAAACTGCAAGTTATTTAATAGCTGATAAATCCAGGAGTGTAATCTTCTTTTGGCCTTTGTGTTCAAGCTGGAAGTGCAGCTGAACCCTCTGGTTTGTAATAGGATTAGGAGGTTTTTGATTGGGTTAATAATGCTGGGAATATTTCCTCTGAGAGTGTATTTCATTACTTTTGGTTCATTACTGTGCTTTTTAACTCATTAAGTTAAGTCTGGGCAAATCTGGCTGGAAACATCAAACATGTCTTGTATCTCGGTGCTTTTGGGCTTCAGGAGGCTTTTGTGTGAGGATGCTGGGCTTCATGGGTGTCTTCTAATTTGGGAGAGCATCCGGGTGTGAGAGCTGCAGGAAGGGAGAGTTGGGGCATAATGTAGCTTGAAATGCTGATTAACATTATTATTTATTTTAATTATTTAACCTTAGAAGCAGTTAGCTTCATAGGAGGGAGGTATGAATTCATTTCAATGTAGGAGAGATGTATGAATTAGTTTTAGTATTTGTGCACTCAAGGACAGAAAGAGCTTTTAATTAATTTTTTTCTAGCGAGGAAAGGAAAGAAAGGAAGACCCATTACAATTTTATCATAGGAAAAGAATGCAGCAGAAATACTGAGTCTAGCTGGGACTAGGTCTGGCTTTAGACCCACCCCTCATCTGCCTCATCGAATCCTATCATAGAATCCCAGGATGGTTTGAGTTGGAAAGGATTTTGATCTCATCCAGTCCCACCCCTGCCAGGGGCAGGGACACCTTCCACTGTCCCAGGCTGCTCCCAGCCCTGTCCAGCCTGGCCTTGGACACCTCCAGGGATCCAGGGACAGCCACAGCTTCCCTGGGCACCTGTGCCAGGGCCTGCCCACCCTCCCAGGGAAGGATTCCATTCCAGTACCCCATCTATCCCTGCCCTGTGGCAGTGGGAAGCATTCCCTTGTCCTGGCACTGTAAAGAATTCCTGCTGTGAGAGGTGTGTTTAATCCTTCTCCAGGCGGTCTGCTTTGCTCAGTGGGGAGAGAAGTGTTTTTCTACTGCTGCTTGAGCTTTTCCTCTTCTCTGGTGTAGCCGTGACCTGGCTCTGAGTGTTCCCTGGCCCTTCCACCCTGGGCAGGCACGGGGGCTTGGAAGGGAAAGCTCTCTGTGGGTGTCTTGGCCACTCGGCACATCCTGGCTGCTGCACAAGCGGAAGCGGCTTTGTTTGGCCTGTCAGATTATTGGGAATCAAAAGCACTTCTAAACTTGCCAGTAACTTGGTTTTGGGTGAAATAAAACAGCATTTTTAATAGAAAATCAAACTTCTCTGTAGCTGTTTAAAAATTCTTCAGATCCCTTTCCTCCACGTGCATTTTCTGTTCTCACAGTCACGTGCCCTGGGCTTTATTTTGGTGCTTTTCAGACTTAGCCACTTGTTGAACCACATTTTTATGAATAATATAAGAAGACAAAACAATACGAGGCAATTTGCCATTTTCTTGCATTTAATAACTTCAATTCTGGAATTCCTTCTGTAATAGTACCTTCTGTTCCATGCAATTTAATGGATGTTTTCTTGCATGCTCCAGAAAATAGGCAGTTTTTAAACAAACACCATGTGTTCTGTAAAGCACCAGAATCAGCAGAAAAGTCAGGGCTTCACACAGCCTGCATTTTGTGAGCACAGAGGGCATAAAATATCCCTGCAGCCAGAGAAACCAGGGAGATGGAGCCCTGGAGTTCCTGGAGTCCACTGTTAGCTGTGGGGTCAGACTGGGAAACAGAGGAATAACCTCTGGAGGCATTTAACCTGCAGCAGGGACAGCCACATTCCAGAGGTGAGGCTTTGAATTCATAAAGAACCTGGTTCTCCTGCCAGCTGAACTCTCACTGTGCTGCTTTCCATTGAACCAACGGAGATGTTGGAATCATAATTCCACTCCCTGCAGCCTGGAAGGGCTGTGCCTGTGTTCTCCACAGATCCCTCCTTATGGTGTCATTAGAAACCCATCATTTATTAACTTGTTTTAACTTTGTGCACATTCAGACACTTTATATGAAGGGTATTTCTGGGCTTCTGTAGAATTCAGAAAAACTTTGATATTTTATCTGATTGCTGCCCTTACACAGGTGAAGGTTGGAAGAAACCTGGGATTATCAGGTCCAGGTGCCTGCTCTAAGCTGGGTCAGCTGGAGAAATAACTGAGGGCCACCTGCCCTTGGGTTCTGAGTGTCTCCAAGGATGGCAGCATCCTCTGAGATACCAGATAACACATTTTTGGAGGTTTTTGTTGGCTTTTGGAAGAAAATAGGAGGAAAGCTGCAAAGCCACTGATGCTGTTTTGATGTGGAATAGGATCTTGTCTGCTTAGGGTTGTGTTCCTGGGAGCAAGTACTTGTCCTCAAAGTCTATTTTGTTAAAATGGGAGGCAGTTTTATAGAACAAGTGAAAGGCCCTCTGTGAACTCAAGGGTGTTTCTGTAGTCAGTCCCAGCTCTGCTTTCAGCAGTGGTGATGGTGGAATTTCTGCCCTCAGCACACACATACACTCCATATTTTTGAGTACCTTTATTACAGAAAATGCCAATTTGCTTAATTACATAATGGTCATTAGCAGACCACCCACCTCAGGCTGCGAGCCAGGTGCTGCAGCCAGGGCAGAGCCTGGCAGTTCAGCCTCAGGAAGGAGCCATGTAAAGCCATAGCAGTGTTTCCAGATGTTGTAGAATGTTTTCCTGGGACATTATCTGTGGCCTCAAACTTTGTTTAGCAGCAGATTCCATGCTGATAGATCTAAAAATGGCTTTGGGAGGGAGCAGCCACCAGCAGGACCCCTGTCCACCCCCATGGCTCAAAATCACTGGTTTGGTCTTGCACTGCAGGTCCTCTGCTGTGTCCAGAGTTCAGCATGGGCTCACGGGCTGGAGCTGTGCCTGGGAAGGGGGAAGAGGATTCTGTCCTCCCTCAGGCTGGGTGTTCTCTTTGCCCTTGCACTGTGGTGAGGGACGCGTACAGCCAGTGGAGCTGAGGAGAAAATCACTGAACCCAGAATGGTTTGGGCTGGAGGGACCTTAAACCTCATCCAGTCCCACACCTCCCACTGTCCCAGGCTGCTCCAAGCCCTGCCCAGCCTGGCCTTGGACACTGCCAAGGTTCCAGGGGCAGCCACAGCTTCTCTGGACACCTTGTGCCAGGGCCTTACACCCTCCCAGGGAACAATTCCTAATTCCCAAATCCCATCCATCCCTGCCCTCTGGCAGTGGGAGCCATTCCCTGTGTCCTGTCCCTCCAGCCCTTGTCCCCAGTCCCTCTCCAGCTCTCCTGGAGCACCTTCAGGCCCTGCAAGGGGCTCTGAGATCTCCCTGGAGCCTTCTCCTCTCCAGGTGAACACCCACAGCTCTCGCAGCCTGGCTCCAGCCCTGGAGTGTCTCCATGGGCTCCTCAAGACTCACTCCAGCAGGTCAAGAATGTGCATTTTGTGTCACTGGGGTCCCTGGCACAGACAGTCCCTGTCCAGGGAACAGCAGACCATGTTCCTTCACCATCCTCCCTTGGAGACAATCTCATTATCCACATTGAAGTAGGAAAAGTGCCTGTAGCTCCGTGGATGTTACTTGGGGCTGTTTCCCTGTGCCTTGCTCCTTTGCCCACTCAGATGTGTGAGGTGAAAACATGTAAAGCCATAAAAAAGATGGTTACAAATTTGGCTGTGCAGGAAATGACACAGATGATGTATCCCAAGAGAAACTTCTGCAGAGGAAAAAGGGGAAAGAGAGGAGTAATTCCTTCTGGGTCAGGATATTTGTATCCTTTTAAAGGCTGAGCTTAGTCACAGAATCCCAGACTGATTTTGTTTGGAAGGGACCTTAAAGCTCATCTTGTTCCACCCCCTGCCATGGGCATGGACACATTCCACTAAAATGTTCATATTTACCAACAAGAGGAATTCCCAGACAGCTGGACTTATGGAAAAATAGGGAACACATCAGTATACTTGTCAGGAGAATGGGGATGACAGCTACTTCTTCTCTGCATCTTCTACTTGTCTGCAAGTTGTTAAAGTCCTCAAATCAAGCAAAACACCTGAAGCCAAGTCTTGGCATTTTGAGGAAATAGCTTTAGAAAAAGCCTACATATTTAAATAAACTCACTGAACAGTCACAGTTCCTGTTTATTATGTGCCTCCACCCAAATCCAAACCTCAAAACTTCCCAGTAAATCCAATATACAGAGATTTGGGCCATGTCCCACCCTGGTGCCATCCCAACCCCTCCATCAGGAGCAGAGTGTTTGCACTGGAATTTTGTTAATTATGTTTTTTATATGGAGCTCTTCATTTGCACAATTTGCTTGGTGTCAGAGAAGAGCTCTAGTCCTTTTGTCACTGATTTTAATGGGACTTTGAATATTCCAGGTATTATATATCAATATATTCAGGAAAACAGTGTTTCTCAGGTGCTGATGCACCCTGCAGGGGAGCAGCCCTGGCTGAGAGAGGCAGCAGAGTAGAACTGCTGCATATTTTTGTTTTGCAGCATTGCCCTGGTGAGGATGAGCTGATTTCAGTGATTCTAGATAATTTGCAAATAAGCTGCTTAAAAAATGTGGCATCCCTGGTGTGGTGGGTACCTCAGACTTGCATATTTGAACACGTGGCTGTGAATGGGGACTTGTATTCAAGCAGAGGAATCTGAGACTGTGTATGATGATCATTGAAATATCATTGTAATAATGAAAGGCAAACTGGGAGCATTTAGAGGGGAATTGTCCTTGTTTAGCAGTTTAATCATTTGTTGTGCTATTTTTAAAGCTGGACTAGTTCACAGGAATAGTGGGAGAATATGCTTTATGCATTATTTGAGAGGATGCTGTATAAAAAAGGCTGAAATGAATTAATATAATAATTCAGGTTTCTCCACCATCATCTGTAATACTTGCAGGTGAGCTGGATCTGTATGTTACAGATACTCTTTTTCCTGCCAGCAGCTTCCAAACCTGTTCTGCTGAGTGCAGAGCACACCAGGGGGGAAAAAAAAATGAGGTGGACTTGAATTATGTGGTTGCCAAAATAATGGTGACAGTCAGGTGTGTCCAGAAGAGGTGCAGGAGTGACCCTGTTTGTGGTCAGATGCTAGAGGTACCTGAGGTTGATCCTGGGTATGTCCAGTTCTTGGTGATATAGCTACAAAGTGGTTCATTTTGTGCCTTAATATTGATTTTAGGTCAAAAGCTGCTCTACCCCGTGTTCAGTGATCTCTGCTGCAGCCCCTGGGAGTGTGGCAGGGGAGACAGGGAGAGCAGGAACGTCCTTGTGGCTCCCCTGGGTGCTGCTGGTGTCGCCAAGGCAGCCCCTGGATGGGAGAGGAGCCATTCCCTGGCCATGTGTGTGGGAGGAGGAGATTCGGGGCTCTTCTGGGATGCTCTGGCTGAGGCTTTCTCTCTGCCTTCAATAACACAGCTTTGCACATCAGATAACAAGTAAAATCTCGCTGTAACCATCTCTTCAGATGCTCTGTGCATTTTCCCAGGAACGGGAGCACCTGCCTGTGGGGAGGCCAGGAAAGCCTCTTCCCCTGGCACTGAGTTCGTCCTGATGCACCTTTCTCAAAATCCAGGGCATGCAGAAACCAAAGCTTGGGGGAAATCAAGGTGCTGGGTTTGAGTGAGGAGGGGCAGCCTGAGGAGCTGCTGCTCCAGCCTGCGCTGCCTGCAGGGAGTTCATTAGGGAGAAATGAAGAGACAGGGTTTAAATTATAATCCTCTTACTTTCCCAGAGCTGAATGCCCAGAGATTTCCCTCATTGGAGGGTTGCAGTTGTTTGGGTTGCAGTGATTGAGTTGTCACAGTGATTGGATTTGGGGCTGTGGGAGGGCAGAGCCAGCCCAGCTCCACAAAGAAATGATGATTCACAATTAAAAGCCACATCCTTGCTGTCACCATCACTCCACACTTGTGGCTGAAGTGATGGTTTCTGCTGCTGTGGGGGATTTCTTCACCTGTATCTCAGGCCAAATTCCTGCTGTCCAGTGACCCAGGGAAGGCCTCTGCAAAAGCAGCCTCAGGGGCTGGTGCATCAACACAGCTGCTCCCCTGCTCCCTTTGTGGTTTTCCTCAACGAAAATAGTTCAGCAGGTGGAAGGAAAACCAAGTCTGGTTGTTAAAATCAGAGATAAGAGGAGATTCCTCCTTCTGTGCAATGACTTCCCCCTCCTGTACTTCGCTTCAGAGGCAACTGCCTTTGGTCTTAGGGGCATATGTGAGTTAGAATTTATAAATCTAAATGAAGAACACTGACTGGGCCTCTGAGAATCACTCAACCAGGTCAGGGAATGGCTTGGGAACAGACCAGTGCAGGTTTTATGCAGGAGAAATTGGGGTGGGCTGGGGGTGTTGTGCTGTTTGGGGAAAGAGATCTCTTAACAGCTTTATCCTCTTTCTAGACAGTGCATGTTTTTGGCACTTTATGTCTTGATATTAAATAATTACAAGATGCTTTTGAAAATGTGTGTGGTGGCACTTGGGTGAGCTTTTAGCTGCGTGCTCCCCATCAGTAGTGCAGTGATACACGAGATAGAACGAGATGTAAAACCACCTGGGCAAGGGATCTGCAGCACCACGTTGGTCTGTGGCCATGCAGAAAAAGCCTTTGGGGCTGCCTGTGGCCCTGGCAAACCCTGGGTTCTTCTGGTGTGTTCTGATTACTCTGTCCCGTTCCTCCCAAGAAATTTAAGCTTGGTGCTGGTGTCCAGAGGGAGCTGGAGCCGTGGTTATGGGGATGGGAAGTGACTAGGCATGTGAAGGTTTGGAACTGGGAGGTGACTGGGGATACAGAGGTTTGGGACTGGGAAATGACTGGGAATGCAGAGGTTTGGGACTGGGAATGAAGAGGTTTGGGACTGGGAATGCAGAGGTTTGGGACTGGGAAGTGACTGGGAATGCAGAGGTTTGGGACTGGGAATGCAGAGGTTTGGGACTGGGAATGCAGAGGTTTGGGACTGGGAAGTGACTGGGAATGCAGAGGTTTGGGACTGGGAAGTGACTGGGAATGCAGAGGTTTGGGACTGGGAATGCAGAGGTTTGGGACTGGGAAGTGACTGGGAATGCAGAGGTTTGGGACTGGGAATGCAGAGGTTTGGGACTGGGAATGCAGAGGTTTGGGACTGGGAAGTGACTGGGAATGCAGAGGTTTGGGACTGGGAATGCAGAGGTTTGGGACTGGGAAGTGACTGGGAATGCAGAGGTTTGGGACTGGGAATGCAGAGGTTTGGGACTGGGAAGTGACTGGGAATGCAGAGGTTTGGGACTGGGAATGCAGAGGTTTGGGACTGGGAATGCAGAGGTTTGGGACTGGGAAGTGACTGGGAATGCAGAGGTTTGGGACTGGGAAGTGACTGGGAATGCAGAGGTTTGGGACTGGGAATGCAGAGGTTTGGGACTGGGAATGCAGAGGTTTGGGACTGGGAAGTGACTGGGAATGCAGAGGTTTGGGACTGGGAATGCAGAGGTTTGGGACTGGGAAGTGACTGGGAATGCAGAGGTTTGGGACTGGGAAGTGACTGGGAATTCAGAGGTTTGGGACTGGGAATGCAGAGGTTTGGGACTGGGAATGCAGAGGTTTGGGACTGGGAAGTGACTGGGAATGCAGAGGTTTGGGACTGGGAATGCAGAGGTTCGGGACTGGGAAGTGACTGGGAATTCAGAGGTTTGGGACTGGGAATGCAGAGGTTTGGGACTGGGAATGCAGAGGTTTGGGACTGGGAAGTGACTGGGAATGCAGAGGT
Organism: Lonchura striata; assembly: GCF_050655825.1. Classification (NCBI taxonomy): domain Eukaryota; kingdom Metazoa; phylum Chordata; class Aves; order Passeriformes; family Estrildidae; genus Lonchura; species Lonchura striata. The sequence continues at coordinate 7,121,681 of NC_140723.1, forward strand.
TTGGGACTGGGAATTCAGAGGTTTCCTCCCAAGGTCAGGGCGCTGGCAGCAGCCGCGCAGCTCCTGAGTCACGGTCATGTGCTGGAGCTGCGGGTCCAGTTCTCCTCCTCATGTGTAACTTCAGTAAATATAGACCCAGCAGCCTTCCCTGAGGATTCGGGAATCTGCCACAGGGATTAACCCCTTCCCAGCCAAGCCAGCCACAGCTCAGCAAGTGACACTTTTCTGCTCAGGGCTGGAAGGGTTTTGTTCCCAGAAGATTTTTCCAGAGGCAGAACTGGGTGACTCAGCTCTTTCGAGCCTGATGTGTGTACTTTGCCTGTTTATTCCCAGGACAGGCAGTCCCAAGGGAGTCATGTTACGCTGCAGGCTCAGTGTTTATTAACCAGCTCGGGCCTGAGCTAAGAATAACTTTTTTCAGTCGTTTTGTTGATAGTGATTATTTTTCCTTGCTTAGCACAGGCAGCAGCTCAAGGTGGAAACAGTCCAGAGAAAGGATTTTCCCAGCAAGTTATGGGAATACATAAACACTCAGCTATTATCACCTTCCTCCCCTGAACAGCCACAGCTGAAACATAAAATCAGGAAGGTGAGAGCTGTAAGGGAAGCAAATTGCTCTGTCTCAAACTGGAGCAGCTCAGCAGCACTCTGTCCTCTCCCAGTAGTTATTTGAACTTTAGGGATTCAATCCAGCCTTTAGATGCTTCAGACCAACATTTGTCTGCAGAACAGTACTTGTTTCCCTGCCGTCCCCTCTGTGGGGGTTTATTTAGGGGATTTTTGGAGCATTTCCTCGCTGATCTCTTCATTCCCTTATTCCAGCCCCAGTGCATGGAGCCCTGTGTGGCTGCACGTGACCACATCACTTTCTGTACCCATTTAGCTGCTTGGCACAGAAAAAAGTCCTTTGGCAGATGAATAGATGCAATGCTTTAATCAGCTGATGTGTATGAAAAGCAGCAGAGTGCTGTGATTTATTCTGTTGGATCTTTGATAGTTTATTTAGGTTCCCACAGCTGATGTGAAGTCAATACCTGCAGAAATTTATAAACCATTTTTCCCTCTCTTTTCTTCCCCCTATTATGGTTTTAACACAAATACTAGTTAAGGCAACGTCCCTCTGGTTGGAAACAGAGGTATTTGTTGTTGTGCAATAGTTGTAAAACATACTTATTTAGCTGATGTTTGTGGTCTCCAGTGGCATTTTTATTGCACTTGTTCCTTACTTGTGACCTCGCACCCATGGGGGTCATCTGTCCAGAATTGCCTTGGTTGATGACACCTTAATAGCAGAAACCCTTCTGTGGCCTCTAGTTAAGCCTTTCTAGGTTTTTTCTTTATGTTTAACTTCATGCTGTGCTCATTCTGGTAGGGTTCAAATACTAAACCAAGTTTAACCCTGGATTGTGTTACTGGTGTGTCACCAGTGAAGTGCCTTTGGCACTTTGTTTCCAAGTACCTGTTTTATAGTTTTACTGCCAAAACTCAGAGGATTTTCAGGCTTAATGACAGCTGTTCTCCCTTTCTCTCACATCTCCTTATGCTTGGGTGATTAAAAGAAAACAAGGGCTGCTTTGGAGGTGGGTACAGACTTTGGGTACTGACTTACCTTTGGGAGTCATGTCAGAGCTCTGCTCTGTCACATGCAGTTTAAGCCTAAAGAATATGTTTTCATGAGCCTAAAGATGGGGCAAATAGTAGATACTTTCTTCTCTTGTTGCTGAGGTGCTGTGGGAGCAGCAGTTTGGGACGAGGTCTTATCTCCTGTGGAGCTGGAGGCACAAGGAGTCAGTGATCAACTGGTGCATTTATTGATATTACTTATTAATAATATTTCCCAACACAGTTACCTGTGTGCACACTGCTGGCTGGTGGACATATACAAGGGAGAATGGCTTTAAACTAAAAGAGAGTAGGTCTAGGTTGGATATTAGGAGGAAATCCTTCCCTGAGAGGGTGGGCAGGCCCTGGCACAGGGTGCCCAGAGCAGCTGTGGCTGTCCCTGGATCCCTGGAGGTGTCCAAGGCCAGGCTGGACAGGGCTTGGAGCAGCCTGGGACAGTGGAAGGTGTCCCTTCCAAGGCAGGGGGTGGAATGGGATGAGGATGATTAAAATCCCTTCCAACCCAAACCCTTCCATGATTCCATGATAGGAACAGCAGCATCTGGACCTGTGGAAGAAGCCTTAATCTTACATTGGACAAAGATCCCAGATGCAGAAAGTCAGCAGGAGGATACTACAAAGGCAGGACAACTTTTCCAGGTTGTGGGTGAAAAGAGTTTCCCCACTTCTCCTTAGCTTTGGGTTATTCATTCTGGAATGACACTGACACCACCAGCTTCAGCAGAATCACTCAATTAAAAGGGGAAAAGAATTGATGCTGCATCTGACATCTCCAAAAAAAATAGAAGAAAGAATTAGAAAATTCTTTCCATTTAGTTGTTTACCTTAATTAGGTTTTGGCAGTGGTGAAAAGAGAGAGAAGGGCTGGCTCTGGAGTGAATTGGATCAGGGAGCTCCTGGAGAGGAGGGACAGGGCAAGCCTGCCCTGCCCACCCCTCAGAGGATGCTGCTGCCATCAGGAGCTGAGCAAAGCATTTCATTGCTTTTGAACCAGAGGCTGTGCTGCTGTATTGTTATAAACTCCTCCAGAACAACATTGTCCAGCTAAATACCCTGCCCAGTGTGTTTGGTGTCCTGGATCATAGTAAGGATCTAGTGGTGTATTTGGAGACGCACATTTTATCATCATTTTGACCCAAAAAGCTGTGAAAATGGGGCAGAAGCTAACAGAAGGTCCTGCCTAGTTACATTGTGTGGCAGGAGCAGTGTCCTCACGTGTCTGTGGAGTTGTGTCTAAGTTTTGCTTTTTAAAAAGCAGTTCCAGTGTGGTCCCAGAGTAGGATGGGATGGGGCTATTTTTGGACTGTGCTCATTCCCCTCATCCCCTCTACTGTGTTTTGAGAAGGGGTGTTTGTTGTATTTGTTGTATTTTTCTCTTTTCCTTTCTTTTTTTCCTTCTCCTTGAGACCAGGGAATTCCTGATTGGATTGTTTCCAAACTGTATTTTTATTTACTGCATGTGGCTTAATTCAGCAGGTGATTAGGCCAGAGATGGAAAAGCAGAAAAAAGAGACAACACAAACTTGTACCCCTGTGCTGGCACTTCTGGGGCATTTCCAGTCCTGGGGAGCTCTGGGTGCCTCAGGATAGGAAGGACCTGGAGGGGCTGGAGCATCTCCAGAGATAGGAATGGAGGAGCTTTTCCAACATTACCAATTCCACAATCCTATGGTTCTTGAGAGCAAAAGCTGTTTCAGCCTGGTGGCTGGTTTTAGTGCCATTATAATAATAAACAATTTTTAAAAATAATAATGTAAATTATAATGTTGTTATTCAAAAAGAATAAGGAAAAAGGCACTCTGAAAAGTTATTTCTAAATGTCTCGTTAAAATGCGTCATCGGCAGAACTCCAGTTTATTGTTACTTTGGGCAAATGACATTTGGGGAGAGCATCTGGTGGGATAAATTGTTATAGCCCATGGAAATGGGTGGAAGTAGGAAAAATGTGCAGAGCCTGTAGCCACGGCCTGCCTTCCATCTGGGATGATTTTGGGCTGTTCCATTGCATTGGAAATTCTTTAATGCAGCAGCAGCTTCTGTTAAACACACTCAAGGTTGTTTCTTGCTCTTTGTCTGATTTTGGGGGATTTATTGGCATCATCTACAGTTCTAGCTTTCCTTGGAAGCTGCTTCAGGGGAGGCTTTTGGAAACAGCTGGCCAGGCCTTTGGACACGCAGGGTTGTGGTGACACTATGACATGTGTCTCCTGGGTTGTTTTCCACTGCAGCACTTGGGGAGCTCAGGTGATAAATAGTAGCAAACTCTGACTTATAAAATAGTAGTAAACTCTGACTAATAATTACTAATGGAGCTGTTACTTCCTAGTGGAGCTACAAGCTGCTCCCATGAGAGGCAGTGTTGATGAATTGGTCCTCAACAGAGATGGTTTCTCTGTTGCAATCTTTTCATCTTTATCTCCATGTCAATCCCTACAGTTGATAATGTGTTTTTTCCTGGTTTTTGGGATGAATCATTGGATCCACTCACTTGACTTTTCTTGTTCCCTGGCAGGCTCCTTATCCCTCAGGACAGAATGCAGCTCCCACCACGCTGGTGTACCCTCAAGCCCCTCAAACAATGAGCACGCAGCCTCAGACCCGCTCGCCGGTAAGGAGCCCATGCTGGCCTCATCTGCTGCTGTCTCCTCCTTGCTCGTGTGTTTCTCTGTCTGTGTGTCTATAGCACGGGGCTGGTTCTCTGGAAAGCCCATTTTACTCACGTGGAAGCACATCCTGAATGGCAAACCTTGATTGAGTTTTTCAGACAATATCCTGGTAGGATAATTTTCCTTCTAAAGTTCCTAAAGAAGTGATGGAGGGATTCTCATCTACCTTCAAATAACACCATTTATTTTTAGCCTAGTTACTTTCAGGTTCACTTCATTATAGTGTTCAGGTTCATTGCCAGAATCTTTCTCTTCTTTTTTTTTTCTTTTTGTTTTTTTCTTTAAGGATCTGCTTTGTGCATGGATAGACTAGAGATCAAACACAAGCAGTTCTCTGCAGCAACCCTCGGTCTCCAGTGGCCTCTGGGCTTTGCTCCCAAATCAATGCCACCGATCAGTTCTAACCCTGGAGGTGCTCACATGTAACCTAGAGCTTCTGTGTACTCAGATCTTTTTGTGCTGAGCCCCTTTTTCATCCAGCTTCAGGTCTGATCATCCTTCACAGTCTGTTTTTTGGGGGTGGGTGTTTATTGTGATACTGCTCTGCTGTTGTAGGACTTCAGTTCCCCACACCAGCTACTTTCTGGGGATTCTCTGCTTGTAGCACAGCTCCACATGATGTTAGAAGACCCTCCTAGGGCATCAGAGGCTTTGCCCAGCTTCTGGAGGCATGGTGGCTTCCCATCACCACATCTCAGGGCTCCATCAGCCGAGGGAGCAGCAATCCTGCACCTCCTGCCCCTCTGTGTCAGGACATATTCCAGTTGCCCATAACCCCCTGGTGCCTTCCCAGCACTCTTCTCTCTTTAGAGTAAGGTGAACACTCCTGGAACAAACTGAAAGCCTCTGAGGCAGAGAAATTTGTCCACAAAACAGGTATAAATACAGATATACCCAGGGCAAGGATCCCCAAACCTGCAACATCACTGGGGCACATGCCCAGCTCTGGAGGTTTCCCCTGCAGGACATGCCAGGGTTTGTTCTGAGGCTCCTCAACCTCTGCTGATGAACGAGTCAAGTAACACTGACTTTGAAGTTCTTTGATGTGGACAGCTGGGAATTTGTCTTTAGTGCCCCATTCTGATCAGTAATGCAGGACACTGCTGCTAAAACTCTTTCCTCAGTAAGTATAATCATCTTTCTCTTTAATTGTTGCAAAGCACAACTAAGCTGGTATGGTTAGAACTGGAGCAAAAACTTGACTGAAGAGCTGCATCTCTAAACCAGTTTTTTTGACAGCCCAGCAGAACAGTGCCAATACATTGCACAGAAAACTGGAAGAGGAGGAAGGTTTTGGAACAGAGTCCGGTTTACAGGTCCCTGGCTGGAAGAGGCTGGATAAAATACTGCATTGTAAGCAATATAACAAACTGTACTCCTTCTTGCAGGCAATTGTGCCCACGGCACTGTTTTTATTTCTTCTTCCTTTCTTTATTATATATATTTTTTTTTTACCACATCCTTTTTTGTTGGCTACAGAAATGCACTGGTTTTGCTTCTTTGCTGAAAGCACGAGCTGCCGTGGCAGCCTCTGCCAGGTGAGGTGGTGCCACAAGGGTCCAAAGCTAAATTACAGCTGGGGGGTCTGACCTGGGGTAGGACAGAGGCCAGGGCCCCCTGGGCTTTGTCACTCAGCAGAGAGAGATTCTGCAGGAAATTTGGCCAGTAAATGTCAAATTTTTAGGGTTTTGACCCTGTAACTGAGGAGATCCCGAGGAAGAATTTATCTGCACCTGTCAGCCTTGCTTGTATTGTTCTGAGCTCTCCTGTGTGCAGGTTTTGCCATGTGCTCTGCTAGTGCCCATCTCACCCCATGACTAAAAGCTGCTGCCACCCATCACATCTCATTCCACCTCCCACCCCAAAGCAAATGCAAGACTAGCCCAGGCCTGAGCTACTCCTGCATTTGGTTCTTTGCTTGATTTATTTATTTGTAATTTAGTTATTATTTTTTTTCCGTTTATTTTTTAACCGTCCATTTGGTGGTGAGGGGAGGGTGAGGAGGGGATGAGGAGGGTGGCAGGGTGGCTGTGCCATCCCTGGGGTTTCTGTTGTGCTGTGGCACAGCTGATGTGGGCAGGCAGGGCTGATCCAGCCCCTCCCTCGAGCCAGAGTTTCCTCCATCCTGCTCTGCATCCAAGGGCCATTGGAAGTGCAGAGCTCAGGCTTTTCTGTTCCTCCCAGGACAGCTGCCTTTGCAATCCGTGTTTGCTCCCTGTTAGCATCACTCCCACAGTGGGAATTGCAAAGCTCCAGCTGGGGAAGGAAAACAAAATCCAGGACCTTCAGCACTGCTGAAAATTCCCCATTAGCTCTTGGCCATGCCAGCCCCCATCTCAACACAAACTGTCCAATTTTATGACTTTGCCGAAAAAAAAGTTATGCTGGAGAGGGTGGTGGAGCAGTCCAGGAGGGGTGAGGTGTGCCAGCCCAATATCTGCAGGGAGAGAACATTCCTGTGTCCATGGGGCAGTGGGCAGGACTGTAGGGAGTGGGGATGGGGCAGGGAGGTTGGACCCAGGATTTATAAGGTTTTCCTATCTACTGTCTTCATCAAACAGAGAAAAAACAACCCAAAGTGTCTATTTTAAGCCAGCAGTGACTACTACAGTTTGTTCTGTTGCTTACAGCTATTAACAGCTAATAATTCCTATCAAACAGAATTATTTTTAAAACATTTAAAAATCAAGAGCCAGTGGTGACCAGTGCAAAATAGACAAGGGCATTTTTCACTAACTTGGAGCTTTTATTTCTTGTAACACACATTACTTTCCACCATGGAACAAACTTTGGCTTCTTCAGATGTAAACTTCCAGCTCTTGTTTTAGGTGCAGTGAGAACAAATCTTTTCTGTGCAACAGGGATGAGAGAGGTGCCTTGGCCCTGAAGTGAAGCAGTACAAGGTTTCTGCATCCCAACATTCTCTTTTTGGCTGTTTTCTTTCATTGGTGTCTAACACAGAACGTGCAGCCCCATGGAAAGGCTCAGCCCTTCCAGGATACCTTTAGTCCCTTTTCCCAAACACAAGATATTTTAGGGATGTTCTTTGAGAAGTTAAGGACTTGAAGTGCATTTATCTCCAGAGACTCATCCAGGTACCTGTTTCTCCTCATGCACAGAGCCACTGCAAGAATGCCGAGAGGTTCTGAGTCCTTCTGTTTTATTAAAATAGAAATTACAGCTTTTCAGTTTCACAGGGTGACCATGCTTTGCTTTTTTATTCTTCAGTGTAAGGCTTAGAGAAAATTTTCCAGGGTGAGAAAATTATTTGGTGAACCAGTGCAGGTCGTTCTTTATAAACTCTTGTCCCAGGAACAGCCTGTGTGTCCATATTTACTCGTTTCTGAAGGTTTTTATGACTTTCATCCAAGTGTCACCAAGTGCCACCATGAGGTGAAGGTAGGAGTATATAAACACCAGGATTAGCAGAGTAGTTCTTGGAAATCTTAAAATCTAGGCAATTTAAGTGTTTGTAAAGGAAAAGATCAAATGGACCAGTGAATATTTATGTTTTGCTTCATGTTTGATGGCATTAGAGGAGCTGTAAGGGGCTGCAAGTGAACTCAGGCCCACTTTTCCTTATAGAAAATAAACTTATTAAGGAAGTCACTAATTAGTAGTCAGTTTTGATCACTGTTCTGAGGCAGAAAGTAAACCACAATGAGCCCCTGAGTGAGCAGAGGTGGCTGTGCTGAGCCATCACAGCAGAGGCACATGGTGTCTAAAATCCTCTATGGATGTAGTTGTGGTCACTGCAGTTAATTACTGGAACTCTTATCAGTAGAATTCTCTGCTCTCATTGTGGAGCTCTGCTCATTACACTGAGAATTATGGGTTTCAACACCTAACTCAGCTCTGGAAGTGGGTACCTTGTCATCTTTATTTATATTTTCCATTTCTTGCATTCATTTTTATTTCTATTTTAACAATCAGTTCCTTATTGGGAAATGCTTTTAATGTCAGCTGAGCATATTAAATTGGGATTATTTTCCTCTGCGTGTGGCCTAAGTGAGTGGGAGATGATTCAGTGGCCTGGGCTCAGGGCTGGGACCTCCTGTTCTCCATCCAGGCTGCACTGCTGCTGCCCTCAGGGCTTGGGGACAAGCTGATCCTTGGCTTCCAGAGAGGGTGACACATGCCACTGCTTAGGGGGCTTTGCTGCGACCCCAGAGGAGGAATAGAGCTGCAAGTGCAGTAGCAGGGCTGGACGTGCCAGGAATGGCTGCTCTTTGCCTCGCAGGGATGTCCCCAGCCATGGCTCTCCATCCTCTGCTCTCCTCAGAGCCCCAGCACGGCTCCGGCCCAGCTGCTCTAACCATTGACCTCCTCCCACCTCAGACAGTTTCAGGATCTCCACTGCTGCTCGTTTTCAGTTGGTTTTTTGGTTTTATGTGTTCTTCCCAGGCAGGATAAGGAATGCCTGCATCCCTGAGTGCCTGTAGGATCCCGGGCAGCTTTGGCTGTTTGTCCCAGCTCCCAGCACAGTGCCCGTAGCGATGTCCATCGTGACACCTCAGTCCCTGTGTGTCGCTGTCCTGCAGCAAAGCTTTTGACTGTGTCATTGTTATTTTATTTTCTGTGGGTTTATTTTGCATAGAGTGTGACATTTTGGTTCGTTGTGGTGTTTCTGACTCTTTGTGCCTTTCCTTTTGTGTTTGTTTCTCCCGCCTTTCCTCAGTTTGCAGCGGGGCCTCGACCTGCCCATCACCAGGTACAGTACCTGCCCCTTCGTTATCACCCTGCACTAATTGGCTGGGGGGTGGGGGTGGAGGTGACTCACCCACTAACTCGAGTGGAGGAAAGCAGCCCTGCAGTAGCTCCTGGCACGTGCATAACCCTGCTAACAACCACTTGCACCGCTGAGTGACACAGACCTCACCCAGGGTCACTGCTCCCATTAACCACCCCACCCCCGGGGAGGAGAACCTCTAGGAGTCATTGCCAGCCACTGTGGGATTCCCTTGCCTTCTCACATCACTAGAACCTTGTTCTGAGTATTTCCCAAACAATGGGTGGATTCAGTTTTCTGAAGATGTCACCTGATAAAATCCTGCTTTTCCAGCTTGGAGCAAAACACATGACTTCCCAGGTCCTGCCTTTGTTGTGTGATACACCTGGTTCTCTGTCACCATTGCATTGCTTAATGTCATTTTCACTTAGCCCACAAAAGCCAGACCTGGAGGAAACTTTTCAGTGTTCCCATTGCACGACTTGGACTTTGTAAGGAACCACTTTGTTATTAAGAAGGAGAGCTAGGAATAACTGTGGCTCCTGGAGCTCAGGGGTGGCAGAATTGGGATTTCTCCAGTGTCAGGACACATACACAGGCCTGTCTGTCCTAGTCAGGGTGTCTGGAATTGTCTTTTCTTCAGCTCCTACACTACTCTTTGCCAAAACACTTATCCTTGGGAGCTGATTTTGATGCTTCTTGTAGGTTTTGAGTGAACAGAGGTGGTACTGCTGGTGGGAAAGAGAGGAGAGGCAGGACAAGGCAGGAAGGCTCTCCCAGAGCTCTCTTGGCTTTGAGGCAGGTTGTTTCCACAAGTTAATAAGAAAAAGTCCCATTAATCCTGTGGTGTCAGGACAGGGGCTTGAGGCATGGAAGGTTTGTTCCAGAGAATTATTTTGTTCTCACTTGACTCATGTTCCTGAGCAGTTGAACACTGGGATGAGCACCGTGGGGGAGAGCAGGTAAGTGTTAGGTGGGCACAGAGCCCAAAATCCCCATCATCCTTGTTCCTTCCAGCTCAGGGAGCAGCAGGGGAGCTGGAGCCTTCCAGAGCAGGGCAGAAAAAGGAGTGTAGGGAGTAGAATGGGACATGTGCAGTGTTGGGTTATAGGCAAAGGTAGCATGGGACCTTTGGGACAGTGATTTGTGTGCATGGCTGGACAGGCAGGGGCAGAGGACTGTTTGCAGGATGACTGCAGGGGCAGCCTGGGCAATGATGGGGGCATCAGGATCTTGTTTAGATACTTTTGTTGTTGACCTTAACTTCAGGTCAGTGTTTATACTGCACAGTACAAAGAGTGCATTACTGCTCTGCAGCTCCTTAGCTCCTTCACGGGTCATTCCTAAGGGATGTATTCACTGGGAGCCATTTCACATTCTCCTAAAATTTACTGAGCTTTCTCTGAGCAGGTTTTGACCCACAAGACTTGAGGCAGCTCAGCCTTGGAGGAAATATTCCTGTGACTGGGGTTTTACTGGTGGGACTTGGCCGCCAGTCTGTCAGAATGGGATCCAAAACTTTCCTTTGGACCCACTTATGGCCCTGCCCTAATGTGCTTATAAATTCCAAGTGTTTTCCCGATTTTATCACAGTTAGATTTTTGTCTCTGTTACATTTGAATCTGCTTATAATGATCTGTGAGTAGCTGTCACCATTAGAAAAATATTCCAGGCTTTATTCCCAGTTACATCTGTCGTGTGCTGCACCAGGACAGGCACAGAGAAACCTGGGCTGTGGAAGAGCTATTTGTTTCCTTTAAGCCAAAACACCCATGGTGTAGACTGGGGGTGCAGACAGGGATTTTGACTCCTGCCACCTGCAGGAGGGTCACAGCTGTGGGAGCATGTTCATCCTGAACCCCACATAAATGGGTTGGATGCTCAAGACCAACATAAATAATTATCCTCACGGGAGAGTTTTTAAACTTGGTTAAATTGTGTAACACAAGCTGAGAGCTTTGAGACTGGGATTCATAAGCTAGAAAATGCTAAATAAGTGAATTGGCCTCAGCAGGGCTAATATTTACTGCAACAACTCCACCTTCCCTTTGAAGGCAGCAGCAGCACCGTGGGGTTTGCAATTCCCTGTGTCCATCCCAGCTTTTATTAACATGTGCCTTGTATTGATTCTGGGTCTCCTTCAGGCAAATAATGGATTGTTCTTCAGTATTACTGCCTGTAATTATTAGATCTTTAAGGTTCTCAAATGAGCATGATTTAAGCACCTGAAGTTGAATGACAGCTTTATGAGCAGGGTTTTTTCCTGGATGGAAATGCCTTCCCTGGAGTTGGACAGTTACAGTGGGAGTTGGTGGAGCCAGTTAATGCTGAAGGAAGTGTGACCCCACTGTACGAGAGAAAATAGCAGAGATTTAGGGTTTTAACATTACTGGCTGAAGGGAAATAAAGTAATTGCAGCAGTTCTGACTGGAAGTTAAATGTGCATCAGTAATCCCTGATTCTGAGATCACACAGTGAGAATCTGCAGAATCTCACTTTATAGCCCCTACAAAGTGTTTTGGGCAGTATTTTGCACAGACTTTCTCTGTTTTTTCTTTCTTTTTCTTGAGTGAGGCTCTGGAGTCATTTTGTTGTTTCTGATCCTCACAAAGCACAGTTGAGAACAGCAGTTTTCTTCTAACCCCAGCTCCAAAAGGCAAATTTTTGTTACATTTGAATCTGCCTAAAATCTCTTCACTTATGAGGTGACTTGGGGAGCATGAGGTTCTCAGAAGAGGCTGATGTGACTTAAACCAGAAATACACATTGAAATGTGGTCATTTCCTTTTGACTTGAACTGTGTTTGAGATGGGTTTGCTGCTCATGGCTCAGCCTCTCACTTGAGGTTACTGGTGGAGTTTATTACAGTTTTAGCTTGGGGTTTCTTGAGTTCCTCTGGGTGTAACTGGTACAACAGAGAATGGGCTTGGCTGGGTGCTGTTGTGGAAGAGCTCTGGGACTTGGAGGGGTCAGGAATTCACTCCTTGAACTGACCCAAGTGACCATTTTGTGGCTGTTTTGGGGTGTTCCAAGTCAGAAAGTGATGGGAAACTGCTGCAGTCATTTCCCTGTCTGCATCCTTGAGTGTGTGGTGGAGCTGCCACATCTAAATGTCAAAAAGGGCTTTTCCCCTTCATTTTATCATTTAGTAAATAATAAAACAGGGGGAGTCAGAGGGGAAGGAAATGAGCCTTGCCTTGAGCAGCCAAAAGAGCTGCGCTGAGGTGCTGGGGAAGCAGGACCTGGGGGTTTGTGCTGCAGCTCCTGCTCCTGGAGGAGGGACAGAACAAGAGGAAATGCTTCAAGCTGCACCAGGGGAGGTTTGGGTTAGATATTGGGAAAATTTCTTCATGGAGAGGGTGGTCAGGCACTGGAAGAGGTGGAGTCAGCATCACTGGAAGTGTTCAAACAATGTGTGGATGTGGCACCTGTGGACATGGGCTAGGGATGGACTCAATGATCTTAGAGGGTTTTTCCAACCTAAACAATTCTACAGTTCTCTGATCTTCACATCTCAGGGCTCAGTTCCCACTGCATTGCTCATACAGGCACCTCTCTCCCCCAGGCCAGGCTCAGGTTATCCCACCAGCCTTCCTGGTGGCACCAGAAAGACTAAAAATTAATAACAGGGGCATGAGAAGCTTGAGTGAAGTGCAGAGCTTGGGTGACAACTTGTTGAACTTCCCTTTTGCTTCCATTCTCCAAACCTCCCATAGGGCTCCGTGGACCCATCATAACATCCAGCCTTGAGCCTAGGAAAAAAAGTAGATGAATGCCCATGTTTGCCAGGCTGAGCTTAGCATAGGTTTGTTTTCAGGCTCTTACCCCAAATTTCTATTTAGGTGCACCTTGGGGGTCCAAGGGAGCACTCCTGGCATTGGGAGTCATGGCCTGGAAATACAGAGCACGTGGCAAATCTGTGGAAAGCAGTGCTGGGTGATCAGAGGGGGCTGGGGCTCTCCTTGATCTCTGCTTTTCCTAGGTGGCACGTTGATCATTGATTTTATTACTCTGGGCACGGAGTGATTGGGGAAGAAAATGAAGAAGATGATGGTAAATAAAAGGATTTGGGAGGGTTGGGGTATGTGAGCAGTGACTAAAGGGAAAATGGCAAGGAAGGGCAGAGGGGTAGGCAGGAGGTTTGGAGTGGAAGAGCTGTGCCCCAGCCAGGGGCCAGCTGGAGGCTCTGGGAGTGAGAAGCTGTCCTTGCCCGAGGAGTTCCCAGTGCTGGGAGTGTTCCCCCAATACTCCCAGTTAATTGTGAGCAGGAGCCTGAGGAGCAGCTCCCATGGGTGAAGTGTCCCTGTCTCTGGCAGTGGGGGTTTTCCTGCCACTGCACTGGAGGTGCTGTTGATAGAGAGAGGTCTCACTTCTGCCTCCAGCCCTTTTCACTCTGCATAAACACACACCTGTGGGGTTTATTAATTTTTCCAGCCTTCCCTCAGTGAAAGCTGCAACATGCTTACTGCTTAGAAATGACCATTACTCAGTGAATTGCGGTGAAAAAAAGGAAGACTTTTACATTTTTTGGTGTCTTTGGATATAGAAAAATCACAAACTCTGGTGATTCTTACCATAAATTCAGCACCTGTACTTGGTTCATGCCACACTCCTGCATCTCCCCCACATCTCTCAGCCACACACGGGTTTTATCAGAGCAGGACTATGGCAGGCTGTTGTTCTTCTCATTTGCTTTCTCCACCCTCATTTCCAAGCTTTTCTCCCTAAACAGTTCCCTTCTCCCAGTTCAGGTCACACTTCCAGCATGCTGGGGACAGCTGTTCATCCAGGTTGACAGGGCTGGACATAAAATCAGTGTGCTCACCTTAACAATGTCTGGTTATCTGAAGGAGAGTCATCCAGGGCTTTCCTGGAGAGATTGTTTGCTGTGGGGAACAGCTCAGGTGTCATGAAATCTTCAGCAGCACCAGAATGGCCATTTTAATCTCATTGTCACGTTGAGGATAGAGACATCACAACCTCCCCACCCTTCCCAAACCTGGGGTGGATAATCCCAGCTCATCCCTTCATTCTCCTCTCTTCTTTTCTCACTTCTCCTGGCACAGTTACTCCCTGTAACACATCACTGCACAGCAGCCAGCAGGATTCAGTGTGATGTGTGGTGGCCTAATTATTATAATTACTTTTTACTGAACAGTTAAATATGTGGTATTTCTTCCCTTCCCAGGCTTGGTGCAGAAAAGGAGAGAAATCCATGATTTGAGCCAGGGTTTCTGCTTTATCTGCTCACTCTGTACCACTGAAAGAGACCAGAAGGAGAAATATTTGATGTTTTAGGAACAGAGTAAACATAAAGTCTTTCTGTAGTGTCATGTTTCATGCAGTAAATCATGGTTTGATTGGGTTTTTTGGTTTTGTTTTGTTTTGTTTTTTTAACTTTTATACTTCCATATGAAACTTTTCTAGGAGAGTTCTAACCCTGTGGGATTCTGGCAGCAGAGTCTGTGATACCACTCAGTGTCTTTTCCTGGCTGTTTCTGGAAGGGACGAGTCAGAGCAGGGCAGAGGCTGACTACAACTGTGCATTTAGGGTGCATGTTGTATCCTATTCCTTCCTGTTGATCTGTAAGCTGTTCCATTGGCTTTCTTTCTGTTTCCTGCTGCTTTCTTGCTTCGTTATTGAAGGGAGGATTCAGACCTATACAGGTAACTCTAACTCCTGGTTCTGCATGGCATCAGTGTCTCTCACCTGCTCACACCTCCGTCAGTGAATGCCTCAGCGTGCGGTGCACCCCTCACCTCCTGAGCTGCAGGGGGCAGAGCCAGAGCCTGCAGCCCAGTGCCCATCCTGGGGTACAGAGCCAGCCCCGTGCCCATCCTGGGGTACAGAGCCAGCCCAGTGCCCATCCTGGGGTGCAGAGCCAGCCCAGTGCCCATCCTGGGGTACAGAGCCAGCCCTGTGCCCATCCCGGGGTACAGAGCCAGAGCCTGCAGCCCAGTGCCCATCCCAGGGTGCAGATCCAGCCCTGTACCCATCCTGGGATGCAGATCCAGCCCTGTGCCCATCCTGGGATGCAGATCCAGCCCTGTGCCCATCCCGGGGTGCAGAGCCAGCCCTGTGCCTGTCCCAGGGTACAGATCCAGCCCAGTGCCCATCCTGGGGTGCAGATCCAGCCCTGTGCCCATCCCAGGGTGCAGATCCAGCCCTGTGCCCATCCTGGAATGCAGAGCCAGCCCTGTGCCCATCCCAGGGTGCAGATCCAGCCCTGTGCCCATCCTGGGGTGCAGAGCCAGCCCTGTGCCCATCCCGGGGTGCAGAGCCAGCCCTGTGCCTGTCCCAGGGTACAGATCCAGCCCTGTGCCCATCCCGGGGTGCAGATCCAGCCCAGTGCCCATCCTGGGGTGCAGATCCAGCCCAGTGCCCATCCCGGGGTACAGAGCCAGAGCCTGCAGCCCAGTGCCCATCCCAGGGTGCAGAGCCAGCCCTGTGCCCATCCTGGAATGCAGATCCAGCCCTGTGCCCATCCTAGGATGCAGATCCAGTCCTGTGCCCATCCCGGGGTGCAGATCCAGCCCAGTGCCCATCCTGGGGTGCAGATCCAGCCCAGTGCCCATCCCGGGGTGCAGATCCAGCCCTGTGCCCATCCTGGGGTGCAGATCCAGCCCTGTACCCATCCTGGGATGCAGATCCAGCCCTGTGCCCGTCCCGGGGTGCAGATCCAGCCCTGTGCCCACCCTGGGGCTGCCAGGAGGGCGAGCGTGGAGCTGCTGCCAGGCCCTGCTGGGCTGCCAGGCCTGGCCCATCCGCCGGGGCAGCCTCATGCCAGTGTGGTCGAGGCTTTGGGATCACTCTGGGACAGGTTGCCACCCTTTGGAAAACAGGGCAGGACAAGTGACCTGGATGTGAAGGAGAGACATGAGGTGCCTCTGGCCTCTATGAAATTCTGGATTTTTAGCTCTTCTGGAGATAAATTGGAACAGTTGTCTTGATGTTTTATTTCCCTGGGGTATTTATGAAGGTGGGTTTTTTTAGCAGCCAACCCACCTTATAAAAAGAAAATTAGATAAACTAATTTTTCTAAAGTTGACTGTGAAGGTTCAGCTGTAAAATTCAGGGGATACAAACTAATAATTACTGGTTTGTAAAATTTCTTGCCTGTTTTCTGCCTTGTAAAATAGAAAGCCATAGATGGCCCTGCTGTTCACAGAGAAACATGGACTGTCCTGCAGTTTTCGGGAAGTGTGGCAATACCTGGAAACTTAACACCGTAACTATAATATTGTAAGGATATTTCAATTCTTTCCCAGGAAGTCTGACCAGTTCTTTGTTTCTCTCCTCTCTCCCTTCCCTATCCTAGTTTTTTCAGAGGCCTCAGATCCAGCCTCCAAGAGCCACCATCCAGAACAGCAGCCCCTCCATCCGTCCCGGAGCGCAGACCCCGACTGCCGTGTACCAAACCAACCAGCACATCATGATGGTGAACCACCTGCCAATGCCCTACCCGATGCCTCAGGGCCCCCAGTACTGTATCCCACAGGTAAATCCAGCATCCAGGCACCTGAGGAGCTGCAGAGCAATGTTTGCTCCATGGGGGTCCTCAGGAACTGCCAGGAGGGTGTGGAGACGTGTCTGTGAAATCAGGCTGGTAGTTGTATATCAGGTGCCAGGGCAGGTCTGGATTAGGTATTGGGAAAAGTTCCTTCATGGAGAGGATGATGGGGCAGTGGTGGAGCCAGCATCCCTGGAAGTGTTGAAGAAATGTGTGGATGTGGCATCTGGGGACAAGGTTTAGGGGTGGGTTTGGTAGTGCTGGGGGAACAGTTGGACTTGGTGGTTGTAGGGGGCTTTTCCAGCCTAAATGATTCCAGGATTCTGTGGTTCAGCCTCTGTCCTTTCTCTGTATGAAGTTTTTGTTCTGTGCATGGAGGCAGTAGGAACCAATCACCTTTTTCAGGCCTCTCTCAAGCACAGTAGGAAACCAAGCTCTTGGAAAATATTTAGTGCTTTAAAAACATTTATTTTGACTTAACCAATCCACAGACACTCCAGAACCTTGGGCCTCATTACACAGTGCTGCAGTCAGGGGAGTGACTCTGTTCTACCTCAGCTCCTGTGTCCTCCCTGCCTTGGCTTTACCTTACTTCTGGCACTAACATTTAGGGAGGTTTAGGTAGATATTGGGGAAATGCCCTTCGTGGACAGGGTGGTCAGGCAGTGGCAGAGGATGCCTGGGGCAGTGGTGGAGTCCCCATCCCAGGAAGTGTTCAGAGAACATGTGGATGTGGCACCTGGGGCCGTGGTCAGAGGTGAATTTGGTGGTGCTGCTGGTTGATGGTTGGACTCAGTGGTCTTAAAGATCTTCTCCAACCTTAACAATTCCATGATTCTGTGATGCCCAAAGCTGTCATGAACCAATGTGAGGATCAGATCCCTGATCCTGGGGGGCTCAGTTACAGGTTGCCCCAGTCCTTGTACAGTGATGGTTGTTTTTGTCCCCCCAGTATCGTCACAGTGGCCCCCCGTACGTTGGGCCACCCCAGCAATATCCTGTGCAGCCACCAGGACCAGGACCCTTCTATCCAGGCCCAGGTCCTGGAGAATTCCCCAATGCCTACGGTGAGTTCTGCTTGGAGAGTTCTTACAGTCTTTTCTTGGTGTGTTTTTCTGTTGTCAAGCTGAAGATTTATAATAACAAGCTGGATTAGCATTTGTTTGAACTTCAAATAGCTGCTAAATTTGGTGGTGTCACAGCCCTGATTATTCCCTCCTGAAAAATCCCAGAGTATTGTTTGTGTGAGTGTGTCAGGAAAGGCTGCAGCTGCCCAGAATTGCCTGTGACCAGGAATGGGGCTGGGTTTTAGTCCCTGCTCAATCATTATTATTTATTCAGGTATTGTGGGAACATTTGGCAGTCTTGGTTTTCACTGCCATGCACTGGCATTACCAGTTAACAGCAGGTAACAGTTCTTATCCCAGTGTTTCTTGTTAGGTGTGTGCTGGGGGATAAGAACAAGCTGTGTGGGTTTTTCCCTGGATTGGTGCTGCAAAGATAATTTAGTCCAGTGGAAGAGTCTGTAACCCCTGCAGAGGCCAAAACTTGGCCTTTTCATGCATTTGGTCACTCACTGCTCCCTGCCCACTCACATTCTGCAGCCTGTTGGGGGCAGAGATATTCTCAGGCTCCCATGGGAATTCTCTGTTGGAATTTTGGAGCTTTGGGGTGACTGATTCTCTTCCAGGCTGACCAGTAACAGCCCTGCTCCCTTGGCAGAATTGCAGTTTGCTCTTCACACACAGAGATCCCTTTGGAGGGAGAGAAAAACCCAGTAGCTTCCCTGTCCAACATTCAGAAAGGTCTCTTATTTTCCTCTTTTCCTTCTCTTAGTTATCTGGTCTGTGTGGAACTCAAGGGAATTACTGAAAGGTTGTCATGAAGCCTTTGAAGCTAGTAATGCAATTTCAGAATAGGAGAGAGGGTAATTACAGGGCAGCTACTTCCTAGTGGCTGATCCTAGAGAAAATAGAAGAAATATTGTAATGGTTCTTCAAATCTGATCCACTAGATGAGGAAATTACCCAGTATTCCTCATTTTTTTTGTGCTGTTACAGGTCTGCTTTCTTACTTCCTGCTTGCTTGGTGCCATTTATCTGTCTTCACTTCTGTAATTAGGAAAAGGTTCATTTCCAGCTCCTTTCCTCTCCTGGAAGCGCCTGGTTTTTTGCAGAAAATCTTGGAATCTTTTAGTCCCAGCTTTAGGTTGCTGCAACTGTGGAGCATCAGTGGGTGAAGCCAGAGCTCTCTGTCCTGCAGAGTTTTCCAGGCAGGGAAGGTTTCACCAGGGATTTGCCTGTGCTTACCCACCTTTCCCTCCTGTCACTCCCTTGCTGTGTGTAGCAACTGGGAATGCTCAGTTTCTCTCCAGGTGCTGCCAGGGTTGGGGAACAGCTAAATCTACAGTCCAGGCATGGATAATGCTGCTGGCAGTGCCTTTTCCATCAATCACAGGACTTGCAGCAGTGTGGCTGCTGGATATCAAAACCATTGCAGTTCAGCAAGACCTAAACAAGGTGATGAGGGAAAGTACAGTGAAAGACAGAACTTGTGAAGATGGACAGTGCAGTTTTATAACTTAGTTTTGCAGTTTTTCATTCTCTGATGTCAGGGAGTTTCTGTACAACACTGGGAAAGACCTTGAAGTGAACAGTGAGTAGGAAAGAGAATAAAAGTTGGGTGCTGAAGAACTGGAAGGGATCACAGGCAGGGAGCTGAGCAGAGAGTGTAGCACTGACAAATGCACTTGACTTGTCACAGAGGCTGTTTCTTCCCATCTTTTTTCAGGACTTGGGTTTCAAAAATACTTTTCATAAAGTGAGAGTTGTTCCCTGAGTTCTGCTGGAGCTGCCTCTCCATCAGGGATCACATTGCAGGTGATGTGGTTAGAGGAGACTACCAGTGAAGGGAATTCACCCCTTGCAGGAATCCCAGGCTTCCCCTGTTCCCTCACCTTACCCAGGCTCTCCTTGGACACCTGCTCATCAGCAGGCTTCATAGAATCACCAAATCTCAGGATGGTTGGCTTGGAAGGACATTAAATCCCATCCAGTCCCACTCCCTGCCATGGGCAGGGTCAGCTTCCACTCTCCCAGGCTGCTCCCTGTCAAAGCAGTGCGACCCCCTGTACGGGGAATAACATGCTCTGACTCCATGGTGCAGAAGGCTAAATAAATTGCTTTTATTAAGCTAAATTATATTACATTTATACTTTACTATACTAGAACTATAACATACTAAAAAGATACTAAAGAAAAACCTGTGATTGTCTCCAGACAGTCACGACACAGCTTTGACCCAATGGGCCAATCAATCCAAACAGCCATCACCGGTGCCCAATTAACAGCTCACTCTTCAGAACACAATCTCCATAACACATTCCACATGTGCCAAACAACAGGAGCAGTGACTAGAGATAAGAATTGTTTTCTTCTTTTTCTGAGCTTTCTCACTGTGTCTCACAATTTCCCAGGAAGAATCCTGGGAGAGAGAGAATCATGTCTCTCTCTGTTCAGAGAAAGTGAATACCACAGCTCCCAGCCCTGCCCAGCTTGGCCTTGGACACTTCCAGGGGTCCAGGGGCAGCCACAGCTGCTCTGGGCAATAATATTTGATTCCCAGCCTGCAGAGATGCTGATAGAGTCTTCGAGGCCAGATCTGAAGTGGCTCTGCTGACCTTGGCATTCAAAATGAGACATTTCTTGAGTGATTCAGCCCACCCAGGAGTGTCACTTTGAGCTCCTTGATGCCATGCAGTGCTCCCTGCTTAGAGAGGAAAAAGTTCCCTCTCTGAGGATGCAGACAGGGAGCCTGCTCCTAGCTGGGGCTTTCCAGCTCTCAGCAGGAGGAATGCATCCTTGGAAGTTGCAAATCTGGCTGTGCTGGGCTGGTTTAATTTGCTTTCTTGGATTTCACCCCTTGCCTGAGATGTGGTGACCTCCCGGTTGGGTTACAGGCACAATCCAGACTTTCATTCCCAGTTAAAGGTGAGTGTAGCTGAAGAACAGATCAGAATGTGCCAGAGGCAAGTGAAGCACTCAGCTCATCCAGCATCCATGCCTAGAAGGGAGAACACCCAGCAGCACCTTACACATTCCCCTGACACCTGATCCATGGGCAGGAGGCAGCTCTGTTCTGCCACCCTGATCTCTAGCGTGGTCTTAAAGCACTTGGTTATTTATTGAGCCACTCTCATTCCACTGAGAAAACCATAATGAGCTACATTGGCTGTGAGGAATGTGATCAGCAGCATGGTGTAATCCTGCACTCATCACTGTGGTCCTGCTTTTTGTGTGTTGCAGCATGAGAAGAGCATTGCTCATAATTAAATTTTCTGGTTATGCTTCCAAATAGGTTGCAGTTGACCTCACAAATTGTTTGTATTGGTTAGACTAAATTTCTCTACAAAGGCAGAAAACCCCTGATAAACCAGCAGCAAATCCAGCAGAAAATCTTCCTGTTTGTCAGGCAGAGGAATCCAGGGATGGTCTTGCAGTGCCTCTGTAGTATCCACAGCCTCTCAGAAATGGATGATGTACGTGGCCAATTTTGGGTCATGGAAATCAAATAAGAAATGGGGACTGAATCTCTTGTCTTGATGGAGCATCAGCTTCTGTTCAGTGGCAGTGGAGCTGAGCAAACGCAGCATTACCAGATGGATGTTGGAAATTCTGGCCAGCTGCACCTCTGGCCTTGGTTGTCTGTCCTGAGCTGACCTTGTCCCTCTGGTTTGTGTCATTGCTGCCCCAGGAACTCCCTTCTACCCCAGCCAGCCCGTGTACCAGTCTGCACCCATCATTGTGCCTACGCAGCAGCAGCAGCCGCCGCCTGCCAAGAGAGAGAAGAAAACGGTGAGTGGGGCCCTGGGGGACTCAGCCCCAGGCTCTGTCCTGGATGGGAGCTGCAAGGACATCAGTAATGTTCTTAAGATTAAGCCTGAGCTTTACCTTCACTGGAGGCCCTGGCACAGGCTGCCCAGAGCAGCTGTGGCTGCCCCTGGATCCCTGGAGGTGTCCAAGGCCAGGCTGGACCGGGCTTGGAGCAGCCTGGGACAGTGGAAGGTGTCCCTGCCCATGCTTGAAGATGAGCTTTAAGGTCCCTTCCATCCCAAACCAGTCATTTTGTGATTCCCAAAGGGATTAAGTGTAATTAAACATTGCACACTGCTGTTTTCCATTTTTCTATGGTCGCACTCTGAGTTTGTGACATCTCAGCCAATCAAAAAGGAAAATAATTTTGCTGGTTTCAAATAAACATAAGCAAAAGCAGCATGGTCTCCCCAAACCTGGAATCCTCACCTGTGCTGCTGCTTAGAGTGTTCCCAAAAAGCCAGGTTGGAATGAGTGAACTCATCAGTTTGGGAGAATGTTGGGAATTGGTTCAAAGTGACAAATTAGAAATTATTGAATTTTATGCCTTGAAAGAGGTGGAAAACCAGTAAGTTGTGGATGTATTTGCAGGCTTGAAAGAACCTGACCACGTTATCAAAGTGGATATGGGTTTGGAGAGCACATTCCCTCTCTTTCTAGTTTCACTGGGGGGAATTGAGAGAGGCAGATGAATGGAATTTAAACTCATCTACAGGTGGATGGTGGGGAGCAGTGAAGGTCTTTGGGGTGAATATAAGGTTTAACCAAGAAAAGATGATATGGCCTTGAACTTGTGAATGAATCATTTGTAAAGGACTGAAAAGGAAATTGCAGCAGTATTTGTGTGAGAGTGTTTTGGAAACATTAAAAGAACAGTTTCCTGGGGGTAGAAAAGAATAAAAGAACTTGGACATGTCTCAAAATGCAGAATATTTGCATCTTTGGAGTTTTGAGGGTGATCTGGGGTGACACTTGATTTGGGAGACCGGAAGAGCTGAACAATGTGTGAGCTGTGCTTTCAGGAAAGGCGTTTTTGATGGCTGCTCTCAGCAGCCTTTTTGTCACCTCTTCAGTCCCCAGGAGTCTCTTTTCAGCATCCCAAACACGACATGCCCAGATCCCTGATGCCATTGAAATGCAGAGCTGATCAGACACGCTCAGCTGGGATTAAGGCACTTCCATGCCAGCCAAGCTACGTTCTTTGAGGCAGAAAAGGGATTTTAAATGCCCGGGATGCTTCTCTCTGAATGTGCTGTTTCAGTTTGCTAATTGGTGTTGCAACTGGAGAAATGAGAAAAATTAAATGTATTCATGTGCACATGCCCACATCCACCATGAGCTGAGTATTGAATACTACAAATTTCCCTTGCAGGCAGGGAAATCTTGTTTTTAATGCCATTGACTCTGTGTCAGGTGGAGGAGAAGGCAGGAATTAGTGCCAACTCGCAAAAAAAAAACTCCATCAAAAATAAGAAAAGCCCAAACTCCACATACTGAGTACAGTGTGTGTGTTTGTGTGTTCACAAACAGTGTGAAGCCACCATCCACCAAACTGAGTTTGGCAAGTCACAAAACTCTTCTGCAGTTAGGATTTTATAGCCCAGAATCCCAGTAGGGTTGGCTTGGAAGGACCTGAAGGACCATTCCCATCCCCTGCCATGAGGCAATTACAGGGTGGTTTCCAGCAGAACCCCTGCCCTGGGAAGGGTGATGGTGTCTCTTGCTTTGCTTGGAATTGTTTGCTTGGATTTCTTTCTGGAATTAATCTCGAGTTCAGCCAAGAGCTTTGGAGAAGGTGGGCAGATAGACAGAACTCTGTCTCCAGGGTTATCAGAATCTCTAGTTCTTACACTGGAGATGAAAAGCTGTTTCACATTATCCCAGACATGCTGGCTCTTCCCCCTGTTCAGGGACATGGGTTGGCTCAAGTGTCAGTTGAGGATTCAGTGAGTGTTCTGGAGTGGTTTGTTTTGGAAAATACTTTTTTCTTCCCATTTTGGGGCTGTGAAGAAACTCAGAAATCCCACTTTTTTCCTAAATGCTGCAGAGTTCTATGGACTTGAGTGTTTCTTTCAGTTTCCCTTTCCTCCACTCAGTGTTTTTGTTTGATTTCTTCTGTTTTGGTGGAACTAGGGACTGATTTGCTTTCCCCCTTTCCCAGAAGCTGGGCTGGCAAGGTCAGGGAATTTCCTGTCAGGGTAAAAGACAGCCTTTTCTCCATTCTTGCCCTTTCCACTACTGGGCAAGCTTAGCTTGTACCTAAACTGTCTCCCACATTTTCTCAGTTGCAGGAAACTCACGTTCCAGCAGCAAAGCCTGTAGTTTGAATTACAGGGTGCACATATTTAGACTGAACTGGTGTGGTTGATTATTCAATTAGGTTTTGATTAAATTAGGTGTTGATGAAGGGGTGACATGCCATGCATTCCAAGCCATGGAAACAAGCCACATCCCAGTGTTGCTGCTGACCACCAGCTCATCCCAGAGCATCTCCTGGGAGCTTGTGCTGCCCACGCCGCTCTCCACCAGGACAGCAGTACCAGGAGCACTTGTGGGAATTATTCCTTTGTTGTTATTGCCATTCTTTCAATCCTGTAGATACGAATCCGGGATCCAAACCAGGGAGGCAAAGACATAACAGAAGAAATCATGTCTGGAGGGGGCAGCAGGAACCCCACCCCCCCCATCGTCAGACCCACCTCCACCCCGACTCCACCTCAGGTAAGGAAGGGCTGCATTCCTCCCCTGTGACCTTTGCATTGCTGTGCCTCTCCCTCACGCCTCCAACCACACCTCTGACCATCTCAGAGACCTGGATGCTCCTAAATTATCAATATTCTTCAGCAATGATGTTTTCCCAAGTTTGATCATTCTTAGCAGTCCATGGCTTGTCGATGTGGAGCCCCAGTGCTGCTGTACTTTTCCCTCCCTGGTTTTTCATCAGCAGTAGATTTTCAGAGCTTTTCAGAGTTAAAGGAGGAGCCAAAATATCTGTGGGAAAGGGGGTGTCTCTGTTAAGTCTTGTGCACCTGAGGAAAGTCCATGTCACACAGGTGATTGATTACAGACCTTCAGTTGCATCACTGTTCTTTCTGCCTTTGTGCAGCTGTTTTAGAGAAGATCTGGAACTCAGGAATTGTCTCACAGAACTGTAATAAGTTTATCACACATTTGGTCTCTGGGTGTTCAAACTTAACAATATATATTGCTGGTGAGAGAAAAATTATAAAGATTCCAAATAATTTTCTGTAGCTCTTAAATCCCTTCTTGTCATACACCTTTAGTCTGACTCCTCTAAGTCCCTGGGTAGAGGTCAGGAAGGTTCTCTAGCTGATGGCTGGGCTGTAGAGCAGAGCTGGTGCTGGGATGTGATTTCTTCTTCTTCCACCTTCTTCTCTGTTCGATGTCACCAGCTTTTGGCAGCTTTTAAGGTGAAACAGCTTTTCCTGAGCTCAAACCTTCCTTTCCTCTCCGTGTGGGAGGAAAGGCCTGTGCTGAGGCAGGAGCACAGCTCTGTCTGGGAGCACTGCTTGTGCTGGGATTCCAGGGAGGTGTAACTGGGATCATTGAGGTGAAGTGAGAGCCTGGCCTGGAGATCCCTCCCTGGGAGCAGCAGGGCTTCAGCTTTTAGCCATTCCCAACTGAGTCCAATCCTTGTGTCTTCTGAAGGCTCCACCTTTTGCTTTGTCACCAGTTTTCTCCTCTGGTCCCCATCCAGGACAAGCAGCAGCAAGGCACCAGGTAAACTTCTTTCCTTTAGAAAAGACAGTAAAGATGCCAAACATGAGAATCTTGGTGAGATCATCTCCCCATTTCTTCTTGCTACCCGACCTTCCTCATTGGAAGTGGGAAGAGTTGGAACCAGCCAGGATTTCCTGTGGTATTCCTGCACAGTGCAGTGAATCCAGGCACCTACCTGGCCATTCTTACATTCTGAAATCTATGTTAAGGCACTACAACTAAGTCAAACAGAAAGAAATAAATGTGTTTCAAGAGGAGGTTACTAGGCCTGAATTCTGATCAGCTGTAATTTCTATTCAGAACACAGCAGTGATGTCCAATCATCTCCTCCAAGGTATGCAAATATTCCATTGTTTAATATCCAGCCTTCCTTTTGATTAGGTGCTTGGAACCACTTTTGGTAATCACAGAAGAGCTCTGAAATTGGGCTCACCAGAATAAGTTCATTAGTGTAACATAACTGAAAATTTAAGCCCACTTAAGCCAGGAAATTCAACATTATTGTCCCAACAGCTTCTCTAAATCAAGTCTTCAGAGCACGTTTAATATCTTGGGTGAAATTAAATCGTGCCTTAATAACTGTGCTCAGGAATTGCAGTAGTGGGGGTGGTACTGTTTTGAACAGGCTCGAGTCAGTAAATTTTCAATATGCAGCCATAACTTTTGAGATGCTCCTGAACTGGGGCAGCTCCTGGGACAGTGCAGGGAGAGCAGAGCTGCTGCAGCCTCAGGGCTTGACAAGGCAGCATCAAAGTGACTCCCAGTCCAATGCGATTTTTAGAATTATAGCAAATTCTAATAAAACTTCTTTCTCTGAATCTGCTACCTCATTATTTACATGGTACAAACACAGAGGAAGAAACATCCTCAGGAAGTGCTGGAGACCACTCCCTGTCCCAAATTCTGCATTTGAAAAAGAAACCCTTTTATAATAATAATAGATTTACAAAGTTTCATATTTTTTTCCTTTAGATTTGAATTACTCTATTAACAGACTCAAATAAACCAAAACTTAGCTAGCACGAGCCCTAAGCACCCTCTTTTCTCAATAGATTTAAGTGCTGAACATCAAAAAATTGTTGGAATTGTGCTTAACATCAAAAAGTTACTGCAATTGTGCAAAAGATGAGCATTGCTGCCAAGATGAGATGCAGGGTTTGAGCCATTCCTGTACCTTTTACTCAGCAGTGCTGACTGAAAAGTGTTTTAGGTGGAGTTTCCCAGTGCCTCTGCAGTGTGTTTTAATTGCTTTCAAGCAAGTAAAGTGCTTTAAAGTCCCTGCAAAAGAAGCTGGAGGTGCATGGAGATACGATTTATCCATTTCTAGCCAGGCACTATTTTCACTCTGGTTTTTACTTGGAAGAGAAAGAAAACCCGTGGCCAGAATCTGATTATGGTATTGCCTCAGCATTGGCTTCCACAGAAGATCACTTTTTAATGAGTGAATGCTCTTATTTTCCTGGCCAAACTCTTCCAAGTCTCAATGAGTTTGTCAGAGTTGTGTCTGCTCAGTGTCCAGGCCATGGTGGGGTGGAATAACCCAGAGCAACCCTTGGAGCATTATAAATCAGGAGAGCAATTTTCAGTGGGATTTTTCCCTGAAAACTCTCTAAATGCTCTATTTTGCAGTTGCAAGACTCAGTGCATAAGGAGCATTTATTCATTTGCAATATCATTCCCACAAAATAAATGTTTTCTACATTTCTTAAGGAAATACATTTCCTGACCCAAGAAGTTTCTGGGCTCATGGGTTTCTTCTTCACCTCTCTACTTAGGTTCCTGTGGTTCCTATCACAGTTTTCTTTCTCCACAATATGGATTTCATCCATAAATTTTCTTATAAAAGAAATGTCCTGATCACTGAGGGTGAGGGGAAAATGTTCTTGAAACCTGCTCATTTGTAAAGCTGGGTTTTCTTTGGCTCCTTCCCTTTGGCTGGAGGCTAGGCTGCAGTTCATCCATTCTCCAGTTTGTCAGGCTCATTCCTGAAAGAGGAGCAATCCCAAATAAAACTTCAACCCTTCAGCCCCAATTAAATCTTCATTCTTATTTTTCCAGATGTGCTTTTTCCTGGTCTTCCAGAAATGGTGAAAAATAGTGTATTGGAGACAATTCCCTCTTTATCCTGCACTGTTCAGATGCAATAGGCTAAAAGCTGGAGATGGGAGGAAAAAACAGACTATCAGGAAGAGAAGCAGGTTGCCAGAGCATTTCCTTTTATAGGGAAATAAGTTTTGCATAGGTTTCTGAGAGCCTGTCTGCAATCAGGAGTGATTAAAAAGTCCTTTATCTGTTCAGAGAAGTTCCTGGATGTGGAACTGGGTGAAAGCAGACACCTGCAGCGAGATGCCTGGCTTTCCACTTGGGATTAGGAAATTAAAATTTAGCCCCATTTTATTCTGCCTGGCCAGTGTGTATTTCAGGGGACTTCGTGACCAGCTGCCTTGCTCTGTCTGTGTTCACTCCAGAAAGTCTCACCTTCAAGTCTGGGCCAATAACAATAACTTGGTCTTCCTTAAATTCTGAGACTAAATACTAAAGGATTTTATCAAACTTTCTTGAGCACAGGTGAGTGTTTGGTGGGAGATCATTGAAATACGTGTTTCTGCCACAGCCTGGGGCTCCTTCAGTCTTCCTTCAATCTTTGCAGGCCTTTTTTTTTTGTTCTTCCATACAGACAATCTCAGTCCATGTTCTTTGGGAATCTGCTCCTCCTGCTCTCCCTCAGATTGCTGCCCAGCTGCTTTTATTCTCCCACCCCCAGGCTGCTGTAGGCTGGGGATGTTTTTCATCCAAGCACTCCCAGTCTGAGATGATTTTCCTCCTGGGATAAGGAGTGATGTGTGTGCAGATCCACCATTCATCCCATCCTGCACACATCAGCTGTTGATAAGTACACAGAAGAGTAAATCAATAGATCTAAATCTCTAAGGGGGTTGAAATAATGGATCAGTAGAGAAAGGAGTCAAATCCCAAAGGTGAACTGAAGTCACAGAGAGATCCAGGAGTGTGCTTGGTGTGTGTCCTGCATGGAGGAGCTGCTGGGAGAGCAAAGCACGTTGATAATGGTGCTGTGCTGTCCCTTCCTTGCTGTTCCTAACAGGGAACATCCCTTTCCCCTTTTCCTGCTGTCTTTCCCTCCCTTTCCCATGAGCTTTTTGGATTTATCCAATTGACCTGTGTATCTTTTCTCTTTATTTTTCTCTTTGCCCTCCCCACCTTTGGTTTCTCCTCTCTATCCCACGCTGTGTCATCTCCCCCTTACCTTTGCTGCCTGTTTTGATGTTCCCAGGCTCACCCTGTTGTCCCTCCCCCCCAGCAGGTGCCCAGCCAGGTCCCCGAGCCCGTTCCCCCGGCGTTGGGAGCCGTGGAGAGCTCCCACCCCTCTGGCAGCGCCCCCGGCACCGCGGCCCCCGCCTCCAAACAAGGTCGGTTCATGGAGATTTCCTCCTTCATTATTTGGAATCATTTATTTTTTTCCCCTCCTTTCTTGTTTTAGTTGGAATATTTTTGGCAGGGAGACCAACAGGCAGCAGAAATAGGAGGGGAGGAACTTCTCTTCCTCCAGTGGAACATTTTAAGTGTGTTGCTAAGGCAATTAATTGGAATTTGCTAATGTGGAACTGGTTAAAAATAATTGTCTTCAGTCTTCTGTGTCCTAAATGTTGTTTCAGAGCACACAGAAGGAAGAAACTCCTCTCACCCAAGTGCCATCCTCCAGAACCCAGCGTGTTGTCAGGGAAACGCTTTAGCCAGAGAGGCTTTGGATCATTTGGGTAATTAGCCACAGCAGTGGCAGGGATCCAGAGGATCATATGGCTTCCCCAGAGCTGCTTGTGTGTCCAGTCCTGTAGGAATGGGCAACATTAACTAGGAAAAAACCCATTAGTATGCCAAGTGTCTCATAAAGCCCATAGCAGATTTTGCTGACTTTGGTAAAATTGGCACAGATGGAGTGAGTTTCTTAAAATTCCATTTCCTTGGACAGTGCTCTCAGGCACAGGATGGGATTATTTGGGTCCCTGCATGAGGCCAGGAGTTGGACTTGATGATCCTGATGGGTCCCTGCCAGCTCAGGATATTCCATAATACCCATTGGAAGGGAAATTTTTAAAACTGTTCAGGGACTTGTCCCAGGAGGCAACAGAGCAAGCCCAGGCTGTTCCACACTGGAGTTTGCAGCCATTGGAAGCTGCAGTTCCTGATGTGTGGCAGCAGGATGGGTGCTGGGGTACAGAGCTGACACCACCATCTGCTTCCCAGTTTCACCCATGGCATCACAGCCTCCAGGCCCTGCCTGGAGCAGCACGTGCAGGGACATCATGAGTTGCTGGGATTTTTATTTCAGAATATCATGGAGTGCTGGGATTTTTATTTCAGAGTATCATGGGGTGTTGGGATTTTTATTTCAGAGTATCATGGAGTGCTGGGATTTTTATTTCAGGGTATCATGGAGTGCTGGGATTTTTATTTCAGGGTATCCAGAGTCACAGAATCACCAAAGTCAGAAAAGCCCTCCCAGATCTTCAAGTCCAACCCAGCACTGCCATGTTCAGTACAAACCATGTCCCCAGGTTTTTTGCCCACACTTTTTTTTTAACACTTTCAGAGACACTGACTCCCCCACTGCCCAGGTCAGTGCCTGGCCATGAAGGAATTTTCTCAAAATCCAACCTGAACCACAACATGAGGCTATTTCCTTTTGTCCTGTTGTGTATTCCCTGGAGAGGTTTGCTAGAGGAAAACCAAGGCCCAGAGGAGCACAGCCCTAGAAAAGGGGACAAAGCAACATCTCTGGTGCTGCAGGTGCCCTGGATCCCAGCACAGTCACTGCTGGGAAGCCAAGGACAGTGTCCCTGGGGTTGCTCTTACAGCCACAGCGTGGACATCAGGGTCTCCCTTTTCCAGTGCTGTGCCTCTAAACTGCTGCAGTGTCTAGAAATTGGTTATAAAAGGCTGAAAAAGGACCTTTGGGGACTGGTCTGGTCCCATCTCCCACTTAAAGGCAGCCTGTGGCTCTGTGTAGATGTTGGTGCAAACCTTCAATGTCCCCAGTGTCACCTGAACAAGGCGTGGTGGGTCTGATGTCCCTTGGCTCTGCTGTGGCTGTGCTGCCTGAGCTCCCCTGGCTGTTTGGTGCTGCCCAGCTCTGGCACAGCTGCTCATCCCTGTCTCTGTCCCCTCTGCCAACATTCCCTAGACCCTCTTGCTGCCAGGGACATCTTTTGGACAGAGCTGGGGCTGAGCTGTAAAGTTGTGGAATCACAGATCATCTCCAGCCAGAAGGGACCTGTAAGGATCACCAAGTCCAACCCCCTGCTCCTCACAGGACTACCTACCACTAAATCATACGACTAGGAGTTCCTTGAACTCTCATCTTTGAAAATCCAGCACTTTCCTTCACAGTATTTAATCTCTCTGTATGGAAATGTGGATTTCCAGGACAAACAGGTCTTATCCCTTTTCTCTCTCTCTTTAACTTAATCCCTTTGTAGGCAGCTGTGAGTAAACTGGAAGTAAGTGTGTTTGCTTAGTTACATAGCTCTGACAGTACTGGTTTAAACATAAAGCAGGGCTTGACTGGGGTTTAACACTGATGAGCTTTCCTGTGTTTATCTCTGTTCCATCCCAGAAAGAGTCAAACATTTGTTCCAGTCCAAAAATTGCTAAAGAGCACATTTATGTAAGCACTGCAGGGAAAGCCCTGGAATAGCACCCAGCCATGGCTGGGGGCAGAGCAATGTAGGGGTTGGTGTCAGTAATTAACAGAGCCCATTAATTATTTTTAAACTGAACTAATGACTTTTGGGGAGCACTTCTGTTCAGAAATACATGCCAAGGTATCAACATGATTTTTCACTTTGATGTTGGGGGATCTTTGCTTTCAGAACAAGAGTAGTGACAGGTGGGGCTGCATGGCTGAAGTGCTCATTCAAACCAGTGTTGTTGTTTCTCCAAATCCCCTCTGCCCTGTCCATCCTATGGATCAGCTCTCCCTGTGCCCTTCCTCTCCTGTGCCCATTGGCAGCTGCTGAAGTTTGGGATCAGGATTTCATTGTGATTCTGTCACACCCAGTGCTGATTGTGCAGCTGCTTCTAACAGTGAGCAGCATCTGCCTGCTGCACTGGGCTCGGCTCAGGGTTGGGGCTGTGTGCTCTGCCAGCTCACCAGGATCTGCAGTCCCTTTGGCTTGGTCTGCAAGTCATTCCTGAGGCTGGATTTGGGATTGCATTATTTATATTCATGGTTGGTTTTTTTTAAAGACAAGCCTTTGGCATTTCATAGAATCCCAGAATGGTTTGGGTTGGAGGGACCCTAAAGCTCCTTCCATTCTGACCCCACTGCCATGGCAGGGACGCCTTCCAGTGGACCAGGTGTAGGAATTGCTACTACAATACCTTGAAGAATCCCATCTTTAGGTGCAAGTTCTGGTTCCTGGAGATGTCCCTGGTGTGTCCATGCCAGCCAGGCTGACAGAGGGGAGGATTCTGCTGGAGAATCCAGGTCAAGCCAGTGGCCGGGTCTGCGGAGCCTGGCTGCAGGCCAGGCTGGTGCAGGAGGTGCAGTGGGATAGAACTGCATGGAATCAGAGCTGCCCACATTTTTTGTGCTTGCAGAGGTTCAGGGGGATGTTTGGAGTAGTATTATCCTCTTTTTAAACCTCTTTCCAAATCTTGCAATGTATCAGACACGTAGAATGTACAACATGGTTTGTGGAGAACAGATTAATGTCAGACCCTGGAGTTTGGAAAGCTCCAAAACCTCTCTGCTGACACTGAGTCAGTCCTGGTGCCACCTCGTGAGTGTTTGCATTAGGACAAAAGATGGAAAAATGGCAGCGAGCCCAGCAATTATTGTCAGATAAACACTACAGAGCAGGAACAAATTCCTGTATCCAGGAAAATCTTCCTCATCCACTGTCCTGGCCAGTCTGTGCCACTGGGACCACCCAGCAGCCCAACAACAGCTCTTCATGAAGCAGGCAGTGGGGGCTGTCCCACTGGCTATGTGAAAGAATCTTTAAGGAATAATTTTGCAAAAATTGTGTTTATCAGGACATTTAAAAAAATCTCTTGATATTTCCCCTGGAACAGCCAGCGCTTCCTGTAAATACTTTCTAAATATAACATGAGGAATGATCTCAGCATATTTAGGAAGAGGGATTTGATCCAGTTGGGATGAATTGTGTTGATTTTTGTTTTCCCTCCCTAACTGTGAGTTGTTCACGTGACTCTGTAACAGTTGGCAAGGATGAGTCCTCCTCTGCCAGGACTTGGAGATTTGTTCTCTGGGATGGGGGTTCAAGTTCAGATTTGCTTCTCATCAGCCAAATCTGCTCCTCATTCTCTGAAATCCCTCATTAAATCACTTTCCTCTGGGATTTTGCACACACAACCTGTATCCATGACGAGAACATTGGCCAGACAAGGTGTGGTTTGAGGGAAGGGAGTTAAACCTCTGGTTTCAAACACAGCTGTGGATTTGTGCTGGTTTTATCTCTCAGAATTATTTTCTTAACACTTCAAATGCATTTGGTTGGTGGTTTTTTGGGTTTTTTTTGAGCATTCTCCTTTGACTCAGGGAGAGAATATCCAGGCAGTTGTTTATAGTGAGCTGCAAATGTCAGGAATGCTCCAGGAGTTCCTGCAAAGGATGTTCCAGTAATCAGAGGTGACGTGTTTTCTTCTTCCAAACCACTTCCTGCATCCTTTTCTTCCACTGAGCCTCCAGAATCAAAATCAGCTGTTGGGATACTCTTTCCCATCTCTTTCCTCACTTGTCATCCTCCTCCAAAGCCATGTCCCTGGATGCCTCATTAGGTTGATAAGCTACTGCTTGGCCATGGGCCTCTGTAATGCTGCTGGGGCTGCTGATGGCTGCAAGCAGAGCTCACTTTTGCTCCAGCTATTCCTAAAAGTGGGATTGATGCTCCAGGCAGTTTCAAATGGGTTCTCCTTCAAAAACCCTTCGGTTCTTTTCAGCTGAGCTGTTGAATAAGCCCCAAATGGAAATCCAGCAGAGCCAAACCTGTTCAGTTCTACCTGAATTTTGATGATTTACAGTTGGTTGTGGCCTTTGACTTCTAATCTGAAGAGCAGGTTTGTGCCTCTGGCTTTTCCAGAATTATTTTTGCTGGTGTAACATTGTCATGAAGGAGTCCAGTGTTCCTGCAAGATCCTAAATGATAATGGCTCATGCTTTTGTAGCAAAGAAGTGGGAAGCAGAGAGCTGCAGCAGAGCTTTGGGAGCTGTGTGATGGTCATGGCAGGGACAGGATCACCAGGTCTGTTGCTAATCATAGGAAAAGTGCAGGGACTTCTTTCTGCACAAGATTTTGGGGGTTGCGTTGATACATTTCTTCCAAACATCTAATCTAAATCTTCCTCTTTCAGTTTAACCCGTTCCCTGTTGTCCTGCAAGTTTTTGTCCATGTAAAGAGTTGCCCTCCTTGCTTTAATAAGCCCCCTTTAGGCACTGGAAAGCGGCAATGAGTCTCTCCAGATTCTCTCATCTCAGGATGGCAGAGATTGTATGTTCAAATTTAGATTCCCAGTGGGGTGCAGGGACCTCTGGTGTCTTCCCCAGAGCTCCTTGGCAGAATGCAGGCATGGGAACCAAGGGAGCCAAGGCACCGGGCAGGAACATGGAGTTGCCTTGCTGTTGATAATGGGTTTTTTTCTCCTTTCCTAGAAGAGAAGCCAAAACCAGACCCAGTATTAAAACCACCTTCTCCAGTCCTCAGACCAGAACCTGCTGGGGAGAAGAAAGATCAAGCTGGGCAGACGACCGAGGCCCCCAGCTCAGTGGAAACCCCGGCAGAACTTCCTCGTGCTCCGTCGCCAGCCCCGGCCGCTCCGGCCGCCGCTGTCCCCGCGGCTGCCGCTGCTGTCACCATGTCCAGCCAAGCCCTGCCCGCGGCTGACCCGGAGGACAAATGTGAACTGGCCTTCCCCAGAGAGGAGGCGATGCCTACCCCCAGTGCCACAGCCTGCCCGGAGCCAGTGGCCGCTCCTCCTGCGGAGGAGCCCGGTGCCGAGGCGTGCACAGAGCCCAGCAGTGCAGTAGCATCCCCCGGTGACGCCCCGGCGCAGCCGGCCGGGCCCGCTGGGGACAGCGACACGAGCAGCGCCGGGGCCGAGCCGGGGCCAGAGGTGGCTGAGGAGGAAGCTGCAGCGTTGACTGTGGAGGTGGAGCCCAGCGAGGCCCCCCCAGCAGAGGTGGAGAGCGCTCCATCACCTCCCAGTGCTCCTCTCGCTGCGCCCTCTCCTCCTCCCACCCCGCCGCCCACCCCGCCACCCCCGTCCCCTCCGCTTCCCATCGCTGCTGTCACCCCTACAGCTCCTTCTCCACCTCCTCTCCTGTCTCCGAGTGCCCTCCCTGTTGTCCAGGGAGATTTAGAGGGAGAGGAGAGCACAAGAACTACTCTTAGTGAAGAGGTAAAAGATACTGAAAAGAAGGAAGAGACAGAAGCAGATGGGCAAATGGAGGAGAGCCGGGAGGCTCTGACTGTGAACTCAAGCAGGAGTCCTGTCCCAGGTAAGCATTGAGCTCTGTGGGTTCATGCTGTGAACTGCAGGATGAAGGAAAAGGGCTTTTTCTTCTTCCAGTAGATGTTTCTGTTTCTGTTCTATCATCCAATAGACTTCTGTTTCTCTCTGCAAAAGAAAAAGCCTGGTGGGGCTGCATGGCTGCTGTGATTGTGAAATGCTGATCTTCGTTGGCCGGGATAGAAATCCCTCCAGGTTGTTCATAACTGGTCACTGACTGGCACGTGTGTCCCAGGCTGGGGTGGGCTCATGCTTTCATGGCAGCACAGGGCTGGTGGAGGGGGAGTGCAGAGCACACTGCTCTTCATGGAATCCCAGGATGGTTTGGATTGGAGGGACCTTAAATCCCACCCAGTGCCACCCTCTGCCATGGGTGGGGACACCTTTCACTGTCCCAGGGTGCTCCAAACTCCAGTGTCCCACCTGGCCTTGGACACTTCCAGGGACAGGACAGCTCCTCTTCCCTCTGAGGTGAGCAATTGGTCCAAGGGCCTGTTGCTCTGGATTTGGGACCCTGAAGCTCTTGGGATGAAGCAATTTCTAGAACTGCTGGAGTTGGGCCTTTTCCAGCTGAAAAAATGTGTCACGGTGTTCCCAGATGTGGGAAAATGAAATGGACCATTCACACTCACCCATACAACTGACAACCAGTGTCACACCAGTGTCACACACCTGGGTCACACCAGTGTCACACCAGGATCATGCTTCTGCTTTTCATTTGCAAAAATCACATGCAAGCAAAATGTACAATTTCCAATTTTAAATTTAAATTCTGCAGTTTACAGTTTAAAATTCACTAAAACTGCAATTTCTGCAACCACCTTTTAAAATCCAGCCTGTTCCTCCAAGTGTTGTTTCCTGCCTTTGGTTTCAGCCCTGCCACATCTCTGGTTTGGCACTGTGGCTTTAACAGTGCCAACTGTTTTAAACTCTGTGTTTCCTGTGGAAAATGGCTTTTTTTGCAGGACTTCCTGGAGATCAAATTGTGGAAAAGAAGTTAAATTATCAATTCCTTGTATTTGCTGCTGGAGGGGTATAATGGGGGCTGTTCTTCACACCCAGCAGTGTTAAAGCATTTCATGTGTCATATTTTCTACATCCTGTTCTGCAGTATTTTCAGTTCCTTGGAACCTGGTGAAGCTTGGACAAAGAGGACAAACAGTCAGTTGTGATCTGGATCATGTTGGTTTCATTTTTTTAAAGTAACATTTCATTTAGGTTTTTTTTAGTTTTTTTCTTTGATAGATGGGAAATGGGCTCAGAAATCTCAGCTCTTAAATGCCCTGAAAGGCTGAGATTGGCCCTGTTCCATGTTTGTGTGATGCTCAATATGCTGATTTTAAAATCCAGTATCTACAGATGAGAAGAAAAATCCCTTTACTACACCGACCATGAGGATTTTTTCCTGTTAATCTTCTTCTATTTTTATTTCACTCGGGTCATTTCACTGCTGTGGCACTTGTTGTTCTTTCAATCCGAGCTACTTCATAACCCAAATTAATTTCCTTAAAAAGGAGAGGAGAAATGGGACTCTGTAAATAAGGTTTTTCACAGGCAGGTTCCAGCTTGCAGTGTTATTACTGGCTTTGTAATGGCCTGTAGTTTAAATTAAAAAAAAATTAACTTACAGTGTTTGGGCTTTTAATTATGCAGAAGATTAATTTTAATGCTGTAATGTCATTATGCTCCAGAGCACACATTAGCCAAGCCATTGGCTTTGGCAACACGGAAACAAGGAGTTCTCAAGTCATGTAAAAGATGACTTGAAACCCAGATTTCTATTAAAAGCTCAGGGCTTCAAAGAAAGCACAAAGCTCTCCAAGTGGTTCTTTGTGCTCTACCCTTGATTTAATGATCCCGAACTATTGCATTTCTCTGCCAACCTTCTTTTCAGCAATAATTTTCCAGTTCTTTCTTGTTTCTTGGAGGGAGGAAGAGAGATTGAAATAACATCATCTGAGGCTGCCTGCTAATTCAGGAACAAGGAACAGCATGTCTGCCATATACATTGGAAAATCCAGATGCTGACCCTCAGGAGCAAGGAGAAAGGGTTATATTGTTGTGTTTTTCTTGGACTAAAGGCCAAGAGATTTTTTTTTTATGATCTCTGGAGTTAGGATTAAACCTGGGATAAGGGAAACTTCTCGAGCACGTGCTGGTAGCTGTGAGCTCTGTGACTTTGAGCAATATTTCTCTGGGGTTTTCAGCAGAATGGTGTTTTTATTGCAGAGCAGCTTGGCCACAAATCATGCCCCTGCTTTCCCTTTAAAGGGAGCTGAGCTGGGCTGGCTGGGACAGTGCTGGGACCTCTCAGGATAATCTCACTCCTGCAGCAGCTCCTCCTGCCTGTCCTTTTCATAGCTGTAACCTGGCCTGCCTGATTTGGGGAATGAAACCTTCCTCCCCTCCTCTCTGAGCTGCTGGGGCAGCACTGCTGAGGCTCCCAGGTGGATCCTGTATTTTGCACTGGAGGTGGCAGCTTTTTGGGGATGAGCAAAGGGATTTGCCTCTTCCTGTAGAGTTTTACAAGACACACCTTCTGTCCAACAGTCAAGGAAACCAGACTTGGATTTTTTGCTCTGTCAATCTCTGTGGCGAGA
Source organism: Lonchura striata (assembly GCF_050655825.1). Classification (NCBI taxonomy): domain Eukaryota; kingdom Metazoa; phylum Chordata; class Aves; order Passeriformes; family Estrildidae; genus Lonchura; species Lonchura striata. Next base: position 7,158,971 of record NC_140723.1, read on the forward strand.
AAGAAAATACATTAAGACTGTTAAACATCTTTAGACTGCAGCAGTTCTTTTTTTACATCTCAGCAAAAGGACTTTGTCAGTGTTTGCAGGGAGGGGCAGGAGCTGAATTAATCCTGTAGGGATCCAGTCCTCCTTTTCCACTGGCATTAGGTCTCTACCAGATTTCCAAGGTCAGGGAATTCTGCTGGAGCAGCCTTGTTGTATTTTACACTGAATTCTACCTGCTCTGAACACCCTCACAGTGAAGTCAGCAGCTTTGGTGGTTCAGTCTGTGTGTCTGAGTGACTGGATCATCATTCCCTGCTCATCAGCACCACTGCTTGTGCATCCTGATGAAATGGGGAGGATGTGGTGGGTTTCAGAGCACTAAACCACTGAGCAGTGCAGGCTGTTGCACCAGGGATGGTTTCTTGCTGCTTACCATGTTTGTGGTCTGAGCATCCAAAGGGGACACGTTTCCCCTGTTCTCAGGGTACAGGTTCTGTTCCTGCCTCCTCAGGAATTTTTCCCTGAAATTTTTAGGACAGGCAGAGCTGTTATCTGCAAGGGGCAAGAGCACATGCTTTTTACAGTAATTAATTCCTCCTCATCTGCTCTACAAGGAGAAAAATTGTATCAAGAGAGGACCTGGGCTCTAGTTCACACTAAAAACATCACCCTGGCTAAAGGTCATCAATGACTGTTGCTTTTTATTAGATTCTGGGGTTCCTGTAACTACAGTGAGGGACCAGCATTTTCCAGGCAGCAAAACAGGAAAAGTGTTGTTGGTAGAGTGGAATTTCTGCAGAAGGTGCTACCAGAGACCTGAGGCCTTTGATGTTACCATTCTATCATGGCTATTAAAAGAAGCAAAGAGGAAAACAAGAGACTGATGTGTCTCAAACAGAACTCCTTGGGACACAGGAAGCTGAAAGAACTTAATACACATGGAATTCAAAGGGCTGTTTCTTGCAGAGCTCGTTTATGAGACATATTTCTGTATTAAATAGCCCAGCTGTGGCAAGTCCTGGAGTTTCTGAGCTGAGGAGGCTGTAACGAGCAACTTGGGCTGTAATTGGAAATACCTTGGAGACATTTCTCCAGCACCAAAACCTGGAGAGGCAGAAACATAAATCAGGTGTCGCCTTTTTCTTGATTTGCTGCCATAACCACTGGAATATATTTTCTTTTCCATAAGCTGGAAGGCAATGGTGAATCTTTGCTTTGGTCTTTCATGGCATGTTGGATAATAAAATAAAAATGTAAGAGCTGGTATTAATTTAGGCTTCACAGTTGGCACCACATCAGAGAGGAGAGGCCTCGTGTCCCGCTGGACGGGCCGTGAGCTCGCGGGTGGGTAAATCCTGTGGGAAGATATTCCACTGGGAACGTGACACAGCTGGAGAAAGGGGTGAGGGAGCTTTGGGCCTGCTGAGCAGATCCCTGCAGGGGTGGGGTTAGCACTGGCAGTGGTGCAGTCTGGAATTAAGGGTTTGTTCCTCTTTCCAGTCCTAAAGTAAATCTCTTATCCCTCCTGTTATCTCCCTCGCCTTTGGAAGCTGTGATAAGAGCTCAGAGTGTTGGTTGGGTTTCCGGTGTCCCTTTTCCAAAGGAATTACATGAGCTGAAAGCAAGGTCTGGAAGTGTGAATAGTGGCAAAAATGAATCTGCATTTGGGCAGGACTTAAGCTGTTGGAGAGGACATGAAGTTGCTCAAACTGGGGACAAGAAAATGGAAAAGAAGACCAGAAGTGTCTGGAGTTGTCCCTCTCCAAGAGCCAAACTGGACACATTACTTTGTATTTCCCTACAGCCTCACAGATGAAACTCCATCTTCAGATGATAACACCATTGTCCTGTTGGATTTGGGGTTTGGGAACCCAAACTCCCATCAGTGCAAATTCTCCTTTGAGCTCCTGCAGCAGAAATGTGAACTTGACAGAAAAAAAGGAATCTGGTGTCTGCTATTTTAAGAGTGGGGAAGATTGAGCAATGTCTCCAGAGATCTCTGGAGATCCACCTTGGGCAGCTCCACAACACGGCCAGGGGTTGGAACCCCCAGGCTGATGGAAGTTGTGGGATTTAAAGCAAGACTCATTCGGGAGGCTTGGCAGGATTGCAGCCTCTACAGAGCTTACTTTTGCCAAAAAAAGGTGGAAAAATGTATACTTGAGCAGCAGTAATGTTCACATCCTGACAGCTGAGGAAGGAAATACCCGGACCTTTGCCAGCCCCAAATCCATGACCCCTGAATTTATTTCTGTGCAGTTAAAAATGAAATGTTATTTTATGCTGTAGATGGTTTCCATGGTTTGAGTTTGAGGGCAGTGAAATTCTGATTAAGAAGTTTGGGACTGATCAGTTAAAATATTTGGCTGTGGCAAAATTGAGGTTGTTGCTTTGCAGGCCTAATTCATTCTTGGAGAAACCCCTGGAAGTGCACAAGTGGCATCATCAAAGAAGACTGAAAGCAGCCCTTTGAAAAGGGCTCACTTTTCACTGAGTTTTTAGCAGATTTTGTGATGGAAGCCTGTCTTAGATCTGTGCTTTGCTGAATTCCAGAAATTACCACGTGCATGGACACTGCTCATCCCCAGCCCTGGTTTTGCCCCTGGACACGGAATAACTGGGCTGTTCTTGCCAAGGGAGCTGCCAGGAGCAGCAGTAAAGGCTGATCCCAGCTGGGGGAGACAAAGCTGTGTTGCAGTCTGGGCCTGCCTGGACTCCCCTCCTTTGAGTCCCAGGAAATTTGGGATTTGGGCTCTGCCCTGCCCTTAAAGCCTCTCCATAGGGAGATGCAATGGGTGGGATGGGCTGGACCTGGAGCTTGGGAGATCTGGGTGAGTTTTCCAGCCATTTGTTCTGTGAATACAGAGATGATGTTTGAATATTTAAATAAGACTTTCCTTTTCTAATTGGGGTGTTCAGCCTCAGGGTAAAAGTCTTCCATCAGCACCAGTAGCTCCTGTTGCTCTTTGGGCTGGGGCCTGGATGTGGTGATTCCCACAGGAATCTGCAGAGTGGCTGCAGGTCCATGGTCACCCTCCAAACAGAGAAACACTCTGGAGAAGCCACAGAAGCTCGTATGTATTCTCTGGGGCAGTGGGAATGCAGCAAATCCCATTTGCTCCATGCCCTTAGGAACAGAGTTGGCTGTTACTAACTCTTTTTATTTATCCATAGTGAAGAACCTTTCAAAATTCTGTTTTATTGTGATAAAGGAAGTACACACTGGGTTTTTCCACAGTGTCTGCTGGAAACCAAAGGCCAGAGCTGGAAATCTGTTTGCAGTAATCTTCAGTCACAAAATCAATCCCATTTACACTCTGTTAACTGAGCATGTGTGCCTGGGATCCGAATTTAAGCTGGGAGCATTTGCCACAAATTAGGAGCAGATTGGATTAATGGGTTTGTCTCCTCTTAATATATTGTGTGGTTTCTTCTACTCTTTAGAGGGAAAACACGATTGGAGTAAATCAGTGCTGATCTTGGGAATACTCTGTGGTGTTTCCTTTGACTCAGTTGGCCAGGGAGATCATTAATGCTGGAGTTATGAACCTGCTTTTAAATTGAAATATAAATCCAGCTCAGGGCAGTGCTGCAGGATTGAAGGAGTTTTCCTTTTGGATGAGATACTGTAAATATGGGCTTGCTTATGGTTAATATTATAACAGTGGTAATTCTTGAGAAAAATATGTTGAGAACAACCTTCTCTCCCAGCCAGCAGCTGATCCTTCTAAAAACTTGACTTCCTGAAGGTTTTTTCCCCTGCATGATCCTTGTGCTGTTGGCAGTGACCTCCTTGCTACCCCAAGTGCAATTTGGAGCTTGAATGAGCAACTTGTAAAACAATTCTTGTGTTTTCATGTCATTCTGATGATTGTTACTGCTGCATTGAAGGCCGAAGTGGTTGAATCAAGCTGAATCCTCCACAAGGCTGAGCTGCTTCGTTGTCCTGTGCCTCAGACCAGCCCCTGAGAGGGAAGCTCATCACTCACAGCCCCATCAGCTCCGTGTCACTCAGGGTTGTAACAGATGCACGTTTACCTTGCAGCCCAAACCGCTGTAACTGCACCAAAGACCTGGAAGAAACCAAAAGACCGGACCCAAGCCACTGAGGAGGAGACAGAGGCAGAAACAGAGGTGAGAGGGAACCAATGTCCTGCTTTACCCAAATTTAAAGATGGTGTTCCTCTCTTGAAATTGTACTTTAGAGACGTTGCTTCCTCGTTGTCTCACAGGGCAGTTCTGGGGAGGAGCTCTGCTGTTCCTCAGCATCCTTTAGATAACAGGTGTCAGTCTTCTTCCTTTTAAAGCTCTTCAGTTTTCTTTGGGTTTGCCTAATGTAATGACTGATACAGTCATAGAATCACAGGCTGGTTTGGGTTGGAGGGGCTCTTAAAGACTCATCTCATTCCAACCCCTGCCACAGCAAGGAGCACCTTCCTCTAGAAGATTCCACTAAATTTCCACCAGCCTCCCAGCACTGAAGAACCCCTTTCAGTGAAGGGTGAGGGAAAAGTGGGTTTGGATCCCTGAGCTCTGCCCCATTTTGGTTTCAGGCCACCATCCTGACATTTGGCAGGTTATTCTGTGCAGGGATATCATGGCCAAGGATAGTTTTTCTGATGACCAAGTGATGGAGAAGCTGACAAAGGAAAATGCTGAAGTTTTCAGGCAAAACCACATCAAGAGTGATTAGATGAGTAAAGAAAACCTCCCTCACTGCTATTCTAGTAGGGATATTGCAGCAGGGGCCTGTGCTTAATATCCTGGGTCAGTATGAGGTTAGAATCGATCAGAAAGGAAGCAAGAGAGTAAAACTGTGGATAAAAGCTGAGGTTGGTCAGATGTGGTGCAGAGCAGGAGAGCAAAGGGGCTGCACCAGGAGGTTCATCCTCCTCTGGAGGAGTCGTGTCTCCTGCACCACCCAGCAGTTCCACTGGGGAATTCTTCAGAGAATTCCCTTGAAAACTCTGCAAGAAGTATTTCAGGATGTGGTGCTGTCAGGTAGGGAGGCAAACGTTTGGGAGTTTCCTCTGGAGCATCCTCAGTGAAGTTTTTCCTTTGTTCAGTGCTGAGAGGGGCTGGGATTTCTCCCGGGAGAAGCACATTCCGACGCCTCCTCGTCTGAATGCACAATCAGGCTGTGTCCTTGGAGAGCTCTAAAATTAACAGCCAGGGATACTATTAATGCTTTTTCCTGAAACTGAGATACTGGAATTGTGGCTGGATCTCACACTGCCTTCCTTAGTGGCATCTGCTCCAGTTGGCAGCAGGCATTGAAAGGAAGAATCCCCCAAAATAAGCACCATGTGCCCTTTACCATCCCTTTGTCATGGACGGTAGGAGAAAAGGAAAGCAGAGTTGTGTTTCTAGGCTGGGGTTGGTCATGGCTTAACAGTTCCCTCCATCCAATCCCATGGGGATTTCATGGGCAATGCTGAGTCTTTCCAGTTGCACCCTTCATTATCGGTGGGTTATCCATGGGAATGAGCTGATAAATCACCCAGTGGCTCAGTGTGGTGTTCCATATCCCTGTGTAAGATGCATTAGTATTCCTGCTGCTCCCAAAAATGCAGTGTGAATCCATGAAGAGCCGTTTCACGTGCACTGAATTTGTCGAGGTGTTTCTAACGAAACCTCTGCTTCTCTCGGTGCTCCAGCCGAAGGAGGAGGAGGAGGAGGAAACTTCAGGGGACAAAGTACTTGAATCCGACCAGGAGAAAATGAGCCATGGGCTTCAAGCAGAGAGGGAACCCTCAGAGCTCAAAGCAGTGAAAGGCGTGGAGGAGAACGGGGAGCAGGAGGCAGAGCCGGTGCGGAACGGCGCCGAGAGCGTCTCGGAGGGCGAGGGCACCGACGCCGCCTGCGGCTGCACGGAGAGCCCCGGAGAGGGGCCCGGGTACCAGTACAAACCAGGTAGGTCCTGCTCCACCTGCTCCTCTGCCTCCCTCCTGGCCAGCACCCCGAGTGCCATCCCTACAGGAGTTCCCACTGGGGCTGGAAGGGGATTTAGATCCGCCGAGATTTGCAACCCAGCAGGTCCCGAGAGATCTTCCAGGGCGGCGAAAGGGGGAAATGGTTTTTGTCTTGCTGGTCGTGGTCAAGAGAAGAGAAAATCCCTAACTTCTTGAAATTTTTGTGTATTTGGATGCTGGCTACAGCACAGTGGAAATGAGAGTTGATTCCTGTGTGATCCACAGCTGGAAATTATCCAAGAAATTCCACATAAACCAAAATACTTCTGAAATAAGAGGTGGTTAAATAAGAAATGAAAGTGTTCATTGGGTCCTAAATACAAATATGCGTGTTCATAAAGATTTAATTTCCTGGCTAAACAGTTGCATGGATGTTTGGATTTGTAGAAAAGTAAGGAAGAGAAACAGTTTGTGGTTTTCAATCCAGGCACTGCCCAGCTCAGCCCCATTGATTAGGGTATCGGATATCTATAGAGTGTTTTTGTTATTTATCAAGACGCAACCTTTTTATTATTTATGAAGATTTTGTAATTTATGGACCTAAACCTCAGTTTAATCCACCTCATTTAGAGAGAACTTGAGACCAGCTTCTCAGTTGCTCCCAGTTTTTAAGCAATTTCTTATTCAAATGCTTCACATAAAGTAGACATTTTTTGAGAGCCCAGAAATTAAAGAGTATAATAATAGTAAGGAGGGACCTGGAGAACCTGATGGGCAAGGAGCACCACCATTAAGGGACTTCACTGCAGTGGTTATTTGTGCACCACTTGGTTCTGACAAAGACCTCAATTGCTTTGGTTTTATTAATTCAGCACAATCATATTGTGAGGGGAAAACACAGAGGCCTCTTGATAGCTCATCACACTGAGGGTACCTGAGCAGTTCACTAGCCAAGCACTTCCTGAAGTTAATCCATAATTCATCAGCTGATGCAGTCAGAACAATCCCAGTTGTGTCCAGATGTCCTTTCACTCAGCTGGAAGGTTTGGATGGATCTCTGGGAAAGCAACATACATCAGACTTGTGCAACAGTCCTTGATTTCGGCTCTGCTCTTCTGAGAAAGGGGAATTTCTGCCTCTGGAGGAATTCTGTATTTGATCCCTGTCTCTCCCTGCATTGGGGATCCTTCTTGTAATGCTGCCTGGCTGCTCCTCACATTAAAACAGCTCATTGAGAGTTTTCCAGGAGAAGGAAACTATACATAAACTGCTTGTTGTTGTGTTGGAGCTTTTCCACGGTAAATGACAGGTACAGGCCAGGAATTCCAGCCAGGATCCAGCCAAACCATTTCTGCACCCCTGTATCCTAAAGCTCTGTAGAAACAAAACTACATAAAAAGCTAAAATTCACAATCACTTCTGTGTATTTTCATTCCCAGTTATTAAAACCCATCGTTGGAGTAAGTCCCTGCTCGTGGCCTCTGCAGGGGTGCAGATGGTGAGATCCCAGAGATCCAAAGCCAGGGGTCAGGGAGTGAAATAAATACCTGAAGGGATTATGAATGCTAAATAATGCAGTCTGGTATGAGGGAGATCCAAAGGCAGCATCTCATACAGATGTTTTCCTTCAGATAAAACGTGTTTTCTTCCCTAATTTCAAACAAACTGTGTGGCCAGTGCCAAAAGTCCCATCTCCAGGCCACCAGAGGCTGACTTCCCTTGTGCTAAAGTGGCTGTATGTTTATGCTTTCATTTGCCCCAGGCAGAGTCCTCCACACCCAAAAAGCCCCATGTAAAATAGATGGAAAGTTGTAATTCCCAGATCATGGCCTGTGGTTGTGGCTTCTCGTTTCTGCCTGTTATCTCCAGCATGGGTTGTTCACAGTTCCATGGTTTCACATTTTCAGAGGGTGTTTTTGTCCCATGCTCTGCTCTCCTTGACTTCATGTTTCTGGCTTCCTTTTACACCAGACAAACCCCTTTAACTTCCTTATTTTCACACAGAACCAGGGAATTGTTCTCATTCTGCCATATCCCACAGGAGAGCAAAGTCAAAGTTAGATACATGGGTTAGAACTGGAATTAGTGACCAGATCCAGGTGTGGTGGGACCTGGCTCTACACTCTCTGTTATTCATATCCTTTTAATGTTGGGTGTGTTGCCCTCCTCTCTCCCTTCAAAACGAAAATCAAATTAAATTGAAATGTCCCAGTCTGGTGCAGCAGCTTCATCCCTTTGGATTTACCAGACCCACATCTGGGTGAGCAGGGGTTTGTTTCCTGTGACTCTCAGGGACTTCTCTCCCTATAGAGCAGTGGAAGCCCCTGGACCCTGAGGGGAAGAAGCAATACGACAGGGAATTCCTGCTGGATATCCAGTTCATGCCTGCCTGTATCCAGAAGCCCGAGGGGCTGCCTCCCATCAGCGACGTGGTGCTCGACAAGGTGAGAGGAGAGCCCATAAAACAGGTATGTGCAGGGTTTTGATATAAATAAAGATCCATAATGCCTCATTCCTGAGCCATTTCCATGCCAGGTTTTAGTGGGAAGTGGGAATAGTTGGTCTCATCACAAAATTCTACAAATAGAGGTGTTGGTGCCTGATGAATGTGCACAGATGATTAAAAACTGAAGCGTTTTTGATAGTCTTTATCTAGATTAAGTTATACCAGGATGTTATTAAAATTTAAAATTACCCAGCCGTGAAGAGCTGAAGATCCAAGCAAGGCTGGATGGAGAGACAGTGGCTTCTATTAGATCAATTAATTGATCTATTAGATCAATTAAAAAGCAGAGAGAAGCTTTTGGGCAAACTGTTTTTTTGACCTGAAGCAATTTCTTCACTATTTATAAGCTGATCTAATAAAAGATCCTTAAGAGCTCCATTCTCAGGCAGTTTTGGGATTTCTCTCCAGCCTCATCTCAGAGCTGATTGTTTCTGCTGGAGGTCTGGGCTTAGTGAAACACTTGGGATTTCTGAGTGCTGACACCAAGGCCTCGTTCTGCTCTCACTGAGAGCTGGAGAGTTCCTTGACTTTGATGGAGCCACAACAGCCTCACTCATGAGACTCAGGGATGTGGGTGATCCTCGTGTGCAGAAACATTTCCGCTCTGAGTTTCATACCCAGGCAAACTGTAAAACACAGCTTTATTGCCAAAATTATTTCATCTACCTTCTATTTTCCCATGATTGTTTCTCACCGTTCTGTGTTTGAGCTTCCTGGGCTCAGTTGCCCATCTCTCGTGTTGCCAACTCCATAATCCTTGAAATGTTTCTGAGCTCTTCCTGTTTCCTCAATAGTCTCCTGAAGATGTGTTTTAAATTAAATGTTTATTTTTAGCATAAGTGTGGCTGCCTAAAACTTGAGTAGTTTGTTAAAAGCTTTAATTTGGCTGTTAAATATGACTGTGATGGTGTAGCAGATGCTGTCTGTAGATTGCATGACCCCTGAGCAGCCCCTGTTTGTGTGCTCTGCTCACGGCACAGATCAACCCGCCCAAATTGCCGCTGAGGACTCTGGACCCCCGGATCCTGCCACGAGGCCCCGACTTCACACCAGCCTTTGCTGATTTTGGGAGGCAAGCCCCCGGGGGAAGAAACGTGTCTGGAAGTGTGAGTTTACCCCAACTTGCTCATTTAAAAACTGGTATTAACACCGATGAAGTCCTTCCTCAGGCCGGTGGGCCTCTTCCAATGCGCCGGTGGTTCTGGTTTTGTCAGCATGACTGCGGGGGTGATGTTTGCTTTGCTGACAAGATGTAGGGGAATTGGAAACAGTTGTGGATGTTTGTCATGGGTAGCTGTTGTTTGGGAAGGGTTTGTCTCCTTCCTGTTTCCCTGTGGGAGAGGTGGAAGCGTTTCCACACCAGGACCCGGCAGTCGCGTGTGCGGTCGCGCGTTCGTCGTACAACAAACCCGGCGTCAGTGCGTCAGCCTGGGGGCTGTGCTGCAAAACACACCCACAGAGCAAAGAGATTTTACTAACAAACAAAATACAGCCAGCACCTGTGTGTTCCTGCGTTCTCTGTGCTTCCACATGTTGCTTTGGTCACTTTATTCCTTGTTTTCCCACCTTTTCTGCTGCTTTTCTTTCATTTTCCCTTCTTCTCCCTGTGTCTGGCTTTGCCCACACTCCGAAATCCCCCTGTGAGCTCTTCACTCCTGCCTCTGCCATGTCTTTTCCTGGGGCATGGGTGCCCCCAGCACGTGCTACCCCGTCAGTGCCACTGGAGGAGGACATCATTAGGGACAATCACTGATTTTCAGCTATTGAGCTGCTTCTGCTGTGTCCATCTGGATGTGTCTAACAACACAGCCATCGTGGAGCTTTCAAATCTGCTGGTTCCAGAAGAGTTCCTTGAATCACCCCAACTTCAAATGCACAGCTTTCCAGGAGTCGTACCCAAAGATTTTGGGTCAATGTAATATTTTTGGTTTGGGATCATCCTCATGGCCGGTGCCTCAGTTCCGGGCTGCACGTCTGTGTCTTGGAGTTGCTTCGGTGCCACAGTTTCTCTTGGAGCACCACCTGGTCCACAGAACCTCGTGAGATCGCCAGTGCTTCCCATGCTGGCTGTGCTGCGGCGCCTCCTCTCCTGTCAGTGCTGTGTCCCGAGCCCTGCGGCGCCCGGGTAACGCGGCTGTCGCTCTTTGTCTCTCCACAGGCCTGCAAAGTGCAGAGCACCCCTGGATTGCCCTCCCTGGCTCGGTGTGGGCCCCCAGCATGCCCTCTCTTGGTCTCGCCTCACCCACCATTGAGGAACCTGCCAATAGGGGTAAGCCAAATCCCCCCCTCTCCCTCCAGACTTTGCACCTTTTTGTAGAGTTGCCTTTTTTTCCCCACCACCCGCTGTTGATAAAGAACGACTGGCAGAAAACTTTACAAAAAGGTGCAACCTTGTTTAAAAAAAAACCGAAACAAGACTTGCGTTGTACCCCTCTAGGCAGTCTTCAGTGGTGGGTGGGACATCACCAGCTGAGGGCATGCTGGCACGTTGGCCCGAGCGGGATCCGCGAGGGTCTGCACTTTGCAGACCTGTGGAAAGGGGGAGAAAAGGTAAGTCCCGCTTACCCCGTTCATTTGGAGCATTCAGCACGTAACATACATCTTACATTTGCACCTTTGCAGAGCAGAGCCTCTCCTTGCCTTGTTCTGGAGGAGGGCTGGAAGGTGACGTGGTTTAACCAGCCTGTCCTCGACGCCGGCGGTTGTAGGATCAGAGGGTTCTGAGCCCCAGCAGTGGCAGACGTTCCCCTCTCGTGACGCATGGCCACCCCTGCGTGTGCGCTGCCTGTCCCCAGCCATCCCACCTCTGCACAGGCCATGCCATGAACCATCAAACCACTGCCTCTTCCTTGCCCCAAATAACATCGAGCAGCTCAGCGCTAACCGCTTCCGGCACGTGGAGAGTCTTTTGTTTTGCTTCTTTGGCTTCTGTCTTTGTTTCCCACTTTTTGCTTGAACGTGTTTTATGACTGTCTCTGCCACTAACCAAAGTTGCGCCGGACGGCAGCGGGGTGGAGCTGCACAGGAGCAGAATGCAGCTGGGAAGGTTCTTTGGTGTAGGCAGGGTTAGGTGAGCGTGCCAGCTGAGGAGATGCAAGCTCAGAGACGTGGGGCTGGAGCAGATGGGTCCGTCCCTGCACGGGCTGCGTTTGCTTTGTCCTTCCTGAGAGGTGGTGGAAACTGAAATCACCTCAACCCCTCCCACCATCGAGGATCAATTTCACTGTCTGCATTCAAAGCCTCTTATAGAGGAAGAAGCACTTCCTTAATTCCTTGGATGGTTTCTAAAGTATTTCCATGGCCTGTGGCCTGAGTGGGAGCACCAGGCCACTCCATGCTGCTGTGGGTCTTTGGCTCCCCTGCAGGAGTCTTGTACCTGTGTCTTCCTGCTTTCCTTTCGTATCTTCCTCTGGGAAAGAGGTCACTCAGATTAATGCAGGAACACCTGGTGCTTGTCCCATGCTCCAGAACCATTAGTGTTTACAGGAAGCCAGGCCTGAGCTCAGGCACCTCTTTAATTTGCTGTATAAATCTGGAGCCAAAAACCCCAGACCCCTAGACAATTTCTCTTAAAAATTAGATCCATCTATTATGTTATTACATCTTCAAAGGATGCTTCTGTTCACTGACTGAAAACCTAATCACACAGTTTGAACTGATTTTATTCACAGATATTAAAAACATACAGTCTCAAAGAAAGTCTTTACTGTGTTGATGCTTGAAAGGTCTGGGCTCAAAGGCAGCCAGATGCGAGGAGGTGACAGGTGACACTCTGGTGTTCCATGCATCCCTCAGTTTTCCAAGGGAGTCACCTCCCTCAGGGGTGGGTGTTTGCTGAAAAGGAACATTTGCATGGACCCGTGCCCGAGGAAGTGCCGACTCCGTCCCACGCGTTACAGCCTGGCTGGCTGGGAGGTCCTTCAGACCAGAGCTGCCTCTGTGCAGGAGGTGGGATGGCTGCAGGTCACCTCTCCTTGGCTTTGCCCTGTTCTGGGGGGAATGAGCTCAAAGGTTTGGGTTTTCAGGGCACGCTCCAGCCTGGCTCCCATGACAGAGCTGTCCACAGGCAGGAGGTGTGTGCTGAGCTGTGGCACACGTGGCTGTGGCCAGTCAGTTTTCTCTGACATCATTGTCTGGTGGAGGGAAGTCTCTTCTCTGCACCTTTGCAGCGTGGTCAGAGCCTGGGCTGCAGAACTGTGCAACACCAGAGGTGATGTGTGAAGGCAGGGCTGCTGTCAGGCCTTGCTGAGCCAGACCAGTGTCAGCCAGGGCTCAGGGTGGGAGCAGAGAGGGGACACAGGGAGAGATCAGTGTCTGCTTTAGGAAGGTGTCTGACACAAAAACTTCCTGAAGGCTCCCTGTTCCACTGTTGACTCCTCAGGAGTGATCAGCTGGTGCAGTTGCGCTACAAGAGGTTGGACTTGATGATCTTGGAGATCTTTTCCAAGATAAATGATTCGGTGAATTAAAGCATTCATGGGGCTTGTGCCCTGTGCAGTTTGAATAATCTGCTGGGCTATTTCTGTGCGTGGCAGGGGATGTGAACAGGGGTCTCTGTAAATTGAGGGGAGCTCAGTGACACCCTGCTCCTCTGAGCCCTCTCCCTGGGCACACAGAGCAGGTCACAGCATGAGGTCATTGTCTTCTGACAACATCTCCCTCTCTTGCTGTTACCCCAGACAGGAGCCCCAGCACTGCTGGTGATCCTGCTCATTTGCACACATTTACCTTGTCAAAGGCAAGTGGTTCAACTCCCTCCTGCCTTTAAGAAGAAATTTGCCTTTCAACAACCACAAATCCAGGTTTGTGGCTGATGTATGACATAAGAGGCACCAGCCAAGAGCCCTTTCCTCCTACTCATTGAAGCTCTTCAAGTAACTGCACCGGCCTTTTTGATGCTCATTCAATCCCTTTGTTGAACAAAGCAGTCTTTGAAATGGCCCATCTTCCATGAGTGGCTGCTGAGCAGATTAATTACTGCTGTGGGAAGTACCAGGTTTGATAATGGAGTTTTGCTGCTTTAATTTGTACCTTGAGGTTGGCCATTTGTGATAAATGAGTTCAGAAATGTGAAAGAGCATGGGGGAAGAGCAACCTCCCAACAGTACCTGGTACCTTTAGTCTTTAATCAGAGCCCCCCAGATGAGGAAGAGGAGGTTTGGGGGTGTCCTGTGTCCCACCACTTGTACACCTGGTGAAAAACTCCCCAGCTTTGGCAGGTTTTGTGCCTGTTTAGGAACATCACATTACACAGGATTGCAGAGGTGCTTAGGCAGTTCCAAAGCATCCCAATTCCCTTTTTTTTCCATGAAACCACACAGAGTTTGTCCCATTTCTGTTAGGATCCATATTTTTAGAGTGCAGAAGCTGCAGTGATACTCCTTCACTGTGTTTTATGTAATTCCCATCTCAAAATTGCTTTGTTGGAAGCAATTTCCAGTAAAACTTAACATTTCTGGCAAAGCTGCCAATTTATCATTGTCTAAGTGCTTGGGATGGTGTGTTTGAAATACACCTGTAAGGGCTGAATTCTTCCCCACCTTGCTGTGGTGTCTCAGTTACGCAGTTTCTGACTCCCAAGAGGCACTTTTGGCCAGTCGGGGTCAGTTCTGCCCCCTGTAGCAGCACTCGCAGCGTCACCAAGTTGTGTAGGCAGAGTCATCCCATCTCTCTGTTGGGAAAAGCTGCCCAGAGAAATGTGTTGGGTGTCTGCAGGTTCCTGTGAGCAGCCCAGGGTCAGGAGGACTCCTGGTGCCCCAGCAGGACGTGCTGGTGGCCAGCAGTGCCACCAGCGGCTGTTGGCGTTTGCCCTGGATGTGTTATCCAGCGTGAGCTTAAAGTGGGATATAACAAGGAATGTTTTTGTCCTAGTTGTTGAATGTTGGACCGAGGAGATCTCAGCCAGGCCAGAGGAGGGAGCCCAGGAAGATCATCACTGTGTGTGTGAAGGAGGATGTGCACCTGAAGAAGGCAGAGAACGCCTGGAAACCAAGCCTGAAGAGGGAAAACCAAACTGAGGACCCAGAAAATGTCAAAACCCAGGTGAGAGCAAAAGCAGGTTTGAGGGTGCAGCAGCTGCCCCAGGTAATGGTATTTGGCTTCCCTCTTATATCAGACAGTGAAAAAGGGCAATGAATTCCAGTTGGAATTCCCCTTCCTTGATGGTATTTTCTGTATGTTTATTCTTGACCTGGTGTTTAAATGCCAGTCCTGCATATTAAGCAGAGAACACCAGACAACCTCCTGTCTCTCTTCCAGGGTTGCTTTCCTACTGCTGTTTTACTGGAATATTTCTGTCTCTGTTGTAAAGCAAAGAGCCCTACATTCCCAGCACAGAACTTGGTTTTCATCTCCTTTTAGACTACGTTTCTTCCCTGAATCCTCAGCAAGACTGAGGTTCCTCTGTAAAATCCCTCAGTTGGTCCTGCCCAGCCCAGCGGTGCCATCTGAAGCTGCCTCTGTCCTTCTCCCCCTCCTCTCCTCCATGGGGCACTCGCTGTGGGAGGAGATGTTTGTCTCGTGGTCAAGTTTGTAATTTGTAAGATAAGTTGGGATGGTGTTGAAGGATACTGGAATTCTGTTCTTGGAGCTAATGGTGGCATTGTTGACCTCATTATCATCCTGGATAGGAAAAAATAAAGTACCTTAAAGTGAATTATAGGAAAGTTTGATTATCTCTGGCTGAAGGAGACAGTGGCCACTCCCTGTTAATATACAGCTCATGGATTAAACTGATATAAAGAAGAGTATTTCTGACAGGAAGGGCTTTGTTGCACTTGACAAAAGCACTTGGGGGTGTTTTCCAAAACTCCTGCCCTGCAGTCTTGGTCTTTGGTGACCAAGTGAGGACTGGGGTTGGGCTGTGCAGAAGCGTGTGGTGTGTAACTCAGCTTCCAGACATTCCTACAGGATATCTCCATTCCCCTGTGGAGAGCATCCTGGCTCATTCCTGAAATCCACGTGCACCACTTGTGCCTGAGCTCGCAGTGTTTCTGTCCCTCAGGAGCTGTTCCGCAAGGTACGGAGCATCTTGAACAAGCTGACGCCCCAGATGTTCAACCAGCTGATGAAGCAGGTGACAGACCTGACAGTGGACACAGAGGAGAGGCTGAAGGGAGTCATCGACCTGGTCTTTGAGAAGGCCATCGACGAGCCCAGCTTCTCCGTGGCCTACGCCAACATGTGCCGCTGCCTGGTGACGGTAAGAGCCGCCCGGGAGCTCCTCTGGGCTCAGGGGCAGCGACAGAAACTGCAGAGAGCAGAGTTAAATGGCAGCTTCTGAGTGTAAGTAGGAATAATTAATGTGGAGTCTTGGTTTGTTGGCCATGCCCAAGGCAGAGGGATTTGTTTGGAGCAGTTGTTGGGAGTTGAGGACTCCTTGCCTCCACCTGGTTTGCAAGATGAGTCGTATTTGGGAAGTTCATGGAATCACAGAAGCATGGAATAGTACAGGCAGGAAAGGGAGCTTAAAGCCCTTCTCAGTCCACCCTCTGCCATGGGCAGGAGCAACTTCCACTATCCCAGGTTGCTCCAAGCCCCCTCCAGCCTGGCCTTGGACACTTCTGGGGTGGGCAACCACAGTTGCTCTGGGCAACCTGTGCCAGGGCCTCCCCACCCTTCTGTGTCCTTCAGTTCCAAGGGAGCCCAGGATGAGCCAGGCTTTGCACAGATCATTCTCAGGTGGTGAATTTGGGACAAAAGAGCCCTCTTTTCCCCAGGTCCTTCATGACATGCAGTGAAGGAATAGGACTTAAGCCTTCAGCACAGAACAGGAGTGTTTTCAAGCACGGGGTGTTTTTAAGGGAGAATATGGATGGAAATGTAATTCATCCCCGGGTGGAGGTGGTGTCAGCCAAGTTTGGAGTGTGACTTTACATGCACAATGTAAAACTCCCCTGGAAATCCTGATGTAAGGCTTTACTTCCGCAGCCTTGCGGAGCTACGCAGCTCAACATGAAGAGCAAAATAAATTGTTATGGATGACCCCTCCTCTGTGGAGTTTATCCCTATTTCTGCTGATGTTTTTCTTCCTTCTCACTCCAGCTGAAAGTGCCCATGGCAGACAAACCTGGGAGCACAGTAAATTTTCGTAAGTTGCTGTTAAATCGCTGCCAGAAGGAATTTGAAAAGGACAAGGCTGACGATGATGTCTTTGAAAAGAAGCAGAAAGAACTCGAAGCTGCTACCACTGTAAGTGGTGTTTTTCTCCATAAGTTCTCAGAGCTCCCTCAGAAAATTATTTCCTTTTGAAACAGCAGTTGATTTTGGGGAATTTTGGAGTTGAGACTTTCATTCTGTCACTGTGCCTGAGAAGAATAAAAAATACTTGCCTTGACGGTGGGTTTATCCCAACATCTTTCTGGGCTTTAGGAGAAAAAGAGGGAACAGTGTCTACGAAGATAAAACTGGATCTTTCCAAGAGTTCTGTGCACTGGGAACGTGGTTTTGCAGAGCTGTTTTCCTGTTTTACAGCCAGAGGAGAAGACACGGCTCCACGACGAGCTGGAGGAGGCCAAGGACAAAGCCCGGCGGCGATCCATCGGGAACATCAAATTCATCGGCGAGCTTTTCAAGCTGAAGATGCTGACGGAGGCCATCATGCACGACTGCGTGGTGAAGCTGCTGAAAAACCACGACGAGGAGTCCCTCGAGTGCCTTTGCCGCCTGCTCACGACCATTGGCAAGGACCTGGACTTTGAGAAGGCAAAGGTGGGGCAGGAATGGGAGCGAGGGATGAGGTTCTCTGGGCAGAGCTGGAAAAATGGGTGTGGGGTGGTTTTTATTTGAAGATTTGTTTTTTCTTCAGGAATTTCCATATGGCATGAGGAAATCATCCGCTCCTCTGTGGATGTTTCATCATGACCTGGCCTTGCTCCCTGCTCTGTAATAGATTCTGTATCATTTTCAGCTGTGCTATCCAGTTGTTATTTCCAAAGATTTTATCCAAACACACAGTCCAAAAAAGCTCAATGTTTCCTTTTCCCAAGCTGAATGTTCCTCTTCCTTTGTAGCTCCCAAAACATTATTATTTCCAGTTGAAGGTTTGTGTTACCTACAGAAGTCACCATGAAATGTGTTGCTCAGGTTAAATCTGCAACACCCTCATTAACCAGTCCAAGCCCCCACTTGAGCCTCGGGGGTTTCTGTGTTTTGTGTCGTCCTTGTCCCCAGATGTGCTGGGATGTGCTCCTGCACTCTCCTCCCCTTTTCCAGCAAATATATCTGTAGCACAGAGCATTGTGCAGTCCAAGAGCTTCCCTTGGCACAGACAGCCTGCTGCTCCTTCACAAAAACCAGCCTTGGGATGAACAGCTCCGGGGTTTTGCCAGGAATCAGTGGGGCTGGGCTCTGGAAACAAACGGAGCTAATTGTGTTGAGCTGCCCCGGGCAGGGAGTTCCCTCTCCACTCAGGGATCTCAGGGATCAGGGCAGATCAGTCCTGAGCCTTAGGGGGAAGGAATTTCCCAGGCTGTTCCGTGAGCATTGACCAAAACAGCGTGGTTTATCAGCAAACAGGCAAACGTCCCGTGCTGTGGGCGCAGCACCATTCTCCATCAGTTTCTCCGTGTGCTTTGGGAGGAAAACTAGGTCTGACTTCCAGGCTGAGGTCAGGCTGGACGAGGCCTGGATGCTGTTTTGGTTTTTTGGAGCACTCTAAAAGTCAACATTTTGGTGCTTTGCTGGTTCTGAACCCTCGGGCTGGGGCACGGCAGGGCACGGAGCTAAGGAGCAACTCCAGATACATCTGTCCTGTTTTTGGGATTGGTTATTTCTGTCAAGACTGAGAGAATCCTTCTTAATGGGGGAGACATTTTATTATGTGTTTTTATTGAAGCTGAACTGTTAGTCATAATTTAATTAAAACTTTTAAACAAAGTCTATTGGAAATACTTCCCCATCATTCCTAACTTTGGAAACACTTGCTCCCAGAGCTGGAACTTTCCAAGGCAAGGCCAAACACAAATTTTAATGGATTTTTTTCTTGTTTGTTTAACTACAAGGAAAAGGATTTAGCTGGTTTTTAGTGAAGAGAGTGGGAAACATGGTAGAAAACTGCTCTGAAACTCTTGTTTGAAACAACCAGAGGCCCTAATTTGAGAAGAAGGCTTTTTAGAGCTTGTTGAGCCAAATTAAGACCTAACAAGAGCTTGTCTGCTGATCCCAATTCATGTCTTGGTGTGAACCTATTGAGATCACAATTTTCTGGATGAGGAGTTTGGGTCTTTTTCCCACAGCTGAGCCCATTAAACTGTTCTTGGAGAAAGACCCAGAGCTACTGCTCAGTCTGGCCTGGCTCAGCTCAGGGGATAAACCATGGAATGATGTGTCTGAGGCTGGTTTTGTACCCATTTTGTTTCCTGAGCCAGTTTTTCTTGGGCTGAGGTGAGCACACAGCTGATTTGAGGGGGGGAAGCTCAGATTGAGATATATTTTTAATGAATGTAATGTTTATTCTGTACATGCAGAGGGTGTAGATGGTTTGTGTAATTAAAAACGCAGAGGAAGTGTGTGCCTGCACAGTTATGCCTCATCTCCTGTACATGCTGCCCTGTGCACCCTCAAATCCATCCTGGAGGAGTGTACAAGACCCAGCACTCACCTCTCTGGGGAGCAGCCCTGTGTCCCTGATGTTTCTAGCACAGAAATCCCAGAATGCAGGACCCACTGGGTGCCCCTCCAGGGAGCTCCAGGGAGTTTTCATTTTTCTCCACAATGTTCTGATGATGTTTTTCTTGTCTAGCCCCGCATGGACCAGTATTTTAATCAGATGGAGAAGATTGTGAAAGAGAGGAAAACCTCCTCAAGGATTCGGTTCATGCTTCAGGATGTAATAGACCTAAGGCTGGTAGGTCCTAGCTCCAGTGAGTAAAAGTGTGAAATCATGGGTGCCCAGACCTGTCTGGGCTGGAAGGAACCTTAAGGATCATCTCATTCCACCCCCTGCCATGGCAGGGACACCTTCCTCTATCCCAAGCCCTGTCCAGCCTGGTTTTGGACACCTCCAGGGATCCAGAGGCAGCCACAGCTTCCATGGGCAACCAGTCCAGGGCCTCCCCACGCTCACAGGGAAGAATTTCTTCCCAATATCCCATCTGACCCTGCCCTCTGGCAGTGGGAAGCCATTCCCCTTAGTCCCCAGTCCCTCTCCAGTTCTCCTGGAGCCCCTTTAGGCCCTGAAGAGGCTCTGAACTCTCCCTGGGGCCTTCTCTCCTGCAGGTGAACACGCCCAGCTCTGATGCCAGTCTGTCATGTTCCTTTCCATATCCAGGCTGGATAAGCTGCAAGAGCAGCATGCAAGAGCTGGGATTCATGGCTCAAGAGCTGGGATTCATGGCTCAAGAGCTGGGATTCATGGCTCAAGTGGGATGTTAGGGGGAGATCTGCTCCCCTTCTCCCCCAAGCCTGGCTGTCCAAAGCCAGGAAATGTCTCCATGTTGTCCTGGTGCCATGGTCAGTACACATGCGGTGCAGGTGAAGATGTGACCGTGGGTGGAACAAACTCTCCCAGCACCTGCAGTTTCCCCCCAGGGGAATTGGTTTGGGTTGTGTGGAGGCTGAAGTCACCATTTTGGCTGCAGGTAGATAATTACCCCAACAGCTGTAATGAGGCTGCAGCAAGATAAGGGATAGCCTGGTCATTCCAGGTCTGGAGGGGTCTGGGCACTGCATGGCTGAAAAGACACATCAAGCAAGGAAAGTGTTTTTGGAGTGACTGCTGCTCCTCTCTGCAGGATTCCTGTGTCAGCCATCACCATTCCTGGAGTGCAAAGCACTGTCTCCACTTTAAATCAGTCACTTCTTGCTTTTTTTATTTTCAAGGTTTCATTTCTTCCCTCAAGCTTGGAGGAGAGGCTCCCACAAAGAGTACCAGGCATAAACAGAGAGTGACAGCAGCTCTTCTCTTTCCTCTGAGCCTTGAAAGAGAAGCTGGGAATGTGCAGGCTGGGGATGAACATGTCCTGAATTCAGTCAGGTCTTTGCTGCAGTCTCTGTACCTGAGTACAAGGCTCTGCTCTTGGGTGTTGGGATAACCATGCCCATAACATGTCCCAGCTCCACAGGATTTTCTCCAGCCCCTCTAAGGCATGACAGGGGTGGGAGGATGAATCCTCTTTCCCAATATTCAAACTCGCCACGTTCGATGCTCCCCTGGAAGTTTCCCTGAGCACGTGTTTGGTTTTTTTGCTTCTTCCCCAGTGCAACTGGGTGTCACGGAGAGCAGACCAGGGCCCCAAGACCATCGAGCAGATCCACAAAGAAGCCAAGATTGAAGAGCAGGAAGAACAGAGGAAGGTGCAACAACTCATGACCAAAGACAAGAGGAGACCGGGTAAATAAAAGCCAAGTTGGCTGCTCATTTCACATCCAATGGTCTTAGAGGGAATCCCACATTAAAGGAAAAAATCTGTGGGTTTTTTTTTTTTCCTAAATGTAATGAGCAGTGTAATGTAATGGGCTTGATATGGCAGAGGCTGGAAAAGGAACAGATCTGCCATGTATTGGCTGTGGGGATTTTCAGGGGCAAATCTCATGGGTGAAAATAACCAACCACAGGCCAACAGTGCTTACACATTCCTTTCATGCAAACCATGTTTGATTTTGTGACAGGCTGCCAGAAATCTGTTCTAACCACTTATTACTTAGGAGTCAGATTTGCCATTCATTCTCATGCACTGCAGAACTGCAGAGTCTCATTTCAAGAGAAAAACTTCTAATTTCAGGAGTAACTGTATTGTCTTTAGTTGTTAAAGTCATGAGGTGCTGACTCTGTCTGAGGGAGTGTCTTGGCATCACCTTAAACTGCTCCTGGCCCTCAGGGCATTGTCTGAAGACTAATTTGGAGTGACTGGGAAAATTAAGACTGGGACAGAGCAGGGCAAGGAGAAAGTAAGTTTGGGGATTCTTTAAGTATTGGGGGATTCTCTAAGGATTGTCAAATGAAAATGCTGTTTTCAAAAATCAGCGTGTAAAGAAAATCCATGTAGACTTTAATTATCCTAAAAGTGACTTAGGGGAAGGTGAGGAACCTGGGAGTGTCTGAGGGGCTCTGTGTCAGACCAGCCAAGCACTGCAGGAATTGTGGGGTGAGTGAGGTTCTGCCAGGGAAGCATCTCACCTGCTCCTTCTGCGAGCTCGTGAACGTGCAGCACCCACAGCAACGCAGAGAAATCCATGCAGGAACCATCCCTTCCAAAAGCAGCACCTGGAAGGAGCGAGAACTGTTCTGTGAGAGCACAGGCAGGCAGGCTGGTTATGGCATGCCAGAGAAAAGGACATTCCTGAGCAGGATTCTGCCCATCAGAGCAGCAGGGTGAGCTGAGCTGAATGTGGCTCTGTTTGTCCTCCTCAGGTGTCCCGCGGGTCGACGAAGGCGGCTGGAACACTGTGCAGGGGGCAAAGAACAGCAGAGTGCTGGACCCCACCAAGTTCCTTAAAATCACCAAGGTAGGTGCCAGCACAAGCCTCCTTCAGGGCAACAAAACATCTGTTAATCCAGGAAGGACCGGGATGGTGTGTGCAGGTCAAAACATGGGGCTGGGACATTTTAAATCCTCTGAGTTAAATACTGTGTGCAAATCAAGCTGCATTATCTTCTGGATGTTCCTGTTTTGTCCTGAGGGAAAGGAGTGTGCAGACTTCTTTCTCAGGTTGACAGTGTTCTTTTAGTAATCCAGAAGCTCTCACAGTCAGAAAATCTGCATTTTACTCAGTGATGAAAGTGTGAGCCAGGGTATTGTGTGACATGGAGATGCAGCACAGCACCCATGTTCCATGGGTCTCAAACACCTGCTGGAAATCCTTGGCTCCCTCAAGTTCTTAAGATTACTCTGATGCTGCTCCTCAATAAAACAGAGCGGCCACATCCATTTTGATGTGTCACAAATAGCAGCACTCCAGACTTAGGATGCTCCACTAGAATGAGAAGAGCTGTGTCTACTCTTAGAAGTTTCTTGACTTGGTGGCATGATTGCATCCCAAAGTATGTGATAAACTCTCATGTTCATCCATCAGATGAGAATCTTCCTGTTATTTCACCATTAAACTGGTGATTTTGGGACAGTTTTCCAGGCTGCAGGTTGGGCAAGTTGGAGATTTCTCCTTTGTCAAACTTCAGAACAGCTCTGGGTTTTCTTGCCAAGGAAAAGTCTGACCTTTGCATAAATCATTGAATCCTAAATATTCCCTTATCCCACTTAATGTCACTTGCCCTGAATTTTTACGCTCAGTGCCTGGATTCTCGGAGAGCTCTAAGGCAGGACCTGGACAGACTGCAGCCCTTCTGCAGATCCAGTCAGTTTGTTCCTTCTGAAAGTCATAAAGCAGTCTCCAAAACTTCATTAGCAGGAGAGGTTCAGCCTCCTCCTGCCTGGCCTTACCACTCACCTGGGGAAAGCCCTTCCCCTCTGTTCCATACAAATGGAGCTGCTGGAGCAGCTGCTTTGGAAGGAAAGAGGAGCTCCCATGAGATCTGTGAGGTCACAACCTCCTTGTCAATAAATTCTCCAACTGAACATTGTAAAATCAATATTGTCTTCTTGCCAGACATCACTTCTTCCTCCAGGTTCTGTGACCTGTTGTCGTCCTTTGCCCTCTGGATTGTTTGGTGCCCTGCAGATCCCCCCAAAGCCATGACTGGACAGTTGATGGACAGTGAAACTGGCTTACACATCAGAAACAAACTGAATATCTTTCAAATATGGATATACTGAGCTTTTCTACCTTCCTGAGCTTCAGAATTCCCAGTAAAAAGAAGCTCCTGCTCACTGTGAATGTCTCTCACCTCTCACTGACGTTTGGAAGAGCCTCTTTGTGATGCCCTTTGTTGTTTGTGTTCCCTGTCTTGAGCCACAGTTTAGTCTTCCAAAAATATGTGAAGTGTATTTTGGTGTAGACGAGACTGGGATTATTGCCAGAACATCTCCCATTTATTATTACACTGTATGATTTGCCCTTGTACATCCTGGTGTGTTTTACAGCCCACAATAGATGAGAAGATTCAGCTCGTGCCTAAAGCCCAGTTGGGCAGCTGGGGGAAGGGCAGCAGTGGTGGAGCCAAGGCAAGCGAGATGGGTAAGTCAGGATGGACCCTCACCCTCGGCTTTGCTGCCAAGGGTTTGGGTGGGGTTCACAGAACCAGGGAATGTCCTGAGCTGGAAGGGACCCACAAGGATCAGAGTCCAACCCCTGGCCCTGCACACACACCCCAACAATCCCAGCCTGTCCAAAGGCTCCTGGAGCTCTGGCAGCCTCGGGGCTGGGACCATTCCCTGGGCAGTGTCCAGCACCTCTGGGGAAGAACCTTTCCTGATCTCCAGCCCAAACCCCCCTGGCCCAGCTCCAGCCCTTCCCTGGGTGCTGTCCCTGCTCACAGGAGAGATCAGAGCTGCCCCTCGGGAGGAGCTGCAGCCCCAGTGAGGGCTCCCCTCTGGCTCCTCTGCTCTCTGTGTGAGCTCCTGGCAAGAAGGGTGGAAGTGGGGCAGGCCCAGCCTTTCCCTGCAGTTCTGTCCCCGTGGCTCTGGCTGAACTGCTCGGTGACCTTGAGCTGTCAGCAGCTCCTGACCTTGTCGCTCTGCTCTGTGTTGTCTCCACCATCTCCAGACTCCTTGCGACCAAGTGCCACAAGTCTGAACAGATTTTCTGCCCTGCAGCCTCCAGTGTCCCCAGTATCTGCCTCATCTGCATCTTCAGAACTAGAATCTCGCAGGGCCTTAACGAGGTGAGTGTCGCTCCATCGCTCTTCTGCTCTTTGCACCCCCTGCTCTGGCACCAGCACTTGCACAGAAGATAATTCCTTGCTTTTTCAGGAATGGCTGTGTCCTTTTCCCACTCAGAGTTACCTTTGAACATGCCTGTATTTTATAGTATCATAGGGGAGAAAGGTGGAATTAATTTTTAAAACCATGTTGATTAATGTTTTAGTTTCCACTTCACCCTTCAGTCAAGGGTAGTTGTGTTTAACAGATTACAAACTCTTCAGATAAAATGTAGTAATAAATAGGTTGGATTTAATGGCTATGAATGGAGCTAGGTCAGTAGGTTTATTTATCCAGGAAAACACACCTAAAACTCTGCAGAAATGCAGCATAAAATTGTGTCTGACCCTTCCCAGGAGGTGTGACCTGCCCATGCTCCCACATTCAACAAAAAACTGCAGAGCCTCTTTCTCACTCCAATTCCTTCAGGGCTGCAGCCGCTCCGGTTTGGAGCATGAAACATGTATTAACCCTCAATAATTTATTAACTCTAGACACGGTTTATAAATGTACAGTTCATTTAAAATGTCACTGGATCTTCCTTCCAGTGCACACAAGCTGCTGAAGTGTTTTCCTGGGTTGTGCCTCTAATGTTTTCCCTTCTATTTCAAGTAAAACTTGGGCTTACCTGGAAATTACTCCATTTTGTCATCGTTTTGCCCAGTTTATTCATTAACACAATGATTAGTAGGGCAGATTGTTGTCACCTGTTGTTGGGAGCCCTCACAGTTTGGGAGGTATTTTTCAATTAATGGGTAAAAAATACAACTCTCATGGGATCACAGAATGTTTTGGGTTGGAGAGAGTTGAAAGATCACCCATTCCCACCCTCTGCCATGGGCAGGGACACCTCCCACTCTGCCAGGTTGCTCCAAGCTCCCCCCAACCTGGCCTTGGACAATTCCAGGGATTCAGGGGCAGGCACAGCTACCCTGGGCACCCTGTGCCAGGGCCTGCCCACACTCCCAGGGGGGAATTTCTTTGTTACATCTAATCTAAAGCTCTCACACCATTTCAAAGGGAAACAGAGTCCTTGTGTTATAAAATTCACTATTCCATGTATTAAATGGGTGCTTTAGAGCACTGCTTTTCCACATACTCTCTAGGAAGCATTGGCTGTTCTGTCCACTCTGGGTATTTGTGTTTGTGCATCTCTGAAATTAGTTAATTTTGGTTGTGTGTATAGCTGTAAGAAAGAGTGAACAATCCTGCAGGGCTCGGGGGGTGGTTTTCTCCTGCAGTGAAGCCCTCGAGTCCCTTTTCTAAGCTCTGAGCGGGTTTTTGTTTGGCAGTCGCGGGAGCACGGGCAGGGAGAAGAACGACAAACCTCTGCCAGCTTCCCTGTCCCGGCCCAACACCTTCCTCCGGGGCAGCAGCAGCAAGGAGCTGCTGCTGGACAACCAGGCCCAGGAGGAGCAGCGCAGGGAGATGCTGGAGACGGTGAAGCAGCTGACAGGAGGCATGGAGGTGGACAGGAACAGCACCGAGGCCGAGAGGAACAAAGCCAAGGAACCTGGTAACGGCTCCTCTGTGCTCGGGGAGCCTTGCTGAATGTGTGGGAAGGCACAAGGGAGAACCTGTCAGGAGCAGTGACAGGTGCCTGTGCAGGGCACTGTCAGGCTGCTGCAGCTGGGATGCAGCTCCCAGAGCTGGGTGACCCAGCTGAGTCAGGCAGGCGTGGGCTTTATCCCTCTCTGCAGCCCTGGGGGGATCCAGCGGGGCTGAAAGGCTGCAGGTGCCAGCACAGCACCACCCCATGGCATTGTCTGCCCTGTTTCTGTCACTGTCCCACTGGCTTCTGCACACAAAGTCCCCCAAATCAGTGTCAGTTCTTCAGGAATGCTTTTTCAGTGCCCAGTGAAGTCATATCTCCCCTTTTCAAGCATTCCCCAGGGCCAGGGCGGGGATTTGGGTCTGGGACAGATGATGCACAGCAGCTTTTTAGCACCGTGTTGTTGCCAACCCTCCTTCCAAGCCAGCCCTGGTGCAGCAGGATGGTGTCACCCACCAGGATCTCACCTGTCACCCTGTCAGTCCTGCAGCTCCTGCTTTTCCCTCCTGCCAGCCTGGGAAAATGGGAAAATTAGGGTGATGTTCCAGTGGACAAAACTTTTATAGTAAGGACAGCGTTCAGCTCTTTCCCTGGGAAACATCTGGAGACTGCTGCAGTGAGGGAAACACCTCGACTGCCACAGCACAGCACAGGCTTATCCTGAAGCTTTGGGATGTTGCAGACAGTCCATGGGGACCAGGGTTTTGGGATATGACTGGGAGATTGCCTTGGGCTGCTGCCCATCACAGTCAGCGCATTTTAACTTTGCTGCAACAGCTCCCATTTAATTATTTAATGTTCGTGCAGAGCTTTGAAGGTGTTCAACCTGTGCCACTGCCAGCTGTGATCCTGCAAGGTCAAGTTACAGAAATACTGGGAGTTCATATGAGGGAAAGATAGCCAGGAAAGGATCCCAGAATCCCAGAATGGTTTGAGTTAGAAGGAACCTCATCCAGTTCCAACCCCCTGCTATGGGCAGGGACACCTTCCACCTATCCCAGGTTGCTCCAAGCCCCAACTACCCTGTGCCTGAGGGTAGGACAGGGGACACACCTGCCCTAGTGACTTCTGTTCTCAGAATGTCATCTCTAAAATGCTGATTTTCCTTTTCCAAACATTTTTTGTTGTTGTATTTCCACCAGCCAAGCCAGAAGCTCCCCCAGCTCCAGTTCAAGAAAAGCCTTCACTCTCAGAAGAGGAAATAGAGAGAAAATGCAAATCTATCATTGACGAGTTCTTGCATATTAATGATTTTAAGGTAAGCAAGATGCAAACCTCACTTAGCAGACAGCTCTGAGGAGCAGCAGTGATTGATTTCTCTCCAGGATGTGTCTCTGTGAGCACCCAGCCCACACAGAGGCAGCAGGGCCAGACAGAGCCCAGCAGCAGCAGCAGCTCCAGGGGCACTTTCAGGACAGCTGTCTCCCAAGCTTGTTTTCTGCCCTGCTGGTAATAGGAAAAATAGCCCAGCCTGTGTGTTTTAAAGTAGCAAGATGGATGTGTGTCTGTCATGAATCACTGAGCAGCTCCATAATAGCAGCAATTTTGGAAGCAGAAAAGCTAGTGGGAAAATAAACAGAGGTTTTCATTTAGTTATCAAAGCATGTGCTGTTCTGATCTGGAGGCAGATAAAGCAATACTAAATATTGAACAAACCACTCCAGAGGATTTTTAATAAACATTGGAAATTACTGAGCAGCTGTCATCACTTCCTAGTTAAAAGGTTGAAATTTTGTTTCCCTTGTAAATGGGTTTTTTAGCTCGTCCAGGGAGTTTTCAAGAAGTGTTACATTGGCTGCAAAGCTGCTTCATTTGATCTTTCCCTGCAATAAATTCTCAAACCTGCCAAGTTTGAAATGGCAGCACTTGGGAGTTGCTGGTTTGGCACCCTAAAAGCAGAATTGCTGCTTCCATTTCATTGGACTTCCAATTAATAATTGGAAAGATTAATAGTCTTATGATGGATTGTTTAGAGTTCACATCTAGTTATTGGGATAAATTATTAAATACTTGGTTTGGAGAGGAAAAACCTTGCTCTGATTGGCAGTGAGCTGGCCTGGGACCCAGGGGCTGGTGAGCCAAGGAGTCTCTGCTCTTTTTCCTGCTTAGGATGGACTCCAAAGGCTCCCCTGGATGCCTGCAATAAAGGGTCCACTTCAGTTCCCTGTTTACAAATACAGCAGTGTGTTTCTGTGGCTGGCTGGAAAAATGAAGCTGAATTGCATTAGACAGGGCAGGGCTGGTTAAAAGTTCATGGAATCAAGGCAGCTTGTTTGCATCAGGAATTACTTGGTCCTGGCGGATTCTTGGTGCTCCTCAGGTGCAGCAAAGCTCTGACTGCCTACACTCATGTTCCTGCAGCCACCCACGAGTGAGTTCCTGCTGTGTAGAGCAGAGGAATGACCCTTTGCAGATGTTTGGTCCTCAGAGTCTGATCTGAGCACGAGCTCAAACTGCTGAGCTGTGACCCTGGTGACAGCAGGGTCGGCCAGCAGGGTTCCCTGTGTGTCCCAGGACAGCAGGGTCCTGTGATGAACTCCAGCCTGAGCAGGCAGGCCAGGAGCACTGCACTCCTGACCTGCAGGAAAAAGCCCTACAGGGCCCAAGGAAACACATCTGGGGCTGCCAGGTGTTGGTAGCTCAAGGCATAACTGGTCACAGAGCAGGTGCCTGTGGTCAGGAAGTCCCCTGAGATCTGTGGGCTGGACCCAGATCACAGAAAGATCTTTGTGATGGCAGTGAAGATTTGTGATGTGGGACTTTGAGAGCTGCTCTCAATGTCTCTGAGTGTTTTCTTTGTTTAGGCTGCAAAATGCTTAAGTCTGAAAGTGGGAGCTTTAGAAAGGGGAAATCTTCCTCCAAGTGCTCCCCAGCTATTTTCTGCTTCTTGATGAGCTATGGGTTTGTAACGGGCATTTGTGCCAGGTCAGATCAGTAACAAATCTGATCTGATACCTTTTTTTTGACTTGGCTTGATGTTCGATGCAGTAATAGGTGTTTTGATGGCATCCACTCCTGTCATTTCACCAAGGAGCCCTGGAATATGATTGTGTATTTTAAAAATTGTTACCTGAGTAGTATAAATTCCACTAGTGCTATTATTGTTGGTTTTGTTATTATTATGTGATGAGGTTCCACAGCCTAATTCAGCACTTTTCCTGGCAGCCTCACTAAGTACTCATTTCACCAAAAATCCCCGGTGTTACAGCAGGAAATACTCTCGTGCCCCGTGTTTGATGCTTTTTGGTGGAGGGTGACTGCTGTGTGTCGTTCCACAGGAGGCCATGCAGTGTGTGGAGGAGCTGAGTGCCCAGAACCTGCTGCCCGTGTTCGTGCGCGTGGGCGTGGAGTCCACGCTGGAGCGGAGTCAGATCACCAGGGATCACATGGGCCAGTTGTTACATCAGCTGGTGCACTCGGGAAAGCTGAGCAAGCAGGATTTCTTCAAGGGGTTGGTATTCCTGCACAGAGAATCCACAGATTCTTTTCCTCAGTGTTTCTTGCAAACGGATGCTGTGCTGCAGAGAAATGATCTCCCACCTTGTTATGGTATCCTGACCTCTCCACACATTCTTTTGGAAGGACTGGATCATTTGGGTGTATTTATAAGGAATATTATTATTGTAATATATTTTAGTGTTTCAGATGTTTTAGTGAACATAAATATGTTCATATTTATATCAGTTTTTATTTTGAAGTGGATCTCGAGGTGTCTATTTAAACGTGTGTGTTCAGATCCCTGTTCTGTGCTGCATTTCTCCCTGTTTGCCTTTTGCAAATGCCTGAATGTAACTGGAAGAGGAGGCAGTCAGAATCCTTCACACAACTTCAGTATCTCCTGTGCACCCAGAGCTTCAGCCACTCTCCCAGTGGGAAGAAAGCTTCACCAACACTTTGCCACTTCCCAGGACGCCTCAGCTGGAGCGGCCGAACCCTCGAGGGGCTGAAGAGGAGAACATGCAGCAGATGGGTTGGACCTGCCTCAAGAGACCCGAGTTTCAGCTGCTGGCTCATTTCAGCTCCCTGAGTTTTGTGTTCCCAGCCTGGTGTCCAGTACTAAAACAATCCCTGTTCCCCTGGAGGTCCCTGGTGGCACTCGGTCCTCGCTGGGGTGCAGAGCAAGAGGGATAAAACAGGGATAAGCACAAATGCAGCAGTGAAGGAGCAGATGAAGTATACTGAGTTTCTGAGGAGATAGTTCTGTCTGGCTTTAATATGAGTCCCTGTCACTGTGGTACCGTTGACTGCTCCAACAGGAAACTCCCCACACCCGTGTCTGTCCCTGAACTTCTTTCAGCTCACAGGAAAGGTTTAGGTAGCCTGAGCTCAAAACTGTATGGAACAGCTGAAAAAATCTAAATCCACAGGGAATACTCTTGTGTCCACACAGCACTGATGGTCAGAGGGACTCGTTTGAGGTGATACATATCCAAAA
This sequence comes from Lonchura striata, assembly GCF_050655825.1. Lineage (NCBI taxonomy): Eukaryota > Metazoa > Chordata > Aves > Passeriformes > Estrildidae > Lonchura > Lonchura striata. The sequence continues at coordinate 7,189,119 of NC_140723.1, forward strand.
TGTATTGTGATTAAAGCTGCTCTCAAGCTGCCTGGAGTTTGGATAAATGGATTTTGATGAAATATTGGGATCTGTTCTCTGAATGTGAATAAGCAATGCAAAACAACTCCTGAAGATGATGGAAAGGGCAAGTGGTGTTCAGTGGGTGCTGAGGAGAACACCAGGAACTCCCTCACCTACAGACACAGGAGAAGTGTAATGAGGGGTCACAGGATGAACACTGGTCACAGCCCATGGCTGGGGAGATGCACAAAAGGAAAAATATTTCTGGCAGAAAGGCTGGAGGAGCAGCAGAAGATGCAAAGAACAAAGCAAAGGAGATGGTTTCTGCTTTGAAACGTGAGAGAAAATGTGGATTTATAGTCACTAAACAGGACACTGGACTTTTCAAGGTTTTCAGGGAGAAACGAACCATGATAGAAATGGCAGAGAGCAGAAAAATTACCATTTCTCAGGCATGGGAAGTGAAGCCACCTGCAAGGGCTTGATAGGAAAGAAGAGTTTTGAGCCATTCTGGAAAGTGTATCACTGGGGAGCAGTCCTCTAATTCCTGCTGCAGATAGAAACTCTCCTCTGCTGAACTGACCTCTTACACACATTTCACTGCTTACCTTACATTTGGAATTCTGTTAGAATTAACCCCCTTCTCTAAATGTTTGGATATTTTTAAGAAGGTTTCATTTACTTGATGGTTTATATATACAGACAAAAAAAAGCTTTTTAGTTTTATAGATGTTACTGTTCAGCAAGTGATTGGCTGCTGGGATATAACAATTATTTTAACTGGAGGTTTCCTGGATGTCTCTGTTGGATATACAAAAGGTGGTGTCTTTTCCACATATTCTCCTTTTTACTGCATGGAGAAATTCAGTCTTGGCAGTTTGGAAGTACCAAAAGCATAAAATGGCAATAGGTTTTTACCTTTGTGATTCTCCTCACTCCTCTCTCTCTTCGCTCCTCTTACGTTACAAAATATTTTTCAAGTGCAGATTTCTTTTGAAAGAAGAAATTAATTATAAAATTTTTAAATTATATTTAAAAATATGGGGGGGGTTAATTAATTAATTAAATTTTATTTAATACTTGGTGTTTCTTCCTCCTTCTGAAGTTTTTCCGAGACCCTGGAGATGGCGGATGACATGGCCATAGATATACCCCATATCTGGTTGTACCTGGCTGAGTTGGTGACCCCCATGTTAAAAGAAGGAGGAATCTCTATGAGAGAACTTATACAGTAAGTGATGCTTTCCCAGCTGTGCCTGTAGTGTTTTCTCAGTGTGGTTCCCATCAGTAGGTGAAGGATGAGCAGTGCTGGAGGCTCAGCTCCCCCAGGAGAGCTGTTGCACATCCTCAGGGGCCCACACCAGCCTGAGAGCTCTGCTGGGAAGGGAGCTTGGTGCTTTCACCCTTGGAGAAGGGTTTTATCCATAAGTTTGCTGCTTATTTCAACTGAGCTTAAAAATACTCCAGTGCTGTAGAGTGGAGAGATTTGGGAGCACAGAGGCTGTGAGAATTAGACTTGCAGAGAGTGAGGTATTGAAAAGCGGCTGCGTGGCTCAGAGGGTAACAGAAGGAGGGCTGGGTTAAGTGGGATATTTGGAATCAATTACCCCCTGTGAGGGTAGGCTGGGCTAGGTGGAATATTTGGAATAAATTCCCCCACCACGAGGATGGGCAGGGCCTGGCTCAGGTGCCCAGAGCAGCTGTGGCTGCCCCTGGATCCCTGGAGATATCCAAGACCAGGCTGGATATTGGGGCTTGGAGCAGCCTGGGACAGTGGATGGTGTCTCTGCCCAAACTATGGGATTCTATTTTTCTACCATCTGGGCACTGCCTTGAAGGGGCACAAAACCTTGTCTGCAAGACAAGAAACTATTTCCTAGACCAGAATTCCTGTATTTTCTGTATGTCCTTACAGATTTGGGGATTGACTGTGAGCCAGTTGAATGGTTCCTGTTTCTATTACCAGTATATTAAGAAAATAACAGTCTTTTCAAAGTCTATCCAAGTGCAGTATCCCACAAAAATTAGTGGATTTGACATAAATATAACATATTTTTGGATGCAAACTTCAAGTCTTTGTAATTAGCCCTGTTGTGACAAGGTCACTGCATCACTAAATGTTTTATCAGCAGTGCTGGATTAATCAAATCCTTCCTCCCTGGCAGAAGTTAAAGGTGATTTCCTGCTTCAGTTTGATCACTACCCCTGGATTTGCATTCCAAATATGAATTATAACAGAAAAAACACCTGTTTTTCTTTCATTCTAGAGAATTTAGCAAACCCTTGCTTCCTGTGGGAAGAGCCGGTGTCTTGCTTGCTGAAATCTTGCACCTTCTATGCAAACAAATGGTGAGTGCCCCATGCTCCTGTCCTCCGGAGGGAGGAGTGGATGCAGCGCCCGTGTTCATGCATGAAACCTTCACCATTCCCACATGAGGACATTTAGGGATGGGCCAGCCAGTCCAGATAACTTAGGAAATCTGCCTCGCACCCCCAGTTTCCAACCAAGCCTTACGAGGTTCCAAAAAGTTGAGTTAACTTTTTGTTTTCTCATCACTTTTCCCTTTTGCAGGTACCTTTGCACCTGGCTTCTCCCAGAAGCTAAGAGTGCTGAAATACTGCAAGAGGGACATGCTCAAGGGATTTCTGGGCTGACCAGAAGCAGCAAGTGCCGGGAATCTTGCGAGAGAACTGTTCTTGCAGACCGGAGAGGTTCTCAGGGTTCGGATAAGCTCCCGATGGCCTCAGACTGCTGTGTGCTTATCCAAACTAAACCTGCCGACTCTTGAGGTTCACCCAGCACTGGGGTAGTGACACCTCCTCACCCCGTGACTCCGAGAGCTCTCTTTCACACCTCACAGCTGCGTGTCCAACCAGTTTGGTGGTTTCCCTATAACTCATCTCCATTTTTGTCGGTTTTTTTTGTTTTTTTTTTTTTAATCCAGCTCAATCCTGCACTTTGGATAGTGTCTATTTCCAACCCTGTAAAATCCCTCACTTGCCTTTTTTTTCATTTTTTTCAAGCATGCATTCAAGTAAGGTTGAATGTTCTAGGAGCATTTCAGTCCAACAGTGCAAAGAGTGGCTTTTTATTTATTTATTTATTTATTTTAGTCTTGTGCTTGTTTGGACAGTCAATTTTCTTTTTTTTTTTAACTATTCTTTGAAAGAAAAGCTGCTGTGCTCTGGGTGTGGAAGCACAGCCTTGGGTCTCTGTTTCTGCCACAGCTTTCTGATCAGATCTTGTCCAGGCCAAGACTTGGACTCGGGTATTTCAGTGTAACATCAGCCATATAATCCAGATCTTGTTGGATCAGAGCAGGAACTATGTATTGTAAACTGAAAATTGTGATCTGCTTTGTAAACTTAAAATTAGGCAGCATTTCTCAGCTTGACTTAGGTACTCAGTGATCTCCTGTGAGCAGGTGCTGTAAGGTGAAACTTTGGCAAAGCATTTGGGTGAAAAGAGCTGGTTGTGCTCAGCATTTTTATTCTTGTCAGAACTGTGTGTGTGAGAACTGTGCTCTCTGAGGCAGGAGGCTCTAAGGTCAGTGTGACATTAGAGGCTGCAAAAGGCTGAACTGTCTGTGCTCAAAGGCACTGCTCTCAAGGTTTACATAAACTCTAGGAACTGAAGAAAGAATTTGGGATTATGTGCCTGAATTTGAGGCTTGGTTTCTGCGCAGCAAACAGCCGTGTAAATGAGGAGTTTTCTCAAAGGAGCAGTTTGCCAGAGCCTTACTGTCAAGGCAAGGGAGTGTGAGTGACAAAGTCAGGAGAGGGGTCTGAGTCAGCCGTGGGAAGGTGCCCTGTTCCACGTGTCACTGCTCCTGGGTGACCTCGGAGCTCGCTGCGAACCCCCCGTGTCACTTCTGCCTTGCCCATTGCCCGTCACCAGGCATTGCCCACCTGACAAGATGTGCATTCCCAGGGGGATTGCACATGTGGTTTCTCTTGCACGGGGTCTCCAGATGTTCTCACTCATTGCTGGCCGTTTGTTGGGTGGCTGAACTGTCCTTTATTCCTCCTGACACAGCTGCACCATTCCGGCCCCTGTGAGTTCCCAGGGTGTCCCTCAGCTCTTTAAATGGACAAACTGCTTGTGTTTCAGAGCCATAAGAAAGTGGGAGCCTTATGGAGGGAATCTGGCCTCAGTTGGAAGGACTACTTGCCCGAAGGGGAGGATGTACATACCTTTCTCATGGAACAGGTGAGTTCAGATCATTTGTTTGATCATCCCATTTCTTCATCCTCTCCCATCCCATTTGTATGCCCAGTTGGAATATGGGATGAAGTGTCTCCACGTTGGGGTAGATTTCAGCACTACCTGAAAGCACAGGGAGGAAAGCCTGTCCCTGCTGCTCCCAGACACACATCTCCAGTCACCTGGCTTCCTCGAGGAGACCTTTTTCTCCAGCTGGGAAAAAAACATTCACTAATGAGTTCTGGAGCAAGGACAGACAATTGTAGAAGGGTCACAAGTAATGGCAGGATTTATTCACTCATCCCACCTTGGATTATGATCCCGGAGGGAGCCAGGACTGATGGAGGCACCTCACCTCTTGCTGGTGTTGCTCCTCAGGAAGTCACTGTCCCCCTCTGGAGCTTCAACTGATCTGCTGCCCTGTTCTGGCACTTTGGAATTGCTGCAGGAAATGAAATTATTACCATGGCCTGGGCCTTGCTGAGGGGACTGCAGCTCTTCTGTCACAGTTTTCAAGAATTGGGGCATTGGCTGCAATTCCTTTGAGCCAGTGCCAGCTCTGGTTGTTGCATTCCAGCCCCTGTAGCTCCAGCCAGAAAACACACACTTGATTTTGTGCTCTGCTGTGCAGGGCTGGAGCTGCCTGAGGTGCCTCCTTGTCTTTGCTGGATAATGGAGTTCCCACGTGTTTGTAAAATGCTTCCTAACCTTTGGAACAGGGAAAGTTGATATGGTAATGATAACTGAGCAGCTGAAAGATACCAGGAAACAGAATTAAATGTAGTTTCCTGCTTCAATCTGGTCTAATTCAGGCTAGGAAAGTACGTTTCACTAATTCTCATCATCACGTGTGGTGTTGCAGAAGTTGGAGTTCACAGAGTCTGACTGTTCCAGTTCCTCAGAAGCACTTTCAGAGAAAGAACTGTCTGCAGAAGAGCTGAACAAGCAGCTGGAAAAACTCATTGTTGAGGACAAGGCGAATGATGAACAAATCTTTGACTGGGTAGAGGTACAAAGAGATTTTCACCCTCCCTGCAGACTGTTTAACTGCTTTTGTAAATATGTTCTGGTCTGGACATCTCAGGGTACGGGACACTGTGGGGATTTGATCTATGCAATCAACACTTCCAAAGAATTAAAATCTGAAATATAATCAGTATTTAAGAGTCAGTTTTAGGAAGGAAGGCTTTTAGCCATATTAACGTCTTTTAAATACTGTATACTTTCTGACACTGAATATCCTGCTTCTGCCACTCAGTACATTTTAGATATACACTGCTACATCATTTCTTCATAAAATAGGGAAGTTTCTCGCTACTTTTTTCCAACATGACCTCTCCAAATTTCCCACTGTAAAAACACGCTGGGCAGTCACTGAGAGCACCTTTCCTAGTGCACTGGGCCAGGCACTGGAAGAGAAAATTAAAATAAAGGAAAAAAAGAGGAAAAGGTCTGTCATCCCACTGGTCTTTGCTCTCAGTCTCTGGCTGCCTTCTTTAACTCATATGTTTAGTATCTGAAATTATACTCAACCAATGCATTTACATCTGTGCTTATACTAAATCTTGGTCAGCTTCAGTTCAGTTATTTCTATGGCAGAGCAATGTGTTACAAATGTCATTTTTCCACTGCTGTTAGAGGATTTGAGGGTGGAATGAAAGCAGCACTGAAAATCTGGGAGTTTCCACAGCCATTCCCTGAATTTCTTTCACAAAGCAAACAATCTCCACCCAAGGAGCACGCCGTAGAGTTTGTTGGAAAAGCCTAAAACTCTGTGAGGCTCTGTGAGGACACTGCAGGAGCCCAGCGTGGTTGGTTTGGTTCTGCAGACAAACGGCTCCTTGCAGGAGGTGCTCGGTGGCACATGGATCCCTTGGGAGCTGGGGTTGCCTGCTGAGGTCCTGAGGGAGTTCCAAGGAGGGAGTGGGGAAGCCGAGTGTTGCAGGGCTGAGCTGGGCTTGTGCCGCAGCAGCAGCTGAGCCTGGACTTGCTGCCGGGTTCAGAGCTGGAGTTTTGCAGTCCTGCAGCTCCATGTTTTTAACTGGTCCGTTTACTCTTGATTCCAGGCTAATCTAGATGAAAGCCAGATGAGTTCACCTACATTCCTTAGAGCTTTAATGACAGCAGTTTGTAAAGCAGCTATTATAGGTGAGTAACTTGCAGTGTAAACACCACACAAACCAAACCTGCAAAGAAGTATTTGGTATTTTTGAGGTTTATACCACAGCCAAGGCTGTGTTTTGACACACACTAAGGCTTTTCCATCATTTGGGATTATGCCCAAGAACAGGGTGTCCCTTCCCCACGTGACAGCCGGGCACTTTGCCGGGTATGGTGTTCCTGAGGTGACCCTGGTGTGTCCCAGTGACTTTGTGTGAGCAGGGGTCTCAGACAGCCCTGGGTAATGCCAGATTGTTTGTTGATTTTCTTGACAAAGGTGGAAATTACTGAGATCATCATTAAGGCAATTAACATATCACTCCTGTGTCAGCAAAGATGCGTGGGCACCCCAGCGTGGGCTGCAGGACAAAGCCAGTCTGGGGCTCAGGCGTGTAAGAGTTTTATATCCAAAGTTTCAATTTTGGAAAGATGATTTATGTGGATTGCCTGACTGTACAGCTGGAAACACAGGGAAGGGAGGGCTCCCAAGTCAGACACGTGAGCCTCAGACCCTCAGGGGGGTTGAGTAAAGCACCGCAGCCAGAAACATCTGCTCAATTCACTTGGCTTTCTTTAACTTTACTGTTGGCATCTGGCACAGCAAAAAGTGGTACTTGTAAAGGGTCTGGTTCTGCTCTGAGCTGTGATTTGGGGGAGAGAACGGGCTGGATTCCACCGTGTGAGCGAGGGGAGGGACAGGCCAGCTCCTTCCTCTCTCTGGGAACAGAACCTTGCTCGTGCCACCTAGTGTTAACAGAGACATGACACAGGACTTCATTTCCAGCGCCTCAGGGTTCCCTGTTATGTAAGGAAAATCATCCTCTGGTTTAAATTTTGACCTTGCCTCTGAGTTTTTTTCTTTTGTTTGCAAAATATCATTTAATTGGGTTGCATGATGTACTTGAAAGCTGCTGAATCATCCTTGTGGCTGATGGACTTCTAATGCATATTTTTATATATTTACTATTTCCTATATCATGTGCAACTTATGATTCTGTTTCTGCCCTGGTATTTTTAGAAAAAAAAAATTCTAAAAACCTTCTAACCTTCTGAATGCAGTTGCCTGTGAAGACACAATTTGCACTGCAAAGTAAGATTGTGCTGCTTCTGTGTGTATTAGAGCTGGTGTCACTGCAGGCAGTGAACTTGGGGAACTGTAAGGACTTCCAGAAATAAAGACTTCCAGAAATAGCCATTAACCAAAAATCTTCCTGTTACTTCTCATCTTCCTGTTCTCTCCACTCTAATCTGTGTTTGTGATTGCTGTTTGCAGTAGTAAAGGCAGTCAAAGGCCTGTCCCTGTTGCCATGTGCCAAGCTGACCCTGCTTTCTCCTCTTCCCCTCAGCGGACTCTTCTAGCTTCCGAGTGGACACTGCTGTTATCAAACAGAGAGTGCCCATCTTACTCAAGTACCTGGACTCAGACACAGAGAAGGAACTACAAGCACTTTATGCACTACAAGCATCAATAGTAAAACTTGATCAACCTCCTAGTAAGTGTTGCCTCTGTGCTGGGGATTTGAGCCTGCATAAAGGCAGGGGAGTTCTGTGGGAGATATGGAAGAAGATGTACTTTTCCTTACCTTTGTAGGTACCAGATGAGAGAAGCTGGTGTGGGTGGGTTCAGCTTGTCCAGATCCCAGACTTTTAGAGCAGCTCAGGTTCCCAAATGCTTGGCCAGAGGCCGGTTCTTCTTTTGGTTGCTCCTGTGAGCAGCCACACAGAAGGAAGGACAAACCTGTTGATAAAAAGAGAGCAAAAAAAGAGCTGTAAAAAATAATCTGAGTTTGCAGTGCCTGGGCATGTGAGAGCATGGGTGTTGTTATTGCATTGCTACTTCACAGATGTTTGTGGGCTTGGAGGGAACGAGTTGGTCAACTCATGAGTTTTGTCCCAGAGATGCTACAGAAAACCCTTGTGGGACAAGAGGCAAGGGAGTAGCCAAAGAAACAGGGATTCCCAGGGAATCTGCAGCACAAAATCCAGGAGTGGCTCAAAACATTCAACATAATCATCCTTAGTGCCCTTTATGACATTAGTTGGGCATTATCTCTGCTGATGAGCCACAAAAATCCAGGGTTGGAGGGAATCCAGATGTGTGGTACTAAGGAGATGGGCTGCTGTGGGTCCTGCTTGCCAGCCAATCTCTAGATAACATATTCCCACAGCTGCTTTCCCAGCTTTCCCTCTTCTCTGACAGTGTCAGAGGGGTCGGTTTTCCCCCTCACCCGAGTGTGAGCAGCCAGAAGCAATAGCTGAGTAAGAGCCTCGTGCTCTCCTTGTCTCTCCATCTCCCGTGCCAAGAGGTCGAGTTAATCCCCTTATCTGCAGCCATCTCTGTCCGCAGCAGAGCTGACAGATGTTCCCTGCCTTTATTCCATTACTGCAGATTTGTTGCGGATGTTTTTTGATTGCCTGTATGACGAGGAGGTCATTTCAGAGGATGCTTTCTACAAGTGGGAAAGCAGCAAGGACCCGGCGGAGCAGAACGGAAAAGGAGTAGCGCTAAAATCTGTCACGGCGTTCTTCACGTGGCTACGGGAGGCCGAAGAGGAGTCAGAGGATAATTAAAACTTAAAATACAGATTTAAAACAAACAAACAAAAAAAGAAACAATTTAAGTATTTTTTTAAAAAGTTTCACGTCTTCGCCAATCACAGTGCAGCAAGGCCAATTCTCTCTCGCAGACCCCCCTTGCCCCACACACGCACGAGTGGGAGAGGTAAAACCCGATAAACACCGAGGTGATCATGGAGGCAAAAAGGTACTTGAAAACAAACCCACAAAAGTAAACTTCAAACCTGAGGGCGGGAGCACTAAACCAAAATACGTGTATTATTTATAGAAAATATTTTCTGGTTTAATCTTTTTCTTTTGTTTTTAAACAAGGACTCATACTTAGGAAAACACACAGCAAAACAAATCTGTTTAGCAAAAACAAAAACAAGTTGAAAACTTCTAATTTATTATTTTAAGGACTGCAAATGCCAGTGTAATTTTTAAATTTGCAGTTTCTGTAAACAAATTGTATAATAGAACAAAAGCAGAGAAATAAATTTCCCTCCCCTTCATACGCACCTCAGTTTTGTTTCAAAGCATGATAAATCAACAAAACTTTGAAGGGGATTGGGGTGAGCTAGATGAGGACAAGATCAATTTTTTTTTTTATTGTCATCAGATTTTTATGCCTGCCTCTCAGCTTGCTTCAGAAATTTAAAAAGAAAATAGTAATCAAACCATACATAACCTTGGATCGGAAGGAAAACGCATTTGAGAAAACCGCTGAGGACCAGAGTGCTCCGAAAATAACTCATTGAAAACCGTGCTACCCCGGGGAAAAAAGTACTAGTGATACTTTGAGAACCTTTAGAGCAACTTTAAGGCTTGTAAATACATAGAACAAATATTTAAAAAAAAAAAAAAGGAAAAAAAAAAGAAAAATTGACTCAATACTATTTCTTTTCACTTTCAAAATATAAAGAACAAAATAAAGACAAACATTGCAAGTTTAAAAGAAAGTAAAACGACTTCTCCTTTGACAGCTGCTGAATGTGTGCACCATCCTGAGCGGTGCTGGCTTCCTTGGCATGCCGTAGGTCCTCGGGCCCAAATTGTGTACATATAGTGTGTGTCTGTATGTGTGACTACCAAAAATGAAGGGTGAGAGCAATTGTTGTTTAAAAAAAATGAAAAAATGATAAAAGGGGATGCTGTTGTGCCGAGAAACTCCCTGGCCAAGGAGCAGCCAGTGGCTGCGGGGCCAGGCAGGAGCAGTTGGTTCCCGAGGCTGGGATGTGACCTCAGGGCAGACTGTGCCCGACCCCAGCTGGGTTTCTCCAGCCCTGTGGCAGCGTGACTTGGATCAGCGGCGTCACCCGGGGACTTGTGACCCTGGCAGCTCCGGAGGCCACAGCTGTGAGAGCCGAGATCCGAGAGCCCAGCCCAGGGAAGGGCGCAGGAGGAGGAGCGGCGCTGCCTGCCCGGCGCTGCCCGCCCGCTCCGAGTGCCGGGGCAGCAGAGCCGTGGGAGCCCTTCCCGTGCCCAGCGGGACCCGGGCTGCTGCTCCACACCCAGCTGCTGCTGAGGACAGGAAGGCCCTCGTGTGTCTGCAGCCACCCAGGATGACCCGCTGGCTCTCACTGTGAGAAGCACCTGCCATCAAGGACTCTGCAAAGATGGGCAAGCCTGAAATGTGCTTTGTGAACTGTGGGCCGTGGACCGTGAGTAATCTGTGGAGCATTTGCTGGGGGTGTCTGCAGCACTGACTGCTCACATGATGCTGTCTTTTTCTTTCCAGCTGCTAAATCACTTCTTCAAAAAAAAAAAAGCAAAAAACAACAACAACAAAAAAAAACCAACAACAAAAAGAAACGGAAAAGGGAAGAAAGGCTACAAATATGTTACTTTCCTAATCTTGCTTTTACATGTAAACAATTGCTGTACTTGCCTGAGGATGTGATTTGATCACCACGGGGAAGGGAGGAGGTGCCTGGTTGTGGCCAGAAGGGAGAGGTCCATGAGACACTTTCCCTGTTAACATGTTCCACCCCATGAATCTGAGCTAGAGAATCCATGGCCTAAAACACTAGAGCATTGTTTGGTTATTTTTTTTTTTTTTTTTAGTAACAATAAAACACTTCTCTCTGAAGTTTTGTTAAAAAAAAAAAAAAGAAAAAATATTCTCACCGTTACTGTACACTCATGTATCTGCATGTACCACATCCAGTGATGCCTCAGCCTCGCCGTTGGGCCCAGAGGTTTGGATGGGCTCTCAAGGTCTCCAAAAGGTCTGTCCCCATGGAACCCCCACCCACCAGGGCTCCAGGGGTGTCTGTTACACCTTTGCAGAAGGTCGTGTGGGTATTCCTCTTCCAAAAGGCATTTTTTTGGAGCGGTACATGGTGGTCTGTAGCAGTTAAATTGTTGAATTAAATGAATGCCAGTTTGTATGGAAATAAGGGTAAATATTGCCAAGTCAGTGTGGGTAAATGATGGAATTCCTCTCAGGGTGGGCAGTGTCAGAGCCTGCTGGGAACATGAGTGTGCAGCAGCAGAGCTGTGCAGGGACTGATTTCTCTCTCATAGCCTTGGATTGGAAAGGACAGACTTGCTGCAGGGCCTTTGAATAGCCCAGTGAATCCAGTGTGTCAGGGCTGGGCAGCTTAAACCTTCTGACTGGAAAACCACTGGCTGGAGGGAACGGGAATTGCCAGCAGGTGGGTAGAGGTGAGGTGAGAAAATTTTTCCCCTTTTTGTTAGAGCCTTTAATGACATTCCAGGGGGTGAGAACTTGCCCTGTTAGTGTCCTGCAAAGGCCAGGAAGGCTCTTCTCAGAGATTTTCACAAGGAGTTTTTCAGAATTACCCAAAGCTGGGTTTGCAGCATGGCAGGTCTTGGCTTCTTTGAAGTTAAATCAGTTCAGCTGCACACTGGATGCTGTGAGCAGTTTATGCACAAGGCCTTGAGGTTTCCAGCTGTGGGTGTGTCACCTGAAGTTTCAGCTTCCCAACAAAGTCGCTGCAAGGAGCAGAACTCGCTTCTCTTGTGTTCTTTGCCATGCATTTACTGCACCCAGTTGCTTTCCAGTTTCCTTCTAGACCAGCACAGTTGTGCAGGTGGTTGTGGTTCCTCAGGATGTGGCTCATGAAACATCCTTGGAACCAGTTTCTTGTGAAAGGTATTAAAATACAAAAAAACTATATGAAATAGAAAATGAATTATTAATTAAAACAGGTTCCTGTGGAATGTGATTTGCAGGAGCCTCATTTTGTGTAGGTGAGATCAGCTGTGGTCACTGGCCCAACGTTACAGCAAAGCCTCAGCAGGGAGGGCAGCAGGTTTATACCAAGAATACTGCAGGTTGTGCTGAGGCTTTTTTCTCCTAGTCTTGATCCTATTGAAACACATCTTGTGTGCAGGCTCCTGAGTGTGGCAGGGCTTAGCACAGCTCAGCATGGAAGAGTGGCATTAGAACCATTTCTACTGCTGGGAAGCCTTCTTTTCCCAAGGCTGGGGCACTGTCAGAAACAAAGGCAAGTAGATGCATTGCTTAAATCCCTCTTTATTACTGAGAATGTCCCTTATCTTGAAGCCACCAAACAGCACATTTTCAGCCCGGGTGTCTGCCTAAGGGTGGTCTCTTTCTAGGAAAGGGTTTTCAGAATGAGATCAGCCATTTCTGGGAATGAGGTCAGAAGTACACTGATCCTAGATGCTGTGCTCTCTGCTTGTGTCAACATGTTCAGGTTTTACCGTATTTTCCAGAAAAGCCTCAGGTCCGGGAGCAGATTTTGGCGCATGGAAGTGTCTTCATAGAATCCTAGAATATGCTGGGTTGGAAGGGACCCATCAGGATGATGGAGTCCAGCTCCTGAGCTTTTTGCCTGGGATCAGCCCTCCCTGGTGCAGGACATGATAGGCCACATGGCAGGAGAGGCTCAGGAGAAGGGATTCCTCTGCAGGAATGGTTTTTAGTGTGCACAAGGCAGGTCTAAGCCATTAATAACTTAGACCAATTGTTGCTGTGACCCACAGAGCTTTTGTTCCAACCCTATAGGATTGTTTTTACTGATAAAGGAGTAATAGGGTCAATGAAATGTCCCCTTAATTTGCTAAGCATTCTGAAAACATTTAAAGCCAATTGCAGGTTTTGGCATCTCATTGCCAGAGGGTGGCTGTGATTGGTCTGCTGCATTTGGTCCCATTATGAGTTTTTGGTAGATGCCCCGGGTTGCTTTGTCAGAAGTGTCCTGGGCAGAGCAGAGAAGCTGTTAGCTAGGCCTGTATGCTTGGTTTCTTTCAGATTCAAGAGGGTTTAACTTTGGGGGCAGGAATCTCAAAATCAGACCTCCCCAGAATGCTTTTGTGCCCTTAGATCCAATGGCCCTGGCCCTGAGGCACTGAACCACCTGCAGGAGAGCTGGCTGCTGGCTGCAGGTCATATGTGGGGGCGAGATGCTTCATGGTTGGAGCTGGGCCAGGAATGCTGGGCTCTAACCTGGGGCTGAATCCACTGGGAGGTGTTTGGGCTGGCAAGTGCTCCAAGCTCCTGCTTCTCCCAGTCAGGCTGGGAACTGGAACTCGGCCTTTCTGCTCTTTGGGAGGTGTTGGCCTGGAAGCTGCCAGCTGAGCAGTATCTGAAGCCAAGAAGCACCAGCAGGAGCCTGAGCTCTTCACACACCACTGGCTTTTCATGAGGTGCCAGCCCTGAGGTTTGCACAAGGCCCCACACGCTGACAGAAACTCCAGGTTTGCTGTGCCTGAGGCCATGTGCAACCTGCAACAACTGTAGGGTGGAGCCTGGGGACCAGGAGGCTTCAGCCCAGAGGATCCTCAGACAGGCCACATGCAAGGAGCCATTGGAGGAAAACCAGCAATGGGCAAAGAACAGCAGCAAGAGATTGATTAACTCAGCTTCCAGCAGCATGACTAAATCACAGTATCTGAGGAAACCTCAGATTGTCTACCCTTCTGATTTTCAAGGGGCTCCATTTGCCACCTTTGGTGAGGTTTTGTGGAGCTGTTGTTTGCTGAAATAACTCCTGCTTCTTTAAATGCTGCTGTAGGGATGCTGACTGTGGAAAGCTTTGTCATGTGGCACCAGCTTCTCTTTCTCGTTTCCAGCTGCTAAATTGTGCTGAAACAGCAACAGGAATAAAACCAGCTCCACTCCATTCAGTCCTTTCCATGGGGGAATTTGTGTCCAAGTTGCTGGCCCAGCTGCAGGAATGGATATGCTGTGGTTGCAAATGGGAAAGGAGAGTGGGCGTGAGGAAGGCAATAGATGCTGTTGGTTGGGAAATGTCAGTGTTACTGAGTGAGGGGAGAGAGCAGTGAAGCTCTTGGCTGTCCTGTTGCAGCCCCCTGCAAGAATTAATGGCAGATGTTACCATCCAAAACACTGTTTGGTTCAGAGTTAAGGAAATTCTCACTGCCAGGTCTCTTAACTGTGGGGAGATGTAGCTTTGGGAAAGCTGTCCCTGTGTGCAGTGTTGAGTTGGTGGTCTTCAGCTGCTCCTTGCTTAGTGAAGGTGTCACTTCATGTACCTGACTTGGGCAAAATCAGTCATTACTGTAATGCCAAAAGTGGTGTAGAAAAAGAATCACAGCTTCCAGCCCCTGGTCCTCTAGTAATGACAGCACTCAGGATCTATTTCAAATCAGGGTGTTTCTAGAAAAGCAGCAGCCTGTGGAGACTGCTCAGGCCATAACATTTTCCTGCTCCAAATTCCTGCTCCAAATTCCTGTCGGCTCCAGTGGTATTTCTATGCTACACTTGCTCCAGAATGAAACCAACTTTGGTGTATTTAAGTGTATTTTTATTCACTTGCTAGATCTGATGTAAAAAATGGGTTGTTTGGTTTGAAAATGCATAGAGGAATGGGATACCCCTTGGAAAGGGGAAAATGTTTGAAAAGATAAGGAAGTAGAACCTTAAGGGTAAGTGTGAGAGAGACAGCAAGGGAGACCAGCTGTGAGATGGTGTAGGGTGACACTGGGAAAAGTATGGAGAACTAATTACTAGGAAGCTGATAAGAAATAAAAAAATCAAGTGATATCTTGAAAGCCACGAAGAGACAGAGAATATGCATTTTGGGGTTGAAAGCAGAAAATTAGTTATTTTTGCATAGAATTAAAGAAGCTGCAGGGATGACAGTAAGACTGCAGCTGAAAAAAAGTAAAGATGAATTGGAAGAGAATTGTAAGTTGTTCTGGTGATCATTAGAGGTCTTTGGTGAAGTGAATCAGCAACAAAGTGGAAAATTCCAGTTTAAAGGACTAAAAGTCCCTATTTCTACAGGACATGTAAAAGGAAAAAAAAAAATCTTAATAAGTAAAGTAGAAGTAAGAACTCAAAAAGCAGCTCAGGTATAAAGACAGGAATTATGTGTGTGTCTGCAGGAAGGGCAACATCACCACGTAACAGGTCCTTGTGTAATGCTTATTTTGCCATGGGCAAAAAGCCTCTGGAAGTTTGTGTGTGGCTCAACAAGTGAGAGACCCACGTGAATTAAATGTTTGCTTCAGTGGTGGTTATGGGATTGTTGTGCTTTGCATCACTCCCTGTGCAGATACAAAGGGTCAAGCTGAAGAGAGCAGCGACCATCATCCCCTCATGGCTGGACACAGAACCAAAACAACCCCCTTGGATATATATTCAGGCATAGTGAGATCTGATGGTAAAGACCTTCTCAGGGAATACCAGATTGTGTGTATATATAATATTAGATTTGTTTTTCAAAGCACAAGAAGCTGAAGATGCAGCAGCAGAACATGGAGTTTTAGGGATGATTGAGTATAGTGACAGAGAAGAGCTTCCCAGTCTGGTGGTAACTAGACATGGGCGGGGCTGGAAAAAAGGCTCAAATTCTCCCTGAGCCAGGTGGACTGCAGGTCAGAAGGGCATAAAAGGCTTCCTAATATAAATGTAAAAGCTGAGGTAAAAGTGGAAAGGGAGAAAATCGACAAAAACTTGGGGTGACAACACCAGACGCAAGGCCTGAATGTATTCAGAGCTGAAGTTTGGAGCTGCAGGTCAACGTTGAAACATTGAGAATGTATCAGCAGAAGATTATTTCAGCAGTTGCACAGTTTGACGGAGGTAATAAAGGTAATAATCATGTGGCAGATAGATGTTAAGCCTCACAGAAGTGTGCTTATTAAATTCAAGTGTTCACTTTAAATAATAAACGTGGCAAAGTGGGGAAAATGTGAGTTGGTCTAGGTTAAAAAAAGTCAACAAAATAACCCTTGGAATGGAATTTCCATGGACAGATTTAAAACATAAAACTATCTAAATCAGAAACACAAGAGGTTCCATGTTTCTAGGACAAGAACAACAAGTGGTATTGCTCTGGATGCTGGGTGGAAACAGTAAAACCCTTGACTCCAAATTGTACAATGACTCCTTGGGAACAAAAGCAATGTATCTGGATGATCTGCAAGCAGCACAGCCCAAGCCCAAAGCTGTGGGGAGACTCAGGAGAGCTCTAAGGGACAGCAAGGTAGAATCAAATTAAATTCTTTTCAAGGAAAAAACAGCTGGAATCTTACTAGTCCATGGCACCTGCAGGCAGGAAAGGTATTGAGAGGGCTTAGGACTTATTAACAGTGCTTAGTACTTACTAAAAATGAGTCCTTATTAGAAATATTCCTGATGTTGATAGGGCTTGACACCATCACAAATAACTCTGGCAGCAGCTCCAAGCTGCAGTCTGATTCCCTGGCCATGGATTTCCCTGTTCCTCCTGTGCTGGCTCTGAGCTTCCCACTGCTTCATTCCTGTGGGAATAGGAAGAGGGACACAAATGACACAAACCTGCCCAAAAAGTGGAGCAGAGAAGACAGAGCAGTGGGTTGTGATCCCACAGTGTGGCTGTAAGGAATGTGAAGGGTCTGCTCTTCCCCTCTGGGATGGATTTTGAGGTAAAAACCAGAGAAGGAGATATCAACAGCTTTTCTCCTCCACTTGTAGCTCTGTGGCTCAGCCAACACAGGTGCTGGGGCACATCCTTGCAGTGGGCAAAGGGAGAGTTGCTGGTCTAATTTCATATTTTCCTTCTTGGTGTCTTAAAACTCAGTAGTGAAGGAGCACATTCCCTCTTCTCCCCCTCTGCTCCACCTTCTCCTGCCAGAGAGGCACCACAGGGGGGAAAAAAGCCAAAGAACACATTTTTCTGCAGTTGCACAGGGCTCGTTTCACACTCACAGGCAAGACAGGAATGTTCAGCAAAGTGGAGCCATCTGTCTGCACCGCTCCCAGGGCTGCTCAGCTCCACGTCAGTGATCATCTGGAGTGGAGGAGACTGAACAGGGCCAGGCTTTCCTCACAAGCCTTTAGAAGGTGGCATTCTCAGGTGTAGTAAACTTAGAGTAGTGACCTACAGGGGAAAGAGTTGGAAAAAGCTTGGACAAGAAACAGGCATTACTGCAGAAATAAGACATTTCTGTAGTGCTTTGAATGGTGTAAATGCTTCTAAATGTGCTCACAGAGGGGTTTCCCATCACAGCAGGGATAAAAATGCTCAAATAAATGGGTAAGTGCCCATATGGTCTTCAAATTGTAAAAACACAGATGGGAAGAGAGGTTGGCAGGAGACAGGTAATGATTATTTCAGAAAACAAAAATGAGAAAACTGCTCAGATGAGAGCAGATGAAATTGCTGTGGTGTACTAGGAGTCACCATCCCTGGAGCTGTCCAAAAAGTGTGGCTGTGGCACTTGAGAACGTGGTTTAGCAGTGACTTTTGCAGTGCCATGGGAAAGGCTGGACTCAATGATCTTAATGTTTTGTCCAATTTTAATGATTCTGTGATTCTAAGCATGCTTATGGCAGAAAATATGAAAAGGTAGGGAATTGAGGAATTCTACCTTAAACTTATTAAGTAGTCCGTTTGAAGGAAGGGGGGGAAAGAAAAAAACATCGAGGAGTCTAGCTAAATAAACTTGGAGCAAAAGTGTAGCAAGAGGTACACAAGAAAAGCTCGGGTTTTACCTCTCAGTGTACCTCCACAGCTGAGATTACTGTGACAGTGAAGATACAAGTGTGGGTCACACCTCAGCTCTGCTTTGCTATGATAATCCTCACCCTGAGCAGTGGAGGCACAGGTAAAAACTGCTTGAAAGAAGAGCAAAGTATCATCAGGAAAGGGATCCTTCCCACATGTGAGAACTTGTGAGCGTGTTGTGACAGAAAATTCCCAGCTTGCAGCCAGACCTTAGCACTGGGACTGGTGTAATTGCAGGAGGCAATAATTACACAGCTAATGAGGGATGGGGGTGAAGAGGCTGAGGCAAAGGGAGGGCGGTACTGGGGATACCGCAGAGGGTGAGAAGAGCTGGAGGTGACATACAGGCGGGAGTGCTCCGGACCGGGAATTCATGGGTACACACAGAATCACAGGATAGCTGGGGTTGGAAGGGACCTCTGGAGAAGATCCAGTTCAAGCCCGGGTCACCTGGAGCAGGTGATACAGGAACACGTACACTCGGTTCTGACAGGGCTGAGGAGTAGGCGGCGCAGTCGCAGCCCGGCGGGGCTGAGCTGAGGGCCCGGCGGGGCTGAGGCGGTGCCGGGGGCGCCTCCGGCCCCTCACGGACCCGCCGGGCGGGAATCGCCTCAGCGCCGTGGTGGCGGGAAGCGCGCGCAGCCCCGCTCCCCGCCCCCCGTTGCGCACGCGCAGTCTCGCGCGACGTGGAGGCGGTGGGGCCGGAGGGCGGGGGAGGCATTCGAAAAATGCCCGCGGCCTCCCATTGGCCGGCGGCGCCACCCGGCCACGCCCCCCCGCCTCGCGCCGCGGCTCCGCCCCTCCCCTCGGCCGCCCCCCCCCGGTCCCGCCGCCGCCGCCGCCATTGGAGGCGCCGCCGCTTTGTGTCCGCCGGGCCCGGTGAGTCCCGGCCCCGCCCGCCCCCGGCGCCGCGCCGGGCGGGACACGGGGCCGCGCCCGGGAGGCCGCGGGTGCTGCGCGCGAGGCGCGGGGGCGGCCTGACGGCGTCGCCGAAGGGGCGCCGGAACTGCCCTCAGCGCGTCCCCCCCCCGCCCTCCCTGCCCTGACAGGCCTGGGGGAGCGGGGCTGTCGTGACGGGGAGTCGCGACACGCTGCGTAGGCGCGGCTCGATGTCGCGGTGGGCTCGGTCTGGCACGGGCCCGAGGAGGCGGCCTCGGGTGGCGCCGGGCCCGGCGGGGCCTGGCGGGCTGCGGGCCCGCGGGCCTCACAAAGGAGCTGCGGGGCTCAAACACGCCTCAAGCACGCCTCTCCCGTCCCGCCGGCACAGGGCGAGCCCCGGGGAAGGTCAGCGGCGGAAGGGGCTGGCAGGGCCACGACACAATAAATAATGGCTATTTATAAACTTAGGGAGCGCCTTGGCTCCCGCCGCGGCCCTCCCGCCTTTGGCCGCTCGGCTGTGCGGTTGTTCGGGGTTTTGCCTGCACTAACTCGCTTCCTCAGCGCCCGGCAAGTGCCGCCGCTCGAGGGGAGCCTCAGCCTGGCTCGGTGTGTCTCCGCTTCCTAAAAGAGGTCGCTAATCGCCCTCGGCGCCGATAGCGATGGCTACAGACCTACGCGTGAGGCTCCCGGCACTTGCGAGTGCCTCCCTGCGCCCCGGTGCTCGCAGCCTGCTTAAGGAATGTTAATCGCCCTCCTCCCCATAGTGCTCAGGTTCTCTACGGAGAAAGCTGTTAAATTCCACTCTGCAGCGGGGCTGCTCCAGGCAGGCTTCCGTTCCTGTATCGCTATCCTTCTTGCCTCTCAAGGCTGTGGCGTGTTTTTGGGTAAAACATCGCATAGATTTAAGGAGTGAAGGAGCAGTTTCTGGGGTGGCTTTTGCCAGGTCAAGGGGGCCCCATCACCTTACCTGCTCCACCTGAGGACAGCTCCAGACTGGGAACACTTCAGAACAAATCCTTCTGTATTTTTACTCTTTTCCCACTAACCAATGTCTGCAAAACACTGGGGAACTGCGCAGCTTGTGCTACAGAAGAAAAGTTGGATTATGTGAGGTTGTGGGTGTGTTCTCTCCTTCATACAGTGTAGCAGGGAACGATCGCTTGGATAGTTTGTTTACAGATGTGGTATTTCTCGGATACTCGGGTATTTCTCACTTCTTAAGAGCCCTACTGAATTATTTCTGGGTTAGCGACCGTGTCACTTCCCCGTGCTTAACTAACTGTTAAGTGTTGCACTCTGATTTCCCAGCACGTGACTTTTGTTTGCTTTGACCATAAATAGTATTTTTAGCATCTTCAAGAAAGAGTTGGCCAGCAGTCTTTGGCAAGCAGCTCCCATTGAGGCGGGAGAGGTTCGGAAGTGCTTGTGTTTGTAAACAGCGTCCCTTCTCCATGAGAGCAGTGAGGGGAGAGGGAGGTGAGTTCAGTTCAGGAGGGGAGGTGTTTGATGGACTGGGCAGGAGAGCACAGACCTTCCTCAGGTGAGACTTCAAAAAATTGTTGGATAGAGTGGGAGATCTTTGGAAATCAGGAATGAGTAGAGGGGAAAAAAAACACATAATTCCTGTTGGGGGGAAGAACCTGGTATAAATACCTTGCAAAAAGGTGACTTTTTAAAGAATTCTCTTGTTTACCTGTGTGAGCTTTATAATTAATGTTCTTCTCAATTCATCATGCATGTTGGTCAGGCAGAAGGTCCTTGAATTGCTTTTTTGTCTTCAGAATATCTTTTCCTGTGGGTTTTTTTTTTTTTCCCTTTCAGCAGAAAGTGACATGTAAATCTTTTGGCAGCGTTTTGTTACAAGTGACCTGGGGTCCTCTGAGGATTTAAACTTCTGTGAGAGGGAATAAAAGTGTTACATTGATGAACTATAATGGGAAGTGTGGGTAGATTTCTTACAGACTGCAATGGAATAATGGCTTTTGTCATGTATAGTTTTGGCTGTAGAATAATAACTAATAGCTGAATAAGTAGTAGTTGGGAGGAGGGTTTATACTGTGGTTTTAAATTTATCTAGGCAAGGAGGAGATGGCCTATAAAGGGTTCAAACCCTGGTACGTAACACTTGCAGCCTAAATTTTCATTCAAGTGTCAGCAGTTTGTCAAAATTCATTAAGTTGGATCCTGAATTAAGATATTTTATCCAAGGCTATGAAAACTTTCAGCAGGGGATTTTTCATGTTGGAGTTGTTTTAACTTTGTGACCTGAGCTTGTTTTAAACTTAAAGCTGAACCCTGTGCATGCTAACAAGGGTGATTTCATCCCTCAGTGGCCATGAGGCATAGATAGAGTGTGTAGAATTTAGATCAAGGGCCATTCAAGCCAAAAACTGTTCAAAACTCCTAACTGTTCCTCAGAGCTTGTCACCATCATGATCCTGAGCATCAGTGTGGTGAAGGATTATTTTCAGACAGCCATACAGGCAGAAATTCTGCTTCATATTAGTCCCTTGGCTGAGGTTTCTGTGAGTTTTAGGTGTAATTTAAGTTGCTCACTGACTGTGGCTATTTGGGGACGTGAGGAAAAACCCCTGGGTGTAGGAATGGAAAATAATCCAAGCAACAGAAATGATCTGTTCTTACTGGCTTCTGTGCAGGTCAGAGATTGTTGGTGAGAGAATCAGAAACCTGTAGTGGTTTTCTGTTGAGCTGATGGTTTTTGTGTAGAGAACAGTGGAGGTAGGGCATGGGTGGTTACTTCATGGGAATTACATGGGGTTACTACATGGGGATTGGGCTGGCTTGGGGCTGCTGGTGTTGGACCCTAACAGAGACAAGGGCTGAGCTCAGCCCTGGGTCAGAGCATCAGTCTCACTCTAGTAATGTACCAATTTTTTTTTTTTTTATCTTCAGTGAAAGGAGCATCTGTGTGCACAGAAGGGCAAGGTTTAACTTTTGCTGTGTTCTATAAAAATCAGGACAGGTTGGGTTGGACAGGGGACAAATAAGTTGGGTTGCATTCATGGCATTTGGAGTCAGAGGCTCAAATTCAACACTGAACGAAAATGTTTTCAAATGAAAATATATTTTTAGGCTTAAAAACCTCTCCTTTGGGTCTCTGAATGTAGGAATTCCTGCGGTTGGATGCTAGAACTGTGAAGGATTTTTGCTGTGCTCCCCTGGACCCTGAAGTATGGGGTTTGTTGTTCCTCCCATACCCTATGCAGGGAAGGAGGGGATGGAAATGGACACTGTAAAACAGGCTGAGGAATTGCTGCCTGGCAAGTGGGGAGCTCTGGGGGTGTGTGCTGGACCACTGCTCCCAGTTAATTGAAACAAGCTGCTCCGTGCAGGGCTCAGGTAGCCTGGAGCAGAGCCCTGGGAGCCTCCACTGCAGGAGAGCTGCAAAAGCAGACCTTGGGGCTGAATCTGGGGACATTCCAGGGAGCTGGGACACCTCCTGGGGAATGGTGGCCCTAAGGATCGGGACAAAACTTGTTGGATGCAGCAGGAGTGATGGGAATGCCAGCTGTGCTCAGCACATACGAGGGAGTTTCCAAGTGGGTTGACAAATAAGGATCAGAAGTTGGAACTAACTTTATATTCTTTATTCAATAACATATTTTATTAATCTGCAGGACTTTAGGCTGGATTAAATGACTAAATACTCCTGGGCTGATTTAGCCAAGCCCACAGGCAGCTCCATGAGCTGGAAAAGCTAAAGGATTTTTGCTGGAACGCCTCAGTGGGCAGGCAGTGGAACCCCCAGCTGAGAACTCCTGACAGACACAGTTGTATCTGAGATGTTGCTGGATTATATACTGTGACCATGTAGATACTGAGGGTTTGACAATGGATCTGCTGCTACCCGGGCTGGGTTTTTAGGGAGCAGCTTGGAGGATTTCAGGGGGACAAAGACTTAACAGAGTTGTGCAGCTTGCTGTTTAGAAGGTGATGCATTTTGGCATGTTTGATTTGGAATTGCAGAAGTATTAACATTTCCTGTGCTTTTTTTTCCTTGCAATTTCCAAGTAATTTAAATACTCTTGTGCATTATAGAGTAATAAATAATTGTCAGTAATCGATAGCCTGGTTTTTAAACCCAGTTTTACTGTGCTTTCTAAGACCTGATATCAAACAGCTGTTTTTGCTTGCATGACTTGTCAGGTTGTTGGATTTGTACCCCTTGTTGCCCTGCCTTCTAACCTGCATAAAACCTTTTTTTAGCCATTTTTGACCTCATTTCTAGGCTGGTGTCGTGTGCTTTGTACCCAGTCACATCTAAGTACATCAATCACCCCTAGGTGTCATGTGACAGTAAGGGGACACCCCACTGGACCAGGATTGGACACACTTCCTTATTTTTCCATTGCATATTTGTTTTCAGCCTGCTCACCCTACCCCGAGTCCCTGTCAGTTGGAGTTTCTGCCAGCCTGACACTTGGATTGCCATATTCAAAACCTAATTCATCCTGAAGCATTTTCTCTCAAAGGAGGTTGAAGGCTAAATTTAAAATCTTACAGCCAGCAGAAATGCAACAATTCAGATGATTTTTTTTTAATTCTTGTGTCTCTTACATTAGTGGAGGGACTCCACACTTTGGAAATATTATCAAATATGTGTTTCACCTGAAACCTCCCTTTATTTGTTCCTAATAATGTGATAGTTCAGGAGGAGACTGCTATGGAGGGTTCAGAGTAGTTCCTGAAAAACTCTCTGTATCTTTGGATCTTCCATTAGCAGCTACTCCCTGAGCTGGGAGAGTGGACACATTCCTGCTCATCTAGAAATCCAGGAGTTTGCGGGGGGCTTGTTGCTTATCAGCTCCTTGCTGGATTACCTCCTTTGGAATAACCAGTTCATGATAGTCTGGGAGCCTGTGAACCTATAGAAATCTGTAGTTTTCCTGTAGAAAAGGAGATGTAACTCTGTCAGGAGAGATTTCCTGTACTTTAGTGAAGGTTAGTATCCCAGTGGTGTTTTCACTGCTGATGTGATGATATTTTTCTGACAGTTGATTAGTTTTAAATGTTCAGTGAAATCACCCAACAGCCACCTTGAAAACTGCATCCTCAGCTGGTGGCTTCTACCCCCTTTCAAGGCACAACGTTTGTTTGATGTTTGTGTAAATGTAAAACCCAGTTGTTACTTTTTTTTATTGGGTGATGGTTGTGATTGTAGCTGTGGTTCCTGTTTAAAGTTGTCTTTTGAAATCGTGTGTCCAAGTAACAGCTGGCTTGGGTGACTTGATCTCTCCTTTACATGGATCTGGTGTATTTGGAGAGGGGAATGAGATTGTCTACATTGTCATTGCAAAACTCTCTTTTTTCACTGTATCTTTTTGATGAACTGAATTCAGGCCTGTATGTGGTTGATACTTCACGCGCAGTGCAGAAACCACTTTTGATGCCCTTGTGGAAAGAAATGAGCTGAGCAGGCACAGTCCCTGAGAGGATGTTCTCACGAGGTGGAGCTTCTGACCTGGCCCCTGGAGATCAGTGCCTTGCAGTCAGGAGGAGATTGTCCTCCTGCCCCTTTGATTCCCTGGGCCTTTTGAGCAGGAGATGATCCAGAGGGACTCAACAAACCTGAATTTCTGCTGGATCCTGGCTTGTTTGCATGTACTGTAGGCACAGAAGTGAGGAATTGTGCTTAATTGTACTCTAGAGAGCAAAAAGACTCCAGTGCTTTTTACAGTCATATAAACGAAAGGGTTTCCAGAACTTGGGGAATTTTAACTCAAAGTTGGGAGTACTGTTTTCATGCATGTGTCATGCAGGTTACACAGCTTAAAAATACTTAAACCCCAGGACCATGTCAGCTACAGTGTGGCTTGTGTGTGTTTTTAATCCCAGGGAATGCATCTTTTGTAGTCCCCAACTGATTTCCCTCTGGGGCAATCTACAGTTGGTTATTTTAGGACTCAGTTCAAAATTCTGGCATTTTTTTAAAGGGCTTTAGACTCTGCTTGCTAGAGGAAACACTGGATATTGAGCTAAAGACTGGTGAAAATTTTCTTTTTTTTTTTCCCTTTCACTTCCCACACTTGAGGAAGAAAGGTTCCTTAAAACAGGCCAGATTTTTTTAAGTGCTGTGCTAAATTCTGTATATTCTAGTTGGCAATTAGTATATTTTCACATCCTGACATTTCACAAGAAAGCTTCACTGATCTCATTTTTTTGTTTTGTTGGCATGTGGTGTGTTTTGATCTTTCTGTTTGGCCTCAGAAGAAAACATCCAGTGCTGTTGGGCTTTGCTTTCCCTGGTGCTGAGGCAAGACCAGTTCTCTGTGGGTTTTCAGAGAGTGGCTGTTCAGTTCCTGTCAGAAGTGCCTCTGACTGATTAGGGATCCCCACTGCTGAGTAATGACAGGACTGTATTTTTGGGCAAGAAAATGTTGATGTGGTACAGAGATGTGCAATGGGGAGAGCAGTGCTGAAACTGTGGTGAAAGTCAGTTTGAAAGCAGGGCTGGGGCTGTTCAAGAGGAAAATACCCAGGCTGGAGAAATACCTATTGAAAAAGAAAGTTTTGGATAAGTGCCTGCCTTCTGAGTGAAAAGAGACACCCAGAGGAGGTGAAAACGGGGGCATTTGGCTGTCTCTCTGTCAGGAGGGGAGGAGGCCAGGCTGAGCTTGATTTTTGGATGCAACTGGGACAAGTCCAGCCGTGGTCTGCTGGAGGTGAGGCTTTGCCTCTGAGGATACTCAGAAGCTTTTTAAAGGGAATGCTGAGAGGAAGTGAATGAACCAATGAATCCTGGTTTTGTGATGGAATTAGTGGAGCCCCTCTCTAGGAGAGACCAGTGCAGGCAGATGGGCAGCAGGTAAGAAAGGCTGTAAAAGCATAATAGTGGTAGGGGCTGAGACTTGATGAGGGTTAAACTAAGCTTAACCCATTTGTTATCCACGACAGTGCATGTGTTTGGAGCAAAGCTTTTGCAAGCTTATGCTTTCTGGTAGAAGGCATGAGACTGTTCTTCTGATTGTCTTTTTTTTTTTTTTTTGTCAAAAGATGTCTTCATTTCTTTAAATTGCATGGAGTATCGTTTGAGGGAGCATGGCTTGGGTTCCCAATGCTTGTATCTTGTGCCTGACAGATGTAATGGTGTAATGCCTTAGCTCCAGGTGCCAGCTCCTGCTTTTACCCAAAGTCTCTGAGTTCCCTCATGCAGGGCACAGTGCAATGACTGCTTCTCATCAATGCTTGCCCTTAACTTAAAGAGCCTTTTTATCTTTCAGCCATCTTCTAATGGAGCAGGTCTGGCTTGCACCTTTCCCATTTCTGCTCCACCTATAGCTTACCAGTTTGCACACATGTTTTAGCATCTTTGTTGAATGCAAGTGTTTGTCAGTTGTGTTAGTCATGAGCTGTAAGTCATTTTTCCTTTTCTTTTTAATCTTTAATTTGATAGATACATGGATGCAGATGTTTTTGTTTTGTTAATTTTTACACCACATCTTTTCTGTACTTTAGGTTGACTCCTCACTGCACTGTGAAAGCCATTAGGAAAAAGTCCTTGGGGTTAAAACGTGGGGCTCCACAGTTACCTGCACTTGGGTCTAGAAATTAATTTAAATGTCGACTGATCTATCTGAAGCTGAACCCGTGCATCATAAGGCGCTTCCACTCTTAACGGGAGCTCAGCTGATCCACACGGACAAGTTAAGTGAGGTAGGGGCTGGCCCTTTCTCCAAGCTTGCCCTTGGATCAGTCCTTGGCTTCCAGTCCTGCTCAAGGTTACTCAGTACTCTTTCTGCCCTGCTTCTAGGAAACTCAGCTGGGAGTCTAACAAACTCTGCTTCCCCTTCCCTGCTTTCCCTGAGTTGATATACCTGTCAAAATCCTCAAATGCTCATCTCACTTAATTTGGAATTGAAATTATTTCTTTTCTAACCATAAAATGTGGAACTATCCTCTCCTAGTATGCTTTGAAGAAGCTGGTTTGAGGGCTACTGTCTTTTAACATCCTAAAAAATCCAAACCAGAATATTTCTACCTATGCTGCTTTGATTTACTTTAATCCCTTTTCAAAACTTTCTGATTCTTTCCAGCATCTGTGCTGATTTTCACATGCTTTTTGTAGAAAGTAGAAGACGACACAATGCCAATCCGCCGCTCGGTGAATGCTTCGTCCCGGGAAACTCCTCCCAAAAGCAAACCTGCTGAAGGGGAAGAGGTCAAAGCAGGTACAGTCATGGCTCTAGAGGGGGTTCATATACATCCAAACATAGGCTGGTTCTGAAACTCCTGGAAAACCCTACAGCCAGGATGCAAATATTATTAATGTTTGGCTCCCTGTCACAGGCTTTTCCAGGATTTGTGTTTTGCAGACACTGTTTTCAGTCTGAACCCACTTGTTTTGTCTTTCATACCCTGTATCACTCCAGACATGAAAATATGGCTAAATATTGTCCCTTTTAAGTTTGCACATCCTTTAGGGTAAAGAAATTATGAAATTTCAGTAGCATCAGAAAGATGGTTTGAGATCAAAAGGTGGAGTTAATGAATGGAAAAAGAGTAGTCCATTTTTTTTTCAATTTTTCTGAGTAAAAATGTTTTACCACAACGTGTCATGCAATGATATTAACATGACTGGTCTTAGCAGCTTGGCCTCAGTGTCCCAGAATGTGTCATTTCACTACTGCAGTCAATTGGTTTCACTGACTTTATCCTATTTGATGTCACAAATTAAAAAGACTGCCTACAAAACTTACTCTTAATTCACTGTGTATTTTAAAGGCCTCCATGGAAAAACTGCACAGGAATGGATCAGAAATGCTTAAGCTGCACGGAGCAATGTTGGTGGGCAATTATTTATCCAAAAAGTCTGGAATTTCAGTTTATATGCATTTTATCTAGTAGGCAGCCCAGTCTCTAAGGCCAGTTCTCAGCTAAATGTACTTTTAGGTATTTTTTATTTTTTTATTTCCTTGGTAAGTTGATTTCTGACTGGATTTGATCCTTCTATCCAAGTGCTCCTGCCAATGCACGTGCCACCCAAAACTTTGCCAAGTCTGGGAAAATGTGATGGAATTGTAATTATCCCTCAGGTGCTTTTGTGTTTGAAAGCAACTGGGTCATAAGCAAAGCTACTTCTTAGAATCAACAGCAACTTGTGGAGTTAAGAGAAGAACACTGTTAGAACTGGCTAATTGTGAAAATATTGCATGATGTTGTTTGTAGTTATTCTGGCATTTGAAGGCTGACTGGACCTTTGTGGAAGCTCTTTTCAGTACTTTTCTTCACTTTTTAAATTGCTTTTAAATAACACATTTAAGTTAGTGAAAATAAATTGGTGGGAAATAATTAGTGGGGTATGTTCTTAAGTTTGGGTTTTGTTCCCTCTACCTTCCTAGAGAATAAAAGCTGGTTTTGGATGGTAAATTCATGCTTTTTCACATTTTCTAGATGCAGAAGTCACCTCTGAGGAATCTGCCTCTGCTGGAGAAGAGCAAGAGACTGAAACCTTGCCTGCTGCATCCAGTGAAGCAGAACAGCCAAAGGAACCTGAGAATGAAGGGAAGGAGGAAACAAAGTCCTCAGAAGAAACCAAAAAGGAGTAAGGCTTACTTGGTGCTGAATTCAGGGATTTGGGTAGGATTCTGAAGGAAGTCAGGCTCTACAGAGAGAAAAGATGGTGGGAGAGAAAAGGAAAATGAGTGCCATAAGGTGCATCTCCTTAAGATACTTTAAGGAAGAAGCTCCTGATCACGTGGAGCTGCTGTTCTCAAACATGTGAAGCTGAATACCAATACAAGGTCTCTCTTTTACTAATAGAAACATCAAAGTAGTCTTTAAGTTACATTAATTTAAATAATGTCAGATGTTCTGGGCTTTTTTTTTTGTTGTTGTTGTTCTTGTCCTGCTTGTTGGCTTGTTTTAGTGCCTCCTGTCTTACTATTGCTCTGCATTTTCCCTAAGTGAGAAGGATCAGACTAAGGAGAAAGAGAAGAAGGTGAAGAAGACCATCCCTGCGTGGGCTACGCTCTCTGCCAGCCAGCTGGCTCGGGCACAGAAGCAGACTCAGATGGCAGCCACCTCCCGGCCCAAAATGGATGCGATTTTAACTGAGGCCATCAAGGTCAGCAGGACACAAATGTGGTTTTTATTCAATCTGTGTTCTAAAACACACAATTTCAGCTTGCTGAGGTGCAGGTGACAGTGCTGTGTATTAGTAGGAAGCTGCATGTGTAAGATGGCTGTGCTTGTTCTGGAAGCCCATGGAGCTGACATGTGAGTCCATGAGGGTGATGAGGGGCCCCGTAGCTGATATCTTTGTTTAGAATTTGTTTCCCTCCCTAATTACATGATGAGGAACAGCTAGGATGGCATAACCTTGTTGATTGCTGTCATAATTTTGTTTGCTGTGCCTCCTAGCCATATTTGACTTCATTTACCTGCATTCATCCATCCATTTGATACATGTGCTTTCTTTCAGCATTAACTTACTCTAACTCAGTACAGATGGAGATACTGTAAACCTGCATTCCAAAGTCTTGGTTTAGTTGGTCCTGGTTTACTCTATCCCTCCTGACTGTCAGAGGAGATCTCTGCTGTTGTAGCTGTGCTGCTGCCCCCCTCTAAGGCTTGGTCGCTCCCTTCAGAGGAGGCGGGGACTCCACCCGCCTTAATTGCAAGATGGCCTTTCCATCTATCTTCAAAAGATGAACGTTACTAAAACAACTTCACTAGGTTTTGCTAGTTTTGCTAGTTTACTGATGTCAATCCTCCATCTTCTTAAAAAAATAATTGGCAGGTTGTCCTGGCTTAATGATTACTCAGTCTGGCATTAATAAAATGTTAGTAAATCAGTTGTGCAGTGCTGCAAAAGGTAACTATTTGTATTTTAAGACATTCTGTGTGAGGGCTTCAGAGCAGGGCAGTAGTAGATATGTGCTTGCTGTGCTGCTTTTGTGTTGTTTGTGTTGCTCTTCAGCTACCCAGAAGAGGAAAGTTAAGTATTTTGTTAGTCATGTTTTATACTTGATTCACAGTGGGGAAAAGGCCAGTCCTGGCACCCTGTGGTGGCCTGTGTGCATCAGTCCGATCTCTGTTCTTCCACCCCACTCAGGATAGTTCCAGTGTAGGTGGTTTCTGATGTTTTGTGTCTGTTTCAGGCCTGCTTTCAGAAGAGCGGTGCCTCGGTCGTTGCAATAAGGAAATACATCATCCACAAATACCCTTCCCTGGAGCTGGAGAGGAGGGGATACCTCCTGAAGCAAGCACTGAAAAGGGAGCTGGAGAGGGGAATCATTAGGCAGGTAAGAGCTGCTTTGTGGAGATGGCATTGCTGAAGAGGGACTATTTCCAAGGGCCTGGAGTGCCAGGACAAGGGGGAATAGTTTCATAGTGCCAAAGAGCAGAGTTAGATGAGGTATTGGAAAATGATCCTTCCCTGGGGGGTGAGGAGGCCCTGGCACTGGCTGCCCAGAGCAGCTGTGGCTGCCCCATCCCTGGCAGTGTTCAAGGCCAGGTTGGATGGGCTTGGAGCAACCTGGGATAATGGAATGTGTCCCTGCCCACGGCAGGGGTAGAACTGGGTGATTTTTAAGATCCCCTCCAGCCAAAACCATTCCATGGTTTTGGGAACTGCATAGGAATTCCTTAACTCCATTAGAAAGTCTGTGGAATGAGCATGTTCCCCCTCGTGGAGGTTCCTCAACCTCTGTCACTGCTTTGTTGGACACTGGCAGGATTTCAGCACTGTTGTGTCAGTTGCATTCTCGACACCGTTGGTTTTTGTGCAATTCCTGCCATTTCTGGGTGTTGTGTCACACAGCATTGCAGCAGCACATGAGTCCCACAGTGTCACTTTTGCAGCAGTGTGGGTTTTAACACTTTAATTTTTGCCTGTGTTATCTGTCAGGATCTCCTGGTCAGCACAGCAGAGTATGTCCCAATGTCTGGCTGCAGTTTCTGATCTTACTGAAGTTTCAATGGGTTCAAGTCAGGCCTCTGCCATAAAAACCCACTGCAGGGTGACAGTGCATTCAAAATCTGCATCATGATAAGTTCCTCTCAGGTTGTTAGTATCCTGAGTTACTCTGTTACTTTCTCTTGAACCAGGTGAAAGGAAAGGGAGCTTCTGGGAGCTTTGTGGTGGTGTCTAATGCAGGAAAAACTGTTCCAAAATCCAGAGACAGAAAGGTAAGATGGATCATTTTAAACAACACTCTGAAATGTACTGCACTGAAACACATGTACCTTACCCAACATTCTCAACCCAGTGTTCTCTTCCTTCCTGTGCTTTTTCTCCCCAAGTACAGCAATTAAAACACTCATCCCACTGGTATCAGAAAGCTACTGTGAGGAATTAAACCCAAGTCGAATGATCAAAATCTCAGTTTTAAAATGTTTACATTAACCCCCTAGGCTTTGGTTCAGAGACAGAAAACTGAATTACCATGAAACTCTTCTTCTGTCTTTACTAGGCAGAGAGAAGTGCTTCTCAGGTATTGGAAGAGAGTTTTATGGTACTGCTCTGTGTGTTTTACGTGTTGTGTAGATAAAGGGAAGTCTTTAGGACTGAGAGGAATGTTTTCCCATCAGCTTTGAGGACAATGGGAGGAAGAAGAAAATATCTTAAGGCTTCTGGAAGAAAGCTGCTGATGCTTGGTGTTGTTGGGAAAGAGGATGGTTTATTGAGCTTCACAGTTAGTTGTGGTCCCAGCACTTCTGATCTCCACTCCATGCTGTGTTGAGTGTGTGAAACACATTCCTAACGCTGCAGTTACAAAATGTTTAGCTGGAATTGCCAATCCCTTGGGATTAGACAGGTGACATTAGACATGTAACACCTTGGTGGTCAGCTCTTGCCTCCTGGTGAGACCAAAAGCCCTAAAATTGAACCTGGTATAGGGCCCTGGAAGAAACTAATTGTAGTGGAATTATTGAGCTCTTAAACAGAGCTCACTGGCTCCATAAGAAGTGTGAGCAAGGCAGCTGATACCTGCTGACACATCACCTCTCTCTGCAGCATATGGGTGTCTTTGTTACCAGTTACTTTCTCTGCGTTGCAGCAAAGCAAATGTTTTGGATGAATTTGGCTGTCAAGGGAGCAGCTCCCTCACCCATTGCACTGTTTGCAGAGCTGCTGTTCAGCATCAAATCACTGAACTTCAGCACATTTTCTGTATAAAGCACAGACCATTTTTCCCTAATCGTCCCCTCTCATAGTAACAAAAGTGGTGGAGGAAAACTCAGAAGGGAATGTTGGCTTCAATCAAGATTTTATTGTGTTATTTGGAAAAAAAATAAAAAGAATCCTGTTTAACTGTTCATTTTGGGGAAGAAGACTTGATTTATGTAAACAAATTCTGTCTTTGAGTTTTAAGTTTTGTGTCAGCATGTATCATCATCTTCACAGAAAGGGTTATAAAGCATTGGCACAGAGGATCCAGAGAGTCACCATCCCTGAAATTCTTAAAAAAACCTGCAGATGTGGCACTTGGGAACATGGTCTGGTGGTGAACATGTCAGTGCTGAGTTAATGTTTGGACTTGATGATCTTGGAAAGCTTTTCCAGACTGAGTAATTCTGTGATTCTATGATTTTTCTTCTGTCTCACTGAAGTGTGGCAGAGGAAACCATCTATAGCAAGAGGAAGGAAGTAATTAAAAATACAGATGTTAGGTACTCAGCAATTTTTATTTGTAAAGTCTTTCTAAAACTCCTATGACAATTCAGCCAGATTTTCTGTATATCTCTTAAGCTGCAAACTGTTTTAAGTTGATAAAGAACTGCCTTACAGCTCCTGAGTTTCCAGCTCAGCAGCCAATGGCAGGAGCACTTATCCCCACATGTGCATTGCTGGTTCAAAAACCCAGAGTTTTAGGCCCTGCTGATGCATACAAGTCTGTGTGTTTCAGAAAAGCACTTCTGCTCTGAGCACAGAGCAGCAGGTGAAGCTGGAGGACGTCCTGCCGCTGGCCTTCACCCGCCTGTGTGAGCCCAAGGAAGCTTCTTACAGCCTGATCAAGAAATATGTGTCTCAGTATTACCCCAAACTCAAAGTAGATATAAGGTAAGTCTGGAGTTGCTTAAGGAAGCAGAGGACTGGGGAAACTGGGCCCTCCTCTGGTTCTGTCTCATTTCTCAATGATTCAATCTGGTAGGTAAGCCAGGTGCTGCTCTGAGTTGCAGGGCCTGTGGGAAAGCTTGAGGAAAAGCTGTGCCTTTTCCTGCATCCCTCCACATCCCATCTTTGTTCCTGACACCACCAGCAGTGCTGTTCTGCACACCTTAACGATACCCACATCCCTTTACTGCCTGGATGTGAAGGGCTCTCCTTGGAGTCTCATGCTCCTTGGATCTGGATGCTTTAAGGCAGCATGTATGTACAGTAATCTTTAAGCTGACCTGTGTGGAGCAGATTGAAGCTTGGGAAGCAAAACTAGGAAAAGCCTGCGTGTCACCTGTAACAGGGTTTTGTCAGCCCTTGTTTGCCTGTGAGCTGAGTGCCCACCACATCCAAATGTGCTGCTCAAGGTGAGTGGACCCTTGGCAGGGCCGCGTGCCCGGAGCTGCTGTGACACTGAGCCCACGCCGCTGCTCAGCTCCCAGCGTGGTGCCCGGGCAACGAGCCTCGCTGACAGGTCTCCATGTAAAGTGTCTGCATGTAGGCAGACACTCTAAGTGCTGCTCTGCTCACACGCTGCAAAGCTCTGTTTCTCTGTTTGTTTTTGGAGCTGTCAGTGTGTGTCAGTAAAGCTTTCTCCTCCTGTGTTTCAGACCCCAGCTGCTGAAGAATGCCCTGCAGAGAGCTGTAGAGAAGGGCCAGTTAGAGCAGATCACAGGAAAGGGAGCATCTGGGACATTCCAGGTCAGAGACTGGGTTCAATCCTTATTGACCACAAGCCTCGGATGTCAGTTACTGCGCCCTGTCCCCTGGTTTCCCTGGGTTGCCATTTCTCCAGCAGTCTGACATGCTCAGTGCTTGTCCAGCTATGAAGCAGTAGGCCTCTTGTTCTCCTCTTGGTCTCCATTTCAGGAGCAGACCCCTGTTCCCTCGCTGAGCGTGCTGCATGCACTGCTCAGCTCTGACTCACCAGCACAATAGGGAGCTGGTGTGGTAAGCTTTCCTTTCCATCCCTCACTGGAAGTGCAGCAGGTACCCCAGATGCCCGCAACATCTTTTACTCATGTGTGTGCCACGGAAATCTCTTGGGTACATTTGGTCCGTGGGATGGAGGAAGATGTGATTTATTTTGCTCTTTCCTCCCCTGAGCAATAAGCCCTTAGACTGCCACGTCTTTGCAGTGTATTTGGGAGCTGGGCTGAGGTGTTGCTGATAAAGCCCCCCAGGCCAGCTGACTGACTAGGCCTGTCCTCCCACCTATAGCTGGGAGAGCAGCGTTCCCTGTGCAGTGTTTTAATATTAAACATATCTGTGCTAATGCAGGAGCGCCGACCCACCTGGTGCAGAGGAGCTTGTCCTGACCTGGTTTGGGAGAATTTTGTCTTGATGCTTTTCTCTTCCTCCTTGGAAAATAGCTGAAGAAATCAGGGGAGAAGCCCCTGCTGGGTGGGACTCTGATGGAAGATGCCATCCTGTCTGCTATTGCGGCCATGAATGAACCGAAGACCTGCTCCACCACAGCCCTGAAGAAGTATATCCTGGAAAATTACCCAGGGACCAACTCCA
This sequence comes from Lonchura striata, assembly GCF_050655825.1. Lineage (NCBI taxonomy): Eukaryota > Metazoa > Chordata > Aves > Passeriformes > Estrildidae > Lonchura > Lonchura striata. The sequence continues at coordinate 7,223,518 of NC_140723.1, forward strand.
ACTTGCAGGGTAAAGTACTGATCCCTGTACCACTTCTATTCTGCATGCTGAGAGTCCTGCAGCTGCAGATGTGCCTGTGCAGCACCTTTAAACTGCTCTGTTGAGCTTGCAGGGAGCTGCAGCTGCTCAGCCCTTTGTGCTGCAGAGATGCTCTGTGGTTTTTGTTCTATCAGTTGCTTTCAAGCCAGTTCCTGAGACAGAATGCATGATTCTCTTGTCTATAGCCAGGAAGGGGGAATAGTATTTAAGTACTTCATTGTTCTTAAATCATCAAGTTGATTTCATATCTCTCTGCTTTGAAAGGGACAGCAGCTTGGCATCAATGCAGTTCCTAATTGCTTTTTATTTAGAGAACTTGTGTAGTTTAACTTTTTTTAAAAATTCATGAGCACCTCTCTTACTGATTTGTTTGAGACCCTACTTTGCATCTGATTTTTAAAAGGCCAAGCAAATAAGGAGAAAGCCAATTGTATTCTGTTTGGAAGGGTGATTTGGCATGTCTTTGTTCCCAGGAGTGACACTAATGTCTGGTTTGACTTTTGCTTGAGCAGAGGCTTTCAAGCAGATGTTCTGGTGGCTTATTTGGGTTATTTGGGCTGAGCCCCCATGCAATTGGATGATGCTGGAGGTCCGTAGAGACAGACTGGGGTCACAGTGGTCTCTGCTCAAACCTGAACATAGATCAGTTTGTTCCTGTGGTGTCACTGAGCTGGTGCCATTCCTCAGGAGCAGAGAGGAGATTTCTGATCCCACAGTCTTTACCTGGAGCTGGAGCACAGCATCAACACAGCTGTTTGGTGCAGGGTTACTGACACACAGCACAGGTTCCAGGACTAAGAAGCTGCCCTGAGGCCTTCTGCCAATTAGAAATTAATGTTGGGTGTGACTTGTTAATCTTGGGCCAGGGAAAATAGGTTCCAGTCTTCCTAAGCTCTCCCATGGTTTATTTTCAGGACCATTGGAAATGTCCCTGGTCCTTAGGGCCTGTGTTGAGCCAGCCTCCAATGCTTGTCACTCCTGCAAGGCCAATAAGGAAATCTCAGCTTGCAATCTGTTGTTTTCTTTCTCCTTCCATTACATAAAAGGAATTTTGATGATCTCTGCTTTGTTCTGAGAGAACTAGAGGAAGATCTGGTGAGATGTGAAAAGCAGGCGGGTACACACTGCAGAGCACAGCTCTGCTGTCTCCCCCAGTTTATGCCTCATCTCAGAACTGGACTTGACTGGAGTCAAATCCCTTGCATGCTGTTATTGACCTTTGATACCCAGAGTAAAACCTGCCTTGTGGTTATAAAAACTTTGGAACATACTTGAGAGTAAACCTTGTTTTTTCCTGGGAGCTCAATATGTAAATGGCCCCTCTAATTCAAGCTGAAAATGTTTCTGAACTGACTAAAGAACCCAAGACCTTTGCCAGAGACAAAGATCCCCTGTATTTGCACAGTTTGAGTTTCAGTTCTTACACAGTACACAATGGAATGGCTGGAATAAAAGTCTGGAGTAAGAAGTTCATTTGTTGTATTTCTAGACCAGATATTTTACCCTTTAAAAAGCAAAACACAAAGCAAACCACAGTATGGGGAAAGATGCAGCACATACAACATTTAGGATATGAGGAGATCAAAACCAGGGTAAAAGGCTTGTTTTAAAACACACTTTAGAGGACATTCTGAGACCTGGGTTAAATCTGGACAGTGGTGGTTACATGGTGCTCCCAAATGACTTATGAAGGAGCATCCCATGATCATGACATTGGACATGTGCACTGTTCTCGATTCCTTCTTTTGGAGAGTTTAAAGCCACTCTTACAGGTGCTCAGGAACAATATCTTGTATCTTGCTCAAATTGATGGAGAGGATTTCCCATCCTGACTCCAGCTCTGATTTCAGAGGACACAGTAGAGAGCAGTAAGATCAGACAAGAGTATAAAGATAGTAACACAACCTTTCTCTGATTTCTTTTTCACAGTGCATCTACTGAAGAGAACCCTGCAGAAATGTGAGAAGAATGGCTGGATGGAGCAAATTTCTGGGAAGGGCTTCAGTGGAACCTTTCAGCTTTGCTTCCCTTATTACCCCAGGTAAAGATCTGGTCTGTAAAATTATGTTCAGGAGTTTTGCACAGCTCAAGTATCAGAGCTGAAGATCATGAGCCAACCTCCTATTTACAGGGAAGTTGTGGAGGGTTTAATCACTGGTGAACTGCCACATTGTCATCCATATTCTGGATAATGGCATTACACGGGTGAACAGAAAGCTGACTTCATTAGGAAGGGAAACTTTTAAGGGCTCAGTGTTCTCAGGTAGTCTGTTGTGCTGATTTTGTTGCAAGTTGGGCTATTTCATTGTTCTGTGCTAAAACCAATTCACCTGAGCAGGGACTGGGGTGGGTTCTCCATGCCAGGATGCTCCTAAGGAGCAGGACCCAGATGTTCCTTCCTTAAGGGTGGAGAAGTGGGAGGAGGGAGGATGACCTAGTTTAGTTACTGAGTCTAAACCAGCCTTTCTTCTCCTGTGAGCTGATACTGTGCTGGGCCATGTGGAGACCTAGGATGAGGCCTTGGTGTCCCAGAAAGAGCCAAATGGCAGCACAGTCATTGAAGTGCCTGCTCCCCAGCCCCCTTTATTGCACATGTGAGCCCCCACAGCTTCAGCCATGCTTAGCTGCTGGGGTCTGATCCTGCCCCTTTGCTGTTCCTCTCCCTGGGTTCGCAGGGAAGGAGCAATGAGGGATAGGAAAAATGGAGAAATGGAGAAGGGACAGCTTAGGGCTGGTACGTTCCCAGGCTGTCGTGTTTCTGCCATTGCAGAGACTAAATAACCTTGGTTTGGGACAGCAGCAATCACAGAATTCCTGGGGGTATTTCTGGATTGGACTAAAGCTGTAACCTTAGGGGGAAGCTGCAGTGCCAGAGGAGAGCCAGTGTTACCCGGGGCTTGCTTACCCTGGAGTTGTGCCTTAGAAGCAAATCATGCCCTGACCAGACCCCTCTTGTAGCCCAGATGTGCTCTATCCAGAGAAGCAGCAGGATGAGGATTCTGAGGAATCTGATGAGGAAGAAGAGGAAGAATCTGAGGAGGAAGAAGAATCTGAAGAGGAAGAGTCTGAGGAGGAAGAGCCACCACCAAAGAAGAGGTATGGCAGCATGAGAGCTGTGTGGGCTCCTTTGGATGAAATAAATGTCTGTCACAGCTGTAGAGTGCTCAGGTGTGTGTGTGTTCTTGGTATGGTCACCTATCCACAGGTGTTGGCAGGAGTTTCTAATTATTCCTTATTCCAGAGGTACTGACCTCCCCCATTCCATAATTTGAAGCCTTCCCTTTTCTCCTCCAGATGAGAGAGAGCCTGTGTTTATTCTTTGCATTGCCTTTAGTCTCCTGCTTTAGAAAGTGTGATGTTTTGCATGGAAATTTTTATATTTATTTTTTCCTTAAAATAATTCATCCCTACAGTAATTATTTGCAGCTCTGTAGCCAGATATGAGACCAGCCTCACTCAGAATTTGGACTTAATATGAGTGTTGTTTGTTAAGTAATAAAATCCCATTTAGAGAGAGAGATAGTGCTTAGGGCTCTTAATTGTTCTGACAGCTGACTGATTCACTGTCATTATTTATATGTTTATTTGCCTAACAAAGGGGTTGTAAGCTGGCAGCTCTGTGGAGATGGGAAGTGCTCAGTGTAGAGCTACCAGAGGAGCTCTTGCTCTTTGGGATTTAGCTCATGGAATGTGCTGGCAAAGGACAGGGATGCCAAGATGTGCTTCATTTATGCAAATTGCTGACAGCAGCTCTGCTCTGGGTACCGTTTGTGCCTCCACTGAGTTTCTGTGCTGTCTCTTCCTGACAGGATGCAGAAGAGACCACCCCCCAAATCCCGGAGCAGGGCCCCTCCGATGAAGCGAAGAGAGTCCAAACCCAAGCCAAGGAAAACCCCCACCCCCCGCCGGGGCAAAGCAAAGCCCCCTCCCAAGGTCAAAACCCCTGCTAAGAAAGCCAAACCAGCAGCCCCAGCCATCAAGAAAGCCTCCAGTGGCAGCTCTTCTAAGAAACCAGCAGCCAGTGGAAGGAAGGAAGTGAAGCCCTCTGCCAAGGGCAAATCTACCATGAGGAAATCTCTCCGGGCAAAAAAGTAAAATGTTTCCAGTGTCAGGGAATCCCATGGTCAAATCCACAATCTTGTTTTATAAGTCAACGTGCATTTGTATTTTAGTTCTGATGCTTAAATACTTCTTTAATTTTTTTTTAATTTTTTTTTCTTGAATGATGGGGAAAAGCTGAAAACTAAATCAAACCAACCCGAGCATTCATTAGATCTCAATGCTGTGCCTCGTGCCTACCCCTCCCCTGGAACGAGTCATCTTTACTTTCTGCAATAATTTTAGGACTTTTCTAGGACGTCTCTAATCTGTACATTTATGGTGTTCCACGTGGGTTTCAGGGGGGAGGGTGGCTTTTAAAACAATTCTTCAAAGAAGATCTTTATATCTTTAGACAGCAGGAACAAGATGATTGGGGGAATGTGATTCTTTACTGAGAAGGTGCCATGGCAGAGGAGTCCTCCCTAGATCCCTGCATGCCGGGGTCCTTGGCGCTCCCATGAGGGAGCTGTGTACAGACAGCACTTGCACTGAGCCCCGAGGTGCTGCTCTCCTCAGCCATGGGCCCAGGGGTGGCTGCTGAGTTGGATCCTTGGCGTCTCCTGAGGGTCTGATGCCAGAGGGGCTCCAAAAGGGGCAGCTCTTGGTTAGGCGGGTGATTTGAATTAGTGTTTCCACACCACATCTGTTACCTTAAAACCAAAATATATCAAAGTCTTCTTGAATCCAACTTTGAAATGTTTTTAAGAGATGAAAAGCCTGAGTTTGTCACCTTTTGTTTACCCTTTTTTAAAGAGAAGTTGGAAAGCTATACAATTGCTAATGTAGAGATGTTGATAAGTGAAGAACATGCGGTTTGCTAAAATAAAATGAAACTAGATTCCAGGCCTGCTTTCTATGTCCATTCTCTCCTCGCCCCAGCTTCTCCTCCTGGAAAGGTAGAGAAGAGGGAATACAGTCACCACGGATTGCTGCAGAGGCAGATCTTTGTTCAAAGTCAGCATGATTTAGCCTGAGCCACCGCCAAGCTCTGTAGTTGGACCAACTCCTGACCTTTTTCTTCCTTGGTTTCTCTGGAGACAAAGGTGAGTGAGAAAAAAAAGCTCTGTTGCAACCTCTTGCTGGTCCTCTTCTCCCCTTATCACTGAGGACAAAAATCCCAGCTGAAACCTTCTCCCCCAGCCCTGCTCCACAGAGCAGCACCTGCCTTCAGAGCTCACCACCTCCCCGCTCTGCCAACCTGGGGCAGCGATGCCAATGGAACCTGACAGTCTCCAACGTGCTGCTGTAAAGAGCTGTGAGGAGGGGAGTTACACAGAAAGGGAGAAAACAGCTTCATTGAATTTATTCTTTTCAGCTGCTGTCTCAGTGTGCTACCTCTAGCTGGGAGTTAAAAAATTCCTGTAGAAATGGCCTAAATTGTTCCCAGCCCTGTAAGAAGGGTACAAACAGCAGGTTAGAAATCACAGCTGATGGGAAACAGAGTGAAAGCTCTGATCAAAGAATGATCCACAGGAATGTAAAGCAATTAGGAACATTAGTTAATGGCTTGTTCCTGGGGCTTCTTGTACCAAAGCCATGGGGTTTGTTGCCATTGTGGTGAGATGAATTGGAGAAGCTTTTCAGTGTTGGCATATTTATGGGGAAAAGGAGTCTTCACCCCAGTGCTGGCCTTTTTCAACCTCCCTCCTCCCAGTGGCATCCCCACACCAATAATCCAATGAGTATTTGTTAAAACACTGCTCTGGATGACACAGTTTTCTCACATCCAAGTAGGAGCACCTTGATTTAAGAGCTGTGCCAAAACCTTGGTCATCACCAGACTCTGGCTGTGGTTTGAATTAAGTGATTTCTGCACACCAAGCCATAAAAAGCCACAGGGCTGGTTGTATTTAATCCAAAGGAGTGGTCCTTTCTTCCCAGGAGCAGTGACTGGGATTGAATGGGCAAGTCTTTGCTGCCAGCAGAGCAAACGCTGTCTGTGGGGTTTGTGCCTGCTCTGCCCCTCACTCTTCCCCAGTCTCTGTTTCCTGGCCAGACTGGGCTCCATTATGTTGTTTCTTCAGCCCCATCTGTCCCTTTTTTTTCCTTCTACGGTTTCTCTGCTGTCGATGATGGGGTGGCTCTGCCATCGCAGCTCACAGTGTCTTGAAGCAGCTGGTGCTGGCAGTGGCCCAAGGGCTGAATGGTGCCGGTCAGACCCTTTTCCTCACACCCTTGGGATTGCTGGGGCACAAGACAGGGATTTTTGGATGCAGCGCCGAGGGATAGACCCCATCTCCTCCCCAGACTGCTGCTTTCCTATTGCAGGAGCCAAGCTCGTCTCTGGGACTGGGGGCAGCTTCCTTCAGCTGGCACGGAGGGTTTGAGGGAGGCTCTGGGTTACGTGGTTGCTCTGCAGTGAGGCCCTCTTCATTTTTATTCCAGCAAAAGCAGGCAGCAGTGGGCAAAACTCCACAGGGAATGTAGAAATTGGGTGAAAAGGGTCTAAGCATCAGGGCAGGGGGTGGCGAGCGAGCAGCCACGTGTGTACGTGTCAGGGTTAGAAATCGCTGCTCCGCTGGGCACGCCGGAGGAGACGGGAAAAGACGCAGAGAAAATCAGTTGCCGCCGCGTTTTCCAAAATCCCGAGCGAGTGCTCCTGCTCTCCGTCGCTTCCAAGAAACGGAGAGAACCGAGGAGGAAAATTGCGGTGATTCATCGCGGGCAGATCGGAGGCAGGAAATGAGAGTTCTCTGCCTGCCCCGTGCCCGGCGTGGGCTCCGTGGGCTCGGGCTCGCCGGGGCCTGGCTGGCGGCGAGGGCCTGACACCCACGGGTCGAGCATCCCTGCGCCGCGGCCGGAGGAGCTACCGGCGAGGGGAAAACGACCGGCGGAGGCCGAGAACCGGAGCAGCGGGAATTTTTCACCTGCGTTTCTCCGGAGCCATCCAAGCGAGAGCTGCCCGTGAGCCGGGGGGGATCCAGCGGGATGGAGGTCCCAGGGGATGCTTGGTGCCTGGTGTCACACATCACCTAAATCTGGGGGGGGGGGGGTCAGCATCCCTCCTCGGGGACCCCCAGGGTGGTCGGTGGGCTGGGGGCTCCATTGAGAAATGAAGCGTGGGAAAAGTGGGGCGGGGCTTGGGGGCTGCCTGTCCGCGGATTGGCTGGGGGAGGGGGGAGACCCCCAAATTGTGCCGGGAAGGAGAGGGGCCAACCTGCGCTTGTGATGGGCAGCGGCACCGCAGGGACCCCCGCACCGTTCGGATGCGAGCGGGGCAGCCGGACCCCCTCCCCCGTCACGCGTTTGCAGCAGCGGCTGCGGCGGGGCCCTGGGACACGAGCGGCGCCGGTCCCAGCCCGGCCGAAGGCTGCGCAGCACAGCCCCCCTTGGGGTGGCCGGAGAAAGGTCCGGCGCACTCCTCCATGGCTGCTCTGGACCAAAAAGCATCCCCAAACCTGCTGCCCTCATCGCTGGTGTTTTGGGATCACCCTTGGAGAGCTCCCGGGGTCTCGGTGCTGCTGCGTGGCAGGCGGGAAGTGGGATGGAGGATGGGAGGGGGAGAATGTGGGGGGACCCCAAAACCTTGCTGGAGTTCGGGATGTGAGACTGCATGCACCTCACCTGGGGTCTAGGGTGTATGTTCGGCATGCAGGGACTGCTTGGGTTTCATTTGGGGTGGAAGATGGGCACTGCATCCATCAGGTTTGGGGTGGAAATGTGGGAACCCTCTCATCCCTGTCGGGATCAGGACATGGGTGACTGCCTGCATGCTGCTTGGAGTGGGGACATGGGAGCCTGGACTGAACCTCAGGAACAGAAGATGGGGACCCTCACATCACCCGTGAGGTCAGGAGGCTGGAAGCCTTGTGTCGGGGCTGGGGCCAGGACCTGGGGACACCTGTACCGGGACCTGGGGACATCTGCATTGGCGTCAGGACTTGGGGAGCTCCGTGCAGGGGCTGCAGCATCTCCCCAGGGCTCAGAGGGCTGGAAACAGGGGACAGTGGGGACAGGTTGTGTCTGTCCCCTCCCTCCTCGCAGGGACAGTGACCAGGGGCCGGATTCAGGCTCTCCGTGTTTGCTCTAGCCCCATCACCGTGGAAGGCTCCGGATAACTGAGATGTGGCATCGGAGCTGCTTGACCCCATCCTGATCCAGCCTTCACCCCCAATCCTCGCTGCCATGAAGAGGAAGCCGGGGAATGGGCGGGGGCCGGACCCTGCGGCCCCCCAGCAGCGAGCCCGCTCTGTCACCAAGCCAGCAGAGGTGACTTACCCATGGCGGGGGCGGGGGGTGACACCCTGAGATGAGATTCGGGTGCTGTTGCACCCTCATGACTCCTCAAACCACCACCTCAGCAGGGGCCTGTTGCCCGGGGGAGCATCATGGGGGGCTGCTGCTGACACGAGTGGGGTTTTTGCCCCCCCAGTACGTGGGATCCTTCACGGTGGAGGAGCTGGACCTGCAGCAGCAAGCGGGGCGGGTGGAGGAGCAGCTGCAGGCGCTGAAGGTCGGGATCGACCACTACTCCCCTCGCTGGGAAACACAGGGGACCCCAAATAATCGGGGCACCCACAGGGGCACAGCCTCAGTGCCCCATCTCCCCCGGACAGGACTGTCCCAGGAGGAGGTTGGTGGTGCTGAGGTTCAGCTTGCAGGGGCTGAAGGTCTACGACGCCGATGGGGAGGTAGGGGGCTGGGGGGGGTCAAGGGGGGTGGGCAAGGGGTGCTGGGGCTTGGAGGCCTGAGTAGGAGGGTCAGGGATGTTGCAGGGGTGTTGGGAGGGTCAGGGGTGCTGGGGAGGAGGATGAGCGTTTCTGGGGAGGGGAGTCAGTGATGCTGGGAGGGGTCAGGGGTTTTGGAGGCCTGGTGAGGGGGCCAGGGGTGCTGGGGAAGGCGGGTCAGAGTCTGAGAAGTGGAGTCAGGGTAGCTGGGGTTGGAAGGTCACGGGTGCTGGGAACGGGGTCAGGAGTGCTGGGAGGAGGAGTGAGAAGTTCTCAGGGGGTCAGGGATACCGGGGAGGTGTGAGTGTTCTGCTGGAAAGGTGCTTGGGAGGGCTCTGCCTCTCTGAGCACTTCTTTTCTCTAGAGAAGCTGCTTTGTGTGTGCAAGCAGGGGTGCCCCTGGGGGGGCCCAGGGGTGCTGGGTGCCCCTGACCCCCGCCCCGTCCCGCAGACGCTGCTGATGGCACATGCTCTGCGCCGGATCCTGTACAGCACCTGGAGGCCCCCCGACCGCCAGTTCGCCTTCGTGGCCCGCAACCCCTACAGCCCCCCCAGCACCCTCTTCTGCCACCTCTTCGTGGGACTCCCGGGAGAGGTGGTGGCTCAGCCCCGCTCCACCCCCCAAAACACTTTTATTATTATTATTTTTAATATTTGCACGCAGCGTCTTTCACCTCCCCTAGGTCCAGACCCTGCACCTCCTGCTCTGCCGCTCCTTCCAGCTCTGCTACCTCCTGGCGCACCCCGAGGAGCAGGCGGGCGAGGGGGAGCAGCTCCCGGGGCCGGGGGTGCTGCGGGAGCCCCTCAACCCCGAGGAGGTGTCGCAAAATGTCAACGCCCTCGTGTCCTTTCGGCGCCTGCCCGCGCCCGGTGGCCTCGGCCCGCTGGGCACCGGGGTAGGTGCCCCTGCCCTGCCCGGCTGCTGCTCCTTTGCTCGTGTGTGTGCAGGGCATTCTCACACTTGGGGTCCTCACACCCAGGATTCTCACACCTGGGATTCTCACACACAGGATTCTCATACTTGGAGTCTTCACACCCAGGGTTCTCACACCTGGGATTCTCACACACGGGATTCTCATACCTGGAGTCTTCACACCCGGGATTTTCACACTTGGGGTACTCACACTTGGGGTACTCACACTTGGGGTTCTCACACCCGGGGTTCTCACACTTGAGGTTCTCACAGGGGTTTCCTGGCTCAGCATTTTGCACAAGTGCTTTGGCCCAGCCCATTTGTGCATGGGATCTTGTGGGGCTTTTCCTCATTCTGAGCTGGAAAGGACCCACAGGGATGATCAAAGTCCAGCTCCTGGCCCTGCACAGGACCGCCCCGTTTCTCTCACAGCAGTCTGTGAACGGTGCTTTAGTCACAGGCGTTTTTGCACAGCGTGTTCCCAAGCAGCTCTTGCACGGCCTTTTCTCGCATTTTGAGCAGCACACTGTCACACCACACATCATTACCTGGTGTCTTGCATGGCTTCCTTGCAGTTCCTCTTTGTGCAGCCTTTCTTTGCACAGTGCTGGGTGTGCAGTGCTCTGCACAACCTTTTCTTTTGAGGGTCGCACTTTGCAGGGTCCATCCTGCACAGCCCGGCCCCGCACGCTGCTCTGCTCAGCCTGTTTGAAACGGCCTTTCCCTGAGGGCCTTTCCTGCCATCGGCCAATCTGCACAGCTTTTACTTGCACAGCGATTTTGCAGGAGGTTTTACAGTGCCTTTTAAACTTGGCGTTTTTGCACAGCACTTTCCTTCCATGATATGCTTTTGTAGAACTTTTTTTACACAGCATTATTTCTCATAACTTTTCTACATGGCACTTTTTGCATGTTGGTTTGCACGGCTGTTTTGGTGTGGCATTTCTGGCAGAAATGTCTACACGGTAAAAATGCTTTTCACAGCTCTTTTGGCACTGTGTTTTTGCACTGCGTGGTGATTTTTTGAATGGCATTTTTCCACAGTGTTCTGCATGGCATTTCTTCTACCCATCATTTTTTTGCACTGCATTTTTCCCCGCGGTGTTTTGTACAACTTTTTTTTTTCTTTCTGGTTTTTTTTTGTTTTGTTTTGTTTTTGTTTTTGTTTTTGTTTTTTGCATGGTGTTTTGCACAGCTTTTTTGGTGTCGCGTCCTTTGGATAGCATTTTTCCGTGTGGTGTTTCACCTGACATTCCCCACGGCCAGAGCCCCCAGGCCACTCTCACAGCCTGTCCATCCCCCAGGACCGGCGGTCGGAGGTGGAGGGCAGAGCCTGGCGCCCAGGGAACCCCTACTGCTCGCCGGTGCTGGTGCGCAAGAAAGCCATCCGGAGCAAAGTGCTGCGCTCGGGAGCCTACCGGGACTGCGGGGGCGAGGGACAGCTCCACCAGCAGCCGCGCGACGCCGGTGAGTGCCGGGGGGAAACTGAGGCACGGGGACACACGGTACCACGAGTGTTTGGGAGCCAAGAGGGGATTAACGGGCTCCCGCAGCGGCGGCAGGAGGGGAAAGCAAAGGAGCGAGGAGCTTGGCCTTCCTGCCCGAAAACGAGAGCGTCCTCGCCGAGAGCGTGTGGTCCTTCGCCGGCATCGCCAGGTGAGTGCGTGTGTGCGAGCACCTGATCCTCGGCACGCACAGCCCTGCCCTGCCCCAGCCCGGCTCCTGCCCGCCCTGGTCCTGCCCCAGCCCCGCCTCGTCCCCAGGGCCGCCGGGGTCGCGCTGCTGCGGCGGGACGTGCCCGGCTCCTTCGTGCTGCGCGCCGAGCCCGGGCTGCCCAAGCGCTGGTGCCTGTGGGTGCGGGCGCCCTGCGGCGTGGTGTGCTACGGCGTGCTCCGCACACAGCAGGGCAGGTTCTGCGTGGAGGTGAGCCCGGGCTGCGGCGGGTCCGGTGCGGGGGCTGAGCCGGGGAGGCGCACCGGGTGTGGGTGCAGAGGGGCGCGGTGTGCCTCGGTGCATTTGGTGTGCCCATCATGCACGGATGTGTGTGCACACCGTTTACGTGGTACTCTGTGCGTGTCTGGAGAACCCGTGCGCGGGTGCGCTGGCGCTGTAAGTGCATTTGTGCCTTGCGCCGGTGTGTTGGTGCGCCAGGACGGGGATGCGCTGCTGTGCGCACGCACCTAATGCACCGCGTAAGCGCACTTGCGGTGCTTGTGCATGGCTGCACTGGTGCCTTGGCGCAGGGATGCACCAAGCTGGGCTCGGGTGCAGGTGTGGGTGCACACACAGGGGTGTGGGTGCGTGGGCACATTGATACACAGGTGCTTTGGGGTACAGGTGTATCTGGGCACGGCACACAGGTACCCCTGGGCGTGGGTGCACTGGCACATCCACCCTTGGGTGTGTAACACGCCTGAGTTTTGGGTGCACTAATGCCCAGGTATGTGATGCACAAGTGCTCTGGTGTGCATTTGGTCCCCCAGCCAGACCAAGGTGCTTTGGTCCGTGCGTGTGTCTGGGTGTACCTGGCACACGCAGCCCCCAGTACCCACGCGGGGTGCGGGGCGTGCAGGCTGTGCTGCACTCACACCCTCACCTGTGCCCTGGTGCGTGGGTACCTTGTCTCTGTGGATGCCTGCTGCAGAGCCCGGGGTGTGCGAGGTGCGTGGGTGTGCTGGCACACGGGCACGCCGGGATTTGCTGCGTGGGCACACTCAGTTCAGGGGTGCAGGGGTGTGTGGGGGGCACAGCCTGCACGGAGGGGGCTCATCTCTCCCTCTCTCCTCTCTCCCGACGGCAGCACTCCAACGCCGAGTTCGCCAGCGTGGCCGCTCTCCTGGCCCACTACTCGGGGCCACCGGGGGGCTGCTTCTGCCGCCTGGCCCCCGGCCGACGCAACCCCGGCTACGAGGAGCGGGACCCCGGCGGCGGGGCCAGCGCCGGGGCGGGGGAGGCCGCCTGGGCCCCCGCCGCCCCCACCGGGGTGCAGCACGATCGGGGGTAGGCCCGGCCCCCTCCCCGCGCACGGCTGCCCCCGAGACCCCCGGCTTCCACTCGCTGCCCGCCTTATCCCCCTGGCCGGCGCCTCCCACAATAAAGGCTCTCGTGCATCGGAGCAGGGCTCGGCTGGATGCTCACACTCGCCCACGCGGGACGCGCCGCACACCGGAGTGCTCACACCCATGAGCTCACACCGGAGTGCTCACACCCGTGAGCTCACACCCGTGTGCTCACGATCTCTGGCCCAGGCACCGCACGAACTCGCACTCATGCGACTGCACCGCGCGTTCGGGCTCCTGCACGCTCCCGCGCTGCTGCAGCGCTGCACTGGTGCTCGCGGGAGGTTGCACACCCACGTGGCCACTCAGCCTCGCCTGCACACGCAGGGGCCACAGCTGGGCACTGCTGCCATCGCACAGTCATAGCTCTGTCCTGGTGCAGCCCCCATTGCACACCTGTCACACCCACTGCACACCTGTCCTCGTGCACTCCCGTTGTACACCTGTCCTCGTGCACCCCCCTTTTCACACCTATCACCCCATTGCGCAACCCCATTGCACACCTGTCCTCATGCATCCCTCCCTGCACACCTGTCCTCGTGCACCCCCCTTTTCACACCTGTCACCCCATTGCACACCTGTTCTCGTGCACACCCCATTGCACACCTGTCCTCGTGCACACCTGTCCTCGTGCACCCCCATTGCACACCTGTTCCCGTGCGCCCCCATTGCACACCTGTCCTCGTGCACACCTGTCCTCGTGAACACCTGTCCTCGCGCACACCCACTGCACACCTGTCCTCGTGCACCCCCCTTTGCACACTTGTCACCCCATTGCACACCTGTCCTCGTGCACACCTGTCCTCGCGCACACCCCGCACACGTGCGCGCGCCCCCGCCGCCCGCGCGCCCCCGGCGGTCACGTGACGCGGCGGGCGGGGTCTCGCTCCCGGCGCGGCCCCGGTGGCCGCGCGCGGTCCCTCGCGCATGCGCAGGGCCGCCCCCCGCCGCCGTGCCCTGAGGGCTCCGTGCGCGCCTCCGGCCAGCGCGGCGCCGGCGGGGTCACCTCCGGTTTTGCCTCGCTCAGTCCGCTTTGGGCGTGTCTCGGCTCCCAAAAGTTACCTCTGGGTTCCTTACCCTTGGGTTTCCCACCCTTCAGCTTCCCCTCAGGGTTTCCCTCACAAACCCTCCCTTCAGGTTTCCTTCTCCCGAGCTGCCCTAATTCCCCCTCAGACCTTGTTCCCAGCTTTCCCTGCATCCCTCCCCAGCTCTTTTTCTCCATACTTTCCCCTTCCCCCCCAGCCTCCCTCTCTCGGGGTCCTTCCCCTGCGTGCCCCCAGTGAGGGGTAAATGCGTCCCTCCCACAAGGGGTGCAGATGCCCGGGGTTAGGCTGACCCAGCCCCCGGTGCCCCCCAGTCCCACCGAGTGAGTGCGTGTGGGGCTGGTCTGGATGGGTGGCGTGACTGTGGGGGGAGTCTGACCCCAGTGTGTGTGTGTGTTACTGACCCCCATGTCTGTGACTGACCCCCGTGTCTGTCACTGACCCTGCTGTGTGTCACTGACACCCATGTTTGTCACTGACCCCAGTATGTGTGTGTTACTGACCCCCATGTCTGTCACTGACCCCTGTGTCTGTCACTGATACCGCTGTGTGTCACTGACCCCAGTGTGTGTGACTGACCCTGCTGTGTGTCACTGACCTCCATGTTTGTCACTGACCCCAGTATGTGTGTGTTACTGACCCCCATGTCTGTCACTGACACCAGTGTGTGTGTTGCTGACCCCCTTGTGTGTCACTGACCCTGCTTCATGTGAGTGACCCCCGTGTGACTGACCCCAGTGTGTGTGTGTGTTACTGACCCCCATGTCTGTGACTGACCCCTGTGTCTGTCACTGATCCCGCTGTCTGTGACTGACCCTGCTGTGTGTCACTGACCCTGCTGTGTGTCGCTGACCCCCGTGTGTATCACTGACCCGCTGTGTGTCGCTGACCCCCATGTCTGTCACTGACCCCCGTGTGTCACTGACCCGCTGTGGGGGTGGCCAGGGTGATGGCCGCAGAGGCAGTGAAGGTGGCCATGCGCTGCTGGCCGCTGAGTGGGCGTGAGGGGGCCCTGGGGTGCCGAGCCATTGTCGGTGTGGACAGTGCGCGGGGCCGGAACCTCGTGCAGAACCCCGTGGAGCCCCCAGCACTTCTCCTCGGATGGGGAGCACAGCACCAAGCACATCTACAACGAGATCGCCCAGCCGCTGGTGGAGGTCAGTGCACACCCAGGGCAGCCCGCACAGCCAGGGGCAGCAGCAGTTTTGGGCACCACAATGGAAGAAGGAGTTCCAGGAACCTTTGGACAATGCTCTCAGGCACAGGGTGGGATTGTTGGAGTGTCCGTGCAGGGCCATGAGTTGGACTCTGATCCTTGTGGATCCCTTCCAGGTGAGGATATTCTGTGAACACATAGTTTGGGACAGAGGCTGAGGAATTTTACAGGTGATCCCTAAGTGAAGCAGGATCTGCTTGACCTTCCCCATGCTGGAAGGTGTCCCTGCCCACAGCAGAGTGGTGGAATGAGATGAACTTTAAGGTCCCTCCCAACCCAAACCATTTGGGATTCTCTTATTTATGGGCAGAAAGCCCTGTGCACTTCTTCAAGAGGTTTAGCTACAAGGCTGGGGAGCAGAGGAGAGCTGACAGTGTCACAGAAATAGTCTGAGAAATTGGGAAGAAACAAAACTTTGTTAGCAGCTAGCAGGGCACTGAGGAGAGAGTTACATTTAATTGTTTTAGGTGGATGTTTATATCATAGAATCCCAGACAGGTTTGGGTGGGAAGGGACCTTAAGACTCATCCCATTCCACCCCCTGCCATGGGCTGGGACACCTTCCACTGTCCCAGGCTGCTCCAAGCCCTGTCCAGCCTGGCCTTGGACACCTCCAGGGATCCAGGGGCAGCCACAGCTGCTCTGGTACCAAACTGATGATTTTAGAGACATTTTTACTGTCAAGTGGGAAACCTTCTTAAAGAAGACAGGGAACCTCAGCCTGGCTTAGACTGGCAAAAGGATAGGGGATCCATTTGTTTCCTTGTTAGCAGATCAGCACAGGAAACAGGTGAGGTGAGAACTTGTTAAGCAAAAAAAGACCAACCTCCCCCCTGCCAAAAGTTTTGTTAGAAGTGGTAACATGGATTAAATGACTTGTTGATGGTTTTAAGATGGAAGTTCCTGATCATGAGAACAAGCAGGACTAGAAACAGATATTTGAATAATAGGTTCTTTTTTTTTCTTATTTAAAACTTAAGAAATCCAGTTATTTTTTTTCTTCCTACCACACTTCTCTGAAACAAGGACAAGTGACAGTGAGCAGCTTGTCAAGCAAAAATTATTCAAAGCCAGAGACCATCCCTTTGGCCACCCCACAACCAACTATTGTTCTATTTGTCTCTTTGAATTTCGTAAGTTTTTATGCCCTATGACAAAAATATTATAGTTTTCTAAGTGCTGGTGTTGTCAACTGCTTTTCAACACCTGCACTGCTTCAAGATTCCCTGTTTTGAGAGAAAAACATTGATTTATATGCTAATTTTATAATTGCTATACTCTGATGGCATGTGAAGATTTAAGCATCTGTTTGATGTTTACTTCCAGCTCTTCCTTTAAAAATACCTTTTAGGGGGTGGGAATGCATCTGGACAATGTTTTTCCAGTTAGGCAAAGAAGATGGTTGTTTTCTTTGGTTTTCCCCCATTTCCAGGGTGTCATGGAAGGCTACAATGGCACCATCTGTGCCTATAGCCAGGCTGTCAGTGGGAAGTCCTTCACCATGCAGGGAGCTGTGGATCCTTCCTCACAGAAAGGGATCATTCCCAGGGCATTTGAACACATCTTTGAGAGTGTACAGGTGGGTGTGAAAGAGATCCTCTTGGATCTTGTTTTGCTAGAAACACTTTGGTGTGCTGTGCCAAGAAGTGAGTGCTGATGGCATGAAGTGTGAATGGGGACAGGTTTGGGGTGCACTGCTCCTCATCCTCAAGCTGAGGCCTGTGCATAGTCAGATGAACTGCACCCTCGTGCCAGGTGACATTGTGGACTCCAGGTGTGGAAGGACCAGAAGCCCCATGCAGTGAGTGTGTTGAGTGGTTCCACCTGGAGTCAATGGCAGGGGAGGTTGGATGAGGTGCTGAAGGGTGCTGGGCACCCAGCTGTGGGAGGGACTCCCTGGGCTGCCTGTGCTGTGCAGCCTCACCCCAAATCCTCCTTGTGCTCTGCAGTGTGCTGAAAACCCAAAATCCTCCCTGTGCTTTGCAGTGTGCTGAAAACACCAGGTTCCTACTGAGAGCCTCCTACCTGGAGATCTACAATGAGGACATAGAGACCTTCTAGGAGCTGATACCAACAGAAGCTGGAGGTGAGGTGGGCTCACTGTGTCTTAATTAAGTGCTTTAATTAGCTCAGATGGGTGTTACCACAAGTTACTGAAGTGACACAAAGGTGTGTCAGAAGCTTGAGTGCCAGAATATGAAGTTACATGAGAAATATGGAAGCTAAGAGGGACTTTTGAGGGACTTTAGTGAAAGTTTAGGAATTTTCTCCATGCAGTTGGAGACATGTCCAGTGTATCCCACATGATAGTGGCTGATTGCTCAGCAGCAGCTCTGTGAAAATCCTTCACTGGACAAGGATAGAATAAAGTGCTCATGGGGCAATTTCTTCCTCATCCTTTTCATCTTGTGCTTGTCTCTAAAGCAAGAGGATTCTGGGCCTTATAAATGTTTAATCTGATCTAGTGGAGCCATGGATGATCTCTTTATCTGCCTAAATCAAAAAGACTGATCCTTTTTGAGGGCACACAGCAGATATTAATCACAATGGGAACACATGTGACATCTACAGGACCATAGGAGGGTAAACTCTCCCAAAATCCTAACCAGGGGGCTGATCTTTATAACATTTACCTCCTGTTGGCTTTGCAGATCCTTTTGTTTGTATTCCTGGAGGGATCTAGAAATTTGTCCCAATTTACTTCTTTGCAGGCCTGCCCCGGTGTACAAAACCAAGGCAGTAACAGCTTGCTGCACTCTGGGATGGCAAAGACCCAAACTGCTGTACAGGACAGGTATTTCTAACAGGTTTCTTGCTTTAAGGCAGGCAAACCCCTGTCTGCTCCATGTTCCAAGCGTGCTTTGCCTGTCTCCTGCAGAGGGAGAGTGGGAGAAGGGGACTTCTTGCTGCAGTTTCCTCTCCTTTGTTCCACCGCGGCGGTGACACGGATTTCCATGGCGACGCGGATGGCGCTGGGCAGGCAGGAGCTGGGCAGAGCAGTTTCCAGGGTAACTCTGTCACGCTGCCTGTTGCTGCCTCCACTGAGTACTTCAGGGAGTGTGTCCTGCCGAAATAAATCCCAGGCTGCCCCACTGCATTCCTCTGAGCCCCCCAGTTCCCCCAGAACCCCAGTTGTGCTCATTCCTTTGCCTTTCACCTCAGTGACTGCAGCCATGTCCTCGGTCAGGTGTTCCTCAGGGATTCTGCAACACCCCCAGACAGAGCCAGGCCAGTCCTGGGGTTCTCAGTAGCACAGAGCAGTCACAGTCTATGAACACTGCCTGTGACTGTACCTGGATTCATCCCAGGCATTGTGGCTTTGGAACAAGGATAAATCCCACCCAGTTAAGTGTTCAGCCACTTTTGCTCTGTTCTGTGGGGTTTTTTTTAACAGCAAACGCTGTTTTACATCATTTCTTGTGAGCATCACTGAAGTATCTGAGCCTCCTCTTTGGAAGTCACAGTGCCAAATGTGGTCTCTGTTGCTCTGTCATGACAACTATATTTCAATATCCCAGCTGACAAGATAAAGATAATTTTGGTGATGAACTTAGCAGATGTGGGGTGTAACAGAGCTGTGGAAAATTCATGTAGCTCATTTAAAATTCCCATTGTGGAGGGGGCTGGTGTAGGAGTGCAGGGATCTCTGGATTATTTTGTATTTTTATGTAGGTTTGATGGGTAACTCAAAATTTTGGATATTTCCATTGCTTATTAACATTCATGAAACTTTTCATCTGTGCAATTGATAATTACTGAGAAGATGCTGTTGGGTATTTAATTCTCTGTCTCAACCCAGGGTCCCAAAGACAATTCCTGTTAATTTAAAAATTAATTAATGTGGAGAAAAATGGTGACAGTTCACCTGCGTGTGATGAGTGGTACTTTGGGAATGTTGTCAGTGATCTCAAGCCACCCACTCAGAGCAGAGAGTTCAGCAAAGCACCAGGAACAATATCTGGGAATATTGTATCTGTGCTTTGATATTAAAAAAAGCTTCCTATGACTGAGGAGATCTTACAGCCTTTGCCATAATAGGTGAGATGTGTTTTGATTCTTGTTTAAAATATGCAGCTTAATAATAGAGAAGGTGGAGGGTGGATAGAAACCAGGTTCCCCATGGCCTGGGGGATGTCTGATTCAATCAGCAACTTTTAACTTGAATTCTCTGAGCTATGAAGAGGGTTCTCTCTTTTTCTCCTCCTTCAGAAACCAGGCTTTTTGCTGTTTTTGTCATACTGCAGTTTAATTTCATGTAGCTCTCAAGCTTCCAGGCCATTCCCAGTGTAATTTTCCACTGTTTCAGTGGCCCTTGTTGTGACCAGACAATGGACTGACAGGGAATTAGGGAAGATCTTTAGACTGCTGCAGACATTTTAGTAGGAGTCTGGGGACCTTCTCACACCATGGGAACTAGTCCATGAACTCTGAGCTGGAAACAAACAGCCTCGGTGGGTAAAAGGACTGGCAAGAACCAACACAGCTTTTTGATAGCCTGGCAGTGTTTACATGAGCCAAGGGAAGAAGGGAAAGGGTTAGGAAACCTATTTTTTGTGGCTGCCCACTCACCCCAGCACTCAGAAAGGATGAGAGGGTGCTCTCTTTAAACCCCATGTGTTTTTACTCTGTTTTCCCATATTTTGACACATGAGAATGAGCTGGAGTGAAGCAACTTTGCTCAGCAGCAAACATTCAATTCCACAGTTACCAGTCTGTTGCAACAGAAGTATCCTGGGACAAGAGATTTTAGAGATTTTGGTGTTTACCTGTGAACTTTCAACTTTTCTCACGCATCAGATTGTTCATTGCTCATGTTTAGGTATTGTCCAGAGCTGTAAAACAAAACTCTGACTCCTTTTGAGGCCAGGATTTGTGGAAGTCTCCCTTGAAAAGGGTGGATTGAGTTAAAATCTCAGTGCTTTCTGTGCTTGGAATGCTAAAGGAGCTCTTCCCTTGAATTTGGGTTGCAATCTTATGGAGTATTTTGGATGTGGACATCCAAGAGTGTGGTCCAGGACTTAGGACAGCAGTTCCAGGAATGTGTGCCCAAGTCTTTGCTCTGTGTGAGGCTGGGAAAGGTAAGGAGCCAGTGAAAGTGCAGGGCTCCTAAAGGAACCAGGTACACTCTGTGTTCCTCACAGGGACCCTGTGCCATCACACTGTTCCAGCCTCAAATGCTGACCAGGGTAGGTATTCCATGTGTGAGGTGTGTCCAGGCAGCTGGGCAGCCTCAGCTCAATCTGCTCCTGCCTTAAAGTGATGGGAATGGCACCAGCTCACCGTGTTTGACTCCTCATCTGGGGCGTTTGGGCCGTGGGCAGGGACATGTTCCACTATCTCAGGCTGCTCCAAGCCCTGTCCAGCCTGGCCTTGGACACTTCCAGGGACCCAGGGGTAGCCACAGCTTCTGTGGGCCAAGGCCTGCCCATCCTCACAGGAAAGGATTTCTGTGACATTCACAGAATTCGCATTCTCTGGACAGAGACATAATTCTGTCTCTCAGGAGAAGCACAGAGAGAAGAAGAGAAAACAATCTTTATCTCTGTTCCTTTGTTTTCCCTATGTGGAATGTGGTATGGAGATCGTTCACCTGCAGTGATTGCTGGGTTGGATTCTGGTGAAGGTTGTTTGGGTTCAGTGACCAATCAGGTCCAGCTGTGCCTTGAACTCTCAGCAGAGGAATGAGTTTATTAGTTAGGGAAGTAAGAATTAAGTTTGTAGAATAGTATAGTATCTCTTTAAATAGTATACTAATGTATATAAATAGTATATTATAGTATAATTTTAATAAAGCTATCCTTCAGCCTTCTGATCTGGAGCCAGGCACCATCATTTCTTCCTGTTGGGGGTCACATTGATTTCTGATAGATTTCTGTATATCTCATCTAAATTTCCCCTCATGGAACAAACTGAGGAGGAAAAAAGTTGTATAAACTCATGGTCTGATCATGTTACTTGTAGAGGACTTCAGCTGAAATTGTAAATACTGTTGAAATATATGGAACGGGTGGGGGGGGTGGGGGGGCATGTGTGTTCAGAGCTCACTGAGAGAGCAAGAACAGGCATGAATTTTTGCTGTGAATCCTGTCGAGAAAAACACTAAAATGTGCAGTGTTTAGATTAAGTAGATATTTGCTTACTTCAGGGAGTCAGGGCCCAAAGCAGACAAAGAACAGGGCTGGAACAGGACATGTTGCCAAGAGAATCCTGCGAGGGCAGGATCCCCTCAGGGCTGCCAAACTCAACTTGCTGGATCTGGCAGGAAGCGAGAGACAGGCAAGGACTGGTGCCACAGGGGAGGGGCTCAAAGAGGCCACTAAAACCTTTCTCAGTCTGTCCTGGGCAACATCATCTCAGCCCTGGTGGATGGCAGGTGCAGACACGTTCCCTTCTGAGACTCCAAGCTGACCAGGCTGCTCCAGGGCTCCCTGGGGAGGAACACCAGGACCCTGATGGTGGCGTGCATGTCCCAGGCTGACGACAGCTACGAGGAAAGCCTCAGCACCTTGCACTACACAAGTCAGGCCAGGAACATCAGGAACAAGCCCTGCATCAATGAGGACCCCAAGGATGCTCTGCTGAGGAAGTACCAGGAGGAGATTAAGAAGCTGAAGGTCATTATGGCTAAACAGATGGGCATGAGTGACTTGTCAGGTAGGAGCACCTTTACTGGCTGCAGAGATGCCAAAAAAGAGGGTTTTACACATAAAATGTTAGCTAAATTTTCCCTCAACCTTTGCCTTACCTATTAGAGGAAGAATTCTCCATTCTGGTTACAGACTTTTCCTTCACTGTTGCTGAATTGACCTTATCCTACTGGGATGGCAAAGACCATCTCAATAATGCAGTGTTTTCAATAGTCACAAATTCTGTTAGAAAAGGCTGACATGATTCAAATCCTTGGTTATTTTTGGTGATTGTGGCTAGAATTTGGTCAATTGCAGAAGAGAGGTTTCAGCAGGAAGAACAAAAATGAGCTGCAAAAGAAATAATACTGTAAAATTCTTTATTAAATATATTTATATTTATATTTTAATATATGCATGTATGTTTTCAAAGAAAGCATTCAACCTCTCTTCTCTTACAGTGTATATTTTTGACACTACAAGAGAAGTTTTGCCCTCCTTATAGCAGTGCTTGAGGACTCAGCCCTGCCTCAGCACATGTGCTCTGTCCTCTGGAGCAGGAATAGGAAATGTAGGAGCAAATATAGGGAAGAGCAGTCTTTAGGGAGCTGATCACCTTTGGAGAATTAGCCCCTAAAAAAGGGCAATTTTCAGCAGGGGAATAAGGCTGTAGGATGATTTTTTTTTTCCCCTAGAAAGAGCTGTGAAGAAAGAAGGTAATTTCCTTGCACTTTTCATCTTCCCTTTTATCTCCCAAATCTGTAGCATAGCCCTGGAAACAAGTCCTATTTTTCTTTATATAAATACCATACAATTGCATCCACTTCTATATTTCCTTGAAGCTGGAACCTCTCCCTCTCTCCCCACACCTCTGGAGCCCGGGCCAGCGGCGTTTTGGCAGCGAGCATAGTTTGAAGGAGCACAGGGGTTGCCATGTTCTTTCCTGGCACCCAGCTTCTTTGTTCTCTTTCCAGGAATTCTGCAGACAATCCCACCCAGTGACTGTGAGTGATTTTTATTTCTACTTTGCTTTGTAGGGCTTCTGCCTGCTGAGGCTGCTCACCTGGGAGCAAATCCAGCTCCCTGCCTCAAACCCCAGGTGGATCTGGAAGCAGAGAAGCAGCTGATCAGAGAAGTAAGTTGGGAACAGATATCCCAGAGTGGCTTTGACTAAAACCTTTTTCATAGTAATCATTACAAATATGATTCAGCCTTTCTAGAACACTTCTCTTTTTCTATTTTTCTCTATTTTAATCCTTGGACTTCTGTGAACAGACCATGTGTTATGGAGGCCATGTGCCTTATTATAACCCACTTCTTGTTCCCACCTCCCTCCCTGGGGATGGATTGGAATGGATTCCCAGGAAGAATTTTTGGAAGAACTACCTGTGAAATTATCAGAAAAGGGAGGAATAGAGTTGAGGAAAGCAGTAGTCAAAGGTGTTAGGAACAGGACAAAGATGAAAAAGAGTAGAGAACAGAGAGGAAAAAGAGGACTACAGAGCCAGGAGGAGTCAGAGGGAAACAAAACTCTCTCCTTGCTCTTTAGAAAGTACATTCCAGGGCATCACAACCAGCCAAGGCAGCCGTTTTTAGGGCTGAACAGTCACTTTCATCAATAACAATCACTTCTGTGTCAACTTAAGTCACAGAAAAAGTCCATGAATACTGGTGGTGGAGTTGTATTGGGATGGACATAAGGTGTGACCTGGAATGGACCTGGGTGTGACCTCGGGAACAGTCACAGGACTGTTGCTATGCCTTGCAGGAGTTCCAGGAGAGGCTGGCCCAGCTCCAGGCCAGCTACCAAGCAGAGCAGGACAAGGAGCAAGCCTGGAGAAGGACATCAGCAGCCTGAGGGATGGCTTTGGTCTCAAGGTGTCTGTAATGCAGGATCTCCTCAGGAAGGAAGCAGGTGTGGAGGCTGTGCAGCCCAACCCAGGTTCCCTCGGGAGCAGGGACTGTTTTTGCACTCAGATCTGTGGCAGCCACTGCAGCCTTTAAAAGGCAGCAAGTGCTGCCTGGCAGCAGCAGTCCCTGCTCTCAACCCACCCTCATCCACAGCAGGAGCAGGGACTCTGCCTCTCCTGGACCAGATTTAAGACTCTGTCCCAGCTTTGTCCTCTTCCCTACACCCCTGACTTCTTTCTCTGTTGGGATCAGCCTGACCCTGACCCAACCCTGGAAGCCTTGAAGCAATGAAAAGCCTCATTTTTGAGTAAAACACCTGCTTTTTGCCCACGTAGCAGAGTTCCCCCTGCTGAGCGTGTCTCTGGAGCAGAGGTCACTGCTCTGCCCCCTTCCCCCTGGACTCTCGTTCCCGAGGCCGGGGTGGCTGCCGCAGTCTCCTCCTCGGTATGCAAATGTGCTGCAGCACTTGCTCTCCCGGTGGATTATCCACACCATCGCTCACTGCAAAGCAGATATTCCTCTCACATCCTAGAAGCTGCCTCCTCTCCCTCTCCATTACTGCTTTTTATGGACACCTGCAGTACCTCAGAGCATGGTTTGCCATGTGCTCATACAGCACTTATCACCCACTAGCAATTTGTGAACCTGTGTTCTTCATTTTTGGTGCTATCACTTTTTGAGGTGTAGGTTAAGAGGTTCTTTATTTCTTCCCCCTCTGATTACAAATGTGCACCCCCAGCCTCTGAAATGGATTCTTTTTTGGAGCCAGGCTCTCCCAGCCCTGTACAATCTGCATTCCTTACCCAATACACCCTCTCAGTGTTTCATGGTTTTTACTGACCAGCAAAAGCAGGTGAATGACAGCCGTTTTCCTTCTAGACACATAATTTCTAGCTTTGGGGGAAGGCTTTTGGAAATGGTTTCACAGATTTATGTCTAGTTTTGCACAGTTCATTTTCAGCATTGTGGGGATTTCCTCTTTTCAGCTGATATAGGGACTAGAACAACCTCTGATCACACACCTCCATATGAACATGCAGAAGAGCCAACATCAGCCCAGGTACCCTCCAGGCTCCAGTCCTTCTGTGGGCTTTAACCAGTCTTTCAGCTTTCCTGTGGTGTGTGCTTGCTCTGTTTAGTCTCTCCTGGCTCAAAAAGGAGATGCTATGAAATGCAGAACAGCAGTGTCTGTAATTTGTGGGCAATTCTGTCTGTTAAGGGAGAGCTCTCCAAAGAAGCCCTTCATTTGAATTTGATATCAAATGTTAGTGGTCCTATTGCAAGAATGAATCCTATTCCTTTTGTGGCAAACAAGGGAAAATGTCCTTCTAATCACATAGTTACATCCAGGTTCTGTGCAGATTGGGCAGGAGGGTTTGGTTCCACAGGTGTGGGGATTTCAAAGCCACCTGCTTAAGCTTTACACATCAGGGCAGCTCAGCAGAGCAAGGACTGAATCCTTGGATTTGGTGTATATTAAGCAAAGGAAAGGGAAGGTCGCTGGGCAGGAGCAGTGCAGCAAAATAGCAGGTCAGTTCTGGGGGAGAATGAGCCCTTTCACAGGGTTTGGAGATAATTAGGAGGCCATTATCAGTATAGGGGTTATCAGCAAATTTGAGCCAGGGCTGGCCAACCTGAGCTATCAGCTCTGCTCCAGATCCTGTGCAGACAAAGGAATGGCTCTGGAGCATGGCTTTATTTCCACATGAGAGCATGATTTCAAACATAGACCTGTGCCAGTGCTGCATTAACAATGCTGAGGTCACAGAAATCATCAGCTTTGGCTGATACTGCCCCAAAATGGAAGCCACACTGTGGCTTCAGATCTAACACTCCCACATTCATCATTTAAAATAATTTTCTGTGTAATTTTTGTGCATATTTTAAAAAACCTTTAACATAATATATTCCATGTTTATTTAAATAAGATTTTAAATATAAAGTACACAAAACAAGACTCGCAGAGATAATGTTGTGAGCTTAGATATGGATTTCTGGACATCCTTGTTGACTGAGGTGCTTGGAGTAATACACGTGTATTTTGCCCAGAGGAGCTGTGGCTGCCCCGTGATCCCTGGAAGTGTCCAAGGCCACATTAGACAGAGCTGGAGCAGCCTGGGAGAGCAGGAGTTGGCCCTGCCCGTGGCAGGAGTGGGATGCTTCGCAATCCAAACCATTCTGGGATTCTTTTTATGACAGAAACTGTTAATAATAAGTAGGATTTGCTATGATTATTCAGGGCAGAAAATCTTATAATAATTCTCATTTTTCTGTGTCTTCCCAAATGTCACCCGTGGAAGGATGTGCATCCTCCATGCTTGTGAAGTTGGTTCTTGAGCTCAGTGTTCCCTTCTGCAGGCTGCAGGTGCTGGAGCAGCAGGTGGTCGGGGGGGAGCAGGTTCAGAATGAGGACCTGAAGGAAAAGCACAAACAAAAAAGGAAAAGCCAGAGGAAATATGCAGGAGGCTGCAGCTGGTGGCTGCCCTGCAGGAATCCCGCGAGGACAGCAGCGAGCAGGATCTCCTCAACGTCTACGACTCCATCCACGAGGAGGTTCGAGCCAAGAGCAAGGTGCAGGAGAAGGTGAGGGAGCAACTCCTTCCTCCTCCACATCCCCATTTTTTACATTACAGGGCTGTAGGTTTAGAGAGTGCCTCTGGCTGTGTCAGTATTTCATACGCCACTTTGTGTGTGTGAGCTTTTATGAAATCCCTCAGGTGGGGGATTAAGCTTTTGAAGCCCAAACCCCCCAAGTTGTAAAGGCTCGATGTGTGACGCTTGCCGGGAGGAGCATGTGTTGGGATGGGAGGGGATGTGACTCCCTCTGCCGACCTCCAGATCTGCTGCAGCTGCTGCCAGTTCTGAGCACGCTCTCTGGGGCAAGAAACAAAGCATAAAAGTAATGCTCTTAAATTTTACATTTAAAAGTCTTCATTTTCAAAGCACTTGAAAATCAGTTTTGCTCTGATAGTTTGTGGCAGAATCAGAGGGTCTGCAAAAAAAAAATCTACATTTTTGTGTACAGGCCTAGACCTGCACATGAAGGACTTACTTTATTTGAGTGTTTAGGTTATCAAAGAAATATTGCACCTTTTTAACCAAAGTTAGGACATTCCAGGACTTCAAAGACCACATCAGTAAGATTAACTTCAGGTTCATTCAAAAATCCCTGTGGAGAAACATGAGAAAACTTCCTTTAAAACAGGCATGGAGTAATCTCTCAAAACAAGTTTAATCCTAATTTGTACCTAAATTAGAACACTTTCCAAATATTGAAGCTTTCCTGAGTATCTTTCTGTGCTTGGCAAATTCCTGTACTTATGGTTTGCATTGGTCTCTCTGCCTTATAACCCTGATGGTTTGTGTCCAGCTCCAGGCTGCCGAGACCAAGATCAAAGACCTGCAGTTGGAATTTGGGCTGGAGAAGATGGATTTACCTGAGCACCATCCGGTGCCAGGAGCGAGACCTGCTGCTCTGCCAGCAGCTGCTGGGTCAGGTGCAGTCCCTTGTGCAACTAGAGCAACCTGGAAAAGCCCGTGTGGGACGAGGAGAGCGGCTGCTGGCTAATTCCAGAGCCTGTCATTCAGAGAACCCAGCTGCCCGCAGCTAAGGGGACAGTGCCCGGGGAGAGGAGGGCGCTGGGGGGACACGGAGGTGACGATGGTGTGCACTTCCTAGCATCTTCCAAAGCTGTCTGGAAAGTGTGAGCTACAAAGATGGCATGTGCTGCGGATCCCTCGGGAATCTGAGCAGGGAGTGCAGCCAGCAGAATGGCGATTGTTCTACACACAGCAACCCTTAACGCCATCTCTTCCCACAGCAGTTCCAGCCCTGCCACAGCCCAGACCTGGCCGGACAAGCCCCTCGAATGAGAGCAGGGTACGGTACGGCCCATTCCTCCTCCATTTCTATCCCATTTTACCCATTTTGCCTTACTGCTGGCGCTGCTGGCAGCGTTTGCCACCTGCAGCCCGAGGAGCACTACTACAGACTGGTGCTGCACAGCAGCGACGGCGAGACCATCGCCAGCAACTACTTCGAATCCCGGCGAGCCAGCCGGATTCTCCACCTGGACCAAGGTAATTCCCTTTTTCCACATATGGCTGGCACTCTTCATTTTCCTCCTCTTCCTTGAGAAATCAAGCGGCGACCCACCCAGGATCAATTCTGCTTCAACCCCTTGGCTTCTCAGGGTTTCTCGCGTTTTGGGTGCTGCGCTGACCCACCACACGCCCTTCCTCTCCTCTCGCAGCTCCTGCAGCATGCGCCAGGCCCGGCCCTCCGCCTGCAGTCCTGGCCGTGGCTCCCAGCGCCGGCACGGAGCGCGGGGATGGCGCTGGGCCTCCCGCGCCCGCGGCGCTGAGTCGCGACAGCGGCCGGGACGGGGCGCGACGGCGCTTGCGCCGCGTCCCAGCGTGGCGGAGCTGGCTGGCGCTGATTGGCTAGAGGCCGCCCTGCGCCGGCGCTGATTGGCTAGAGGCCGCCCGGCCCTAGCGCTGATTGGCTGGAGGCTGCCAGCCCATGGGGAAGTTGTGGGGCCGGAGCAAGATGGCGGCGGGCGCGGTGGCGGTGTGCGCGCTGCTGGCGGCGCTGGCGGCGGGCGCTGAGGGCGGGCCCCGCACGCTGGTGCTGCTGGAGAACGGCAACCTGCGCGACACGCACTCCATGTTCTTCCGCAGCCTCGCGGGTACCGAGCGGGCCGCGGCGGGATCCCGGGAGGGCTTGGATGGGGCGGGGGGAGCGGGCTTGGGGACCCAGGGTCAGGATGGGGGAGGAGGCTGGGGTTACCTGAGGGAAAAGGGGATGCTCGGGGTCTTCGGGTCAGGCCGAGGGAGGAGACTGGAGTCCCCTGGCTGGGCTGGGTGCGCAGCCAAGGGTCCCTTGCTGGAAGGGGCTCCTCTGTCCTCTTGTCAGGATGAGGAAGAGGGGGATGTTGGGATTCCCTGTTCAGGTTGAAGGAGGAGATTTGAATTGCTGCACCGGGCAAAGGGTGGAAATGGTAATTTCCGGGCAGAAAAGGGGGGTGTTTGGGGTTCCCATGTCAGAGTGGAGGAGGAGACTAGGGTCTCCTGTCAGGCTGAGGAAGCAGATCGGGGTCCCCTGAGGGAGAATGGGAGGTTTGAAGACTCCTGGTCAGTCTGTGAGAAGTGATGGGGACGCTGTGCCTGCATGAGAGAGGAGATTGGGTTCCCCATGTCAGAATGGGGGAGAAGATCGAGATCTCCTGGTCAGACAGAAAAGGAAATTGGTGTTGCTGGGGACAGAGGGTTGTTTGGGTTCCTCTGTCCAGAACGAAGAAGATTTGTGTCCCCATGTCAGGCTGAAGGAGGAGATTGTGAGGGGGGTGCTGTTGGAGTTCCCTGGTCAGGCTGAGTGAGAAGAAGGAGACCCCAAGCCAAGGGAGGAGACTGGGGTTCCCTGGAGGCAGGGGCAGGGTGTGGTGTGACTGTTTGGGGTCTCCTGGTCAGAAGGAGGCAGGAGATGGGGGTTGCTTTCCCAGCTGTGCCTGTGTTTAGCTCCCCTGCAGCATCAGTCCCTGTTTGATGGATGACAGTGAGGCATTCTTTGACATCAGGGCTCTTGAGGGGATCCACCCCTTGGGTTTATTTGGGAACTCTCAGGTGCTGCTCTTAAAAGGCAGTTTTTCCAAAGTGATCCTTCACTGGGGAAATAATCCTCTGACTCCTACTGCAGTTTTGCTGCTCCATGTGTGGTTTCATGGCATGCAGAAGTTGTCACTTTTGTGTCCTGGCTGCAGACAGGGGCTTCGACCTCACCTTCCGGACAGCAGATGACGCCGGCCTGTCCCTGATAAAGTACGGGGAATTCCTGTACGACAACCTCATCATCTTCTCCCCATCCATAGAAGGTAAATGCGGAGGGGAAAACTCTGGAGCTTGATGGCATTTTTGGAAGGGGATTTCCAGCTGTTCTGTGAATTTTAGTTAAGTCCTATGCTTTGGATGTACCCACTAGCAAACGGCAGCTCTGTCCCAGCCTTCATTGGTGGTTCTTCCATTGATTTGGTGAGCTGGTGGTTTATCTCTGCCAGGGGCTATTTTTGAGCTCTAGCCATGAATTCTTGTTGTTTGCTTTCAGACTTTGGTGGGAACATCAATGTGGAGACCATCACTGCGTTCATCGATGGCGGCGGCAGCGTCCTCGTCGCCGCCAGCTCAGACATCGGTGAGTGCAGGTGTTCCTCTGGAGAATTAATTCACTGCAGCAAAACCAGCTTCTCCTTGTGCACCTCAGGGCTTGCTCTGGGAGGAAATGGGTCATTCATGCCTTTAGTAACGAATTCAGTGGGGAAGTCGTGTTGCTCCCTGGGGTTTGGCTCATAGAGCGCTGAGCACACGACTCTTAGCTGAATTTACTGTGTGGTGTGACAGAGGGTCCCTTGTGTCCCTGCAGGTGACCCCCTGCGAGAGCTGGGCAGCGAGTGTGGGATCGAGTTTGATGAGGAGAGGACAGCAGTCATCGACCACCACAACTACGACATCTCCGACCCCGGCCAGGTAAGGGCCCTGCCTGCTCCTTCTGGCTGCTTTAACATGGGTGCAGAGCTTTAGGGGTGAATCCTCTGTCCTTGTGCTCCCGTTTTTCCTCCATCCCAGGAAGGTGGGAAATAATCCCTATTGCAACATTCAGTTCTGCTGCTGTCAGGACTCTTCAGGCTCTGGTTTCAGAGGGTCACCGTGTGCGGGCAGTGGGGCTGTGATTAATGCTGCTTCTGGATCTCTCTGAAGCTTGGGGGGGACTCTCACCTGAGGGTGAGGCGTGTCAGACACCGAGTGCGACGTGTCAGGTGTGGGAAGGGAGATTTTCAGTCCCAGATTTTCAGCTCAGTATAGAAACACACAAGCATTTCTTCAATTTTGCCTGCCTGGTGTAATCCAGCATTTTAAAATTAAAACACATATTAAAGTCTGAGCTAAATATACTTTGGTAATTTTTGTTTAAGGTAAACTGTTGAAGCAGTATGTACGTGCACCTTGACCTGATTTGAGGATGAAGGTTGCTAAATGCAGGGAAATAAAACACTGTAGGTGTTGCTGTCTTTATCAATGGCAGTTTGTATTTCCTTGAAGATCAGTATTAACCTAATTTGATTATAAACACACAAATGCTGTTGTTTTGCTTTTTAATTGAACTACAATGCTCACCCAGTAGTTGTAATTGTCTGTAAAAATAAACTTTTAACTGAGAAGCTGTTGTTTGTCATTAGACCCCTCTCAGCTCACACAGATCTCTGTTTCCCCAGCACACGCTGATCGTGGCTGACACTGAGAACCTCCTGAAGGCCCCCACCATTGTGGGAAAAGCAGCACTGAACCCCATCCTGTTCCGAGGAGTTGGGTGAGCAGCAGGGGGTGAGGTGGGGGAAGACAGTTGAACCTGTGGTGTTGCTGTGAGGTGAGGTGGCGTCAGCCTCTGGGGCTCTTAATGTGAGCTTAACAAATCTCTCTTGATTTCAAACAAAAATAGAAGGAAACCCTGCAAACTAGTTTAGTTGTTCACTTAGGAATGGTTGCTAACAAAATAGTGGAGGAAATAGTTTCTCAGCAGGTAGAAGGGTGAGAAGGTCCATGGGGTTGAGGAGGTGGCCACATGTTCCTCTGGGTGCAGGGACCCTGGGGATGTTCGTTCTGTTCACTGTGGCTTTCCCTGCAAGGATGGTGGCTGATCCTGACAACCCATTGGTGCTGGATATCCTGACTGGCTCTTCTACCTCTTACTCCTTCTTCCCAGATAAGCCCATCACTCAGGTATGCTCCCTTCCTTTCTCTTCTGTTTTGGCCTGTGCTTCTGCAATTTAGTCCCTCTAACTTCAGCTGCTTGGGAAAATCCTGGAGTGTTTGATCTCCTGACTGGTTTTTAAAGGATTGGGCTGTTGGCTGCTTCCTGATCTTGTCTGCCTCTCTGCTTTCTGCTGGTGAGGAGGTGTTCAGTGTGAGGGACACGTGAGGAGAGGCCAGCCTAGATCAAAGCATCTCTCCCATTCCATCCCGTCTGGAGTGGAACCAGAATCCTATTCCTGCTTTTTCTGAGCTTCATGGTTACTCCTTAATTGCAGCTGGTGCTACTACAGCCAGACTGTCCCAGCCCACAGCGGAGTGCTGTTGGTGCATCCCCAAGGGGGCTGAGCCCGGTTCCCGTTTGCTCCGCAGTACCCGCACGCGGTGGGGAAGAACACGCTGCTGATCGCGGGGCTGCAGGCGCGCAACAACGCCCGCGTCGTCTTCAGCGGCTCCCTCGACTTCTTCAGCGACGCCTTCTTCAATTCTGCCGTGCAGAAAGCGACTCCCGGCTCCAAGAGGTGCGTTGGCTTCCCTGGCTGAGGAGTGTTTGGGGAGCACTTTGAGGGCAGAACTCCTGGGAAACGGGCAACAAATGTTTATGGAAGGAGCAGAAAGCTTGAATTGGGGTGACACATCCTTTACTATGTCAGAACAAAGTGCTTTGGAAAGCAGCTCCTTCCTTTCACCTCGGCTCAGTTTGTGTTGCTTTCTCCTCTGTTTGCTTTGGGTTTGGGCCATGGGGTATTTTCTCGGCTGTCTCAGCCTCCCTTGTTGCGCAGGTACTCCCAGACAGGTAACTACGAGCTGGCCGTGGCCCTGTCCCGCTGGGTGTTCAAGGAGGAGGGCGTTCTGCGCGTGGGCGCCGTGTCCCACCACCGCGTCGGGGAGCGGGCACCGCCCAACGCCTACACCGTCACCGACCTCGTGGTGAGGCCGCCGGGCGGGGCAGGGCCTGCAGGGAGGAATTGGGCAGCGCTGGGGCTCGGGGTGGGCCAGGCTGGTTTACAGGCATCGCTGGTTAATCTGTCCCAGGAGTACAGCATCGTGATTGAGAAGCTCGCTGACGGCAAGTGGGTGCCCTTTGATGGGGACGACATCCAGCTGGAGTTCGTGCGCATCGACCCCTTCGTGCGCACCTTCCTCAAGAGGAACGGTAGGTCCCCACCATGAGGAGCAGGAGGTTCCCCCCTAGGGGAGCAGTGGGTCCCCTCAAAATGAGCAGGGGGTCTCCATTGCTGCCCCGGCCACACATTTGGGGGTTTTTTCACCTTCCACAGCTTCTCGTGTCCCCTCAGTGTCACCTGTTTCTCCCTCAGGTGGCAAATACAGCGTGCAGTTCAAGCTGCCGGACGTCTACGGCGTGTTCCAGTTCAAAGTGGATTACAACCGGCTGGGATACACCCACCTCTACTCCTCCACACAGGTAGGCACAGGGGAGTGAATGCTCCGTGTCCCAGGAGGAAAGGCTGCCCCAGGCTGCTGGGCTGCAGGGGCTGCTCTGTCCCCCACCAGGTGTCTGTGCGTCCCCTCCAGCACACGCAGTACGAGCGGTTCATCCCCTCGGCATATCCCTACTACGCCGGCGCCTTCTCCATGATGGTCGGCCTCTTCATGTTCAGCATCGTCTTCCTGCACATGAAGGAGAAGGAGAAATCCGACTGAGCTCCCTGTGGGAGCCTTTTCCCAGCGCCAGGGGGGCTGGGCAGTGCTCAGAGCCTCCCGTGTATCCGTGTCAGGACTGGTGGGTGCCGGGTGCACTGTGGGGCTGTGTTTGGTCTTTTTCATTTTTACACCTGGGGGGTTATTGAGAATGACAAATTCTGGGGGGAGAATCTGTTACCAAGGTATCTGCATCCCAGGACCAGGATGTTTACTGATGAGTTGTGATTTTTTGCTCGCTCCACTGTTGGGACGATTTGGGTTGGAGTCGTGTTGGAATGATATGGGTTGGAGTTGGGTTGGAATGATTTGGATTGCAGATTAATTCCCAGTTCAAAATAAAGTCTCGTTCCTCTCATCCTCCATGGGAATAAGGCGAGTTCATGCCTGGGGCATTCAGATGCATTCCTGAACTGGGGGCTGTGTCCCCACCAGGGTGGGAGGGGAGGGAGCAGTCAGGTTGTGCTGGGGCTGGAGAGTGCTGAGAGGCAAAAGGGGGAGTCTGGGGCACACAGGGGGACTTGGGACACCCCAAAAAGTACAACAAAGGGTCTGAGGTGTCACCAAAGGCACATGGAGCAGGACAGGGCATGTCAAAACCCCCTCTGTCCCGCATAATCCAAACATGTGAGTTGAGGGGCACACCAAAAGCTCAGCAAGGGCCAGGGATCGCCCCAAATGCACACTGAGGGGTCTAGGGGGGAAAAAATCGGCTGGAATCCCAAGAAAATTGGAGTGAAGTGGAAGAGCTGAAGTGGGGGCAGAGGTGTGAGGTGGAGTGAGTGGCTCTTGGGGTGCACGTGGGCTGTTTTGGGATGGAAGGTGGAGAAATGACAGTGGGAGTGACGGGGTGTGAGGAACGAGTGAATGAAAGGATGGAGGTGATGATGGGGCCTTGGGGGGCAGTGGGTGGGCTACAGGGACCCATGGGGATCCTTGGGACACAGTGACCATCAAGGATATCCCCCGGGGGTCACCTAGGGACATCAGGGACCACCAGGGATCCTTGGGGAGACGGGAACGGCCGGAGGACATCTGGGGACACCAGGACCACGGGTGACACGGGGATCGCCGGTGACCAGTGACGCCCAGGGACATGGGGAGCCCCGGGGATCCCAGAGGAGTCCCGGGGACACGGAGATCCCAGGGGGGCCCCGGGGACCCCAGAGGAGCCCCGGGGATCCCAGAGGTGCCCCGGGGACACGGAAATCCCAGGGGAGCCCCGGGGATCCAGAGGAGTCCCGGGGATCCCAGAGGGGCCCCGGGGACCCCAGAGGAGTCCCGGGGAATCTCAGAGGAGTCCCGGGGAATCTCAGAGGAGTCCCGGGCCCGCGGCGCTGCCCCTCCGGCCCCTCCCACGTGCCGGCGCGCGGAGGGGGCGGGGCCTCCCGCTCGGCGCTCTCTGATTGGCCGGGCGGCTCGGATTGACGTGGGCGCCTGACCGGCGGGGCGGGCGCTTTGCGACGGCGGCGCTTGACGGCGGCGGCGGCGGCGGGTGCGGGTCCGGGCGGGGGCGGCCATGCTGCTCACCGTGTTCTGCCTGCGCCGCGACCGCTCCGAGATCACCTTCAACCTGCAGGTGGACGCCGACTTCGAGCTGCAGAACTTCCGCGCCCTTTGCGAGCTGGAGTCCGGCATCCCGGCGGCCGAGAGCCAGGTCAGGGCCTGCCCCCGCCCCGAGCGCCGGGGAGGGCCGGGCCGGTGCCCCCGGGCCGGGGGCGGCCGTGGCCTCTTCTCCCGCAGGGTCGGGGTCTCCCGGGCTGGGGGCGGCCGTGTCCCCCACGCCCCCGGGGCCATCCGGAGTTTGGGCTTGTTTGGGGCGGTGGGTCCCTCCCGGTCTCTCCCCTCACGGACCTTTGGGCTTTGGGGAGAAACCGCTCGCTTTTCACTCCAAGTCCGCTCGGGAGAGGGCTCCGCGTCCCCAGGGACTTGTGGTCCCCTCTGGGAAAGGCTCGGTCCGCGCCCGCCGTGCAGCTGAAAGGGAGAAAATAATGTGGGTTTGTTTTGGTTTGTTTTATGTGGAGGTTTCGGAGGAATTTGATGTTTAAACGGGGCAGGAATTGGAGCGAGGGGAACAGGATTCGCAGCGCGGGGAAGGTGGGGGTCCGTGGTATCCTCGAACGCCGGGAAACGGGGCTGAAATGTTCGGGAAAGGATTATTTATCCCATCAAACGCCTGCCCGGTCTGGGGCGGAAAGGGCGCATTGAGTCTTTTCCTCCTTTTTTTTTCCACACAGGTGTGGGGACCGAGCAGGCACATCCGTGTGGTTTTGCCAGCAAATATCCCCCTCCAGCCCGGATTGGGGGCTCACTCGTGTACCAAACGTGGGGGAGGCTGCGCTGGGGGCGGCTCTGGGCCATCTGTCTGGGCTTTGCTCATGTTTTGGGTTCAGTCCCGCGTGTTTGGCCGTTCCTCCCGTTTGTCCTGGGCAGGGCGGTGTCGGCTCCTTTGCTCGGCGCCGGCCGTGCCTGGCAGAGTTTGTGGAGTTTGGCGGTGGTGGCTTTTGCTTCCCGAGCCTTTTCCCAGTCTAAATTAACAAAGTGTTTTTCCAGCCAAGCCAAGATTAGTCAGCGCTGGAAGAACTGGTGCAGGGGCAGCCCTGGGGCTGTGGTGTCCCTCACCCAGCAGGTTCCTGACGTTTGGCTTTCCCTCTGTCTTGGGAGAGCCTTGTTTTCTGGAATGGGAGGTTGGTGATGACAGAGAAACAGTCTTAGAGCAGGGGTAGGAAATCCAGGTAGGGTGGATTCTCTTTTAGGAAAAAAACCTCTTGGTTTTGGGCAGGTGGAAAGGGAGAACCCACCTCACACAAAGGTTCTCAGCAACCCTCCTGTGTCTGTCACAGCCCTCAGTGAGCTCCCAGGTCTGAGGACAGCCCCTGCATGGGGGACTCTGCAGTGCCTTTGACATCTCCAGGCATGAACTGGAGCATAAACTCCTCGCTGTCACCTTTGTCCCTTGTGTCAGGGTGACCTGCAGCTCCGGGTCTGGTTCAGGGTAACGAGGGGTCACTCCTGCGTGTATTTTTTGTCAGCAGTGCCCTTGTTTGAGATTTTCCAGCCCAGCTGACCTGTGTGGGGTTTGGGTGCTGCCAGCCCCGGGCGAGGGGAGCAGCGCTGCGCTTTTGTAGCCACCTCTGCCTTCCTTCTGCTCATCCATCTGCCACCCGTGCATCATCCTGTGCCGCGTCGTGCCGCGTTTGCCAGGCTGATATTTATCACTCCTCTCTCTTCTCTTCCTCCCTGGTGTGCGTGAGGTGTTTTGAGGAGCTTCAGTGGGGAGAACAAGTTAGGCATAGGAGGAATTTCTTCATGGGAAAAGGGTGGTCAGGCCTTGGCAGGGGCTGCCCAGGGAGGTTTGGAGTGCCCATCCCTGGAGGTGTCCAAGGAAGGGCTGGATGTGGCACTCTGGGCTGGGGACAAGGTGGGGATTGCACCTAATGATCTTGGAGGGCTTTTCCAGCCTCATTGATTTTTTCCAGCCTCAACTTCCTGTGTGAAATTTATAAAAATACAAGTTACCAGATAAGCAGCTTCTTGTGTCGAAGGATTTTGCATTGTTAAATCACAAATAGGCAGTTTTGCATTTACCAGACTTGGCTGTTTTCTGCCCTTTTTCCTTGGCCAAGGTGAATGTTGCATTGAAGGTGCTGTGTTGGCACTGGAAAGGATGAATTTCATTGTGAGGGTCATGCAGGGTGGAGTAAACCACTCAGTATGTGGAGGAAGGTTAATCCCAGCCTTGTTCTCTGCTGGTTTGGGCAGTGAATTCCGGGTGCTGCAGTTTGGGGTGGGGCAGGGAGCTGTGAGGTGTCCAAGGGACACTGTGGGCACACGTCTGAGATAACAGAGGGAGCTGCTGGTGGCTGTGGTGATAAGAGGAGCTGGGCGAGGCGAGGGGAAATAATCTGACTTTCCAGTCTCCTCCACACACGAAGCCTTGGCTTTCTGGGAGAGGGGACAGGAGGCTCTCAGCAGAGCCACACTCTTCATTCCTTGACTTTGTTTATTTTCTCTGCGTGCCCTCCATCTGTGCCGTGCTCAGGAATATTTGCTGGGCCCAGGAGTTGGCTTGATTGATGGCTGCAGGTGGTATCCAGCACTCTGGCTGGGCTTCCCCGCTCCATAGGAAGGCTCTACCCTCTGGCATTGTGCACAATGAATCCATCGGTGCCTGCATCCCTGTCTGAGTCACCTCCAGAAGAACCCGTGGCTGGTGCCTGCCAGCCAGCAGAACTGCCACCAACCAGACAATCAAAAGGCAGCAAAATCCAATCAGTTTGTTTTGAGATTGGGGCAGAATGGGTCAGGAGTGGATTAATCTGTGCTGCTAATGGACGTGGCGAGTGCCAGGCGCTTAATTCATTGTCTGGGATGTAAGGCCGAATGCTCATAAATCCAATCCCAGCAAGATGACAGAGGTAAAGCCTCACTTAAACTGATTAACTTGTCTCTTCCAGAGTGTCTGCGCAGGGAATGTGCCACTTCAGATTTGGGTGTGCAGCTGGGATTTATGACATGCTGGTTGTCACTGCAGTGGCATCGACTCAGGCCGGTAACTTGAGAGGCTGTGCCTGGCTCTGCCAGCACCAGCTGACCTTGGTGGTGCCAGCTGGGGTGGAGGCCACTCGCCTTCAGATCGCTGCCCATGACCCTGGGAGAAACCCGGGGTGTGAGGCAGCGCTGAGGCTGCACGCTCCGGTGGTGGGGAGGAGGCAGGAAGCTCGTGCCTGGTTCCATCACACATTTCTCCAACTCTCTGATTGCTGCCCCACGAGCTTCTGGTGGTTTGTGTTCCTCCTGCCTCGTCTTGCCTTGCACTGCTGCTGGAGATGGGTCTCCACTGCTGAGTGCTGCAGGGAGAGTCTGTGTAAGATATTGGAGCTGCTGGAGTGAAGCAGTGAAAGTCTGTAGTGCCAGCCAGACCTTAAGACAGGTAGTGATTGATTTTTTGGCACCTCGTTGGATCTGCTCCCTGTGATAGCATCAGGCAGAGTCACAGCCCATCCTCGCCAGGACTGTGAAAGCTCTTCTCACATGGCTCAGCCAGCCCTGACCTGTGGCAAACGTGTTGCTGAACTGGCCTTTTCCAGCCCCAAAGAGAGGAGGTTTGGCTAAACAAAGTGGTATTTGTGAAATTTGATCGTCTGCCTGAGGGGTTTAGGCCAAGTTCTCCATAATCTGGGCTGCTGCCAGGGCAGGAGGTGGCTGGGCTGATCTTCCTGGTCTTGTTGTGCTCCAGTGACAGCACAGAAACCTTTGTTGCCAGATGCCATTTCTGGGAACTTCTCTTCCAGCTTTATGTTACATTTTGGGCTTTCCCAGAACTTAGGACCTCTGTAGGGGGTATTACAGGCCTGATGTTCATGGAAATGTTCCATGGGGATTATTCACTTTTATCTCAGTGATTTTATGTTTAGTCTGTGGACCCCATGTTAAACCAGGTTATCAAAATAGAAATGGATCTGACTTGGTGTTTTGCAGTCACAACAATTCCCTGCATGGACTAATGGCAATCTTGGGAGCAGAGCCTTTGGGTGCTCTGGGTCTGGAGAGTTGCATCACTGGAGTGAAATGGAAAGCAGTGAGCTAATGATTGAGGTTCCTGTGAAACTGGTTATTCTGGGGAGCTGTGTTGTGACAAGAGGCAGAATGATGGATGTTGGGCTGGCTCATCTCTGGATCGGCACTGCTGACATGTCTGCAGTTAGTCCAGGGTCAGTGGGTGCTGACTTGGGGCAGGGAATGCTGCAGAAAACGCCCGTGGCTTGTGTAATCGTGGAGTTTGGGAATGTGGACAGACAGTCCTGGTCAAGACTTGCTTCCCTCTGATGATCTTGGCCTCTGATCAGGGGAGACTGGCCCTTCTCTGTGGTGCCAGCTGTCAAACCACAGCTGGATTTCAGCAAGACCAACCCCGTGTTGTCCAAGGAACGTGTCGAGGCCCTGCCGTGCCCAAGGCCGGGCCTGTGAGGACATCACACCTACCCTTCTGAAGCTTGAGATGGATCCGCAGGATTTATTGGAATGGTTTTATTCTTCTCCTATAACAAAATAACATCTTGCTTTTTGTTTTAACTTTTTCTCTGCTTGGTGGTGCTGGTGGCTCTCCTGGCACAGATCGTTTATGCGGAGCGGCCGCTGACCGACAACAACAGGTCCTTGGCCTCCTATGGCTTGAAGGACGGGGACGTGGTGATCCTGCGCCAGAAGGAGACGGTGGAGCCACGGCCTTCCATGCGCTTCCCAGGTGAGAAAGGCTCCGTGCCAGCTCTGCCTGAGCCTGCAGAGACTCATCAACACCTACCAACACCAGCTCTGTCGGTGTCCTTTAGCACCTTCTGCACAAAGTGCTGAGGGGGGGAAGGTGGCTGGGGTGAGTCAGGGGGGCTTGTAAATGACCCAGAGGGCTTCTGATTCAGTGTTTTATTCTGAGGAAGCCAATACCATTTTACTGTTCCTTTGGGGAAGTGTGGAGGCAGTGAGGAGGTGACTGGTTCAGAACAGGTTTGGTAAAGGTGTGTGAGTTTCCCTACAACCACCAGTTCCCTTCTTGGTGGGTGTGATGGCACAGGCATGTGTGGCTCAGACCCAGGAACAGCCTCTATGGACATGTGTCCTGAACCTGTCCTGTGGCAGATTCCCTGAGAAGCCACATCTTGCCAAATCCAGTGGCTTAATCATGTGTGCATGCCAAAGGCTCCTCTGGGAATGCCTGAGTGGAGCCCTGCACCTCTGTCCTGCCTTCCACAGCCACTCATAGCAAATCCCAGACATAAAATATCCCTAGAAAAGGTGCCACAGGCTGAGAAGGGCGTGGGAGCATTGCTGAGGTCCTCGTCCTGTCTCAGCTGGAGGATGGGTACCTGCAATGCAGGTCTGCAGGAACGTTACTACTTTTTTTTTTTCCCCTGCTTTTTTTTAACCCAAGAGACTCTGAAGTGCCTCAGAACCACTGGGTTTAGCCCTGTAGTTCCTCCATGAGGGATTCATGTTTATGAAGCTGGGAGTAGCTAGTCAGCAAGTGCATTTCAGGGGATTAGAAATGGGGCAGACAGACGAGACCAGTTACATAAATGTGCCAGCGTTGCTAACCCAGTAACCCGGGGATGTGGCTGCGCTTCCATCACAAACTGCTGCTCACGGAATCTGCTCTCATGCAGCATTGAGGGCAGCTCATCCTTCCCTTGGTTTCCCCAGCAGAACTGCAACCACGAAGCACCGACACCTGTGCTCTTCCTTTCAGGCCTGCCCAGGATCGATTTCAGCAGCATCGCCGTGCCCGGGACATCCACGCAGCAGCAGCCGCCGGCCCCGGCGCAGCGGCCGCGCCCGTCGCCCCCGGACGCGCCCGCGTTCCCTCAGGGCCTGGACAACCCAGCGCTGCTGCGGGAGATGCTGCTGGCCAACCCCCACGAGCTGTCCCTGCTCAAGGAGCGCAACCCGCCCCTGGCCGAGGCCTTGCTGAGCGGGGACCTCGGTGAGCTGGGCTTGGGGTGGGCAGGGTCAGCTCTTGAACGAGCTGGGATGTGCTGCACGTTCCTTGTGGTGCAGATTAAAGGTGCCAGTTGGGAGCATTCAAGGCAGAGTTCCTCCATTTCTGGGTGTATTTCTCCTGCTTGGCATCTTTAATATCCTCTTTAATATCTCCTACTCAGAAATATCAGTGGCATAGATAATCTGGATGTCTATGAACACAAGTGACTCAGCTCCTGATTTTTACGCTAAGACACTCCTTACTGCACATTTTCCAGTAAAGGTGGTGTGTTAGCTGCATCCCATATGCTGCTGGGACTCTGAGCAGAGAGCAGCACACTCCAAACCCAGCTCTGTCCATAGTGATCTGGTACTGTGGAATTGAGCTGCAGAAAGGGAAAGGGAAAAGAACAAGAAAATGATATCTTTTAGGAACTTTCTCAATAGAAATAGTCATAAATGTGTACGTTTCTATTAATCTTGGAAGTGTCTGTGTGTTTTGAGCACAGTTGAAATGTCATCCTTCAGCTGAAACCTTCCTCTGCAGCTGATGTTGGTCCCTTTTTCTTCCTGTGGTGAAAGATTTGAACTCTGATGTCCTTTAGGTGTGAAAAGGGAGGAGTTTTGGGTTGCAGTAGATGGGACATAGTTGAGTGTGGAGAAATAAATGAAGAGAAGGAGCTTCTAGCAGGAGATTTTATCCACTCTCAGGGTTACATCTGAGTTATTTCTGTTAGAGGAAACCAGAGAGGAACTTCTATGAACCTCGTCAGCCTGTTCTGTTTTTAACTCTGCCTTGAGTTCATATCCAGTGCTGAGGCTTTCTCTGCACTCTCGGGCTTTTTCATGCATCTTGCTGGGAGTTTTCCCCATCACCTTAAGCAGGGGTGCTGTTCTTGGCACAGGAGACCAGAGGTTAAGCCCAAGATACCCAGAACTGGCTGCTCTGCTGCTCTGCCTGGTCTGTGCACATCACGCTTTGATCCAGATGTGCATTTTCAGTCCCAAATTGCTGCATTGGGCTGTCAGGAGGAAGTGGTTAGGGCTGGTTTTTCCTTGCAGTGCTGCACTGCTGCTGCTGGCAATGTTTGGGCACAGATCCAGCTCAGCTCCAGCTTGGATTCCCAAATATCTGCATAGATCCGTGCCCGGTGGCTGTGCTGGATGAAGGCACCTGCTGTACAGAAGCCTGATTTCAAAAATCCAACAGTCAGATACACCCAATGCCTCTCTGAGCCCATAACAGCCTTTGAGCAGAGCTGCTTCCTGGGAATGGCATCTCTGGAAGCAAACCCAAACCTTCCCTCTGTGCAGACCTGCACAGACTGCCAAGTCCTTTTGGGGACGTACATTATCCCATTCAAGCAGTAAAACATGGCCAGAGGCCATCTGGAAAGTGGGAATCTAAAAACTGGTCTTAAAATGTGCATTTAGACCTGGCTAACATCCCCTGGTTCCAGTGGTAGGCATTCAGCTTTAGGGATTATAATCTCTGGTTTTGCTGTGTTCCTTGGGTTTGAAAGAAATTGGTCATTAACCTTTGTGTGTTTTTAAAATTTTTTTTCCCTATAAAAATGTATGTGCCAGGAAATTGAGTTTGATTGTGCAGTGTTTGGGTAGGGACATGAGGAGAGCCAGCTCTGTCCAGTTGCTTTTCATCTCAGCAGGTTCCCAGATTTACCACTGATCCTCTGAGTTCCATCCACGCTGCCCTCAGAGGAATCTTTTTTTTTCTGTGTGCTGCTGAGTCTATTCCTCAGCTGGCATCAAAAGAAGCATTTGCTGTGCCAGAATTTGATTTGCAAGAGTAATTTCCAGTAAAAAGCATTTCTTTATCTCCTTGTTCCCGCAGAGAAATTCACCAGGGTGTTGCTGGAGCAACAGCAGGACCGAGCCCGGCGCGAGCAGGAGAGGATCCGGCTCTATTCCGCTGACCCCTTTGATCTCGAGGCACAGGCCAAGATAGAAGAAGACATAAGGTAACAAATCAAAGTGGCTTGTAGGTGTTGGGGTCCTCTCTGGGGAGAAAAAACTGCTCTGTGCTTCTGTCCATGGTCTTTTTTCCTCGGAGAAGGCACAATCTAAACACATTCCTTGCATCAAGGAGTGTTTGCAGGGCACTGCTCTGGGCCACCTGTGCACGTGGGAGGGTTGGGATTTGGGAACATGGAGGTGCACCCCATCCTTGAGAGGTGTCCTGCTGAGATCACAGAGTGTTGCTCCCTGTGAGGGTGGGAAGGCCCTGGCTCAGGTTGCCCAGAGAAGTTGTGGGTGCCCCATCCCTGGAAGTGTTCAGGGTTGGATAGGACTTAGGGCAACCTGGGATAGTAGAAGGTGTCCCTGCCCATGGCAGGGGTGACACTGGGTGGGCTTTAAGGTGTCTCCCAACCCAAACTGTTCTGGGACTGACTGTGTGATACGAGGTGACAGCATTTGTCTGTGCCTGTGATGTCTTGGAGCTGCCTGAGCTGCTCTGCTCTCGAGACTGGAGCACTTGTGGAAAGGACATCTCCTCTTGAGGCTGCTGCCTGGGGCGTTTTGAACCCAAGAGCTGGGCTGGTGCTGTCTCCCAGCTGAGCTCTGCACAGCAACACGGCAATGTTCCTCCCAGCTGCCCTCGAGATTTGGTTTTGCATCCTGCTAATTGTTCCGTGTCTGGCCAATTCACTGATGAGAGGTTCTGCAGAAATGCATCCTGCTCATCAGCTCGATCCCTCTTGCTGCCTTCCAGATGTAATTGTGTTGGGCTGAGGCTTGATTTCTTCAGCTGAGTGGTAAATCCTGGAGTCAGTTCATGGCTGGTGGTTTTCCCCTGATAACAAAGTGTCTGATACAGACCCATTGTTGGTCAGAACCAGAATTCACTGGTGATAGGAGCGCTCTCACATCACAACTGACAAGGTGTTGGTGCCAGATAAACACTCAGCAATGCAGAAAATAGACATTTGTAGGTAGTGGAACATTGCTCAGAGGCACAGGAATGCTTCTCTTCTTCCTTAGGTGAGGGACAGGTAAAGGGGATGTGCCTAAGGTTCTGCAGCTGTTTGGGCTGAGCCAAACCCAGATTTCACACCCCACTCAGCGAAAAATGAAATGGCGTCAGAATTGAAGCCTTTTTCCCTGTTTTGGGGAGATGAAGCTGTTTTGGATGCAGTCACTGCAGATGCCCATCACTTCCAAGATTTCCCTGGGGCTATGAGGGATTTCTTGAAGAGCATTTTTTCTGTCGGCTTGAATTTGCACCAAGGGCTGGTGCTCGTGGTGGTGTTCTTTCTGCTGTTTTGCTCACCTCCCTCCTTTCCTATGCCTGGAAAAGGAAAGATACCAGGGAAACCTGAGGATTTTAATGTTCAGCTGCTGTGTGGGATTCCAGTGATGTAGCTATTGGCAACACCTCCGTGTACTCGGCATGACTAATGAATCCACAGGTTTTTTGCTCTGAGTTCTCCAGGTTAACATGGATGTCAGGTTCCTGTTGGCAGCACAAGGTTGTCAGGAGCTGAGGTGTGAGTTAGGCAGGGGTTGGAAGGGGTAGTGGCTGCTGGGGAATCACTCAATGTCTCTGGACTCAGCTAGCTGAGATGATTTCTAGCAATCTTCAGCTCCCAAGTCTGTGTTTCATTAAGGAAGCAGCCTTTGCGGTGGTTCAAATGTGTGTTTGTAAGGTGAGCAGCAGCAGGTGGGATTTCCAGGTCTGTCTGTCAATCAGAGGGATGTTACAAGATCCAGGTGACAGAAATTTTGGTCTTTCTGTCTCTTCTCCACAAAATTTAGGCAACAAAACATTGAAGAGAACATGACGATAGCGATGGAAGAGGCACCTGAGAGCTTTGGGCAGGTGGTGATGCTCTACATCAACTGCAAAGTCAATGGACACCCCGTGAAAGCCTTTGTGGACTCAGGTGCTTTCTCCACACTCTCCATCACTGAGGGCAACAGTAAACATTCCAGTAGTTTTTTTTTAAAAATCCTACAATAAAGCACTGCATGACAAGATTTTGGAGCACTTTACTGAACCCTGAGCACAGCCTGGGCGAGCAAAGCACATTGCTGGGAGAAGCAGTGTGGGAACACCCTGGATTAGGGCTCCTAGGAGAGATTCTGGGATTCTATGCCTGGAAGGTCGCTGCCATGTTTATATCTTATCTCATTTTACAGACAGGGGAATCTCACACACCTTTAATGTGGTGGTTCCCATACACCTGCAAGGGAAAATTCTTGGGGTTGTTCCATGCCCACAGTAATGGTCAGTGCTGACCCGTGCGTGGGCAGCCAGGTCAGCACAGTGGGATTCACAGGAAGCCTTTATGCTCTGGGGCAGGTGGGTTGGTTTCCCAGA
The DNA here is from genome assembly GCF_050655825.1 of Lonchura striata. Lineage (NCBI taxonomy): Eukaryota > Metazoa > Chordata > Aves > Passeriformes > Estrildidae > Lonchura > Lonchura striata. The sequence goes on from NC_140723.1 coordinate 7,268,366, forward strand.
CACTGAGTGTAATATCTTAAACTCTTCCAGGAGAAAATAAAAGTTTGTGCTGAGCCATCAGGATTTAACAAAAGTTCTGTTGCTGGTAGGTGCCCAGATGACCATCATGAGCCAAGCCTGTGCTGAAAGGTGCAACATCATGAGGCTGGTGGATCGGCGGTGGGCTGGCATTGCTAAAGGTGTTGGGACACAGAAAATCATTGGCAGAGTGCACTTAGGTAAGTACTGGCATTTTTGGGGTAGCTTTAGCAGGGGTTTGACTGCATTTCCTGCAATCTTGGCACTGAGGATTGGTGCTGTAATTGCTAGGAGCTCCTGCAGAGTAAAATCAAAGTGCCTCTGCAATGTGTTTGTCTCGGGCACAGAACTCTGTCTTCTGTCTCATTTAATGCTTTGGGGTGAGGGAGTCCCAGCTCCTGCACACGTAGAGGATATGTTCTCTGGGGGCAAAACCCAAGGTGAACATGAAACACCACAACCTTCCCTGTTTTGGGTGGGACTGCTGGACAGAGTGAGCTACTCAGGAAGGGTTCCTGCACCGTGCAGTGTTTGCTGTTCCTTTGGAAAGAGAAGCCTCTCTGCTCTTTTGCAGCTTTTGTGGATGGAGGACACTGCCCTTATTACTGAAAAATCAATTCTGTTTGCTGTTGCTGCTGCTTAGACTTGTGCTCTAATAAACTGTTTGCAGCCCCTGAAGCTTGGAGGGTCAGAGAAGCAGGGCTGGAGGTTCTCAGGCACATCAGCTTTTAAAATAATTACTCTGGGACCATGGCAGGCCTGGCAGTCCTAGGGCTTGCACAGGGCCAGACTTTCCGTCACCAAAACAGTACATCAGAGTGCTGGTTTCAGATTTTCCCAGATTCCCAGGTGGAAGGGCAGAAATTTTTTGAAAAAGAAAGCAGATTTTTTTTGTGCTGTAGTAGGAACTTCTCTGCCTTGTGTTTCAGCTCAGGTGCAGATTGAAGGGGATTTCCTGGCGTGCTCCTTCTCAATCCTTGAAGAGCAGCCCATGGACATGCTCCTAGGACTGGATATGCTTAAGAGGCATCAGGTATCAAAACCTCTTTTGAAACAGTTACCTGGCTCTTGTAGGTTTAGTGAGAAGTGCAAAATGAATGCCTGGCCTGTGAATTCATAGGATTTTCCTGGGGACAGTTGATGGTGGATTATCTTCCAGCCTGGAAGCACATCCATCATGGACAGCTCTGGGGTGTCTGGCTGCTGCCTGGAGCTTTTTGCTGTGATCAGAGATGCTCAGAGCTTTCCAATGGAATGATTTATTACAAATTGAGTCAGACAGGGCCCTTTGGTTAGAGCTGATTCTCCTGGCCCACCCTTGCCTGCTGTGAGCCGTCCTGTTGGAGACGCGTCGCCTGACCTCGTGTCTCCCTTTTCCCCTGGGAAGTGCCTGGCTCTCCACAGGCCCCTGACGTGTGGATGCTCTTTTGCAGTGCTCCATTGATCTCAAGAAGAACGTGCTGGTGATCGGCACCACGGGCTCGCAGACCTCGTTCCTGCCCGAGGGGGAGCTGCCCGAGTGCGCGCGGCTGGCGTACGGCGCGGGCCGCGACGACGTGCGGCCCGAGGACATCGCCGACCAGGAGCTCGCAGAGGCAATACAGAAATCCGTAGAGGAAGCAGGTACCAGCAGCAGCCCACTTGAAATAGGAATATGTGCTTTTTTTTTTCTTTTTTTTTTTGCTGCATGGCAGGATGTCTGTGAGCTGTTCCCCTTCCAGCTTCTGGGAGCAGCATCGGCCAGTTAAGGGTGGAGAGGAGGGCTTTATTCTTGCTTGTGGCCTCTGAGTGCACTTCTCTATTCCCTTCTGGGCTGGAAAACCTGCACAAAGGCACTCAAGCTGTTTATTTGGTGCTTTCCCTGCAGCTTCCCACCCGTTCTGGTTTCCTGGCTTTCAAGGTGTGGAGGTTAATGGTTGTCTGTGGCCAGGATCATGTTGTAGTGCCCGGCAGGGATGTGGCTCAGCTGTACTGCTGCTGCAGCCTCGTGTGAGCACAGCTTTGGGGAGGCTCCCAAAACCCTGCTCTTATTGGCTGCACCACGTAAAAATAGAGCAGCTGTAGCAGTGACAAAAGTTCATGACAATTTTTAGAATTTGCACTATTTCAGCATTTTTCCCTGGAATGGTGCTCGTGCCCTTGGAGGGGGAATTGCCTCCTTGCAGTTGCTCTAAGGTTCAAAAGCTGAATTCTCATCCTCAGCCTTAAACATGACCTGCAAAGAGAACTTTCACCCTCCTGCAGTTTTGTTCCCAGTGTCCCTGGAATCCAAATGCTGCACAGATGTGATGGCCACAAGGATTTTTGGTGGCTGCAAAATTTAACAAATTTTATTTGCAGCCAAAATAGATGAAAGCTGAACTATGAGCCAAAACCAGTCTGAAACTCAAATTTTCTGTTCAACTCCTTCCTTAATTCAGCTTTTAGCTGAAGGGGAAATTAATTTTTTCCTGCTGTTCAAGAGGAGCTGTGAATACCTCAGGGTGTATTCCTTAAGCCTTTTCCAAAACTTTTAAAGATAACATTTTATATCCAAAAGTTCTCTAGAGACCTTTGAGTTTTACTGCTCATTTTTCCTCAGAAAGAATGCAGTAAATTCTGCTTCCTACACACATGTAGAACTCTTTGCTGGATCAGGTTTAAGCTGGCTGAGTTGATTTCAATATTTTTCTTGCTAATTTTTGAAAACTCTAGCATGCCCATATTTAAAATTGAAATGAGAAAAAAAAGAATTAACCATATATTATATGTATATTTATATATCTATTAGATACTAAAATGTATTTTATATATATATATGTATATTTAGTTGAAATGCACCAAAATTTTTCTTTAACACCTCCCAGTTACTGTTTGACAACCCAAAGAGTAAGCAGTTAATTACAAATAATGAAGTTGATAACATTAAAGGGAGCACAGGACTGCACTTATTGCTCCCTCTGGCCTATTTTCTTATATCCTAAGAATATAAGTTTTCCAGAAATGTAAAAAACATCAGAAGGAAGGTCTGGCTTTAATGAATCAGTAAGAAATAGTTTAAATGTGTGACTTTTCTAGCCAAATTTGAATGTTTATTAACTGAAGTTGCAGCCAGTAGAGAGAAATACAAACATGGGTTTGACCTTGTGATCAGGTTTTGATGTCACTAAAGGCCAGGCTCAGGAGCTTGGGCTCTTGTCTGTTCCCACAGCTTGGCAGGTGTAAATATAAGTTTTTTTCTTGTGAAAACCTGGAGCCTGGCAGAGCCTGGGTTAGCTTTTGGAATATATTTCTACTTTGGATGAGGCTTGCAGATACTGTGGTTGGTTGAATTTAGTTCTCTGTTGCAAGAGAACTAAATAACAAGCAAACCTCAGCCCAAACTATGAGTCTTTACAATAAAAGCATTTTAGACAAGGTTTTTAAACAGAAAAGTGCCTGAAATTACTTAAATCCAATCTGCTTATGTACCACATATGGTTCTAAAGACCATGAGGCTTTGTTCAGGCTAGTCAGCACTCGGACACTTTCAGTTGATGCTGAGCCCTAGAGGAATGTAAAAGATTTATGGGAGTAGGAAATCCATTTTGTGTGTTCACTTAATGCCTGTAGAACACCGAGGCACAGAACTAAAGCAGCTCTTGATCAGATTGACTGGGACAGTTCTAGACACAGTACTGGCCTCTGGTCCATAGGCTTTTGTTGGCTGTATCCTAAAATGTCAGCACATTGCTTCTTTCTCTCTTCCAAAACCTGAGTTGCTGCTAGATGGTACCAAGAAAACCAAGAAAGGAAAAAAAAGAAAATGGAAGAAGCGCAGAAAGAGGATGTGATGCAGCTCCAAAGAAGCTCAGCTCCCCACAACACATGTGTTCTTTTATAACAGCAGGAATTTTTGCTGGCTTCCAGGAGATGGTACAACACAAATGGCTGCCTGCACCTGGAGGCTATTAAAGTGCTTGTTTTGAATGCACCTGGATTATCCCTGAGCTTTATTTAATTCCCTGAAGTCCACTTTAGGGAGCCTCATGATTTCTGTCAGCTGCTTTGCTGGTGGTTCAGTGTCATGGTTTGATACTGGCACAATGCCAGCGCCCCCATTTCCCCCTAAAACTAAAAGTCTAAAACCAAAATCTTTTCTTCTTCTTCTCTAAAAGCAGCACTACCACAAACTTCCTTAACTTTTCTCTGTTTACTCCTTATTTTTTCAACTACTAAAACAAATCTCTTAACTCACTAACATCTTCCTAAAATACAATCTCTCTTAAAAAAAAAATCAATTCAATCTATAATTAACAAAAAAAAAATCTAACTAAAAACTACTCCATCATCTTCCCCCTAATCTTCTTTCCCTAACATCCCAAGTCCCAAACGATCTCTCTTTTCTTTTAAACTAAAAAAATATTTCACAAATCTTTCATTTCTTAAAAAAAATTTTAAAATCTCAACTCCCTAAATAGTTCTCAACCCAAGCTCCATCTCCCACACTGTTCCCCCCGTTCTACCTCCTCTACCAGTATATTATTAACAAACTATTGCTGTTTCTTTCTCTCTCTCAAGAGAGACTCTAAAAACAAACACAAACATCCTAAATTTTTCTCTACCATTCCATCCACAAAAACCCAAAACCAGTTCTAAACTCTCCACCCTTCAACTTACCTCAACCTAAACCACATAACTTCCCCTCTCCCACCCAACCACCTGACTAAAAAAAAAAAAACTCTATACTCTCAAAAACCAAAACAAAAAAAATCTCCTAAAAATTTTACTTTTAACCCTTCTATATTCTCAAAAACATATCTGCTCTCAATTAATCACTCTAAATATTAATATCCAACCCTGATCCCAAACTAAATTAACCTCTTCCTTCAGAAAAAAATTCTTTTTTTCTGTATCAAACCACAACATTCAGCATCTGTGGAAGGCAGCTGAGGTGGTGGTGGAGTGCTGGTGGGCTTCACTAAGATCCAGGACCTCCACATCCTTATTTACCTCTGAGGGCTAGATGCTGTTTTGTGCCAATTTCCCACCACTGAGGAACTTGGTAATTATGGAGGATTTACAAACCTGGCAACAAAACTGGAGCTGTTTTGCTGAGGAGGAAACGTAGCCAGGCAGTTCATCCCACACACACCTTTTCATCCAGGCAGCCTCGGTCCAAGTCACTGCCACCACAAACAGCTCAGGCTGTTCCTGGTACAGAGCAGAATTCATCCCTGATGGTGCACTCTGTGGGAAGAGTTTGTTCCTGCTTTTAGCTGGATCAATATCCCTGGTGGGGCTGGGACTCAGCTCCTGTGCCTACCCCAGGAGAAGGATAATACTGAGGAGAGCTTGACGGAAAACCAGCTCCTGCTGCTACCTAAATGCAAATCCCTGCTGTGTCTGATCAGACCCTAATTAATGATCCAGCAGGTCAAAAGACAGTTCTGCTTTCTCCCTGAAGGGTTGGTTTGGGAGCAGAGAGCATGAATGTAATCAGTCCACATAGAAAGGATCCCTCTGGCTTTCATCCATATCCTCTGTCACAAAGCTCTTGCCACCCTTAGGAAAGATGAGCAGGGGTTGGTGTCACAGCAGATACTGCACTGGTTTTAGTTAACAGAATAAAAGGAACAGATAATAAAATGCTGAGGACAGAAAGGCAGATTTCTGTTGTGTTGTGGAATTTAAAGGGAATGGCTGGAGGTGTAGGCATGGCAAGCTGCACCCCAGTACTCCTGTAAAAAGAGACTCCAGGAAAACCAGTGGTGTGTGTTTAAGACCACTGAGTTTGGGAAAGGAAAGGGCAGCAAATCACAGAGCACAGAGCCTGGGTGTGTGATCCTGGGCAGACAGGGCTGGCACTCCTGCAAAGGTCGTGTGAGTGATTTAACAAGCACTAGAGCGCTGATACATCAGCGAGATCAGACTGTCAGCAAGATAAGGCCACTTAATCTCCTCTGATAACCACAGCCAGTGTTTGGTCTTTCTGATAGAGATCTGCAATTCATCAGCTCTCTGTGAGGACAAGGAAGGAGCAAGCTGGACTTGACTTTTGGGTGCTTCTCCTTTGCTTTGCCTTGAGCAGCAGTTCTTTTGGGGGATTTCTTTGCCCCTACAATCTGTACACTTCCCTTCTGCAGCCAGCAAAAGGGAAGTGTTTGGTGTTTGGACACCTTCTTTTGGGTCTGATGCCACTGCCGGGAGCACAACTCAAGAATTGTGTTACCATCTCATTTCCCATATCCCTGAAATATGTGTCCTGAGTATCTCCAGCCAAAGGGAGAACAGACAAGTACAGCACTAGACACATGTTGTACTGTGTAGAGTTTCTCTGTGGCATAGACAATACAGAGCAGCCTTTAAATTGTGCTCTGGCCGAGTTATTCTTGCCTTGATGTGCCAACTTTGCCAGGCAGAATCTTTCTGGGAGGCAGGAGCTCCTGCAGCCTCCGTGCCGTTGTGCTGGACAGTCAGGAGGGGAGCTGTGCAGGACTGTAACCATGCATGGTGTGTGCTCTGAATGCTAACACGAGTTCGGTGTGTTTGTTTCCTAATCCAAACAGAACGTCGGAAGCCTTGATGCATGTAGTGTGTGTTTACTGCAGCTGGAGTGGGCCACAGACCAGGTATTTAGAGCCACCCGTTCCAGTTTGTGCTGCCATGGTGCGAACGGTGCTTCTGCTGTGTCCTGACTGCTCCTTTCCTTCTGTCTTCCATAGAGAATAGTGACAAAGAAACTACCTCACTGGAAATGCCCTCATTACCAGCTTCTGATGGGTTTCAAAATCCAGTCCAGTCTTCAGGACTAAATTCCAAGATCTGTAATCCCACAAATCAGTTACTTGATCGTTCTGTCTCTGCCCCTGCTTCAATTTGCTCATCTGAATCCAGCCTCGCAGAGCCCATTGATCCTAGAGCCATCAAGACTTCTGACTCTTCACCTGAACACCAGATAACCCCAGAAAAAGAACATGCTCTGGTATTACAGCATCATTCCAATAGCTCTTCCTTGGCAAATAATGACCCCTCTCCGCACACTGGAGATGGGACCTGCTCCAATCCAGCTTGCCTTTCACAGAAGACACTCACAGAAACGTTTAGTGCTGACATTTTAAAGGAATGTAATGCTAAAGAACAAGATCATGGTCAGGAACATCCTCTGGAAGTGACAAAAGTCCATTTGGATGACACTGCTACCAAGCAGGATAAAGATGTCTGTCTGTCTTCAAAGCAGGAGCAAAAACATGAGCTTCCCACAGACCATCGGATGTGCAAAGAGCCAGAAAAGGAACATCTTGAGGAGCAAACTGAGACAACTGACCCAGAACCTCCTTGCTGTGTTGATGGGGTTGAGAAACCTGCCGTGGCAGAAGCCAAACAGCCAGAAAATCCTCCCATGGAAATGAGAGATGGACTGGAGAGAGCAGGTCTTTCCTGTGTGAAAGGGAGTATCCAACTGTCAGCCTCCTGTAGCCACGTGCACATGGAAGCCACCATGGAAATAGATGCAGAGGAGCAGGCTGCAGCTGAAGCGCAGAGCTCAGCAAGGCAGCAGAAGCAGCAGACTGAGAACAGACATATATCCAACCCAAACTCAGATGCCTTCTCCATGGAGGTGGAGTTGCTGAAGTCTCCATCCTCCTTGAGTGATCCACTTTCCACCAGTGATGTCCTGCAGTCTAAAAGCACTAGTGAAATTCCTGCAGAGTATCACGAGTTGGCTAATTTGGCAGCAGGCAGCTCTTCCCCCTCCAGCACCCAACAGCTGGACACAGATCCAGGAAGACCTTCAGAAGAGCCATGTTTCCCTCTAGCATCAGCCTTGAAAGAGCTTCACAAACTCTTGGTTATCAGTCGGAAAGGAGAATTCAAGATCCTTGCCTCAGAAGAAGTCTCACAGCTGGAAATGGTTCACAAAGAGCCAGCTGTGCAGCAGAAAGGACTTTCTGAAGGTGAGCAGAAAGGCTCGGATCCAGCCAGCCAGGAACAGAGCTGTTCCTTCCCTGAGACGAGATGTGAGGGTGGAGGGACAGAGGGGAGCCAGCTTTGTGATTCTGGCAGAGAGCACATAAGCACCAGGCCTGTTGCTCCTGGGCAGCCTGTGCTTGGGGGAGGTGCTTTAGAGAGGCAGAAGGGTTCAGGTAAGAGCGATGTGGGCGTGCTGAGTTCTGCAGCCACCCCTGGCCAGGAGCAGAGCCCAGAGCAGGGGGAGGTTTTGGCAGGAGGTTCTCAGAGTGCACCTAGTCCAGCTTTGGAGCAGAGCACGCCTGTTTCCTCCACACCTGCTCTGGGTGAAGGAGCACCACAGGATACTTGGCGCCTGTTCACAGGAGCACCTGGGAGGAGTGGCAGTGCTGCTCCTGCAGGTCCGTGGCCGCTGGCTGGGAGTGAGGAACCACTGCTGAGCCCCCCAGCTGCCTACACCAGACTGACCACAGGGGCTTCTCCAGCCCCTGCTTTCCCTGTGGCTGATGTCGACCGGATCCTCGGTGCTGGTTTTACCCCACAGGAAGCTCTCCAGGCCTTGGAACAAGCGGGTGGAAATGCAGATCTTGCTCTTCTCATTTTGCTAGCCAAGAGCATTGTTGTTCCCACGTAACTGTGGAAGAGGGAGCTGACTGGGGGATCTTTTCTTCTACAGGAGTATCTCAACTACACACCACAATGGACAAGCAGAGTGTTGAGCCAGATTTTTTAAATTATTTGCAGCCAAAGTAAAACATTTCTGTTTCGCTCATTAGACTTGGGCTTTGAAAGGAAAGAAAATGTCCTTGCATTGTGTGGACAGGATAGCTTTTAATCATGCATACTGGATTAAAACTACTACTTTTATTTAAATTTATGATTTTAGAATAGCTCCAATGCTGCAAATACAAAGCAGCAGCCACTGCGCTCACTGCCCTGTCTGACACAAAGCAATTTGTGATGGGAAATGGCCACACACGCACAGGAGGGGAGGTGCACTCTGAGTCCCGTGTGGACTCTGGATTTGTTGCAACTCCTTGGAACCCAGCTGTTGAAATTATTCTGGCAGCTATTAAAGGTGTGTAGATGCTCCTGGATGTGTAAGGCTTTTGCCAGAGGAGCGAGGGGGTTTTTTGGGAGCATGGGTTTTTGTGTGTGCATGGGGAAGGCTGATGCTTATTTTTGCCAAACCCTTTTATGCTTTGATTTAGAGTTGGACTCAGTGATTCTTGTGTGTCCCTTCCAACTCAAAATATTCTGTGATGCTCTTGGGCCAGTGTATTCCAGTTTACAACATGGGGATAGAAGAAGGGAAGGGATAGAATTTGGTGCTACCAAAACTTACAAGAAATGTTTTAACTTATTTGGAGATGTGCTGGTATTAACTGTAGGGACGGGAGGGGAGGGAAAAGATATTTACATTTTTTTCTAGCCTTGCCCACATCATGTTTTTTCTCATGCAAAAAGAACAAGCTCAACCAGTTTAAGGCTAAACCTTAATGATGAATTTGTTTAACAAACCAACTGTGTGTTATAGCTCTAAAATCTCCCTGTGCCCAGGGAGGAATGAACTTCATCTCAGTGGCTCCAAACAGGGCTGTGATTGGAAGAAGGAAGAATCTGCTTTGCTGTGGTTTGTCTGGATGTCTGGTGTTGGTCAGCCTTGTGGCTGTGAATGCCATGGCTGGAGGTGCTGATCTTACACCGCCTCAAGAGCAAGGGCTCCCCAGCAGGGTTCATGGAAAAATGCACCGATGTGGCTTCTGCGTTACAACCATCGTGGCCTTCTGGGATACCTCTGGTGAGTCACCTGAGTGGAGAGGCCTCACCAGGGCTCTGCTGTAGGGAACCCTTTCCAGATGCTTTTTTAAGCGGGGGGAAGAACTCCTTTGTGATGCTCTGCAAAGCCCCAAAACTCTGTCAGGGCTGGGGAAGGGAAAGGAAGGAAGGCATGGTTGAAACCAAATTTTAAGTAAGAGCTTTGATTCAGTCCCACTTAGCAAATCTCAGAAGTGGCTTTGTGTTAGGTGTTTGTCTTGAAATAGACACGTTGAGCTAAACCTGGAGCCACGTCACATTTTTGTTCATGGCTTCCATGTGGTCTTGTGGTTGTCCCAGGCCTGTGTCCTGGTGTTTGTGTTCCCTGTTGCTTTAGCAGGTCTCCTGTGTGTGTGCTGGGCTGTTTTTATGCAGGTGGCATTTAAAAACAGCACCGATTTGGTTTCATCTGTCACCTCACAGGAGTTTGTGCTGTCATTGAGTGCTGGTGTCAGATTTGCCTCAGACACTTGGGCAGCTCGGAGATCCTTTGGAGTAATAAAGGGCTTTAAGGCATTCTGCTGTCAAATGGAGCTTCTCCATGAGCTGGGACAGTACCACCCAGACCTGGAGCTCCCACACAGGTTTGGCTTACATCCCTCTGCTTGTGATGGCATCAGCAGGCACCGCTCCGTGTGGGAAGCAGTGCTTGGCTCTCTGGAGCACCATCCAGTGATTCACTTGAGGGTCTGCTCAAAATGAGTTACTGAGGCCAGACTGCAGCTTTCTCATCTTCACCAGGCAGGTGGTAGAGTTACCCCTGCTGAAGGTTTGGTTTAATATTCTTGCAATGAGCACCTCAAATCAGCAGAAGCCCCTCTGTGAAGGGCAAGCTTAGGCTGGTACGGGAGTACAGTGTCAGCAGGTCTCTACACCTAAGGCTTTTAGGAAATAGGATCCATCAGACCCATTCCTGTCTGCATCTGGTTCACCATCAGAAGCAGCAGCAATGAGGCTTCCAGATCCAGAGCAACTTCAGACAGCTGAATCTGCTCCTGATTCACACTGCAGGGCTTGGTGAGGTGGCCCTGGGAGCAAAGTGACACAAGGAGCCAGGGCCTGGTTGGCTCTCAGATGCGGGAGAGCTGAACCTGCACCCTTTGCCTGTGGGTGGATGTACTGCCAGCTGCTTGGAGCAGCAGATGTTGGCTACTCAGTGTTGGCTACTCAGTGTTAGCCCCTTGTATCACTCTCTCTGTTTGAAAAGCCATTGCTCAGCTGGCCCAAGTGGTGCTGCTCTGCACCAAGCTGGTGACAGGCTCTGCTCTCATGGCCACGCTGACTTAGGCTGCGCATACAGAATTTATGCTATAAAAGCTCTAGAGCATCAGCCAATCTGCTTCAATGCTCACTTTTATTCTTTGTCAAATATAAGTTTTCAATCTCGCCCTTCTGCCAAAGCTGTATGGAAGCATTTATCCACAGTGCTAGAATTCCATGGGTAACTCTCTCCAAACTTCTAGAAGCAAACCCTGATCCCCAACTGATAAATATTTCTAAAACTTTTATCAAGTAGGTCCAAGCCTGGTGATTTAGATCTCTTCATTTCCAAACTTTGCTTTGAGTGAATGGCTAAGTGCTGCTAAATTAGTGAATAATTTTTTTAGGAGCAAGATCTAGTATAAAATTGGGGCAGTAGTGAGTACTTAAGGTCAAAATAAAATGTAATAGAATGTATGTTTAGCAAACGCTGTCTAAAAGTTGTCTTTGTTTCAATGTGTGTCCTCTCTGCTGCATGCACACGCACATCCTCTGTTCAGCCTCCCGCACTCCCTTCACTGGTCCAGTATTTATATGAAAGGAAGGATGGCAGAGTGCTGTGGCTTATTGGCCACAGCAGGGGATAGAGGTACCACCAACAGCTGTCCAGGTTTCCAAGGAGCCAGGTGTTCCAGCCTAAAATCAGGCACTTTGTTCTTTTCCCCGTCTTCATTAATCACTGCTGTAGTGTCCTAATGTCACATCACTTAATAAAGGGATTTCACCATGGCAGTCCAGCTCTAGAGAGTAAAGCAGTGCTCGGAAGCTGCTTTGTAAAGCTGCCAGCACCTATGGAGACCCATGTGGGCCTGTATAGTTTCTTTTAGGGTGTGCCCTGGAGTCAGTCCTGGTTTCTGAGATTTACTTTTTTCCTTTAAAATACTGAATAATTCACTTGGCCTCTTGGTGACTGTGTGTTTGTGTACACGAGGCCACAGGTGAACACAGAGGTGATATTTAGTGGAATCCCAACATCTGGAAGTTTCTGGGCATGGGTAATTCTGACAAGAGGAGGGAGTATTCCTGGTAACTGTCCCTGGCGTGTTTACCTGCTGCAGGACAGAGCTGAGCTATGCTGTTACCGTGACAATCTCTGCCTCCTTGCTGTGTATGTTTAACTTTCTATGTAGACACTTGGTCTCCAGGACTGTTAACCTTGTATGTCCTCCATGTTCCCCTCTTCTGTGTCTTCTTCTTGCTGTCTCCTCTTCTAAAAAGTAGCAATATTTAAGTGTACTTGCTGAATGCTCAACTTCAGATCAGTTTTCTGTAAAACCATGCCATTGATGAACAAAAGGAGGAACAGGTCCTAGAGGTTTCTTCACCAGACTTGGACTTCCTGCCAAACGGCTCCCCAGAACTCTTTAACAGAAATTCAAAGAGGAGGAATCCAGAGGTATTTCTGCCTGCCTCTCTCGAAGTCAGCTTGGGAAACGAGGTCAGTTTCATGTACATCATTCCCCTCTGAGCGCTGGAGATTTCTTCCTGCACTATGTAGACGAGGCTTAGTCCGTGATCCAAAGCGCAGCAGTTTGGGTCACACTTTGACTGATGCTTCAGAGTTTTACAGACTCACTTAGGGAACTTGAGGGAATCAATACTCAGGAATCCTAAAGCTGGTTGCGTTTTGTGTCATTGACTCTTGTGGGCTGAACACGCTGTGGCCTCGCAGGCGGCTGAAGAGAGGAGTGGGTGTGTCATCAATGGGATGTGGTTCTGCCCAAAGTAATACACACTTGATTCTTTTATGATTTTTTTTTAATATTGGGGGACTGTTTATCAACAAATTATGTGTAAAAAAATTTGATATTTAAAAAAAATGAATAAACACTTTATCATAATGTTGCTTGGTTGGTCTATCTCTATTTCTGAGGTTGGCAGCTCTGCACTCAAATCCTTCACTGCCTTTTTTCCCAAATCCAGTGGATTTTCCGTAACATAAATGCTGCCATTTTGAACAGAATGAATAGAAACCTGTGGGTAAAATTATTAAGGTTGGGAGGGCCTGAGAACAGACTTGAGAAATTCCTGTATTCCCTTTATTTGGGGATGGGCTGTTGGGTCCTTCATGGAGGACTTGGAAAAGTATCAGAGTATACACAAAATGTAGCACCTGACCATGGCACTGTCTGATGGGAAAGTGAATGGGACACTCGTCTCCTACCTGAATACCTCATTTCCAGCTCAGTTAGCAGATGGTTTGTTTTTCTGGAGCTGGAAGCTAATTTCTTGGGACATTTAAAAAAATTGTCATTTAAAGTCTTGTAAAGCTCAAGAGAGTTTTAGTTAGAAACAGGTTTTAGAAGGGAGGCATAGAGGATATTCCTCCTCTGAAACTTGGGGCATAGTCATTAACCCTAAGGTCCTCTCATGGAGGAGCAGTTCCTTTTTCAGACCTAAAAAATCTTCTACTTTTCTTTGAGACAGCACTGAGGTTTTAGCCATTTTAAATCCCCGCTAACCAGAGCTGTAGGTGCTGGTGCCATGTGAGAGAGACACAAACACAATGGGTTATGATTCAGTGACCATGCCAAACTGGGCAGTGGTTTCCTCCTCACATGTTCAGGGCTCTGCACGTGATGCTGGTGTCACTGTCACTAAGTGAGGTCATTAATTATCATGCAAAACCACATTTTGAATTCAGCTCTCAGAGTGGGCAAAGGGAAGGTTTGATGTGTGGGCTGCTACAGCCTCATCATACATTGGCCAAAGGGTTGCTTTGATTTCTTCTGCTGGGAGATGATTTAAGGATTGAACACTCTGGTTCAAAACTACTTTGAGCACTTGGGTCTTGCCTGTTCTGCTTGATGAAGATGGTTTTATTTTGGTAATTAATGTGTAAAAATTATTATTATACGGTTTTCATGTTTGGGATTGCATCAGTCTGAATTGGCCTGATGTCCTGAAGCTTAACAAGGATGGGCTGTGGCTGTCCCTGGATCCATGGAAGTGCCCAAGGCCAGGCTGGACAGGGCTTGGAGGCAGCCTGGGACAGTGGAAGGTGTCCCTGCCCATGGCAGGGGGTGGAATGGGATGAGCTTTAATGTCCCTCCATCCAAACCATTCTGGGATTCCATGAACTGGGGCATTGCCACCCTGAAATCTGCAGTTTTTATACAGCCAAGAGAGGGTCAGGCCCCATGCAATAAATGTGCACTCCAAGTTGGTGTTTTCCTTGGTTATCTTTTGTGGGCCTTTAGGAGTAGAGGTCTCCTAAAAACTTCCTGCAGAGATCTGGAGTTTAAAAATAACAGCTGGAGTTTCTTTGAGCAGTCACGTGGATGCAGCGGCTGCATTAAGAGCAGGACCAGGATGCAGAGAGGTGAGTGCTCCTTCATGCAATTTCCTACCTCAGAATAGTTCAAGGAATGGTCAGCAGAAGGAACATGACTGAGCCATTGCTCAGGAATTCTGCAGTGCCTTTCATCAGCCCCTGCCCAGCCCCTCTGCAGTCCCATGTCTGAGCTCGTGCCTGATGTGTCTTTGCCAAGGTAACCACTTTTTGGGCCAGTTTGTCACCAGAATGGGATTTGGGAAATCCTGCTGGCCCACCTGGCTTTTGATTCACTGTGCCTCATTCCCTGGGGGTGCTGGGACCCCTGGTAGTGTAACCACTACACTATGACATAATTACCTCCAGCAACCACATGTGCTAATTAGAAGGTGCTGTGTGCTTGCCAATAAAGCACTGAGTCAAACACAAGGATGTGAGTGGTTGGTGACTGAAATCCCTCCCAATAGCCACTGCCAAAGCAATGTCTGGTTCCCAGTCTCTTTGTTAACAAATGGAAATGGGAAGGAGTTTAAAACTAAATCACTTCTGCCTGTGGAAATGGGCTCACTCTTGACTTATCCTTATAACCCAGCAATTTCTTCCATGTTTTTCCTAATACTATTTTTTTTTTCCTCCTGAAATCCATACTGCAGTTCCTGAAGTGTTTCCTGTGCCTCTTTAAATTCCCCCCAGATCACTCAGCATTACTGAGGTATCTTGGGAGTATCTTGCACGTCACACACCTTGCTGCAGGGGGGACATTCCCCTCAGTGACTCACTCTGTGCTTCCTCACTCTCCATCCGTGGCAGGCACCTGGTGGCTCTTCTCCCTGGGGATCATGTTCTCCATGCCAACTTTCGGGCTGCAAATATTGACCAAAGAGTTAAAACTTGGGAAGAGGTGGGAGGCAACCCAGCATGTGGTGGGAGTGGGATGGATCCCCCAAGCTTTTCTAAGGAGAATGAGAGCTGTCTAAATGCTGGGAGCGGGCAATTTTCCATGTAAATCCATAATTGTGGGATTATGGATTATGACCAACTCATTTTACTTAAAATAAAACAAATACTTGGGGCATTCAAAACATTCAGGAAAACAGCAGGACACCAGGAAGTCTGTTCTACCATAGAATTCCAGAGTGGTTTGGGTTGGAAGGGACCTTAAAGCTCACTCCAAACCCCATGGGATTATACAGGTGTAAATGCTGCACCTGGTGCCTCCAGAACAAGGAGGAATGCAAATGGATGCCTGTACCTGCTGGTGCTGTACAGCTTGTTTGCCTTATACCTTATGCTTTAAATCCCAAAATTAACCAGGAAAGCATAAACTGGTGTGTGGGATCTGTTGGACTGCTGTATAAGCAGCTGACTTTAGTCTCCCCAGTGATTTGTGGGGGATCAGGCTGGGGTGTTTCAGAATTTGCTCCAATACCCCCCCACCCCCACTTCAGCAGGAGTCACCTTCCTCCTCACATGCAAATCAAGCTCTTATCCTTAGGATCCCCCTTAATGCAATGTTTCTGCATCTCCAGAGGCTTACGAGGAGCTGGGAAAAGTTTTTTTGTTTGGCTCAGTTCTAACCCAAGTTTCCCTTCCCCTTCCCCTTCCCTTCCCTCATGGTTTCCAGAGCTGTTAAACTGGTTGGGCCATTCCTGCAGGAAAAGAGCAGGCTTGGCCGGCATGGTTTTTCTGTCCAAGCCCTTGCTCAGCCCTTTCCTTCCCTGCCAGCAGGTTATTTATGGAGGAAGGGGTGGGAATGGTAAGGAATGCACTCCTGGAAGCTGCTGGCTTTCACATTTTTTTAATGCTTTTACTTTCAGTTCAATTTTCAGTTACCAGGGTCTGGTGATGCAGGTGCTAGGCCAGCCCCAGTTCACAACCCTTCACCTCAGCCTCAGGTTTTATTTATAATTAAAGTCTTTTCATCAACTCCCATCTTTGTTCTGTGATGGCAAATGGGGCTTACCAACACCATCTCCCCTTATCCCCCTCACATCCCTCTTGGCGTGAGAGAACCAACGCCACCTTCTCTTGTGTCCCTTGACTGCGTCATGGCAGTCTCCCAAATGCCATCTCCCCTCACTGAGGTCAGGGCTGTGACAGACCCAAGGCCATCTCTCCCCACATCCCCTCGCTAATCTCAGGGCTGTGAGTGAGCCAGTGCCACCTCCGTCTATGTCCTCACTGTCCTCAACACCATGTCCCCTCACTGAGCCCCGGGCTGTGAGGAACCCAGTCCCACCTGCCCTCACTGTCCGCAGTGGCACATCGCCTCGCGCTCCCTCACGGTCCCCTCGGGTTCCCTCACAGTCCCCTCACGGTTCCCTCACGGTCCCCTCGGGTCCCCTCGGGTTCCCTCACGGTCCCCTCAGGTTCCCTCACGGTCCCCACACGGTCTCCTCACGGTCCCCACACGGTTCCCTCGGGTCCCCTCACGGTCCCCACACGGTTCCCTCATGGTCCCCTCGGGTCCCCTCAGGTTCCCTCACGGTCCCCTCGGGTTCCCTCACGGTCCCCTCACGGTTCCCTCACGGTCCCCTCGGGTTCCCTCACGGTCCCCTCACGGTTCCCTCACGGTCCCCTCGGGTTCCCTCACGGTCCCCTCGGGTCCCCACACGGCTCCCTCACGGTCCCCTCGCGTCCCCTCACTGTCCCCACACGGTTCCCTCACGGTCCCCTCACGGTTCCCTCACGGCTCCCTCACGGTCCCCTCACGGTCCCCTCGCGTCCCCTCACTGTCCCCTCACGGTTCCCTCACGGTTCCCTCACGGTCCCCTCGGGTTCCCTCACAGTCCCCTCGGGTCCCCTCACGGTCCCCACACGGTTCCCTCACGGTCCCCTCGGGTCCCCTCACGGTCCCCTCGGGTTCCCTCACGGTCCCCTCACGGTTCCCTCACGGTCCCCTCGCGTCCCCTCACGGTCCCCTCACGGTTCCCTCACGGTCCCCTCGGGTTCCCTCACGGTCCCCTCACGGTTCCCTCACGGTCCCCTCGCGTCCCCTCACAGTCCCCTCACGGTTCCCTCACGGTCCCCTCGGGTTCCCTCACAGTCCCCTCACGGTTCCCTCACGGTCCCCTCAGGTTCCCTCACGGTCCCCTCACGGTTCCCTCACGGTCCCCTCGGGTTCCCTCACGGTCCCCTCACGGTCCCCTCACGGTCCCCTCGGGTTCCCTCACGGTCCCCTCACGGTCCCCTCACGGTCCCCTCGGGTTCCCTCACAGCTCCCTCACGGTCCCCTCGCGGGGTCACGAGGGTCCCTCCCCCCCCACGGGCGCCATTTGGGGCGGGCTGGGCTCGACCCGGCTGGGCTCGGCTGTGTTCGGCTCCGTTCGGCCGGGCTCGGCTCGGCTCCGTTCGGCTCGGCCGCGCCGGGCCGGCCCCTGCTCCCAGGGCGGGGCGGTGCCGTTGCCGGCCCGGGGCGGGCAGCGCCGCTCGCTCCCTCCCTCCGTCCCTCCCTCCTTCCCCGTGACCTCAGTTCCCGGCGGAGCGCGGCCCCAGCGCGGCTCGGCTCCGCTGTGCTCCCGCGGGGCCCGCTGCCCCCGCGCCCGGCCATGGCGCGCTGAGCGCCGCGGAGCCGCCAGCCCGGGGCCGGCCGGGGCAGCCGGCAGGACGGAGCCGGCAGGACGGAGCGGGCCCGGCGGGCGGGACGGCGCTCGGCCTGCGCCGGGCGGGCGCGGCGGGCGGCGGCGGCGGTGGGCGGAGGCGCCATGGAGCCGGCGGAGGTGAAGGACCGCATCCTGGAGAACATCTCCCTCTCCGTCAAGAAGGTGGGAGCGGGAGCACGGCGGGGGGCTGCGGGCAGCGAGCTGCGGTGCTGAAAAGACTGGGCCTGGGGACACCCCTGGGCTGGGGCTGTAGGAGTTGGGGGCAGCCCTGGGCTCCGGCGGGTCGGCCGGTGCTGTGCTCTGGTGGCGCTGGTGACAGGAGAGCCCTGGGGACTCTCCTTGTACGTGTGGGGACCTCCCTGTGCTGGGGCTGGGGACAGCCGTGGGGCTGGGGATGGCCCTGCTCTGCAAGCGCTCTGGGCCTGGGGACATCCTTGGGGACCCCTCTCAGCTGGTGCTGGGGACAGCTCTGGGACCCCTGACTGTCCTGTGGTTGAGGGTGGGGCTGTGGGCCTGGGGACGGCTCCAGGACAGCCGTGCGGGCTGTGTCTGCAGAGGTGCAGGGCTGGGGGACACTGCTGGGCACCCCCCAGACACACACCACTGCCATGGGTGTAGGGTTGAAGGACGGGACCCCATGTGTCTCCTGCCTCAGGTGTGGGGCTGGGGGACAATCCTACAGACCCTCACACCCGGGAAACATCCCAGGGATACTGATGAACTCTTGGACAGAAGTGTGGGGTCAAGGGCACACTGCATCCCCTTTGCCAGAGGTGGACACTTTTGGGAGTGTCCTTGGAGACCCCCTGTGCTGAGGGTGTGAGGTTGAACGCAGCTCTTCTGGTGGTGGGTATGGCACATCTGGAGTCTGGAGTCACCCTGCCACAGGGACACTGCCAGGGTCACCCCCAGGACCCTCTGTTTTGCTGACTGAGATATACTGGGATTCTCCTGCCTGGGATTCCCTGTTTCAAAGGACAGGATTAGGGAGACCCTTTTTCCTGGGGCTTTGTTCAGGAGGGATTTGGAGTCCAGCCTAAAACCATCTTTCTAGAGGTTCTCCCTCCAGCCAGGCATGTCCTGCGGGGGCACAGGATAGAGGGGCAAGACCTGGGACATGCTTCCCACGGACACAGGGGATGTGTGGTTCATTCCTGTTCCCTGCTCTGTGCCCTCAAAACAGGGCTCTGAATATGTGTCCTCTCACCTTCTCCTTGCTCCTCATTTCTCCTTGGATGGTTCCTTAAAGCCCATCCTGGTGGTGGAGACATCCGTGAGCTGTCACTGGGATGCTGAAATCCTTGGGAAGGCCAAAGGAGTGAGTTGTAAGGACGTGATGGAAGTTTTGGGTTGGCCCACACATGAGCTCCAAGCAACCTTGAAAGCAACCCCTGCTCCATTTGAGGAGGCAACGGGAGTTTCATTTGTGTTTGTCCCAGGTTTTGGGGCAAAGGCTGTCTGGACTTGCTGTTGTTTCTCCAGTTGTTGGGTTTCCTCTGCCTTGTGGAATAGATTTTCTGTGCTCTGCAGTGTGTCCTGACACATATTCATCCATGAAAACCTGTTTTATGAAGATCAGCATGAGCAAATTCCTGGTGCTACTAAGAAAGTGATGGCTGGACACTGTCTCTGGGATGTAGGATGGATGTACAAACCTCTCCCAGTTTTTTTTTGTCCATGGATGGCCCTGACCTCTGGTTTCTTGTATTTTTGTCCTCTAAGAATTAAGGATAATCTTGTATCTATCTGGAATCCGTGGATGTTCAGCCTGCTCTGAGCTCTGTCACAATGCTCTGCAATGCTCCTGCCTCCCTGTATCTATAAGGAATACAACTTCCTACACAGGATTGTTTGGACATAATTTATTTGCATGCAGAAAATCCTTGGAAGATCACATTTGGAAATGCTAAAAAATCAACATGTTTATTTTAACTAGTATTGTGATTGAAGAGGACTCTTCAACTCCAGCTCTGCCAGCACACCTTGGCCTACCCAATCCCTGCTAACTCCTGTCTTGGTCCAGCAGTGAAAATGTAGGGATTTTCTAATCCTGCCTGCTTATTCTTGTTCAGAGAAAAACTCAGGGAATTGTAGGAGCCTGCTTCAGGCTGATGGATTAATTTCTACCATCCCAGTGAAACGAAACTCAGGCCATGGTGAAATTCCACTCTGCTTTTTTACCCCCAGGATGCAGTTCTCCTTCCTCAGGGAAATTCATTATGGAGCTGTTAATTTTTCCCAGTGCTTACCTCTCCCACATCAGCCTGAAACCCCTGGTCCTCTTTTTTCCTGTGAGTGGCAAGAGTAAAGTACGAGTTTAAGGGAGCAAGTGGCTTTGTGCTGGGAAATCCTGCTCTCCGTCATCCTCGTCTTGAGTAACTCCTTGGCACTGGAATTGTGTCATGGGGCTTGGAGGAGTTTTCCAAGTATCCTGCCTCTGATTTCAGAAGCTTCCTTACAGTGTGGGTTGCTCACTCCTTCCTTTCACCAGCAATGCAGGTGTGCAATGGAGGATTTGGATGTGTCTATGGTGATGGTGGGGGTTTTCTTTTCTCAGCTGCAGAGCCAAAGGGGAGGAGACAATTTCATATTTTCATGGAGCTTTCCCAGGGAAGAGCACCCTGTGCTCAGCAGCCTCGGATGGGGAAGGAGAGGAGCAGCAGCACAGCCCTGGGAAGGGTCGGACACTCAGGCTGCACCTGTACTTGGCTGTGATTTCAGCTTTTAGCCCGTGCTGCTGGATTTTAGGGGTGGGGGATTGGTGCGTGTTAGAACCTTGGCTACTGAGAATTTTAGATTTATTGTGCTGACAGGCACTGATCCCTAAGAGAACACTGCATTTGACTTGAGGATGTGAAGAAGGCTTCTAAAATTGAATTATAGAACTGGGATTATGAGTGTGTGGATTTTGTACAACTCCACAGCAAAAAAATGCTTAGATTCCAAGCAAATCCCTCAAACCTCGATAAACAGGTCTGTTTCTCTTATTTTTCTGGAAAGACTTGAGGGATAGAGCACAGATGGAGAAGTGCCAAATGTGCTTAGAGAGGGTAGTTCCAACCTGGGGGGTTCTCTGTCTGGTTCCTGGGTACCCAGGGGGGCGAGATCAGTGGTAGCTCTGCTGTGGATTTCAGAGGTGTGAGGTTGGAGGTGTGAAGTCAGCCTCCACTGATAAAAGTGAGACAAAACACCTAACTTAGACAAAATAGGCTTCTTTAACCAGAGAGTTGTCAAGAGGTTTCTGCTCTTGGTGGCTTCAGGAGAGGCTGGGAAAGCTCAGCACCAGGGAGCTGCTTCAGTTGCAAGAAAATTGGGAGCATGGTTTTGATTTCCCAGCTACAGTTTGTCCTCTGTGTCCTCCCTGGGAGCTAAAGATTATTTCACAGTGTGATGCTTTCTGCACACATGGACAGTGTTGTGACTGTTTATTTTCCCCTTTCCCACTCAGTTCCCCTTCTGCAAAGAGGGCTGTGCTCCAGCTCAAATTACTGCATAGATTGATGCCTAACCCTTGTTTTTTGTGAAGATTTAGGGCTTTATTGGGGCAGAAGGCTGTGGTTGGGCATGTTATGGCTCAGTGTGCAGGCTCTTGTTCACTCAAGTGCTTGTTTCCTTCTAGGAGATGATGCTGTGTGTGGTGGCAGTGGGATGAGAGCAGCTTCCTGGTGCTGCCCAGGTGGAATCTGAACATACCAGAAATGCCAACAACTTCAAATCCATCCTTGGCCAAACATCTCCTGGTAGCCAGGAGCTGTCACAGGTTCCCTGGTCCATGAAGCTGGTGGTTTGTGTTCTCTTGGGTTTCCCTGAATATTCCCTGGGCTCAGGAGGAGTTTAGTGCTCTCCTACCTGGGATTAGGTGGTGAAAATGCAAAGTCTTTAGTGTTATTGTGGACAATTCCAGGAGCTGAATGTAAAACCAGAAGAGAGGTTAGAATCACAGATTTTGGGACTCCTCTGATTTTCAGGCCTTTCTTCTGGCTTTGAAGGACACACATTGCCATGAGTTCTGGAGCAGCTAATCCTTGGTGCATGTCAATCAGGTGGAGTAGTGGTTTTTGCTGACATTGCAGGAGTTCTTGCCAAAATCTCTGGCTCTGCTCTGTTTCTGCATTACTTTGGGAAGGTTTCCACTGCCCTCACAGCAAGTTAATGCAGAGCCTTTGCTGCCTGTCTCCGGGTTGGATTTTTAGCCCTGTACCTTTGAAATGGCTTTGCAGTCTCCTAAGCTGCTGAGCTCTGCCTTGTAACACCTCTGCTTCTCCTGAGGGAGGGTGGGTTTGGGCATGGCTTAGAGCCCCCGTGTCCTGGAGAGGAGCAGGGAGTGCTGGAGTGGAGAATCCCTACTCAAATCACGTAGGGAATGTGCTCATCTCTGCCTGGCTGCATTTATTTAGCCCAGCACTGAGGCAGCAGTTCTGAGATGTGAAAACAGTGAAGCGATCTCTTGCATTCTGCTCTCTTTTGAGAAACACCTCTCTGTCTCAAAGACCACAGGGGTTTTATCTCTGCCAGGGACTTTCCTCTTGTTCACTCACATCTCCCCAAGCCACATCTGTTGCTGCTGCTGGGACCACATGAAGAGGGTAGCCCTGCATGTTCCTTTGCCACGTGTCCCAGGTTTCCCAGCTGCCAAAAGCCTGGGGTTGAAGTAGCAGCAATCTCATGGAGTTCCTGAGTTGTCCATGAAGACAAGACACAGGAGTCACTCAGGTGCTTTCAGCAAGTCTACAGATGTGTTTTGGTGGGCCTCCAAGGGCTTTGTCTCTTTGGTGCTGTGGTTCTACTCTCATCACAGCTGTGTATTGCTTGGATTGCTTGAGTATTTCAAGGTTTATCTGTTTAGAAATTCCTCTTGCCTCATCCCAGTGATCAGGAAGCTTCCCTGCCTGGCCATCCAGGAGCTGCTCTGGTTGTCACACTCGCACCACCACAGGGCTGGTGATGATCCAGAGTTCATAATCTATAGTTTCAAGGGAATTGGGTTCTGCAGGTACCTAAACTGATGTTTGTCCTCCATAACACCCAAAATCAGCTCTGGAGCTGAGGGTGAACAAGCCTGTGATAACATTTTGGGAATTAAAATATATCGTTTGTTCTCCTCCCTCTAACACAAAGCATTTTGCTGGGAGAGCAGCCGGTTTAGGAGGGTAAATTTGGCTGTGGTTTTCCCAAGGAGCTAAAGGAAAGCCTCCAAGCCTCTCTGCCTCTGATTGCACAATTTTGGTGGCTGTTAAGTGATTTCAGCTTTCCCCACTTCTGGTGAGCTCGTCCAAGAGGTGTAACTGAATTAAGCAGGGGCCAGAGGCCATGGGTGGTGGGGAGGGACTCGGAGCTGCGGTACCTGGTGTGTGAAGGAGCAGCAGCTCCCTGGGAGAGCAGCACTTTGCTTGCTTCTGGTGTGTTTGCCACTGGACTTGTTTTATTTTTTTTTCCCATAAATCTATTTTTTCTGTTATGCTGAGCATGTGATCTTCCCACCTGCCTTTGGTTAGCTCAGGGACCCCTATTCCCCTGCAGCCAATTCTGTACTCAGCCGCTGCTCTGCTTGCTGTGACAGAGGAACAGGATGCTCCCTAAAAATTCCCACTGGAAAAAATCCTATCCTTGTCTGAGCCACACGTGTGTCCAACCTGCTGCAAGCTTTGCTGCTTAGAAACAGTGAAGGAAAGCCCCAGAAAAGCCCTGGGGGGTGTGAGCTGAGATGTGTCTGTGTCCCAGGGGGTGACAATCTTGCTGGCATTGGATTGGGAATGCTTCAAAGCTCAGTGTTTCCAGCAATGAGCAATTTTGCTGTGGGCTTCAGCTTCACTTTGGTCAGGCTCCTGTCCCTCTACATCTCCAGGTTGCTCTACTGGCACTCGTGGTACCTTCCAAGTGCTGATGCTCTGAATGTGCCTGGTGAGTTTTTCTGGAAAAAACCCCAAGATCAAGGTGAGGTGCATGAAGTGGGAATCTGGGAGCTGAGGCCAGTGCTGATTTTTAGGAGTTTTGAGTCAGATCATGTGTGTGACCTCCAAAATGTCCTGCTAGAGCTGGAGTTTTAGGGCTTTGTGTTGTGCAAGTGTGTGAGGAAGACTAATGCTCCTGCCATGGCATTCAGCCTGCTTTTATGGATGGTATGGAAAACTAGGACTTTTCCAGGCACAGGAGTTCAGCCTCCTCTTTATCCATTTGCTGTTGTACTCCCTGAGCAGGTGTGAAAGTGTCAGTTCTGAGGTGTCTGTCCTGGCCTTCCTGTGTGTCTTCCCTCGAGCTGTCATTGCTTTGGACAAGGTCAGTTGCCCTTTCTTGTGCTCTCTGGAGCTCCAGGATTGCTTCTGAGGGTGCTCAGCTCTTCCAGCTGGAGCAAACCCCTCACCTCAGTCCATGTGCTGTGGGTGGGAATGAGGGCTTTTGAAGCACCTCTCATCCCTCCCATCCCAGTTAAGGAGCTGAGGAATGCAAAGGGTATTTGTTCTTCTTCCACCCTGTTTGTCCTGCCAGGGAAATACCAAGCAGAACAAATGAAATAGAATTATGTTGGAAAGCTGCTGGTGAAACATCTGCAGGGCAGATTTACAGAGGGAAAATGTGAACTCAGTTGAGCTGTGACCAGCCCTGAACAGGTCAGGAGACTATTTCAGTATTCCATTGCATTTTTAGAATTACTGAAGGGATTTCAAAACCACCACAAGAATGATTAGATTTGGGAATGGGCTTTCAACAGCACCTCCCTGATTATTTGTTGGCTTCCCTTGCAACACAGGAGCTCTGCAGATCAGCCTGGAAATGTTCACACTCATTGAGAACCGCTGCAGTAATAGGTTATAAAATTGTGCAAGGAAGAGCCTCTCTCATGCTTGCCAGTGTGGGGTGGGGTGTGTCACTGCTAGAAAAATGAACTTGTGATTGATAAACAGCAATTAAATCCTCCTCCTCGGTGGGAAGAGGTGCAAGTGTTTCCCAGTGGCAGCCAGGTCTGTTCCTGTTGGACAAACACCTGCTCTCCCAGGTGTGTTCAGCTCATGGCTGGGCTGTTGTGGCCTTCTCCCTGAGCAGGTTCTGTCCCAGGAGTGCTGGTGCTCAGACCTGGCTGGGGCTCTGGAGTGGTCCCAGTGGATGGATGGCTGGGATGCCTTCTGCATGCCAGCAGGGCTTCTTTTGGCCACAGGAATGTCTATAAATAGCCTTGGGTCGGGGCTCCAGGCATTGCTGTGCCCTCCATCCGAGCCAGCCTTCAGCCCTTCCTTCTGGATTTGAGGCACAGAGGAGAAGAGGGGAAAAGCATCTCTCTGGAAACCCAGGGATGGTGCTTTTGACCCAATTATTTGCCTCCTTCCTGATCTCCCTGGCTCCAGCCCAGCTCACTGCTGTGACATTGCTGTGTCAGGAAGCTGCTTTGTGGATGCTTCATGAAGTTTGGTCACCACCTCCCAGACAGGTCTGACTGTGGAGGGAAAGGCTGGTTCAATTATCCATGTGTGTTTTATAACAACCTACAGGAGACTCCACATAAACACTCTATTAAATGCCATTTTTTTGGGGCAGTGCCACATCACTGCTGCTATTACTGCACTCAGGCAGGTGCTGGGATCATCCCTCATTATGCTCATTGTGATTTCTACAAATTTCTACAAATCTAGGCATTGGATCTTTGAAAAACAGTGCAGCTGGAATTTGTTTTCCAGTTGGGAAAGCTGTTTCATCCTAAATTTTCTCTGTGTGTCTTCACCCTTCTTCCTGAGCCAGAAGCACCTCCCCATCAGCTTTTGCAAGTCTTTCCCCACCCTGGCTGGAGGGATGACTCCACCCAGGAGATCCCAAGGCTTGCTGTGTCTTGTTTCCTCCCTGGACAGGGTAACTGGGCAGGGATTCACATGGCTGATGTCTTTTGGGATTTGTGCTCCAGTGAGCCGTGCCTGCCCTTGGCTAAGCACGGGAAGCCTTTGGTGTTTATTTTGGAGAGATGCTGGGGATGGCACCGTCCTTGGGTGCAGCGCTGTATGGGGACATGGTGGCACATCTCAGTGGGAGTGAGCCCTTGTGGCTTCCCTGTGACCCACAGCTCCTCAAGGGCCGTGACTCGGAGTGCCAGAATCTCGATCCCAAACTGCTGAGCACGTGTTTCCTACCCTCTGGGCTGGTGTGACCCCATGACTGAGCAAAGCAGTCACAGCAGCCCATCATGTGGTCCCTGATGTGCCACAGGTTGAGCCTTTTGGGGTGGGTTTGCTGTGGTATGGCCATGGGGCCAGGTTTTCCAGCAGCCTCCCAGGAAGGGGGATGCAGGGAGAGCTGGTTTGTGCAGAGCAGGAGGCTCAGTTCTCCTTGCAGAGCAGCTAAAAGGGACACCAGCCCTTGGTGTAACATAGAACGAGCCCTTCAAAACCTAAACCCCTTCCTGGGGGAAGATTGGGATTTTCCAAGGAAGAGAAATCCATTTTTGAGGTGGATACAGCTGCCATTTGCTAATAGTTTGCACCCTTGGATGACAGGAGCGGATCAGTCCATGGAGAGGAATTGGAGCTGTGCATTGACTGCAGGAAGGAGCATGACGAAGTTCTGAGTTATTTTGGGGGAAAGGAGGAAAGAAAAAAGAGGAAATACTTCTATTTCCTCATCTTTTTTGCTGCCCAGGCTTGGAGTGTCTCTGTCACGAGGAATTCCTCCAGTCAGAGGCACAGACAGGCTCCAAGTTCCCTCCAAACAGACCTCCCCAAGCTGTGTCTCCTTTTATTCAGTGGTGAGCTAACAAAATGCTTGATTTATTCTTGTTTCCCTCAGCTGTTCCCCACAGCTGCATTTCCCCAATCCAGCACAGAGGCTGCAGAAACACCCAGAACCTCCTCCAAGGGCACCCCAGCTCCCTGCAGAGCCCACAGCCTGGCTGGGACAAGTTGGGAATTTCTGCCTTCAAGTGCTGGCTCATGTCCTGTGAGATCTTTGCTTCTGCCTCAGTTTTCTCAAAAATGGGATAGTCTAGTGAGCTCCAACTCTTGGAGATCATCCCTATGACTTCATCTATCCATCACCTGAGGGATATGGCTCTAAATTATAGATTTATTTCTTCCTCTGGTGTTCTTGCTGCAGCTTCAAAGACTGGTTGCAAGTACCTCCTGAATTTTTTCTTAAATAGTGGGATTTTGGGGCATTTTCCTCTCTGTGTCAGTCTGGGCTGCCTATGAATACTGGGAATCTTCTGGAAAAGTTTCCTCCCAGAAATGGATAGGTGCAGTTGAGCTGAAATGTTCCAGGTCTCACCTGGGTGTTGTGAGAGCCCCTGAGGATGCCCAGAACACCCACAGGTGCCTCTGCAATCATCACCTGGTTGTGTATCTGCTTCCCCAGGGGACTCACCTGCTGGGACAGGGACAGGGACAGGCAGAGCAGGGCTGTGCCATCGGGCAGGGAGCTCTGGCTGTCATTCTCCAGGCTCAGCAGTTTTCTCTCACTTAAGGGCTGGGACCAGCTCCATGCAGGAACACGCCCGGCTCTGCCATCTTACCTAAGAGCTCCAGGGGGATTCAAGGTCTTCAGGGTGTTGGAACTCGATATGTTCATACTCTTAAAAGTGCTGTTGGGATCAGTTCCCAGGGACCCCGGGGTGTTCTCTGACCCCTGGGTAAATGCACATCAAGACTGGATGATTTTTCCAGAAGGAGCTTCTCTAGTAATGATTCTGGAGGAGAAACCTGTTTTGGGGGACTTGACAAGCACAGTAATGTCAAGTTTTTGGGTTTTACACATCTATGATCTAGTGGGGTTTGGCAAAGACATGTCAGGTCACTAAAATAACATATATATTGTCTCTAATATTGTTGTGGCTCAGCTGAGCTGTTCATGTGCATTGCCAGCAAACAGCCATGGCCTGTCCAGCTGAGATTACATCCCAGGAGAGTAATCTCCCTGCCTGGATGGAGAGTGTGTGAGACAGGACCTAAATAGATCCCTAAGCTCTGGGGGCAGGAGGAGGCCTGTGGGTCAGCTGGGAAAGGATTCAGGATTTGGGTCCAAGGGGATTTCTAGGATTTCTAGCCAAACTGAGGACAGGCCTCATCCATGTCAGAGCCAGAAACAGAGCAGAGCTGGGGTTTATTTCTGCTCTGAACCACTTTGTGGTGGCTGCAGAGGAACCTCCAGACCCTGCTGTTGTGTTGGCTGGTAGGGAAGAGGCTGCTCACCATGAGGGAACTTGGTTGTGCAGCCACCACAGCACTGCTGGGCTGTGAGATGTGGGGACTCTGGGCAAGGGTCTCCCTGTAGTTACTGCCTTTAGGGTACAGCTACACCCTGTAACTAAAACCTGCAACAGGGCTTAGGAAGCTGAGAGATCACAAAAAACTGTTCAGTGCTGGATATGAGCATTTTGGCACCTCTACCTGCTCCTTGTGGGCTGGAGAAGGCCATTCCAGCCATCTCATCCCTTCTTTTTGCAGCTGCAGAGCTACTTTGCTGCCTGTGAAGATGAGACACCGGCCATCAGAAACCATGACAAGGTCCTGCAGAGGCTCTGTGAACACCTGGACCACGCTCTGCTGTACGGGTGAGCCTGGAGCCCATCTCTGGGATGCTGCTCTTCCCCATGGAAAAAGCCTGGTGTGGAGCCTTAGCATGGGGAAAGCATCTAGGCAGGGATTGGGGTGGAGATAATGAAGCTTTTGCTTAATTTTCCTTTGGGATTTTTCTTCCTCCAGACTGCAAGATCTTTCCTCGGGGTACTGGGTGCTGGTGGTTCACTTCACACGCCGGGAAGCCATCAAACAGATTGAAGTGCTGCAGCACGTGGCCACCAACCTGGGACGCAGTGAGTATTCACAGTGTCCCCCAAAGCTCTGGCTTTGGGGACACTTGGGGAGGCCCAGGTTGTGCTGAGGAGTTGGGGCTGCTGGCAGATCGAGGGAGCCATTGGAATCCAGGTTGCGGGCAAAGGAATCACAGAATCATTAAAGTTGGAAAGGACCTCTAAGATCATCGAGTCCTACCATTAGCCCAGCACTGCCATGTCCACCACTAAGCCACATCCCCAAGGGCTACATCCACATGTGGTTTGAACATTTCCAGGGATGGTGATTCCACCACTTCCCTGGGCAGCCTGTGCCAAGGAGGTGGGAGTCCTGCCATGACCGTGTGAGGTCTCTGGAAATAATGTCACTATGCTTCAGGGTCAGGCACTGAGGTGTAGCCTGGCTTCTGCTGTCCAGAAACCCAAGAGGCTGTGCCCTCAGGAAGGGTTCCAGACAGATGGGAGTCTTGTGGGGCCATGACCTCAGAAAGAGTTCCTTGCAGAGGGTAGCACTTGGGAAGGATGGGAGCCCTGTGGGGCCATGCCCTTGGGAAGGGTTCCTGGCAGATGGGAGCTCTGTGGGGCCATGCCCTTGGGAAGGGCTCCTGGCAGATGGGAGCTCTGTGGGGCCATGCCCTTGGGAAGGGTTCCTGGCAGATGGGAGCTCTGTGGGGCCATGCCCTTGGGAAGGGTTCCTGGCAGATGGGAGCTCTGTGGGGCCATGCCCTTGGGAAGGTTTCCTGGCAGATGGGAGAATCCCCTCTCACCCCACATCTTGCTGTAGCAGTCATGTGTGTGATTCTGCATTTTCCCTGCTCCGAGTTGTCCATAGCAGATGTTTGGGATGATCGAGGCCACTTTTGACACAGGACCGTGCCTAGATCCTCTGTGCCTGCTTTTCCAAACAGCTGCTTTGTCCTGGGCCTGTGCTGGTGAGAGCAGAGCTGAGCACAGGCTCTAATGTCACCTCTCTCTGCACCAGAATTTGTGTCAAATCTCACCTGGGCTGATTCACAGCGATTCTCCCTCTGCTTCTCCCATCTCCTGTCATTGCTGACAGGGCTCCCATTTTGCTGGAGAGACACAGCTGTGTGGCTACTTCTCCTGTCTCTCACCAATTTTACTCCAAATCATTAATCTCTCAATGTCATTTCCCCCTGCGTATTTCCCTCATAATTGCTCCCCTCAAATGATAAGAATGAATGATCTGAGGGGTTTTAAGTAATTAATGACTATTTCTAGGCTTGTGTTACTTCTCAGGTGTTTCCAGATAAATCTCTCTGCTGCTCTGCTTCCAGGCCGGGCCTGGCTATACCTTGCCCTCAACGAAAATTCCTTGGAGAGCTACTTGAGGCTGTTCCAGGAGAACCTCAGCCTGCTGCACAAGTACTATGTCAAGTGAGTATCCCAGCTCCTTCTTTGGGCAGCATTTGACATCCCTCCTTGTCAGAAGCCAGCCTGAATTTGCCAGCGGGGGACAAGCAGTTGATCAGGGTTTGATTTTTTTCCTTGTGGCATTTATGTGGTTAATTTAAAGGTCCTAGATGTGAACACATTGTCCTCTTATCTCTATGAGGCCTTGCAAACATTTCTCCTAGTTCCTGCTTTTACTCTGCAGTCCCCTTTATATTTTTCCATTATTTCCAAGCTCTTGTCCAGGCACCCAGCTTTGCTGGACACTTGGAAATGTGGCTGTAGCTCAGTTTGTGGACAGCACATAGTGGCTGCCCACAGAGGGAAGGAGTGGGCTGCCAGCTCCAGGGCTGATCTATGGCAGCCCCAAGGAAACAGAAGGGCCCTTGTAGCTGCTCCTCCTCTTTCCCTCATCTGTAAAGCTCTTTTGTTCCTCCCTGCGGCAGGAACGCCCTGGTCTGCAGTCACGACCATCTGACCTTGTTCTTAACACTGGTGTCTGGACTGGAATTCATCCGCTTTGATTTGGACCTGGTGAGTGTTTGATCTCTTTTCCTGGCTCTGGAAGAGTGGGAATGTGGAGCAGGGGAAGTCCAGGGTGGGACAGATCCCTCTGCTTAGACCAGGGTGGATCTTCTGCTGGAAACGTGATGCTGATGATTTTGGGAAAGACTTTTAGGTCTTTGGGGATCCAGCAATGGGATTTATTTCTGTTGCTCAGTTCTTCACTGTTTGGAGGAGAAGCAAGGCAGCTGCAGGGCAGATTGATGGGGATAAAGGAGCTGAGCTCTGCAAGTGTGATACAAAACCCCGGTGTCCCTCCAGAAAATACAAATCCACAGGATAACCCTTGGTAAAACTGCTGGGTTTTCTCTGAGATGGACACTGAGAAGGGACCTTCAAGGGGCAGTTCCCACCGTTTTGATGGGGTGGCATTTCCCCCCCAGCTGTGCCAGTAACAGTGACACTGGAGCCTGACTCTGAACACGTTCCCTGCCCTGCAGGATGCTCCATACCTGGATCTGGCCCCGTACATGCCGGATTACTACAAGCCTCAGCACCTGCTGGACTTCGAGGAGCGCCTGCCCAGCTCCGTGCACGGCTCCGACAGCCTCTCCCTCAACTCCTTCAACTCTGTCACCTCCACCAACCTGGAATGGGACGACAGTGCCATTGCTCCATCCAGTGAGGGTCAGTGGGTTTTGAGGACAGTGTGGACAGGGCTGTGTTCTTCCCATATCCCCTTCAGATAAGGCAGCAGATTTTAGACTGGAAGAGACCAAAGCAGGAGACCCAGCAGCCAGGCTGGGAGTCTGTCCTGTCTTACATCCTTGGGAGACAGGACAAGGGGAAATAGGTTTAAACTAAGAGTTTTAGACTAAAAGATGGGAAATTTAGATTGGGTATTAAGAAGAAATTCTTCCCTGTGAGGGTGGTGAGGTGCCCAGAGGTGTACAGGGTGCCCATGGAAGCTGTGGCTGCCCCTGGATCCCTGAAAGTGTCCAAGGCCAGGTTGGATGGGACTTGTAGCCTCCTGGGATAGTGGAAGGTGTCCCTGCCCATTGCAGAGGGTGCAGTTAGGTCAACTTTAAGGTCCCGACCCAAACCATTCTCTGCTGATTCTATGCCTCAGACTGGGAGAGAAGGACATTCCCTGCAGGCACCCCAGGCCACATTCCCATCCTGGGGGTTTTAGCAAGAACTGGAGGACTCTCCCCAGAGAGTAAAGGCCAGTCCTGTATCTGAATGTGGCTTCCAGGCCAGCAGGGACACAGGGCTGCAGGGGAGGTTTTTAACTGTTTCACAGTCCACAGATGCACATGTGCAGGGGAGTAGTTTCCTGAGTCTCCTCTGTGTCTTCAGTCTGGGAGAAAGATAGCCAGTGGTCTCAGAGGTGTTGGTTTTTCCTCTTGATACATCTTGAGCAGCCTGATAAATTGTCTTACCCACCCCCTTAGCCTTTCAGAGAAGCTGGATGTTATTCCTGATGACCTGGGCAGACATGTACCTTGTGTCTGCACCATGAATCTGCTGCACCCAGAGCAGGGAGCTCTCTTCCTAATCCAAAATGCATTGGCCCTGTCTTGGTTTTTATGTCAGTTTGAGCAAAAGGGATTGTGGAATAGAATTGCATTGGAATGAACTGTTAAATGGATGCAGGGAATTTGGGACTGAGCCCACACACAGATGGGTTTCCTTGAGACAAGAGTCACCAGTTGCCTTTTATGAGCAAGACAGAGCCTGCAGGTATTAAAGATGCTGAGAATGAGCAGCCTGGGATGGGCATTGGAGTTGTTTTAACAAAGGACTTGGAAGCACAGCACTGGTTTGGTCTCACCAAATCTGCACTCAGGAAAGGGTTTGATTTTAGGGACTTACTCATGCCAAATCTCCAGTGTCCCAGGGAAGCTGGAGACAGCACAAGGAACCTAGAAATAGAAATCACAGAGGGAGGTTCTCTGTCCCCAGAGATTTGACATAAGCAGCTGTTGTGCTGCACCTCTGGGTTTGCATTCCTGCTCCTCCCTCAGCAGAGCATGTCTTGTGCCAGACATCTCCTACCTGTCCCTATCACTGGGTGTCCCCAGCCTTCTGGTGGTTGTCTGCTTAAAGCTCAAGAAAAGAGGGCTTTGGAGTAGAGATTCAGGAGATTTTGGAGATGGATTTTGGGTTTGGCATCATCTCAGCCTATGTGTCCAGGCAGTGGCTGTGCTCTTGTGTCTCAGTCTCCCCATGCACAGAGGGATTTGGTGCTGACATAGGAATGCTGGACCAGGACCCAGGAGGTCAGGAATTGCTGCTGCTCCTCTGGTGTGGAGGAATTTAACTTTCCCCTGTAACTATTACCCTGCTCATCATTTCAACAGGAGCATGTCTCTACCCTGAGAGTGTAGGTGGAACTGGGGATTGTAGGATCAGAGGACAAGTTTTCCCCTTTAATCAGATCCCTGGCTTTGCAAACATTCATGAGTCAAACATCACAATATCTATGGGAGGTAAGTGTGAAGTGGGAAACTGAGGTGCAGAGAAATTAAATGGCTTCCCAGAGAGGATCAAGTCCTAGGTGACACTGTTTATCTGGTTTAGCTTCCCAGCAGCTTGAATAATGGGGCTTTCACCCTTCCCTGGTCCCTTTGTAGCTCCCATAACACTGGTTGTTCCAGAAGGAACAACCATTAGTGCAGCTGGTTTCCATTCACATCCACATTCCCTATTTTCTCTTGTGTTTCAGATACCAGTGGGCAATTGTTTTGTTTCTCCCCATTCCCATCTCCCTCCCCAAATCCCCTTCACACTTTCCCCTCTCCCCACTTCCCTCCTCACTACCTGTATTTCTAATCCTGAGTTTTATCCCTCATTTTTGTAGATTATGATTTTGGAGATGTCTTTCCAGCAATGCAGACCATGCCCAGTAGAGACTGGGAAGGTGGGACACACTCATCTCTTACAGCATTTTTGTTTTCTCTCTGCATTGCTGCCCCCTGAGCTTGCTGCATGTTCCCATGTTTGTTTCTTTAACAACCAACTGCCCTGTCCTGATGGAATTCCATACAGGCTCAAAATGTGGGATGTGCCAGCTGCCCTCATGCTATGGATTTCCTCTTTGGGGTAAAGCACACAAGATGCTGACTGAAAAAATGATCCACTATCATTGGTTTCCTGAAAGCCCTGGAAAACAGCTGAAGTAATTCTGCTGCCTTTAATTTTGGGCATTTTGCAGGGATTAGTTTGGGAGGTTTTGTTTTCCCTGGATCATTGTGTCCCATGTCAAAACTTCTCCCATGAAACCAGAATATCCAGCACATGGCCATGCTCAGTTTAGGTCACTACATTTGTTATTTTTATGAATTTTACCACTTGTTAAACTCACTTACCAGCTACCTCTGGCCAAGAAGACTTGCCCAGTTAAAGGAATTTGTTCTTCCTCTGCATGCAGCCCCTGTGCATGTCCTCCACTGGAGCAGCATCCTCTCTGCTTCACCCCCAGAGGAAACACACCCACACTCCATCATTTGCAGCTCAAAGCTGGATGGAGCCTGATGGAAGCACCCAAATATTTGGGGACTATTTGGGTAAATCTGCCTGAATTCCATGTGGATTGCTCTCGGGCTCTAACACGCTCCCTCTTACTTTCTTTCTTACCCCAAGCACAGGGATGTCACAAAGGTGGTTTAACCTGTTTCTATAGGGTACAAACCAGATTTCCAAACCCAGGGTGCAGCCAGCAGCTCCAGTGGGAGTGTTGGGTGGAGGCTGAAGCCCAGGGATGCTGGGGGAAGGCAGATCCCTCTGAATTTGAGGATTTAAAACCCGATTAACTTCCCTGGTAGAGCTCACACTCTCCCCGCTCCAGGGCCACTCTTTCAGTGAGAACAAAGTGGAGTTTTGAAATCATGCAGCACGAACTGGCTGGGTTAGAGTTTTACAAGAGGTTTCATTTTCCTCCTCAAATCCTACACTCCAAATCAGTCTGCCAGGGCTGTGGTTCTCTTCCCAAGGTGCCTTTTTAGCTGACTGTGGAAAGGAATCAGAATCATGGAATGGTTTGGGTTGGAAGGGACCTTAAAGATCATCTCATTCCAATCCCTTGTCATGGGCAGGGACACCTTCCACTAGACCAGGAATGGTGCTGGAGAAGAGAAGGGCATGGATAACTTTCCTTTAACTGTGATTTTGGATTAATAATAGTCCAAGCATGACTCCTGCAACCCTTCTCCACTGCTCTTTTTCCATCTGAAGACTAACACGGGCCCAGCTGTTTGTGCTCTGCCCTGTCTGTGCCGCCTGCTGAATGCTGTGTCCCCTCTCCAGCACGCTCCAGCCCCCATGTGTATCTCATGTGAGCAGAGCAGAGCATCCAGCTCCATCAGGATTGCTGCTCCATGGGCTTGGCTCCATGTCTGCCCTTCCAGCTGAGCAGGCACCTTCCCGTGGCCATGGCAGGGGAGAAGCAGCAGCCTCGTGGCTTGCTGTCACCTTGCTCAGGAGCAGTGGCCCCAGGACCCCTCAGACTGCTTCCACAGACACCACCTCTGCTCTCTGTTGTGTCCAGTCATTCTCTGAGCTGCAGAGGGGGTGCAGGGTCTCACACTGGCCTCCCTGTCCATCCTCACCAAGAGCTGCTGGCACTGCCAGTGGCGTGGTGCCCACACAGTGCCCCGAGCCCCCGGTGCGTGGCTTGGCTTGATCTGGCTGTGTCCAGGAGCCCGAGCCGGCGCTGATCCTCTCTTCCATCCTGTCCTGCAGACGGGGACCTGACGGACACGCTCAGCTGCCCGCGCTCTGCCGCCTCGGAGGCCAACGGCGGCAGGGCCGCGGCTCGGAGCCCCACGCAGCGCCACAACCCCTTCAACGAGGACAGGGCCGAGGTGCCATCCTCTGCCGACACCACGCCGGTGCACGCGGCTTCCCGGGACAAGGCAGAGGCCACCCCCGAGGGAACAGACCAGTCCGAGAGCTGCACAGAGCTGGAGGTCATCAGGTAGGGACACAGCTGCTGGCCTCGGAAGAGGCGGCACCTCTTGTTGAGGATGCGCCACCTCTTCTATCCCAGCGAGGACGGTCTGTGCGCTGCAGCCTTTATTCAGCCCCGTGGGGCTGGGCTGGGTCCCTTGGGCAGATTCCACATCACCCCCTTTCCCTGCCAGTGTGCGACAGAGGGCTCACAGTAATCCGTGAGCGTTTATTTGGAGCTCTCTCCAGCTGGTGGCAGCTTTGCAGCAGCTCTGGGGCTTGGATCTTTCTTGTCTCCCATCCTGCCCCTCCTCCTGTTTGTCAGTGAGCTGTGGTCGAACCTGTCACAGGAGATGCCTCTGCAGAGCTCTTGGCTGGGGTTTGGGTGTTTGACTCCAGCAGGGGAGATTCCCCAAGGGATCCCTCAGAGCCCTCAATCCAGACAAAGAGCTCAAGGCTCTGTCTGCTCACACCCATCGATGGGGACTCCCCAAACCCGCCCAGCAGGGCTGTGCTGGAGCAGAGCAGCTGGGTTTTGCACATCATCCCACATGGGAGACACAGGGAAGGGGAGCACTGGGCTCACTTCCCAAACGGGGGTGACCTGGCAGCAGTTTGGGTGCTGTAGGTGCCAGAGCACTCCTGCAGCACATCCTGGTGTGCTCCAACCTGCATCTCCCTCTCCTGGCCGGTGGAGACACGGTGTTGCCACCTCCAGAAACCTTCTCCCTTCGCAGCTTCTTGATCTCAGCCACATCACTCCAGTGCCACAACCATTTGTGATCCCTTTACAGCTGAAAGAAAGCCCAAGGTGCTGTGTCAGCAGTGACACCTCTTTCTAGGATAGGTAGGAGAAAGTGCCCATACCTTGTCTCATGAAAACTGGCACAGGGATGGGGGCTCTACACGGCTACACACTAAGTGATGTTGCTGATTAGAAGGATTTGTCTGCAATAGGGAAAATTGTGAAGGAATGTTGTTGGACCTCCCTGCGTATTGCAGAGTCTAAACAGGCACAGTGGGTGACGTTCTTCTCTCCCACAGGTTAGCCAAGAAGAAGAAGACAGGCAAGAAGAAGAAAGTGAAGCCTGAGGAGGCCGTGAACAACCCAGCACCTGCAGCGCCCGAGACCAGCGGGGACAGCGGCATCAACGGGCTCAGCGACAGGGAGGAGCCCCCGAGGGACGGGGAGGGGGACAGGGAGGAGCTGCCAAGGGCCGGGGGTCCCGCTGCCCCGGGCGGGCCGGAGGAGGGTGGGGAGCGCGCTGCCCTTGGCCCGCTGGCCCTGCGCATCCCCGAGATGAAGGACACATCCATGGAGAGCGTGGGGCAGCCCCTGAGCAAGGTCATGGACAGGCTCAACGGGCAGCTGGACCCCGGGGGCTGGAACGCCGCCCTGGAGCCCCCCGGGCAGCCCTTTCGGACCGGCACGCCAGGGGAGACCCCAGATGGATCGTCCTCTGGCGACTTCAGCGAGGGGATTTCAGCCCCCATGGACTTCTACCGATTTACCGTCGAGAGTCCAAACACTGCTGCACCAGGTGGTGGCCACCATGACCCTCCAGGGCCTGGCCAACCGCCACATGTTTCTAGTAGCCCTGAGGCTCCTGAAGAAGAAGAAAGCAAAGAGGGAGAAGCAGTTGGGGCAGTAGAGGAGTCTGAAAGAGCGAGTGATGATCCTCAACCTAGCCAGACAGAAACCACCAACCCGCAGGCTCTCTGTGAGCCCAAGAAGGAGCAGCCCAGCCCTTCCCTGAGCAGCGCTGAGGACTCTGGGGTGGAGGAAGGGCAGGGCAGCCCCTCGGAGCTGACACATCCCTCCGAGTTCAGGTGAGGATGGGTTTGCTCACAAGGGAGAGCATCTTCAAAACAATCTTGAGCTCAAGTTGACACCTTTCTGTTTGTCCTCGGTTTGGGGGGCAAAGCCCATCCTTCTCCAGGATGAAGAGGAGGCACAAAGGGTCAGGAAGAGAAAGCCTTGGGGAGCTAACAAGTGCCCAAATAATGGACATGCTCAACAAGGAAGGGGATTGCCCTTCCTGGACTCACCCAGCCTCACATCCATGTCCATCCTCTGCTGTCTTTCTCCACAGGGTGGATAACAACCATCTCCTCCTGCTGATGATCCACGTCTTTCGGGAGAACGAGGAGCAGTTGTTCAGGGTAAGGGATCTCCATCAATCAAAGGATCAGCTCTGTGCCTGCATCAGCCCAGGGCTGAGAGCTCCTTCCTTTCCATGCAGATGATCCGAATGAGCACGGGGCACATGGAAGGGAACCTGCAGCTGATCTACGTCCTGCTGACAGATTGCTATGTGTACCTGATCCGGAAAGGTATCTCATCCTTCAGTGGCAGGGAGGGAGGCTCCATCCATGGCCTGTCCATTAATTAGGCCATCACTGCCTTCACTGCCAGCTCCCTTGAGTCCCATGGTCACAGCAAGGAGCTCAGATTGACTAGTCCCCCAGGAGCCCTGGGACACGTGTCCCGTGGCTCTGTGCTGCCTGGGCCATGGTTTGGTTTGCAGGTGCATTGCTGCTGCTGCAGAGGGGGTGCTTTGCCCCCCTTCATGTGGCTGTCTGTGTCTGTGCCAGGGGCAGCGGAGAAGCCGTACATGGTGGAGGAGGCCGTGTCCTACAACGAGCTGGATTACATCTCGGTGAGCCCAGCCAGGGGGGCAGCTCTCACCTGTGCAGGGGTGAGGGTGTGTTTATGTCCATGGAGAGTGTTCTGGACAGTGAACCTTTGAGACTGGGAGAGCTGGCAGTGATGCCCCTTCCAGTGCCACCTCTGTGGGTGCCCACCTTGCTCATGTCTTTGCATGAGCAGCAGAGTGACCACTGGCCCTCTCCCTGGGGCTAGAAGCCCTGTCAGCCCTGCTCTGTTGCCCCTCATCCTGTGCCTGGCCTTCCTAACCATTCTGTGTGGCACAGGTTGGGCTGGATCAGCAGACAGTGACCCTGGTGTGCACCAACCGGAGGAAGCAGTTCCTGCTCGACACTGCCGACGTGGCTCTCACTGAGTGAGTGGGGAACTGGAGCGTGGAACTCCGGAATTCTTGGACTTGGGGACAGTGGGAGACTCCAGAGACAGCCCTTCACGACAGTCCTGGCACCCGTGAGGGGGTTGGGGGCTGGTTTGATGCCACTGGCTGAACCCAGCTGATAGCTGGAAATGCCAAGGATGAGCTCCAAGGCCTGTCCCCAGGTCTGTGTGTGTGCTGGCAGCTCGGGGAGGTGACCATCAGGTCATACAAGGATTTGTGCTGGGATGAGTGAGCACCTCCCGGTGTCATCTGTTTCCTTTGCAGCCTCCCGTCACCTTTGCTCTGTAGGTTGATTTTGCGACTCTGTGGTCTGGAAGACCAGAGGCCCATGGTTAAGGGGAGCCCCTTGGGCACCAGAGTGTATGGGGGAGACAAGGGGCTGTTTGCCCCAGCCTTGTCAGAGATCTCTGCCTCCCTCTCAGGTTCTTCCTGGTCTCCTTGAAGTCAGCCATGATCAAAGGGTGCCGGGAGCCCCCTTATCCCAGTATCCTCACGGATGCCACCATGGAGAAACTGGCACTTGCCAAGTTTGTGGCACAGGAGTCCAAGTGTGAGGTGAGTTTGGATATCACCGCCATCACTGCAGGTGATGAAGGCTCACAGGAGACTCCCTTGACTTCTCCTGGTTCTTACAGGCCTGCAACGTGGTTGTGCGTTTCTACGGCCTCGTTCACTGGGAGGATCCCATGGATGAGGCGCTGGGACCTGCCAGCAGCAGCTGCTCCTCTGCAGAGCCCGCCATCACCAAGGACGGCGTCCTGCACTA
Source organism: Lonchura striata (assembly GCF_050655825.1). Lineage (NCBI taxonomy): Eukaryota > Metazoa > Chordata > Aves > Passeriformes > Estrildidae > Lonchura > Lonchura striata. Next base: position 7,307,712 of record NC_140723.1, read on the forward strand.
CAAGGCAGGCACCTCCTACCTGGGCAAGGAGCAGTGGAAGCCCTGCTTCGTGGTGCTCAGGTGGGCACTGGGGCTGTGGGGCAGGGCTGGGGTCGGACAGGGCTCTTGGGAGAAGGTGCTGGGAGCAGTTTGCTGCCCGAGAGCTCCCTGGGAGGTGGAGAGGACTCATCTACCCACCTAAAGGGGCCAAGCCACCAATTTGGTGACTAAAGCCACCATTTGTGAGTGCCCAACAGCAGGAATGTGACCCCACAGGGCTGTGGGGGTGGAGGGCAGGGCAGGACTGGGTGTGGGACAAAAGGCAGGGGATACCAGAGCTGGGCTGACTCCGGTTACCCCTCTCTCATCTTCCCAAATGGCAGCAATGGGATCTTGTACCAGTACCCAGATCGCACGGACGTCACCCCTCTGCTCTCCATCAACATGGGGTGAGTGGCTGGTAGGACACAACACCCAGACTACTCCATGGGGATCTGGGGAGCAGGAGCTATTTGGGATGTCCAGAGGGAAGTTCCAGGCTGGATCATGACCTGGTCTGTGCTGCAGGAATCCCAGCTGCTCATGCCTGGGGGCAGGTGCCCATTTGTTTTGGCTCCAGGGCATGCCACTGGAAATGGGCTCATTTCCTTCCTTGGATGGGGCCTTGGCCTCTGAAGGGTGATGCAGCCCTCTGGGAGACCCACTGTGCTCAACTCCAGCTCTCCTGCAATGTCAGGAACCTGGAGATGGTCCATGGAGCAATCCCAGGGGATGTCATGGATGGGAAATGAGTGTTTGTTGGGAACAGGGGTGAGGTGCTGCCCAGGGAGGGCAGTCAGAGGCTGTTTTCAGGCTCCTGCTGGCCCATCCATCCCGCTCATCTCCATCCTCCCCCTCTCTCCCAGCGGCGAGCAGTGCGGGGGATGCCGGCGCTCCAACACCACCGACCGGCCCCACTCCTTCCAGGTGATCCTGACGGACCGGCCCTCCCTGGAGCTGAGCGCCGACAACGAGGAGGACATGGCAGACTGGATGCAGTACTTCTGCCAGGCTGTCTCCAAAGGGGTGAGCTGGGGACAGGCCCCGAGCGTGGGTGCTTCAGCCCCCTCCTTTGCTCAGAGCCCCTTTGGCGCTGCCGAAGGGAGCAGGAATGTCTGGCAGGACGGAGCAGGCAGCTTTATCCTGAGCCAGGAGGGTTTCCCCACAGGCCACCCCGTGGAGATGGGGCTTCATCATGCCAGGTTTTACCCCCTTCCCCACCCCACGCAGGTGATCCCCCAGGGCGTTGCCCCGACGCCGTGCGTTCCCTGCTGCCTGGTGCTGACGGACGAGAAGGCTTTCACGTGCCACGAGGACTGCCAGACCAGCTTCTTCCGCTCGCTGGGCACCGCGGAGCTGACCGACGTCACCGCCGTCTCCACGGAGGCTGGCAAGGAGTATTGCATCCTGGTGAGGGCAGGGCTTTGGACCCCCGGCCCGGGGCTGGGCGAGCACCCAGTGCTGACACCTGGCCCCTCTCTCGGTTTAGGAGTTTGCTCAGGACAGCAAGGAGTTCCTGCCCCCATGGGTCCTGTATTTTAGTTGCACTACGGAACTGGAGAGGTTTCTGTCAGCACTGAATGTCGCGTGGAGGAACATCTACCAGGTGAGCCTGTGGGCCTGCCTCACACCCTCATCGAGTGAGGGAGGGCAGAGGGATGAATTTGTCCCTGCAGGGTGAACCCAGATGTCCCACAAAGGGCAGGAGAGCCAGGGAGCTCCTCTGGGTCCATATAATCACAGGATGTGGGATTTAGAGCCTGGCAAGACAAGCCATGAGCACCCAGAGGCTGGCAAGGGGAGTGGGAGGAATGTGGGTCAGCCCCGCTGTCACCATAACCATGTCACAGGCTGCTTGCCCATGTGGATTTGAGGTGATTTTACAGCAAGAGGGAGACGTGACTGTTGATGTCCCCCCTCCTGACTCCCCACACCCATGTTTCAGGTCGATCTCCAGCACAAGGCCATTCTGGATGCTGCTGTGAAGAAGAAATGCGAGGATGCCCAGAGCCTCATCGACAGCGCCTGGCAGCGCAGTGACAGCCTCTGCCGGGGACGGGCCGAGCGGGACCCCTGGTGTTAACCCTGCCCAGGGGAGGACAGCTCACGGGGGCCCATTTTTGGGGATCAGGGCCTGTATTGGGCTAACTGGCACCCCAAACCCTCCTGCCATCGCTTGGTCCCCACCAGGGCCATGCCTGCAGCGTGGACCCCGCGCTCTCCACCGAGCCAGGGACATCCAGAATGGTTTGGGGAGCAGCCAGACGCTTCACCACCTGCACCTTCCTCCTTGTCCAGCTGCCACGAGGCAAATAATTTGCCTTTCACAGAATAATGTCCCAGTAGTAGTGAGGGAGAGGGTGGGAGCAGAGTGAGCTGGGACGAGCATCGCCGTTCTGGTGGGGAGCAGGACTGAGGACTTGTTCATTCTCGAACAGGGTCGGGACGAGGTGGGAACACTCGATCGCCACCGTGCATGTTTTGTTGCTCATACAATCACCGCTGTGTTGGGAGGAGGAGTCAGCACCTCCCCACCTCCTGGAGAGTTCACCTGGAGCATCCGGACACCACTGAGCCACTCTCAGCCTGTCCAGGAGATAAGAGGTTAAGGAAGAAGGAACAGGGCCAAATATTTGGCTTAAAAATGGTTTTAGGACATCTCAGCGGCCGGTTTGTGGTTTGAATGCTGACCCTGTGCACTGGGGAGAAGAGATGGAGTCCCACGTTCTTCAGGTGTCCTGAGGGACATTGTCACATTGGTGGCTACCACCAAACACGTCCCCATCTCCTCAGCTCACTGCATCCGAGGCCAGTGAGGACCCATCGCCACTTGGGCTCCACAACGAGCACTTTGGGGCACAGCCCCAGCTTTTAAATAATATTAATAACAATAATAATAACCTGGAGACCTTCTCATGTAATATAAGTTCACGGGGCCTTTTTGTGGGAGGAAACTTACGTGACTGAATGTATATGTACATACATCTGCTTCCTTTTCCCCCTCCCCAAATAAATAGACCTTGGTAACTCAGCCTTGCCCTATGCCAGATTCTGCCACTGGGGCTACTGCTCCTCCTGCCATCACTTTGGAGCCTGTGGGATGGCTCTGGGCAGGCAGAAGGGGATTTGGATGAAAAGAGGGGAAGATGTGCACCTCCAGCTCCTCCCTGAATCCCAGCAGTGTTAACCCTGCGGTGGGACACGTTTGTGGTTTCAACCCATCAGGACACAGAGTCTCCATGCTTTGTCCTTGCTTATCTCTGGATCCAAGAGATATTCCCAGTCCCCTAGATTGGGGAGATCTAGTCCAGTCTAGGAAAGAAAGAAATAGCCATGGGGCCAGCCACCAGCATCACCCACTGTCCCCATAAACCCTCCTTGACTTCTGACATCAAAACCAAAGTGTTGGGAGATTTGGGACTGGCACAGCCACTGGCAGGGGAGGAGTCTGGTGTATGGGGGTGTTCACCCGTCCTGCCCATCAGCACCGCAGTGCCTCGGCCATGGAGGTCCCAGGGGGTGCCTGCGCAGCCCCAAAAATAGGAATCCACGGCGGAGGGTGGGACACCGGCATACCCCCCGCAGCATTTCTCCGCGGGAAGCTCCAATTTCAAAGCACCGGGAGAGGCGGGCGAGACCCTCCCTGCAAGTCCCCCCGCACCGCGGCCACGAGCGCGGCGAGTTCTCCAGGGCTCATCCTCCTCCCCAGGCTGGCTGGGGCGGCGGGGGTGACCCAAAATTCCTCTCCCTCCGTTTCTATTTCAATGTTACCGCCCTTTTTCTTGCCTGCTTTTCCCTATTTGCGCCGGGGCAGCACCATCACGTGAGACCGGGCCCGGCTGGACGCGGCTGCCGGGGCCGCGCCGGTGTCGGGGTGGGGGGGCCGGAGACGCATCCCCGGGCCCGACCTTTGCGCCACATCCCTTCCCCAAATTGGGGGCCGGACTGGGGGGGGTTGGTGTGCAGGAGGCGGCGCTCGCTCGCTCTCGCTCCCCCCGGATTTTTTTCCCTGCGGTTGTTCGGGAAGGTGGAGCCCGGGGCCACCCCCGCGGGCAGGTGCCGGATGGCGGCGGGGACCCTCGCCCCCCGCCCTGCCGACTCCCTGCAGGAATTCCAGTACCCCCCCCAAAACAGCCCCCCGGCCGGGGGAGTGCCCCCGGCCACCGACCTGGTGCTGGGGGCCACGGCCGGGTGCTTGGCCTGCTTCCTCACCAACCCGCTGGAGGTGGTGAAGACGCGGCTGCAGCTGCAGGGCGAGCTGCAGCCCCCGGGCACGTACCCCCGGCCCTACCGCGGGGTGCTGCGGGCGGCCGTGGCCGTGTGCCGGGCGGACGGGCTGCGGGGGCTGCAGAAGGGGCTGGCGGCCGGGCTGCTCTACCAGGGGCTCATGAACGGCGTCCGCTTCTACTGCTATTCCCACGCCGAGGACGCCGGCTGGACCGGGTATCCCGGCGGGACCGTGGCCGCCGGGGCCGTGGCCGGGGCGGTGGGAGCCATCGTGGGCAGCCCCGCGTACCTGGTGAGTGCTGCTCCGCCCCAAGGGGTGTTTTGGGGGGCCCCCAAAAGGTTCGGCATCTTGGCTGTATCCTATAAACGCTGGCTGGGTGCATTCTCTCTTCCGCCGCTTAGCTTGTTTTGCTTCATCCCTTGCCACTACCCCCAAAATGTGGGGTCGCGCTGTGCATGCTCTTCCCCTGCTTTCTCCCCCAAATCCCCCTCAGGAAACCAGCAGAGAACTCCCTCATAAGGAAATTATCCCCAAAACTGTGGGGCTTCCCCCCTCCCATTTTAGAGGGTTTCTCCAGTTTTTTGGGGTTGCAGAGCTCCAGCAGTGGGTGTTTGCAGGGTCCCTTTGCCCCAGGTGAGAGGGGTAAAAGGAACGGGATTCAAAGTCTGGAGTTTCCACTTGGCTGCTCAGCTGTGTCCCCCACGTCTGTTGGAGGGGCTGAAACTTCCCCTCAAAATCTGCCAAGAAGATGGGGGGACCACAGCCGGTCCCAGCGGGGGCGTTGGAGGGTTTTGTCACCTGGCATTGTCCCCCCCCAAGGTCAAGACCCACCTCCAAGCCCAGACACTGTCGGCCATGGCCGTGGGCCACCAGCACAACCATGAGGTGAGTGGGGACAAGGGTGGGGTGAGGGGACACAGAGGGTTTGGTGGCACCTTGTCCGTGCACGCTCCGGGCCCCAGCGGGGACGATGCTATTTTGGTCAGCAGGAATTTAAAGCTGTTGTTTGGCTGCTTGGCCCCGTAATGATGCTATAAATAACAGTGTGAGAACAGAGGGGGTGTGACAGGCACGTGGGGCTGCGATACCGAATCCAGAGAATCCAGACCCCCCTGAGATCTCTCCAATGCCAATAGTGGCTTCATGTCACCACCAGCAGGGGTGGGATATTCTGCCAGGGTGGGAAATTTTGGCCACGTGGGATGCACCATTTTTCCCATTTTCCCTGATTCCTTCTATTCTCCAGAGCATCTCCGGCGCTTTCAGGAGCATCTACCAGCAGCACGGGGTGGTGGGGCTGTGGCGGGGGGTGTCGGGCGCCGTGCCCCGCGTGGCCGTGGGCTCGGCCGTGCAGCTCGCCACCTTCGCCTCCGCCAAGGACTGGGTCTGCGAGCGCCAGGTGAGCGGGACGTGTGCCGGATCCGGCCGCCACCGGCCCCCCGGGCTCCCCTTCATTGTTGGGAAGAGCTGATGCCGGCGCTTCCCGCAGTGGTTCAGGAAGGGCAGCTGGGCAGCGGTGCTGGCGGGGGGCATGGTGAGTGGTGTGGCTGTGGCTGTGACAATGACACCTTTTGACGTGATCAGCACGCGGCTCTACAACCAGCCGGTGGACGCCGACGGCACGGTAAGGCCATTCCGGGTACGGCACAGGGGACACGCGGCTTTTCCCAGGATTGCACCCGGCAGGGGTGCAGAGCTGGCTCCTCTCTCCCCAGGGCAAGCTCTACCGAGGTTTTTTGGATTGTATCCTGCAAATCTCCAGCAAAGAGGGGCTGCTGGGCTTGTACAAGGGCATCGGCGCCGTCTACCTCCGCCTCGGTCCCCACACCGTCCTCAGCCTTTTCTTTTGGGACAAGCTCAGGAACATGGTTCAGCACTAGCGGCCCCCAGGGCTGTAGGACAGACTCCTGCCAGCACCACCACCGATGTTAATAAAGAGGTTTTTCTATTTTTGGTGTTGTCCTGGGGTCTTTGGGGTGGTGCAGAAGCGGGGGCAAGACCTGAAATACTGCAATGCCTCAGGGTGGAGAGGAGAATGGCAATGCTGTCGTGGGGGGAGGTTAAAGGTGCTGGTGGTCCCTGAGCCCCTCCATGTGCATCACATCCCTCATCTCCTAATTTTCACCTCCACGGGGCAGCTGGAGCTCATCTCATCCAGCCAGGGCTCCAGCTGCCCTGGCTTCCCCTAATAATGATTTACTAGCTGGGGGGGGCCACTCCCCGCCTCCACCCCGTGGACCTTGGAGCCGGGGCCGGGCTATACTGTGGCTCCTCTCCACCGAAAATGTTTTCCCTGGGGTTCTGGCTCCCAGCGTTTCCTGGGCTGGCGTGGGGCTGGGCACTGCTGGATGCACTCCTGCAAGGTGAGATCCCCGAGGGTGGCCTGGGGACAGCCCAGGGGACACCAGTGACCCACTGCTGCCTTTCCCCGCAGGGCTGGTGGGCGCCTGCGCCGTCTCGGTGCTCTGCAGCCTCCTGAAGGTTTATCTCTACATCCAGTGTGTGAAGTAAGCACCAGCCCTTTGTCCCCTGGGGCAGGTTGGTTTTGGGGATCTGATTTTTGGGATCTGCTGTTGGGCCGTGGCTCTTGGCACCGAGGGGTGCAGGGCAGGGGCTGCAGCCTCTGCTGCAAAGCACCGAGGGGGATGTCACTAAGGTTTGTCACCCTATTTCGGGTGACATCCCCTGGCTCAGCATTCCCACCTGCTGTCCCCAGCAACCCCGAGAGGCAGGCGGAGAAGGAGGCGATGGCGGCGCGGCGGCCGCTGCTGGAGCCGCTGCACGTGCTGGTGCTGACGCCGGTCCTGGCCCTGGTGGGCTCCCGCGTGGCCGCTCTGGTGGTGCTGGAGTTCTCCCTGCGCGCCGTCTCCACCATCCTCTCCCTCGGCAAGGTGAGGTGGCACGGGGGAAACTGAGGCACGCTGTGGATGGAGCTGGGAAACTGGGGGTTTGTTCAGCACCCACGGGGGATGGAGGGGCTGTAGGTGGAGGTGGCCATGTGTCCCTCTGCACCTCAGCCAGGTGTCCCCCAGGTGGGCAAGAGGCCAATGGGCCCTGGCTGGTCCCAGTGTGGGCGCAGTCCCAGGGCAGTGCTTGTCCCCTGTGCTGGCACTGGTGGGACACCTCCAGTTCTGGGACCTCTGTGGGAAGACATTGAAGGGCTGGAGTGTCCAGAGGTGGAAATGTCTGGAGAGCCTGAGGGAGCTGGGAAAGGGGCTCAACCTGGAGAAAAGGAGGCTCAGGGGGGACCTTCTGGCTCTGCACAGCTCCTGCCAGGAGGGGACAGCCGGGGGGTCGGGCTCTGCTGCCAGGGAACAGGGACAGGAGGAGAGGGAACGGCTTCAGGCTGAGCCAAGGGAGGTTTAGATTGGATATTGGGAAAAATCCTTCATGGGAAGGGTGCTCAGGCACTGGCACAGGCTATCTAGGGCAGTGCTGGAGTCATCGTCCAAGGAAGGGTTCAACAAGTGTTTAGACGAGGCGCTTGGGGACATGAGTAGAGGTGCACACGGCAATGCTGGGGGAACGGTTGGGCTCATTGATCTTGGAGATCTTTTCCATCCTCACCGATTGCAGGATCCCATGACCCCCCCGCTGCTTTGCAGGGCGCCCGCAGCAGCCAGCTCTACCTGCTGTGCCAGTACTCGCTGGGCTGCGGGGTGTCCTGCGGCCTCAGCTTCCTGCTGGAGGGGGCTCCGCACCGCAGCTGGAACCTGGCGCTGGCGGCGGGGCTGGCGGGGCTGCTGGCGCTGCACGCCCGGCGCCTGGCCCGGCACGTCTGCGCCCTGTACGAGCTGCACAGCCGGCAGCGCTACTGCGGCGTCTGCATCCTGCTGCTGGCCAAGGGCCACGGCATCCCGCGCCTGCTGCGCAGCGCCCTGGCCATCACCTTCGCCGTGGCCGACCTGGCGGCCGTGGAGCTCATCAACCGCGATTTCCTCTCCACGGGCGAGGCCGTGCGCTTCTGGACCCCGCTGACCATCTGCTACACCCTGCTGGTCGCCTACATGCAGGGTACGGGGGGCTCCGAGGGGCCTGTGGGATGTACTCGGGGTGTGTGGGGCCACTGGGGTGTACACCCCCACCTGGGGCTGTATAGGGGCAGACTGGGAGCCTGTGCGGAGTATATGGGGTGTACTGGGGGTATGCAGGGTGTCCTTAGGTTGTATAGGTAGTATATATAGTATGTGCTGGGGGTGTGTAGGGGTATATGGGGCATGCCAGGGGTCTGTAAAGGGGTATATGGCACATTTTGGGGGTGTATAGGGGTATATGGGGCATTCCAGGGGTCTGTAAGGAGGTATGTGGTACATTCTGTGGGTGTATAGGGATATATGGGGCATGCCAGGGGTCTGTAAGGAGGTATGTGGTACATTCTGGGAGTGTATAGGGATATATGGGGCATGCCAGGGATCTGTAAAGGGGTATGTGGTACATTCTGGGGGTGTATAGGGGTATATGGGGCATTCCAGGGGTCTGTAAAGGGCTATGTGGTACATTCTGGGGGTGTATAGGGGTATATGGGGCATCCTGGGGGTCTGTAAAGGGCTATGTGGTACATTCTGGGGGTGTATAGGGGTATATGGGGCATGCCAGGGGTCTGTAAGGAGGTATGTGGTACATTCTGGGGGTGTACAGGGGTATATGGGGCACCCTGGGGGTCTGTAGGGGGTGTGTGTATATATATCCTGGGTGTACATAGAGGGTACTGGGTGGGTACAGAGAGTACATGGGATGTCCTGGGGGTACCTGGGGCACCCTGGGACTATAAGGGGTACAAGGGCTGTCCTGGGGGTGTATAGGGGCTACATGGGCTATCCATGAAGCCACCCCATGCTTGGTGTCCCCGTTGTGGGGCTGCGGAGGTCCCAGCGTCCCCGCGGTGGCTCCCCAATGCCGCGTCCTCGCAGAGGAGTCCCGGCAGAGCACGGGCAGGGGGTCGGCGTTCCGGACCGTGCTGGTGCGGATGGGCGGCCTCTTCATCCTCCTCCTCACCGTGGGCCGATGGACCGACATCCTGCACGTCTTCGTGTCTCTGCTGGGGGAGCTCTGGTGCCTGCTGCGCTCCGGGGTGCTGCTGGAGTCCTGCTGGAGGCAGGTGAGAGGGGGGACACCTCCCTGCCACGCAGGGTGAGGGCTGGCAGCAGCCCCAGGGCCACGGTGAGAGATTTTTTGGCTTCTCTCTTCCATCCCGGCCAGGATTTTGCCCAGCAGCCTCGCGTGGATAATCTGTCGGGATCCGGACCCGAGGAATCGTCCCGATGAGCCGCAGGGCGGAACCGGACAGCGGAAATGAACTCGGGGTGGCTTCGCTGGGCACCCCAGAATCCCCCCATCACAGATCCCCCGTGGGGAATAAGGAAAAAAGGGCTCCTGGAAGGAGTCCGACCCCATCCCATGGGATGGAGGAGGTTGGGGGGAAGGCTCATGTTGCCCCTGGTTTTTGGGGGGATTCCATGAGGTTGCAGCACTGCTGGGGTTTGTTCTCTGGTCCCAGTGGGATTGCAGGATGCTGATGGATGTCCCATCGTTGCTGGCAGCTGGGCCACACTATCAGGGGCCTCCAGGGGATTATAAATCTCGGAAAATAAAGGTGTTTTTTTCCAGCAAAATCCATGGGCAGAGCAACCTGGGGTCCCATTGTGCTGGAAAGGCACTTGGGATGGTGGTGGTGCAGATTTTTGAGGGAGGTGGGTGGAATTCCTCCTTGGGAAGGGAAGCTGAGGCACTGAGTGGGGTGACCGTCTGGCTGGGAGGTGCCCCTGTGCCTCAGTTTCCCCCGGCTGCACCTCACTGTGCTGTGCAAGGGAACAACAGGCCCTGCAAAGGTGGGGTGCAGTGTGGGGAGGGGGGGTTCTGGCTGCCTGGGCATGGGCTCCCAATGCAGGGAGGAGCAGGAGGGGGTCTGGGGGTGTTTGGGGCAGCGGGGGCTCTATAGGGGTTTATGGGGCATGCTGGGGCTCTAGGGGGGCACATGGGTGCCCTGAGGGTACATAGAAGAAATATGGGGCTAACTCCGGCTGTATTGGAGGATAGGGGTTATCCTGGGGGTATATGGAGGTATTTCGGCTGTACTGGGGTACGCAGGCACCCCGGGGGTGTATGGGGGGCTCACAGGGCACCCCTTGGGGTTGGGTGCCCTGAGGGTGTGTGGAGCCCACCGCAGGTCCATGGGAAAACCTGGGAGGGGGTAATCCCAGAGCATATGGGGCACCCACGGGACCATGGGTCACCCTGGGGTAGATGGGGCCCCCAGGGAGCGCTTTGGGGAGCGCGGGGCAGTCGGAGGGTGCATGGGGCACCCTAAGGACGCGTGCCCCACTCTTCCTCCGCCCGGGGCTGTGGGGCAGGCAGGGGGGAGGAGGAAGAGAGGTGGAAGAGGAGGAGGAGGAGGGAGGAAGGGGCGGTGATGCCGGGCGGCTCTGCCTTCCCGCTGCCCCCGCCGCGCCCGCGGAGCGCACGGAGGGACCCGCAGCCGCTGCCCAGGTCGGGGACACGGACGGGGACAGGGTCACCCCCCGAGAGGCCGCAGGGCCACCTCCGGGCAGGCGACACCCCTCCTCGCCCGCAAGGTACGACCCCCAGGTAGGAAACAGGGGCCACCCTCAGGTAGGGACCACCCCAGATGTGGGATTGGAAACCCCCCCAGGAGGGGACAGGGGACACCCCGATATGGGATACGGGATGGGATAAGGACCGAAGTCATCCTGGGGTGAGACAAGGGGACCAAGAGCCACCCCCCAGGAGGGGACAGGGGACACCCCGATATGGGATACGGGACCCCCACGGGATGGGATAAGGACCGAAGTCATCCTGGGGTGAGACAAGGGGACCAAGAGCCACCCCCACGGAGGGGACTGGGGACCCTCCCAGGGAGGGGATGGGGGCTCCCAGGCAGGGGGGACACGGTGGGGCACCGCTCCACAGGGGACAGGGCACTGCCAGGTGGGGGACAGGAAGCTGTGGGGCTGCACAGGGGATGCCCGGGGGCTGCAAGGCCACCCCCCAGGTGAGGGACAAGAGGACAGCGGGACTGCTTGGGGTGGGGGAAGATGGACACCAAGTGTTATGTACCCCCATCCCATCCCTTGTTCCTTGGGCGTCCTCGGAGCAGCCTGTGAGAGCTCCCAGGGCAGAGTCGAGGTGCAGCTCTAGAGGGCTGCGTCCCATGCCAGTTTTGGGGTTGTGGGGATACCCCATAAGTGGCCCTATTCCCATCAATCCCACCCGAACTTCCATCCCAGGAGATTTCAGGGAAACCAGGGGGGTTCCTTTCCAGTGTGGCCTCGGCCACCCCAAACCAGGGTGGAGCTACATGGGAAGGGGGGACCCCCGTTAATGCACCCCTCGAGCCTCGACCAGCCCGGTGGCCCCGGGCCAGGGGGATCATCCGGGGGGTGCCGCTGCCGGGATCCCGTCAGCCCCGGCACAAAGAGGAATGCGATGAGCACATGGTTCCTATTAACCCCGGAGAACTTTTTTTTTTTTTTTTTTTTTTTTTTTTTTTTTTTAAATGATTGTTCTTTTCTTTTTCCCCTCAGTTTTCCGCAGTTCTGCTGGGGAGGAGGAAAAGCGGTAGCCCCGGCGGGTGAGGAGCTGGGCGAAGGCACCGGTAGCCGGCGGGGAGGGAGGGAAAGAGGGAGCAAATGATCGGGGTTCTTTTTCCTTTTTAATCCCTTCCTCTTTAATCCCTTGAGTCAGAGGCTGAAGTCACCAGCAGGAACATCGCGAAGCTTTTTGCCCACCTCGGGGAGTCTGTCTGCCCCTCAAAGGATGTGCTGACCCCCGTGAGTGAGATTTTGGGGGAGCAGAGCCGCATGAGACCGGGAACTCATCACACAGGTATCTTTCAAGCTGCCAATTCACCTCAGGGATGAATTCTGCTTCACCAACACAGCGCCCTGACTAAAGCCTCAGGGTCCCCCCCCTCAGTCCATTCCATTTGGGAAGGGGAAGCTTCGCCCCAGCTGCTTTTCCCCTTGGGAAGTTGGACAAACAGCCCTTTTCCTTCCTGAGCAGCGTTTCTCGGGGTCGGGTGCGTCCTGCCTGTGCTGCCGGGTGCTGCTCAGGGGATGTGTCAGTGTCGGGGATGTGGTGATTCACAGCACCACACCTCAGTTTTCCCACCTGGAAAAGTAAAAGAGGGGGATGTGCAGAGCTGGAAGTGATTGGCAAGGAATTGGGGATAAGGAGGGAGGGAATGGGGATGTAGAAAGATTTCAAAAAAGGGGTTGCAAAAGCAAAATCCCATAGCTGCCCTGTTTTATAAAAGGAAAGGTGGGTACTTCCTGCTGCCCATGGGGAGTTTAATCCCAGGTGGGTAGGAGCAATAAGAGGAAATACAGGAGATCCAAATGCTTATGAAAAGGTGGAATATGGCCACAGAGGTGTGAAAATGGGAGATATCAGCTGCTGTCAGGATTCTGTACCCTGTGTCCTCCCAGGCACGAGACCATTTATTGCTGTGACGTGGGATGGGACGCTTGTTCCTTCTCCCTTTCCGGGAGGAGGGAGGTGGGTTGATGCCGAAGGGCAGCACGGCTGCAGGAGCTGCCAGTGTGCCTGCAAGTTTTACTCTCTTTCTTTCTTATTTTCCCTAGAATCAACCCCCGATCTGGCCTTTCCATGGCTTCAGCAATGTTGCCAGGGAAAGCAGAGAAGAGAATCGCTTCATCCATTTTCATCACCCTCGTGCCACCACGGAGGGACGTGGCCACCAAGGAGAAAACCCAACGGGAGCTGCAGCCAGGTGATGCCAAGGTCCCTGGCGCTCATCACCCCCAGATCCTGCTGTCACCCCCCTCGCTGCCCTACAGAGGTGAGGGGTGTCCATGGGGGGCTGCGAGCGATGTGGAAGGATGGCAATGGGGCTGAGGAGGCTGTAGAGATGCTTTGCTAAAGGATGTGCGTGCGGAAGGGCATTTTGGGGTATGTTTTGGGGAGTTATTCCCCAAATCCCTGCATGCAACCCGGCATGGATCCGGCTCCTGGGGACGGGCTGTGTTTGCTCTCCATTGCTGGGTGCTTATCGGTGCTGCTTGTCTCCTCCTGCTTCGATGGCGTTTGCTTTTGGGGCAGGTCAGTGAGCGCTGCTGCAAAGCTGTTGGGGTGTTATTGTGACAGGGTGTTATTGTGACGGGGTGCTATTGGACATTATTGATCCCCTAAATCCCCCACATCTGTCTGTTGCTGCAGAAACCCACCCGGTGGCCCCTGTACCTGCACCCCCACCAGTCCTGCCCCTCTCTGAAGTGCCCCAGCCCTTGTCTGTGGAGCCGCTGGGTCTGGCACTGCAGCAACTGGACCTTGCAGCGCCCGCCACCCTCCAGGTGAGGATAACAGAGTGCAGCACCCCCCAGTGCCTCAGCTTCCCCACTAACGTGGCTTTGCCCTTCCCCACTTGCCAGGCCCCTTCCACCTTCCCTGCTGAATTGAAGCTGCCCACATTTTCCCAGGAGCAAGCAGGCAAGCGGCAGTGGCAGGATGCAAATGGGCACCCGGGGAGGGACAGCTCCAGAGGTAAGAGGAGACTCAGCTGTGCATGGGCTCATCCCCTCTTAGGGAAACTGAGGCACGCAGCTCCTAACCGCTCTCCCTGCTTCTTGCAGACATCTGTGCCTTCTGCCACAAAGCGCTGGGGCCCCGGGAGCCGACGGTGGAGGCGATGCGGAAGCAGTACCACCCTGAGTGCTTCACCTGCCGTATGTGCCACCGGCTCCTGGCTGGGCAGCGCTACTTCCAGAGAGACGGGTGCCCCACGTGTGACACCTGCTTCCAGGTACCCATCCATCTTCGGGGAAAACCAGCACACTCGGAACATCCCTCGGGGTGTGGGCTGGTGTCTTATGGCACGTGTTCCCTAAATTCCAGGCCACGCTGGAGAAATGTGCCAAGTGCCAGGGGCTGATTACGGAGCACATTGTCCATGCCCTGGGCAAGGGCTACCACCCCAGCTGCTTCTCCTGCGCTGGCTGTGGCCGGGCCATCGGCACCGAGAGCTTTGCTGTGGACAAACAGGGTGATGTGTACTGCGTGCCCGACTACTACAGGTTGGCCATGGGGGAGTGTCTCCCACGCTGGGAGCTGGGTTTGGCTCATCCCCTGCAGAGCTCACGCTGCTCCCGTTGGCTCCCATCAGGAAATACGCCGCGGTGTGCAGCGCCTGCGAGCGCCCCATTGTCCCCCGCGAGGACGAGGACACCTACAAGATCGAGTGCCTGGGACGCAGCTTCCACGAGAGCTGCTACCGCTGCGAGGTACGGCCCTGGGGGCTGAGGGGTCCCCAAAACCAAAGGGGTGGCACTGAACCTTAGCTGAGCATGGACACAGGGATGACAGCACCCATGACTGGGTTTTAGCCCTCAGTTTATCTTATGAGTAATGGGGAGGGGCAAAATAAATCAATTGGGTGGTGGTGATGTGTTTGGAGAACTTTAGCTTTGCATGCTTTTGATGTAGTTTGTCGCTTTTTTGGAGTGCTGGTGGGTTTTGCAGGGAAAATAGGATGTAACACACACAGGAACCTCTAAAAGGTGGCTTCCTTTCCCCCTCCTGCCCCCAGAGTTGTAGGATGCCCCTGTCACCGGAGCTGACAGAGAACGGGTGCTACCCCCTGGACGACCACCTCCTCTGCAAGTCCTGCCACATCCACTGGCGCAACGAGTCGTCCTGCTGAGACCCTGCAGCTCATCAAGATCTTCCAGTGCACCAAAAAGGGGGTGCCCCCAGTGGGATCCACCCCATGGCCAACCCTGGGTGCCTGCTGCATCCCCAGATTACTGCAGAACTGAGTTTTCACCACAAAAATGTCCCCAGGCCCCTGACCTGGTGGGTTGGTTGGGTGGAGAACTGTGGATACGTCCCCGCACAGCTCTGCACTCATCATGAATATAAAATGCCCTGACAGAGCAGCAATAAGGACTGGAGGTTTTAGTCCTCATTTCTTTTTTTAAACTCCTTTTTCCGAAGGCCAGTTTGGTTTTCTTGGGTGGTGTTTCTTTCTTCTAAAGCTTCCTTGGCATTTCACTGAAATGTTTCTCTCTGTGGAGAGCTGTGGGCACTGATTTAGTTACTCGCAGTTAAATAAAACCCCAAGTTTTTAAACACTCATTTCTTTAATCCACCCTGCATTCCAAACCTATAAAATCCAAGTTTAAATTAAGGGAAAAAAGCCAGTTTTGGATTTTCTAGGCGTGGCGAGAATTGGTTCATAACCATTGATTTTAGGGTGCAGCGATATGGCAGATGCTGCTGCCACCCTGGGGAGAGCCGAGTGTTGTTTTTAGGGTGCATATGGGATCTGGCGATGTTTCGTGGTGTTGATAAAAGGGGTTTTGGTGTGGTTTCGGGTTTTTTTGCTGACTATCTATCCGGAGCCGGCAGAGGGCAGCCGGAGCACAGATTCCTCCATCAGGCAGTAAAACTCCAGCTAAAAGCATCCCGCAGGGCCGGGACGCTGGGAAAGATGGACAGCCCGCTTTCTGCATATTATCCAAGATTATATCGCTCTGCCAGTGGAAACTTTTTGATCTCCTCTCAGTCCAGGCCTCAAACCAGCAGAAATTAGACCATTTCTCGGCGTGCCCAACATCTGTGCAACTGATGTTGGCGGCACTTAGTGGTTTTGTTTGCGAGGGCGCTGCAAACCAGGCGGAGAAACTTCGTAACTTTCTTTTTAACCGAAAGTGTTTAAAAAGCCACAAATCAAGAGCAGAAAATAGCATGCGCATGCGAGAAAATCTCATGAGCATGAGATGATGTTTAATGATTTCCTGATGGAAAATGGGAGCTGCAAACAAAGAAAACAACCACCAGACCAGCAGCTCTTGGATCACATACATCTCTGGTGTGTGCTCTGTTTGAGTGGAGGGGTTAATGATAGTTAATTAATCACATCAATAACTATTTCCTGATGACTCTTCCCTATCTACAAAGCTGATTACTCAGTGTTTTTTAATGAGCATCTCTGGGCCATCAATCAGATCATAACTTGCTTTAAATGTATTTATAAATAAGTTGTGGTCTGTCCTGGACACATAAGTTGGTGGCTTTGGGTCCAGTTGGGTGGGAACTCCTTGTCCCATGCCAAGGAATTCCTGTGCTCTGAGTCACCTCTCACTTTCCAAAGCTTCTTGCACTGTGAGGAAAATCTGGCATCAAAATAATGCTAAAAAAGTAAAAGGATGTGGCAGTGGCCAAAGGGAGCAGGAAAAAGAAAGCCCAGAGGGCAAAGGGCTGTTTGCATTTTGTAATATGGATATGTTTCCACTCAAGGTTTTTGGGGAGGATGGAAGTGCAATGCTGAGCGGTGTTTTGGATGTGTTATTGCAAATTGCACTACTCTTCCACAGAGGAATGGTGGGAAGGAGTTGGGTATTTCCCCCTTGGAGCCTTCCAGGATGGGCTGTTGGCACTGGGACTGCAGAATTTTTGGCTGGAGACAGGCAGGGAAATGCTTTTATTTACAGGCAGCCTTGGAGAAGGTCCTGGAAAGCAAGGAGAAAGGAAAGGCACCGCTGGAGCGTTTGGCAGCATGGTGAAGGGATGTGGCGTGGTCAGATTTGACGTGGTATTTCAGGAGCGGAGGGTGACAAGGGACAGGGATACACGGACACAGGTAAGAGGACAAAAAGGCTGATTTAAGGCATCTTCCCGGATAAAGGGAGAAGCACTACGAGCTGAGGCTTGGGGAGCATTGCTTTGCCTGAAAAGCACAGCCCCGTGTTTTCCCTTGGGAGGAGCTCGAGGAATTCTGAGCCGCATGCAGGAGATCCTGCAGGGCTGGGGCTGGATCCTGTCCCACTGCCATCGGCTGCAGTGGCTCAGCCTGTCCTTGGCCTCCTCACCCCATCACGAGAACTTCTGCAAGCACCCAGGTCTGCAGAAGTAAACCAACCACACATCCTGCATTGAAAAAACAACATTTTGAGGGGCTGGGCTCCACAGCCTTGTGGAGCACCCCCCCAGACCACCCAGGTGTAAAGCCCACTCCAAGTCCCTCCTCTTGTCCCTGTGGCAGTGGCAAAGGGCAGAGAGGATGGCAGCGCTCCGGATGGCTCCAGCCCTTCCCTTGGCTGCTGCAATACGCCCGTCAGCTCTTGCAATCCCTCTTGGCAGGCTGAGGAGAGCGGGAAGGACCTGGCTGCCTTCCAAGGAGCAGCAAATGCAAATATTTCCTCACTTCAGGCTGGGTGCGGCCCGCGGATAAAATTTCCTTGGGCTTTCCCAGCGAAGGCATCCGAGCTCTCGCTCTGCTGCGAGGCCAACTTGCTCCCAGGAATACAACCGTGCGTCCCATAAAGAAAGCCTAAAGGTTATCTTTTTACAACTCAAAGGACTGCCTGGTTTTTAAAAAGAGGTTTTAAATTGAAGAAGGAGCTGCCAGGCACAGCTGTAGTGTTTTCAAATCAGCGGTTAAAGTGTTGACTCACAAAAAAAACCCCCAAAAAAACCAATAACCCTTTCTGCAGGTTTCTTTGGAAAATGGAAGATTTGTTGTGTGGTGCAAGGAAAGTGGGATGATAAAGGGGCTGGGAAAAGTGCTGGGAGCAAGGTTGGGTGCTGGCGATGGCTTTTCTCAAATAAGATAGAAAGAACTGCAGGAAAACTTTTTTTTTTTAGTTTGGATCCCAGGTTAATGGCAGTCACATCCCAGCCAGCTCCCTGCAGCGCTGTTCTTCCCCACAGAGCATTCAGACCTATTTTCTGCGTGTTCCTTTGACACAGCCTAAAAAAAAAATAGATTTCTTAAATGAAAAGCAGTCTGATTCTGCTGATTCTGGGAGAGGCAAAACCCAGCAGGGATTATACAAGAACAGCCCAAGTGTGGATTTCTCCAGGTCATGCAGCACAGGTGAGATATATATTTAAAAAAAAAAAAAAAAAAAAGGCTGTATGCTAATATTCTCATTTATCCCAAATTTTTCTGGAAAAACTGAACCACCCGCTGCCACAATGTAGTTTTAAAGCACATTGATTTTGATAGCATGAAGGGAAAGGGATGAGGCAAGTGCGCAAGCGCGTTACTAGGCTGCGAGTGCTATACTGGCTTCTTTATAAAATAAAGGATAAAAGCCCAACCCACCCTATTTTTCAAAACAGACTCACAGCACACACCTGCGAGCAGAGTTTTGCTATTTCACACCCCAGATTTCCTTCATGTATCAGTGATTATAGCATCCTGCAGCCCTATTTCCTGAAAATTACCAATTTTCACCCAGATTTGGCTTCAAGTGGTTTAAGTTATATCTTTATTTTGATGGAATGTCCAGTAAAGCAGTGTGAGTGAGGTGTTTTATTGAAATAAAAACATGGATATTTTTTGAAGAGGTTATCCCCTTTGTCAAGGTGGATTATTGATGTCAGGGATTTATTACTGGGGGGGGGGGGGGGGGGGAAGTGGAGAAGGACAGGGAATAAGTATACGTAATATTATATCCCTTAATTCTCCGTGCAGCTAAACTTTTCCTCACAGCCAAGATGTGGAATATGCTTTAATCTCATTTACTGGATTGCTTCGCCTGAGTGTGGTGGGGTTTTTTTTTTCATTTTATTGTTTGTTTGCTTTTTTTGCTGAAGCGATGGGGCTCGAGGCGGGGAGCTCAGCACCAAGTGTTTCGGGAGGGAAAAGATGAACTCCCGAAGGAAAAAGGTTAAACGGGGAGGAAAAGGAAGGTTTGGGGGGACAAAAGGCGGCGCCGGCCGGGGCGGCCCCTCACGGTTCCCTCACGGTTCCCTCACGGCCCCTCAGGCGCTGCCCCCCCGCGCCCGCTTCACAAAATGGCCGCCCGGCGGGGCCGCGGGATCGGCTCTGAGGCGACAAAATGGCGGCGGGCGAGGAGCGGCGCGGGCACAACGGAGGGGCTCTAATCCTGTGGGAATCCCCCTCCGGGCGGGCGGCGAAAGCGCTGCGGGTGAAACCTGACCTTCTTCTTATCCCCTCCTCCCTCCTGCCCTTTTCTCCTCGCCGCCTTTGCGGAAAGGATGTGAAAATGGCCAGAAATGCGCATTTTTATTCGGCTGTGGCGGAGCCCCCGGTCTTCTCACCTCAGCTCCCCTCCCCGCTCCCCCATTTATACCCCTAATAAGGTTTTTTTTTCCCCCTAACAGCTAAGGGGCTTTGGCTCTGAATTGCGCTTTCCTCATGCCCCCCACCCCTTTCCTTCATCATCACCACACGCACCCCCAAGGTGGGTAGTTTATGCCTAATTCTTCGCTTTCCCACCGCTTTTCTCCTTCGCAGGGGTTGAAGCCGCCATCTCTCGGTCTCCTCACGGCATGGAAAATCCCCAAAAGTGCTTAGGGGAAAAAAAATACACCCAAAAAAAAAAAAAAAAAAAAAAAGCCCCAAACGTACGAGGATTGATTTATCATCGGAGCCGGAGCGGTATGGGAAGAAGCGATCGCTGCTCGCCTGCTCCCCACGACAGCTCACCCGCCTTTCGCTTAATTAAAATCATATATTGGTGTGATCAGACGTGGTAATGCCATTAAAAAAAAAAAACCCAAATCCCGTAACATCCACCCACTCGTTGTTGGAGGCTGTAGCCAAGGTACCATGCTTTTTTTTTGTTTTGTTTTGTTGTTTTAAATATTACTTTAATGTTGCCTTACCCTTTTTTCCTGCATCAGTGTTACCGGCTATAACATTGCTTGTTATTTCTTAAAAGCTACGTACCAAAAATATTGCTTTTTTTTTTTCCCATAGAATTGCAGATTTAGGCCTATACAGATGCTCTTTTATTTCTATGGATACATAAATACTTATATGTATTTAATAAATATAAATATATAAATACTGCTATATATTTAATGTTTTTATATAGATGACCTTTTCCTAGGGACTACTTAAAATATAAAATAAGCCCACATAACTAAAAACTATAATTTAATTATATATAATCACTATAACTTTGGCCCATATATATCTTTGATTATATATATATATATATATATATTACCTTTGTTTTCCTCCATTGGTTTCCTACTACAATGTGTCCTAAAAGCAGGAGAAAAAATGCCATCAAAAATAAAAAGAAGAAAAAAAATATAACAAAAACCAACCCATCTCTTTTTTTACAGTCCATGATGGAAGTTTGTGCCTGCATGTTTTATTTGTTCCACAGAGATGTAGATTTTCCTTGGGAGATTTGGGAAGGATTATTTTTTAATGAAAAAGAGGAAAAAAATATACCCAGGGAAAAAAAAACCAAACAAACCAAAACAAAACAATGAAAAAGAAACAAAAAGGAAAAAAGCACGACAGAACCAAACCGCAGTAAGTGAAGCTGCAAATGCAACCGAATAGTCCGGATCAGACAATTCATTGCACAAAAAAAGGATAAATGGAACTGCAATGGCCGGCTTTGCTGTAGATCCAGGAGGAGGGATCAGCTCCTTTATCCCACCATCTCGCGCTACAAACGCCACCATTATTTTTTCCCTTTCTCTCTCTTTTTCTTTTTTTTTTTTTTTTTTTTTTTTTTTTTTTTTTTTTTTAAATACGCTTTGTTGGGGCGTTTTGTTTCGAGCCGAGGCGGCTGCACCATCCCCCGAGCCGGGGCTGCCGGAGCCGCTCGGGGGCTTCACTTTTACAGAGATCGCTTATTTTTCCCCGACCTTGTGCAGTCCTCTCCCTTTTATTACATGGGTTTGTTTTGTTTTTTTCCCTCTCCCTTCTGCGGGTATAAAGGTTCCTCTCCTCTCTCCAGCTTGGCTGCTTGTTCCAGAAGTTTCCACGGGGGCGGGGAGCCCCCACTGCGGCGCCTTTGCCGCAGCGCCGGGCAGGAGGAGGAGGAGGATGCGGAGGATGCGCCACCTCTCCCTGGCTGGGAGCCTCATTCCAAGCCGCTCCCCCTTGCTCCGTTCCCCCAGCCTTGAAAACAGAGCACTGGGGAGGTGTTTGCAACTTGGAGGGGGTTTTTTTTGGGTTTTTGTTGTTTTGGTTTTTTTTTCCCCTCTAAATAATTGGAAAGCAGAGCTGTCGCTGATGGAGATGGATGAGGCAGGGCTGGCAGCGCCGCAGCTCTGCTCCGGCGTGGCCGTGGCACCGATGGCATGAGTGACCTTTCCCAGGCGGTGGGAGAGGGGATTCCCCCCCACCCCAGCATGCTCCTGCTTGGAATTCATTTTAAATAGCAGGAGTATTAATTTTTATTTTCATTCCCTCCTCCCATTTCTCCTTCACTGTTTGGTTTTGTTTTGTTCTGTTGTTTTTTGGTTTTTTTTTTTCTTCCCCGAAGCTTCCTCATGATCTTTTATTTTCTTCCTGTGCGTGTTTTGAATTGCATTTTAAAATTGCCCAGCTGGAGACAAGGCTTGATTAGAGCTGGAACAATAGCTCCCTTTTATTAATAACGGGAAGGATTTACAATCCTACAGCACCTTCCTTGGAAAGCTTTCCAAACCATTTGCAAACACTCACAAATTTCAGATTGTGCAGCCCTTGGCTGTGAGGTGGGTAAGTATTTAATGGTGCCACCACCCAAAATCACCTCGGTGGCAAACCTCAATTTCTGAGTGCTTAAAAAGATGACAAACTTGGTTTGGTTTGGGGGTTTTTCAGTGGGGGTGGTGGGTGGGGTGGCGGGTGTGGGGCTGGCTAAAAGCTGTAACCTAAATCTGTAGATGCAGAGTATTTGCTGCGTCCTGGGAACTGGGCTGTTCTCCCTCCAGCCACGCAGCTTTCCAGAGCCGAGCTGTGGATTTGCTGCATGTCAGTAAACATCTGCTTATGGATTTTTTTTTTTTAATCCATTCCCTTTGTGCAGTCCCTAAGTGACCTCCTGCAGCGCTGCCTCCGCTGCGGTTCCAGCGCAGCCTTGCACTGGAACACTAATGTGTGTCCCTGCGAGCCGGAGTGACCTTGCTGGGGGACTGGACCCACCGAGCGATTCAGGTGCTCCGCTTTGATCCCAAATCCCTGCACCCCCTTTTTTTCCAGCACATCCCCTCACCCTGGGAGATGCTGCACTTAAAGCTGTTTCATGCCTTTTGTCCTCTGGTTTTGGTTGTTTGTTTTTTACCAAGGGAAACAGTGTATTGTTTATATAACCCCTCTCCACAGCAGATCCCTACAAACCACGCGGGGATCCAGGAGTCGCCCAGGCAGTGGGATCTGGCCTTGCCAGAAGCATGAGGGACAAGGTTCCAGCTATGTCTGCATGTGTCATACCCGGGCCACACAAACCCACAGTGTTCCTGTGGTTACTTCTGTCTGCAGAGCATCAGTGGGTCCCAGGGCTTCCCTTCCCACTGCTTGCTGGTTCACAAAGGCTGATGCTTCTGGAAAAAGCTCTGCCTTGTGGCCTTTAAAATAAATAAATAAAGCGGGGCTGCTGTGGATTAGTCATCCTTATTTTTGAAGGAAGCTATTTGCCAGCGCTGTCCGAATCAGGCATGTGCGTGTGAGATGGGAACTCCAGAAGGCTGGTAACGTGCTCTGCTCGCTGCTCCTTGGAGCTCAGCCACCCAGGCTTCGTTGAGCTGCTCCTGGCAGGTGGAAAATCTGACAGTCCAGCTTTCCAGACCTTTCCCTCCTTTTTTTTTCAGTGCTGGAATATGCTTTGGCAGGTGTGCAAATGTGGAGACTGTAACAGCAGCAAGTGAGGATGGATGAGCTGTTTTCTGGGGTCACATCCAACTCCAGAGAAGAAACCCTGGTGAATTATAATTTTTTTCTTGTCTCTGGTAGATTTTACTCTGAGCTCCACTGCATCTTGTGAGAAGACTGAGTTTGACCCTTTTGGCTACTAAAAATGGTCCTGTTTTTAAACCTTGGTGCTGTTTCCCTTCCCTGTGGTCATGCAGAAGAGCAAGCGGTGCAATTAAACAGTACAGCAAAGGGCAGCTCCCTCCCCCTTTCCCTTTCAAAAAATCCAGAGTTGTGTGTCTTGAACTGCTGCATAGGCAGAAAACATACAAAGCCCTTGTCAGCATTGTGCTGATGTGTGGCACGTTAAAAAAAATACACACAAAAGGGGTGGGGACAGCGGGTGCCTCCAGGGAGCAAAACTGTGGGGCCCCTTTCCCTTCAAGCCCACAGACCTACGTGGGATAGTCTATTATTCCTCCTAATTTTGCTCAGGCAAAAGTAGTGGAGGTCGGAGGGAGTGTTGAACATCTTAAATGGTATTGATGAAGATCAGGGTCCCCTTGAATTACATTTTTTTTTCTCTGTGAACTTGGTCCTGTGAGATGCAGCTGGTTTATAACTCCATTCCTTAGAGTCCTGCTCACGGGGAAGAAGGGAAACGCTTCCTTACTGGGTGTCATTTCTTCTGTTGTGTTGCAAAGGCAATAACCAAAGACCTGGTGCTGGTCTCTGCCAGGTCACACATGGCTTGGAGCCGCAGCTTCCCGCAGTCATTAGTGCACAGGGAGTGCTGGGGGTCGTTAGCCACTCTTAATGAGGATATTGCATCAGGATTCCATGGATGCCGCTGTCTGACCCGACCCTGGAGAAGCCCCTTAGGAGAAATTATTTCACTGACTGGTTGCTGCAGGGATTTCTAGCACAGCTACAGCTTTATCCTTCTTTTTGGCCAAAATTAAGTGCAGGGCGGGGATGAGGTGGCCAGGTCAGATTTCATACCCTGCTCCCTGTGGTAGATGTGTGAACAATGTGCCTAAAGCCTTGTTTGGAATAAGCCAAGGTGGACAGGGATTTGGATTTTATTCCCTCATTAGGGCTGTGTTGGTTTGGAGATACACCTTGTACTCTTCATAGGCCTTTGCTGGCAGGGAAGTTTGGAGGAGCAAGAAGCTGCCTGTTGGGATGATTCCACATTTTTCAGGCTGGCACACCCTGTGGGACTCTAAATTACTTTCCTTTGGCAGTTTAGGATAAACGACTGAGAATTGCCTTGTGAGTGCTGAACTTTTACCCCTGAAGAGTTACTCGAGCTACATCCATGATATTTCCAAGCTAAACAAAACCTGAATTTCCAGTGCCAAAAAGCGATAAAAACCTCCACTCCTCTTCTGTTCAGGAGAAAACTGTGAGAACTCCGGGCTTGCTCAGGTATGTCTGAGAGACATTTTGAGTTCCAGCAGAAAACCATGGTCTTTTAAGCTTTGCTCTTAGCCCAAGGAGTTAAAAGCTGCACTGTGAGATTTGCAGAGGTGAAAATAAAAGCCAAAGGCAGACGAGGAACTTCTCCCATGCCGTGTTGGAGGAGAGGCTTAGAGCGCAGCAGGTGTTGATGCACAAATATTTCTCTTTGTGCTTTCTGTGGAGTGAAGGAGCAGTAATTCCACAGACATGGGATCACTCCTTTTCATTTAAACACCCTCACCTTGCTGTGGTATCAAAATGGTGTTTGATGAAACTAAAGCTCAGATGGTGGTGGCTTGGTGTTTATTTTGTGCTGGGTATGCTGCTCAATCCAATGAGGAATGTGGGAAGAGAAGCCTGTAGCTTGCAGGTTTAGACTGTAGGGCTTGTGCTAAAGCCTTGTCCTGTAACATTTCCAGTGTAATTTCTGAGATTTTTTTTTTTTCCTCCTGGGCATTGCACACAGGTAAAAAATCACATCCGGATGTAGAGTTAATGCAACAATTAAGTGTTAAAAATGGCAAAGTATAGGATTTGGTGATGTAACCAGTGTAACCAGTCCTAGGGGATTTATATCCTTTGCAGTTGTCCTGTTTGGGTATCCAGTCACATGGAACTGTCTTTTTTTTATGTTTGGTTTCTTTGGTTTTCCATTAAAATGTAATATTTTGCAGCCTGGAAGGCCATAGTCCTGTCTAGTGATGAAAGCCAGCCCTGTGTTTGGGGAGAACCCTTGTGAGGTCAGCAGACACAGCTCTCTGGCACATGGTTGTGGAGGAGTTTGGGGGCAAGGGGAAGCAGGGCAGGAGCTGGCACTGTGATATTCATTGTTTCCCAACAACAGGCTAAAGAAAAAGTGTTATTTCTAATACATCTACCACGCCATAAGCGTGAGTAAACTCTTTTGCAGTCCTTTGTTGGCATGTGGATTTTGGTTGTGTGGCTTAACCATCACACTGGGTTCTGCTGCTGAAGAAACCTCTGGTTCTTTGTAGAAGGAATTTTAAAAACAGAAATGTGCTTTTATATAGAGATAATAACGGGTTTAATGTCAACTGAGGTCCAGGGCCCCCTGTATACTGGGCTGTGGGTGTGACTGGTGCTAAGCCACTGGCTAAAACGGTGGCATTTCATGGCAGCTCCTGTCCCTGGCACTGTGGATAAGAACACCACAGGGAAGAGCATCAGAAAACAAATTACTAAATATTGCATTTCAAAAACGTGAAGGGAGTTTTCTGCACAGAGTCATTTCATCAGGAAGATTTGGAGCACTAACCCTCAAAAGAACTGAAATCAAGAGCTTTATTAATATAAATCCTGTGCTTTGTGTTGGTTAAGGCTCCAGAACTCAGCTCTGTGCTCCAAGTGTTTTCAGCCCCTAAGCTGATAGCCTCTGTCTTGGCAACAAATGGGTCTAAATATCAAACGGCACCAATTCTTTCTTGGAGAAAATGAGCATAAAGCAGAATGGGTAAGATATAAAATTAGGCCAATAATTCAGGCTGGTTTAAAAAGGAGATAAAAGCCTAGCTGGGAATTTGATATTCAGTTGTCATAGTGTTCTTTTCATAAATACTATCAATGAGTGAGGAAGACACGTAAATACATTTTATCCTGACAAGATGGTGGCTGGAGCTGGCTGGCTCAAACAAAGGAACACTGAGTGTTTTCTGGGGCTCTTTGCTGGGAAACATCCTGCTTTTTTACAAAAAGCAAAGGAACTGGCTGTGCCCTGGTGGTGGGGAGAACCCTCGTGTTCCCGCTCAGATCCCCATGAATCCTGGCTGATGTAGCCAGGGAGAGGTGTAATATCCCCCTTTCCCAACACGTCACACAGAGATGTTGCTGAGCCAGACCTGAGGGTAGGAAGTTACGGTCTGAGCCAACAGAGTGCTGGTTGCTGTCCTTGTTCAGTATCTAATCTTTGCTTTTTGAAACGTTTGATGAGCAGTCTCAGCAATGTGTGGCAGCTCCACCGCTCGGGAAAGGTGCTGTGTTCAAAAAGGATAAACCTGCCTTTTGAAGCATTGTGTCTGCCCACTTCTATTTATTGGTTTTTCCTCCTCAAGGAGAGGCTGCTGTGTGGACCCCAAGGATGTTTTCCACTTTTTCTGCCCTTTTTTTTCCCTTCAAACTGGAGAGCTGCTAACTTTATTAGCTCCTTATATGGCAGCCTCATTTTCTCACGCCTTTAATGGCTCTCTTTTGATCTGTCCTGTTCTTGCCTTGCTTTTCCTGACATGAACGTGGTGCTCAAGCTGAGATGGGTTTATAACCTGCTCCCTCACTAATAAATAGCCTGGCACTTTAATCCTCTCCAGGCACTGATAAGAAACATCCAAATGTTTTAACTGTGGGGCTGGCTGAGTTGTCCAGAGATAGCTGGGCTCTCAGTTACACCCCCACAGGAGTAATTTAAATTGTTCCCTGCAGTGTGTATCCCAAAGGCTGAGGGCCATCGGGTCATGGAGAACGGCTCAAGTCCCCTTGTGCTCAGCTGTTTGGCCCCCGGGAAGGGCAGCACACAGGGCAGTGCAGCCGTATCTTGCCCCTGGGTGCTCATGGCAGGACACTGGGCTGGCACAAACGTGTGTCTGTTCTGCAGACACAAGGATGGTGCTGGTCCTTTGTCACAGCCGTTCTGGCCTGCTGAGGGGAGTGTTATACCTGCTCTGTTCTTCAGCCTGGGTCTGTGTTCTTTAAAATCTTCGGCTGAGCTGGAGGATCTGGTTACAGCAGCATCGCTGGTGCAGTTGCAACTAGGAACAGCTTCCCTGCAAAGCATTTGAAGAGTATCACCATGGTCCAGAGCTTTGTTTTGCGTCACCAGCCGAGCTTTGTGCTCCTCTTCCAGCTGGCTGTTGTGTAAATGGAACCCTCCTGGCACTCATCTGAACCTTCTCCTGTCAACAGAGTCGATGGCTTTGTTTGTGACAGCTCCCAGCCCCTGCATGTCCTGTGAGATGGCCGGGTGACAGCAGTGACTCCGTGTGAGATTCCCTGGAAGGACCTGGGAGCTGCTGTGCTTTACTTGTGTCCCTCAGAGATGCCACCCCAGCAGGAGAAAGAAGAGCTGGGATTGCAGTTGTAGCAAGTACACTCCATCAGAGGGAGAATTTATCATGGAAAAGTTGTTTGGCTTTTTGGCATTTTTGGTTTGGTTTTTCCTCTCCGAAATGGAGAGCCCGTTAAAGGTAGAGACATGTACAAACTGCTCCTTGGGCTTCCCACCAGGAAATGGAAAAATGGAAAGCTGAGCCCAGTTCCACACTGGAAGCGCCGGTGGAGCGTGTTGGCAGCGCATTTTCTTTGCACACGTGGCTCCATCACACGTTTTGAATAATAGATGGTTTGCGTGCAAGGAGTTGTTGGGCTTTTTAATTAATCAGTAGATCCCAGTTTGGCAGAGCCCATCATCACTGGGGAAACTGAGGCACCGGGCTGCCAAAGGATGGGCTTGCAGCAACTGGAGTTGGGGCTAAGGCTCGGGGCCACCATGGATGGAATCCACCTGCGTCAGAGATCTGATTAAATCAGGAGATTTGCATATTTGTTAAGGCACTACAGCTCGGTGACTTTGACCAGTAGTGAGGTGGACTTATTGCCAGAAGGTTACGGTGTCCGGCTGGGTGGCAAAAAGCAGCTCTGACAAATAAAACATGGGTTTGATCAATACCAAAACATCATCAGGAGACTTTGGCCATGGAAAATACTGAAATATGGGTTTGCTCAGTGGTGAAAGCAGTGAAGGCTTTTAACACCAACACTTGTGGGTGTGTCTTTTTTCCTGACTTCAAACTGCTCAGAGTCTCACAGTACAAACTGGTTGGGCATTTTCCTTCTGGGACATAGAAATAGGGGTTTTTATCAGTGCAGTGGCATGCTTCGATGGAAAAGATCTTGTGGGTTAAAGTTCTACGTTGCAGAGCTGGGGTGTGACATGTCAGGCAACTAGAGATGAGTGATCTTGGCACTGGGCAATTTTTTCTCCCCACGTTAATTAAGGAGATGTGCCAGCTCCCATGGGGGAGCAGGAGGTGACTCCTTCCCACAGTGGGAGTTTCTCCTGTGTGGTTTTCAGAGCAGCCTGGTCTGCATTCTGTTGGAGGAAATGCCTCAGAACAACACAGCCACCCTGCTTTGGTGGAGGGAGTGTCTCAGGGTGACACATCCTCCCTGTGTCAGCGGAGGGGAGCATGTGAAGCAGCCAAGGGGTTTTGGGGATCCCCCTGCAGCCTCACTCACGGTTCCTGCTGCTCTGGCCTTGGAGCCATTGCAGACAGCAGAGCCACGGCAGCACGAGGCCTTCCCTGCCATCTCCTCAATTAACTTTTTACTTGTCTGCCTGGTGGCCATGGCTGGACGTGTGCTCATCTAGGGATAAAGGTAGGTTGTACCCCAAGATTTTGGAATCCTTACGAGATTTGGGAGAGCTGTAGGTTTGGGGGTCAGCAGGGGCCCCTGGCTGGGTGAAGCTCCTTTGAGCCGTGCCAGCAGGACCTTGCCCTCACAGTGTGACCCATTCTGTCTCTCACAGCTCCCTGTTGCAACTCCACCAGCCCAGCATGGCAAGTCTCCCAGCCCTTCCTCACAGCCCCATCACAACTTGCAGAGCCCCCATGCATTTCTCACAGCCCCTCATTACAATTCTTTCAGAGCCTCTTAAATCTCTCACAGCCCCATTACAATTTTCAAAGGCCCTGTAATGAGCCTCACAGCCCCCCAATAGGACTCTCGGAGCCCCCCGTTGTCTTACAACCCCCCATTGTGTGTCTGAGTCTCCCACTGTCACAATCGTAATTCTCTCATCCCGTTTCCCACACCCCCACCCCAATTCCCACATTTCCCACACCCCCACTCCAATTCCCTGTTCCCGTTTCCCACACCCCCACCCCAATTCCCACATTTCCCACACCCCCACCCCAATTCTCTCATCCCCCCATTTCCCACACCCCCACCCCAATTCCCCCATTTCCCACACCCCCAACTCAATTCCCCCGTTTCCCACACCCCCACCCCAAATCTCTCATCCCCCCATTTCCCACACCCCCACCCCAATTCCGTTTCCCACACCCCCAACTCAATTCCCCCGTTTCCCACACCCCCACCCCAATTCCCCCGTTTCCCACACCCCCACCCCAATTCCCACATTTCCCACACCCCCACCCCAATTCTCTCATCCCCCCATTTCCCACACCCCCACCCCAATTCCCCCATTTCCCACACCCCCAACTCAATTCCCCCGTTTCCCACACCCCCACCCCAAATCTCTCATCCCCCCATTTCCCACACCCCCACCCCAATTCCGTTTCCCACACCCCCACCCCAATTCCCACATTTCCCACACCCCCACCCCAATCCCCCCATTTCCCACACCCCCACCCCAATTCCCCGTCCCCCCATTTCCCACACCCCCACCCCAATTCCCCCGTTTCCCACACCCCCACCCCAAATCTCTCATCCCCCCGTTTCCCACACCCCCACCCCAATTCCCACATTTCCCACACCCCCACCCCAATTCCCCGTCCCCCCGTTTCCCACACCCCCACCCCAAATCTCTCATCCCCCCGTTTCCCACACCCCCACCCCAATCCCCCCATTTCCCACACCCCCACCCCAATCCCCCGTCCCCCCGTTTCCCACACCCCCACCGCCCCCGCCCGTTCCGCGCACGCGCACTCCCGCTCGCGCCCCCCCCCGCGCGGGGCGTTGCGCGCTCTCGCCCCGCCCCCCCGCCAGCCCCGCGGCGCGCGCCCCGGGGCGCAGTGCGCCTGCGCGGGGGCCCCCGTGTGGCGCTGCGCGAGGCGCGGGCAAGGGAAGGGAAAAGGGAAGGGGAGGGGGGGCGAAGCGAGCGAGCGAGCGCGGCCGGGCCGGCGGAGCAGCGGGAGCGCGGGGGGGGGAAGGAGGAGGAGGCGGCGGCGGGGGCGCCGCGCTGCCGCTGCCGGAGGAGGAGCAGGAGGAGGCAGCGGGAGCGAGCGAGCGGGCGGCGCGGCGTGGGGAGCCGGCGAGGGAGCGCAGCCGCGGCGGAGAGCGAGCCCGGCGCCCGGCAGCCGGCCCGGCGGGCAGGGGGCCCCCCCGGCGGGGATGGTGCGGTCCGGCGGCCGGTGGCGCTGAGGGCGGCCGGGCCCCGCGGCGGAAGGGGCGGAGGGCGAGGCGGAGGCGGCGGCGGGCAGCGAGCGGCGGCCGGCGGCGCGGCGCGGGGGCAGGCGGCGGCCGGGAGCCGGGGCACGGGCGGCGGGCTCGCCCCGCGCCGCGCAGCATGGTCCGGGAAACCAGGCACCTCTGGGTGGGCAACCTGCCGGAGAACGTGCGCGAGGAGAAGATCATCGAGCACTTCAAGCGGTGAGTGGCGAGCGGGGCCCGTCCGGCCCGACCCGCGGTGTGGGGAAAAACGGGGGGAAAAACGTGGGAAAGGGGGGGAGGAGTGCGCGGAGACGGCGGTTCCCGTGGAGAGGAGGAGGAAAACAGCGCTGTAAATAACCCGCGCCATGGCGGGATCGGCGGCGCGGCCGGAGCGGGGAAATACAAAAATGGCTAAAAATGGACCCGAAACGACGGAGCAGCAGCGAGTGGGGCTCGGCGGTCGTCACGGAGCGGATCCCATACCGAGGATGTCGGGAGGCAGCGCTGAGCCTGGCCGATTTATTTTCCATTCCATTCCTTTTTTTTTTTTTTTTTTTTTTTCCCGATTATTCAGCGCTCGGACTTTTTTCTGTTTATTTTTGCCCATTTCACTGCGTTTCCCTCCCACCTGGAGCCGTGGAGGATGCTGCGTGTCCCCCCGAGGTGCAGCGAGCTGTGGGAACCGAAGCGCCGGCAGCTGCAAAAACGTGACTCTGGGGAAAAAAAAAAAATATCACGCAAACCCACGGAGAAAACACGGGATCCTGCACGCGGGAAGCACTCTGGACTCTTTATATTGTGCTGGGTTGTTTTTTCCTTGTTTTTTTTTTTTTTTTTAATTGCATAGGTTAATCCTGCTCATAAGGAAGTAGTAGCTGTTTGCATGGTTGGGTTTTTTTCCTCCTCCCTCCGTCTTTCCCTGCGAGGAGGAGGAGGAAGAGGCTTCTCCCCCGCCGCCTCACCAACACCTTTTTCCTGTGGAAATGCTCTCAAGTTGATGCACCCCACGCTGGAAGCTGGTTTTTAGGAAGAAAAAGAGAGCAACGAGCTCTGCTCAGCTCATGGCCCCTACAGGCGCTTCACTTTAATCCCACCAGCAGCAGAAAAAAATGGATTTTGAAGCTTCCTTTAATCTTCCTGTGCTGGAAAAATGACGGAGCCTCCTTAATAATGAGTCACCATGGGAAAAATAGATGCGGTGACACCGAGAGAGAGAAGCGAAGGTCCCAGCGCCTCTTCCCTGGTTTCTGGTCGTCTTGTTGTGGAAGGACTGGGGGTCTCGTATCCCCCTCCATCCTCCTGGCCTCAGCTGCTGTAGCAGCCAAACCCCATCTCTGCATCCTCATCGCTCTGAAATTGCCCTGTTTTAATCAAGCTTCACCTTTTTTTGCCTTTATTATCCCCCTGAGCCAAGAATTTGCCGCTTGGTGAAGGCGCGGGATGGTGGATGTATATTCAGGGTGGTTTGTCATGTCCCTCAAGTCCAGGTTCTGTGACCCAGTGCTGTTTACAAAGCCAGGTTTTGGGGGGAAAACCTCGCTCTAGGGTTATTTGGTTAATTCCAGCGGTAGCTAGCTGAGGGATTAGGTGCTCCACAGTGAAAATCTGACATTCCTAGGTTTTATTTTGTCCAGTCCTCCTCCTTTTATAAGATGTATTAAAGGAGGGAAAAAGTTGCCATGGTGCTGTTGCTTGGAGATGGATGGGAAAAATGGCAGGCGCTGAATTAATTACCTTTTTTTGGTTGTTTTGCCTGGGCAAATTACGATCAGAGGTTTGGGCAGGAGCTTTGTAGCCAGGCATTTCCCCCCGTTTTTCCCAAGTGATTTTTGCCCTGGATTTGTGTGTTTGGATGAGGCTGATCTCACGGCTGTAAACAGTTAAAACACGCTTCAGCCCTTTGGCTGCAGGTACTAAAGCAGGGGGAGGGAATGGCACGCCGCCTCCGAATGCTAGTGGGATGTAACCACTGGAATATTTGTGGCTGGAAAAGGGGTGAGGGGCTGAGCGGGGAGCCGGGTCCGAGGCTGGGTGTGTAGGTGCTGTAGGTGGACAATGGAGCGAGCCTTCCTTTGTATGCCCGTGCTCGCCTGGGGGAAGGGACAGGCGCTGCACAAGGGCTTGCACGGCGTGGTGGGTTTCTCCAGAGGGAAGGGAAAGCGGCTGCCCGGCCGTGGAGGTGGGAAGGGGAAGGCTCCCTTCTCGGAAAGGACGCTGTAGTCGGGAGAGAAGGTCTTTTCGGATGGAGCGGGGCTTGGCAGAGCCCGGTTCCCACCCATCCCCCAGCCTGGGAATAGGGCGAAGCGTGTGCGGGGAGGCTGAGCCATGGGAGCGGGGCGAGGTTTGGGGGAAAACCGCCTCAAACCTCAACTGGGCTGCGGCCGGGAATCGCCTCACCCCCGGAGCCTCTGTGCAGCTCACCCGAGTGTTTGTTTTTCCACTGGGCTTGGGAGATGCTGTCCTTCCCAGATGGAAGCCCGTTTTCGCTGGGTTGTTGCGCGGTCCCTGCTAGGCACGAGTTTGAGAAACGACCATTTTTGTTTCCAAACAAGCAAAAATTCAGGGAAAACTCCTAAAACTTACAGCTCTGCAGGAGTATGGAGGGTTTGCTGCCTCTCCTCCCCCTTCACTTAACCACCGACTGTGGGAACTTTGCTGGGATTTGCAGCCTCACAAGGAATTCTATAAAGGGATGAATTAAGAATTGTGAAGAAATATATGTTTTTATTATTTTTCCCCAAATGCTTCTGATTGGTTTGTTTAGTTTAGTGAGGTGAATGGAAGTAACACTCCCTAGTATGGATTCTTCTCTCAAATTAGAGAATACTGAAGCTGGTCTCGAGAAGCACTGGCTTACATGAGCAGTGCTATTTTTTTCCTTAGAAGCCCTTTTTAAAATCTGTTTCTCTGATATTAAAGGGGATTGCAAAGGAGAGATTTTTCCATGCAATTCAATACATTGAAATTGTCTTTTAGTTTCTTACCCAAATACTCCCTTTGCAAAAACAAATGCTCTATATTTCCTTTCAACTGAGCTGTTAAGGCACCCTGAAATAGAAATGCAGCCAGTGCCAGGATTGGAGATCCACTGTTCAGGTGGAATGAGTAGCAAATCTGAGTTATGATCTGGGAGATGTGAGCTTGGGGAAGTGGTGGGAGCAGGGGTTTGGGTTCACCTAATTAATGCTGGAATTAAACCCGTCGTTTACCATCACTGAAACAGATGCTCAGCAGCTTGCAGAACAAGGCGACTAAATATAGTAACACTTGTCCCCAACACAAGTGCTGCCCTTCCATATTTTTTTCCTCCCTGTGTTTTCTTCCAGTTATCTGAAAGAACATGGCTTTGTCCCTTTACTGGTGTTTTAAAGGGCAAAGAGGAGTAAAAGCCTCTTAATGATGGACCATGTGACTGCTGTGTGCAATCTCCTGTGCTGGGGAGAATTAAGACATTCAGTGGCAACCAAGTCTAGTATTTCGAGAAACAAGAGTGCTCCTTGAAAATCAACAGAATACATTGCAGATCAGGGAATCTTGGAGAAGATAAATAACTTAAAAGGTTTTTTTGGGGTGGGAAATGGGCTTTGGGTGGCTTCGCTGTGTTCCAGTGTCTGTTTCGCAGGAGATGCTTTGGATACCTCCTGGAGAAGTGGTTGGCATTTTAAACATAACTGCAAAAAAACCTGCCATGACAGCCAGTGTCTGTTTTCAGTAATTCCTAGAGAATATTTGGTCAGTTTGTGAGTAAATGTTTTGTCTTGATGGCTTGGAGTGTGAGTAAATGTTTTGTCTTAATGGCTTGGAGTGTAAATTCGGCCTGGGAGGGTGGAATCTGTGCCTTCTGCTGCGTGTCACTGCTGTGGACTGAGGTGGTGTAGGGGAATTTAGGTAGCTTTGGTCCAGGCTGTGACCTGGCAAGAAGCCACTGCTGATGTTGAACACTTGGAGGAAAAACTTCTCACATCAGACACTGGCAGGTCCTGCAGTGCCTTTCCACATGAACTGGCCTGAGTCAGAAGGAACAGTGCTCCTGGTTTTCCAGTAAAGCTCTTAAATGTGTTCCCTGACTTTTTTTGGTGATCGCTGCTAAGTCCTTGGATATCACTTGGGATGCAAGCATATGGATGGTTATCCTAACTCAGCTCAGCCCATAGAGATCTCTATCCAGGTGTACTTTCATTGTAGAAAAATACAGAAGTAAGGCCACTGAACTATTCCTGTTTCATCACTGGGTTTGTGTCAGTTTAGGTATTTTCACAGATGAGGTACTGCCTTTTTCAACTCAGAGCTGTGAGGGAGGGGAGGGTACAGTTTACACCTGTGTTCTACTGGAGTGATGTCTGGAATAATGGGTGGCATCAGAACTTTGTTGGTGCTGGTTTTACAAACACTTCCAGTAATGTAATCCAGAGACCATAGTAGGATGTTTGTTTGGGAGACTGCAGCAGGGGGATTTAAATAATTGCCCAGAATCAGAAGGGGAGCACATGAGGCAAGTTCTTTTGGTGGGTTCCACTGAAAGGCAGCCTTGCATGGAGCGTAGGCTGGTCAGTCAAGTGGCTCATTGGGGTGATGGTGGTGCCAGTTCTGGTGGTGGTTTGCTATCAGATCTTTAATAATTCTGTTCCTAGTACAGATCCCAGGCGCCCTAAAGCAGCACAGGCACCACCTCAGTGGCATCCTGGCTTGGCACCCAGCAGTGTCTGCCTGCAGCTGCCTCCTGGTTCTCACAGGTCAAGTCTGGAGGGTGGCTCCTGAGCAAGCTGAGATCCACGGCTGCTCTGGATTCTGCTCTGTGCCTGCACTTGAGGTGGCAGCTCGTTGACGCCACACTGGCCAAGGAAATGGCTGGGTAATTATTCAGAGAAACTTAATGAAAAGCCACAAAGAGTGTAGATTTGGACTAAGCTTCTATTAAGTGGTTTTATGTGCTGAGCTGTAGTAAAAAGATAAGTTGATGACACTTGGTCACAAAATTCTGTCATCTGCTGAGCCTGGCTGGCATTGTTTCTTCTTGAAGTTTCTTCAAAGGTCCAGGCTGTGTTTAGTTGTGATTATTTGTGATTTGATGTGAGCAGCTTCTGTTGTTGCTGAGCCGTTCAAGAGCGATGTTGGCTTTTGGTATTTTGTGCCCTTACTGTAAATTCATTTGGTACAGCAGTAAGATAATCCCTGCAGAGTACAAGAAAACAGATTTATATGTTGAGAACTTACCAGTCCAGTGAGGCATACAAAGGTATTAAATCCATTCATCAGGTCAGAATAGGAGATGATAAAGGCTTAAATTCACTTTGTGATAGCCTTGTTTACTGGTTTTTTATTCCTCCTTGCTTTTCATAGGCCAGAAAATCATGCCAAGTTCCCTGGCAAATGACCTTAAGGAGTGTCCAAAATTAGGTCCTTGTCTTTACTGAGGGTGAAGAGGCACTTGCTGGCTTTCCATAAAAAAAGGAAGTAAATATCCAAATGAGAGGAAGGCAGATACTGGATGAGGTGATGAGTCAGGGCGGACCTGGGGCTCCTCAGGAACTTTGTTTTTGTGAGCTGATGTGTCACAACTGCAGCTTGTCTTGCTGTTGTGGTGGTTTCACACCGCTGTTGGGTTGTGAGGAAGAGGAGATGCACTTTTGCTTGTGAAGAGACAGCTGAGAAATAACAGACACCAAAACTGTTTTCTGAAGATGTTTGCAAAGGGGTAGAACTGAGGGTCACCCCTCCTGGCTGCTTTTAGGCTGCTGAAAGTTTTGGGAGAGTTGCTGTTGGGTGTGAGTTGTGGAGCTGCCACTGTGTTGGATACGCTCTGGATTTGTAGCTACCAAAAATAAGAACCAGTGAGATATTTCACTTGTGTTTTTTATTAAGTTCATTGAACTTGCTGAGGTCTGAGAACGCCCTGAAACCAAAGACTGCAAGGACAAACATTCCTAAACAATGAATTGAGGAATAAACTAGAAAAATGATTGCTCTCCATAATAAGATTCTGAGTTTAACTGCGTCTTTGGCATGCTGATTTAGGAATCTTGTGGGAGGAAGAGGAGCCTGAGGATGGAAATTCACAGTGTACAACCAGCCTCGCTGCTTTCCTTTGCTCAAGTTTTTGTGGTGTTCTGAAGATTCCTTGGACAGTTAATGAAAATCAGACAGAAGTTGCTTTTTTCATCACCCAGGCTACGAGTCATCAGTGTTTCCCTTCTGGTGATTGTACACACACACTTGTTCGGAGGTTTCACCTTTCTGCCTGGGGAGTAATGGCAGCTCAGATCTCCTGAAACCCATCTCCATCACTGTTCTGCAGCAGCACATTCGGAGGTGATGAAGGCTCCTGGACCATGAATAAAACAGCAAGTGCTTTGGTTTGTGCATTTCAGTAGTTACCGTTTAACCTGCTGTAATCATCTCCTGCAATCTGTAAAATCCTGCAGTGTGAAGATAACATCCTTCAGTAGAAGAACATACCTCGTTCCAGGTTTTTTATAAATACACCAGATAATCCCAGGACCTGCTGCAGCCTGGTCTGTCTGCAGGAAAGATTGAAGGCAGCACCTCTCAATTTGGTGCAAACAACATCCTTCCTGGGATGTATTTTTTGGAAATGCATTCTATGGCCGTTGTGTGTGGCTGGCTCTGGACTGGAGTTTGTGTGTCAGTGCCCTGTGTGAGGTGCAGATGTTGGGGGTGACTTGGATGAGAAGGAGCAGAGTTCAGATGCAAAAGGAGCATCAGTTTTTTTGCTCAAACTGATCATGGGAGGAGAGCAGCAGTCTTTCACAAGACTGGTTAGAGATCAGACATCTTTAAGAACAAAAGGGAGCTTTTTTTGCTTCCTTTTTCTTCCCCTTTTTAATCAACAACTTAAAACTGAGAGCACTTTTTTTGTATGAGCACACTTAGATCTGGAGTGTGAGCTTCCGCATCTGATCAGAATGCCCTGAGAGTGCTGTCATCTCTCCACTGAGAAGCCAGAGAAGTCCAGATGTCTTTGGAAGCAAGGTGAATGGATGATCTGCAGGGCTGTCTGTTGGATACTGCTGGTGAGATAGTTCTGACCTGTGTGTGTTCCTCTTGCATGCCCCTCTGTCCAAATGGAGGAGCTTGCACATCTTTTACTATTCCCAGTGTGGTAGGAAATGAGAGCAGTGTTCAGACTAAGTTGCTGTCATGAAGGTGGTCAGGTACACAGTCAGAGCTGGATTTGAAACCATCTTTTAGCTCAACAAAGAAAGGCCGGATTGTAAATGATTTTATTTAAGCAAGTGGTGAATCACCTACAGTTTTTTTCCAGGAAGAAAACTGACCTGGTTGTGTTTGCTATCCATGGGATTCATTGAGAGTAACTTGGTGTTCCTGTCACAGCTTTCCCTGTGTCTTCACTGAGGTGTTCACGGCTTCCGCACGGCACAAAGCTCCACGCCGTGGTCCATCTGCTCCTGCTGCCGGGTGAATACCTCCTGTCCTCATTAACAGTGATGGCTGCCAAAGAGATCACAGAGGCTCATTTAAATGTCCCTCTTTAGGCTCTCTGTGGCAGCTGCGGGTGACCTGTAATAGTTAATAGGGCAAAATAAGAAAAATAAATTGCCAAGTTGTATGTTTAAAGAAGTCATCTTTGGAGGGGAAAGAAGTCTTCCGGCCTCATTAGCATCCTTACTGTGAGGGGAATAAAAGCTCAGGGTGGATGAGTATCTCCCTTGTATGTGTAGTCAACATCTGATTTAATTTCATGTGATCTGTGAGATGCTGCTCTTAGGAAGGCAGCTGGATATACATCCAGACAGCCAATGGCCAGCACAGTCACTTCCTTGTAATCAAAGTCTCAGTAAACCTTTGGTCTTTTTCTTAACTCTCAAACAACGTATTGGAAGAATTAGTAGCAGAGAATCTTTGCCACATTTAAAAAACAGAAGTGGCTGCGAGATTGATGTTGTAGATGATAATGCTGGTTGTGGGTATGGTGAGATACACAGTTTTTTGGCAGCAGTTGAGCTCAGGAAGCATCTCTTCCTCTACATCCTTTCAGAGTTTACAGCCCCTGGGTTGGCTGCAGTTAATGCTCTTGCCTAGCTTGTGTCAGTCTGATTTTTTAGCTTAAAGGTGAAGTTCATCACTGAAACAGCATAAAAGGAGGGAGCAGCTTTCCCAGCAGTTGTGTTGGTGTATCTGGTTGTGTGGTGTATCCTTGAACCCCAGGACGAGCCCTCTTGATCTGGTAGTGCATGTTCACCTCCAGATTCAGCTGTACTCATGTCTTTGGTGTGGGGAGGCCTCCTTTAAAGCCAAGGTGTGAAACCTCGCCTGTTGTTGCGATGAAACTCAAGTTTCCAGCTCAGCTTTGCAAAACCTTGACTTTGAATTGCACTAAAAGGAAAGCCATTAAAGTCTGGCTGGTTCAGGAGCTCTGTTCTGGAAAGTCCCGGGTTCTCACCTGTGGAGAAAGTGCCTGGAGCGCAGGTAGTCACTGCAGACAAAACACACCCGAGTGTGTGCCTGCCTCTTGCCGGGTGCTTGTCAGTGGGGAATATTATTTTCCTTGTGCTGACACCTGGCTCACGCCAAGGACTGTGCTGCCAGTTGGTTTAGTCACAGGGACAAGCACTTTCTCCAGGGCAATGGAAGCCGTGAGTCATGAAGCAATGAAATAACATTTGCACATCTGCGTTTGGTGACTGGCTGGTGTGGCAGAGCGGGAGTGGCTGGACTGACTGGGAACTGGCTGGATTTCCTCCCTGGTGTCAACATCATAACCTTTTAGCATTGGTGAGCTTTTATGATTAGGGATTTGACTGAGAGTCCTTGGATCCATGGCTGATTTCTGTTAGAAATTAATTTCAAGTTGTCAAACCTGTGGGCTGAAGTGATGTCAGTCACTTGTTCAAACCCAGTTGAGGTTTGAGGGGAGAGAGGAGTTCTATCACTTGAGGTCCCAGAGACTACAGACAGATAAACATTTTTTTTTCTTCTGAAGTACCGTTTTCTGGAAAGTATACAAAACCTTGGAGAAGAGGTTGTAAATGTCTGTTACTGGAGAAGTCTGTACCAGTGAGACCAAGACTTCCAAACTTCAGGATGATCCACATCAAGTGCTGTGCAGCATGGCAGGGAGACAATAATGTTGTGACTCTGCATTTTCCTCCATCTGCTGCCAAATACATGCAAAGCAGAGCTTGGAGAAGCAGAAGTGAGATGGGGAATTACCCTTTCATGTAAGAATGAAAAAAACTTGATTAATCAAGAGATTCCCCTACAGTTGCAATGCAGTGCGTTCTTAACATCAAATCCAAACAAATCCTAAAATCAGTCACGCAAAAGAACAGGCTTGAGCAATTCCCCTGCAGAAAGTGTTGAATGTAGCCTATCACCACTGGTGTTTTTGAAGCAAATCTGCAGATTATGCTTTAAGCTGGAAGAAAAAAAAAATGCCCTGGAGATGGAATTTGGCGGCTCTGTGTCTAGCGTGTAGGAACGTGACGGTGCGCATCTGTGTAGGTTGGGGATAAAGAATCACAGCTCGTTGTACTTGAGACAACACAGCTGAACATGCAGAGTTCCTACATATTTCTGTAACCTTTCTGTGCTTCTACAAATAGTGATATTTATTCTGATCTGCTTGGAGAGCCAGATTGAGGTATTCCTGCCATGTGTATATATATCTTCCCTAATCAATTTTGAGCCCATTTGCCAGTTTTGGCTAAACCTGAGGGCAAAGGGGATATTCAGTCTCAGAGACATGACGTTCCTTTGAGTTTTGTGAAAACAAGCGGTTTTAATAGAGGAGAGAGACCTGATTAGCGACCCCATGGAGAGAAAAGCTGCAGTGAGAGCACAGCCCTTATTAGACATTAAAGAATCCACATGGGAGAGAGGTGTTCCTGACCGTGGGAAAAGCTGCAGTGGGAACTGGCAGTTATTGGACGCCAGAGAATTCGACCTCAAGACATGCATCTGTAAGAAATGAGTCTTCATTAGTTCTGCTCACAAAGCTGCTTTGATTTTTTTTTTTTTAATAATATATATATACCAATAAGCTATGGGTGCTTCTGTGCTTTTCCATGATTGTTCTGAAGAAACAACTAGGAAAAGTGTCTTAGTAAGTGACTTTTCTCTGTCCTGGCTGGCTGAGGTGGGTGTGCCTTGTGTGGTTACCCTGGCAGCTGAAAGTGGCTGATGTTGTGTTGAGCCCTCCACTCCAGCGTGGTGGAGCTCTGGCTGGGCTGATGCAATGCCAGGTTCTCCTGGCGCTGCTGGCAGCGGAACTGCTGACTGGGGTAGGGAGGATATTAAATGTAGCCCAGTGAGATGTTGCATGGAGTGCTGAGAGGCGTTTTTATTCATCCAGCTTCATGTAATCCCCATGTCCAAAGCTTGGGTTCAGCTCCCCTGCCCTCCTCTTCACCCTGGTTTGAAAGGTTGCTGGGACTCCTCCTTGAGGCTGTTCTGTGTCCTGGGGGTCTTGCAGTGGAGCTGGTCAGTATTTTAAGGAATGGATGCATCTATATTCACATGTGACCTGGTGTGTGTTGGCTGCAACAGCTGATCTGTGGCAGAACTGGTTGTCATGGGGTTGCAGAAAAATTTCTTGGTGTATTGACTCTTGGATTAAATCCTTGCTACTGAAAGTGGGAACTATGAAAAGCCAGGTTTAAGTATTTAGTTTCTTCCCTCTATGACATGTAATAATTTCATTCGTATATTAATACTTCATCAGTATCCAGAAGGTCACTTTGCAGTAAAGACATAAATAAAATGTCCTCAGGAATCAGTCTTACTTGGGGTCTCAAAATGGAGCATTTGGCTGAGCTGTAAAGAAAGAGGCGAGCATTTGTTCCAGCATGGCTTTATCTCTGGCCTGTCTGATCTGTTGAGCGTTTTGCTCCTAAATACCAGAGGTATCAGGAGTATCAGTGAATGTGCCTATGCTAGCTTTTTAATTTCCTACTTTGTCATCTCTTAGGGAGGGATTACGAGTGCAGACAAAGCCCTGGCTGTTTTCTGTGCGTGGCAGGAACACGTGCTGTATCTCATTAACAAAACCCCCGTTTGTAGTCGGGAGTTGGGAGATTTCCCATTGAGTGCTGCTGGTGGCCAGAGGGAGCTGCAATGTCCAGAGGGGTCCAGGTTTGAGTGCTGGGGCAGGAGCACAGAAGTTTGAGCATTGGGCTCAGGATTCACCCCAGGATTGTCTGGCTGAGCTCTGTAACCTGATTGATTGTTTCTGTTCCTGGATTTTGACGTTTCCCTGAAGATCTTTATTACTAGAAGAGCTGCAAAGAATGCCCTGAAGAACCTTGTTTTTCTCCCCCCAGAGGTCACAGAGCCAATAAAGATCACTCTAAACAGGTTTTAAAGCATCTCAGATTGTAATCTAGAAAATGATGGGAGCTTGGTAATTAGGGCATATTTCTGAATCATTGTTGTCACAAGGGCTGTTCTTGGTGTGGCTCAAAAACCAGAGCTTCTTGTGATACAAGGAGCTCTTGTATTTTGTTTGGCACTGGGAAGATGAAGGATTTCAAAGCTGCACATCTCCTGGATTTATCACTCATGGATGAGCTTTCCTACTTGTGATGGTCTGGAGTGCTGTCCCAGCCACTTGCTCTGTCTTATCTTTATAGACACAGCAATTGATCTGCACCAGTGCTCCCAGCATAGGTGAGAAACAGGAGGAGCTGGAAACCATTGCACAGCAGGAGATGATGGTATGAGTTACCACTATGGAATTATGGTGGGGATGGCTGACGTTACTGGTGTTCTGCAGTGAATGGCTGCCACTTCTTCAGAAGGAACTGGCAAGGAAGGAGAGGTGGAGGAGTAGCCCTGTGTATTAGGAAGTGTTTGGATTGTCTAAAGCTTAATGATAGTGGTGACAGGGTTCAGTGTTTATGGGAAAGAATGGTGGGAAGGCTAACAAGGCAAATATCCCAATGGGAGTCTGTTCTAAACCACCCAGCCAGGAGACCAGTTTCATCTGAAGAGACAGATGAAATATTCTCTAAGCAGCTGGGAGAAGTCTCATGATCACTCTTGTTCATGTGGGGAACTTAAACCTACCACATGTCTGCTGGAAATATAGTAGAGAGGAAGCAGTCTGGGAGGTTCATGGAGTGTGTGAAGGAGCCAACCAGGACTTGGTATCGAGTTGTCCATAGTGAATACTGCTTCTGGTCTGCCCTGAGTGTAGCTGCTGACCCAGGCAGTCCTACCAAGTGAAATGATTGTGGCTCAACAGGTTCCCCACATTTGTTAGACTTAAAATTAAGTGTAGTTTTCCAGGATGGTGGAATTCTGCTTGTTTCTGTTAAGATCCATCTCAATGAATTGGAATTATTTTCATCCCGGCCCTGTGCACACTCTTCTCAATGGTCTGTCCCTGATTTTGCTATCTGCTGTACATTAGTTACTGTATTTATGAAACAGTGCAATTCGGAGTGGTTTTTGTTTAGATACCTTGATTTTTCTGTCTCTGAGTCTCCAAGTCTCCTTCCATGCCAGGCATGTGATGATACTGTCAAATTTTGAGTAATGCTCTGCATTACTTGAGGCATAGTTTAATTCCAAAGACTTGTGCTGCTCAGGTCTGAAGATGGTGAAATACCATCTTATATCGCTCTACATATGAAATTGCCTTTCTAAAAAAACATTATAAGCATATATATAAATTTTATGGCAGTAAAGCAGGTGTCTGTGATGCATATAAAGCTTGGAAGACGGCGAGATGTCATTTCCTTAGGATAAGTGTGTTAGAACTGCTGCGTATTTCATTTATTGTATCACTGCCCTCGTTGTGATCAGTTGTAGTGCTGTAATCTTTGCAAACGCCCGTGTAGAGACACAAGTTCCCTTTGTGT
Organism: Lonchura striata; assembly: GCF_050655825.1. Classification (NCBI taxonomy): domain Eukaryota; kingdom Metazoa; phylum Chordata; class Aves; order Passeriformes; family Estrildidae; genus Lonchura; species Lonchura striata. The sequence continues at coordinate 7,350,976 of NC_140723.1, forward strand.
TGCTGGCTCAGGAACTCTCTCAGTGGTGAATATTAAACACCTTTTGTGAGCGGTGCGGGCGGGAGACGCTCACTGTGCGATTCCTGCTGGGAGCTGGTGGAACTAGAGGCTGGTGCTCAACTCCAAACAGGATTTCTGCAGGATAGCTGTCCCTGTGGCTCCGTGTCCTGCTGCTGGTAAGATCCCAGTGTGGTCGGTGCTGCTATTTGCTGTGTTATTTTGTGTATTCTATGGCTGGGAAGCGACTACACGTGCTGTTGTGGTGGGTCAGGTCTCTCAGGCTGTGAAATGAGCATCCATGACAGCAGAAGACCCAGAACTGATGTTCTTGGACACAACAGCCTGGCTAAAAACCCCACGGAGGGTGATGGCATCCTGCTTTATGGAGGTGTAGTAGCTGCACATGCTGGATTTCCCTGTACTTAGAGCAGTCCTGCTCTGTGCAGGAGGAATGCAGGGCTGGAGTACCCCTAGCGTGGGGTATTTGGACTTATTTGGTGTCAGGAGTAAGGGAAAGAAGCACAAACATCTGGTGAAGTATTTTTTCAGGACACATTATTTTGTTATGAAATAACAACAAAGCCAGAGGAATGTGATTGGCCAAGGAAAGCTTCAAGCTGTGCAAGTGTTTTACTGAATAATGCAGGCTGGGACTTGCTGGGGTTATATAATCACAGAGGAGGAAGGAGTTTGAATGTGGCACAGCAAAATCAGCCGAGCTTTTCAGATGGCTGAAGATACCTGACTGCAGTCAAAGGGAACCTGAGCAAATACAGAATACTGGGATGTTCTGCTGTATCAGAGCAGGTTGTCAAATCATGCTTGTAATGGGCGGTGCAGAAACACACAGAAAAAGCTCCTGCACTATTTTGGGTCCTGCAGTGTCTGTTGCATTTAGTAGTTTGTGGAATGGAGCACAGCATCAGCTTCTAGATGAAAATGTGGTGAAGTTGCTTTGGCTGGAATGCAGCTGACCTGCAGACCTCTGCAGTGATGAGGATAGTTGGGTGTGAAAGGTCTTCACAAACCTGTGGGAAGTGCAGCAAGAGAAACTGTGATTTTAAGTGGGATTTGGTTTATATTAAAAGCAAATCTCCCTCACTTCAGCCTGCCTTTTCTTATCATGTACAGATCATCCTATAAAGATCCTTATCAGTTTATAAAGTATTGCAACTAAACAGTAAGGTTTGCTCACTACACAATTACTGGCTGGTGTTCTTGTAGCCCATGCTTTGTTTAGAATGCTTCTGCTTGGAGCAGCAGGGACCGTGCAGGAAGAACGTTCAGAGTGAGCAGCTGAGCTGAAATGGTTTATTAGAGCTGGAAAGCCGAGGTGCCGATCCCCGGGGTAGGGAAGGCTGTAGGGTGCGGGATGACTTCGGCTGTGCCTGGGTGACACGTCGCTCCTGGGGAGGAGGAACCAGCCCAGCCCTGCATTGGAGAGGCTGCACTTCCCAGCCTGGCTGGGCTGCCTCCTGGTTTGGGAGGAAGAGCTGAGGAGGAGGAAGGGCTGGAGAGCGAGCGAAACACGCTGAGCAGCCGTGCCAAGAGCCCAGAGACATTTCAGCTGCTTCAGTGTAGAGGTGCTTTGATCTACAGTGAATAAACCGATAATGCTTAAATTATGAATTCTTTTTCTTTGTCTGAAAAGCTGGATTAGTGTGGCTTTGTTCAAGCAGTGATTATTGGGCAACTTTTTTTCTGCAAGGGCTGCTCAATGTGTGTCTACAGCCGGGTGCTTCGGTTGTGGTGTGCTGGTGGAGGTGCTTGGTGACATAACAGCTCCTGCACGTCCTTGTCTCCTCCGCTTCAGGTTGAACTGTAAACCCCGCCGAAAACACGGCCTCGGCCGCCTTCTTTACGATGTGAAGCTAATGATTAATCAGCAGGAGTTGTGGATGGGGAAGAGGCACTAAAAGGCCTTGTTTTCATTTGAGTCTGCGGAATGGGAGCCGAGCAAAGGCACCTCTTTGTTTCTGTTGGTCTGGCAGCGATTGCAAAACGCAGCCTTGGGAAGGGCTGACGCACAGGTGTAGCGATAGGAGGCGAAGGTTGAGAGGAGCTGTTCTGCCAGCGCTACCAAAGGTCGCGGCCATGCCTCCCCTGGCCTTTTGTCCCCTCTTCCCAGCCCTCTGACGGGACAAAGGTTGCTTCTCGGAGCATGTTCACCTCCATTTTGCTTTGCTTTGGCATAAGGAAGCGCGCTGCTCTCACCGCCTCTCCTCCCCCGGCCCTTCAGAAAGTGTCGTGGTTTTTTCCTTGTAACGTTACTGTGCTGCAGTGAAGCCGTGTGGTGATGCAGCACTGCAGATCTCCCTCCTCTCCCCCTGGTCTCCTCCCGGCAGCATCTGCCAAGACAGGAGCAGCTCGGAGAGACGCCAATGGGTGCGGCCAGGCCGGATCACTCGGCACATTGATCCTGGCGGTGGGATCGAAGGATGCCTGCAGTCACAGGACTGAGGCAAACCTTCCTCTTCCAGCAGCTCCCCTGCAATACTCAGGGCTCTGTCCTCCTCGGTTTTCTTTCGTCTCCTTCTGCCTCCTTTCTCCTCCTCCTGCCTGCCTCCCTCGCTTTCAGCAAAGGCGATTGCCACAGATTATCCTCAGGGCCTGTCAAGGGTACGGGGCAGGACACCAAAGCACAGCGTATATTTATGTATCTGGATAACGGGGGATTAACAGGCGCCGTCTCGGAGTGGAGTGATTTAGCACCATGGCTGCAGTGCAATACAGTAGTAGCCTCCCCCATCCATTTCTTATTTAGGAAAAAAAAAATTAATAGCCAAAGTGCACTTCTTCCAGTATAAAAATTCATACTGGGAAGAGTCACACCTTTGCTAGGTGGGTTTTGTGGTAGATGGGGACATTGCTACACAAGTGGTTTGTATCCTGTCTGCTTTCTGGGCGGTAAGAGCTTAGATATTTGAACATTTTAAACACATTCTGTATCTTCTGCAGCAAAAGAATGACAGTTCTAACTGTGTATGTATAATAACATGTACGTGTTACGATTTCAGAATTAGGCAGTAATTGTCAAGATGGGGAGCAGGGAGTTTTTCAGAGCCAGCTCTGATGTCACTGGCAGGCAGTTCTTCATGTGAGGTGGGCCATGGTGGCTGCAGTCAAAGGAGAGCTAGGATTTTAGGGAGATTGATACCATTATCAACAGTATCTTAATCCTGTTCCCCCCTGAAGATTGAAGGCAAGTGCAGGCTCGTGTTGCCAGAAACTGAACGTGTAAACACAGTGAGCAAAGAAAGCGTGTGTTCTAAGCAGTCAGTTTGGGAGCTACATGGTTTAGATGTGTGAGGCTTAGAGTCCATTTTTGTTTGCAGAAAACTGGCACTGAAACGTGTTAAAGGGTGATCCTAACTAGGATTCCTAATTACTTTCCATATTTTTTTGTCACGTTCATTCATGGCACGAACATTTTCTCAAATAGGCTCTTTCCTGTTTTCCTTCCCTCTCCTTCCTTTCCTGTTCCCTCTCCTGTGCTCTCTACATCTGCCACATCCAATTAGGCCATTTTTTTTCCTCACACAGATTTTATTAACCAGCTCCTCGACTCTTCTGGGCTTTCTAAATCTTACTTGCAAGGCAAGATAACGAAACCCAGCTTCCAAAGAGAGCATGCTTTGAGAAGTAGCTTTCCTGCAGTTCCATTTGCCATTATTTGAAACTTTTAATTAAATAAAATACAAAGAAACAATAAAAAAATAACCAGAGCATTACAGATTAGGAAACTCCCAAGAATTAACATCCCTGTGCTGTACCCAGGGGCACAAAGGTGACAAGCTCAGCCCTGGGCAGCTGAGAAGCAGGAACGTGTCTTGCGTGTGACTGTGTCTCTTTATGCCCAACAAGGCATTTATTTTTTTCTTGGAAGATGCTCTTGTTTGTGCGCACAGCCGTGTTCAGTGGCGTATAAACCAGGGAAAAAAGGGCTCTAAATCCAAACCAGGTTATATATAAGTGTAGTAGGTCAGGCTGGAATGAGAAGGCAGCAGTCAGCAAGGCAGGTTTTCAGATCGTATTTAAGGATTAGTCATCCAACAACAATGATGAAATTGTGAGGTGTAGGAAAAGCCAGGCATGAAACCGAGGCAGCTCGGGGATCTGACAGCGTGTGTGCCTCAGCCTGGCGGTTGTATATTCCCTTCTCCCTGCATGTGTGGCTGAGAACAGTTTTGCCTGTGTAAGGTCTGTTTACATCTGCCCGGCCTTGTGCCGCCTTTGTGCATAGAAATTTTTTCACAATGATTCTTTAAGAAGTTTACAAATACTTCCTGATTGGGTTTTTTATTTGTGCATCCCTTTCCTCTATGTCGGCGCATTCAGAAATACACTTTTTGCCTTCTCTTGTCCTGGATTACCAACTGTAGTTCAAAGCTTTTCCCTGGTTTGCTCAGAATCTTTTGGCAGAGAGAACTGAGCACCCAAACCCTGCAGTTGTTGGCTGTTAAAATGTCACTGTGTTCATCCCGCCCAGCTTGTCCTTTCTTTTGTGAGTGGATGCAACTTATTTAAATATGTTTTTACATCTTGTTTCCTTGTGTACACAAACATGTTTGGGTTTATTTTTATTTTGCATAGACATTTACTCATCCGTAAGTGTTGCAGTTACTTAACATACATTACGTAGGGTGGTGTCACATTCCCTCCAGCATTTCTCGGCTCCTGTTGGGCAGCTGGGTCTGCAGTGGGGGTGGGAGGCTGAACCCCAGCAGTAACTGGGTCTGGGGGTCCGTGTGTCCTGCTGGGTGTGGAAATAAATGGGTTTGGGATCAGGAGTGAGGATCACCCCTGGTTAAATACAGATCGAAGTAGTGGAATTGCTGTGTCAAGGTCATTTGTCTCCCAAGAAAATTGTTGGTTGGTTGTCTGTATTTTAACTCGTGACACAGTTTTGTTTTAATTGTGCCTCTTTAATTGTGTCAGACTAATGATGTGCAGGGTGCTCTGGTTGTGAACACCTTTCTATTTCTTCAGCTGCTGCTGCTCTGTTGCTATAAAAAGGGTGATCCCATACTAGGCTCCCCACACTTCCAGAAAGGAGTTTATATGTAACCATGGAAAGTTTAAATGGCTTTTTCCCCTCTTGGTGTCTCCCAATGATTGATTTTCCTGGCACAGGGGAAGGGTAAAGGGTTGGATGTTGATTTTGCAGCAGGCAATGTTATTAAACATGGTCTTTTCCCACCAGCACTAACATGTGTGCTCTGCTTTGCTTCTCTTCCAGATATGGACGTGTCGAAAGTGTCAAAATCCTCCCTAAGAGGGGGTCGGAAGGCGGAGTGGCAGCATTTGTGGATTTTGTGGACATCAAAAGTGCCCAGAAGGCACACAACTCTGTCAACAAAATGGGAGATAGAGACCTACGGACGGATTATAATGAGCCAGGAACCATTCCCAGTGCTGCGCGGGGATTGGATGATACAGTTTCCATAGCATCTCGTAGTAGAGAGGTTTCTGGGTTCAGAGGAGGTGGTGGGGGGCCCACTTATGGCCCCCCACCATCACTTCATGCACGGGAAGGACGTTATGAGCGGAGACTTGATGGGTAAGTTCCAAGGTTTCTCTAGGCAGGTATTTTGTATTTGATATGGTGAGAAACACAAACTCCTATCTAGGGCCCCCAGATGGATTTAAAATTTTGGGAATTATCTATGTTTCCTATTTTGGGTTGGAAACGGAAGTGATTTCTATCCCAGTGGCTGGTACCTTGTGGATCCATAGAGGATGTGTCCTGCAGCTGGTTGGATATTTACCTACACTTGAAATAAGGTGGTTTTAAGATGGAAGATTTCCTTTGGCCAGCACCGATATTGGAGTTACTCTTTTCTAGAAGTAGCGATCCCATTTCTTGGATAATATTAAGGCCTTGCTGGATGTATCCCTGCTGCCAGATGGAGCTATCTTACTCTACAACATGTGGTGAAGTTCTCTGTGGAGTATCTTCGGAATACTAGAACCTAGAATTCGGTGAAAGCTTGATGCCTAGCTCTCAGTTCTCACTATACGCAGCGGGTATGTTAATTGGATTGTCACCACAAAATTCAGAGTAGACTTTAATGATGCAGCCCCTTGGATACTACCGACAACTCTTAGCCATGGAAATAACGCTTGGATGGAGAAGACCGAAGGCAGCTTGTGATGGTTCCATTTTGGATCTACATCATTTCCAAGTTATTGGGATTATTCTTTCTGATGGTATTGGCAAAAAGAGATGACGGACATTACTAAATTTTGGAAATTATAGTTTATTTTTTTTTAAAGCTGGGATAAGAACTACTGCCTTGAATTTATTGGATGGTATACAGTCAAGACGCCAGTAGCCATGGGGAGTGGATTACTATCTAGTCTCTTAAAAAGCTCTGCTGCTCCACATTAAACATACTTTAGCTTTAAGGACGTGGTGCTAATACCCGTTTGTGGATACACCAGTGAGAAGTGACTGGGCTGGATGGTTACCAAGGCGGCCAGAGGATGCCTGCTGGCAGCAGTGTGAGGGCCCTCGGGCCTCGGGGGATCTTCTACCAGCTGCTTGATTCAGACTTAGGGCTGGAAATTAAAATTATGGATCTATTTAAGTGCCTTCTGTCTCAAGAAAGAAGTCTGGGGGTTTCAGAGTTACGGTTTCAGTCTGGGACTACTTCCGTCCAGTGGAATTTTTTTTTTGTGTCTTGTCACTAAGATTTTTTTTTTTTCTTGTTGGTTCATCTAAAATATCATTTGACACCCTTGCCCATTAAGAAGGTGGATTACCCCTGTAAGAGGGGCCAAAATTGGGGAAGTTATGTTCACAATTCTCTCCCTAGATTTAATTGGGAATATAGGTCGTGTTTCCACACTTGGAAAAGGTTGGTATGTCCTGCCCTGTGTATATTAGCCCCTCTCCTAACCCAAGTCAAACCCTCTCTTTCCACTAACTCCAGTAGCACTTAGTACTAATAGATAAATGAAGAAAGCACTGTAGTCAGTAGCTGTTCAGCTCTGCTTTCTCTGTCTGTCTTTTGTGTCCTTCTCATGGATAAGGATTTGTTCTTTCTGTCAGCTCTGTAGCAGTAACCTGCTAGAAAATACTGCTTTTTCTCTGACCTCATTAAATCAGCTCTCACTGATTAACACTTTGTAGGATGCTAAATGCAATCGTTTGTAAAATTGTTGATCTTGGTCCTTCAAAAGGGGGAAAAAAGAACCAAAACAGAGACACATTTCTGTGCCAGATGCTGAAATGGCTTTCAAAATTTCATTGTTGCGAGCAAGAGGTAATGGAAATAGAAATGCAACAATGAATTTCAAGCAGATGTAGAAGATAATGACATTCTCTTGCACTTGTTAAGTAGTTTTTTATATATCGTTTGAGAGAAAAAAATGCAGGCAAGATCTCAGGGAGCCCTATAGAAAGCTTCATGTGAGTTACACTTTAACAACAGAGAGTGAATATATTGAGAAGATTAAGGATCTAGTGATTCATTGGAGAAAGAATGGAAGGAACTTCCTGAGATACTAATCGAAAAAACATTCAAATCCCATTTTCAGTTCATAAAAGATCCCTGAAATATTTCTGCCATTTGAACTAGAGCTGTGATGCAGGAGAGGAGGAGGAGGCACAAGGCAGAATTGGGTTATCAGGATGCAGGCGACTGAAGTGACTCATAACAGATTCCAAAGGAAGAATATGATAGAGAAGGCTGAAAAACAAGGTTGAAATGTCCTTGTAAGATGGATAATTAATTTTTAAATTAATTTTGGCTACCCTGACATATTTAGAATTTTAGAAGTATTTTTTAAATGTTCAAAGTAACCATTCTGGATTTTCCATTCTGTGGATGTAACCAAGATGTACCATCCTGGTACTTGTCTAAATTGGAATACTCAACCTATTTGTAGTGTTCCTTTATATGTCAATCTCTTTATTTGAGAGATCACACTAACTCAGAACATCACCGAGCCTTTCTCAATTTAGAATGTTTAAAACACTGAAATGAACTGGACTGTAGCTGCTGGAAAGCAGCAGCTTGTGCAGATAGAAATTCTGTGATTGCAGCAGTTGTAACAAAAACACTGCCTAAAAATTGGATTCCCAGTCCTTGTGTAGGGACTTAGTATGTTCTGGGGACCTGCATCCTTGCAGTTCCAGCATTAGTAATGGAGATGTTTCTTTAGCATCCACAACTTTTACAAGAAATGATTGTAGAGAAATGAATCTGGTCAAAGCAAAAATTCCCTCTAAGAGGGTGAAATATTTTAGAGCAGCAACAAGAAACCCCCTAATTTTCTGGGAAATGTCTATGGGTTATACCACCCCTTTTGAAAGCAGCTTCTTACCTCTGGGTCATGCTTTGCATGGAGGCTTTCATGGCTACAGCCCAATTTGTGATGCCATTTTTGCAGAAGGATAATTACAAGAGCTCTAGTAATTATCAGAATTTGAAAAAAAACTTTTTTAAGCTCTTAAGCAAAAATGGAGAGAAAAGGAAGAAGTTAGTGATGATGTCCACAAACATGAAGTTTTTCTTATTTACAGAATTTAAAAGAAAAAGAACAATTGAAATGAGGATTCTGCATGGGAAAGCAGAAATTTTTTTCCTGTGCAGGCAAGTTGCTGGTCATGAAAGCCCCATATTGTGATTAAACCAAAATGATTGCTCAGCTTGATCCTATACAAATATAATTTTGGAGTCAAGTAAAATGTTTTGAAGTTTGTCATTGTTTGCTTGATAGGTTATTGCTGGTTAGTGGAGAAGCAGTCGCTACAATAAGTCGAGTGCTGCCATGAATGTTTGCATGATTTGCTTTTAGTTGTGCCTGCCCCTTTCTGATGCAATATTTTTCCCCCTTCCCAAATGCAGGGCTTCAGATAACAGGGAGCGTGCTTATGAACATAGTGCCTATGGACACCATGAGCGGGGGACGGGCGGATTTGATCGGACGAGACATTACGATCAGGATTACTATAGAGACCCTCGGGAGCGGACCTTACAACACGGGCTCTATTACACTTCTCGGAGCCGAAGTCCAAACCGCTTTGACGCTCACGACCCCCGCTACGAACCTAGGGCCCGGGAGCAGTTTACATTGCCCAGTGTGGTACACAGGGATATCTACAGGGATGACATTACACGGGAGGTACGAGGCAGAAGGCCGGAGCGGAACTACCAGCACAGCCGGAGCCGCTCGCCGCACTCGTCGCAGTCCAGGACGCAGTCCCCGCAGCGCCTGGCCAGCCAGGCCGCCCGGCCCGCCCGCTCCCCCAGCGGCAGCGGCTCCCGGAGCAGATCGTCCAGCAGCGACTCCCTCAGCAGCAGCAGCAGTACCAGCAGCGACAGGTAGGTCCCTGTGCCGTGGGCTGTGCGGGTCGTTGCCGAGGTGTGAGCCCAAGGAGTTGTTCCGTGGCGAAGCTTTGGTCGTTGAGGTAGAAGTGAACTGCAGTGAAATGTCAAAAGGCTCAGCTGGCACCGAGGGTTCCAAGGGGAACGCTGGTGCTGTTGTTTTGTCATTTTCCATGGTGGATCCATGCAGCATCTGTAAGATGGTGGCTGGGCAGAGCAGGGATGTATGGACACAAGGCCTCCTTCCTGTGTGCCTGGTGAACAGGGTCACTTTTATTTGCTTCAGTGAGAGAAAAAGCAAATGTTAAGGTCAGCTGCTTTTTACAGACCACACTTCAGCATAGTTTGGGAAATGATGAGTGGTATTGTTCTGTTTCTTCTTGTTCCCTGACACTGCTGACATTCATGAGGTTGATTTGTCGCCTTCCCATTTCTCGCCCTGCTGCCTCACAGCAAAATTTGCAGACTTGGAAGAATTGAAAGAAAATAATCCAAGTTTGCGATTCCTGGGGATGCGAGTCCTTAGTTCTGCAAGAGCTCTGTATTTGCATGCTTTACAAAATACCTATGGGGGAGAAAAGAAGGTGTTAGAAAATGACTGATTTCTTTTAACAGTTTTTAAATTCATATTGAAGTGCCTCTCTGATATTTGGCTTTTTAAGATTAAATTCACCCTAAGAGTGGAAGCCACAAAGCTATGGTTGCACCCATAAATGTTTTATGCTCTTTGGCCAAGAGCTCTGCTCTTCTGGAGGGTTTGCAGAGTTGGCAGCGTTTCCTTTGCATACCAGGTCTTTTCTAAAACTGAAAATATTCATTAAGTAAATAAGTGAATCAGTAGAGTGTTCGATTTCGCAAAGGCCTGGAGTGACAGGACAAGGGGGAATGGCTTGCGCTGCCAGAGGGCCGGGTTAGATGGGATTTGGGGAAGGCATTCCTCCCTGTGAGGTGGGCAGGCCCTGGCACAGGTGCCCAGAGCAGCTGTGGCTGCCCCTGGATCCCTGGAGGTGCCCAAGGCCAGGCTGGACAGGGCTTGGAGCAGCCTGGGACAGTGGAAGGTGTCCCTGCCCATGGGATTATTGGCAGGGGTGGAATTAGGTGAACTTTAAGGTCCCTCCCAACCCGTTCTAGGATCCTGTGTTTTATCACTGTGAATAGAATTTTACCACTGTCAGAACTCTGTGACCAAGAGAATTATTCTCACAAAGTCTTACCTTGAATGTTGGACCTTCTGGAAGGGTGAGCTGGGCTGACACCCACGGAGAGTGTACGGAAGATTAGGAAATCAGTGTCTCCTCTTCTGATTGCCCCACCCCCTCATGTCTAAAGAATCATGCAAAGGTTTATTTACTTCTTTTAATTACTGTTTTCTCTTCTTGGATTTAGAAATCCAGGTCCTGTCTCGGTTAGAGAGCAGGTGAAGATTTAAGACAACTTTTAGGTTGCTTTTAAGCACTTGTTTATTTACAGCATCTCTCTCAATGAGAGTTTAATGCTTGAATAAAGACAATCCTTTGTCAAAGATTTTTCACAGTTATTACAGCCCAGAAAAAGCTGTGAGACTTCCAGAGGTTTAAAAAAAATCATAGAGAAAATGGATTGAAAGGAGGGCTGGTTACATTTAAGTTTTAATAAAAAAAATCTTGAGCAGGGGAAGAAGAAAAAATCTCTACTGGTGCTCCTCTGCTCCTTGTGGAATGAGAAAGGCGTCCAAGAAACTCGTAATATTTATAAAATGTCATTGTTGGGATGTCGAGGCAGGATGAAATCCTGTTCTGAATTTGAGAGGACTAAATATGATCCCATTGGAACCAAGTTTTAAGATTTAATGAGAAGAAAAGCAGCATCTGCTGTGCTTGAGCATTTCATTTTCTTGGCAATTTCTAGTTGTAGTAATGGAAAAGTAGACTATACTCTGGGAGGAAATAAAACATTTTTTTCTTATTAATACAATAAAATCAAACTCAGTCAAGCAAGTAATGGAATCTGGTGGATTGTATATTTAATTTTGAAGGATCAGAAAAGAGTTTTACATGTTTCTTAGCAATCAGTTAGATAATAATAAACATTTAACCCTCTCTTTACTTTGGGAAGCAAAACCCCACCGGGCCTTGAAATCTTTCAAAGCAGAAGTGTTTAATTTTCAACACAGTTGAAATTTAGCCATGTAAATATTAAGCCCCTCATAGACTGTTGGTGAGCAAAAGCTGCCTCACCCCCTTTTCCGTGGTTCGGTGCTCCCACTTGCTGTGTAATATATCCAGTTTCTTTTGTCTGGAGAATAATTATTCCTGCAATTTCCGTGGTCTCTAGGATTTTAGCAAGCTGGAGATTCTCTTACAGGTTTTTTATAAGTGGAAATGGCCAATTTTGAGGGGCCATGGTTATTATTAAGGTCTTTATGACACTGCATTCTTCTAAATTTAAGAGCGTGGTCACTCGAGTCTGGCCCTGTTGGTCTCAGCTGGCAGAGTTGTGTTCCCTGCCCTGGGGGTGTTTGGGGCACACGGTGGGTGTTCAGCACTCATGGGAACTTTGTGCTGGGTACTGTCCTTCAGAAGCTGTGAAAAAGCAGTAAGGTGGTGAAGGAGAAGTTTGGGTTTCCTTGCTTGTGGTTTTCAAGACCTGTGTGAAGTAAATAACACTGATTAAATGGAGCTGATTTTCCTGGTCAATACTGAAGAAACACTGCTTGCTTAAAAATTAAAAAACAACCTGAAAAAGCCTTTATCTCCTAAAGGTTCAGAGTTTGTTGTGTTGGGTCTCCACTAAACTTTGCTTTAAATTGCTATTTGGAGGCCTTTGCAGGTAATGGTGCTGCAAGGGAGTGATTTAGAAACTAAAACCGGAAAGAGCACATTAAAAATAACCAGTATTCTCTGAAGCCAGGCTTTATTTGGGGTGTTTTGTGGCCTCTCAGAAGTTGCCTGCTGAGCTGAGGAAGCTCGTGGATGTGGATGGTTCCTGCGTGGATTTGAGGATGAATTTGTGTTTTGAAGTCTTCTTAGTGTGAGATTGCTCATTCCCCACCCATATAGTGGAAAAGGGTTGGTGGAATTTTTTTATCACCTTGAAAGTATAAAAAAGCCCTTGAAAATGGTAATTTGCCACCACCAGAAGCTTCATTGTCTCCGTTCTGGTGATTCAGACATGCACCACAAATAATACATTAGCAAACATATTTTTGTACTGTGTCATGGAAGAAGCTGGCTCTGGATGGAAGCTGGGTGATCCCATAGGAAGCAAACAACATTTTGTTTGTGCCCTACGCAACCTTTTGGAAAGATCCCCCCTGCTTTTAGGTTTTTTTTTTCTTTTGTAGCAAAAGCTCTCTTCTAGGCTGCTTGTTGAGGTGCTCTAATGTGCTAAAAATAATTTCTGGGCTTTTTGATTCAGTGCTGTAACGTCAAATGGCCTGACAATGTCTCTTGCTGTCCATGTGTTAGTGATTATTCTTAAAGCTTTGCTGCAGCAGCGTGCTGAACCACCCAGCACTGAGAGTGGAGCATTTTGCTCCTAAAATCCTTGTTGGGATGGGGTTTGAATTCATTTACAAAAACCCAGGCAGAAATGTTTGATTTCCTGTAGGTGATGTTCAGGCTGTGAAAGCATGAACACCCCATGTGTTCCATCTGCAGATAAGCGACCTGAGGTTTCCTTTGGCCTTTAATTTATTTTTTAAGAATGTTTATTCTGCTGTCTGATGTGGAGGATGCTGGGGGATTTGCCAGTTAAATGAATAATTTCCTATAATGTGTAATGTAGTCACCTTTAATTTATTTTTAAGAGTGTTTATTTGGTTGTCTCATCTCCAGGATGCTGGAGTTGGATGAATGATTACTAAGATGACTATTTCTCTATAGCTTGTAATATGAAATAGATATTGGGAAATTAAAAGAGCATTTTCAGCTTAGATACAACACTGGTTTTATATTCACCAAGATCTATATGAGCACAGTTATTCCAGTCTTCCTGAAATAAAGAAATGGGAAGAAGTTCTCTTACAGAGATTTGAAAAGGGATTTTTTTTTTTGTAATTCTGATAAATGTATTTAAAGTTCTCGTGACAAGTGGGCAAGGCATAAGGTAATTAGAGATTGGTTTTAATTTTAGATTTTTCTGTGATGAAATTATTTCTGGAGCAAGGAATTACCATTGGACTGGAATATGTGTGTGTCTTAATATTGAAATAAACTGATGAAAAACACTGCCAAGAGAATTTTAATCATGGGAAAAACAGGCTCCCTGAAACCTCCTGGTTATTTTATGTAGTCAGGGACTTTCCTACCCTGTTTGAACAACTGAAATGAAAGTAGAAAAAAAAAGAGTTTTAGTTTCATTACATAATGCAAACCTTTCTCTACCATTGTCTTAATCTCCTCCTTCCTGTGTTGTTTGCTGCCAGAAGTGATGAATCACTGATTTAGCTGGGATTTGGGATTTTGAGGGGGTTTGGAGATGCCTGTGCTGAGGACTGATGAAAAATCAGGAACAATGAGGTTAAATGTAGCTGTTTGGTCTTTATTGAAGCATCTGTGAGATGGCTTTTCTCGAGGTTAAATAATTCCACGTACATTTGGTACAGTTAATTACTGAAAAATTGTAATCACTTCTAGTAGAACAACAGGGTTGAGCAGGCTCGTGTTTGTATGGGAAAAGAATTAGGCTAAGATTTATAAAAGAAAATTAAAATAATTTCTTAGAATGAGAGGCCTTTTCCATTACACAAAGGCAACAGTAAATCCTGTCAGAGTCAGGTGAAACACCTCATCCTTACCTTTTGTTCACATAAACCCATGTGCTGCTTTAATGTTCTCTCTGCACGGTAAAATGTGAAATTAGGGAAAGGAAAATTTAGAAAAAAAACTCCACCTCAGATACTCGCAGGTTTTTGTTAACAACTGTCGAGCGTTTTCACTTTGTTCTTCCTTGTGTTTCTGCTCGTGTCAGCCGGTGCTGCTGCTCAGCTAAATATAACCGAGACCATCCTTTAAACGTGGCTTTTTTTACCCTTGGGACTGTATCGGGTTTCTTGAGATAGAGCAGAGGCAGAACGTTTTCAGATGGCTTTGGAGAGATTATAACACAGAAAGCAAACCTTTATGCTCGAGATATGCCGAAAAAGACGTACCTGTGCATGTGTAACCACATAAACAGATCCTTCTGTGGAAAAAAAAAATAACGTGATATATTTAAGTTCTCCTCACGGATGGTGAAGAAAAAAAAAAAACGTGATATATTTAAGTACTCCTCACGGATGGTGAAGAAGTGGTGCCTCAGCGCCCTTGGCAGGGAGCGGTCGCAGCCCGCTTGTCCCTCAGCCTCTCGCCCCAGCTGCTGACAGCCCGCGTTACCTCAGCCCCGGACCCGGCAACAATCTATTAAAAATGTGCGTTGCATAATAAGACTTTTTTATCTCGCTGCGAAACCCCGCCGCTTTCTCTCGCCTCACGGCCGGCGGAGCGCGCCCGCCGCTGTAATGGCGGCGCGGCCGCGGCGTCGCCTGACCCGGCTGTTTCTGGGGGGCGGGGAGAGCGGGTGTTCCTGAGGGAAACGCGGGTGTTCCTGAGGGAAAAGCGGGTGTTCCTGACGGAAACGCGGGTGTTCCTGAGGGAAAAGTGGGTGTTTCTGGAGGAAAGCGGGAGTTTCGCGGCCGCGCTGCCCCGGCGGGCGGGGGGCGGTTGTTTGCGCTGAGAACCGGTCTGAGCCGGCGGGAGCCGGCCGGGGCTGCCGCGCCGCCCCCGGGGCGGGGCCGCCCGAGCCCCGCGGAAAAAACATCGCCATTGCCACAAAAAACCTTTCAAATTAAAAAGAAAATACATAGAATCCCTCCCCCGCCTTAGCGCTGGAGCAGCTCTCGCTCCTGCGTGGAGGTTTTCCCCTCAGAGCGCTCAGACAAATCAAGTAGTGCCTGTGTCAGAGCTGGCTCTGAGGGGGGAGAACCACCCTCTCTCCCTCTCAACCTATTTTAGGTTGTTTATTTATTTGTTTTAAACCTTAAATGCTCTGCTCGCTCTAGAAGTTAAGCGCTAGTTTCCTCGCTGGAGGAATCAGCCCCCAAAATGCCCCAAAAGGGCGATTTTGGAGCCTGCCCCAACATCCAAATATCACCTTGCCGTGATTTGACACAGTTTCCAAAATTAAATAGAAATTTTATCTTTGTTGGCCCCTCTGGGAGAACCCACCCCTTACATATGAATAGAAAATAAAATACTTTAAAACGTTATAACGAAGAGGGGTTTAAATGTCTTTTTTATTTAGTACTTAATTTTCTTGGCATGAGCTGCCCAAAAAAGAGTGGACATTTGGCTGCAATTAATACCCCCCACCACCACCGCACTTCCAGTAATAGTTGGTAATTGCTGGCTCTAAATGACAAAGCAATTAAGCCTCTTCCTAAATGTGCAGAAGTAGGTGTTTATCTAAATCTGGGCTGTCAGGCTTTGTTTCTGTGTCAGGGCCCAGAAGCTCAACTGCTGCTTTGTCAAAGAGCATTTGTTTCTTTACAGGTAGAGGAAGAAAGAAATCTTTCAGGAAAGGAGTCTTAAAAATGTATCATGTTGTGGATGGCTGAAGTGGAAATTGCCCAAGAAAAATATTTCTGGTTTATTACTGTGATAACTGTTTTGATGATTTCAAACGACTTTATTGTTGTTAAAGAGATTATTATTATTTCAATGCTTTAAAGGTTTCCTGCAAGGAGATCAGAATCCTTGCTAGAGAATATGAGGATTTGTGATAGCTGATTCCAGACCCTCTGGTAAACTTGCCTTTTCTGCAGCTGGGGGAGAAAGATCTGGGTGTGTGTAAGGATGTGTGCTAAAAATGATATTTTAAAGTCATCCCTGGACAGCTGTAGGTCTGTAGGAGCCAGTGTCTGGTGTGAGAATTCACAATTTCATGTCTTCTTAACCTCCTTTTTTAGGAATAGTGGAAAAAGCCTGAGCTATGTGGACAGTACTGCTCTCACCAGCATTGTAGGAGACTTTGGGCTGTTCCTTAAGTCCGTGGGAGCTGCTAAAAATTGCTGTTTTCCCAAAGGTCAGGTGCTGCTGGATTGGGCTTGACTTTGGGGTTGTGCATGTGCGTATTAACAAAATGGTCACTTCTAATTGCATTTTTAAGGCTTTGATTTCCTTCCAAGTATTTTGCTTAATCATCTTGAGTAGGCTGAGGGAAGGAAAGAATTAGCTGAGGTCAGGGAAGTTGAAGCTGCCCGTGTTACTGCTCAGAAGCCAGGCTTAGTGTGAGGGATCCTGGAGGCAGGAAGAGAAATGTGTTCTCTTCCTGCTGCACACTGGGAGAGCAAGGGGAAACCAGCCCTGAGAAAGCCAAGGAAAACAGGGAAACGTGTGGTGCCGTGGGCTGTGGTGGCTGCCTCCCTCTGCATGAGCGGTCCAGATTCCCCTTTCTTTGGGAGACACACACAGCTCGGATGTGAATCATGGCTAAAATAGATAGGAGGATTGTAGTCTGGAAGTGCTTACAGCTTAGATGGAGATGCATGCACCGCAGGCACCAGAGCTGGGGGAGAGCATCCCTGTGGCACAGACCTTTGGAATAAAGGGCAGTTTAATAATTTCTGATGAATATTCACGTGGAGGGATGAATAGCAGAAGAGGAAGGCTGTATTGAACGCTTCTTGAAAAAATACCAGTCGTTGCAGTGATCAGAGGAAAAATCCAGCCACTGCCTGTGCTCAGCCATAGGTGTTCCAATTAAAACCTAGACATCACATCCCTTTGGACTTGCAAATACAGTGATTTGTTGGTTTTGTTTTGGGGTTTTTTTTCCCCAAAGAGGATGTTTCTGGCTCTGCCAGAGGCGTGGATGCAGAAGGAGAACCTTCCCTGTAAAACCTAAGGGCTGGGAGAACAGGTCTCCTTGAGGCGTAGCAATGTGTCTTGGGCGTTAACTTTACAAACAATCTCAGGAGGAACACGCTGTTCTTAAATAAGGTCACAGGGATGGGAATTAATAGTAAATAAGCCTTATTGGGGAGAAAATAAAAAATAGTATCATCCCCTAATCTTTGTCCATTGAATTAACCATGTACCTGATGTGCTTAGCTTTGCCCTCATCGTCCCAGCATCAAGCGCAGTCCGGCCGTGACGTCGCGAGTGCCAAAACCACTAATGATGGCATCTAGGGTTTAAGTGCAAAAGCTTCTTAGCAGGAGATTAGGGATCCCACTGCAGATCCTTGCAGTCAGCTCCTAATGCCACCCGGAGAGAAGGCAGCCTGACTCTTGAGTGGAAAATCACAGGCTCGGCCGAGAGGTGAGGGCTTCGATGGGTTCTGTAGAGCAGAAAAAATGTATATGTTTTGGTATGTGGTCCAAATTTTGTTTAAATCTTGAAGGGAAGCTGAGTTTTCAAAAGGAAGAGCAGGGAGACATGCACTGTGTTGATGCCATGTGAATAAAGTCTTTGCATAATTATTCATTAAGTGCCTAATATGAGAGCAAAAATAGCTTTGGCGTTAAGAAACAGGACTTCTCTGTGATCCCTCCTGGCAAGAGGCCCATAACAAAGGTAGGGGACCTGTTCCTTTGTTTCCTGGTACTTCCAGCCCTGAGTGCACTCTGCTGTCTGGAGAAGCGAGACTTGGAACCTTTTAATTCCTTCTCTTTGAGAAGCGTCTGGGCTTCAGTGCTCAGTTGCTTTATTTAGCTCAAAGCGATGGTTTTGGCTAGAAGACACTTAGAAATCCAGGATGGCAGGAAAGGTACCTCTTAGAGAATCCTTTCTATGAGAGGGAAGTAGTTTTCAGTGCTGTAGCTTCATTTCTTCCATGGTTGTGGGATGTTCTCTGTAGATGTCCAGAAATTATAGTTTTTATACCTGGGAAAAAATATGAGAACCTCATCAAACAGTTTAAAAATCAAGAATAATTAAGACATATCTCCAGCAGATCTTGGCTCTAAGGGCATTCACGTGTTTATTATCTTTCATCCATTTGAGAGCATAGCTTTTCTGGCGTGATAAGATGTGAAAGAAAGGCACTGTCTCCTCCTGAAAGTGAATTCCCAAGAATGCCCGGCCCCAGGTCCCTGTGGACAAACAGTGCCGAGCTGGGCTGAGTGAGATGCAGAGTGTCCTACTTACCATGGCTGCTACAGGTCTGACCTCCTCGGATCATCTGACACCTGGTTGGGTAAGAGGTTGCTGCAAGATCTCAAACCCTCAAATTATGTAAGATTTACACACTTGCTTTGAAGTTGGTCCCTCCCTTCCATGTTTGTTTACTGGCTGGTGTGTCCTGTTGGATTGTGAAGGATGAATAGTCACAGAAAGGAAGCTGTCGGGTTAGTACAGATTTTCTGTTCCTCTTTGTTTTCTAAATGTGCGCGGAGCCATGCTTATCCCTGTTCCGGAGTCTGGGAATACGCCAAGGAGGTCCTGCGCTGGTCAAGGCTTTACTGGGTGAAATTTGCAGTTTATTTCTTTGTTTTTGAGCTGGAGAGAGGGAGGAAAGGCTCATTGTGTTGCTAGAGGAGAAACAGAGATGGTATCTAACAGCTGTCTCGGGAGTTGATGTTGGGTTTGCTTTTTAACATGCAGTTTCCCTCGAACTCAGAGAAATCACATGGAAGAAAGGAAGGTGCTTAATTAACATTGTACGTGTGGCTGCCATGGTTTGGGGCTTTGAAAGCACTGGCTCCTGTAAGGGAAGCACACAGGCTTTGCCTGTGGGAATTCCTCAGAGGACTTTTCTTCCGACCTCTCCACTGTGCCAGCGGAATTGCCTCGCGCTGCTCCTCCTTTCCCAGCCGCTGCCATGCAGGGTGGAGACCAGGGCTGTAGAGGCACTCGGTCCAGGGAGGTGTAAGGCATTTTCTTCTGGATTTTCCCCTACTTACGCATTTTTCTTCAAACAAATTAAGTTCTCACCTGTGCTTATTTCTGGTAAGTGCGATGCAACTGGCCCAGGCTTTTGGGAAAGAGAATCCCTGGGCTTCTGACCATGTGTGGAGGTGTAATCGCTAAATCCTAACAAATTCCCTGGAATTAAGTTACAGCAAGGTGCTTTCTCAGAAGTTACTCTTAAGTGGCAAACACTGTCATGTGATACAGGTTTTGCTGGGTTGGTTTTGGGATTGTTTTTCTCTGAAATTTACTTTTTAAACCTGGCATTACTCTCCATAATTGTTCAACAAAGTAAAACTGCATTTTCTCCCCCGGCTTATTGCACACCCAGAATAGGTGCTGTGGCACTTTACCTATTTCATGCAGACATTTTCTTTTTGGTTTTATTTTCATTACTTCAGTGTTTTCTACCCATGTGAAAGCTCACAAAAAGTTCTGTATTTTTATTTGCATGTGGGCAGCAAAATGAAGTAATTCCCAAATATAGTCCTAGCCAAGAGATCCATCTGTTCCTTGCATTTTTAAATGGCAAATTAATCCTTAGCATAGAACTCATCAAATGTCTTCTCTCTATAATTTATGCTGCCTGAGATCACAGAAATGACTTTTTTTTTTTCCCAGGCCTTCCATTTTAAGTAGTCCTTTACTCCAGAACAACAGCTCCCATTCTGGTTGTACAGAGCTCTCCTGTGATTCCTCCAGTCACTGTTGCCAGTCTAAAAGGGGGCATTAAAAAAAAAAAAAGCCTCCAAAATTATTCTTCCCTTCATCTCTTTGGTGTTTTTTTGAAAGGCTGTAGAAGATTGTATTAGAATCTTAGATCAGAAGGAGAATTTTATGATTGTAAGATGTAAGGGAATAGAAATTCTCTTTGAAAAATACCCTTGATAAATGGATTTATTTTGAATGGAGAGCTAGAGTTGCTCTGTCCATTTCCATTTGGATGTTTCTCTTTGGACAGTGACCATTTTTAGAAGTACTAAACTTCCACGGTGTTATCTGCCATAAAGGGAATTTCTATATTAAGCTTTGCATGTTCCCAAATTTACTTAAGCGGCATTGTAGCTCAGCTGTGTATCTTGGCATGCCTTCCATTGCAGCTCCCATCCCAGGAACAATTCTGTTTATAGGAGAGGATGCACCATTTCAAAACTGCTCCAAATCAGGAATTTCAACAAATGGTGTTTTGTGTATTGCTAAAAAAACCCAGTGCCTTGGGTTGGGAGGAGGCAGTGCATGCAAATAGTGCCTGGTTTGGTTTTTTTTAAGGCAAGGTGTGATGCTTTTCTAAAACATGAAGACAGAATTAATTCTATGGGTCTTTCTGATGTGATCTTCAGGCAGCTTTATGTTAAAAAGTAACTGCAGTAACCTGGAGGTGAATCAGTGCTAGAGCTTTTTTCTGTTCCAGCATATGTCTGAAAAAGGCTTTTCTTCTGAAAGATGCCCAGTGATCAACACTTAGTCAATGCCAAATGGTTTTAGAATTGTACTTAGAAGTGTTTATTCCTAGGAATTTGTTTGACAGGGCTCTTAAGGCAGAAGAGGTTACTTTTTGCTCCTTGAGTAAATGTGTAGTAGTCTACTTGGATGCAGTGGTGGTTACATTTTCAATGGCATTTTACTCTGCTGGCTCATAGGCAGCACTTGGAGTAGTTTGGTGGTTTTTCCTAGGATCTGAGTAGGTCCCTTCATGAAAGCAGTGCTATTGCTGAGGAAACTGCCTTTAAATGTTGGGCTTGATGATCATGGAGCCCTCTTCAGCTTCAGTGATTCTGTGTTGCTTTCTTGGTATTTTGGAAAGACTTGGCCACCCGTGAGCCAGGAGATCAAATTCCTCAGCCTGTTCCCTCTGTGATCACAGAATGATTTTGGGCAAAGCCTTGGCCTCCTCGTACCTTCCTTTTCCATCTGCAGAGGATGTTAAGGCAGCCTCCCGTGAATCTGGTATTAAAATACAGCTTTTGTCCAAGGATTTAATGTGCTCTGAGGTGTCAGTTACAAAAATACTAATTTAGATCATCAGCAGATAGATGGCAAAAGCTCTTCCCTTTAACACAATTAGTCTGCTTTTGGCCAACTTCTGTCTGATCCATGCCTGGAGTAGCAGCTCTTCCTCAGGCATGTGCTGGCAGTGCTTGGAATAACTTGGAGTATGGCTGGAGGAGGTGGGAGTTCTGGGTGGCTGCCGGGGACTTCTCACGAGGGATCTTGACCCAGGGCTTCACTCTGTGAAGGTGATGTTAAACAGAGGCTCATCCTGCTCACCCATTCTCACACCCACCCTCTTTCTTCCCTCTGTGCATCGGTGGAAGTTTAATTGTGGGAAAGCAGAGCTGAAGAGCTGCTTTGTACTTCACCCTCAAGGCCTCGATGACTTTTATCTTTCCCAGCACCGAGCTTTGTCACCGTGGCCGTTTGCTGAGAAAGCATTTCCTCCAGCTTCCCAGGGTTTCTTTCGGAGCATGAGCAATCCCAATGTTCCCAGGGAGCATCCATGGTTCAAAGAGGCATTGGCTGGGCAGGCAGGTAACTCCAGCTGCTCCCAAATTCAACACCAAACCCAGCCAGCGTGGGGAGCGCAGGGATTGAGCAGCTTCTTCCCAGCAGTGGGAGGCTGTTGTCAGTGCCGAGTCAGCTCTTCACTCCAGAGATAGGCCAGTGTGTTTGTAACCAACACTTTTCCCCTCCCAGGTTAGTGGTTTTAATTCTTGGCTGTACGAAGTTCAAGCCCAAGGACAGGGGGACGTAGGTCAGGGAGCGAAGTGGCAACACCGACTGTGGGTTGGGCAGTGTCCTCAGCCAGACAGCGATTAATATAAACATACATATTTTTAGCAATCGTAATGGGTTATTTAGTTGCAGGGAAGTATTAAAAGGAGCCCAAGGCTGTCTGGAAACTGAGGGCTGCAGGGGAAGGTGGTTCTGGGGGTGGGAGTAGTCTGTCCTTCTGAGCAACATCTCCATTTTCTCCATGATTAATTTCAGACTTTCATCAAAGATCAGGTGTCAGACATCAGGATAAAATAACTGACGTAGATATATTTATATGTATTTATACATGGCCTGTCACAGAAATGCAAATGGAATGTTAATAAGGCACTCACTTGACTTGGGATAAATATATGGTAAATAGTACCTGGAGGCTGTGTCTTCAAAAACTTGCTGGTCAGAGACTGAAATAAATACAACAGTATGTGTTAGTTGGCCACGTAAAGGACACTGAGTTGTCATGGTTGTGTTGCTTTACCATGGCCCTTAAACACATAATTTAATATAATTTCTTTGGATTTAGGATTCCAGCCCAGCAGGAGATCATTGAAGTCTTCTCTCTGGCTGTGGTAAAGCAGAAAAAGTTAAGGGAAGGAGGATGTCCTTGTTTCATTAGTCTGCAGTATTTAATGATCTCTCTTTAGAGTTGTAAATGCTGGTTTTATCTGTTGCGTGCTTTTTGTGGCTGTTTCTGTTTCCGTGCAGCACTGGCCTTTCCGCCCTTTCAGTGGATTGTTGTATCATAGCTGAGTGCTGTTAAATACTGCAGAGTGTGTGACATGCACAAACCAAAGTTCCTCGGGTGGCAAGTTCTCAGCAGCTTGAACGGGTGCCAAGAATGTCACAGAATCACATCCCAGCGAGCTTTGCTCCGGAGGGGCCGAGGCCGGGGTGATGGGCACTGGGTAATTACACTGAGGGAATGTTTAGGTGGCTTTCTCTCCCTTCCTCTTATATCCGTATTTCCAGTGGAAAGCCTTGTTTGCATGTGGAGGAGCTGGGTTCAGGTTCTTCGTGGTTTCCCTGTGTGGGCTGAGCCCCTTCAGCGCTTGCCTGCAGTTGGCAAAATGCAGCGACGGCTTGTTTCCTCTTGATCTCTTCATACAAACTAACCTCAGAGGTTGGACTGGGCTTTCTGACGTCTTCAACTTCAGGTTCAACAACTCTTTTGAAGGAGGGAAAAACCCCTTGTATTTATTTCCGCAGGTGTGTGAAATGTTTTATTTCTCATACAAATGCCCTGGTGTGGGACGTGTCATGTGTACAGAACAACTGCCTGCTGCTTGCTCAGATATTTAGGTCAGTGTTGGAATCAGCTCTGATAAGGAGTTAAGGTCTGTGTGCCCTGACCTCTGGAATTTTCATTGTGGTTGTTCCTGCCTGTGGCAGGGTGTTGGAATGAGATGATCTCTAGAGTCTCTTTCAGTCCCTTTCTGGGATTCTGTGATTCCTGCTTGAGTGTGGCAGAACAGCCACCTGGATTGTTGGATTAACAGGGTGGTGTCAGGAGTTTTGTGGGAATGGCCTACTGCTGTTCTTAGGAAGGAAAGTGTGATTTGATGTGCATTTTTGACTTACATCTGTGTGAACAGGGGAAATTCTGGTTAAATATCATCTTAGGTTTATGTAATAGTTGCCAATAGGTCAGAAATACCAGTCTGTAATAGCCCTGTGCATATACTGTTCCCGTATATAATTTTCCATCCAGAAGTCAAAGTGTTCCACAGGCGAAGATCCTTTAGTCCATTGCTAGAATGGAATACAGTGAATTTTTTAAGCTTTTATTTTAAGCAGTTGCAATCAAATTTTTGTGGGTGTTGGTTGGCAGTAATCATGTCTTTTTAATTCTTTTTATTTCCAAACAATACATCAGTACATTCAGGAAACTTGGAGCAGTTTCTGGTGCTGTTTTCCCAGGTTGAGGAAATCTCACCAACAGTTTTTTTTCCAAAGCCTATGAAGCATCCCAAGGATCTGTGTTTTCTGGATAGAGCTGACCCATACAGCAATGTCACTGTTGTGCATGGAGATCATCTACAGTGACTTAACTTGGATCTGGAAAGGGAGGGACAGGGAGAAAACTCAAGGGTTCTCTTGCTTCCATTCAGAGATGACTGTACATTAACTTTGGATTTCCTGACCCGGCTTGGGAATCTGCTGCTGGTATCAGCCGTGAGAATAACCCGCCGTCAGCAGGGATGGAGCCTGTCCTCAGTAGATCTTTCTAGGAGATAATCTTCACTTGGAGATTATTCTGACAGGGTGTTGAGTCGAGCTGAGCCAGGCAGAGTTCCTGATTTCAAGTTAATTTTGGCAGGGAAAAAGTGATCATTCTGCATATTTCCTGTAAAACTAAAAAAAAAAAAATCTTGGATGCTTCACCGGGTCTGGTAAAACAGTTTTTGAAGGCAGCTAAAAAAAAAAAAAAAATTAAGTATTAATTTTTACATTTTTCACAGCTGAAATTTGACATGAAAAATGCAAAGGTTTTAAACTGATTTTAGGTGGCTTTGTTTTTAACTTGCTCCAGCAACAGAGGTTAGAATAATGAAATGACAGAATCATGGAATGGTTTGGGTTGGAAGGACCTTAAAACCCATCTCATTCCACCCTTGCTTCAGGTTACTCCAAGCGCTGTCCCACCTGGCCTTGGACACTTCAGGGACTGTGCAGTCACAGGTTTTCTGGGCAACATCAGGTTGGTTTTATTTTGTTTTTTTAGACCCACATTGGCAGCTCAGCGCCCACAGGACGTTAAAGCTTCCCTCTGCTTTATCCTCCGTGGTGGCTGCTGTGTTTCCAGACGTGTTTCCAGCTTTGTTTCCCGCCTGCCACTTGTGGGGAGTCCCCAGCCTGCAGCTGACTCACTGCTCTCAAATAAATCAACGGGCAGAAATGACAATTGTGCCACATTTTAGAATTGCAGGAGGGTGCAGGGCAGGTTGTGAGATCCCTTGATTCAGCGCCGCTGCCATTGAGGGGAAGCAGCGGGTCTCCCGTTCCACGGACGGGCTTGGAGCCTCTCTTTTATCTCCTTTTGTGGGAACAAAGGACAGCTGGCTTTGTGTTCTCCACTCGGTGCTTTCATTTCTCACACGTAAACCCAGCGTAACTTCATCGCCACTAGGCCTGCGAACTGTAATTGCCTGAAAATGAGAAATTTGTCTGGAAATGAGGAGTGGTTTGTGAGATACCAGGATTTGAAATGTCATCTTTGCATTTAGAACTGAGCAAAGGAAAATTCTGTGTGCCAAATGAGCTGCAATGTACTGAGACCAGGAATGGGGCCCCATCATCCTTGTGGGTCCCTTCCAACACGGGATATTCCACGATTCCATAAAACCAGATGTATTTGAATCTGAACCTCATGGCTGGATTATTACGTGTTGAGTCTTTGGGAATCAGCCCATGTGGATAAAATTGAGATTGGATTATAAATAAATTTAATCTTGATTAATGGAAAATAGATACATAGATAAATATTGTAAGCTATAATAGATTTTATCATGATTGATGAAAAATGGGCACATAAATAGTGTGAGTAAGAACACACATCCGTATATACTCATAGGTAATTATGGACTGCAGATAAGTGTTTTAAAAGGGCTTGTGAACTACACCTGTAGTAAAGTGCATGTGTAAGAGAAAGATTTTATGTCCACCCCTTGTTTCGTTAAGAACAATCTCTCTTACTTCTTCGTTTTCCCATCTGATTTTGCTGACAGTAAAATACAAAAATCATTTTTCTCCAATGCTGCGATGCCGTAGAGTGAAAGTGATTTTAGAAGTACCTGGGCTGGACAAAAGAGCATCTGAAATGCTGGTTAAGGACTCCGAGTGCTCCCCAGTGATGCCACGTTCCGGGCGCGGCGCGGAGGAGCGTTGGTTCCCAGCTCCCTCCCGGCGCCGCGCGTGTGTTGTGACAGCTCCGGAGATTAGTTCCTCGGCATGCTGGCATTCTGCTCCGCTGACTTCACAGCGATGTGGAAGAGCAGGTTCTCCCGTGTTGGGAAAAGGCTGAGTGCCAGAGCACGCTCTGCTTCTGGAAAAAAATCACCCCGGGTTTAATGCTGCTAGTGGAAGCCCAAAATGAAGTTACAAACCTATTTTTGTGTCTTCTTTCACCTGCCCCAAAACCTAGTGATGCTTGGAATACTTCTAAGGAGGAGATTATCAGAGCTGTTGTTTTATCCTATTATGTTCCCGTGTTAAAATTTCCGTAGCTCATTCTAAAAGCTTTATGAATCCACTTTTGCCAGAAGAATTTTTAATAACTTATTTTCTGTGTTGGCAATGGGTGGTTGTTTTCAAAATTACTCACAGGGAAAAGCAAAGCCATATTCTCATTTTGATATTCTGGGAACTTGTCCTTGAGTAGCTTTCAGGCTTCAGATCTGTATATTTTTAAAGCTAAAAAGAGTTGTATTTTGCTGCTCAAGACTCCACATAATTCTCTGTCAGATGCTTTATTTTGATTGTGCTGTGAGCTATAACTGGGTGACACAGCAGCTATAATTAACTCTTCCATCATTCTCCCATTCACAGAACATCAAACCTTTGACTTACTTTTGAATTATTATATCCATGTTTCTTCAGTTGGAAAAGTGATGGGGATTTCCCTAAAGAAAGGGGAGATTGTTCTTGCAATCATTTTATTTTCTTGTCTAAAAATAGTCAGGAAATAAAGACTTTTTTTTGTTTGTTTTTTTATTTTTTTTCTGGAATGTCTCAGAAAGTCTTGCTTTGCTAAGGGACACATATCCTTAAAACTCCCTGGGAAAGTGGAAGTTACCACTATGATCCTTGTTTCCCAAAGATGCACAGAATTCAGGCTCCTTTGTAGAATTTATCACCCTGTTGCACTGCTGTGTCATCACTTGGCTATCTAACAGTGTTATCCCGAGATAATATTTTTTCTCTACTGGAATGCTGTGATTTCAACAGTATGTTCCATATTTTTAACATCCTCACAAAAAAACCCCAAACTGTAAAAATAGCCTGTCTCCATTCTAAAGCACTGCTCAAATCAATTCAACGTTGCCTCTTGCTCCAGAGATACGATCTCAACGCACTGGAATTCTAAAGGCTTTGGGAGCATCAAGATGTGGAGAAGGAAAAGTAGAAATGTGCACAAGGTTGAGGGTTCTGCATCCCTAAAGTCCTCCTTTAGCCTTCCCCAGGGGCTGCTGAACCACGTGGAGCTGCTGTCAGCTTGGGAATTATTTTCAGTTTCTCCCCACCCACATTCCCTGCCCTGTATTTGTGTGTTAAAAGAAGTTTCTCTATTCTTTGCCAATTTATTTCCCAGTAGCAGGTGATGGCTGATGTTACCTCTGGAGAACACTGAGAGACATTTTGTGTGGGGTTGGGTTTGTTTTTTTCCCAAAATGCTGTAGTTTGGTGATTTAATGGAAAGGCAGAGGGAATGGAATAAAAATGAGGAAGAAATGCTTCCATTTCAGTGATTAAATAGTTCATTAATGAAGAGGGCACAAAAGGAGGGTGCACAGGTGAGACAGAAATAAAGGCAGTTTACCAATCTAGCAGAAGAATGAGGCTGTGAAGGGACATCTTGATGGTGGGAGATTGCTGGCAAGCACAAGGGACTGTAGCTGGGAAGGGAAATGTTATTTATTATCCATGAAGTGAGAGGCTGGGTGGTGCAGGGCAGCTGCCCTTGGGAAGAGCAGGGCAGGGGGAAGGGCTCCGTTTTTCACTCCGCTCCTGGCATGGCTTTATTTTCACTCCTCTCCCAGAGTGATGCTGAACTTCCTCCTCCAGGGCCAGAGGAGTAGGAGGAGAATGTGTGGGAAAAGCACCAACGTGTGAAGTGGCTGGATGGGATGGGAGGGTTGTAATGAGAGGGTGAGACCAGCAGCAGAGTTTATTATTACTTCTGCATTTTTGACCCTTTTTGTTGTGTTTTATTTTGGTCTGGCCTGTTTTTATATCCTTCTGGATTGTTTGTAAGTATTTTGTGACAGAGATTGTCTTCCCTTCTGCGCCTCCAAATATAATGGGGACAGAGCCCAAGGGCTTTTGGGAATGTGCCACGGTGCTCGTTCCATACAGCAAGATGTTCAGAAAGAAAACCAGGTTTTTTGAATGTTTGAAGAAATACACCCACAAAAAAGCAGTAGAAGGGCTCACAAAATCAAATATTGAAAATTACTAGAAGCCTGAAATGGTTTCCCTGAGAAAAGAAATGGAAAAGTTAAGTGGTTTAATGGCAAGAAGGTTTGTAAGAAGAGTATAAAATATTTAAGATAAGAAAAAGATAAACTTGCACATCGTTTTTCTAATATGATGTGGAGAGGAATATAAAAATTCAATCAAGCAGCAGATTTCAGACTGACAGGGTTATTTTAGTACGTGGCACATCTCCCTCCCTCCAGCCTCTGAGTTAAAATTCCAGCAGAATTTTTTCGAAGGCTGCTCGTGTAATGGAGAATGAGAGTCTCCGGGGTTATGTCAGACAAAATTATTTTTAGCGCTGTTCTGAGCCCTCGTGCCTCAGGGAAGAAATGAGCCACTGAAGCAGGATGACGTGTCCCCACTGGGCAAGCTTTAATAACATTATATTCTCTGTATTTCTGCCTCTCCTCGAAGCATCAAATGATCCTGAGTCTGTGGATTAGATTGACTCCCTCTGTGATCTAATATGCAAAACCTCTTCCGCTGTAATTATTGTTTATAAAAGGCATTATTGGGTCTGAATTCTTCCTATCTGAAGTTGGAGGTTGAGGCTAAGCTTGGAAATAGTATTTGCTGGTTCATAGAGAATCCTAGCATGGTATGAGCTGGACGGGGTCTTAAAGATCATCTTGTTCCACCCTGGGCTATGGGCTGGGACATCCCCACCTATCCAGGTTATTCCCAAGCAGCTAACCAAAATGCTTGCCATGATTTTCATGCATGATCTCTTTGGAATACAGATCTTTTCAGGGAAGATGCCTGAAAGCACAATAATATTTCTTTCCTGTACATGAGAGTGCTGGGAGGGGTTTTGAGGCATTGTCAGACCTGTGCATCCTCCCTGTATTTCTCTACTCTTCCTACACAACTCCTGAGCTGATCCAACATTGCATTACACTTAATTAAATCTCCACCATTGTCAGGGTGGGTAACAGGATCTCGCTGACATTTTACCCACATTCCACTTCCCTGCCTGTCTCCTCTGGGGGCTTTGGAGGGGAACATTGGTAGGAAGATGCTTAAATCTGTGTGAATAGCGGGCGGCAGCACAGAAACAGAACTGGGCACAAAAGGGAGGAAAGCCTGTGGGCGAGCAGAAACTCTGGAATTTTGCTTTTTTAATAAGATAACCATTTCCTGGGTGACTTTGCCCTGTGCACTCACCCTTCTCTCCATGCCATTCCCAGCAGTGACTCCAGCAGCAGCTCGAGCGACGAGTCCCCGGCGCGCTCGGTGCAATCCACGGCCGTGCCCGCGCCCGCGTCCCAGCTGCTCCCGTCGCTGGAGAAGGATGAGCCCCGGAAGAGTTTTGGGATCAAGGTGCAAAATCTTCCAGTGCGCTCAACAGGTAAATTCACTCAGGAAAGGGCAGCAGGGGACAAAGGGGGTGGGACTGGTGGGATAACCTGTACTGAGTCTTTGATGCACAGCAGCCATGTGCTGCCTCTGAGGATGGGATTCTCTCCCTGCTTCTGCCTCAGTTCTTGTGTGACAGTGGGAAAATTGCTTAATTAGTGACCATCTGTGAGAAACCCTGCTGGTCCCAGCTCCAAGTAGTGGGCATTTCCAGCTCCTGGAACTGGTGCTTCTAACAGTAATATAGGCTTTCCCAGGGAAAAAACTGACACATCTCCATTTTTAACTTAAAACTTTGATTCTTTTATCTCACCCTGCTTCAATTTATTTTTTAATTTGCAAAGTTGAGGGTTTTCTGTTGCAGTTTGAGTGCCTTAAAGCACCCCTGAGCATATTTGTAAAGGCAATGCATATTGCATGGGAAATAACACAGTGCTGAGGAGTGCCCATGATTACTCCCTGTTCCCTGTGCTGAGCACAGGAGAGATTCCACAGGAAAAACCAGCATGGCATAAGTTGTGAAACAGTTTTAACAGAATTCATGGATGCAGAAGCAGTGGCTGACCTAAAATAATATCTGTTAATCTTGTGAGCAGAGAACCTCACGTGTTGGTATCTTCCTATAGATTTAATGCCTGTCATATTCCTTGAAAGTACACGATGCTGAGGTCAATATTCCACGAATCTCAGACAGACTGTGTGGGGCTGAGTCAGATTCTGCAAAATCTGATGGATCTGCCTAGTTATATTTCTGAATTGACTGAACTGCATGCTGTGTGACTCCAGCCTCCACTCCAGACACCTCATCCCAGCTGTGTACAGTATTCCTGTGGGATTTTTAATTGAGTATCCCTGTTATTTCTTCTTCGCCTGGAACTGGGTGTCTCAGAAGCAGAAACCATCCACCGCCAGCTTTAGCCATGTAAAACCTCATGTGTGTAGTTTCTTGGGTTTAAAAGAGAAAGATCAGCAAGAAACTTTGGACATTGGCAAAATTAACACCCAAATTAAAAAGGGCACTCATGTGAGCACAGAGTTAAATGGGATGAAGTCACATTTCAGAAAGACTGTCAGAGTTCTTCATGTCCTTTATGGTGCTGCTGAGCTGGTAGAAGTGATGTTTCTGCAGTGTTAATATTTATTTGTTGGTTTAGATACAAGCCTTAAAGATGGACTTTTCCACGAATTCAAGAAGTACGGGAAGGTGACGTCGGTGCAGATCCACGGCGCGTCCGAGGAGCGGTACGGGCTCGTGTTCTTCCGGCAGCAGGAGGACCAGGAGAAAGCACTGAATGCCTCCAAAGGAAAGCTCTTCTTTGGCATGCAGATTGAAGTCACAGCCTGGATAGGACCAGGTAAGGTCCATGCCCTTCTCCCAACAGGACTGTTCTGGGTGTGTTCAGGAGCTGTTGTAAAGAGGCAGAATAGAAATAGGAAACATTGAAAGAAACTGGGAAAAATGTCACGATAAACTCCAGAGCAAAAAGAGTGGATGCTCTTGGATCAAACAGCGAGAGAGAAGGAAACCTGCCCTCCTCCCAAACAGTGGGATCTGCTGCAAGGAACGATCTCATCTGCCACGTCTCGGTGGAGCAGCTGCCAGTGGGTGGTGTGAGCACAGAACTGAGTCCTCCCAGCCTCGTTTCGTCTCCTTTTAATTAAAACAGCCAACGAGTGCTGCGTTTTGAGGCTGTGGCAGCACAGCCCACGTGACCGACCAGTGAGAGCTGCAGCCCTGAGCACGTGGTGAAGTTCTCAGACTGCACTTCAATGGCTTCTTTAAAAATTGATTCCTGAAAACAAACTCCTGCCACGTGCTCTTCCCCAAGCACAGGGAAACCTTATTGGAATTCATGCACTCAAGCATTGATACTTGGTAAGAGTAAATTTCCAGAGAAGCAGTTGCAGCTCCCTTTCACCTGAGATGCTCAGATTCCTCCGCGGAATATAAAAATTCCCAATCCCACATAAATAACAAGTCATGGGTGCAGTACTGGGTGTTTTTCTCAAAAACAAGTTACTCTTGTTCAGATCAAGAAGGAGACCTGAATAAACCAACATGCACCAAATCTCCAGTCGTTACAAATTTCCTACTCTCTTTTATCCTAGAAACCGAAAGCGAGAATGAATTTCGTCCTTTGGATGAAAGGATAGATGAGTTTCACCCAAAGGCAACGAGAACTCTGTTCATAGGCAACCTGGAGAAAACAACCACCTACCATGACCTTCGCAACATCTTCCAGCGCTTTGGGGGAATAGTGGTATGTGAATGGTGTCCTGTGTGGGGTGGCACTGCTCCCCTGTCTGTACAGACCTGTAAAATGCTGTAAGTGGTGCTAAATCTGTCAACGACAGATAATTCAGTCTTTCTGTAATAATCTGAGTCACTCATCTTGCTGGAATATACCTGAAAGCTTTTCTTTGTATTCAGAGTTCAGCATATGAATGTTGAGGGGTAGCTTAGCAGGAAAAACTGTCCTAGGGGTGTTCACAACAAATGTCTCTCCTGCTGTTTTCTCCTTGTAATTCTCTCCTGGTAGCTCCAAGCTGACTTCATGTTTGGGATATGAGTATGCCAGGTGATGTTCTCGTGTTGACTCCTACAACTGTGTGAATCTGAGTTTCCTGTTGATTCCTGGAACAAGGGGCTTGGTCAGTGTATGTGGAAGCAGCCCTGTGCCCAGGCAGAGGGGACTGGAGCAGATGGATCAGTGATGGCACATGAGGCATTTGGGTTTTCAGCTGAGGGGGAGTATCCAGATGAGGTAGAGCAGCCTCCTCTCCTCTGCTCATGACTTTCTATCGATTCACATCAATGTTATATTTAAGGGAAATTTTCCATAAAAGTCATGCAACTATCCTATTTAAATAATTTTCACACGGGCATGGAGTGAAAGGACAAGCCTTAAGCTGAAGGAGGGCAGAGTTAGGTGGGATATTGGGAAGGAATTTTTCCCCAGGAGGGTGGGGAGGCCCTTACAGGTTGCCCAGGGAAGCTGTGGCTGCCTCATTCCTGGAGGTGTCCAAGGCCAGGTTAGACAGTGCTTGGAGCAGCCTAGGACAGTGGAATGTGACCCTGCCCATGGCAGGGGGTAGAACTGGATGAGCTGTAAGGACCCTTCCAACCCAAACCATTCTGGAATTCATTCTGTGATTGCTGTTGAGTCTGAGCTTCAGATGGTTCGTGTTCTCCCTGTCAGCTGTGGGTGCTTGTGAATGTGCTGTGCCTCCTTCACTCTGCTATGACATGTCTTTATCACTGCTGAGGAATCAGTCACACATTCCAGGAACCCCATCCCTGCTACTCCCCAAAAGAAGAGGAGGTTGCTTCCATGTGCAATGTGAACAAATACAAAATCCCCGTTTCATGATGTCTGTGTATGCAGACTCTGCTGTATCCTCGACACCAAAACTGATTTATGAATTCGTGCCATGTCTGTGGCTTGAACCCTTTTCCAGTGTTAGATCAGCAGAGCTCTCCTGATAAAGATGTTTATCAGTGCTAGTGTAAATTGCCTTTTGTGTGCTGTGGTGCTCCCTGTCAGCATTATTAATGGCTCAGAACTGGGAGGCAGCACTGCCTCGCTGTTTCCAGGAAAACTTGCAAGCTCAGGTGCAGAAGGGACCAGCTTTATAACCTTTCTGAGGGGTAATGAGCACAATAATGATACTTTATTTGCCTGTCACAAGGAATTGCTTGCCCAGGGTGAGTGGTCAAGTATAATTTGCCATGGTTGCAGTTGTGCTACTTCAAACACTTGGAAGTGTAGTTTTCTATTAATATTCCACTTAAATCATTAGGCCAGGGCTGTAGGAGTCTAATAGTTGTGTAAATCTCCCTGTTTACTTCTGTTTTCCCAGATAAAGAGCTCTTGGGTGAGAGTGTGTCAAACTGCTGCCTTGTCCCTAAATTTATTAACCATGAAATTAGTCTGTCCTGGACATTGGAACATTTGTGCTTAGATCCATGTGTGGCTCACAAAGGCAGCTCCTGCTATTCCAACAAATAAAGCCAAACCCTCCACCTCCTATTTTCAGCTTGGAATGAATCATAGTATCATGAGTTTGTTCAGAGGTTTGGGTACATTTCCAGTGCTAGTGCTGAGCTTGTTTGTTAACCAAATGTCAGTTCCTGGCTTGCTGGGCTTTTTAAAATCTATTAAAATCAGCCTTTATTTGGCTCTGTGGGCCTCTGGCTGTACTTGTGAATGGGCCCATGGTGGCTTGGTTTTAAAGAGCAACAGCAACTGAAGTTGAGAATCTTTTTTGCCTTTGCCATGAGTCAGTCTGGTTCAAGAGATGAGTCCAACATCACTTTGTGTTTCTAGGAACAGGATGATCATGATTTATTTGGAAAAGAAGCCCAGCTTGGCTCAGGGATGAGGATCGGAGCAGGTTGTTTTCTCTTGAGCCTTTGTGAGCGAAAATTAATCTGTATTTCTTTGATCCTGAATTGTCTCTTCTTGATATAGTATTAACAGCCTAAAGCTGGTGTTTGTTGATCAGGTCAGGCTTAGTTCTGCGGGCTTGCATTTTAAATCTGCGGGATAAAGAGCTTTCCCTGCTCAGTAAGGATTTGGTTTTGAGATGCAACAGAACAGTAAAGTTCTAACTGTCTACTATTGTTTAAATCCTCCCTCTGAAGAAAATATTAATTAAAGAGCTTGCTGTGCCATGTGTCCCTGAAAAAAGCCAAGTCCTCTTAGATGGGATTGACTGCTGACTGTGGGCTGTTGTGTTTTGTGCTTGTCCCCAGGACATCGACATTAAGAAGGTGAACGGTGTCCCTCAGTACGCGTTCCTGCAGTACTGCGACATCGCCAGCGTCTGCAAAGCCATTAAGAAGATGGATGGGGAATATCTTGGAAATAACAGGCTCAAGGTAAAGAAATCCTCCCCTGGACTGTATCCTTCTTGTGTCTTCCAAAGCCTCATCGTGGGATGTTTCACAGCGAGGTAGTTTATGGAAGTAAGATGGTTTTTAATGCAAGATCATATCAGAGTGTGATGATTTCAACCACCACCTGATTGGGATTAATCAGCATTTTTGTTGGCTCTGTGCACACACAATCCTGGGATTGAGCACTCAGAGACTGACGTTCCCTGGCCTGGAAGGGCCACGTCTGGCAAGGCTGTGCTGGGAATCTGTCCCATTCCCCATGGCAAACGAGGCCTGTCAGGCCCCAGAGCTGTCAACCTGTCACTTCTCAGACATTCAAACTGTAGAAGAACCCAATGTTGTCAAACACTGTATTTGTTTAAACAAGCAGAATTATTTTCATTAATTGCTCTTTGATTTTTGTCTCGCACCTGCACCAGATGCTAATTTTAGAAAATCCATACAAACAACAGCTTTCTCCAAATAAGTCTTTCATCAGGCAGGCTCTGTTCAGTGAGTTTAACCCTTGTGCACTGTACTGATGGAAGTTTTGCCCTTTTGTGTCCAGCTGGGTTTTGGGAAGAGCATGCCTACAAACTGCGTGTGGTTAGATGGGCTTTCCACAAACGTTACGGATCAGTATCTGACCCGACATTTCTGCCGATACGGGCCTGTGGTGAAGGTAGGTGGGAGGCTTTGGCGTGTGCTTCCAAGTCGTTACTGTCTTCCTTTCTTCCCATCCTGTCCTTTCAACCCCACTGTCCAGGGCTTTATAGCTCAGGTAGAAAAAATTCTCCCTGGGGTGGAATTCGGCTGACAGGGCTCCATCAACATAGACAGCAATCAGAAGTTATTTCAAGTGAGCCGAGATGTTGAGTATTAGAAACCATTTGTTGCTCTTGTGCAGTACAGTCTCTCCCCAGCAAAACTTCTTAAATGTTAGTTGGAAGAGCAGCGGTCTAATTACGTAATTACTCACACTTGCTAATTGCATAATTAGACATAACTATGTTTTTTTTCGTCAGACCAAGGAAAAAAAAGACTTTTTAAAAGCAATCAGGACAATCAAAAGTACATGGAAGAGAGAAAGTCAACAATGGTGCAACACACCCCTGTCACGCAGCGGGAGCCTCTCCCATGCAAGTGATTTATCACGTGCTTAAGCTTTAGTGTGGGAGTTGTCCTGCGTATTTTTATTTGACATGGATGTGCTTAAAATTAAGCAATGTGTGTAAATCTTTGCAGGATCAGGGTCTGGCCTCCCCAAAGGATTTTTTTGGGTTTGTGTTGCAGCTTTGACGTTCTTTATTGTAGCTGTTGTTGCTTGAATAATACATTTATGCAGCTAAAGGAAGGCAGTATTTGGAAATTGGGTGTTGAACAACTGGTGAGTGGTACTGCAGTCTCATAACAAAAGCTAGTTCCACTTTGGGATTAAATGTTTCCTTTACCTTTTTCCCCCCCATAAAATGCACTGGAAATTAAAAAAAAAAAAAAAACAACCACAAAAAACCCTTAAACAAAGAAATTATACAAAACTCAGTCAACAAAGAAAAAAATATTCAAAGTAAAATACAGAAAAACAAAATAAAGGCATAATATACCTCAAGCCACAATATCCACAATTCAAAGCAGTCCCGTGTCCTTTTATTGTCTCTTCATTCCAATATGCCTCATCAGAAAAGCCTGGAAATTCACCTTGCTAAAAATTATTTCCTTCCTGGTGTCCTCATGACTTAGGATTTTGTTGGGACTGACATTAAGTCCTGTGGATGAGGCTCTTATTTGGTTTTTGTTTTGTTTTTTTGTTTTTTACAGGTGGTGTTTGACCGCTTAAAAGGCATGGCCCTGGTTCTCTACAATGAGATTGAATATGCACAAGCAGCTGTAAAAGAGACCAAGGGGAGGAAAATCGGTGGGAATAAAATTAAGGTGTGCAGAATGACCTCCAAACCAAAGCAAAACAGGCAAAAAAAGAGAAACAAATTCTGTTTAGGCCTTCCCCCTTAAATGCTGGCAGTGCAGACTGCCAGGCTCAAGGAATACTTGGCGGGACACACATGTCCCACATATCAAAGGCTTAAATTATATTTTTATGCTCGGCTTATCAAGATGTCAGGGAATCCTGAACTGTTACTTAAAAAGCCTTTTCCAGTATTCTGCTGTTTGTTTCGCTGAACTTGTCTCTCTGAGCTCCTGAGTGTTGGTGTCCGTGTCACTGCCTCGTTTACCCCAATCCAAGGCAAACTTTTGTCTGTTTTTGTGTTAAAAAAGGGAAGTCTGAAGGTGTGAATTCCTCCAGGAAAATACATGGCTGCATCCAGCTGCCCCATGCTGATGTCCAGGCTCTGGGGTACAGTAACCTCAACATGGAGTCATGGAATCATGGAATGGTTTGGGCTGAAAAAGACCTTAAAGGTCATCTTGTCCTTCCTGAAACAGATTTTGAACAATAATTGAAAACACTACTTTAGAAAACACACAGAAAGTATTTTTCTTCCTGGAGCAACATTTACAGGGATATCTTGGATTTGGGTGAATGTGGTGATACCTGTTCTGACTGTCCCATCAGTCCCACTAATTGGGGACATGAGGTGTCAGCCAACCCTTTGAATTATCTTCCTCCTTCTCCTTTCTCCTCTCCTAAAGAGTGGGAGTGATGTCAGGCATGGTCTCAGCAACTTCCCACCTCACCCAGGGCTGGGAGTTGGATATTCTGTAGTTTCTGAGTGTGGTGTTGGATATCAGTCACCTCCCAGTGCAGGAAAGCCTGTGGTCCCTTAAAAGTTTCACAATTTGTGTGGCTCTTGTTGCTTAATGACTTTGGAATAAGCAACACCCCGCTGAGGGACTGTGCTCCATTGCTGTGGTTACACACGGGACTGGGCTGATTTAAAAAATAAGAGGAACTAGAATGTTAAAAATATTCCATTGTATGACATACACATAATGAAATCTGTTCTAATCCTTAATTTTTTTCACTATGCCATTCGCTTCTAAGTACTAGCAAACACTAATTCTTGGAGCAGCTGGAACAGGGAGCTGCAGTTCAGGAGGTTTGGTTCTTTTCCTGCTCTATAACCCCAGGCAAACACTGTGGAGTCCAGAATGGATTCGTAATCCTGGCCCTCTGTAGCAAAGCCCTGAGATAAAAGGGACTTTGGAACTGTCCTGGCATTAAAAACATCAATACCACGATAATAATGTGTATTTTTCCTGCTGCTTTGCCCAACAGAAGCCTCTGGGATGGCAACTACAACAACACAGTAAGGAGGTAGTTACACAGCTCCACTGAGAAATATCTTTATTCCTGGGGATGTGCAGGGCCAGAATTGGGAAGTGTTTGACGTTTTTTTTGTTAAATTTTACCCCTATTTTCAGTTCTGCTCCCACCTTCAGCAGACAGGGAAATGTTAGCAGAGTGAGATGTTTCTGTGACTGAATGTGACTTCCTCTTCTTTTTCAGGTGGACTTTGCAAATCGGGAGAGTCAGTTGGCATTTTATCATTCCATGGAGAAAACGGGTCAAGATATCAGAGACTTCTATGAAATGCTGGCAGAAAGAAGGCATGTATCAATCTTTTTATTCCATTTTTTGTTTTCCAGCATCACCTTACACAGTCCTTTTACAATCATTGTCCTCCTCATCATACAATCAAACTTTCTTCAGGCCATAATTCTTAAACAAGTTTTTTCCTTTCAACTTTATACTTATTTTTTAAGTTTCATTAAAAACACCTCTGCATTTTAATTTTTTTAACCTTTTCACTATTTTTTAAATTAAATTTAGGTGAGCAAACTTAAGCTGTGCAGATCAGAGCAGGCAGGCTCTCACACATCTGAGGTGTAGCCAGTTAGTGGAATTCCTGCTGAGGTGGAGGTTTCAGTTGTCTGTGTGATCCATATTTAAGTATCCTGTTTCTCTGGTGGGTCACCAGGACACAGTTGGGAGTCATTCATCACATCTTAGGAATGCAGAGAGCAGCTTATCTGTAACAGAGAAATGTGTGTGTTGGTGGGTGTACAAAAAGTCTGATAAACTGCTGCTCAGCCCTTGAGCAGCGAGTAAAATCTGATCCTCCGCCTCCCTCTTTCCAAAATTTTTTTTTTTGTAATTTGATAAAATAATACATTTTGAGTAAGGATGCATTTTATTTTGAATAAAGCTGTGTCCTGTGTGTCTGCCCCTTGCCAGCAGCTGGCACCATATGCTGCACAGTCACTTGTTTATCTCTGAAGACCTGGCACAGAAACACTCCACATTTTGGGCTTTTTTACCTTCAGTGACTGAAAAAACACCCATGTTTTATTCCCTCCAGAGTTAGGGCTCTGCCTGCCCAGGAGTCAGTGCAGCATGATGCTGGGTGTACCTGAGAGCTGGATATACCCAACAGTTTTCTGCAGCAAAATAGATTGGTCTGATAGGGTGCAAAATGAGCAGATTTAAAAGCAAGCAGAGTTTGGAAATCAGTGATCAATGGAAATGCAAGTGTGCCTTCCCCAGGCCTTGCCAGATGTTGTGATGTGCCAGCAATAAGCATTTCCTCAGAACTGGGCTCGATTCAGGCAAGAGAAGGGCATTTTTGGATGTTTCTTAGCACAGAGGACTCAGGTGGGCTTGTCTTTGCCATGGAATAATCCTGAGCAGGACCCTGATTTCTGGTGTTTGGGCACACGTTAGTCGGGTTTTTCCTTCTCTGTCACTCTGCTCAAACAGTCATCAGGAGATCCATAGGGATAATGATCGTGGAGCAGTGGAGCAAGCTCTGCAGTGACTCCTGTAATTCTGCAGCTTCTGGTGTCCCTTCAAGCTCTTCCTTGCAGAGTTGCTGAGATCTGCACAAACCACCTTCTCTCATGGTTGTAGTTGGAGCCAGTCTAAATAGGACCCAGGGGAAAAAAAAACATTTAAAAAAAAAAGCAAAATCCCTGATAAATATTTTTAACTTCACAGCTGCTTTTCACAAAATCCCATTTCACATGCCAGGATGAGGTTTTTGTCTTCTGTGTTTTGTCCCTGTTTCAATTTTTTACTTTTCTTAAAAGGTGCAAGTAGCAAGTTGCCAGCTTTTAACATAAAACATAGACTGTGAAGCCAGATAAACCTATGATGAATTCCAGAATCTTTTAGGTTGGAAAAGACCTCCAAGGTCGTCGAGTCCAACCTCAATCCCCTCCCCTCCTTGTCCCCAGCCCAGAGCACTGGGTGCCACATCCCAGCCTTCCTTGGACACCTCCAGGGATGGGGACTTTGGACCTCCCTGGACAGCCCCTTCCATTTCCTGACCACTCTCTCCATGCAGAAATTCCTCCTGATGTCCACCCCGAGCCTCCCCTGGCACACCTTGAGGCCATTTCTTCTTGTCCTGTCTCAGTTCCCTGGGAGCAGAGCCCAACCCCACCTTAGTACAGAGTGTGCAAAACAATCTGTAATGGTGAGGAATTGGAACTCCAGCTTTATTCCACCTCCCTGCCATGTTCAGTCTTAACAAATTACTTACTGCTTGGAGGTATTGAAATAACATTAATTGCTTGACTTGCTCTGCTGAATGAATTCACCTGAACTTATAAACAGCCTGATGTTTGTTGACTTGGTTTTACTGTAAACAGGCAATGCCAGGAAGTCAGATGCAGTGAAAGAGCAAATTTGGGAATTAAAAGATCACTTGCAGGGCTTAGGATTTTTAAAGAAATCTTACCATCACTTTGCTGCTTAGTAATGGAGAGATTCCATGCCTGAACTCTGATTTGACTCATGTTTTCAGAGTCAAATGAAGGTCTCAGGTTCTGGATAAGGAGGTGTCTTCACCCTGCCAGCCTTTGTGGGTGCACAGGTGTTGTGTTGTTTTTTCCTTCGTTTTATACAAGGTTTGAATTTGACAAAAACAAAGGAGTGAGGGTGGTGAAACAATACTTGGAAGAGCTGTTATGACATTACCCATGAAGTACATTTGGTATTTGATAAGTTAACAAAAGTATTCAGTCCACGGCACACAGATTCCTTGCCAAACCTCTGTGTGCAGCTGCCTTGATGCACGTAGGAAAAAAGACCAGAAAACGGTTTCTTTACATAAGAAAAATCTATGGTAACAGAGTACACTGGTTGAGAAGGAGAGCTAGAATCTGTTTATTCTTATGTTTAGCAGAGACGAGCGAAGAGGATCCTACGAATACGCCCCTGACCGTACTTACTACGAGACCGTTCGGACCCCAGGGACGTATCCCGAGGATCCTCGGCGGGAATACCCAGCTCGGGGCAGAGAATTCTATGCTGAGTGGGATCCCTACCAAGGAGACTACTACGACCCACGATACTACGACGACCCTCGCGAGTACCGGGATTACCGGGGAGATCCGTACGAGCAGGACATCAGGGAGTACAGCTACAGGCAACGGGAGAGGGAGAGGGAGAGGGAACGGTTCGAATCCGATCGGGACAGAGACCACGAGCGGAGACCGATCGAGCGGAGCCAGAGCCCGACGCACTCCCGGCGCCCGCAGAGCCCCGGCGCGTCCCCCTCGCAGTCGGAACGGCTGCAGAGCGACTCGGAGAGGAGGATTTACAGCAGGTCCTCAGATCGCAGCGGCAGCTGCAGCTCGCTGTCTCCTCCACGATACGACAAGCTGGACAAAGCCCGCGTGGAACGATACGCAAAAAATGAGAAAGTGGAGAAAGAGCGTGTTTTCGAGCAGGAGAGGGTGGACAAGGAGAAGCGCTTGGTGAGGAAGGAAAAGCTGGAAAAAATAGAAAAGGAGAAAACAGATAAGCAGAAACGAAAAGCAAAAATCCATTCGCCCAGCTCTCAGTCCTCGGAAACTGATCAGGAGAATGAGAGAGAGCCCAGCCCAGAAAAACTGAAGGGCAACAGTAAACAAAGTAAAGAGAGGGGTGACAAAGAAGGGACAGCAAAGAACCGCCTGGAACTGATGCCCTGTGTTGTGCTGACCCGTGTGAAGGAAAAGGAGGGGAAGGTGATCGATCAGCCTGCGCTGGAGAAACTGAGGGCAAAGCTGGATAACGACACTCTGAAATCCCCACTGCTTGAACAGAAAACCCAGACATCCCAGGCTGAGCAAGCCAAGTCTGAGCAGTCTAAACTAGAACCTGTCAGAACCAAGGTACAGAAGGAGAAAGCCCTTGCCAGTCACATCGAAGTGGTGGACAAGGAGGGAAAAATGAAACCCAAAAAGCACTTGAAGACAGAGCAAACTTCTGAGGGGGCCAACGCAGTGGATTTAGACAAATTGGAGGCTCGTAAAAGGCGTTTTGCCGATGCAAATCCAAAACCCGACAGGCAAAAACTGGATGTAAAACGGAGCAGTCAAGATGAGGAGGATGGACGCGTGGTTTTGAAAAAGCAG
This sequence comes from Lonchura striata, assembly GCF_050655825.1. NCBI lineage: Eukaryota > Metazoa > Chordata > Aves > Passeriformes > Estrildidae > Lonchura > Lonchura striata. Next base: position 7,392,744 of record NC_140723.1, read on the forward strand.
CTTGATGCAGCGGCATCATCTAGAGAAGCACCAGTGTTAAGGGAAGGAGAATCAGAGAGAAAACCCCTGAGGAAAGAGATGCTTAAAAGGGAATCTAAAAAACTCAAACTGGAAAGACTTATTCCTGTTACTAGTCCCAAAGAAATCCAGGACACTCTTAATGTTGGTGGGATTGGCATGCGCCCCACCCTGGATCTGCAGGCAAGGCTCATGGAGGCACCTGAGGAACCAGTGGAAGTTCAGGAACTCCCTCCTAAAAAACTGAACCCAGGAAAACCCCAGCATAAACAGGTACAGCTGCTGGACGAGCAGGGAACAGAGAGAGAGGACACAAGGAAGAACTACACCAGCCTTCCTGAAGAAACACCAGACCATAAACTTGGCCAAGAGAAACCTCAGTCAGCTGACACAGAGGAGAAAATCAGCATCGACATCGACCACACACAGAGCTACCGAAAGCAGATGGAGCAGAGTCGCAGGTTGAAACAGCAGCTGGAAATGGAGATAGCGAAGTCGGAGAAGTTTGGCAGTCCAAAGAAAGATGTGGATGAGTATGAAAAGCGGAGTCTGGTTCACGAGGTGGGAAAGCCTCCACAAGACGTCACCGATGACTCTCCACCAAGTAAAAGGAAAAAGACTGACCAGTTTGACTTTGAAATCAGCACTAAGAGAGAAAGGAACTACAGAAGTTCTCGTCAGGTGAGTGAGGACTCCGAAAGGATGTCCTGTTCCCCAAGCATCAGGCACTTCCCGTTCCATGAAGATGATGACACTCTCGATTCTCCAAGGTTAATGCCATTGAAGGAAACCAAAGAGTCACCTAAAATAGAAGAAAAGGGTCTTTCATACTCCAACATGACTGTGAGGGAGGACTCACTAAAATTCAATCCTTATGATTCCAGCAGAAGGGAACAGATGGCAGAAATGGCTAAAATAAAACTCTCTGTGCTGAGTTCTGAGGAAGACTCAAGTAGGTGGGAAACCCAAGTGAAACAAGAGCCTGGGAGAGTCGATATCAGCTTTCCAAGCAGCATTGTGAAAAGAGACAGTATACGGAAACGGTCTGTCCGAGACCTGGAACCTGGGGAGGTGCCTTCAGATTCAGATGACGATGGCGAAAACAAACCCCATTCCCCAAAAGCCTTGTTAGAGAGTTCCAGGTTGTCTTTTTTATTAAGGGACAGAGAAGAGAAGTTCCGTGAAAGAGAGGAAAGACTCCAGTCCAGTTCCTTAGAAAGAAACAAATTCTACTCTTTTGCATTGGACAAGACAATCACACCTGACACAAAGGCCTTGCTTGAAAGGGCTAAATCCCTCTCTTCCTCCAGAGAGGAAAACTGGTCCTTTCTAGACTGGGATTCAAGATTTGCTAGTTTCAGAAACAATAAAGACAAAGAAAAGGTTGACTCTGCTCCAAGACCTATTCCATCCTGGTATATGAAAAAGAAAAAAATCAGAACCGATTCCGAAGGTGGAAAACTGGATGATAAGAAAGAAGATCATAAAGAGGAGGAACAAGAGCGGCAGGAACTGTTTGCTTCTCGGTTTTTGCACAGTTCAATCTTTGAACAGGACTCCAAACGCCTGCAGCATTTAGAGAGGAAGGATGATGATCTGGACTTCATCTCTGGAAGGCTGTATGGGAGACAGTCCTCCTCTGATGGGACAAACAGCACGGCTGATTTGGTGCAAGAGCCGGTAGTTCTCTTCCACAGTAGGTTTGTTGAGCTGACACGAATGCAGCAGAAAGAAAAGGAGAAAGATCAGAAGCCAAAAGAAGTGGAGAAACAGGAAGATAAAGAAAACCGGCCGAAAACACCAGAAATGGTTCCTGATAGTAAAGAAACAGAACAAAAACCTTCCTCAGTTGTTGGTCCTTCTTCAGTCACCATCCTCCCACAGGAACCAGCTCCCATCACTCCCGAGAAAATAGTGAGTGAAAAGATCCTGGTGGAACCAGCTTCTGTCAAAGAAGAGAAACCTTCTGAACCTGCTGCTGCAGCAGAGGAACAAAAACCTTTTCCTGACCTTGCTGCTCCTGTCAAAATGGAACCTCCTGAGCAAACGGAGCCTCCGCCAGTTATAGAAGCGAGTAAAGAAATTGTTGCTACAACCCTGGCACCAGAGGAAGATGCTGTGGCAGCAGAGCATCCTTCATACTTGGATACCAAACCTCCCACTCCTGGGGCCTCGTTTTCCGATGCAGACATCAACGTAGATCCAGAACCTGAAGCTGCCCAGCTGCTTCCACCTCCACCTAAGCTAGTTCTGAAGTCAGATGAGGCTTCAGAACCTAAAGAGGAAAATCCTCTACCCTCTGCCAACAGCGATGCTGGTGTGAGTCAAAAGGTGGAGGTGACTGCTGAGGTCCTGCCGCCCGTTTCCGACAATGATATGGAAGTGGAACCTCCGGTTGTTGTAAAAGATAAAAAGCCCTACAAAAGTAAACGGTCCAAGACTCCCGTGCAGTCGGCTGCAGCTAATGTCACAGAAAAGCCTGTCACGAGGAAGAGCGAAAGAATTGACCGTGAGAAACTGAAAAGGTCGAGCTCTCCTCGTGGGGAGACCCAGAAGCTTTCTGAATTGAAAGTGGAAGCAGAAAAGGTTTCAAGGAATGCTGCTAAATCCCCAAGTTCTGCTGCAGAGCCGGAAAATATGGAACCGAGCTTGTCAATAGGCCGGACCAGGCGCAGAAACGTGAGGTCAGTCTATGCTACCACAGGGGACAACGAAGGCCCATCTCCGGTGAAGGACTCCATGGAGGTCACTAGGTCCACCAGGAAGAGAGTGGAAAAGGAACCACAGGAAACAGTGACAACTGTTCCCACAACCCCAAGGAGGGGAAGACCTCCCAAAACCCGACGTAAACCAGAGGAAGACATCTCTCCAATAAAGGCCGAACCGGTACAACAAGAGGTGGAGGAGGCTGAAACTAAAGATACTGTGGAAGCTCCTAAACCTGCAGAGGGTTGGAGGTCTCCTAGATCCCAGAAGCTCACGCACACTCACACGTCAGCTGCTGCCAGCCAACAGGGGAAGAAAGGGAAGAACGAAACAAAAGCTGATACCACAGCTGAATGCGAAGATGCTGCTGAAAGAAGCGGTCAGGAATCAAGCATCAGTGACAACAGCAATAAAGCGAAAGCCCCTGAGAAAGAGCCAGCAGCAAGTGAGCAGAAACGTGATCGGAAGGAACTGGATGTGGAGAAAAATCAGCTAGAAATCCCCACAGTTGAGATCACTGAGAAGAAGCCAGTGCCAGAAAAGGTTACGAAATCCAAAAGGGGAAGGTATAAAAATACCAAAACCGTTGTTGACAAGGCATCCGTGTGTCTCAAAAATGTAGAAATACGCCTCAACGTTGATGAAGTCAAGGGTGCCTTGCGGCCCACCGAAGAGGAGGCAGAGCCAGCGGCAGTGTCACCACCCAAGATGAAGAGCCCTCCAAAAGAGGACATCCTGCCACCCCATTTCTCTAAGAATGAGGTAGAAGATTCATTTCCAGAAATAGAAAAGGAGGTGACACGGGAGCCCAAGCAGTCGCCTGAGGCTGCCCAGTTAGCAAAGCAGATTGAGCTCGAGCAGGCAGTGGAGAACATTGCAAAACTCACTGAAACTCCTCCGACAATTGCTGCCTACAAAGAGCCAACAACAGATGTGGCTGAAGTCCGTCAGGAGGAGGAGGCAGATAAACCCGCACACCAGGCCAGTGAAACGGAGCTGGCAGCAGCCATCGGCTCCATCATCAATGACATTTCTGGGGAGACTGAAAGCTTCCCTGCACCACCAACATATCCTGCTGAATCTGAGGCTGAAATCCCCACAGAGCCCTTGGTGCTGCAGTCCCCTCGGGAGGAGATGGAGCCTGAGACAGATCAGGCAGTGAACAACATCCTAGAAACCGAGGCTGCTGTTGAGCCTGTGGTGCAGCCGGTGCCTGGCTCTGTCCCGTCAGCATTGGAGACTGAGAGCAAGGAGTCTGAAGTCAGCTTCAGTGAATCTTCCAACTCTGCCCAGGAGGCCGAGACCTTGCAGGAGGCTGAAGTTGCTCGTAAAGAAAAGGGCCGCCCGAAAACCACGCGGCAGAAACGCAAGAAGAGCACAAGCAGGAAGGGCGATGCCACCGAAGTCAACGCCTTTGAGCCGGAGAGGGTGCAGAGCAAATCACCCCCTGCCAACGAAGTAAAGACAAAACCTGAAGAGGCCTCAAAGGAGGAAAAGCAAATCAAACCCACAGCATCCATGGAGCCAAGTGCTTCTGATGTCACCAAGGCTGTGGCTGCTGATGTCATGGCTGCACATGAGGCTGTCCCTGAGAGCAGCACCTCTCCAAAGGTGCCTGCTCCAGCTCCTCTGGACCTGGGTGCCCCGCCAGTTCCCCTCGATGAGGGGAGTCAGACTGGATTCAAGATCCGGTCGCCCCTGGAGAACGCTGCCATCACGCCACCGAGTGCCCCAAACTCAGCCCTTCCTGCTGTCCCTGCGGCAACAGCCAAGCTGCCCACCCCAGTGCCCACTGCCATCGTCCCCCTTCACTCCGGCGCTGCCAAAGTGCCAGAGTGGATGGTCAGGCACGAGGAGCCCCGTGCCCGTTCCACGCCCCCGCCCGCTCTCCCACCAGACACAAAGGCGTCGGATATCGACACAAACTCCAGCACTTTGAGGAAGATACTCATGGAGCCCAAATACGTCTCGGCGACGAGCATAACCTCCACGCACGTGACGACGACGCACACGGAGCCGGTGAGCGCGCCATGCCTGGAGGAGGCACCTCTCCACCCTGCCGTGGAGGCCATCAAGCCGGTTTCCGAGGAGAAGCCGGCTGTTCCTGTCACCAACGCCCTGGACCCACCGGTGGCCGAAGCGCCAGTGTTCAGTGAGAAGGAAAAGGTCAACACTGTGATTGCTCCCAAAGCCACTTCTGTCATCAGCAGGATGCCCCACAGCGTGGATCTGGAGGAGGCTCCGAGGATCACTTTGGTGAAACAAGCTCCCCAAACCCAGACCTGCCTTGTCAATGCTCCCTCGCCAAAATTTAAACAAAGGACAAGTACAAATGATAACAGCAGGTTTCATCCAGGATCGATGTCTATTATCGAGGAGAGGCCTGTGGAGACTGGGTCCAGTCCAGGGCTGAGGGTAAACACCTCAGAGGGTGTGGTGCTCCTGAGTTACTCAGGGCAGAAGACAGAAGGCCCTCAGCGAATCAGTGCCAAGATCAGCCAGATTCCCCCAGCCAGCGCTGTGGACATCGAGTTCCAGCAGTCTGTATCCAAGTCTCAGATTAAGCAGGAGCCTATCACACCATCCCAGCCAGCACCGAAAGGCTCCCAGACCTCGACGGGCTACGGGACTGTTTCCACCCATTCTTCACTGGTACTCGGAACGCAGCCCTACAACACCTCGCCCGTCATCTCCTCCGTCAAACAGGAGCGCACCGCGCTGGACAAGCCCGACTCGTCCCACCTTGCTGTCCAGACCCCGGCGTCGCAGCCCGGCAAGGTCCTGACACAGACTGTGAACACTCCACCTGTGCTGGTCCATAACCAGATGGTCGTGAACAAAAAACTGTCTGACCCAGCTTCTCTGAAAGTGGAGACAAAGACTCTGCAACCCTCCAACCTGAGTCCTGGGGTTAGTCCTCACCACCCTTCCCTCTCTGGGAAGATGCACTCGGAAGCAAACCACGTCAGCTCGGGCCCCAGCACCCCGACTGACCGAGCCATCTCCCACCTGGGGGTCACCAAACAGGAGCCGCACTCGCCGCGTACCAGCGGGCACTCGCCGTCGCCGTTCCCCCGGGCCTGTCATCCCGGCAGTACCTCATCCCCAGCTTTGTCCAGCAGCACCCCAGTCATGCTGGCGCCGGGAATTCCCGTTCCTCAGTACATATCCAGCATGCATCCCGAGCAATCTGTTATCATGCCCCCCCACAGCGTAACACAGACTGTGTCCCTGGGCCATCTATCCCAAGGTGAGGTGAGGATGAACACCCCTCCTCTCTCCGGCATTCCCTACAGCATCCGCACGGAAGCGCTCCACTCCCCCCGAGCTGCTCTGCAACCCCAGATGGAGATGAAACCCCAGCGATCCAGCACGCCCCAGCCAGCACCCATCCGAGACATCGTCATGCCCCCGCTGTCCTCCCAGCATCCCCCCGAGGAGGAGCTGCACTTCCACCACACCGCGGTGTGCCGCGGGCCGGCCCCGGTGCAGTCCGACGTGCTGGTGATGCAGCCCGACTACCGCATGCACCCCAGCAGCCTGCGGCTGGAGCAGTACAACGTCCCGCGGGACGTCAGGATGATCATGCACCCGCACATGGCCGCCGTGGGCGAGCACCACTCGGAAACGCGACAATCCCGCACGCCCGAAGGGGCCGTCAAAACCCCCCCTGTCAGTAAGACCCCGCAGCCCGGGAAAGAGACTCCCAAATCCTCGGAGGGCAAGATGGCCCACTCTCCCCACAGCGAGCCGCGGCTGCTCAGCGTGCCCTCGGGCAGCCAGCTGCCCGGGCTGCCCCTGACGCAGCCCGTGGTGGTCCCACACGGGGTGCAGATCATGCATCCCGCCGGGAGCTCCTTCCACGATTACCGCTCCGTGTACGGCGACATGAGGAATTACCACACGGCACAGCTCGGGCATCCGCAGTTCCCGGGCGCCTCGCCCATCGGGCTGCCCTCCCGGAGCATGACCCCTTCCCAGGTGAGAAGGAAAACCCCTTTACCCGTCTCCCTGGAATCTGGAGGGGTTTGAGCTGTTTCTTTTGGGAAATGGGGTTCAAATGCTACTTGGAGGAATCCAAAACCACCCATTTCCTGAATCCCTCTGGAGCCACACCCAGGAGGGGAGAAGTTGCCCACAGGTTTCTGTATGTGGTGTCAGGGAGAATTGTCAGTACCAAGGTGGTGCGTGGTTCAGACATCCTTGGATGGATGGTGTGGCTAAGGATGGGTTTGGGGTAGGATTCGGGGAGTGGGGTTTCAGCTCAGATGGGCTTGGAAGTGGGAGCCTGTCACAGCTGCCTCCACCAGGAATTTAATGGTGTCGTGGCAGCCTTATAATGCACCCTCGGCCTAAACATCTTTCCTTCCCCCCCGCCTCCTTCCCAGGGTCTGCCGGAGGGCGAGCACTCGCACCCAAGCCAGCCAGTCCGCAGCAAGACCCCGCAGATCCCGCAGGATCCCAAGGGCCCGTCGGCAGCAGGGCCGGAGCAGAGTCACCACGGCCCTGTGAACAGGCACACGGCACAGATGGACCCCCACATCCACCTGCAGAGGGCACAGGGGGACACGAGCCAGACCTCCTACCCCTCGCCCGTCGCCATCTCCATGAAGCAGGAGCTTCCATCGCCGCACCAGCCGCAGGCAGTTCCCAAGCAATCCATGTTCATCCCCACGACCTCGGGGCCGCCCCTCAGCCGCCCGGAGCCCCAGTCCACGCTCAAGCAGGAGCCATCCCCTCACCCTGTGTCCCAGAGACCTGTGGACATGGTCCAGCTGCTGACAGTGAGTGTCGTGCTCCTGATCCGGAGGGAAATTACCTGGTTCTGTCTCAGCCATAGCACCAAATCTGACCTTTCTTGCATCAAAAACTTCATATGCAGGAAAACCATTGTTTGGGTTTTGGATTGTTTTGTCCCTGATGGATTTTAGCCATGTTTAGTGTTCCAAGTCAGTTTTACAGCATTTTCCTGGAAGGTGTTTTCTCATAGCCAGGGGAGAGTGTTGCTGTATTTCATTTAAATAATAAAAAGGAGAAACCACTCTCTCAAGTGTAGAAAATGAGGAAGAGGAGGGAGGCAGGAGGGAGGAACAGGTACCAACAAGGAACTGAGAGTTGTGTTCAGCACCAAATGTCTCCCGTATAACCTCGAGCAGTTCTTCTGTTGTTTCTCAATTTGTCCATTTGTAAAAGGGAACAGAGCATTCAGGAACAGCCTTGTGCTGGGTGGGCGGCTGAGGGATTGGGGTGATGGGATCCACCCAGCTGGAAGGAAAAGGGCTGAATTCCTGATTTAGCAGGATGTAACCCAAGCGTTGCCTGTGGAGGGTTGATCTGGTGCTACGTCTCTGCTGAGCCCTCAAACCTCCGATGGAAGAACGGGCGGCAGCCAGCTCGGCATTTCAATCCCTCTCTCCTTGCTTTGCCTGTAACACTGTCTCCCTCTCTTCCCAGAAATACCCCATTGTCTGGCAGGGTCTGCTGGCTCTCAAGAACGACACGGCGGCCGTGCAGCTGCACTTCGTGTCCGGGAACAACGTCCTGGCGCACCGGTCGCTGCCGGCGCCCGAGGGAGGGCCCCCCCTGCGCATCGCGCAGCGCATGCGGCTCGAGGCCTCCCAGCTCGAGGGCGTCGCGCGCAGGATGATGGTGAGGGCCCGCGCTGGGGCAGCGAGGCAGCTTGGCAATCTCGGAGCTGCAGTCTGGGAGTCTCTGCCTCACCAGCTGCGGGGCTGGCAGCCACCAGGGCTCCCCAAAACCTGGGCTCTGTCATGTGGGCTCCTCAGGGAATGGGCACAGCCCCAAGGCTGCCAGAGCCCAAGGAGCGTTTGGGCACCGCTCTCAGGGATGCACAAGGAGGGATTGTTGGGATGCTGTGCATGGCCTGAGTTAGACTTGATCCCTGTGGATTCCTTCCAATCCAGGAGATCCCTATGATTCTGTTTTGGGATCCTAGTATCAACACTGATTCCTTCAACCCATGGAGTGTAACACAGATTGCAGGTGATGAGCAATAGTCTTACACTGCACTTAGGGAAAAACCTTTAGGTCACCCTGAGCCTGGGGACAAACTCCTGCTGGCTTCAGTGTGCCTGAGTATGATAGGGAGTTCAGATGGTCATGGAAATCCATTTTTAGTCTTTTCCACCATGGCTGAGCTCTCAGCAAGTATTGGAATTACAGAATCCCAGACTGCTTTGGGTTGGAGGGGCCTTAAAGCCCATCCCACCCCCTGCCATGGGCAGGGACACCTTCCACTATCCCGGAATGCTCCAGGCCCTGTCCAGCCTGGCCCTGGCTTTGGACACTTCAGGGGATGGGGCAGCCACAGCTTCTCTGGGGTACAAATTGTAACTTCAAGGAGTTTACAGTGAGGATTTTCCCCTATGGATAGTGGAGGGATGGCTGGAAAGCACCCTCTCATCAGCATTTCCCTGAGCGTGTCCTTCCCTGGCAGGTGGAGAGCGATTACTGCCTGCTGCTGGCCCTGCCCTGCGGCCGGGACCAGGAGGACGTGGTCAGTCAGACGGAGTCGCTCAAGGCCGCCTTCATCAGTTACCTGCAGGCCAAGCAGGCTGCAGGCATCATCAACGTCCCCAACCCCGGCTCCAACCAGGTACGGGCACAGAACATACCCACAGGGACACCAAACCAGTCCCAAAGGCACGGGCACAGAACCCCTGCAGTGCCTCAGGGACACCAAACCAGTCCCAAAGGTGTGGGCACAGCACCCCTGCAGTGCCACAGGGACACCAAACCCGTCCCAAAGGTGTGGGCACAGCACCCCTGCAGTGCCTCAGGGACACCAAACCAGTCCCAAAGGTGTGGGCACAACACCCCTGCAGTGCCTCAGGGACACCAAACCCGTCCCAAAGTTGTGGGCACAGCACCCCTGCAGTGCCACAGGGACACCAAACCAGTCCCAAAGGCGCGGGCACAGCACCCCTGCAGTGCCACAGGGACACCAAACCAGTCCCAAAGGTGTGGGCACAGCACCCCTGCAGTGCCACAGGGACACCAAACCAGTCCCAAAGGTGTGGGCACAGCACCCCTGCAGTGCCACAGGGACACCAAACCAGTCCCAAAGGTGTGGGCACAGCACCCCTGCAGTGCCACAGGGACACCAAACCCATCCCAAAGGCACGGGCACAGAACCCCTGCAGTGCCTCAGGGACACCAAACCCATCCCAAAGGCACGGGCACAGCACCTTTGCAGTGCCACAGGGACACCAAACCAGTCCCAAAGGTGCAGGCACAGCACCCCTGCAGTGCCACAGGGACACCAAACCAGTCCCAAAGGTGTGGGCAGAACACCCCTGCAGTGCCTCAGGGACACCAAACCCATCCCAAAGGTGTGGGCACAGCACCCCTGCAGTGCCACAGGGACACCAAACTCGTCCCTAATGGCACAGGCAGCTCAGGCTTCTGCTGGAGCTGCCTGGGGTTATTGCTCAAACAACCCCCATAGTTCCATCACCCATCAAACACATGGATGGAGTTCTTAAATTATTGATGGGATCCACAAATTATTGATGGATCAATATAGTCATTGATGGAATCTATGAAAGCGACCCCAAAGCCAAAAGAACCCCAAATGTGTGCTTGGTGTGTTCCCAGTTCATCATCTTGGGCTGAAAAGCATTTCCCAAATGCATTTCCCAGCTCTTTATCTCTGGAGTCCTGGTTTCTTCCCCATATCCTGACTTTTCCAGGACAGCTGGTGTTTTCTTGCAGAATGCCTTTGGTGCAGTGGAGGGTTTATTCCAGGTGTGTTGCTGCACTGATTGCATTTTAACCTGTGTGCAATTTAATTCTGGGTGTAAAGAGCCCAAAATGAGCCCAGCCCTCTGAGCCACCACTGAAATGATAATTAATGGGAATTTTTCTGCCTTTCCCAGCAAAATCAGCATGTGGTGTGGAAAACACCCCACCTGGGAAACAAAACCCACAGCTTCTTTCTTACACAAGATTTAGGATCTAACATCACCAAAATGTCTCATTTTTAAACCTCTGTGGGCGTGGGTTGTCTCTGATCCTTGGTTTTTCCCTCCCTGCAGCCTGCCTACGTTCTGCAGATCTTCCCACCCTGCGAGTTCTCGGAAAGCCACCTGTCCCGCCTGGCCCCCGACCTCCTCGCCAGCATCTCCAACATCTCTCCTCACCTGATGATTGTCATCGCGTCGGTATGAGCTGTTTACCAGTTACTGACTTTTTATTATTTTAATTTTAAATTTTTTTTAATTTTTCCAAGGCCCTGCAGCAAAAAAAAACAAACAACTACAACAACAATTTAAAAAAAAAAAAAAAAGCCCACAAAAAAACCACACAGAAAGTTAATTTTAAAATAAAACTAATTCAGAAGAAGGAGAGAAGGTTATGAAACAAGAAATATGCTGCCAGAAACCAGCCTCCTGCCCGACCGGCCTCGATCAAACCTTGGATGTTTACATGTTGCTTTAGCTTATGGACAACTGATGCACTCAGCAGGTGGACTGGGCTTGGGTTCCCGTGCCTCCTTTTTGGGGAAAAAAAATACACAAAAAAGAAAAAAAAAAAAAAGAGAAAAGGATGGCTTATTTTTTTTAACAAAAAAAAAAGGAAAAAAATAAAAAAGAACCTGAACTGCCTTTGCACTAAATTAGTGACTCGGACTTTGCACAGTTGGAGACGCTGTGACGTTCTGGATGTCTTGACACACATTGACCGCGCCGTGGACGTTCCGCAGGGACTCTGCTGAGATTTGTGGGTCAAGGAGCATTTCACAGTCATTTTTTTATTTTATTGGTTGTTTCGTTGGGTTTTTTGTTGGTTTTTTTTCCCTTCTTTTGGGGTTGTTTATTTCTCTTGGGGGGGATTATTTTTTCCGGATGTGAACCTTCCTCTTCCTCCACCTGCCCCTGCTGCAGCCGTCTTCTCTTCATCTGGGATGTACAGTTTACACTGAAAAACAAGAGAATACAAAACAAACAACAAAACAAAAGGGAGAGCTTTTTTCCTTCCTGGTGGGATATGCAGAACTCAGTGGGTGTGTGTATATATAAATATATATATAATATATATAAATATATATAATACTGACTTTAAAAAAAAATCAAATCCCCACAACATACATTTTTTTTTAATCTGTGCCAAAAATGTGTTTTCAGAGAAAAAAAATCTTATTTTCATACTCAGACTTTGTATTGTCACTCATTTGTAAGTGCGCTTCATTTAAACATCCCCTCGTCTCATCAGCTGTGGAAGTGTTATACACTTGTACAAAGACTCTGCCCTGGCCCCCTCACCTCCCCTAACACTTAATTAATTTATGGAACTTGGTTTTTTTTTTTTTGTTTATTTTTGGTTTATTTTTTTTCTCAGCGCAGTTTTGTTTTGTGTGTCCATTGGATTACGAACTTTATTAAAAAATACAAAACACGTCGGCGCCCCGACCTCGTCCCTCGGCGTGGGGAGGGGGAGCGGGGAAGGGGAGCTTGGGCTGCCGGGGAGGGGTCACTCACCTCTCCTTCAAAAAAAAAATGGGAAAAAAAGGTCATCTCATCACACTAAATCCAATTTCTCTTGATTTTCCCTCCTGTCTCATAAATACTTGTGCAAACTGAAATCACAGGGTTTGCCCCCACTTTTGATCTCACCACTCACCAGTTCCTCACTGGAATCCCTGAATTACTGACATTCATCGTGCGTGGAAATGTAAGAGCCAGCCTTGATGTTTTTCACTGCTTTTCCACCCAAATCCCTGCCAGGTGCAAGTGGAAAGCCTAATCAAAGCTGTGTAAATGGGTTAAAATCAAGCAGATGTGGTAAAAAAGGAGGTTTAGGACAGAATTTTTGGGGTGGCCCCCAAAACCAGGGGAGACCCTCACCCTGCACCTCTGGGCTGAGGGTGGGGGGCAGAACGGAGCCTGTTTTGGGGTAAAACCAGGACAAAAAGGGGTTGCTGGTGCCCCAGGATGGAAGTGGGTGTTGGGAGCCTGGCCAGGGACACCCCACAGCGACCCCCAAGTCCCACTGGGGGGGTCAGGTTGGGGCCTTGGACTTCCCCCCCGTTCCCCCAGGGAGGGGGGATTGAGGCAGGACTGATGGACAGACCCTGGACATGGATGGGGCTTGGACAGATGGACACGAGGATTACCGGGCACAGGGAAAGGGTCCGACCCTGCTGGTTTCTGATGGTGCCTTTGAGGTAAAAAGGGACATTTCTGGGGTGTTCCGCAAGGGCTGGAGGGCACTGCCTGTCTGGCCAGGTGTGAACTGTCCGTGTGTCCTGCTGTCCGTGCAATGTCCATCCACCCAGCTGGGCCTGGACCTGCCCGTCCATCCAGGCCCATCCCCTTCACCCACCCGTGGATCCCATGGATCTGTCAGATGGACAGAACAGGCAAGGGTCCAGCTGGACACACGGACATTGTACATCCAGCTGGACACACAGGCTTGGACCGATGGAGAGATGAACAGCTGGATGGAGGAACAGATGGACGGACGTCCAAATGAACAAATGTATTTCCTTCTGGACAGTTAGACATGCTCATGCCCAGCCAGACATCTTCCTCCTCCACTCATGGCCATGATTACCCCAAAAATGCACGTCTCACCCCAAAAGCCCCTCTCCAAAAAGCAGCGATTTCACACCACTGCCCTGCCCTGCCCCCACAGCCCCATGTCCGTCTGTCCGGGCCCATCCCTGTGTCCATCTCCAGCCCAGGCTCTGAGAATGGGGAAGGGTCCAGCCCAATCCCAACTCCAAACCCATGGACAGTGGGGAATGGGGTGGGGGCGTGGTGGGGGTGTGAGGGGGGTGGGGCAGGGGCGTGAGGGGGGCGTGAGGGGGGCAGGGCAGGGGTGTGAAATCGCTGGTTTTGGAGAGGGGCCTTGGGGGCAAAAAGTGCATTTTTGAGACATTTATGGTCATGGATGGAGGAGGAAAGTGTCAGGCTGGGCAGGTGCATGTCCATCTGTCCAAATGAAAGCACAGCTGTACGTCCAATGTCCAATTGTCCAACTGGATGTGTCATGTCCAATTGTCCATCCGTATGTCCAATGTACAATTGTCCAGCTGAACGTACAATGTCCGATTGTCCAACTGGATGTATATTGTCCATCTGGACACTCCTCTGTTCTTCTGTCCATCTGACAGATCCACCATCCCCATTCCCAGCTGAACACTCTCCTGTTTGTCTGTCCAGCTGAATATCCATCCCTCCCCACGGCCACGTGTGTGTCCAGCTGTCCGTCCATCTGGACACTGTACGTACAGCCGGACACATGGACATTGTACGTACAGCTGGACACTGTACATGGAGGTGGGCGGGCAGACACGTGTCTCCTCCATCCGTGAGCATAAATGCCCCAAAAATGCACTTTTTACCCCCAAGGCCCCTCTCCAAAACCAGCGATTTCACACCCCTACCCCGCCCCCCTCACACCCCTGCCCCACCCCCCTCACACCCCTGCCCTGCCCCCACAGCCCCATGTCCGTCTGTCCGGGCCCATCCCTGTGTCCATCTCCAGCCCAGGCTCTGAGAATGGGAAGGGTCCAGCCCAATCCCAACTCCAAACCCATGGACAGTGGGGAATGGGGTGGGGGCGTGGCAGGGGTGTGAGGGGGGTGGGGCAGGGGCGTGAGGGGGGCGTGAGGGGGGCAGGGCAGGGGTGTGAAAGCGCTGGTTTTGGAGAGGGGCCTTGGGGGTAAAAAGTGCATTTTTGGGACATTTATGCTCATGGATGGAGGAGGAAAGTGTTTGTCCGTCCACCTCCATGTACAGTGTCCAGCTGGATGTACAATGTCTGTGTGTCCGGCTGTACGTACAGTGTCCAGATGGACGTACAATGTCCGTGTGTCCGGCTGTACGTACAGTGTCCAGATGGACGTACAATGTTCGCGTGTCCGGCTGTACGTACAGTGTCCAGATGGACGTACAATGTCCGTGTGTCCGGCTGTACGTACAGTGTCCAGCTGGACGGACAGATGGACACACTTGTGGCTGTGGGGAGGGATGGACATGCACCTGGACAGACAAACAGGACAGTGTTCAGCTGGGAATGGGGATGGACAGAAGAACAGAGGAGTGTCCAGATGGACAATTGTACATTGTACGTCCAGTTGGACGGTTGGACATTGTACGTCCAATTGTACAATTGGACATTTGGATGTCCAGATGGACAATTGGACATTGTACGTACAGCTGGACAGACACCTGCCCAGTCAGACACTTTTCTCCTCCATCCATGAGCATAAATGCCCCAAAAATGCACTTTTTGCCCCCAAGGCCCCTCTCCAAAACCAGCGATTTCACACCCCTGCCCTGCCCCCCACACGCCCCCCTCACGCCCCTGCCCCACCCCCCTCACGCCCCCGCCACGCCCCCACCCCATTCCCCACTGTCCATGGGTTTGGAGTTGGGATTGGGCTGGACCCTTCCCCATTCTCAGAGCCTGGGCTGGAGATGGACACAGGGATGGGCCCGGACAGACGGACATGGGGCTGTGGGGGCAGGGCAGAGGTGTGAGGGGGGTGGGGCAGGGGCGTGAGGGGGGCGGGGTAGGGGTGTGAAATTGCTGGTTTTGGAGAGGGGCCTTGGGGGTAAAAAGTGCATTTTTGGGGCATTTATGCTCATGGATGGAGGAGGAACGTGTCTGGCTGGGCAGGTGTCTGTCCATCTGTACAAATGAATGCACAATATCCAACTGTCCATCTGGACATACAATGTCCATCTGTCCAGCTGGACGTCCAGTGTCCAATTCTACAACTGGATGTACAGTGTCCAATTGTCCAACTGGATGTGCAGTGTCCAACTGTCCAAGTAGATGTACAATGTCCAACTGTCCAGCTGGACACTCTGTTCTTCTGTCCATCTGACAGATCCATCATCCCCATTCTCATCTGAACATGCTCCTGTCTGTCTGTCCATCCATCTGGACACTGTACGTACAGCTGGACACACAGACATTGTACGTCCAGCTGGACACTGTACATGGAGGTAGCTGGACAGACGCTTTCCTCCTCCATCCATGAGCATAAATGTCCCAAAAATGCACTTTTTGCCCCCAAGGCCCCACTCCAAAACCAGCGATTTCACACCCCTGCCCTGCCCCCTCACGCCCCCCTCACGCCCCTGCCCCACCCCCCTCACACCCCCGCCACGCCCCCACCCCATTCCCCACTGTCCATGGGTTTGGAGTCGGGATTGGGCTGGACCCTTCCCCATTCTCAGAGCCTGGGCTGGAGATGGACACAGGGATGGGCCCGGACAGATGGACATGGGGCTGTGGGGTGTGAAATTGCTGGCTTTGGAGAGAGGTCTTTGGGGTGAAAAGTGCATTTTTGGGGCAGCTATGGCCATGGGTGAAGGAGGATGTCTGGCTGGGCAGGTGTCTGTCTGTCTGCATGTACAATGTCTGTGTGTCCAGCTGGATGTACAACTGTCTGTCCAACTGGACATGCAATGGTCCCTCTGGCTGTGAATGTAACCAGCCATGTGTCCATCCACAGAACTGTCCGTGTCCAGCTGGACATGTCCTTGTCCGTGGCTGTCAAACCATCCCTGTGTCCATCTGTCCATCCATCCATCCGTCTGTCCAGCCATTTCCAGTGAACATCCAAACACCATGTCCAGGTGTCCGACTGGACGGTGCATCCTGTCCTGAACCCTCCAGCCCCTCCAGGCTGGGGAGGAGGGACGAGGACAGAGGGACACATGGATGGACAGACACGTGTCCAGGTGTCCAACTGGACATGAAAATGTGTCCAGCCCAAAGGTGACCTGTCCATGTGTCTCTGCCACTGTCCAGCCATCCACGCAGCTTTCCGCGTGTCCATCTGTCCCTGCAGCCATCTCTGTGTCCATCTGTCCCTGCAGCCATCTCTGTGTCCATCTGTCCCGGCTGGAGGTGCCCCTGTCCGTGCGTGTCTCCATTCCCTCCCTGCCCTGGGGAGCAGGGGGAGTGTCCAGCTGGATGCTCAGACAGGGGCAGATTTTGGGGGTCCTGCAGCCCCCAGCCCCAGCAGGAGGGGACAAGGCTGGAGCCAGCGCGTCCCCTGGGATAGGGACAGACAGGGATAAGGATGGACAAACAGCCCCCCCTCCCAGTGCAGGCCTGGGGGTCCCTTCTGGGTGGGTCAGGACAGGCTCCCCTGCCTCACCTCCATCCAGCAGCACCTTTTTTCCTGTTTTTACCCCCAAACAGAGGCATCTCCCCTGCCTCCACACCCCTCCCTCGGTGGGGGTCAGCCTGTGAGTGTCTTCTTGGGCTTTACCCCAAAAATGCGTATCTGCTGTTCTGGGTGGGGCTGAAAACCTTAAACCACCGTTTTTATCCTTTTTCATCTCTTTTACCACGTCCCACTCTCAGCAGTGACTGGAGTCTTTCAGTCCCCCCCAGTGCGCTCCAGCTCTGCAGGAACCCCAAAACATCTCCTGGGCGGGAAGCCCTCCCCGAACACCAACCCTTACAAAATATTGCATTTTATTCCATCTCTTTCCTTCCAGAAATACACTTTTTACACCATTTCCGAGCTGTCTCTTAAATAAAGGCTGGGCGGGGCGGGGTCACTCGGGGGGCGGCGGCGGCCCCTCGGCCGGGGGCGCCGGGGCAGCGGCCGGCGGCGGCTCGGGGCCGTCGCGGGGTCGGAAGAGGAGCTCCCCGGCGGGGATGACCTGCTCGGCCGGCCAGCCCGAGGCGCCGTACGGCTGGTAGAAATCGGGCTCCGCCTGGAACATGACGAGCGCCTGGGCCGTGTGGATGCGCACGTGCTGCGCCAGGCTGCTGGCGTCCAGGAACTTCTCCCCGCAGGAGTCGCAGGCGTAAAGGATCTGCGTGTTGGGGTCTGCCGGGGGAGAGAGAAACACGGGTGAGGCGCTGGGGTGGTGCCATGGGGTAGGAAACACATTGGTAGAAAATTCTGTAAATCTACATTCAAATTCTACAGGAGGGGAGCTGCCAGCCCGTGCTGGTACTCCCGGAGGTGCTGGGGTGGTGGGATGGGAGGAGCCAGCCCGGTATTCCCGGTATTCCCAGTCTCACCTGCCTCCTGCACCTGCTTCACCGCTTTGGTGATCTCGGCTTTAAGTGCTTCAGTCTCATCCGCCGTCACCGCAGCCGCCACGGGCACCACTGTGGGAACAGGGGGGGACAGGGACATCAGGGGACAGGGACATCAGGGGGACCTGGCTGGGCAGGAATTTCCCCCTGACCGTGGATCCTGCCCAGTGCCGAGGCTGGGAGCAGCTCCAGTGGGATCTGAGGCTGCCCAGACCTGGGTGCTGCACCCTTGGGTAAATCTCCAGCCCAGACCTGGGTGCTGCACCCTTGGGTAAATCTCCAGCCTTTGGAGGCTCCAGGACCTCCAAGCTGCACCTCATGGAAAAGCCCCAAACTGCCCCCCAACAAATGAATCTCCTTTTTGGGGTGACTCTCAGGCCCCTCAAACTGCACCCTGTGGATAAACCTCCCTTTCAGGACCACCCCAAGGCACCCAAGCTGCTCCCTAGGGATGTTTCCCCTCTGGAGGAGCTCCAGGGATCCCCTAGGCTGCCCCTCACAGAAACATCTAATTTTCGGGGTGTGTCCTGGAATCCCAAGCTACTTCCTGGAGATTCACTCCCCTTTTAGGGTGGCTCCTGGGACCTCTAAGTTGCACCCCAATAAATCAACCTCACTTTTGGGACAGTTCCAGGCCCCTCCAGCTGCTTTTGGGCTGACTCACGGAACACCCAAGCTCCTCTCCAGGGATAAAATCTCCCTTTTGGGATGGCATCTGGAACCTCCAAGCTGCACCCATGGGTACATTTCCCTTTTGGGATGCCTCCTGAGTCCCCTAAGAGGAACCCCCAGAAATGAACCTCCCTCTGGGGACAACTCTGGGACAAGCCAGTTGCTCCCTATGGATAAGGTTTGATTTCAGGACAATTCCAAGATCTCCCAGCTACCCCACACTGCTAACCTTCCCTTCTGGACGGCTCCCAAGCTGCCCCCCATGGATGAACTCCCTTTGGGGGGTTCCCCAGCTCACCCGTGAGCTGCGTGACAGCGGTGGCAGCCAGCGCCTCGGTGGCCAATGTCACCATGTCATCGGACGCCACCGTGACGATGTTGACCTCGTCGCCCTCCTCGGGCTCCAGGATTTTGATGCCAGCCTTGCCCTGGTGCACGGTCTTCACGTGGGAGCGCAGGTTGTCCACGCGGTTGAATCCGCGCCCGCACTTGTCACACAGGAACGGCTTCTCCCCTGGGAGAGGACAGGGAACGGGGTGTGAGTGAGGGGGAATGCCTGGGGCAGCGCAGGGCCCCGGGAGGTACCCACCCGTGTGGATGATGATGTGCTTGGACAGGTCGCCCACGTTGACGAAGGCTTTGTTGCAGACGGTGCATTTGTGGGGCCGGATGTTGTCGTGGTGACGGATGTGGTTGGCCAGCTGGCTCGACTGGACGAACCTTGGGGAACGAGGCCACGGTCACCACAACCCATGGTACCACCCTGGCACCTCCACCCTCCCTCCAGAGAGCAGCACCTGGCTGCAGAGGGCGAGTGGAGGTGCCCCCTGATACTCCACCACCACCAAAGTGCCCCTCCCAGCATTCCCAAGGGGAATCCTCACCTCTTCCCACAGCGCTCGCACACGTAGGGCTTCTCCCCGGTGTGCTGGCGCACGTGGGCGATGAGGGAGCTCGCCTGGGTGAAGGCTTTCCCGCAGATCAAGCACTGGCACGGCTTCTCTCCTGGGGAAGCACAGGAGCAGGTGGGTGGGGAGCACGAGGGGGAGGAGAGCCTCGGGGAGGCAGGAGCGTATCCGTACCCGTGTGGATGCGGACGTGGCGCTGCAGCGCGCCGGGGTCGGCGAACTGGCGCTGGCAGTGCACGCACACGTATGGCTTCTCCCCGCTGTGGATCCGCAGGTGCCGCTTCAGGTTACCTGGGAGCAGGGCAGGCTGAAGGACATCGGATCCTCCTCCCCTTTTCCTCCTTCCCCCAGCCCCAGAAGCTCCCTCGGGAAAGCCTGGACTGTGCAGGGATCAAGGGAAGTTGGCTGCACCATGCCTGGGATCAGGCAATACCGTGGAAGTGGAGACAGCCAGGACAAGCACCCAGTGTTTGAGGGGATCAAAAGACTCCATTGGGATCATCCCAACCCACAAGCTGAGAGAAGATAGGAGGAGACATCCCTATCTCCAGCATTTGGATGAAGATTCCAGGAATTAATTCTTTTCCAGGATGAAGATTCTCTTTTCCATGAGGAAAACCAGGAATTCATGCAGCACAGCCATGGCACCGTAAAGCTGGGATGAAATCCTTCCTCTGGCTCTGATCCAGCCTCAGAATACTCCCTGCTCCCCACAGACCATCTAAGTCCTGTCACCCAGCCCTCAGCCCCCCTCCTCCCTGTTACCTGACGTGGTGAACTGCTTCCCGCACTCCCGACACTTCAGGGGCCCATCTGCAATGTGGATCTTCAGGTGAGCCTTCAAATTCCCCACCTGGGGATGGAGAACAGGATGGAGAAAGCCCCAAACCACCTCGTCTCCCTTCAGAGCAACCCAAATCCCCATGGAACCCTTTCGGAGTGGCCTCTGGGACCTCCAAGCTTCACCTCATGGATAAACCACTCTTTCCAAGCTCCAAGACCCCCAAACTGCATCCCATGGATAATCCACCCTTTCAGGACTGCTCTGGGACCCACAGCTACACCTCCATGGATACACCACCGTCCCAGGACCATTCTGGGAGCCCTGAACTGCATCCCATGGATAATCCACTATTTCAGGACCACTCTGGGCCCACAGCTACACCTCCATGGACACACCACCATCCCAGGACCATTCTGGGAGCCCTGAACTGCATCCCATGCATAATCCACCCTTTCAGGACCGCTCTAGAACCCCCAGCTACACCTCATGGACACACCACCATCCCAGGACAGCTGTGGGAGCCCCAAACTGCATCCCATGCATAATCCACCCTTTCAGGACTGCTCTGGGCCCACAGCTACACCTCCATGGACACACCACCATCCCAGGACCATTCTGGGAGCCCTGAACTGCATCCCATGGATAATTCACCCTTTCAGGACCGCTCTAGAACCCCCAGCTACACCTCATGGACACACCACCATCCCAGGACAGCTCTGGGAGCCCCAAACTGCATCCCATGGATAATCCACCCTTTCAGGACTGCTCTGGGACCCACAGCTACACCTCATGGACACACCACCATCCCAGGACCATTCTGAGAGCCCCAAACTGCATCCCATGGATAATCCACTATTTCAGGACCACTCTGGGACCCACAGCTACACCTCATGGACACACCACCATCCCAGGACCATTCTGGGAGCCCTGAACTGCATCCCATGGATAATCCACCCTTTCAGGACTGCTCTGGGACCCACAGCTACACCTCCATGGATACACCACCATCCCAGGACCATTCTGAGAGCCCCAAACTGCATCCCATGGATAATCCACTATTTCAGGACCACTCTGGGACCCACAGCTACACCTCATGGACACACCACCATCCCAGGACCATTCTGGGAGCCCTGAACTGCATCCCATGCATAATCCACCCTTTCAGGACCACTCTGGGACCCCCAGCTACACCTCATGGACACACCACCATCCCAGGACAGCTCTGGGAGCCCTGAACTGCATCCCACGGACAAATCTCCCTTCCAGGACCACCCTGGCCCAGCTTCCCCATCACACCTGGTTGAACTTCTTGTCGCAGTGGGGACACTTGTGCTCCTTGTCGGTGTCGTGCGTCTCCAGGTGGCGCATCTTGGAGGTGGGGTCGGAGAAGGAGCGCCCGCAGTAGTCGCACTGGTAGGGCTTCTCCCCGCTGTGCACCAGCTGGTGCCGCTTCAGGTTGCCCGAGGTGGTGAAGAGCTTGCCGCAGTCCTCGCAGCGGTAGCGGGCCTCGCCCGTGTGCCGCTTCTTGTGCAGGTTCAGCAGGCTGATGAGCCGGTAGCTCTTCCCGCACTCCTCGCAGCCGTACGGCTTCAGTGGGCTGGGACGAGGGGGAATGTTACACCCAGCACCGGGGTCTCGCTGCCCCAGCCCGAGGGCCAGCCCCAGCCAGATCCAGGAATCACGGAATGGATTGGGAGCTCATCTTGTTCCACCAGAGCCCACCCGCCACTAGGCCAGGTTGTTCCTAGCCCCATCCAACCCTGAACAGTTCCAGGGATGGGGAGTCCATGAAACAACACGAAAAGGGAAGAACGATTTGGACAATGCTCTCAGACACAGGATGGGATTCTGACAGTGTCTATGCAGGGCCAGGAGTACAACTCGATCCTTGTGGATCCCTTCCAACTCAGGATTATTCTGAGACTGTGGAAGAGGCATAAAGACAAATCTCCTCCAGGATACTCCAACACACCAGTGGATTTGCAAAGGATTCCACCATTCCCAGAAAATCAAACACTTTTCAGGTGTCTTTCCCTGGCTCCACCCATACCTGTGTGTCTTCTCGTGGGCCTTGCAGGCAGCTGGGTCGGAGAAGGCTTTGCTGCACTCCCTGCACGAGAAAGGCTTCTCCCCGGTGTGGATACGGATGTGCCGCTTGAAGTTCCCGGTGTGGGTGAACTCCTTCCCGCAGTCCTAGGGATGGAGGGACAGGCACTGTCACCCTGCTGTCCCCGAGGCACCCGGTGGCACCGGGAGCTGCTGCCCAGGAGCCCGGCCGGCCTCACCTCGCACTTGTGTGTGACGGAGCCGTAGGCCTTGGACTCGGTGCGGTCGCTGTAGGTGCCGGAGCGCAGCAGGCGCGGCTCCCCCGAGTTCTCCTGCCCGGAATCCGTGCTTCCCGACTCGTTATCCTCAGTGTTTTCCCCGTTCTCCAGCTGGGTGGGCTCTTCCTCGGGGATTTTACCCTCATCTTCCTCCTCCACTATCATCTCCCCCTCTTCCTCCTTCCTTTCCGGCTTCATCTCTGCAGGACGGTAGAAAATGGGGATGCTCAAATTTGGGAGTGACAGCAGAGGCACAAAACCCACCTGTATTTCCTAACCTAAGGATACTGGGATTAGGCATCCCTTGTCCCCAGGGAAATCACAGAAACATCAGAGTTGGAAGGGAAGTGAAAGCTCATCCATCATCACCTTTGCTTGGAATCACTTTGCATTTGCAGGTGATTAGCCCTGAATTCCCAAAGCCTGTGCAGGCAGAGGAGAATTTTCCAACTCTCCTCACTATGCTCCATGAAAACCACTCTGTGCCTCACAAAACTCCCACAATTAACCCCACAGATAACGAGGGTTCAAGCCCTGCCCAGCTTTGTCCCAGCCCCGCTCACCAACGCACCTCCTGTCCCGGCAGTGTCCGTGAGGCTGTCGCTGCCCACCGCGCTCTCCGAGGGCTGCGGGAGCCCGGGAACGTCGGCCTTGGGATCCTCCTGGATGGCAGCGCCTGTCCCTGTGAGCGCCCGAGTGTCAGGACAGGGTGTGCTGGGGGTGACAGCAGGGCCCAGGCTGTCACCTCTCGCTGGCTCACCTTCCTGGCCAGCCGGCTGCTCCGCAGGCGCCTCGGGCTGCGCCACAGCCTCTGGCTTCTCCTCCTTCCCCTCGGTGTCAGGAGCAGCTGCTTTGGCTTTGTCAGGCTCCCCCAGAGCTTCTGCCACCACCGATGGCTTGTCATCAGCCGCCACTTTGTCAGCTCCTGCGAGGGAACAGGCAAAACCATCCAGCTGCTGCTGCTGCCAGCAGGATTCCCAAATCCCACAAAATTCACAGAAGTAGCAATTTTTCAACTGCTGGTGCTGCCCAAGAGGATCAAACCCTACCCAGGCACACCAGATGCACCTGGGGACTGGGTTTGCAAGGTGACCAAGGAGCCTAAGTGGATAAATTTTGGACTGCATGAAGCACAAGTGGGTAAATCTTGACTTTGCCAGGATGAGGGGAAGCCAGGAGGGTACATACCAATCTGCTGCTGGTTCACCCCAGGGGGATTTTCTGGGGGCACAGAGAGAGATTTGAGTGCGTTGCAAGCGCTGACGATCTCCTGCATCTGCAGGAAACCTGCCACAGCCAGCACATCCTCCACATTCTCAGGGCTCAGGCTCAGCTTAGCTGTGTACATGAACTCCAGAACCTGGCCCAGGCCTGCAGGGGAGGTGACACAACCAGAAATGAGCCCTCACCCCTCACTTTTTCATTCTGAAATGCTCAAAATAACAAGCTGAAGAGCCTCCCTCACAGCCCGAGCAGGGAGCTGTGTTGTTTAAGGAGCTAGGAATAATCCTGGATAAAAACCCCAGGCCTACCAGCGGCGTTGCTGATGTCCAGGTGCACCACGTCCTTCTGGTCCACGAAGAGCATGCGGAAGTAGTCGCTGCAGGCGGCCAGCACGGCCTTGTGGGCCTTGAAGTCGATGCCGTCCACCACGAAGGTGCAGTCGCAGAGCAGCCCCAGCTGCCGCTGCTGGTTCAGCTGCTCCAGCACCTGCTGGCTGTGCTGCGGGAAATCCATGGCTGTGGGAGGCAAAAAACACCACAGGGCTGGGGGTGAGGTGTGTGGTGAAACCACCCGAAGGGGTTGTGGAGGAGGAGAGATCACAAAACACAACCTGACTGCCCTCGTGGTTAAAATACAGCCTGAAAAGGTGAATTTCAGCTCCTCTCCTGGCTAAACCCAACCCCAAACCCTCGGCTAGAACAGCCACGACTCCAGCACTGGGCTAGGAGGAGTTGATGGAACAGCCACGATGGTTTCAGCAACCATGACAATATTCAGAACACAGCTACTGCTCCTCAGCTGGTCCAAGCAGCAAGTAGGAACCTTGTCACCTCTGCAGACACAGGTGCCATCATCCCTCCTCTGTGTCACAGCTCCTGCCAAGGCCACAGCACAGAAGTGTTCATCCAAACCTTCCAGCCCCTGCTCTTCCAGCTGCTCATGTCACGATACTGAGGAATTTTTATATTTTATTATGTGTTTGGAGAGAGTTCTCCACGCCTGGAGCACAGCTCTGCCTAAGGAATGCTGCAAATTGCTGGAAACATGGCAAAACCCCAATCTTCCAGCAGGTCCTTGTCAGCAAAGTGCCACACTGTGGATTTTCTCCTGAGCTGCATCCGTAGGCTGAATGAAGGTTTTCACTTGGCTTTGTCTTCCAACAATGATTCCGGTGCTGAAGGGAATTGGGAATTGTTTCAAGGGATTGGCAAGGAGGGAGCAGAAAGGAAGCAGTGACTATCCAGTTATTGTTCATGCAGGAAGTCTCCAAAGCTCTGGACACTGGAGCAGGAAGGTTACAGCTGGGGAAACACTCCAGGATTCCATGCTCGGTGTCTCTGAAAGTTTCCAGCCCATGGAAGTTGTTTTTCCACTTCATCACCTCTTAAATCAGGAGTTTCCAGCCAGGAACAAGCGAGAGGTTTGGATCCACAACACCAGGCACTTCCAGCTCCGGTTCCTTCCGTGATCAGTGGTCAGAGGGAGCCTCCTCCTGTCAGCTGAGGGTGCCAGCAACACTCGGGGAAGGATCTTCCTCCCCTGGATTCCTTCCATGGGCATTCCCAGTGTGGGTGAGAGGCCAGGACCTCTCTGTCAGCATCGGATCATGCACAGAGAGAGGAAGTCTGTTCCACTCCATTTTGTTGTTGCAATGAACTCCCTGCCCTGGCTTTCCCCCAGCTCACCAACCTCTCCCAGCCTGTCCCAAAATACATCCCTGACAGCCAGAAAAAACAGTACTTGGGTGAAGACACTGCACAGCATGGCCCAGTGTGGTTTGCAAAGCTCTGGAGAAAAGGGGAAGCATTTTCCCTGTAGGGTAAACAAGGCTGTGCTCCCTGCTCGGAGAGCTCTCTGCGCAGCAGGACCTGAGGAATCCTGACAGTTCCATGCACTAAAAGGGTATTTTGGGGAATTTGTGGGAGGCACTTTGCATCTGAGTGATGATTGTTAACGTTCCAGGATTGGACTTGTCTCAGCTTTGCTCCCCAGCTTTGAGAAGGAAGTAAAAATCCAGGGAACTCAACTCCTCCCCAAAAAAACTTCCTATTTTCTTCAGTGTACCCTGTAATGTCTCGTTCCAGCTCCCTTGGAAGCGCAGCAGGGAGAGGCTTGGATGAGCTCTCTATACCCATGCCCAGCCAGTGTCACCCTTACCCACTACAACCCCTGACTCTGAGGTTTGACAATCCCAAACACCTGGAGCCAACCCCCAGGAGTGGTGCCCGAGCTCACCCCTGTGCTGTGGGGAGCACAGATACCTGGAGGATCGAGGGCCAGAGGGTTCTGTCTCTCCTCCAGAAATTTTCCAAGTGCTCAGGTCAGTCTCTACGCAGCCATCCTGGGAAAAAATGGGATGGAAAAACTCAATTTTAAACCTCCAGTCTTGGGTGCTGAAGGTGCAAAATCCCCGATGCAGAACTGGGCATCCTCTGGATTTCCCCTCAGGGGACACGATTCCCCTCCCGGACGAGGCTGTTGAGTCTCTCATTATCCAATTAATCATGCAGAAGTTCATTATGAGCCCACCCACATCCTCCACACAGATAAATACAGCAGCTGCAGTCCCAGGGAGCTTCCCACGCGAGCTCTGCTAAGCGCTCTCGCTAATTAGCCACATTACCTCTCCCCTTCCCTGCCATGAGAACCTATTAAAAACCCCCAAACCTCCCTAAATTGGGAAAAAACAGTGAGTTAAACACTGCCTTTCCAGGCTGTCAGCACCCAGCCATCCATGCTGGGAAGATGAAAGGGAAGAGGGGGTTTGTTTCCTGCCCACCGTCAGCTCCTGCCTCGTGCCTCAGCTCGGGGAACGGCGCGGCCCCAACCCTCGCTGCCTCTGCCCACAGGGCTCTGTCCTCATTTCCAGGAACGGATCCTGCAAGGGTTTTCATGAAAAAAACAAAGTTTGGAGCTGATCTGAGCAGAGCAGCTCCACATAGTAATAATAATAATAATAATAATATGGATCATGGAATAGGGAAGGGCTGCAGAGCTTGTGGTTGGAAGCGGAAAGCGAGCTGTGAGAAGGGAAATGAGCACAAAAAGGAAAAAAATGTGGTGAAAAGGAAATAAAGTGAGAAACACGTGAGAAGAGGGACATCCTGACACCGCACAGGGAACAGGCATCCTGAGGATGCCTTGGCTATTTGGATTTCAGGCTTTTGGATGTGCTGGTGCTCCTCTGGAACCCCAGAACACTTGAACATCACTTGAGCCTGAGATCTGCCCTGAAACCCCTCCTGTGTCTGCAGCACCCAGGGATGGCCAACCCTTGTCTCCTTGGGGAAAAATACCCTTTGGAATACTGGCTGAGGGCTGGAATCTCGGGAGAAGCCCCTGATGCAGAAACAAAACTAAGGAAACGCGGCTGGTGCAGGAAATGTGCCACCCGTGCCGGCCCGCAGAGGGCAGGGACAGCCAGGAGGGGCTGTCACCTCGCCAGAACAAGGCAAAATACCATTTTCCTTGCGGTTTTCCCTGTCCCTGAGGTGCAGGGGAGCTGGCTCGGGGTTGTGACCCCCATTCCCCAGCAGCGGGAGGATCTTTGGGTGGCCCGAGGTGGCCCCAAGCCCGGGGGACACACGGCCTCGCCCATGGCCTGGCCCGAGTCCCCTCAGGGCCGGGGTGGCAGGGACAGGGACAGCCGGGCAGGGGCTGCGAACGGGAGCCGCTCAGGGCGGCCCCCCGCTCCCCTCACGACAACCACGAGCCCCCATTCCCCTCACGACAACCACGAGCCCCCATTCCCCTCACGACAACCACCGACCCCCATTCCCCTCACGACAGCCACCGACCCCCATTCCCCTCACGACAACCACCGACCCCCATTCCCCTCACAACCACGAGCCCCCATTCCCCTCACGACAACCACGAGCCCCCATTCCCCTCACGACAACCACCGACCCCCATTCCCCTCACGACAACCAGGACCCCGCTCCCCTCACAGCAGCCCCGACCATATCCAGCAGCCCCTCGTTCCTACCGCCACAACTCCCCGTCCCCCCCAGGACAGCCAGCAGCCCCCCGTTTCCCAGGGCCCGCCAGCGGGACCACCCCTCCCGCAGCGTGCCCTCAAAGACCCGGGGGCCGCGCAAAGAACCGGGGTGACCCCCAAAGCGGCTCCGCTACCCCACAGGCAGCGAGCCAGGCCGCGGCCTCCTCCCCTCCCAGCGCTCGTGTCCTACTCAGCGCTCTCCCCAGCCCCTCCAGCGCTCTCCCGGGGCCCCCACGCCGCACCTGCCATGCCGGGCCCGGCGGGGCCTCACCCGCGGCCCGCGGCCCTCACCGTGACACCGACCAGACAAAGGGCGCCGCCATCTTGGCGCCGGGCGGAAGCGGCGTCGCCCCGGCCCGCCCAGCGGCGGCGGCGCCACTGCGCGTGCGCGGCGCGGCCGGTCACCTTCCCGCCCCTTCCTGCCGCAGCGGCGCCGCCATGGCAGCGGGGGGGCGGCGCTGGGAGAGCGGGGGGAGACATGGGGGGCACGGGGGGGCCGTGAGGGACCCAGAGGGGCCGTGAGGGACTGAGGGAGACATGAGGGGTCGAGGGGAGCCATGAGGGGCACAGAGGGGCCGTGAGGGACTGAGGGAGACATGAGGGGCACGGAGGGGCCGTGAGGGACCCAGAGGGGCCGTGAGGGACCGGGGGGAGCCATGGGGGGCACAGAGGGACTGAGGGAGACATGAGGGGCACGGAGGGGCCGTGAGGGACCGGGGGGAGCCATGGGGGGCCATGAGGGACTGAGGGAGACATGAGGGGCACGGAGGGGCGACATGAGGAACCCAAAGGGGCCGTGATGGACCCAAAGGGGAGCCATGAGCCACCCAGGGGAGACATGAGGGACCCAGAGGGCCATGAGGGGTCGAGGGGAGCCGTGAGGGGCACAGAGGGGCCATGAGGGACACTGAGGGGCTGAGAGGAGCTATGAGGGGGACAGAGGAGCCATGAGTGACCCAGGGGAGACATGAGGGGCACTGAGGGGCCATGAGAGACTGAGGGGCCATGAGGGACCAGGGGGAACTGTGAGGGGCACAGAGGGGCCATGAGGGACAGAAAGGATCCATGAGGAGTTGAGGGGAACCATGGGGACCCTAGAGGAGCCATGAGGGGCCATGAGGGACAGAAAGGATCCATGAGGGGTCGAGGGGAGCCATGGGGACCCCAGAGGAGCCATGAGGGGCCCAGAGGGACAGAAAGGATCCATGAGGAGTTGAGGGGAGCCATGGGGACCCCAGAGGAGCCATGAGGGGCCCAGAGGGGCCATGAGAAGCTGAGGGGAGCCGTGAGGGGCTGACAGGAGCCATGAGAGACCAAGGGGAGCCGTGAGGGGCCATGAGGGGGCCACAAGGAGCCATGAGCGCAGCGGTGAGGCTCGAAGGTCCCGGTGCCGGCACCGCCGCTGCGTTCATCGCTAGCCATGTTCCCAATCACCACATCATCCCTGCTTAAACCACCCCGAGCTGTCCCAGTGCCTGACCACCCACTCCGTGGAAATTCTCCGTATATCTAACATAAACCGCCCTTGCCACGACTTGATGCTGTTCCTCTTTTCCTGTCACTTGTTCTCTTGGCTCCATCCTGTGAGGGAGAAGGTTCCCAGTTGTTGGAAATAATACAACTTTCCTAACTAATTTTTAATTAGTTCTTTTAGTTAATTGCAAGCAGCACCCACTTTCGGCCACTACTAGTTAAGTTTCTACACAGACTCTTGTTACTCAAATCATTAATCACCAAAACCTTCAGTTTGTTAAAAGTAGCCCTAACAAGATTCTATAAAGCCAAAGGCATTTGAAGATTGAACATTTGGGATCCTAAATTTATGGCCCTTCAAGGACATTGGAGTAGCCAAAAAATGGAGAGGAGATTAAGGCCTGGAAAGCTGGAGATTTCAAGAAGATAAAAGGACTATAGAAATCAATAACCAGCAGAGGACAGTATGTTAATTAATGAGGAGAATTATGTCTTAGAACCGATAAACATTAATTTATTTGTTTGCTGACAATGTATAAATAAGTGGAAAAGTTTTGTATCTGCTACAGGACTACCTTTGATCCCCTTGTCCAGAGATGTGTTAAACTTTTGATAAAGAGTTTAACACGTCTCAAAATCCTGTTTTTTTCCCCCCAGCTTTCCTGCCATGAACGAGCTGCTGTCGGGTGTGTTTGGGGCCAGGCTGATCCCTCTGCTCGTCCCCGCTGTCCCACAGCGATTCGGGCAGAAATCGAGTGTTTTTTCCCAATTTTCTTCCTCCTTCCTCCGCACCTCCCCGGGCCGGGGCCGCTAGATGGCAACCGGTGACCGGCGCTGGGTGCCGGGGTGGCTCTGGGGACTGATAGTAAAAGGGTTTTAAAATCACGGGGATTTAGGGTTAAAAGGAAAATTAAGCTTAGTAGGTCCTGAAAAGATAAATAAATACCCTAAGTACATGAAGACTTTGTACCTTGCTAGAACTGCACCTGTGTAGCTAGTACATGACAAATGATATAATTGTTAGATGTGATGGTTGTTTAGTAATTAAATATAATTACTGTTTGATCGTAAGAACTGTGGTCAGGGACCTAAGAAAGATCACGAGAAACTCATGTCAATGTATACAACAGAACAATATAAGTTTAATAATGAATATGTAAGTTGTATAACTATAGAATATAAAATACGTTCAGCTCGAAAGCCGCGTCGGAGTCAGATTCGGGTGTGCACCCCTGATTCGCAGAGCTCTCAATAAAGCACTGCAGGGAATCACACCCCGCGATTTTGTGTGCTCCTGACCGCTGACACCGCGGCCGGGACCCGGCGGCCGCCGCCCCCCGGGCCCCCCGAGCCGCACAGCCGCAGCCCGGGCTCCGAGCCCTTTTTCCCGCAGGGATTGCCCGGCGGAGGCCGCGCCTGGGCCGCTGCCAGGCTGCGGAGCCATAAACAGGCGCTGCTGTTGTGGGTACACACACAGCCCGGCCCTTCCTCCCCCCAAAACACAGCCCTTGGGTTCGCCTCCTCATCCCCGGCTCCTCGGGGCATCCCCAGGGCGGTGGGCGCAGGTGGGCGAGGGGAGGAGGAGGAGGGCTTGGTGCCCTTCCAGGTGGGTCGGCAGCCGGACAGCTGAGGGAATGGCTCTGAAATAGAGCTTCGGGGAAGAAATGAGTCACCCCGGGCTGGAAATAAACGGGGCAGCGGGCGCCCGAGCGGCTCCTGGTGCGGGTTTTTGTCGGGATGGGGGAATATCCCTCACCGAGGCACCCCCCGGGTCTGAACCCACACCCCTTTTGGAGGGCAAAGCGTCAGGGAAACGTCAAAAAACGGAGAAGGCGGCAGTCAGGCGTTCTCAATAATTTATCCCAAGCTCTATATACAAAGACAAGCTCTGGCGGAGGGTTGGGAAGGGAACCTGGCTCCCAGCAGGACTCTTGGCACGCTGGATCTCCCCCCTCAATGCACGCCAGCTAAAAATCACCGGAGCTGGGACTCCCCTCCGGTGTGTGACGGATGCGTTCAGCACAGGTCTGACCCCACTCTGGAGGGAGCCTTCCCATTCCCTACCCCACATCCCACCCCTCCTCCCCAAATCACCCATTTAATTAGCGAGGGAGGGAAAGGAGAGGGGGGAAAGGAGCCCCCCGAGCCCTCAGATCTTGATCTCAGTCCGGAAGGTTTGCTGGACGTGCTCGGAGTGCTTGGCCGGCCGGCGCTGAGCCCGGATGGTCAACGTCCCGTTGTCCCCCAGCGAGGACGACACGGACGTGGGGTCCACATCTTCGGGCAGCTGGCACTTGTGGGTGAAGGTGTTCATGACGGTGCCATCCGTGGCCAGCTGGGAGAAAAAAATGGGTGCAAAGAGGC
This sequence comes from Lonchura striata, assembly GCF_050655825.1. Classification (NCBI taxonomy): domain Eukaryota; kingdom Metazoa; phylum Chordata; class Aves; order Passeriformes; family Estrildidae; genus Lonchura; species Lonchura striata. The sequence continues at coordinate 7,424,256 of NC_140723.1, forward strand.
GATTTTGGGGTGCAAGTGGGACGGGGAATCATTATTCCCTGTGATCACCATTAATTAATGAATTAAACCCCAGTGGGTTTGTGGCTGCAGCTGTTCGGGAATTGGGTGGGAGCTGGGCACACCCAGTGAGGATTTTGGGGGTCCTCGCTTTGGGGGTGAGCAGGGAAGGGAGGGAGCACCCACCTTCTCAGCGTGCACCTCGATCTGGTTGTTGGAGGTGGTGACGATGATGTCCTCGGGCGCGAAGTCGCTGACATCCACCGTGAACTGGTAGGTGTTCCCCAGGGTCTTCACCACGCCCGTGTTACCGGGGCGAGCTGCTGGCCAGGGTTTGGGGGGTCACAGCCGCGGCTTGCCGAGGATCCCCCCCCAAATACCTCCCGGGTGCGCCCCGAACTCACCTGGGAACCCCAGGGTCTCCCCGTGGGGCCGGACAAAGCTCCCAAAAAGCTCCATGGTGCCGGCGGGCGAGGATTTCCCCGTCACCCACCGCTTGCTCCCACCTGCGAGCCCCGGCTCCCGCCGGGGGAACAGCGGAGCCCCCTTCCTCGTTCTCCTCCCGGCGAAGGCGACGCCGGATCGGTTATTTCGGGATATTTCGGCTTGACGAGCTTTTTAAAGCCTCGTTAAGGCTCCCGGCCGCCTGCCAGACCTCTCGTAAAACCGGCTAAATTTAGGTCTTGCGCCGGCGACGGTGGAAATTTTTCCCCTCTCCGTTCCCCCCCCCCACAGCTCAACGCCATGGAATGCGATGCCTATTATTAAGGAATAATCATGACAATGAATTAAAATACTTATTAAATCGTCCCCGCCGCGGGATGTGCGCTGGGAGCTGGAGGGTGGCGGAGGGGGGAGGAAACCCGGCTCGCTCCGGCCCGAGCGGGTCCGTCGGATTCGTCAAGGTCGTTTTTAATGAGCTCGTTTGCAAACTCAGTCGGGCAGCGGAGGCCGAGGCGGGAGGACGGGCCAGGGGGTGCTACAAAAAAAGGGGGTGCGGTCCCCTAAAAGGTCCCCGGGATGGAGCGCCCCGTCCCCGGGGGGCTGCGGGGGGAGAAGGAAGAGGAGGAGGAGGAGGAGAGGGTGCTGGTGTCGGAGCACAGCTGGAGACCCTGCCCCACTGCCAGGAGAAGGGTCCGAGGTGAGACCCCCACCCAAAAAGGGGGATTCTGGAGGCGGGGGTTTTTGGGGGGGGGTCAGCACCTTGTTTCCCCCCTCGCAGGGTGCTTGGAGTGGGTGAGGCGGCAGCTGTTCCGCGTCGGGGAGGATTGGTACTTCCTCTTCATCCTGGGCGTGCTCATGGCCACCATCAGCTTCACCATGGACATCATCACCACCAGGATCCACGCGGGTAAACGAGGGGTGCCCGGGGGGCTCCACCGGCGTTTGGGGGCTCACCGAGGATACAGGGCGGGTCTCTCGGGGTGCAAAAGGGGGTGCTGGGGGGTGCATTCCCTGCCTGACACCTCTCCTCCAGCCCACACGTGGCTGTACCGAGAGATCGGGGACATCGGGGTGCTCAAGTACCTCTCGTGGACTCTGTTCCCCACGGCACTGGCCGCGTTCTCCACCGGCTTCTCCCAGAGCATCACCCCGCACTCCGGAGGTGAGCCAGCTACCCCGACCACCCTGGCTCCCTAAAATGCCCCCTCGGTAATGAGGGATCCCTAAAATTTGGATCCTGCCTCTCCTCCAGGCTCCGGCATCCCGGAGCTGAAGACCATCCTGATGGGCGTGGTGCTGGAGGACTACCTGGCCATCCAGAACTTCGGAGCCAAGGTGGTGGGGCTGACCTGCACCCTGACGTGCGGCAGCACCGTTTTCCTTGGGAAAGTGGTGAGGGATCCCCTTCTGAACCCCAAAATGCCCGGCGGTTCCAGCTGGTGCCGGGGTGGGGGGGTCGCTCAGCGCTGTGTCCCCCCAGGGTCCCTATGTCCACCTCTCTGCCATGGCCGCAGCTTATCTGGGGAAGATGAGGACCACGGTCACGAGGGAATATGAGGTGGGGGTGCCACCGCTCAAAAAAATGAACGGAGGGATTTGATTTTACCCCCAAAAAGTTGGAGATAAAGTCAAATCCCTAACCCCCCCCGACCTTACAGAACAAGTTCAAGCAGCACGAGATGCTGGTGGCAGCTCAAGCCGTCGGGGTGGCCACAGTCTTTGGAGCACCCATCAGCGGTGAGGACCCCCCTAACCCCCCCCTGGGCACCCCCAAACCTCGCCCTGATCCCTTCCCCCGTGTTTCCAGGGGTGCTTTTCAGCATCGAGGTGATGTCCCCCCACTTTGCCGTGCGGGATTACTGGCGCGGCTTCTTCGCCGCCAGCTGCGGCGCCTTCATGTTTCGGCTCCTGGCCGTGTTCAACAGCGAGCAAGGCAAGGCAGGGCGGGCAGGACGTGCTCCCTCTTCCTCTCGTGACATTTTTGGGGTGCTCACCCCCAAACCCACACCCTCATTCCTGTCCCATTGCAGAAACCATTGCCGCTGTTTTTAAGAGTGACCTCAAGATTGATTTTCCCTTCGACCTCCTGGAGACCTTCTTTTTTCTGATTTTGGGGTACGGAGGGTCTGGTTTTGGGGTGCTGTCTGTGCTCTGCCCGTGCCCTGCCTGTTCCCTACCTGCCCTCTCCTCACAGGACCATCTGTGGGATCGTGGCCTGTGCTTATCTCTTCTGCCAGCGCTGGATGATGGTGGCCATCAAGAGGAACTGGTTGACGGCCAAGCTCTTGGCCACCGAGTCTGTACTGGGCGTCCGTCCATCTGTCTGTCTGCACCCTGTGTGTCTGTGCCGTGCAGGCTCTGTGTGTCCCTGTGTCCTTCCCATCCACCCTGGGTGTCCCTGTGTCCCCCTCCACCCCCTGTCCACCCACTCTCGGTGTCTGTATGTCCACCCTGTGCGCTCTGGCCGTCCATGCATCCACTCCATACACCCTCCACATGCACCCCGTGCACCCCGAGTGTCCCTGTGTCCCCTCCCTGCACCCCAAGTGTCCCAAATGCCCCCCATGCACCCCGCTCACCCCACCCCATCCACACTGGGTGCATGGGTGTGTCCACGCTGTGCATCCGTATGTCCCCCCCCACTGACCCTGGGTGCTCTGATGTCCCCCCATTAACCCCATCCACCCCGGCTGTCCCTGGGTCCCCCTGTCCGTCTGTCCGTCCCCGCGTGCCCAGCCCCCGTGTCCCCCTGCAGCAAACCCGTGTACACGGTGCTGGTGGTGCTGCTCCTCGCCTCCATCACCTTCCCGCCTGGGCTGGGGCAGTTCATGGCCTCCAGGGTGAGTGGGGACACCTGGGGCTCCCTGGGGACCCCAAAACCTCGCAGCGGGGGAGGCTCAGGGTGCCCATTTGTCCGTCTGTCCAGCTCACCATGAAGGAACATCTCATCTCCCTCTTTGACAACCGCACGTGGGGCTTGCTGGCCGCCAACGCCTCGGGGGTGGCCAAGCCTGGGGGCCTCTGGCAGGAGTGGGACCATCCCTCTGCCACCATCTACGGCACCTTGGCCTTCTTCCTGCTCATGAAGGTAACCATGGCCCCCCCAGTCTCTGGGTGTGCCCCCCAACACGGTGTCCCCATGGGGTGACCCCCTGTGTCCCCCCAGTTCTGGATGCTGATCCTGGCCACCACCCTGCCCCTGCCAGCTGGGTACTTCATGCCCATCTTCATCTATGGTGAGTCGGGGGCTGGGGGGACGTGGGGGGGACAGCCAGTGCGAGGGGGGGACATGGGGGGGACAGCCAGGCCAGGGGGGGGTGCAGGGGGTTCATTCAGCCTTTGGAGTGGGACACTGGGGTGTATCCAGCCCTGGAGGGGGGTACATCCAGTCTGGGGGTACAGGGGAGGTATCTGGCTGCAGGAGGGTGGTCATCCCTACCTCCACCATTTTTGGGGGAGGCTTCTGGGACCTCCCCACCTTCCCTTCTCCCCCAATTTCAGGAGCAGCCATCGGGCGCCTCACAGGGGAGGTGGTGGCCCTGCTCTTCCCACGGGGGCTCCATTCAGATGGACCCCCACGGCCCATTCTTCCCGCTGGCTACGCCCTGGCTGGTGAGTCTGGGGGTTGGGGAACACCCCCACGGGCAGGGGGACACCCATGGGTCACCCCCAGCCCCTGACCCCCCCCTTCCCTGGCAGGCGCTGCGGCATTCGCGGGCTCGGTGACCCACGCGGTGTCCACGGCCCTGCTGGTGTGTGAGGCCACCGGGCACCTGGGCCACCTCCTGCCCACCGTGCTGGCCGTGCTGGTGGCCAACGCCATCAGCCAGAAGAACCAACCGTCCTTCTACGACGCCGGCATCATCGTCAAGAAGCTGCCCTACCTGCCCCCCATCCGCAGCCGGCACATCGCGTAAGCCCCCGCCCCAAAGCCCCACGTTTTGGGGGCGTTCTCCAGGAAACGATGGAAATTTGGGGCGTTTTGTGCTCGCCAGCTCCTACAGAGTGACGGTGGAGGAGTTCATGGAGCGCCAGGTGGTGGCCTTGGCCAAGGGGGACGGTTTCCAGGAGGTGCTGGTGGCCTTGGACGCCTCTGCTGATGCCGAGTACCCCGTGGTGGAGAGCACAGGTGGGATGTGGGACCTGGGGGTCACTGTCACCATGGGGGGTGGCCAGTCCCTGGGCCTGTGGTGGCCCTTCTGTGTCTGCTCATGCTGTCCCTATGGTGTCCCCCCAGTGCCCACTTGATATTCCCACGCTGTCTCCATGCCTTGCCCACTCTGTCCCTGTCGGGTGTTCCTGCAGTGTCCCCAAACTGCTCCTGCAGTGTCCCCAAACTGCTCCTGCAGTGTCCTTTGTCATTCCCAGGCTGTCCTGTTTCCATTGGTGCCCACATGTTGTGCCCTCCGTATTGCCATGGTGCCACCTCAGTATCCCCATACTGTCCCCATGGTGTCCCCATACTGTGCCAGTGCTGTCCCCATCCCCTTTGGTGTCCCCATGCTGTTCCCCCAATATTCCTGTTCTGTCTCCATGGTGTCCCTGTGGGATGTCCCCTCGATATTCCCATCCTGTCCCCATGGGATGTCTTCTCAGTGTCCCCAGTACCTCCCCGTTATTCCCATTCTGTTCCCTTGGTGTCCCCCTGCTATTCCCACACCGTCCCCATTCTGTCCCCTCCCTCCAGGGTCCCCCACCCTGGTGGGCACCGTCAGCAGGTCCCAGCTGGTCACCTTCCTCCAGAGCCACGAGCACCCTCAGGCCCCACGAGGGGAGAAGGTAAACAGGGTGGGGGACACCCTACCACACCCAAAAAGCTGCTTTTCCACCCCAAAATTAACATGTCACTTTGCACAAGCTGGCCACCGTGGGGACACTCGGGGACGACTGCACCATCGAGCCCATCATGCTCCAGTTCTCCCCGTGGACCTCCCTGCACCAGGTTTGGGGGGGTGAAAGTGTCCTGGGAGCCCCCCAGGTCTGTGTCACACTGAGGGGACACGGTGCAGGTGGCTTTGGCCCCACGTGTCCCTGTTGTCCCCTTCCCAGGCCTACCACCTCTTCCAGCTGCTGAAGCTGCAGCGAGTCTTTGTCACCCGCTCCGGGGAGCTGGTGGGAGCCGTGAGCAGGGCAGAGGTGAAAAGGGGAAAAAAGAAAGGAAAAAGGGGAAAAAAGAAAGGAAAAAGGGGAAAAAAGAAGGGAAAATGGGGGGCAAAAAGAAGGGAAAAAAAAGGGGGGAAAAAGAAGGGGAAAAGGGGGGAAAAAGAAGGGGAAAAGGGGGGAAAAAGAAGGGGAAAAGGGGGGAAAAAGAAGGGGAAAAGGAGGGAAAAAGAAGGGGAAAAAGAAGGGGAAAAAGAAGGGGAAAAAGAAGGGGAAAAAGAAGGGGAAAAGGGGGGAAAAAGAAGGGGAAAAGGGGGGAAAAAGAAGGGGAAAAGGGGGGAAAAAGAAGGGGAAAAGGGGGGAAAAAGAAGGGGAAAAGGGGGAAGAAAGAAAGGGAAGAGAAAGGGAAAAGAAAGGAAAGAGGGGGAAAGAAAGAGGGGAAAAGGAAAAAGGGGCAAATGGTGTTGGAAAAGGGAAAAGGGGGGCAATGGGGGGAGAAGTGAAAGTGGGGGAGAGCCCCTGTCCCACCCCCTCTGTCCCCTTCCAGCTGCGCAGAGCCATCGAGGACCTCGCCAACCCCAAGTGACGACGTTTTGGGACCACAGGGGACCCTCCCCACTGAATCCCCCCGGAAAAGAGGGGGAGTCCTGACCCCCCAGCTGGTGTCGGGGGGCTGGGCTGGGGGCGCCGGTTCTCCTGCAGAGGGTGTTGTGCATTAAACACACCGAGCGTGTTGTGCATTAAACACACCGAGCGTGTTGTGCATTAAACACACCGAGCCATCGGTGCTTCCTCCCCCCTCCTCTTTCTCCAGCCCCCCCGATTTCTTTTGGGGGGCGCTCACCCCCTCCCAAACCCAACAGCAACGCTTAAAACCGCCCAAATCACCCCAAAACTGCCCAGGACATGCAGTGAAGTGCCCCAGTCTCTGCGACACCCCCCTGTGCCCCTCCTGCTAAAATTATCAGCACATAATTATCCTCATGTTAATTACTGCAATTAATCGGGGGTGGGTGTTTAGTGACCCTGAAATCCGGGGGGAGTGGGGGGCTGAGTCCCCCCGGCCCTTTGCTCCCCCAGACTGGGGCGCAGCAGGTTTGGGCGGCGCGCCGGGCGCTAACCAAGCCTTAATTAAGCCTGGGGGGTTAATTAGGTGCGGCGGGGCAGGTTGGGCAGGGCGGGCATGCCCGGGCCCGGCGCAGGACGGGTGAAGTGGGGTCAGCGCCAGGGAGACACCCCAAAAAAGGGGCAGGAGCTGGGCTGGGAGCGGGGCTGGGCTGCAGCACCCATGGGAGCAGCGGGGGCAGCAGGGGAGGGTCCGCAGCCCCCCGAGCGCGGTGGGGATGGGTGAGCAGCGGGCAGCACCCCCAGCCCTGCCCGTCACCCCAAAAACCCCCGCTGTCGCCGTGCCTCAGTTTCCCCAGCCCGGGCTGTCCCCCGCCGGGTCCCGCTGGGCTTTGAGCCGCGATCGAGGCCGGCACCCGCAGGGCAAAACAACCCCAAAACGGGGTGAAAATCCCCCAAACCCGCGGCTTGCCGGGCCGCCCTCACCTCCCACCCGGCCCTTCTTATGGTTTGGGGCAGAAATAAAAAAGCAAAACCCCTTTTTTTCCGGCGTTTTCCTACCCAGTCATTTGCAGGCTCCGGGCAGCCGGCGTGGCCGGGCTTTGGCTTCGGGCTGCGGCGGGGGATGGAAAAAGCCAAATTCCTCCTGGAATTGGGATGAAAAAGCCAAATTCCTCCTGGAATTGCCAGGGAAAGGGGCCCCGGATGGGAAATGCTGCCAGAGCCGTGTGAAACCCCTTAAAATCCTTGATAACCCCCTCAAAAACTGTAAAATCCTTAAAAAACACTTTTAAACTCATTTAAACCCCCTTAAAAATCCTCTTTAACTCGTTTAAATCCCCATTAAAACCCCTAAACCCCCTCACTTTTAAAATCCCCTTAACCCCACCTAAAAATCCCTCAATAAAACCCTTAAAAAATATTAAGCCTCCTTAAAAAATAACTTCAAATCCCTTTAAAGCCCCTAACCCCCCTTACAAACAGGTAACTCCTTAAAAAACTTTAAAATGCCTAAAAACCCCCAAAACTTTAAACCTTCTTAACATTCCCTTAATGCCCCCCAAAACCTTTAAAAATACTTAAAACGCCTTTAAAAAACCCTTTTAAACCCTCTTGTAATCCTTTAAATGCCCTTAAAACCCCTAAAATCCAGGGGAAGTCCCCATCTTTGCCCCCAGATTCCATCAATCTCTGTGAACCAGTGGGAAAACACAATATTCTAGAAAACCAAAAAGCACATTTTTTTATTCAAAACTCCACAAATCCCCCATAGATCCATGGAAAAAAAAGGGAGGAAAAGCATCCAGCTATTTCCCCCTTTTTTCCTGTCCCAAACCTGACGCGACATTTAATTCCTCGCAATAAATATACAAAAATAGAATAAATTAGGTTAAAAAATACAAGGCAACACTGGCAGATCAGCATTGAAGGGAAAAAAAAAACCACCCAAAAACCCGGTGGGAGAGGAATAAATAGGGAGGAAAAAAGCAAAAATAAATCAGTTTTGGGACTGAGCCCTTTTTCTCTTGAAATGTAGGGGATAAATAAGAAGAAAAATCCCTTCCCCATTCCAAACAAGCTTGAAATTCAATTTTTGTAGAGGGGAGGGAAGGGGCAGCACCCGTTTCATCCCCAGGCGTGGGGACAGTATCAATAACAGTATAAAAAAAACCCTTAATAATTACAGAAATAATAAATAAACCCCTCGGGGAGGAGGAGGGGGGTTCAGGGGGTGTTGGGGGGTTTGGGGTCAGCCCGGGGCCCCCCCAGCCCCCGCCAGCTCCTGCAGCCCCAGCAGGCTGTAGGCGATGCGCTTCTGGTGGCCCGGCAGCCGCACCCCGATCCGCCTGATGTCCCTGGGAACGGGAACACGGGGTCAGGAGCGGGAATGGGAACACGGGAACATGGGGTCAGGAGGGGGAATGGGAACACGGGAACATGGGGTCAGGAGGGGGAAATGGGAACACGGGAACACGGGGTCAGGAGCGGGAATGGGAACACGGGAACACGGGGTCAGGAGGGGGAACGGGAACACGGGAACATGGGGTCAGGAGGGGGAAATGGGAACACGGGATCAGGAGGGGGAAATGGGAACATGGGAACATGGGAACACGGGGTCAGGAGGGGGAATGGGAACACGGGAATATGGGGTCAGGAGGGGGAAATGGGAACACGGGAACACGGGGTCAGGAGCGGGAATGGGAACACGGGGTCAGGAGCGGGAATGGGAACACGGGAACACGGGGTCAGGAGGGGGAATGTGGCTGAGGGGGGCTGGAGTGGGAAAGGGAACACGAGAATATGGGATCAGGAGGGAGGAATGGGGCTGGGAGAGGCTGGAGTGGGAAACAGGAACATGGGAATATGGGAACATGGGAATATGGGGTCAGGAGTGGGGGAATAGGGCTGGGAGAGGTTGGAGTGGGAAACGGGAACACAGGGTCACGAGTGGAGGAATGGGGCTGGGAGAAGCTGGAGCTGGAAATGGGAACACGGGAACATGGGGTCAGGAGTGGGGGAATGGGGCTGGGAGAGGCTGGAGTGGGAAATGGGAACATGGGAATATGGGAATATGGGGTCAGGAGTGGGGGAATGGGGCTGGGAGAGGCTGGAGTGGGAAATGGGAACATGGGAATATGGGAATATGGGGTCAGGAGTGGGGGAATGGGGCTGGGAGAGGCTGGAGTGGGAAATGGGAACATGGGAACACGGGTCAGGAGTGGGGGAATGGGGCTGAGGGGGCTGGAGGCAGCCACGGCCACACCCCGGGCTTGGGGGGACTCAGGAGCAGCGTCCTGGGGTGGGGATGGATGGGGGGTGGACACAGCTCATCCCGAGGGATGGATGGACGGACGGATGGATGGATGTAGCTCATCCCGAGGGATGGATGGACGGACGGATGGATGGACGTAGCTCATCCCGAGGGATGGATGGATGGACACTGCTCATCCTGAGGGATAGATGGACGTAGCTCATCCCGAGGGATGGATGGATAGACATAGCTCGTCCCAAAGGATGGATGGATGGACGGACATAACTCATCCTGAGGGTAGGATGGATGGATGGACACAGCTCATCCTGAGGGATGGATGGACATGGCTCATCCCGAGGGATGGATGGATAGACACGGCTCATCCCAAGGAATGGATGGATGGACGGACATAACTCATCCTGAGGGTGGGATGGATGGATGGACACAGCTCATCCCAGGGGATGGACGGACTGACATGGCTCATCCCAAGGAATGGATGGACAGAGCTCATCCCAAGGGACAGATGGACGGATACAACTCATCCCGGCCTCTCCAGCCAAGGAACATCTAATTTTATCCCAAGGCCACGGAAGTGGTTTCCGTTCCCAGCACACCCCTGTCCTCTGGGAGGTGGAGGGGAGGGTATGGGGGCAGTGTGGGGACACATCCTAGGGACAGCAGGGGAGCAGTGTGGGGACAGGGACTCACTCGCTGGTCATCTGCAGGACCTTCTCGATGGTGCTGTAGCCCGAGGCCATGAAGGTCTCGGTGTACTGGGGCATGCGGATGGACTCCAGCCACTCCGGGACCGAGCGGAACGGGACGCCCTCGGAGCCGCTGGTGCTGGGCAGCCGGATGGACACCCTGGGAGACGGGCAGAAAAACGATGTAAACATAGAAAGATGCAAAAAAAGTGGTGCAGAAACGCAAGGCTGGAAAAGCGATGGGAGTAAAAAAAACCAGAAAGGCGTAAAAATGATGCAGGGAGGAAACAATGCAAAAAAAAATGATGCAGGAATGGAGGGGTGTGAAAAAATGATGCGAAAACGGAAGGTGCAAAAACGGTGAAAATGGGAGTTTGCAGAAAACGATGCAGAAAAGCGAGGACACTGAAATATTGCGGAAATGAAACAATGCAAAAAATGATGCAGGAATGGAAAGGTGCAAAAATGGTGCAGTAATGAAAGGGTGGCAAATAGAGATGTGGAAATGGAAGGGTGGAAAAATAACACAGGGTTGAAAAGATGCAAAAAATAACATGAAAACAGAAAGATGAAAAATTCTGAGGAGATGGAAAGGTGAAAAAAAAAATGCAGAAAACCAAAAGGATGCAAAAATAGCACAGAAATGAAATGATGCAAAAAATGATGTGAAAGTGGAAGGTTAAAACAATGATGCAGAAATGGAAGGATGCAAAAAATTATGGGAAAATGGAAGGATGGAAAAACAGTGCAGAAATGGGAAGATGCCAAAAAAATAAATGCAAAAATGAGATGATGAAATTATGATGCAGAAAACGAAACGCTGCAAAAAGCGGAAACGTGAAAATGAGGAAACAGCAAAAAATGATGCAGAAATAGAGATGCCAGAAACAACGTGGGAGTGCAGAGATGCAAAACCCAACACGAGAGTGCAAAAAATGATGTGCAAGATGCAAAGATGAAAACAAAATGATGAAGAAATGACAGAAGATGCAAAGATGTGCAAGAATCAGAGAATGCCAGGCTGGTTTGGTTGGAAGGGACCTTAAAGCTCATCCCATTCCACCCGTGCCATGGGCAGGGAACTTTCCACTGTCCCAGGTTGTTCCAAGCCCTGTCCAGCCTGGCCTTGGGGACCTCCAGGGATCCAGGGACAGCCACAGCTGCTCTGGGCAACTGCCCCTTCCCTCTTCTTGCCCCCACCTCATCCTGGTGCTCCCTGCACTCACCGAGGGTCGAAATCTGCCAGAGCCTTGAGGGAGTCGGGGGCGCGGATGAGTTTGTCGAGGATGCTGACGATGTCGGCGAATTTGGGGCGCCGGCAGCGCTCCTGCTGCCAGCACTGCATCATCAGCTGGTAGATGGCCGAGGGGCAGTCCAGCGGCGCCGGGAGGCGGAAGCCCTCGTTGATGGCCTTCATCACCTGTGAGAAGGAGGAGGAGGAGGAGAAGGGTCAGGGATGGCCCCGCAGAAAATGCGTTCATTCACAGAATCCCAGAATGGTTTGGGTTAAAGGATTTTAAAGCTCATCTCATTGCAGCCCCTGCCCTCGGCAGGGACACCTTCCACCGTCCCAGGTTGATCCCAGCTTTGTCCCACCTGGAATGTCTCCCAAAACACTGGTGATGGTGGAGGGTGGGCGCTCACCTCGTGGTTGGAGAGCTCCCAGTAGGGCCGCTCGCCGTAGGACATCACCTCCCACATGACGATGCCGTAGCTCCAGACGTCGCTGGCAGAGGTGAACTTGCGGTAGGAGATGGCTTCGGGTGCCGTCCAACGGATCGGGATCTTCCCGCCCTACAGCGACATCGGGGTCAACCCTGCATCCCCAAAAATCCACCTCACTTTGTCCAACCAACCCAACATGGCCACCGTGATGGACATCATCCACATTGTTCAACCACGCCAACATGGCCACTGTGATGAACATCACCCAAATTGTTCAACCATCCCAACATGGCCACCGTGACGGACAACCACCCACCCCGTTCAACCACCCCAACATGACCCCTACGAGGGACAATCACCCACATTGTTCAACCAACCCAACATGGCCACTGCGATGAACATCATCCACATTGTTCAACCACTCCAATGTGGCCACCATGATGGACAAACACCCACCACATTGTTCAACCAACCCAACATGGCCACCACAATGGACAAACACCCACATTGTTCAACCACTCCAATGTGGCCACCATGACGGACAACCACCCACCCCGTTTAACCACCCCAACATGGCCACCATGAGGGACAATCGCCCACCTTGGACAACCACCCCAACAAGACCAACCATGCCCTCACCGTGGCCAGCCACCAACCTTCCATGGCCAACCAGCCACCCTTCCCTGGCCACCGCCCCGCCGCAGTGACACTCACGCTGGTGGTGTAGGTGGCTTCAGGGTCATCTTCCAGCACCCTTGAGAGCCCGAAATCGGACACTTTGCACACCAGGTTGCTGTTCACCAGGATGTTCCTGGCAGCCAGGTCGCGATGGACGTAATTCATGTTGGCCAAGTACTTCATGCCGGCAGCAATGCCCCTCAACATCCCCACCAGCTGGATGATGCCAAATTCGCCCTCTTTTTCCTGGGAAAAGGGGAGAATCCACCTGTTGTCTCACCTCCTCTGGTGGGTGTTGGAGGTTCCACCACCCTGTGGTCGTTCCCACCATGTGTCACCTACCCTCAGGAATTTATCCAGCGCCCCGTTCTCCATGTACTCCGTGATGATCATGAAGGGCTTGTCTGTACAAAAGAAAGCCCCCAAAATAGGTAAAAACACCAAAAAATATCCCTCCAATCCCCCAAAAAGTGACCTTCCCTAAAATCCCTAAACCTCCCACAAGCCCTCCCAAAATTCTTAAATCCCCAAATGCCCAATGCCCCTCAAAAAAACCCAACACCCCAAAACAACCCAAACCCTGCAAAAATTGCAAAAAACCCCAACCACCCCCAAAAAGCCAAACCGTCCCAATTTCCCCAAAAACCCCAGACCCCCGACTCCCCCAAAAAACACCCATTAAACATTAAACAAAAAAGTTTCCACCCCCTTACAGACTCCAATAAACCACAACAGCCAAAACCCCAAAATAAATCCCCCAACTCCTCCAAAAATCCCCTAAACTCCCTGTAAAACCTTCCAAATGAACCTGAATTCCCAAAAAAATCCCCAAAGTCATCCCCCAAAAAGACCCAAGTCCCCCAAATTCCCCTTTGCGTTGTTGTATAAAAACACCCTGGTTTTTTATCGCTTTTTTTGGGGTGTTTTGCTGGGAAATTGGGGTGGTTTTTTTTTTTGGGGGGGACAGGACATAGAGGCCACTCACACTTGGAGACGACGCCCTCGAGGCGGATGATGTTGTGGTGGCAGAACTGTCCCATGATGGTGGCCTCGCTCAGGAAGTCCACGCGCTGCTTCTCCGTGTACCCCACCTTCAACGTCTTGATGGCCACCGGCACCTCCTTCCGGCCGCGCTTCAGGGTGCCCTTGTACACCTCCCCAAATTCACCTGCCCCGAAAAACGTGGGTACCCTTAGCCCCCCTGTCCCACCACGATTTTGGGGTGTCTCTGGGGGGACAAAGCCACGCACCGGCACCGATGACTTTCTGGCGGGTGATGAAGGATGGAGGGATCTCGGTGGTGAACTTGAGCATGGCTTGGTTGGGGTCTTCGTAAGTGTGGGGGTCAACGTAGGTCTTGAGGGGCTTCAGCTGGTCTGGGGGCGTCAAGGAGGGGGTCAGCACCCCTGTCACCCCCCCCTGCCCATCCCTGTTGTCCCCACTGTCCCATGGTTCACCTGACTTGGAGAAGTAGACGTCCTCAGCAGATTGGCGTGGCCGTGACCTCCTCCTCCTGCAGAAAAGGAGCATTTTGTCCCAAAAGATCATCCCTCACCCATATTCGGTGGTGGGACAACGACATTTTAGATTTTTTAGGGGGGGTCTCGGGGTGTTTGTCCCCTTACCGCCGGAGGACGTAGAGGAGAATGACCAAGAGGACGACAACGAAGACGACGCCAGCGATGCTGCCAGCAATGACGGTGGTTGATGCCACGGCCTCGGAACCTGTGGGGACCGTCCAGGTGAGTGCTGCACCCCCTGGACCCCCACCCTGCACTCCTGACACCCCCTGGAGCACCCAAAACTTGCTCCCAACACCTCCTGGAGCCCCCACCCTGCACTCCCGACACCCCCGGCCCCTCCTCACCCTCGGGCAGGGTCTCAAACTCGTGCTGGGGGCTGAAGGCCCCGTGGCCGTCGGTGGTGAGGGCCTGGACCCGAACCACGTAGGCGGTGCCCGGGGACAGTTTGGGCAGGGTGACAGAGGTGCCCTCGCAGCGCAGCACCGAGTAGCTGTTCTCATCCACCTGGGGACACGGCAGGGTGACGTTAGGGTGACACGCAGGGAGCGGTGGCACGGGTGGGGCAAAGATGGAGGTGATGTGAGGGATGTGACAGGACAGGGTAGGGATAGAGGTGACGTGGATGGGGAGGTGACAGGGATGGGGAGGTGACGTGGATGGGGAGGTGACAGGGATGGGGACAAGGATGGAGGTGGTGTGGATGGACAGATGATGTGGATGGACATTCCATTGACAGAGGTGACACAGCTGGGGGCAAGGATGGAGGTGACAGGAATGGAGGGGTGGGTTTGAGGGTGTCAGGCCGTGTCACCTTCTTGCTGTAAGTGACCTCGTACTTCCAGACCCGACTCTGCTGCCGCAGTGGCACCGTCCACGACAGGACCAGGCTGGTGGCTGTCCGTCCATCCAGGCTCACCGATGTCACCCGTGGGGGCTCTGCCATGGGGACACAAAGGGACATCACTGAGGTGTTCCCACGGGGGATGGGAACACCACAGACGTGTCCCCACCACGGAGGGAAGGTGTGGGAGCAGCCGGTGTCCCCTCACCGGTCTGGTTGACGCTGATGGTGGTGCTGGCCACACTGCGCTGGTGGCTGGAGGAGGACACCCCGTTGCGGGCCTCCACGGTGAAGGTGTAGTTGACGTGCGGCTCCAGGTCGGTGACAGTGACCTCTGTCCCCGTGAGCCCCCGGGGGGGCTGTGAGAACCGGACCCCCCCGTCGCAGGGCCGGCACTCGCCGCTCTCGGGCCAGCACTGCTCGCAGGTGACGCTGTAGGTGACGTCCTCGCGGCCACCGGGGTCGGCGGGGGGGGCCCAGCGCAGCTGCACCGAAGCCCCCAACCCCACGGCTGTGACAGCCTGGGGGGGCGAGGGGGGACCTGTGGGGGACACAGGGTGGCGTCAGGGTGGTGCTGTCACCTCAGCAAGGTGACACTATGGTGTCCGCCTTCCGGAGGTGACTTACGGGTGCAGGGATGCTCCGGGGGGTCCTCGGGAGCCCGGAAAAATCCATCCTCGCACGGGCAGGCGGCGGCGGCGGCCGGGGCGGGAAGGGTGTGGGGGGGACAGGGCTGGCAGCCCCCCGAGGACACCGCAGCCTTGAAGGTGCCAGGCGGACAAGCTGGGTGGGGACACACAGAGTGACACCGGTGAGATCACAAATCCTGCTCACCATCCGCGGGATCAGCACCTGGCAGGTGGCGGGGAAGCACCGCCAAGCACCAGAGAGGAGTTCAGGGGGTTCGCCTCATTTTCCTGCTTCTTTATTATTGGGGAGCCCCCCGAAAACCACCCCCGTCCTGGCTGAGCCCTGTTGCACTCACTGCGTGAGTGATGTGCAGGGGAATGACCCAGGATAGGGAATTTTGGGTCCAACATCTCATTTCTCCAGCTCAAATGGGGAATTTTAGGGTATTTAATCTTATTTTGCAGCTGCTACTTTATTGGGATCCCCCCAGCCCACCCTTCACCTGTCTGAGTTCTTACAACACTGGTGATGTTGAAAGATGAGGATCCAGGGCCGGGAATTTTGGAGCCAAAACCTCATTTCTCCAACTCCAAATTGAGAATTTTTAGAGCATTTCACCTAATTTTTGCAGTCACTGCCCCACCCTTCTCCCAGCTGAACCCTTCCACACTCCACTCAAGGCTGAGGATCCATTATTAGGTGTGGAGATCCAGGGCTTCCCTCTGGCTGCCCTGGCAGGTCTGGGACCCTGGCAGGGGTCAGGACCCCCCCTGGACAGAGCCCCCAGAGACACTGTCTGTGATCTCTGTCCATGGAAAAGAGTTTTCAACCTTACAGGATGAATTACCAGCTCTGAGGGTTTGATAGAAGTAATAATAATTAAGTGTGGCACAGGTGCAAAAGTAAAATTTTAGGATTCTAGATGAGGGGTCCAAAGGGGACAAGATGGAGGAAATTGGGTGTGCCTTGTCCTTTTTCTCCTTCTTCATGCCCTCCATGTTTCACTGTGGTGTTGGCATTTTTCTGTTGGTTCAGGCTGGGGACACACTGTCCAACGTAGGTGACAGATATTGGCACGTTCTTGTAAATGCAGCCCAGGGAGTTTCTGGTATTGAATGTTTGTCACATCCCACTGAGGGCAGAGCCCCACACGCTGCCCTGCAGGACAGAGCTGGGCAGGGCAGCAGAACATGTGAGAGATAAACAGAATAAACAACCTGGAAACCAGCACAGACCAATGATGGCTTCTGCTTTGGCAGCGGGGCAGAAGGACAATCTCGGAATCATCAGTACCACAGATTCCGACAATTAGGAATTTTGGGGTCAATCCTCTTCCCTCCCACCCCTCCCAGGGCACGCACCATGGCCCATCCTCAGCCAGCCCAGTCCATACCTTGGCAGGTGTCTCCCAGGCTCTGGAAGCCGGCCCGGCACCGGCACTCCCCGATGGGCACGAGCCACTCGCCGTCGGCGTTGCAGTGCAGGGCCGGCGCCTGCTCGGCCACCGCCTCGTCCACGCACGAGCCCCGCACCTCGGCCAAGGTCTGCGAGTCGGCGCCGGCCACGGTCTCGGGGAACCGCGCCATGCCCCGCACCACGGCCGGGCACCGCTTGTAGTAGACGCGCACGGAGAGCAGCGCCACGCAGGCGCCCAGGTCCTGGAAGGCCAGGTAGAAACCTTTCCTGCGCAGCGGCCCCACCGACCGCACCTCCACGTTGAGCTTCACGTTGCGGGTGGCGAAATCCTCCTGCACGGTGATCTCGTCCGGAGCGATGGTGTCGATCTTCCTGAACTGCCGCTTCTGGAAGTTGGTGCCGTAATCCACGTCGGACTCGGCGTAGTAGAGGTTGAAGGTCTCCTTGCAGGAGCCGCCGCCGGCCATGGGGAAGCTGTTGCAGTCGCGCACGGTGAACTGCAGCTCGATGAAGATGCGCTGGGCCACGCCGCGGTAGATCCAGTTGGTGCGGAGCCAGTTGTCCTGCTCGCCCTCCATGACGTTGCACACGGAGTACATGTAGATCAGGGAGTCGTTGAGGACGTTTTGCAGCTGGTCCCACTGTCCCCAGAGACAGAAACGGGGCTATGGGGGGGAACTGAGGCACTGTCCCCAGGGATGGACTCGTCCTCATCTTGCTCCCCCTGTCCCCATCCCCATGGAGGTCCCCAGACACATCCCAGAGGTCTCCAACCCCAAGGATGTCCCCACATCCATCCCCATGGGTGTTCCTGGTCTCATGGAGGGCTCCAACCTGATTCCAGTGGAGGTCTCCATCCTCATGGTATCCCTGTCCCCATGCCCATAGAGATCCTCATGACTGTGGGATGTTCCTGTGGAGGTCCCTCCCTGTGGTTGCTCCTGTACCCATTCCCATGGGCACCTCCAGGCACATCCCCATGGATGTCTCTATCCCCATGGATGTTCCCATTCTCCATCCCCATTCCTGAGAAGGTCCCCAAAGATGTCCTTGTCCCCATCCCCATGGAGCTCTCACATGGCTGTCCCCGTTCCCCATGGAGAGGTCCCCATTCCCCATCCTGGATCCATGGGTGCTCACCCCTTTTCCGTAGGGATGGGTGAGCCAGCCCAGCTCCCCGTGCGCCTTGGCGAAGTCCAGCAGCACCACTGTGGGAGAGGAGAGAGAACAGGGATGTCAGCAGATGCCACCAGGACCTGCAGGTGCCACCCATACACCCCTCTGGCCCTTGGATGTCTGTCCCCCAGGACCCACAGACAACCCCATGGAAGTCCCCAGGATGTCCAAACACTCCTGGGACCCACAGATGTCCTTAAAATTCATGAATGTCATGGGCACCCACAGATATCCCCGGGACCCACAGATGCCATCGGGACCCAGGGATACCCCTGGGACCTGTGTGTCCATGCCCAGATATCCCACCAGGACCCCTGGATGTCCTGGGCACTTAAATATCCCTGGAACCCACAGATGCCAGGAGATTCCATGGATGTCCTCAAGACTCCTGGATACCCCCAGCACCCACGGACCCACCCCATTCCCACAGACGTCTCCAGGACCTCCAAACAGTCCCAGTCCCCCTGGGCCCACGGATCCCCCGTTGCGGGCAGATTCCGCCGGACGGAGCCCCGGGGCCGCCCGCAGAGGCGGGGAAGCCGCGGGGCCCGGCGGGACCTGCCCTGGCACGCCGAGGGCGGCGGCCGGATCCAGCGCCGGGAGAGGAAGAGGAGGAAGAGGAGGCCGGGGAGGGAGCGGGGCCCCCCGGTGAATCACCCCCCAGGAATGTGCCCGGACGCCCGGGATCAGCGGCGAGATGGGTCCGGCGGGACGGGGCGATGTCGGGAGGGATGGGCCCCCCCGGCTCCGCACGGCTGAGCACGGACGGGCTCGTGGCGTGTCCCGGGAGGGACCCCAAAACCTGCCTGGGGGAACCCCAAAACCTGCCTGGGGGAACCCCAAAACCTGCCCGGGGGGAACCCCAAAACCTGCCCGGGGGGGACGCGGGTGGCTGCAGCGTCCCCCCCGCGCCGTGCCAGGGGTCAGGAAGGATGCCGGGGCGGATATCCCGGTTTTCCTGAGGCTGGAAATCCCCCCCGCGAGCCTCCGGAGAGCGGAAAGCTGCCGGAGCCAGAGCCGGAGCGGGCGGGGGTTCCCTGCCGGTGCCCCCGGGGGTGGCTCTGGGGACAGTCCCGGGGCGCAGCAGCCGCGGGAGCTCCCGGGACAGCGCCGGGGCCGCAGCCCCGTCCCGGGAGTCACCTGTACCCACCGCCACCACCGTCATCATCATCATCAAATTCTCCGTCGCCTTCGTCACCCGGCCACGGCCGCCCCCATCTCCGGTGCCACCGTGATGTGGCCACCAACCCTGTCACCACCCCCCGCGTCACCGCCGCGCTCCGGAGCGGCACCCCCGTCCCAAATCCCAATCCCATTCCTGCTGCATCTTGTCCCTGTCCCCTACCCTAACCCCATCCCGATCCCAATCTTTGTCTGAATCTGAATCCGAATCCCATTCCCAAAGTGAACCCCCCCCCAATCCCATCCCCGTTCCTGTCCCCATCCCAGTCTCATCCCCATCTCAACCTTAACGAGAATCCCAATCCCAAAATGAATCCTATCCCCTCTCCATCCTCATCTCCTCTTTAATCTCAATCTGCACCCCAACCATCATCCCAAAATTGATCCCATCCCAGTCCCAATCTCACTCCATTCCCTCCTCTTTAATCGCCTCCCCACCTCAGCTCACCCCAAATCCCACTGGATCTCACCGAGGGGAACCAATCCCCCCGAAATCCCCAAATCCCGCCACTCTCCCACCACTTTCCCTTTCCCCCCACGCACTTTTAAAACCTCAAATCCCAACATTCCCTCCTGGGAAACAGCACTTTGGGAACACGCCCCAAATCCCACGGCTGCCACAGGGTCACCCCCTCTGCTGTCCCCCCCGCACTTCCAAAAATCTTCCTTTTAGGGTTTTTTACCCCGTTTTTAGTTTTCAGGCAGTCTTTTCCATCCCAGCCTCTGATTTATTTGCATTTAGGGATGGATTCTTCCACTTTACCCTTGAAAAGTGACGGATTAAAGCCGTCAGAATTTACAGAAACTCAATTCTAAAACAATTCCAGGTATACACGAAAAAGTGAATTTCCCCCTTTTCTTTTGCCCAACCCTCCCAAACTAAGCCCCAAAATCACTGGAGGAAGGGTTGCGAGGTGGAGGCCGAGACGCTGCTTGTTTGTTCCCAGCAATTTTTTGGGATTTTCCTGACATTGTTTTCCAGCTCTCTGGCCGGATCCTACCCGACCCTGCACCACCCAAGGGAAACGCTCCATTTTAAGGTGATTTTCCCTTTTTTTGGGGTTTATTTTTTAATCCTCCCAACCTTCACCTCTCTGCCAGCCTCTTTTGGGGGCTCCTGGCAGGACCTGGCCATGATGCATCGGTTGGACGCTCGGCATGGAAAAAGTTGCCCCAAACTCTTGAGTTTCCTCTCATTTTAACTTTTTTCCTCCTCATTTAAATTTCTTTCTCCTCTGTTCTAGTCGTCCCCCCATTTTAGCTAGCCCCCCGTATTTTTACCCCGCCACACAACTTTTTAACTTCCCCCCTTTAACTTTCTCCCCTTAATTTAACTTTCCCCCTCTTAATTTAAACTTCTCCGCCCTCATTTCAACTTTTCCCCTAATTTTAACCTTCCCCCCCCACCCCAAACGCGCTCCGGCACCTGCGGCTTCCCCACCGCACCCCAAACTACTGTGGGGGAAGGGGGAACCCACATCACCCTTTACCCTCAGAGCGCTCCCGGACTCCTCAGCTCCCCCCAAACCGCCCGAATTCACCCCAAAACCACCCCACCCTTGGGGGTGCCCGCAATAAAGGAGTTTCGGGGTGCTGCCCCCCCCTAAAAAAAAATAAAATAAAAAGTGGGGACTCACCTTCCTCGGCGGCCAGGGGGCTGAGGGCGGTGAGGAGGAGGAGGGTGAGGGCCGGGGGGCTGTCCGCCATGGCGGGGCGGTTTTGGGGGTCCCGGGCGCGCCCCACGAGCGGCGGCCCCGCGGGGACTGCGGGGGGTGTGGGGCGCGCGCCCGCTCCTGTTCATTCATGCCCCGCTGACGTCACCGGCCACGCCCGCTCTTAAAGGCGCAGGAGCCGCTCCCAGTACGCACCAGTACGGAACTGGGAGGGCGCGAGCGGCAGGGTGGGACGCGGCCGGGTGGAGGGGACGGGGGGGTGGGAGCCCGCTCAAGGTGGGGAACGGGCCTGGAGGGGGGTCGGGGGTCCCGAAGCCCCGCGGGGACCCCCCGGGCCCGGCCACGAAGGGGTGAACGAGCCCCCCTCTCCCGCCCCCTCCCCTTTCATTCATGAATCGGCGTGGGAAGGGCGGGGGGCGGCAGCCAATGGCCGCAGGGGGCGGGGCCACGCGGTTACTACTGGCCACGCCCCCCACCCACCAGTTCGGTACTGGGGGGTTTGGGGGCGACCGGTTTGGGGGGGGCTGCCCGGCCCCCTCGGGCCCCAAATCCTCAGCACCGCCGTCCTCATGATCCCGCAGCACCCCAAATCCCACAGCACCCCAAATCCCATCACCCACAGCACCCCAAATCCCACAGCACCCCAAATCCCATCACTCACAGCACCCCAAATCCCACAGCACCCCAAATCCCATCACCCACAGCACCCCAAATCCCACAGCACCCCAAATCCCATCATCCACACTACCTCAAATCCCACAGCACCCCAAATCTCATCACCACAGCACTCTAAATCCCGCAGCGCCCCAAATCCCACAGGACCCCAAATCCTGCATCACCCACAGTACCCTAAATCCCACAGCAGCCCAAATCCCATCACCCACAGCACCCCAAATCTCACAGGACCCCAAATCCCATCATCCACAGCACCCCAAATCCCACAGCACCCCAAATCTCATCACCACAGCACTCTAAATCCTACAACACCATAAATCCCATCACCCATGGCACCCCAAATCCCACAGCACCCCAATCCCTTCACCTCTAGCACCACAAATCTCCCAGGACCCCAAAGCAACTCCAATCCCACAGCACTCTAAATTCTGCAGTTCCCATAATCCCTCTGCAGCCACATCCCCCAACACCCCACAGCGTCCAAGACCCCCAGGATCCACAACACCCCAAATCTGCCAATAGGCCCAGCACCCCATTCCATGATCCCATTGAAACACAAACCCCCTGGCACCTGCAGCACCCCCATTCCATTATCCCATTGAAATTCAAACCCCCCAGATCTGCAGCACCCCAAATCCTGCAGTACCCCCATTCCACGATCCCATTGAAACACAAACCCCCTGGCACCTGCAGCACCCCATTCCACGATCCCATTGAAATTCAAACCCCCCAGATCTGCAGCACCCCAAATCCTGCAGCACCCCCATTCCACGATCCCATTGAAATTCAAACCCCCCAGATCTGCAGCACCCCAAATCCTGCAGCACCCCCATTCCACGATCCCATTGAAATTCAAAGCCCCAGGATCTGCAGCACCCCAAATCCTGCAGCACCCCCATTCCACGATCCCATTGAAATTCAAATCCCCAGGATCTGCAGCACCCCAAATCCTGCAGCACCCCCATTCCACGATCCCATTGAAATTCAAACCCCCCAGATCTGCAGCACCCCAAATCCTGCAGAACCCCCATTCCACGATCCCATTGAAATTCAAATCCCCAGGATCTGCAGCACCCCAAATCCTGCAGCACCCCCATTCCACGATCCCATTGAAATTCAAACCCCCCAGATCTGCAGCACCCCAAATCCTGCAGCACCCCCATTCCACGATCCCATTGAAATTCAAATCCCCAGGATCTGCAGCACCCCAAATCCTGCAGCACCCCCATTCCATTATCCCATTGAAATTCAAACCCCCAGGATCTGCAGC
The DNA here is from genome assembly GCF_050655825.1 of Lonchura striata. NCBI lineage: Eukaryota > Metazoa > Chordata > Aves > Passeriformes > Estrildidae > Lonchura > Lonchura striata. The sequence goes on from NC_140723.1 coordinate 7,447,047, forward strand.
ACCCCAAATCCTGCAGAACCCCCATTCCACGATCCCATTGAAATTCAAATCCCCCAGGATCTGCAGCACCCCAAATCCTGCAGAACCCCCATTCCACGATCCCATTGAAATTCAAATCCCCAGGATCTGCAGCACCCCAAATCCTGCAGCACCCACCTCCTGATAATCCCATTGCACCCCACATCCCCCGGTACTCCCAAATCTTCATTACCCCAAATCCCTGGTACCCATGACCCCAAACCCCCAAATCGGACAAGTCGGGCCACCCAGGATCTTTTCCATAGAAAACCGGTGATTTTAACCAAAAAACTCCTTTATCCCTCCCACGCCCACAGCCCCCCGACACAAGGGGGTTCATGTGGGGGTGTCCCCCGTGTCCCCCGGGGTGACGCCGGCGGTCACTTGGTCGCGCCGCCAGAGCTGCTCGACCAGAGCGTCCAGGACCGGGGCGACCCGGGCCAGCCCCGCCCGCGCCCCGCCGGCCCCCGCGCTGCCCCCGGCCCGCAGCACCCGCAGCCCCTGCGACCCCTCGAAGGCCTGCACGTCCTCCTCCGTCACGGCCGCGTGTGCCACCAGGTCGAATCTGGGGTGGGGAGGGGACACAGGGTCAAGGGAAAACAGCAACGCCCTGGAAAATCCCCCCAAAAACACCCGGGATTCATGGGGAGTTGCGAAGCCAATGGTGTAACCGGGTGGGAACGTTCTCTGCCTGCCCAGGGACTGAGTGGTTGGGAATCTGGGGGTGCAAACCTGATCGTGGGGGGGACACGGGGTCCAAGGAGACACCAACACCCCAAAAAATCCCCTTAAAAATGCCTAGAGAGAAATGGGGAAGGTGAATCCATTGGTGCAATGAAGTGTTGCACGTTCTTGGCCTGCTGAGAAAGTTGGGGGTGCAAACCTGACTGTGGGGGGACACAGGGTCAAGGGAGATACAGAAAATCCCCCCAAACCCCCTAAAAAAATCAATGGGAGTTGAGGACTCATCCGTGTATTCACATTCTCAGCCTAATGAGGTATTGAGTGGTCTGAAAACTGGGGGTGCAAACCTGACTGTAGGGGGGACACAGGGTTAAGTGAGACCCAGAAAATCCCCCCAAAACCCCCTGAAAATAAGTGGGAGTTGTGACCCAAAGAAATCCCCCCAAACCCCCTAGAAAAATCAATGGGAGTTGAGGACTCATCCGTGTATTCACATTCTCAGCCTAACGAGGTATTGAGTGGTTTGAAATCTGGGGGTGCAAACCTGACTGGGGTGGGGGACACAGGGTCAAGGGAGACACCAACACCCTGAAAATTTCCTTTAGGGCAGCAAAACCCCCCTAAAAATAAGCAGGAGCTGTGAACCCACCATGTGCAAATCATTACACCACCAGGTGTAATGATTTGTGCACATTCTCAGCCTGCTGAGATACCAAATGTTGAGAAATCTGGGGGTGCAAAGCCATTTTGGGATGGAGAGGGGGGTCAAGGAACATCTAAAAAACCCCAAAACCCTGATAAAATCAGCAGGGGTTGGGAATACATCAATGCAATGAGGTGTGCATGTTCTTAACGCCTGTGATGCCAAGCTCTGAGAGCCCCGAGGGTGTAATTCCCTCGCCATGGGGTGACTTTTGGGGACCCCCCCCAAAAGGATACTTCGTGCCCACGACCACCCTGACGAGGTGGCGGTCCCCGGGGTCCAGCACGCGGCCCATGAGCGCCGGCAGCTCCTCGAAGGACGCACGATCCGTGAAGGAGAACAGGAACAGGGCGGCATCCGCCTCCTCCTTACAGGCCTGGGCGGGGGACACCCTTCACCGCGGGGTCCTGGGGGTGTCCCCCGCCCCAAAACTCGTCCCCCACCCCAAAACGCGCCCCCCGCTCACGGGCAGCAGGTGCTCGAACTTCCGCAGCGCTCCGTCCCCGCAGTCCCAGAGGTGCAGCTGGAACAGGACCGGGCGGCCGCTGCCGCGGGGCTTGGCTGGCCAGAACAGCGTGGTGGCCTCGATGCCTGTGGGGACAGCGGGACTGTCACCCCCGGGTCACCCCCGGCTGTACACAGGGAGTTGGGGTGGCCTCGATGCCTGTGGGGACACCGGAACTGTCACCCCCAGGTCCCCCTTGGGTCGTACCCAGGGACTCAGGGTGGCCTCAATGCCTGTGGGGACACCGGGACTGTCACCCCCAGGTCCCCCTTGGGTCGTACCCAGGGACTTGTGGTGGCCTCAATGCCTGCGGGGACACCGGGACTGTCACCCCTGGGTCACCCCGGCTGTACCCAGGGACTCGTGGTGGCCTCGATGTCTGCGGGGACACGGGGACTGTCACCCCTGGGTCACCCCAGCTGTACCCAGGGACTCGTGGTGGCCTCGATGTCTGCGGGGACACGGGGACTGTCACCCCTGGGTCACCCCGGCTGTAGCCAGGGAGTCGAGGTGGCCTCAATGCCTGCGGGGACAGCGGGACTGTCACCCCCGGGTCACCCGAGTCCCCCTCGGGCCGTACCCAGTGGCCGAAGTGGCCTCGATGCCTGCGGGGACAGCAGGACTGTCACCCCGGGTTATCCCCGAGTCCCCCTCGGGCCGTACCCAGGGTTTCGTGGTGGCCGAAGTGGCCTCGATGCCTGCGGGGACAGAGGCACTGTCACCCCTGGGTCCCCCTTGGGTCGTACCCAAGGGCTCGTGGTGGCCTCGATGCCTGCGGGGACACCGGGACTGTCACTCCCGGATCCCCCCAGCAGTACCCAAGGACTCGTGGTGGCCCTGGGTTGCCTGTGGGGACAGCAGGACTGTCACCCCCGGGTCCCCCCGGCCGTACCCAGGGACTCGGGGTGGCCTCGATACCTGCGGGGACAGCAGGACTGTCACCCTCGATGCCTGCGGGGACAGAGGGACTGTCACCCCCGGGTCCCCCCGGCCTTACCCAGGGTCTCGTGGTGGGCGGGGGGCGCGGGGGTCCCCCCCAGCCAGGCCACCAGCGCTGTCTTGCCGACGCCGCTCCTGCCCGCCAGGAAGAGCTTGTAGGTGACCGTGGGCACAGCCAGCGCGGGCGGCAGCGCCGGGCGCTCCAGCAGACCTGGGGAGGGGCTCGGGGTCACTCGGGGGGCTGAGACCCCGGCTGGGGGGCGCGGGCTGGGGGGCACGCACCGAACATTCTCCGCTGGTTCTTGTGCACGATGGAGTCCAGGTAGGGGCGGCCGGCGGGGGACAGGAGCCAGCCCGGCTCCAGCGCCCGGTCCTGCTCTGCCATGGGCCTGGGGCACAGCCAGGAGCCCCCCTGCCCCCGCGGGGTCACGGCATCCGCGGCTCTGGGTCCCCTTCTGACCCACTCCCACCCTCCCCAGGGCGCCTAAATCCTCATTAGGGTCCATAAAACACCCCCCGCACCCCAGCATCCACCCACGGGCTCCCCAAAACCACCGACACCCCTCCGTGGGTGCCTCACCCCCTCCACGGGCTCTGTGGAGCCCCCTCATCCTCCCATGGGGTCTGAGCACCTCTCTGGGCTCCCAAAGCCTCTCCGAGGACCCTCCAGGGGGTCCCACCACCCTCCCACGGGTTCCTGGCCCCACCACGGGGGTCTCTGCGCCCCCCCAGGACCCCACCACAGCCCCCCACCGCTGGGGTCCCTGCCCCCCTCAGGGTCCCTCACAGCCCCGCACGCAGTCCCCGCCACCCCCGCGGGGTCCGTGCCGCCCCCGTGTCCCCACAGCATTTCCAAGGGGGAGGACCCAGCCCCCCGCGGCTGCTCCCCACGCCTCGCCCCTCACGCCAATTTTCCCGCGCGGGCCCTTTAAGACGCGGCCCCGCCGCTCACCTGAGGCCGCTTCCGCCTCGCCGTGACGTCACGAAAGGGGGCGTGTCCAAGGAGACCACGCCCAGTCACCGCTGCGCGTGCGCGCTGGGGTGTGCGGGCACGTGGAGTGGCCCCGGCTCTGCGGATTTTGGGGTTTTGGGGGGTCCCCATCCCAAATTACTGACACGGGAATGGCCTGGGGGTCTCCATCCCCAGTTCCCAGCACTGGCGGCATCTGCAGTTCCCAACGGCCAGTTTTTCCAGGCTTCGGAGCCCTCACTCATCCCTCATCACCGACACTGGAATGCTTTGGGCTCCAGCATCTCCCACACTGGCAGAACTTGGGAGTCCAAATTTCCAGCCCCATCCCCAATTTCCATTCCAGCAGGCTGTGGGATCCTCAGGTCTCAGCACTGGCAGGATTTGGAGTCCCTCAAATCACAAATTTTCAGCCCCAACTGGTTTTGGGTCCTCTATGCCAAATTTCCAGCCCCAAGAGTTTTTGAGGTTCCCAATTCCCAGCACTGGGAGGCTTTGGCATCCCCAGTTACCACCTCCAGCAGTCTTTGGGATCCTCATTCCCAATTTCCATCCCTAACAGGGTTTGGTGTCCCCAGTGCTGAGAGCCTTTGGATCCCTGTCCCTGGCAGGACCTGGGATCCACAATTTCCAGCACAGGTAGGACCTGGGTTCCCTGCCCTGGCAGGTTTTGAGGTCCCCATCCCAAACAGGGTTTGGGATCCCTGAATTCCCAGCTCCAATAGTCTTTTGGATCCCCAGTTTCCAACCCCAATAGACTTTGGGATCCCAAATTTCCAACCCCAATAGGCTTTGGGATTCCCAATTTCTGTCTCCAAGAGGCTTCAGTGTTCCCAGTTCCCCGTGTCCCCCTTTGCCTCCCTCCACTGCTCCAACATCCCCTGGCACAAGTATTTCCCTTCTCTTACCCCAAAAGACCCCAAATCCCCCCTTTCACCCCCAAACTTGTTGGCAGTGCAGCAGGAACTTCCTCTCCAGGTCACTCCCACCCCACCCCTCCCCAAAAGCACCAACCATCCATTTCTTTTCCTTTTTATTTGTTAAACCACTAAAAATTCGTCGGGAAGGTGGGGGGGGGGGAACCCCCATGAACCCCCCAAAAGTGTACACAAGATTTTAAATATCGCCGGAATCGCTTCCCATTCCTGCGCTCGGCCCGGGAGTGGCGGGGGGGACACCTGAGTCGCGGGGAGGGGGGGACACCTCGCTCACAGCACCAGCAGCTCCCGCCGGATTCGGGGACAGGGACCCAAATTTGGGCTGAATCCCTCCGAAGGGCACAGAACGTGCGTGTCCCGGCGGGGAATCACCCCGAGAGCGGGGCAGGATGTAAACTGGGAGAGCGGCCCTGGAGGGATGCTCCGCAGGGAGGAGGACATCGAGGCGCCATCCATCCCCGGCTTTTGACTCTTTTTTTGGGGACGGATGACAAAAAACATGCAAAAAGGGAACGTGGGGATCGACGCCGAAGCCTCGACCGCCTTCCCCGCGGCCACGCGTGGAGAAGGAAAATTCCACAGCTCACCCGAGGTGCTCCTGAGGTCCGGGGGGTTTTTTGGGAGGAGAAAATTGCGTTTTGCTTTCCCTTAGGACAAACCAAATCGTTCCGGGATGAACGGGACGGGTGGGATTCGACGAGGGATTTATTTACAGCGGTGGAAACGCCGCGGGTGAAGCAAATCCCTCCCCGTCCCCACGCGGCTGGGATGGGATTTAAGGCTCCGACCGGCAAAAAGCTCAGTGGGAATGGAGAGCAAAAATTCAGGGAAGAAGGGACCACGTCATGGCGCTGCCGGCTTGGGGAGGGCTCCCTGCTTTTAGGGTGCTGGAGGTGGTTGACCAAAACCTGGCAGAATCCGCCCCATTTCCCCGCCGTGGAGGGGACAGGGATGGAGGGGGTTGTCCCAGAAGGACGCACAGGTTCAATCCCTTCGGATTTGGATTTAATCTTTGCGGAAGGAGGCACGTGCAAAGATGAGGTGAAGTTACTGCATCGAGGCTGCCCTCGCATTTACCAGTATCTTGTCCTTTTCCCTGGAAAACCCACCCTGCTCCCGGGCTCCAAGGGGCTGCTTCGGCCTTGAACGGGATTGGGCCGTTGAATGAATGAAATTTTTAAGCCTAGAAGGGAATTGGCAGCCAAATATCGCAGTTTTGGGGAAATAACAGGATTTTCAGAGTACTTTTGCTGGTCAGAGGGGATCAGGGCTGACCCCGAAGCCTGATCCAGCAGGGCAGGGAGAGGAGGGATGCTAACAATCAAGATTTTTGGCATTTTGACACAAAAAAATGTCCTTTCCTCCTTCTTTTGGTCCTGCCTGGAGGACAAGGGACGAGAGCGGCAGGTGAGAGGCAAAAAAAAAAAGGCATCGTGTTTGTGTCGAGCAAAGGTTGGCAGCACTGGGAGATTCCCAGAGGGATATTGCTGTTTTCCTGATGGAGTTGAGCATGGAATTAATCAAGCTAACAGCCTCCTGCCTGCTGCAATTTGGGTTATTCCTATAAAACCACTTCTGCTCACAACCCACGAGGAGTTTTCAGAGAGACCGAGACTCGCAAACACTTGGAGAATGAACCCAGGAGGATCCTGGCTGGCGGAATTCCCTGGCTGCTCACCCCGAATCCTCGGATCCTTCCCCGCCTGTAAATGCGACTCGCTCGCCTGGGGTCTTGCTGGGAACTGCCAGGGCAGCGCTGGAGGGTTTGCTTGGACTTTTATTGGTTTCCTGCTCCCTAATTCACAGTTTGAACGCCTGCGTGTCGGGAAGGGGCTGGGGAAGGAGGAGGGAGAGCCGCAGGGACGGAGGGACGGGCGGCGGGCGGGGGCCGCATTATCTCTTTGCTCGCACAAAGTACAAGGCATTTGTTTTGGGGTAATATTTGACGTTTTGTTTCTTGTCCATCAGGCCACCGAATATGATCAGCTCCCCTCGGCCTTGCACCACCGTGTGTAAACTGGTCTCGGGCGGCCCCACCACGGAGCTGCTGTTGAACACTTTCCACTTGACTCGTCCCTGCTCCTTGGTGTCCTTAATGTCCAGCACGTACATCTGCATGGGCTTGCAGTTCATGCTCTGGTACAGCGGCTTGCCCACGTTCAGCGACTGCGGCGGGTGGTGCCCGAGGCGCCGGGCGATGGGGGGCAGCGAGTGCCCCTCGCCCTGGGTGACGCTCGGCCGCACGGAGCCCGGCTCGGCGCCCGGGGAGCCCGGGGACGAGGCCAGGGGAGGGCTCAGCGCGGCCGAGGCCGAGGCGGCTTTGGAGGAGAGGGCTTTGACGGCCTCCAGGCTGCGGCGGAGCGCGCCGGGGGACACGGCCCCGGGCAGGGCGGCGTGGGGCGGCGTGTGGATGCCGTTGGTGTGCTCCGGGGGGTTCCGCGTGCCCGCTGTCCTGCCCTCCGCGCCGTCCAGCTGGCACAGGAGGGACGTGGGCTTCTGCTCCCAGCCCAGCTCCACGGAGGCCAGGCGCAGATCCCTCTGCTCCGGCAGTGAGCCCCGGCGCGGCGCCAGGGCCGGCCCCACCTTGAGGTCGAATCCCTCGGCGGCCGAGGGGGTGCTGGGGGACAGGGCCTGCACGGGGCTGTCCAGGGAGGCCCCGCCGGCCGGCGCCGCTCCGGGTGACACCGTGCCGCCGTTGAGCACCGGGGAACTGTCCCCTCTGGCCGGGGACAGGCTGCCCTCCCGCGAGCCCGACGGCGTCTGCCTGCGGGGCCGCAGGGTGCCCCAGCGGCCGTTGACGCAGGGAGCCTCGTCCGTGTTCCTGACGGGAGACTGGGAGCGGAATTCCCGCGTCTCGGGCACCAGGGCGGGCGGCGTGGCGCTGATGGGAGACGGGCGGGAGTTGAGGCTGGGGCTCAGCGGGGCTCTGCCGCTGGGAGCTTGGCTGAAGACCACGACACACTGTCCCACCTGTGGGAGAGCAGGGAACAGGCATCAGGAGGAGCCTTGGTGCCGGGGAGAAGTGGTTAAGGAGCATTTGGGGCAGGGAATAAAGAGGGAGGGATGTGTGTGAGGGAGCAGGGGCCCTGCTGTGTCCATACCCTGCAGGCAGGATGGCACCACAGCTCCGGGGCTCCGTGGTCCTCGTTCTCCACCTTGAGCGGCTGCCACGTCCAGGGGTTGGCCTGCATGTGCAGCAGCCAGGCGTCTTTGAACAGCTGGGGAGGGAAGGCTCACATTCAGGAGTCCGGGCTGGCATTCAGGAGCCCAGGCTGAATTTTAGAAGCCCAGGATGAGATTTAGCCCAGTTTATGCTGGGCTCAGCTCAGCAGGGCCATGGTGGGAGCGGTGCTTTGCTGCTGCAGACAGAGGATGCTGACCCAGAGCAGCAGCTGATCCCCCATGAGTGACTACACCCCACTGTGGCCATGGATAAATCCCTTCATTGCCATCTGCTATCCCAGTACAAAGTCAGGGCTCATCCTGACAAGCCTCAGTGAACCCAGGGAGCTGCTCAGAGAGATCCTGGGGTGATTTTTGTTAATTAAAGCAGCTCCAGCGACAGCTAAACAGCTTCTCTGGAAAATCTACCAGGTGGGTGCCCAGATTTGAAGAATAAAATGCCACCATCATGCAGAGTCCCCCCATCCGAAATCCAGCCCCCAGGTGCCAGGGGGATGGTGATGTCCCTGCTCCCTCAGGTACTCACTGCATTGGGACCCCCGCAGCCTCCCAGGATTAGAATGGTCTCGTTGTCTATCACGATCTGGAGGGGACAGAAGAGAGTTTCAGCCTGGGAAGGATTTTTGGCCTGGCCTCCAAGGGCAGACAGAGGCAGGTTCTCGCTGCACGGGCGTTGCTGGGTTCCGTGTGCCCCGGGATGAGCAGTGGAGCTGGGATGGAGCTGGTTTTGCCTCGCCTGGGACAGAGCGGGATGCAGGGCTCATCCCACCCCCTGTCCCAAACCAGTTCCTCTCTCCGAGGAGAGCAATCACCCTTCCCAAAGCACCGAGGCCCTGACACCCCTCTGCAGAGGAGGGGAAGGTGGAAGAATTGTTTGGGAGGGCAGGTGCTGGTGGCAGTGTCTGATCCGTGCTGCTGCTGGCTGAGGGATCCCTGTGGGCTCTTCCCTGGGGCATAGAAAGGCACGCTCCAGCACGAGCCATCCGAGCCCTGCTGGGTGCCCTGTGGGACCAGCCATGCTCTGGGAATCACTGACCACCCCAGACGGGGACTCAGCCTCAGGCCAGGCGACAGCCATGAGCTCCCTGCCCTGGGCTGGGGCTGCTGGAGCCGTGCTTGGAGCGGGTGCAATCCCAAATCAATCCCAGGATTGGGAGAGAGGAGCAGCCACAAGGGCCCGGAGCCAAAGCAGGCTGTGCTGCCTCTCCACTGATCAGTGTGCCACGGGGCATGAGTGGGGTAAAGCAGGGATGGGTTCATCAGAGCTCTGAGTCACTGGGGGAGAGGGCCTGGTGGGCAAGGGCTCCACAGATAACTTGGGAATGAAGGAATGAAGCTGTGCAGAGCTGTCTGCAGCTGGGATGAGGCTGCTCCCTCTGGCTGGGCTCACCTGGGACTGGCCCCCGCGCGGGTGAGGGCTGGGCCCCGAGATGCTGGGCTTGGACCAAGCCCACTGCTCCAGATCCAGCACCCAGACGTCGTTGCTCCTGCAGGGACGAGACAACACGGCCTGAGGATACAACCAGGGACGTGGGACTCGGCCTCGGGGCTGGGTTTTATGGCAGAGTTGGGATTTTTGCAGGCTGGAGCCTTGGGATTTGCTGCGAGAGGCGAAGGGTGTGCTAAAGCAGCAGGCAGACCCCAAAATCCTGCAGAAAATTCCTCGTGGGTGACCCCAAGACCATCACAATCCCCTCGTGGCTCACGGTGGTGCTTGTCAGACACCCTGACCCCAAACTTACATCTGTCGGGATCCGAGGGAGCCCCCAAAAACGATCATTTTGTCTTCGATGACACAGGAGGAGTGTCCTGCCATGGGAGGGGGGCCGTGGGTGGTCATGATGCAGTTCCACCTGGGAAGAGAGGCAGGAAGACATTTTCCAGAGAAGGAAAATGTTGGATGAAAGGCCAAACAAAAAATCCCAGTGGCCTGCAAAGTCCTCAAGAACATGTCATGGGGGAAAACCACAGGGAAAACCTCCAAATATCCAAGTAGCAACGAAACTAATTAGAAATCCCAATGTGCTAAACATTTTTAAGGCATGACCAAGTCTCGTGGCCAAGTTAGGAACATCTTCCCTTCCAATTAAGTTTGCCTCAAATTCTTTCCGAGAGAATTGGAAATCTTAATTACAGAGTTGTAACAACACTGCCCAAAGTGCACTGGATAATTGATACTTTGGAGGATGAAAAGTTCTCAGTACAAGAAGAGCAGGAACCTTCTTTTTGATACAGCATTTTCCTTCTCACACACGCCATCAGTGAGAAAGCTGGGTCTAAAATCAGCCAAATGGTGTTTAAAGGGAAAAGGAAAATTCCTGCCAGCTCCATGGACACTGCTGGATGCTCCAGTCCTGGAGCTGTAAAGGCAGAGATTGAAATGATGGAGAAATCTGATTTATCCCATCTCCCTGAGGGAGCTGAGTTTTGGATCATCACTAAAAACAAGACCTCCAGCACTTCAGGCTTATCTCAGACACACCTCAGTGCTTCCAGCCAAAGTGATAAAGCATTTAAAACACCCAGGTTTCCCACCTGGATGGGGATGCTCAGGCAGCCTGGAATATTTAGGTACAAGTCCAGAACTATATGGAAGCAACAGCACCCACGAGCTGCTTGGCAGCACCCTGTCCTCAGCTTTGCCGTGCTTGTGTGGCTTTTTTGTTTCAGAAAGAGCACTAGAGACACACCTGGGAAACCAGGACCACGCACAGCTTCCCAGGCATTCCTCCAGCTGCATTCCAGAGCCATTGCTCCAGGATCAAAGCCTGCTCTTACCAGTTTTTGGAGGGGGAGTACGTGTGGATCTCATCGAAGAACCTCTCGGGCTGGTGCAGGGGGTAAGGGCTCGGCCGGGTCCACCCCCCAAAAAGCACCAGCAAGTCCTTGTAGACCACCAGCGTGGCCCCAGCCTTGGGAGAGGGGTAGGAACCTGGCAGGGAGGGAGGAGAAGTTAGGAAAACCATGTCTGAACACAAGCCCTCAACTCTGCATCGTTTCTTCCCCAAGTGTCACAACGTGGAGACTCCACCTCTCTGAAAAAAAATGAAAATAACATTAAAAAGAAAAAAAAAAAAAAGGAAAAAAGGCAAAATTAGAGCTGGGAGCCTGGGAAGAAAACTCCTGCCAATTTGTGTCATGGTAATTAGTAGGAGCCTGAAAGCACATCTCAAACACAGCAAAACATCTGTCACTCACTGGCAGGAAATTGCTGGTTTTCCAGCTATCCCTCCAAATTATTGCTTTAGCGCCGAATAAAAGCAATAATTACCTCCAAATACCTCCTAACGTCTCTCCCAGAGGAGGGAGGGAGAAAGGAGAGAATTCCAAGGCACCCGGAGTGGCTCGTGCAGATGTGTGGGGTGCTCACAAGTGGCAGCACTCACTGAACCCCGGGTTTGAGAGGGAAGCCCTGAACTGTGGCTGAAGTCATTCCTCGAGTCTGGAGGATGCAGTGCTGCTCTAAAAATCGTAGAAAACCTTTTTGTGTGGCCTGTTTGAGGTTCAAAGGGCTCTGCAGGGACCAGGGGCCTCCTGAAGAGGAGGATCTGCACAAGGACCAGGTGACCTCCTGGCCTCGGTGCCATCGGGATTTGCTGTGCTCAGACGATTCCATGGATCCCAAGGATTTTCCTGAGCTCACCTCTCAACCTACTGCTGCCCCTGTGGCCCCTGGCCACCACATCCCTGAGAAGCTGTGGCTGCTCCATCCCTGGAAGTGTCCAAGGCCAGGCTGGATGGGACTCGGAGCAACCTGATCCAGTGGAAGGCATCCCTGCCCTTGGCAGGATGGACTTTAAGGTCCCTTCCAACCCAAACCATTCTGGGACTCTGTGATTCCTGTGGAATATGTCCCTGTCCATGGAAGGAGGGTGGAATGAGATGAGCTTTAAAGTCCTCCCAACCCAAACCATCCTGGGATTTTATGTTTCTTAACCCACTTAGAGCAGGAGCAGCCTCACTGCAAGAAACCTGTTGGCAAGAGCAACTATCAAAGGATTTGATTCCTTTGAATTTGTGTTGGGAGATTGGCCACGATCCGCTGCAAAAGCCCAATCCCTGCCTGGCCCTGGAGCCAGAGGTGCTGTGCCTGTGTCGGCACCCTGCTGAAGTGTGAGGTGCTGAGCTGCTTCCCAGGAACAGCTAAAGCCTCTGCAGCCCGGCTGACTCTGAGCATCCTCCTCCTTCCCATGGTGACCACCAGCACCAGCACACTGCTCCCCCTGCACAGCCACCCTTTCCAGTTAATCCTGGAATCCCCAGCCCAGCCCCACGCTCCGAGCCCGGCGCCGGCACGTGGCCACCACTCCAAAACAACCCATGCTCCCACCTGGCTCCTCCCCTGTCCCAGCAGGACTCAGAGACACAATTTTAGCAGGGAATGACACCCAGAACAGACTATTTTTAAAAGAAACCGGAGCAGCTATTTTAGGACGTTGCAGCTGAGGGAAGCAATTCCATCACGATGGGTTCCAGGTGCTGGGAGGGAAGAGCCCAGCAGAAAGCAGCCACTGGCCTGATGCAGAGATGGTCACGGTGTCCCTGAGCCCCTTCCCCAGGGACAGAGCGTGCTGCTGCCCTCAGCCTCGTGGAGATGAGGGAAAAATGGGAATAAAGCTCTGCAGAAGCACTTAATGCAAGGTAACGTGTAGCCAGAGCTGTACCAAGGTCTCCATGAGGACAAGATGCCAGTGAAGGTCACATTTGGCTACTCCCTGTTCCTGAATTCCAGTTTTCCTGGCTCGTTCCATGTGTGCAATTCATTAACCCACACCAGCAGGTTTCCAGCCTAAATAATTCCCTGGCAGTGCAGACAGTTTTTCTCCTAAGCCTGGCACCACAATGAAACATTTGTACCTGAGCTGGTGAACCCCAGCTGGGTGGTATCGCCAGGGATGCCCCAAGGTGCTGGGGTTAAATTGGGTTTTTTTAAACCAAAAGGGGCAGCTAGAGTCATTCCAGGATGGAAGAACATTGGCACCTTGCTTGGAAAGGTCTGGGACAGAGCAGTGAGGAAAGTCACCCTCCCACTGCTGTAACCTGAAGGTCAACCCCGGCCTCAGCCAAAGAGACAATTCCCAAGTGAGTCAATGCCGTGCAAACAGCCCAGGGCAGAGGCCAGCCCCGGTTTTTCAGGAAGCTTTGCCTGTTATTGGACATTGTACGGATGTAAATGAGCTGAGTTTCATTCTGCAATGCAGGAAAACTCTGCATTTTACAAGTCAAAGACGTGCTGGCCTCTCAAAGCCTCTTCAGCAGCAAAACTGGGATACCTGTGCATGCTCTCCACAAATGCACCACAAGCATGTCCAGGACCTTGTGCTGGAGCAGGAATATGTGGAAATCTGGAGAACTAAGGCTGTTCATCCCTAAAGCAGGGGAGAGTGCTGGGTGCTGGGTCCTCAGGAAGGGCAGGAATGTCCTGAGGGAGCTGCTGGAAGGGAAGGCAGCGGCAGCTCTGTGAGCTCAGGACTCAGGCATGCGGCACAGGGGGACATCAAAGGGACCGAGGAGGACCTGCTCAAAGTCCAGCCCTCTGCAGGATGTGGGAGGTGGGAGCGGCCCTTCAAAGACTCCAGGAACATAAGGGATCCTCTCTGGGATGGCACAAGCATCGGGCTGAGGAGCCATCAGAACTTTGTTAATGAATTGTACTGGTTCCCACTGCCCCAGTGGGGAACTGCTGTGATCCTGAGCTCCTCACCCCAGAAACACCAGCCAGCCCAACATCCAGGTTATCCTTCCATAACATCATCCAGGTTATCCCTCTACACCACCACCCAGCCCAACAACCAGGTTTATCCTTCCACAGCACCATCCAGGTTATCCCTCTACACCACCACCCAGCCCAACAATCAGGTTCATCCTTCCACAATACCATCAAGGTTATCCTTCCACAACACCATCCAGGTTATCCCTCCTCAACACTGCCCAGCCCAACATCCAGTTTATCCTTCCACAACACCATCCAGGTAGGTTATCCCTCTACACCACCGCCCAGCCCAACATCCAGGTTATCCTTCCTGGGGATAAAGGTTAGGACAGGTTGAGGGTGTAGCACAGTTCACTCCTCTAAGCACAGCAGGCTCCATCCCTGCACAGCTGACGCTGATCTTTTGGCTGAGATGAGGAGCTAAAAGCTGGGCTGAGCTATTTTTTTCGCAGCTGATGGATTTTCCTGGCTCGCAAAGCCAAAAAACCAACCAACCAAAGATCTCTGGCTTCCACAGATGTTTGGAAAAGAAATGCCAGCCTCTGATCGCTCCCGACACGAGCTCTGGGTGTTTTATCTGTGTTGGATCTGTCCTTATAAGCAGTTTTTAAAGCCCAATTATCCAGCCCTCTAAAGCCACCGGAGCCGCACACGCGTAGATTAACGGGAACAAAGGAAAAGCCTGGCTTGAAGGGCATTGGGACACAGAGTGCCAGACCAGCCTTTTACCTCTGGAAGAGGCAGTCCCCAGAGACTCCAAAACCCAGCTGGAGTGGGGAACAGCAAACATCACCCCGTGGTTATCTGCTGGGATTGCCCAGGTGGAAGGATGGGCTCAGGTCGATGGGGTTTGGGGAATATTCCACAGGAGGGGATGGGGTGGGTTTGCACTGACCCGGGGGAAGGGAACACAGGGAAAGAGTTGTGACAAGGGGATTGGTACTGAGGAGCTTTAACTCTGGGGAAGGATGGGAGGAGAGCTGCAGCCAGGAACTGTTTTTACTGGATCTGGTGGACCCTGCAGGGAGCTGACTCCTGCCATCGTGGCTGATCAGGTTTCCATGGAACACCCGGATAACCACAGCCATGTGTCCCATCTCAAAGCTGAGGAATTAAAGGGAGCCGCTCCAGCAGCCCATGGATTTCAAGGTGCAGAGGAATTCAAGCTCCCAGGTTCAAAAGCCACCTGCAATCTGCACTCAAGAGGTACAGGAAACCATCCCTGGGAAGGGCTCGGGGCTGTCCTTTCACAAGAATCCTGGAATGGTTTGGGTGGAGGGACCTTAAAGCTCATCCCATTCCACCACTGCCATGGGCAGGGAAACTTCCAACTATTCCAGAATGCTCCCAGTCCTGTCCAGCCTGGCCTTGGACACTTCTTCCCAAGGCAGGATGGTGCCTGTTTTGCACTCTGAGTTGTCCCAAATTGGATCCAACCCTTCTCACCACGAGTTTTGTGTTTCCATGCTCAGGGCAGCAGCAGAGCCAGGGGCAGGTTTTCTGTCTGGCTTTTAGGCTGGACCTGGATTTTCAAATCCCAGTTTCCAGCCTGGGACTCTCATCCACCCCAGCTGAGGGATGGCCCTGACTACATCCCATCCCACAGAGTTCCATCCCAAACTCGTGTGACAGCATGAAATCCCCAAATCCTTCCCCTTCAGCCAGAAGCAAAACCAGAGAAGGAAAAACCAATAAATCCCTCTGCTTCCCAGGCCAGCAGTCAGCAGATTCATCCAGATCCCTGCCAGGTTTCCCAAAGGGAAGAGGACAAGCTGGTGAGCAGCACTCCAGAGGCCAGAATAGGGTGAGCATCCCAGCAATGCCAGCACTAGCATTGGATTTGGGAGATGTGAAAGGAGCACTCCTGTGGGAAGAGCAGACATTCCTGTTGCACACCCACTCATTCACAAAGTCAAACCCAACACTGAGCACTCTGCTCAGCTCCCGTGGGTCCAGCATTTGACATTCACCTGGTTTTAACCCCAAAACGTCTAAAACAGAGCACTGGGATTACAAACTGGGATCTAGACTAGTACTGACCAGGTCTGCCTAAACCTTAGAGCCTGTAAAAGCCACAGCAGTATCATCTTCTCTTACCAAAACCACAGGCAATTTAGTGTTCCCTTCCAGAAAAACCCCAAATTCCATTCTGGGAAGCAGACAGGAATTCAGCCTTGCAGGAGTCTTAAGGAAAAAGCCAAACAAATCTCTGCTGATTTGTTTCCTCAGCACAGAGACAAAACCTCTGCAGACACAAATAACCTCTTGGGAAGGAAGCGGGGGAATATCCTGAGTTTATCTGCAATTTTGGGGGGCAGGTCAGCAACCCCCCGATGCTGACGTGCAGACAGAATCCCCAGTGTGGGATTTCCACCCTGCAGTGACTCGAGCCTGTGGTACAAGCCCAGTCAAACCCCGGCGTGGAAGCCAAGTTTGGTTTCTCGCAATCCCTGGGAGGTGCAGGCAGAAGCCCCGGGGAGGATCAGTCACCTCCACGCTGTTGCAAGCTGCCCGTGGGTATTTTTTTAACCCCGGCATGTGTGAGGTGCTGCCGCTGTGATAAAGCCGTGGAGAAGGAGAGGCAGTGCCCTCTGAACCCTGTGCAACTGGATTTACTGAGTCACCCTGTGCTAATGCCTGGCAAAAATGTCCTCATGCAGCATTGAGCAAACAGTGCCGAGATAACCGCGCCAGAACGCGGCCTCTTATCTCCCAACAGCCCCGGACGGGATCGCCGCAATTCCTGCCGCAATTCCTGCAGCTGCACTGCGGGACAGGCTTTACTGGGATACACCCTGCCCCTCTCCCCAGCAGCAGCAGCACCCCGAGGTGCTGGGAGCTCCGTGGGGTGAGGTCACCCTCCACAACCATCCTTTGGGAAAGGCGGATTTGGCCCAGCATGGGGAGCTGCTCTTGCAAAAGCCGCTGCTCCCTCTCTCCGTGGGCGGAATCCCCAGCATCTACCTCGCCCTGCTTCCCCGCTCGTGGTTTTGTTCCACATGAAGTGACGCTGCCCTGAAGACTTCTCCGGTGATTTCACAGCCTGACACCTTCCCAGAATCAGGCCTTGTGCAATAAGAGAGACTCCAAAACCCTGTGCAGTAAGAGATTCCAAAACCCTGTGCTATAAGAGACTCCAAAACCCTGTGCAATAAGAGAGATTCCAAAACCCCTGTGCTATAAGAGACTCCAAAAGCCCTGTGCAATAAGAGAGACTCCAAAACCCGTGTGCTATAAGAGACTCCAAAACCCCTGTGCAATAAGAGACTCCAAAAACCCTGTGCAATAAGAGAGATTCTAAAACCCTGTGCAATAAGAGAGACTCCAAAACCATGGTGCAAGAAGAGAGACTCCAAAACCCCTGTGAAATAAGAGACTCCAAAACCCCTGTGCAGTAAGAGACTCCAAACCCCCTGTGCAGTAAGAGAGACTCCAAAACCCCTGTGCAATAAACCCCTGTGCAATAAGACTCCAAAACCCCTGTGCAATAAGAGACTCCAAAACCCCTGTGCAATAAGAGATTCCAAAACCCCTGTGCTATAAGAGACTCCAAAACCCCTGTGCAATAAGAGAGACTCCAAAACCCCTGTGCAATAAGAGAGATTCTAAAACCCTGTGCAATAAGAGAGACTCCAAAACCATGGTGCAAGAAGAGAGACTCCAAAACCCCTGTGAAATAAGAGACTCCAAAACCCCTGTGCAGTAAGAGACTCCAAACCCCCTGTGCAGTAAGAGAGACTCCAAAACCCCTGTGCAATAAACCCCTGTGCAATAAGAGAGACTCCAAAACCCCTGTGCAATAAGAGAGACTCCAAAACCATGGTGCAGTAAGAGACTCCAAAACCCCGGTGCAATAAGAGACTCCAAAACCCCGGTGCAATAAACCCCTGTGCAATAAGACTCCAAAACCCCTGTGCAATAAGAGAGACTCCAAAACCCCTGTGCAATAAGAGACTCCAAACCCCTGTGCAATAAGAGATTCCAAAACCCTGTGCAATAAGAGAGACTCCAAAACCCCTGTGCAATAAACCCCTGTGCAATAAGACTCCAAAACCCCTGTGCAATAAGAGACTCCAAAACATTTGTGCAGTAAGAGGCTCCAAAACCCCTGTGCAAGAAGAGCTCAGCACTCCCAGAAAGGGCTGAGCGGCTCCCTCTGCTCACTCGTGTTCCCTGCAGGAGGCGAGGGAAGAGCTGGGAATTGGGTTGGGCTCCCCAGCCCCTCGGAGGGGGTAATTTCAGGGCAGGGGGGTGGGACAGGGGGGCTGTGTCCAGCCCTGCTGAGCTCTGCACTTTTTGCTCCTGGATCCTTTCCCACAGCGCGAGGGAGGCGCCCCAGCCTTGGAGAATCCCAAAATGAGTGGTGTTCCAGGAAATGGCTGCTGCGTAATTCGGTGAGGTTACAGCTACCACGGGGCTCCAAACCTCAACTATCCACCCTGTAGGCACAGCCAGAGAATCCCAGGATGATCTGGGATGGAAGGGACCTTAAAGCTTGTCCTATTCCACCTCCTTCCACTGGACCAGGTTGCTCCAAGGCCTGTCCAGCCTAGCCTTGGACACTTTTGGGGATGGGGAATCCACAACCCTTCTGGATGCAGTCAGAGGAAGTGCAAAAAGCCCGGGAAGAGCCAGGGCTTTGCTGTTCCCAGTATTTGCTGCAAGGACAACAGTTATCCACTAAAACCCCAGCATCTTCCCGCTGCCATTTCCAGCACAGGAAGGGAAATTCAGTGCAGCTCTTTGCACTCCCCTCCCTTGCTGTCTCCCCCTTCACTCCCATTTTCAACCCATCGGTTCCTGAACTTTGCTCCCTCCATGCCAGGGAAGCACTTTTCTCCTTCATCCCAGTAATTCCAGCCCTGAATGCCAAACTCCTGAATATTTCATGGCAGGAACCAAAATCCACCTTTGGACTGCAGACAAGCACGAGCAAAGGCTCCATCATTCTGTGTGCCTGCCCTATTCTCTGGGAGTTTTCCAGCAGATGCTTTGAGGAAAGATTAAAATCAGGCTACGGAGTAGGAGAGGCTTGGAAGGCACACGGTGCTGGGTGAGGATTACACTGCCCCGGGAATGCTGCCTGCTCCATCCCGAGGATTACACGAGTAATCCTGCTGGATTGAGTCCTCAAGGCAAAGGCTGGGCTGCCTTGGAAGGAGCTCCTGCCGATAGATGTCAGCACAGCCTGCCCGAAATTCCCAGGAGGACTTTTCCTTCCCAGCTGACAGTGGGATAGTGGGGGTTTATCCCGCTGACCCCACAATGGACCCCACAAAGACTCCCTGCCCAGGAGGGAAAGCCTGTCAGAGACCCAGGAAAGCGGAATAACTGGGTGTGAAATGATCAGGGAATTTGTGTCCAGGGAAAACATCACCCCTGGGTGCCTCCCACGCCTCGGGAAGGAGGGATCGGCTGCCTCTGGGGTGCAACACATTCATGAGATGTGAGACACCACCAGTGTCAACAACCCCGTGTGTGGCTCCGGGGTTTTGAGCCTTTTTCCTGAAAAGGAAATAAATTGGAGATGCTTTGCCCGAGCCACAGTTTGCAAATTCCTTGGCTCCAGCCAAACTCGGACAAGCTAGAAATTAAATTTCTCTGCAGGGCTGGGAAATCAAATGTCGGGAAAAAAAAAAAAAATAATCCTGACAGAAAAAAACCCTCTTAGAAAATCCATCCTAACTTCTGCCTAGGTTAAAGGGATGACAGTCCTGCACTTTGGGATCATTAAAATGCAAATTGTTCAAATCTCCAAGTGCTGGCTTCCCAAGGTGGAGGAGGGAGTACCAAGTACTAGCAGTAGTAGTAGTAGTAGTAGTACCTGCTACTTCTACTACTAGGATGGATTCCTGCTCAACCCTGCTAGTGGTCCAAGGCCAGGCTGAACAAGGCTTGAAGCACTCTGGGATAGTGGAAGGTGCTCCTGCCAGTAGAACAAGGTGAGACCCCAAAACTGTACTGAGGGAAGAGGGAATCCAGAGGAACGGAGGGAAGAGGGAATCCAGAGGAACTGAGGGAAGAGGGAATCCAGATCCCCACTCCAGCACCCACTTCCCTTGGAGCTGCTGCTCTCCCATTTGGCTGCTCCCTGTTCCTGAATTCCAGTTTTCCTGGCTCGTTCCATGTGTGCAATTCATCAGCCCCTCAGCCTCTCCCTCTGCTCCCTTCCCGCAGGATTCCTGCCACACCAGGCTGAGCTGTCCGGGCAGGGCAGGAGGGATCATTCCCCGAGGGAGAGCCACAGCCGGGCACTGCCTCCCTGCCCCGCTCCCAGGAGCCCATTTCCCACAGCAGGGAAAGTTTTTCCTCCACGTTTAAAACCTGGCTGAACTTCCAAGTCCTGCGTTTGCAGCGAGAGCAGGGAATGGGAGAGGGGAAGTGCTTTGGCCTGCTGGGGTAAAACCCCTGTGCCAGCCCCAAGGCAGCTCCTCCGACTGAGCCAGCCCTGCTTCGGGGCACAATCTCACCTCTCCGGGCACATTCCCACTTCGCTGGGCACATTCCCACCTCGCTGGGCACAATCCCACCTCCGGGGCACAGTCCCACCTCTCCGGGCACATTCCCACCTCGCTGGGCACATTACCACCTCCCTGGGCACATTCCCACCTCGCTGGGCACATTCCCACCTCCGGGGCACAGTCCCATCTCGCTGGGCACATTCCCACCTCGCTGGGCACAATCCCACCTCCCTGGGCACATTCCCACCTCCCTGGGCACATTCCCACCTCCGGGGCACATTCCCACCTCCCTGGGCACAATCCCACCTCGCTGGGCACATTCCCACCTCGCTGGGCACATTCCCACCTCCCTGGGCACAATCCCACCTCGCTGGGCACAATCCCACCTCCCTGGGCACATTCCCACCTTGCTGGGCACATTCCCACCTCCGGGGCACATTCCCACCTCCCTGGGCACATTCCCACCTCGCTGAGCACATTCCCACCTCCCTGGGCACATTCCCACCTTGCTGGGCACATTCCCACCTCCGGGGCACATTCCCACCTCCCT
The DNA here is from genome assembly GCF_050655825.1 of Lonchura striata. Taxonomy (NCBI): domain Eukaryota; kingdom Metazoa; phylum Chordata; class Aves; order Passeriformes; family Estrildidae; genus Lonchura; species Lonchura striata. Next base: position 7,467,711 of record NC_140723.1, read on the forward strand.
GGGCACATTCCCACCTCCCTGGGCACAATCCCACCTCGCTGGGCACAGTCCCACCTCGCTGGGCACATTCCCACCTCCCTGGGCACATTCCCACCTCCCTGGGCACATTCCCACCTCGCTGAGCACATTCCCACCTCCCTGGGCACATTCCCACCTCGCTGGGCACATTCCCACCTCCCTGGGTGGGTGCCCCACGCCTCCTTCCAAGCCATTCCCGGTGGCCTCGGGCACTGCATTCCTGGAGGCCCAGGCACACCTCTGGAATGGCTGAGCTGCCTCTGCCCTCTCGGGCTGACTCGGTGACCTTGGCGGATACCGGGAGCGCTGGAAAAGCCGTGGGAATTCGGCATTGATAAGGATAAGCCGCTGCCAGCTGCAGGGAGGGGCAGGATGCAGCCAGGTAGGGTCGGGGAGGGGGAGAGGGAGGAATGTGGGAATCCCACATTTCAGCTGTAGGATCAGGACCGGGAGGCACAGGGATGTTTTCTCCTGGTGGTGGTGGTGGTGATGCTCACCCATTCCCCATCCCACTGATCAGTCACCAGCCTTTGTTTGCAGGGAGCAGATCCCCAGGCAGGGGAGGGATCCCAGACAGGGATCTTTTGGCTTTTCCTGCCTGGTTCAGTGACGGTCCCTGTGGGATGAATCCCTGCAAGCAGCTCACCACAGGCTCGGTTTGCTCGTGGGTTTAGTACCCGCAGTCCCTGGGACTGATCCGTGCCAGGCATGGCGGGGTGGCCATCCAAGGATGGATGCCAGTGGAATGTGGTTTGGATCCAGACAATAAAAACCTTCCAGAGGTTAAACACAGCCAGCAATGCCACGAGCTGCAGGAGGACAGAGGCTGGCAGATCAAAGGGAGGGAAGGTGTGTGCTGTAAACCTAAACCATGGACTAACCTCCTGGAAACCAGCAGCACCTTCCCAACCAAGTGTCAGCTGACACAGAAAAAAAAACAAAAAGCTTTCACTCGATTTGGGTTGATTTTTCATCTCTTGCCCTTGAGATATTTCATATTGAACACCACTAATTCCATTAGAGACATTCTGCAAAACCAGCCAGGCAAAGAGAGGAACAAATGAACGTCAGATGGATCCAGGGGCTGGGAACAGCCCTGCTCCCACCCCGGAGCTGCCAGTCCACCCTCTGCAAGGGCAGGAATGACATCCAAACTCTATATCCAGGGATACTGCTGGAGAGTTTGTTTGTCAAAGGCTTGGCAGGAGTGGTCACTCATCCCCTTGTAAAACTGGAGTCCATAAAAGGAGGAAAACAATCAATATGCTTAAACTGGAGAAAGCAATTCCAAGCAACCTGTGCTGAGAAAGCCTCTGCCCCAAAGGGCATGGGACAAAGCCTGGAAAGTCCTGGTTCTGTTCCAGAAGGGCAGAAGTGAGGGGTGGGATAAGGAAGAAATGAAGTGCGTGTAAAGAAGAATTTAGGTGTGTGATCATGAGGAAATATTGGGTGTGTGAAAAGGAAGAAATCAGGGGCAGGGTAAGGAAGCTCTAGGCAGGAGGCTCACAGGATTAAAGCTGAGCTTGAAAAAGATGTCAAGTCACTCTGAGCTTGAGGACTCCAGAAGCCTTTGGATGGTGGTGGGAAAGCCAGAGATTTTTGGAGGATAACACGGAATGTTTCAGCTCTGCAGAGGCAGGAATGGGCCCTACTGCCACCAAACTCAAAGGGCAAGGAGGAAAAAACCACCCAAATCTGTAAAAGTGCTGGAAGAAGCTTTCCTCTCTTCCAGGCACACCAAGACTGCTCACAGCATGAGGGATTTCCATCCAGCCCATTAACCTGCTCCACTTTGCAGGCTCAGGCACTCAGCCATAATTAGGGAGGTTGTTCTGTGCCAGGAATCAGCTCCTGGATCCCCCGGGCTCCTGGGAGGCCGACAGGGACATGGCTGGGGGCCTCAAGGTGATCCTGAGCCTTTCATAAAATAAAACTGAGCTCTGCCCTCAGTTACACAGGGCTGTGGGGCGCCACAGGGTGAGCTCAGAGGCCAGGGGGACACCAAGGGTATTCTGCAGACAGGGTTTTGACCAGCTCAGGATTTTGGGGGATTTTAATGCCCAAAGCAAGGCTGTGCCCAGGATTCCTGTGAGGGAAGTGACTGCAAGGGGAACAGAGCTGCAGTTTGGGGTCAGGCAGAGCACCTCAGTTACTGCTCTGCAGGAAAAACAACCCCAGAATCCCTGAGATTGGAAAAGCCCCCCAGGACCGTCGAGTCCGTCCTGTGCCCAATGCTCTCCTTGTCACCCAGCCCAGTGAGTGCCACACCAGCCCTTCCTTGGACACCTCCAAGGTGGGATGAGCACTCCAAACCTCCCTGGGCATCCCCTGCCAAGGCCTCAGCTCCCTTTCCATGAGGAAATTCCTGCTGGTGTCCACCCTGAGCCTGCCCTGGCCCAGCCTGAGGCTGTTCCCTCTGCTCCTGTCCCTGTCCCATGGGAGCAGAGCCCAACCTGGGGCTGTCCCTTCCTGTCAGGAGCTGTGCAGAGCCACAAGGTCCCTCCTGAGCCTCCTTTTCTCCAGGCTGAGCCCCTTTTCTGCTCCCTCAGCTGCTCCTGGTGTTCCAGCCCCTTCCCAGCTCTGTTCCCATCCCTGGAAATGCTCCAGCCCCTCCAGGTCCTTCCTGAACTGAGGGGCCCAGGACTGGACACAGCTGATGCAAAACACGACCCTGAACTGAACGAGCTGCACAGTCTGCAGTCACAGAGGGTTTAAATCCACACGTGAGGAGCTCCCCACTATTCCCACACCTCTGATTATTCCTCAGATTCCCCCTGAGCCCTTGGACAGCCCTGCTCCTGTCCCAGTGGGGTTCATTCCCTGAGTGCCAGTCTGGTTTGTGGCTGTGCACAACTGGATCCCGTGGGATCCTGTGGGATCCAGCACCACCCCCCTCCTCGGGAAGCCCACTCAGTCCTTCCCCGTGTCTCCTTCAGCTCCACAAATCTCCCAGAGCTGAGATCCCAACCGAGGAATTCAGCACCATGAAACTCCAGCGACTGCTTGGAAATTTGTTTTGAAAACTCGCCGCTGTTTTCTAGAAGAGGCAGATGAAAACAAGGCTGGGCTTTTTAGCTCGGGGCAAGGTTTTTGCACAGCTTTGTCAAGGCCAAACCTCTCTGCTCCACCAGGACCACATCTGACACCAGGAGTCTCTGCCGAGCCTCTCCTGCCTCCTTGGGGCTGCTGCTTTTGTTGACACAACACCATCAAAAGCACCTTCCCTCAGTCACAAAGGCAAACTGATCCTCCCACTCCGGGCACGGAGGGGGCTGGGGGAAGAGCTGAGCATGAGGAACCGCTGGCAGAGGGGTTTTAGTTTTACTGCGTCCTGCTACGGCCACCCAGGAGGTTTGGGCACAATCTCCAGGCTGGAGAAGGAGGGAGGGTCAGCCACAGCCCGAGGGCAGAGGGAATCAAAGCCTTACATGGAGGGTTCTGCCTCTGAGCCAGGTTTGATCCCGAAGTCCTGAGGAAGATGAGAAGCTTTCCCTGTCCTCAGGGTGACTGCAGGGACAGGAAACACCAGGAGAGAGGTCTCGAGGTGCCCGTGTCAGGGCAGGGTGGCCCAGGGCAGCAGCAGCAGCAGGATTCTCCTCCCAACAACAGGAAAAGTGGAGCCTCGGGGCTCCTGAACCCTTGTGGGATCAGAGAGGGATATCCCAGCCTGGCAGAGGGAAACCACAGTGGGACAGGAGGGACAGGGCCCTTCCCAGCCCTCCTGCCTGCCCAGCTGGGAGCAGAAGGGGGATAAGAAAACAGACCTGAGAGGAGGATGTGCATACCCTACAGGAATGCCTCTGCCTGCAAAGCCCTGGTCCTTCCATCACCATCCCTGGCTCAGTTTCAAAGGGAAAAGCTTTTCACCTCTGTGCCATGAGCCCCTGGCAGAGCAGAGCTCCAGACCTTTTCCTCCCTAACTAAAAAAGCATTTTCTGGTGTGGTTCTGGCCGAGAGAGGCCAACTGAGGACTCTGAGGAACTGGAACCGAGGATCCCAGGAGGGATCAAGCCTGCAGGGACACAGCCTGGAACAGCCCAGGCAGGGCCAGCCCGGGGACCCTCCCGGCTCTGTCCATGAACTGTCCTTGCAGGATGCGTGGACAGGAGGCTCAGGTGGTGCCAAAGCTCCTGGGGCTCCTCTGGGAGCCTCCAGCAGCTTCCCCTGCACAGGGAGGGGTGGGAGCTCACCAGGAGAGTGCCACAGACCTGCACGGGAGCAGGACAAATCCTCCTTGCCAGCAGGGCAGCAGATCCAGGGATGAATCCAAGCATCAGCAAAGGCCTCACCACAACCCCCTGCAGCTCCCACGGCATGCAGTCATGGAACCATGGAATGCTTTGGGTTGGAAGGGCCCTTCAAGCCCATCCAGTCCCAGCCCCACCATGGGCAGAGACACCCCCCCACAGTCCTAGGGTGCTTCAAGCCCTGTCCAGACTGGCCTTGGACACTTCTTATCTGTGCCAGGGCCTCATCCCCCTCACAGGGAACAATTCCTTCCCAATATCCCATCTGACCCTGCCCTCTGGCATTCCAGGCCCTTGTCCAAAGTCCATCTCCAGCATTCTTGGAGCCCCTCCAGGTACTGAATGTCCTGCAACTCTCTGTTTCAAATGAGGTTTGGTTTCTTTCCTGGCTGTTCAGCCCATTTTTGGGGAGCACCAGGGACTTTCACCACTGAAACCAGCTGGACTCACAGGAGTGGGGCCTCACCCTGGCCTCCAGCTGGATAAACAGATTCCAGCGTAAACCACCCCCAGCCCTCCACCAGGATGCCCTGAGCACAGATGGGCTCAAATTCCAACAACTGCCCAGGTTAATTGTGCAAATGAGGGCAAGGAAAGCACCCCCACCACACGGAAAAGGCCTCAGCCTGCCAGGGACCACCTACCCTGGGACAGCACTGCAGCGTCCCACATGTGGGGCTGGGAATTATCCTGCTCCTGCTCCAGCAGATCCTGCGTGGGATGGGAAGGGTGGGAGCAGCTCCACAATGGCCAGGAGAGCTCCAGGGAGAAGAGCTGGCAGACAGCTTCTGAAAATAGAGATCCTGCTGCCTGCCACCCTCCTTTCCAGAGCTTCCAATCCCACCAAAAGCTCTCCAGAAGAGCCAGGCACCAACTCTCTCGTGCTGCTCCAGCCCCATCACTCACACGTCAAAGCCATTGTTTCAGATCTAAGCAAAAAAATACTTTGAAACCTCAAAAATTAGGGTTTTTTGAAGTAATTATCTCCCTCCTCCGTCTCTGAGACGAAAGAAACCCAGGCCAATTATTTCTTTGAAGGCTAAATATTTACTCCCAGATGAAGCAGCTTGGGCTAGAGGGGAATTATCCAGCGCTGATGTCATCTCATGCCTGGGAGCCAGAAAACCCGGATGAAAACAGGTAGGAACAAACAGCAACAACAACAACAAAAGGGTGTCTTCTCCTGGAGAAGCCTCTCAGGAAGGGATGAAGTTGTACCCAAGACACTGTGCTCCCATTCCCTGCCCAGGGCTCGTTAGAGAAGATGCTTAACGAGGGCACATGTGGAGGGTGAGGGAACCTCTCCGAGCAAGACCTGGCCTTGGGAAAGAGCCAGGATCTCATCCCAGAGTTCTGGAGTCTGTGGGGCAGGTGTGGGAACTCCTCCACAGCAATTAGCCTGCACACACAACGAGTGGTAATCAATCAATGTCAACTCTTGGGTTTTTCTTTTAAAAAGCCCTCTCCTGCCTTATTTACATCCCAGCATTTCAAAGCTCTGCCCCTCCAGCCTCTCTCCTTTCCCAGGCAGGCGGTGCCACCCCCAGTTCGGGGCACCCAAAGGAAGAGCAGGAGCTGTGGGATCCCACCGGGGTTGACTCATCCCTTTGGAAAAGCAGGAACCAGAGCAGGAACCAGAGCACTCCCCGGGCCCAGCCTCCAGTTTCAGCTGTGATCCCATCTCGCCCATGACAGGGTGCAGGAACATCTCCTCGGGGGATCTTCCCGTGGGACCGAGCCCCGCCATGAATTCCCACAGGAGCCACAGCGGGATGGGCTCCAGGATGGGCTCTGTGTGCCCAGCACTGGGACAGGAAAGAGCTCCCCAGGCTGCAGGAATCCATGGCCTGGGGCAGAGAGAGCTCTGCAGAGCCCCGGAGCTATGCATTCTCCCCTCTCCAGCCCCAGCAGGAGGTTCCTTTTCCCTGTTTAAATCCACAACTCCCTCATTCTCCCCTTGTGGGAGTCCCACAGGGGTTGTGTGACACAAAACCAGAGCACGAAGGAAGTGTCCGAGCACCCCCAGTGACACCAGCCCTTGGGACTTGTCCCCAGTCCCTCTCCAGCTCTCCTGGAGCTCCTTCAGGCACTGGAAGGGGCTCTGAGGTCACCCTGGATCCTTCTCTTCTCCAGGTGAACACCTTCAGCTTTCCCATCTCCCTCTATATCCTTCTCCACCTCTATCTCTTTATTCCCTGGATTTTGGAGGACTTAAGTGCCAGACAAGAAAATACTTTATAAACAATACCTGAGCAGTCCGCAATACTTGGGGCACATGACAAGGAATTCTGTTCCCAGTATGGAATACTGGTGGATGCTGAGCTCCTTTTCTCCTTCCTCCTCCTGCCAAAGCAGCTGCTCTAACACTGACTTCTCCCCTCTGCCCCAAGAGCTTCCCCCAATTCTTCTGCTTTCCTCAAAGTTATTTCAGTGGAATTCAGAAATTAAAAGGAAAAAAACCAAACTGTTGTGGGTGACATTTCCAGCATAAAAAACAGTGTGGGAAATAATCTGTGGTGTTTTCCTGCCCGGCTGAGGGTGCCTGGACAGCAGGAATGAACCTGCTTTCCCACGCTCTCCCACGTGCACGGGCTTGTTTGCTCCACCCCCCAAAATACCTGGAGTGGGAGCCACTGGAATGAGCAAAGAAAATCTCAGCTTTGGGACAATGACTCTCACCATGGAATCACGGAATGGGACCATAAACACACCCAGTGCCACCCCCTGCCTGTGGCAGGGACACCTTCACTGTCTCAGGGTGCTGCAGCCTGGCCTTGGACTCTCCCAGGGATCCAGGGGCAGCCACAGCTGCTCTGGGCACCCTGTGCCACCCTGCCCACCCTCACAGCCAGGAATTCCTTCCCCATCTCCCACCCATCCCTGCCATCTGGCAGTGGGAAGCCATTCCCTGCGTCCTGTCCCTCCAGCCCTTGTCCCCAGTCCCTCTCCAGCTCTTCTGGAGCCCCTTTAGACCCTGGAAAGGGCTGAGCTCTCCCTGGAGCCTTCTGCTGTCCAGGCTGAACAACCCAAATTTCTCAGCCTTCTCCAGGCTGAACAATCATCACATCTTAGCCTACTGCAGCATGAACAATCCCAACTCTCTCAGTCTTCCCCAGGCTGAACAATCCCAATTTCTCAGCCTTCCCCAGGCTGAACAATCCCAACTCTCTCAGCCTTCCCCAGGCTGAACAACCCAGATTTCTCAGCCTTCCCCAGGCTGAACTATCCATATTTCTCAGCCTTCCTGAGGTTGAACAATCATCACATCTTAGCCTACTGCAGCACGAACAATCCCAACTCTCTCAGCCTTACCCAGACTGCACAATCCTGATTTTCTCAGCTTTATCACCACAGGCTCTGGTGGCTGCAGGGATTGTCCCTCACCCTGCATGACAGGGACCAGCTGCTCCCCAGAAAACACCCCCAAGGTGGGGCTGAGGACTCAGACTCTGCCACAAACCCCACATTTCCCTGGGATTCAGTCCTGGTAGGATAAGCTCAGAGCCACGGGGAGGAGGGGAGGAGCCGTGGGGGAGCTCCATCAGGGCTCACCTGAGGCCAGGGGCCGGATCCACTCCTTGCTGTTGAGGTCCAGTCTCCAGAGGTCGTTGAAGGCGGCGTTGCAGCTGCTCTGGGTGCAGCCCCCGAACACGTACATGGACTGGTTGGGGTCGTAGTAACACGCACCTGTGAGAGAGCACAGAGCTGTCACTGCTGTCCCCACTGCCCTGCCACTGCTGTCCCCACTGCCCTGCCACTGCTGTCCCCAGAGCTGTCACTGCTGTCCCCACTGCCCTGTCACTGCTGTCCCCACTGCCCTGTCACTGCTGTCCCCACAGCGCTGTCACTGCTGTCCCCACTGCCCTGTCACTGCTGTCCCCACTGCCCTGTCACTGCTGTCCCCACAGCACTGTCACTGCTGTCCCCACAGCGCTGTCACTGCTGTCCCCACTGCCCTGTCACTGCTGTCCCCAGAGCTGTCACTGCTGTCCCCACTGCCCTGCCACTGCTGTCCCCAGAGCTGTCACTGCTGTCCCCACAGTCCTGTCACTGCTGTCCCCAGAGCTGTCACTGCTGTCCCCACTGCCCTGTCACTGCTGTCCCCACAGCGCTGTCACTGCTGTCCCCACTGCCCTGTCACTGCTGTCCCCAGAGCTGTCACTGCTGTCCCCACAGCGCTGTCACTGCTGTCCCCACAGTGCTGTCACTGCTGTCCCCAGAGCCCTGTCACTGCTGTCCCCAGTGCTGTCACTGCTGTCCCCTCTGCCCTGTCACTGCTGTCCCCACAGAGCTGTCACTGCTGTCCCCAGAGCCCTGTCACTGCTGTCCCCACAGCGCTGTCACTGCTGTCCCCAAAGCCCTGTCACTGCTGTCCCCACAGAGCTGTCACTGCTGTCCCCACAGTCCTGTCACTGCTGTCCCCAGAGCTGTCACTGCTGTCCCCACTGCCCTGTCACTGCTGTCCCCACTGCCCTGTCACTGCTGTCCCCACAGCACTGTCACTGCTGTCCCCACTGCCCTGTCATTGCTGTCCCCACAGCGCTGTCACTGCTGTCCCCACTGCCCTGTCACTGCTGTCCCCAGAGCTGTCACTGCTGTCCCCACAGCCCTGCCACTGCTGTCCCCAGAGCCCTGTCACTGCTGTCCCCACTGCCCTGCCACTGCTGTCCCCACTGCCCTGTCACTGCTGTCCCCACAGCGCTGTCACTGCTGTCCCCACTGCCCTGTCACTGCTGTCCCCAGAGCTGTCACTGCTGTCCCCAGAGCCCTGTCACTGCTGTCCCCACTGCCCTGCCACTGCTGTCCCCACAGAGCTGTCACTGCTGTCCCCACTGCCCTGTCACTGCTGTCCCCAGAGCTGTCACTGCTGTCCCCAGAGCCCTGTCACTGCTGTCCCCACTGCCCTGCCACTGCTGTCCCCAGAGCCCTGTCACTGCTGTCCCCAGAGCCCTGTCACTGCTGTCCCCACTGCCCTGTCACTGCCTGTGTCCCACGCCCAGCTCAGGCCCTTTCCTCCCTGGAGAACAGCAGCCGGGCTGCCCCAGCTCCCCAGAACCACAGGGCTCCCCTGAGCAGGGTGAAGCTCCAGCAAGAACCTTCCCAAGAGGATTATCCCTCAGGCAGAGCTGCTCCTCTAAGTGCAGAGAAAACTGCCTTAGAGGTCTGTAATTAATGAGCTTAGCTGTGATTAAGGCACTGAGCTCCCTGACCTGCCCTGAGCCGGATCACACAGCTCACAGACCCCTCTGTGCACCCAGCCCTGGGCTTTGCTCTCTCTTCAGGATTTCTCCCAATCTCATTTAAAGAGTCCAGCTAAAACTCAAGATCATCCACGGGCATTCCCCCTGCTCCCCCTGGGGAAGGATGAGGCAGCCAGACGGGGAACAGGGAGGGAGCACCACGTTTGACAACCCCTCAAAGATACCCAAGAGCTTTTGTCCCCAAAAAAGCTCTGCAGCAAAAGAAAACCCATGGAAGTGTCTGACTTTGGCAGAGAGAGTCTGCAGCACACAGGTACCTCTGGCAAGAGGGAACTGAGAGATGGAGCAGGGAGGGCTCACTCAGCTTGGAGGCTGGGCAGAATTCCGAATTTCCCATAAAATTCCATGTGGAATAACCCCCCCCACATCAAAATCATGGAGATTGTGCTCTCCTTTTAAGAGTAATTTTAAGCTGCTGAAGATGAGGAAGGCAGAGCAGCTTGAGTGGAAAAAAAAAATTAGGGAAACCCAGGAAAAGGCAAGCACAATGAAAAGTGCAGTTTATTCCAGCTTGTGGGAATTCCACAGTGGGATTGTGGGGGCTGCTCTGTGCAGGGTCAGGAGCTGGACTTGGATGATCCTTGTGGATCCAGCTCAGGATATTCTGGGATTCCATAATATGTTTATAGTTTATACCAAGTGTAGAACAAATCAGGGGGAAATTGTGCATGTCCCTGATGGTTTTAGGGTTTCTTTGGGTAGAAAACACTGAATAGATTTAGTTGGGGTTTTTTAGTGTCCCAGCAAAATTCAGTGACCCCCAGAGTTTCAGCACTGCGGAAGTGGCTTATCTTTGCAAAAGAATCAGGAAATCTGGTGTTTGAAGACACTGATGCTCAGGGGGAGCAGAGGTTCTGGTTCTGAGCACACTCCTGATTCCTGTCCTGAGCAATGAACCACTGGATATTTTAACCTGGAGCAGCTGACAGCCAGAGCAGAGCTGGCTGAGGAGGGAAAACCAAATGGAAAAGCACATTCCTTTCACCATAATCAAAAAGCATGGGACTTATGAAACTCAGAGAACAAGAAATCAATTCACCCATCCAAGTTCAAGGGCTGTATTTCCCACTGGAGAGATGGGAAGGAGCTGGCTGGGCTGTAAATCCCATTCCCACATGGATTGGAGGGTAACAGCCTTTGGTATTGGCCTTGGGCACTGCCAGGGATCCAGGAGCAGCCAGAGCTTCTCTGGGCAGCTGTGCCAGGGGCTGCCCACCCTCACAGGGAACAATTCCTGCCCAATACCCCACCCAGCCCTGCCTCTGGCAGTGGGACCCACTCCCTGTGTCCTGTCCCTCCATCCCTTGTCCCCAGTGCCTCTCCAGCTCTCCTGGAGCCCCTTCAGGCCCTGGAAGGGCTCTGAGCTCTCCCTGGAGCCTTCTCCAAGTGAACACCCCCAGCTTTCCCATCTCCTTCTATCTCCATCTCCACCTCACTCCCTAAAATGCTATTGTCCTGCTCCTTGCAGTGCAGGGCCTGGGTGCAGCCAAAATCCGGGGATATTGAGCAAGTCTGGGTGCTGGGAGCAGCTGCAGCTCTGCTCCAGGAGCAGCCCATCCTGTAAAGCAAACATTCCAGCTGTCACCGCTCCCAACGGGTTCGTCAAACCCACAAATTGCTGTAATTACTCATCCCAGTGGTGCCACCAACCCCAGGCTCCTTGGAAACAAAAACAATAAATCAGTGCCTAAAATTAGTCACTCCTCCAGCAAAGGATCAATATCCCTGGCACAAGGGTCTGCATTCCTTTGCTGCTTTTCCGTTTCTGCATTCCTGAGCCTCCTGACATCTTTTTCCGACTGCGGGCAGTGATTTCACCCCGTGACTCATCGCCCTGCTGTGACCTCGCAGGTTCATACATAAAACAGCTCGGTGACTCCTGCAAACATCATCCAAAAAACCCCAAACACGGGGGATTTCTGCTCCTGAACACCCAGCATTATTAATGCTTCATATCCTGCAGTTTTGCAGCCTTTGGAAAAGTGACAGCCTGTCCAGAGTTTGCTCTCAGCGGTGTGATCCCTGCCAGGCACTCCCTCCCCACGGCATCGCCTTCCATTCACTTATTCCTTATCAAGCACTTCTGCCATTCCTCCCTTCAGGACTGAGAGCAGACTGGTTGACTTCCAGCTGCTTAGAATTCCCCTCCCTGTCCGTTTGTGCTCCCTGTGAGAACTTCTGGGATGGTTCTAATAATTCCTGGAAGCGAGAGCGAGCCTCAGACGGAGCTTTGATGGCAGCACTGACTCGTGCCTGGGCGGTGACATATTCCCACAAAAACCAGCAAATCACTCATCCCTCATGAAGGACTTTGCGAGTCCTGCCTGCTCCCTCCCCACTGCCCAAACTCCTGTTCCCTCCACCTCAGCTCACCGTCATCCCTTGGGATTTTAGGTGATTTTAGTTCAGAGTTTGACTTTCCGGAACTGACGATTTGTAGCTCGGCTTTAAGGCTGGAATCTGGCCCACAGGCACGGAATGCTGCTGCAGGGAAAGCAGAGGCTGCACATTTGGGCAGCTGCTCATGAACCAATCCGTTTAAGTCAGCAAACAAGTTAATCCAGATTAGCTTTGTGCCCACAAAGTGCATTAATAACGCTGCTGCGGCCAGCGGGGCCGGGCAGAGCCCCCTGTCACCGAGCGAGGCTAATACGGATTACACGCTCCGAGGGCAGTGGATTTAGGGAGACAACTCACTTTGCAGCCAGGAAACCCGTGGTAGGCAGCAGGATAAAGGAAAGAGCACACACAGTGCTTTTTGGGGCAACTCTGAGCCTTTTCCAGGCCATTTCTAGCTGGCCCGAGCATCCAGCAGTCGCAAAAAACGCTGCTAAAATTGAAGGGAAATTCATGCAAATGTGAAGTCGTTAATAAGCACTTCACTAACGCTGCTAAAAATGAGCTGTGAACTGCGGAGCCTTTTCATCCTTCGGGAAGGCGAGGGGTTCTCGGCAGGGCACAATGACTTCACCAGAGCTCCCCGCAGCGTCTCCCGGGCTTGTCTTGGCAGGAGGCAGCGCCGCGGCTGCCTCATAAATTATTGCTTGGGAAGATGAAAATGTGATGCCTGCTGCTCTTGGAATGGCAGGGCTTGCACCGTGTTTATCCTCCCTCGGAAAAATGCAATTTGCTTCCTGGAAGAGCTGTCCCCCAGAGGGCTCAGACCCCATGCTGAAGTCACAGGAAGGAATTTTTGCCGTGTTTTTTTTTTGTTTGAGGCGAGGCAGCTCAGTGCTACTGCACTCCAAAGAACAGGATTTATTTCAATACCTTTCCCTCCAAGGCACTGTGTTTAGGTATTTTTTCTCCTCTGTTTCTTTTCCAGAATCTTGGAAGAATTAACCCAAACACTGAGAGGTGCTGTTGACTGAATCACTCACTTCTGTCAGCAAATCCACCTGCAGCTCTGCTCGATTTGAGCCCAGCACACTGCAGAATTCCCAGTTTTCCTCACAGATGCACAGGACCTGTGCGAGCAGCTGGTGCACATCCCCGAGCGCTGCACTTTCCAAAACCCACTGGCTTTGATGGGAATGACTCCAGCCCAGGGGCTGAGGTTTTTGGGGAGGGGGCAAAGCTCAGGTGCAGATCCTGGGGACAGCTCTGGGTGCCTCAGGACATGAAGGACACTGAGGGGCTGGAGAGATGGGAACGGAGCTGGGGAAGGGGCTGAGCCCCCCAGAGAGGCTGAGGGAGCTGAGAAAGGGCTCAGCCTGGAGAAAAGGAGGCTCAGGGGGAATCTTGTGGCTCTGCACAACTCCTGACAGGAGGGGACAGTCAGGGGGGTCGGGCTCTGCTCCAGGGAACAGGGACAGGACACGGGCAACATCCCAAGGCTGTGCCAGGAGAGATTTAAGCTGGATATTGTGAAAAACCCTTCATGGCATGGGGGTCAGGCACTGGCACAGACTGCCCAGGGCAGTGCTGGAGTCGCCACCCCTGGACGTGGCACTTGGGGACACGTTTTGGTCAAGGGCTGACTCCATGATATCTGGGAGAGTTTTGCAGCCTGGGGAGCTGCAGAAAGATCCCTGCACAACCAGAAAGCCACAGTCCCACCCCGTTTCCTCTCCATCAGCATTTCCCAGGACCTACGAGCCCGCCGTGACCAGCAGCTCCCAAATCCCTGCTCTTGTGCCGAGTGTTGGCACAGTTGTTGGCTGAATACCGGCGGTGATGGGCACGTGTGGCACTGCCAGCCTGAGGGAGGCACGTGTGGCACTGCCAGCCCCTGTGTGGCACTGCCAGCCCCCTTGTGGCACTGCCAACCCCTGTGTGGCACTGCTAACCCCCTTGTGGCACTGCCAGCCCCCAGGGAGGCACGTGTGGCACTGCCAGCCCCTGTGTGGCACTGCCAGCCCCTGTACAGCACTGCCAACCCCTGTGTGGCACTGCCAACCCCCTTGTGGCACTGCCAGCCCCTGTGTGGCACTGCCAGCCCCTGTACAGCACTGCCAACCCCTGTGTGGCACTGCCAGCCCCCTTGTGGCACTGCCAGCCCCTGTACAGCACTGCCAGCCCCTGTACAGCACTGCCAACCCCTGTACAGCACTGCCAACCCCCTTGTGGCACTGCCAACCCCCATGTGGCACGGCCAGCCCCAAGGAAGGCAGCTCCCAGCAGGATTGCAGGGATGGCACTGCTAGCCTGAGGGAGGCAGCTCCCATGGGGACTCCAGGGAATGGCACTGCCAGCCCCAAGGAAGGCAGCTCCCAACAGGATTGCAGGGATGGCACTGCCAGCCCCAAGGAAGGCAGCTCCCAGCAGTTTGGCAGGGATGGCACTGCCAGCCCTAAGGAAGGCAGCTCCCATGGGGACTCCAGGGAATGGCACTGCCAGCCCCAAGGAAGGCAGCTCCCAGCAGGATGGCAGGGATGGCACTGCCAGTCCCAAGGAAGGCAGCTCCCAGCAGTTTGGCAGGGATGGCACTGCCAGCCCCAAGGAAGGCAGCTCCCAGCAGTTTGGCAGGGATGGCACTGCCAGCCCCAAGGAAGGCAGCTCCCAGCAGGATGGCAGGGATGGCACTGCCAGCCCCAAGGAAGGCAGCTCCCAGCAGTTTGGCAGGGATGGCACTGCCAGCCCCAAGGAAGGCAGCTCCCAGCAGTTTGGCAGGGATGGCACTGCCAGCCCCAAGGAAGGCAGCTCCCATGGGGACTCCAGGGAATGGCACTGCCAGCCCCCAAGGAAGGCAGCTCCCAGCAGGATGGCAGGGATGGCACTGCCAGCCCCCAAGGAAGGCAGCTCCCATGGGGACTCCAGGGAATGGCACTGCCAGCCCCCAAGGAAGGCAGCTCCCAGCAGGATGGCAGGGATGGCACTGCCAGCCCCAAGGAAGGCAGCTCCCAGCAGGATGGCAGGAATGGCACTGCCAGCCCCCGAGGGAGGAGATGCCTGGATACTCACTGTGGGAGAAGCGCTGGGTGATGGGGGTGCCGGGGTAGGGGTAAGTGCGGCTCTCCCACTGGATGTTCCCCTCCTGCACTGCCTTGATGAAGCCGTGGTAGCACTGATGGGCCACACCTGGGGAGAGAACAACACTGTCAGCAAGGCTGGGAACCAACTGTGCCTGCACGGGGACAGCTGCAAACCCCCGTGTTTGGGTTAGAACCACGCTGGGAACGCAGGGGATTAAAGGAATAAAGACAAGGGAACTCTGCAAACGGGGAAGTCAGCAGTGTGCACCGGCTGGGTCGGGAAGCAGAGCCTTTGGGAGAGGAAGGAAGCACTGGGATGCTTTGGAGAGCTTGTGTGCAGCCCTCTGTGCTTCACCCTTGCTCCCTCAGCACACCCTGAGGGTCAGCTTCCCACCCCTCAGTTGAATAATCAATTTTTAAGAGTGTGAACGCAGCTACTGGCCAGGGATCTGAATAAAGTTGGAAAGGAGATATCAGTGATAAAAATCAGCAGGGATGCTCCAAGGCTGCCACTGCGTGAGAGGGCTGGGAGGGGCCAGAGGCTGCTCCCTGAGGAGACAGAAGGGTCTGGAGAAGGTTTCTGGCAGCAGCAGCAGCTCAGCAGACACTTGGTGGCACCTGCACTGAGGATGCCACAACCTGCCAAGAGTTCTTCCCCAAGCCCTGTGCCAGGAACACCCCCAGCAAGAAATCCCACTCCAGGATATAAAGCAGGAAGGGTTTTTTTAAATTAAAAAATAAAGCCTGGGGTCCTTGAGGAGCTGATCCCTGAGAGTCACACGGGAAAGGGAATGTGAGCTCCAGCAGTGCACAGCAGATGTATCCTGGCAAACAGGAAAAATTAACCAGGAGAACACAAACCAATTGTTTACCTCGAGTGACCTCTCTGGGCACAGCTCGCAGGTGGTGCTTCCAGACCTTTTTTTGGCTGGAATTGCCACAGAAGGGCCCAGCTGCCCAGCACCACTTGTCCCCTGAGAGGTGACCCAGCCCAAAGCCACGTTGTGCCCCTGGCTGCTCATCCCTGGGCTCCAGGGATGTTTCCCACATCCCTCTGGGGTGAATCCCAGGTGTTTGTCCATCCCAGCTGCATTCCTTGCAGGCCGCTCCAGGAAACAGCCAAGCAGCCACTTGGGGCTGCAGCACTTGGAAAAGGCCCTTCCCCAGGGCTGTGGGCAGCTGCTGCCCCAAAAGGATGCACAAAAAGACTCATTTTGGGCCATGATCCCTGCTGGGGTAGCTGTGATGTTTTAACCCCCAGCCTGTTCAGCTCTGGGCAAAGTGGGAAATGCCTGGAATCTTCCAGATGAGGAGAAGTCCATAAATGAGCCATCACCCCACAATCTGCCAAGGGCATTCCTCACCTGACACCCACTCCTGTTTTCCAGAAGGAACACATTCCCCTTGTGTAGCAACCTGTCCCATTTCCTAGGATTGAAATGCTCTCCTCTCCTCTGAAACTCCTTGTTTTTAAATGAAGCTCGTGATTAAAGCACGCACCCAACAGAATCCGACCAGAAATCACCCAGTGTATTAAAATAAAATGAACCAGGAGGTTCTGTTTGTATCCTTGTCCAAATTTTCCCTCCTTATTTGCTGTATCATATTTCTCCAGCATTAAAATACCTCCACGAGGCTCTGGAATGAATGTGTGGAGGCAAAGGAAGGATCTGTGTCTCTGGGCTACTCTTCCAGGAAGCTGGAATATGCACATCTCAACTCATGCAGATTTTATACTGCACTTATCTCCAGCAGAGCTGTAAGAACCAGAGCCAGGGCTGTTGAAAGCAGCTTTGGGAATGTTAATTACTGAGCAAGACACAAACGAAGCGCAATTAAAGCCACATCAGCCATGGGACACTGGCAGGGGCTCTGAGCAGGAGGCTGCAATCCAAGGTCACCAGTGCAGCACTGGGAGCACCCAAAGGCAGCAAAGGAGCTGCTCTGTCGTGGGGCTTGGGCTTTGTTTTATTTTGGGCTGGAAGAGACCTCAAAGCTCATCCAACTCCAACCCCTGCCAAGGGTGGGACTTTCCACTATCCCAGATCACTCCAGACCCTGTCCAGTCTGGTCTTGGACACTTCCAGGATGGGAATTCACGGCCTCTCTGGGTTTTCTACCCTGAGAGAGGCCGAGGGGTTCAATTCTGCACAGCTACAGGCCCTCTTTGAGCAAAGCCAGGGACCCTGTGGCTGTTAGGATTTCTCTAGGATTTCACAAAAGCCAGATTTCAGAGTTTGAGGGGAAAACAAGAGGCAAAGGTAAAAGAGATCTGGGTTGCAAGCCCCAGAGTAAAGAAATTGCTGCCATCACTTGTACCTTTGATCAGTCGATACCACTGTTTGCAGACAAGGGCGGCGGTTTTGTGCTCCTGGTAGGGAGAGAGGAAGGACAGGATGTATTCCAAAACCTCTTCTGGCAGCTCCAGCATCGATCTGGAGCTGGGCCTGGGCTCCTCCACCTCCAGCTCGGCGTGGGGCTCATCCTCCTGCTCCATCGTCCCTTCCACCGTGGCGTCCTCTGGATCCACGGCCATGAACCCGTCATCGTCACTGTCCGAGGAGCTGGCCATGGCATCCCACGTCACTGCTGGCAAAGGGACAATGGGGAGGTCACAGGGAGCATCAGGAAGGCACCGAGAGGTGTGTGCCACGCCACAGGGCTCTGGCACAGCAATCACCGAGTGCAGGACGTGGTTTTGCAGTTTTGCAGCAGCTGAGGGTTTAGCAACGGCTTTGCCAGGTCACTCCATCTCTCCCCACCCTGCTGCTGCCTCCAGTGGGAAGCAGAGAGCCAAAGGCAAACCCCTGGAGCTGCTGCTCGAGGAGACATCGTCCTGCCCTGCCCTGCACCGTGGGGCCCAGCTGGGATGGGGAAAGGATCCCTGTGGAATCTCACCCGAGGTGAGACAGGACCACAGCAACATTTCCAGTCCCTCCGCCCTGTGGAACCTGTTCTGTCAGCGAGGCTGTTTTAGCCCAAACAGCTCCTTGTGGGGGAAAAATGCCCTGCCTCGTTTTCACCACGCTTTTCCTTTTATTTGTGAAATACCTGCACACAGCCCTGGCTGGCAGGAGGTGAAGAAAGCAAATCCCCCCAGGATTTACTGCTGATGGAAGGCTGGGATAGCAGAGGTTGTATCTCCAGCTATTCTCAACACCCCAAGTGTAAGGTGACACCTCGATGACAGAAAAATATCATGACATAAATCCACCTTAACAAGTGGCTGTGTCCAGTTTGGGCACTTGGCACCATGTGAGGTTAAATCCACGCCTGCCATGGCAAGGCAAACCCCTGGCTCCATTTCCAGGAAGCAGCCAGCCTGTCTCCAGCAGAGCAGCAGCACTTTTCCCTCCCAAGGTGGCTGAGTGGAGACCAAGGGAGCAGCTGCTCCTTGAGTGCTCCTGGATCCATAGCCCAAACCACAGTAACAGCTCCCGGGGATGACACGGAGCTTTCTTTCCCAGAAATTCCCATTTTATCCTTTCCTAGCACGAGGAAAAGATCCAAACCAGGGCAAGCTCCCCGTTCTTGCATCACTCAGCCTGGGTTCCTCTCAAGTCCACAAGGCAGAGGCTGCTCAGCCACCTCCAGCCCTGAACTGACCAGGATTATTGGAGCCAGATCCACACAGTCCATAGGATAAATCCAACCTGCAGCAAGCCAGGAAGCAAACTAGCTCCTTAAGATGGAAGACACGACAGCTTTTCCCTAACATCCTCCAATATAAGAATATTATCATTATTTTTTCCAAACCCTAACCCAGAAAATGCAGCTGGAAGGATTTGAAGTTATTGATGTCATTGTTTCATGTGGGTTACTGAGCAGGATAAATATCCTGATACAGAAACATCCTGATACAGAAACATCCTGATATAGAAATATCCTGATATAGAAATACCCCGGTAACAAACCCCATGTTAAACCATCAACTTGGGTCATCGACCTGATTTATAAATGAGGTTCATTTCTCAGGAATAATCTGAGCTGCTGTTACTAATCCAGTGTTTTCCCATGCCGTGGGAATGGCAGGTGGTGAGACACAGAGTGGGAAAGCTTTCCATGGCAACCAATTCATGCCCAGGAAAATGACAGGCGGCAGCACCAGTCCCCACTGCTGTCAGGCTCCCTGACGAAGCAGCTTTGGAAAATCCACAGGGCTGTCAATCTGTGGGAGGAACCACGGGAGGAACCACGGCAGAACCCAGCACGTTTCCCATGTCAGAAATCCCTGCTGGAGTCACTGATGTGGCAGAGGAGGCTGGAACCCAAACACTGACACGGGCACTGCTGCTGCTGCCACAAACCCGCCTCACACAGCCCCACATGCAGGAACTCCCAGGGACTGAGGGAAGGGAAAAGTGGAATTGAGCTAAAAAATGATGAAAGAATGGAGGGTTGGGCCTTTACAAGCAAAGGCATCCATGGCTGGGTAGTGCCTGTGCTGGCTTCCATCCTGACACAGCATGGAGCCAGTGCTGCTGGTGCTCCTGCTCTGGATGGGGCCTTGCTCCAGTCTGGGATGGGGCTGTGCTCCAGTCTGGGATGGGGCTGTGCTCCAGTCTGGGATGGGGCTGTGCTCCAGTCTGGGATGGGGCTGTGCTCCAGTCTGGGATGGGGCTGTGCTCCTGTTTAGGATGGGGCTGTGCTCCTGTTTAGGATGGGGCTGTGCTCCAGTCTGGGATGGGGCTGTGCTCCTGTTTAGGATGGGGCTGTGCTCCTGTTTAGGATGGGGCTGTGCTCCAGTCTGGGATGGGGCTGTGCTCCAGTCTGGGATGGGGCTGTGCTCCAGTCTGGGATGGGGCCCTGCTCCAGTCTGGGATGGGGCTGTGCTCCTGTTTAGGATGGGGCTGTGCTCCAGTCTGGGATGGGGCCCTGCTCCAGTCTGGGATGGGGCTGTGCTCCAGTCTGGGATGGGGCCCTGCTCCAGTCTGGGATGGGGCTGTGCTCCTGTTTAGGATGGGGCCGTGCTCCAGTCTGGGATGGGGCCCTGCTCCAGTCTGGGATGGGGCTGTGCTCCTGTTTAGGATGGGGCTGTGCTCCAGTCTGGGATGGGGCTGTGCTCCAGTCTGGGATGGGGCTGTGCTCCTGTTTAGGATGGGGCTGTGCTCCAGTCTGGGATGGGGCTGTGCTCCAGTCTGGGATGGGGCCGTGCTCCTGTTTAGGATGGGGCTGTGCTCCTGTTTAGGATGGGGCTGTGCTCCAGTCTGGGATGGGGCCGTGCTCCTGTTTAGGATGGGGCTGTGCTCCAGTCTGGGATGGGGCTGTGCTCCTGTTTAGGATGGGGCTGTGCTCCTGTTTAGGATGGGGCTGTGCTCCAGTCTGGGATGGAGCTGTGCTCCAGTCTGGGATGGGGCTGTGCTCCAGTCTGGGATGGGGCCCTGCTCCAGTCTGGGATGGGGCTGTGCTCCTGTTTAGGATGGGGCTGTGCTCCAGTCTGGGATGGGGCTGTGCTCCAGTCTGGGATGTGGCCGTGCTCCAGTCTGGGATGGGGCTGTGCTCCAGTCTGGGATGGGGCCCTGCTCCAGTCTGGGATGGGGCTGTGCTCCAGTCTGGGATGGGGCCGTGCTCCAGTCTGGGATGGGGCCGTGCTCCTGTTTAGGATGGGGCTGTGCTCCAGTCTGGGATGGGGCTGTGCTCCTGTTTAGGATGGGGCTGTGCTCCTGTTTAGGATGGGGCTGTGCTCCAGTCTGGGATGGGGCCCTGCTCCAGTCTGGGATGGGGCCGTGCTCCTGCTCAGGATACAGAAGGGCAGGAGGGTCTGTCCCTCCCTTCCTCCCAGCCTGGGAGCTCGGAGCAGCTCCTCGGCAGGCAGAGGTTTCCATCTCCACCCTGAAGCCCTGCCAGGATCCCAAGCAGGAGGGTTTTTGTCTCTGTCCTGGGGACAGCAGGACCCTGCAGATGGTGATGGGCTGGGGAGTTGTCAGGACTTTGTGTCATCCCAACTACTTTTATCTTTATTTGTGCTCTAAATAATGTCCAAATCCTGCTGGAGAGAGTCATGGGAAGTGCAGGAATGCACATCCACTAGAAAGAGGTGTTTTCCAGCTAATAAATCCCAAGCTGCATCCTCTGGAGCAGGCTCGGGAATAACCCAACACGTCAGGCTGATCCCAGACACAAAACAACAAAAATAATCTTTCAGGCCAATTTTAAAACAGCGGGAGGAGCCTCAAATAGCATATCTGAGGATGGAGAAGCTCCACTGAGTTTTGTCTTCTCTTCCCAAGCCACTTGATAATATTATAAATATTCCAAAGCATCTCCTTTGGTAAATCCTTGTTTCCTAAATGTTTGAACATAAGGAATAACCATCCTCAGAGTTTTCACACCCACACCATGTTCTTTTTCGGAAGGAAAACAAGGCCAGCAATAAACCCAGCTCCCAAAAGGCAGCTCGCTGTCAAAATAACCCTCCAAGCTTGACCTGCCACGGATGTGGATTCTGTTGGAACAGCGGGCTGGGAATAACCACTCCTGGAATACAAAGCAAAGCCCTGTCCCAAAACCCTGCTCCAATACAGAAAAAGGAAAAAGAACCCAGGCAGCTGGCAAAAAAGAGCTAAAGCATCCCAGCAGCTCCTGCTGCCAGTTATTCAGCAGATCCATGAGGGAAAATCCCACACCTGTGGTTTTACTGGTTATTCCAGGAGCAGAACTGAGTGTTCCTGCATTTTGGGGTGATGCAAGAGGTGCTTTCTCCCTCATCCTGCCTCTCCAGGTGCTCTCTGCTTGCACCATGCTGGGCTCCACTTTGTACCTGGGCTAAAATGAATCTCTGAGCACTCAAAAAGCTGCAACCAAGAGATTTAAGCAGTTTTGTCTCATCCCAAAGTAGCTGCAATCCAATTAACTCCGGGATCGGACTGAGCCCTGAAAACATCAACACGTCCTCCAAACGTTCCATGATAATCTGCACCCCAGAGCCCTGCTGGTCCCAGAGAAATGCCTGTATATCCCAGCACTAGGAAGGTTTTGGGGCCTTCAGGAATCAGCCTGGAGCTGCAGCAGGGAGGAAGCAGGCAGGACAGGAAGCGCTGGAAGGGCAGCAGGAGCAGAGCTCTGCCGGTGCTGATGGAATCTGCCTGCCCTTTCCTAAAAGCATTGTCTCTGCCAGCTGGCAAAACATTTCATAATCTTTTTCCTCCTTTCAGAGCACTTCAATTTTCCCTTTCTCCCCTCCTGAAATTAGTTAAGAACCTGCTATTTATTCCTAAAGTAATTATCTGCAACTAATAGCTGAGGAATATTAAATGCAGGCAAAAATAACCCCACTGGATTGAAGCACTGCTCAAAACCTGCTCCTGCAAATCCCTGATTGGTCCAAGGAGCTTTTCCAACCTGCAGATCCCTCTCCTGGTCCCACGGAACCCAAAGCTCAGGCATGGGTGGCACTGGTGGTTCCCTTCCTAGCTGCCTCCTCTTCTCCACAACTTCCAGCTGCTTCAGGAAGTGCTTGAACCTGCAGGGTTTTTAACCTGCAGGTTTTTAACCAGGGTTTTTCGCCCCTGTTTTTATGGGTTTTATGGAAAAAAGGCTCCAAGGGCAAGCTGTTGAATAGCAGTGAGAGGCTGAGCACCGGTCCTGAGTCAGAGCACTGCACACACAGGGAATGCTCACCCCAAACGGCAGCAGAGGAGCTGCAGTGCTGCTCCCGCCAGGAATAAACCATTCCAGGTGTGAGAGGACCCAGCCTGGCAGCCCAGGGCTGTTACAGTGAGCTCATGGCACTCTATTTCCCCTTCCCCAGGACCCTGTGACTCTGATCAGATATCCCTGGAACCTCCTTCCTGCCCCAGAGGGGTTGGTGGAGAGCCAGGGAAGCCCACCCTGTCCAAAATCTATATATTCCCCTGACATTTCCTGTTTGTCCTCTTTTGCCCCGCTCTCACCACAGAATAAAGAGAGCTGAACCAACATATCTGGGGTAAGAACCTCTTTTGGAAATCTTTGCCATCTCCTGATATTCCTCCCCTCACACAGGGTTTGGGCTGCCAGGAGAGAGGGATTTAAATGCACCTGGCAACCTGGTGGAAATGTAGGGGTGGAAGGCAGCAACTGTCTCCAACCTGCTCCAGACTCTTCCTCATGCTTGGGAATGACTTCTTCCACGTCTCCAGGGTGGCACTCTGGGGACAGCCACACCTCTGGCTGATTCTCTGCCCCAGTTCAAATAAAAATCCTCTTCCATCAGACAGAAACGGTTCGTTTTTCCTTTTTAAAAAAAAATCTTTTCTCTATGGGAAGGATTTTTCCCACATTTTCAGTGTTTTCATGTTTGTCTCTCCAGCTGTGCCATCAAAGACTTCACCTGCAGCTTTCTCTGCTCCTGGTTTTGCCCTAAAACAAGCCCTGAGACCTCTTTTGAGGTGAAAAGAGGAAAATTCAACACTATTTCCGAGGAGCAGCATGATATTTTATAAAAGCAGCAGCAGAGGGAATGTAAGGTCCGTGGGAACCACGGGACTCAGGACTGGGGTAAACACCTTTAAATAAAACAACATTCCCAGTCCTCCCTAACCTGAAGCAGCTGGAACTGATCCTTTTGGAAATCAACTGCTGGGCAAGCTCAATAATGGGGGGAAAAAAAAAGCAGATTTTAGTCCAAAAAAAGAAAATACAGCCTCTGGGAAGCTATGGAATGAGCAATATCCTGTCTGTGCAGAGCAAGACCTCGGAATACTGGCACCACAGACACTCCTTATCCCTGCACAACAACAATTCCAAGGGTTCTTCAAAGAACTGCTTTCTTTTTTTTTTTTTTTTTTTTTCCCAACACAAGATTGTTTTTCTTTCATACAAGTCATCCAGGAAAAGAAAGGATTCCTAAATTCCATCTGCAAGGTTGAAAATTCCACCGTTTCTCTGTCAACACAACCTCCCTGTGATGGTTTTACCTGTTAGAACAGCCGGCTTTGGGAAAAAATTCCAAATCACATCATTTTTACTGCTGCCCATTGTCCTGGAAGAGCACCACTGCAGCTGAATTTTGGTTGATATTTCTGTTATAAAAAGGTACCAAGATCCCAGAAATTCCTCCCAGCCCAGTGATGAGCTGACCCTTTGCTATTTCAGATTCCTGCTCATTTTTTTCTGAGGTTTCAGTTAAAAAATAAGCAACAGTATGACATTACACAGCAGGATTTATTGCACAAACAGCACAGCAACCTACAAATAAATCCTGCTGAATCTGTTTTCCCACAAAATGAATGCACTGAAAACCAGAATGAAAATGTGGGGGTTATCCTGGATTTATTGGTGGAATACAAATCAGGGAGCTGCTGTTTGAGGGACTTTTTGGTGTGGAGTTTACAGGAAAAGGGGAAGCAGCAGAGTTTAATGACACCACACTTGAGGTGTATATAGGGAAATCCTCATTATTATTATTCTTATTATTATTACAAAACCTCATAAATTATTCAAAAGCTTAAAAAAAAATCTTAATAAATATGAAGTAATATGCAGGAAATTTATAATGGAACCATGAGGTAAACACTTCAACTGACCCAAAATCCAGCCTGGTTTTGCTCACACGAAAAACAAGTCTTAAAAAGACAATACCTGTAGGTTCTGTATTTCCCTTTCCACACCAAAAAGGACAATCTTTAAATATCCCTGCAGAAAGCCATGAAAAAAGCAAAAATCTCCACCATCCCCCAACCCCTCCACTTGTTATGGATGTATGGATTTGGAGAATTTTCAAAGTTTTGGACAATATTATTACCCTAAAAAGAGTTGGATTTGTTTCAAACCTGCCAAAATCTGCCTTGCCAAGCCCTGGCAGCTGAGGAGCAATAATCGGCTGCTCCCTTTTCCCGTGCTCCTGAAATCCCCTAAATTTTGTAGGAAATGAGGAGGATTTTGGGCTCACACACTCCCTCTGCCGGCCCCCGCCAAGCCCTGAATTCCAGTTATCCTCAGCTCAGCTTTTCCCAGCAAACAAATCCTGCTCCATTTGCAAACTGTGAGCCCCAAAACCCAGAATAACCCCTAACCAAGCAAACAGAAGCCTTTGGGGCTGGAAAATTGAGGTTTTTCCAAGGAAAAGGGCAGCTGCTCCTCCTGGTGCAACATCTGCTGTGGGAGGATGAAGTTCACAGGATAAAAACATTTATCCAAACCTGCTCAGGATGATTTATTGGCAAGAATTTCCATTTGGGAACACTGAGCAAACCCACACTGGGAGATCCTGGGAATTGCTGTCACCAGGAGAGCACAGGAGCTCCTGGACAAGCTTTTGGAAAGTTGTGGAGAATTGTCTGGAGGACAGCCTGTGAGAATGTCACAGCGTTCCCCGAGTCCTACAACACCTGAAACCTCCCAAAGTCACCAAAATTGGTTCATCTGCACAAATGGAAGGAACTTATAATGGAACCACGAGGAAAACACGGCTACTGACCCAAATCCAGCCCACTTCTGCTCAGCTGAAAAACCAGCCTGAAAACACAACTCCTGCAAGTTCTGGATTTCCATCCAGCCCAATGCCCGAGCAGAATAACCAAATGAAAACTGTGGAGATATCTCAGGAAAGGTTTGTTAACAAAACACCCAAACACACCAGATGCCTTCATTCCCGATTTTCTGACAGGCTGTGCTGGGGGCTTGTGGGATTCTTTTGTTAAAGTCCATTCTCTGCAGAGCACACCGAGGGATGCCCAGGGAGTCTCCCAGTGCCATTCCCAGGGAAGCCACGGTCCCCACGTGTCCCCAGGTGAGTGCCAGAGCCTCCTTGGCTGGGAGAGCCCTGGAGCTCATCTGTCGGAATCTGAGGTGTTGATGATCCCAAGATTGTAAAAGTCTCTGTCTGGCAGCCCCCTGCCAAAGCAGAAGCCATAATTGGTCTGTGCTGGTTTCCAGGTTGTTTATTCTGTTTATCTCTCACATGTTCTGCTGCCCTGCCCAGCTCTGTCCTGCAGGGCAGCGTGTGGGGCTCTGCCCTCAGGGGGATGTGACAAACATTCAATACCAGAAACTCCCTGGGCTGCATTTACAATAACGTGCCAATATCTGTCACCTACGTTGGACAGTGTGTCCCCAGCCTGAACCAACAGAAAAATGCCAACACCATAGTGACACATGGAGGACATGAAGAAGGAGAAAAAGGACAAGGCACACCCAATTTCCTCCAGCTTGTCCCCTTTGGACCCCTAATCTAGAATCCTAAAATTTTACTTTTGCACCTGTGCCACACTTGATTATTACTTCTGTAAAACACTCAGAGCTTGTAATCCACCCTGTAAGATTGCAAACTCTTTTCCATGGCCAGAGATCACAGCCAGTGTCTCTAGGGGCTCTGTCCAGGGGGGTTCCTGACCCCTGCCAGGGTCCCAGACCTGCCAGAGCAGCCAGAGGGAAGCTCTGGATTCCCACACTCATCCACCTCCTGCAGCTCACAGGCAGCTGGGGAGCAGGAAAATGGCATTTCCCACCCTGCCGAGCATGGCAGCATCAGGCCTCTTCCTCCTCTTCCTCCAGAATTTGGAGCTCTCTTGCCTTTGCTGAGGATGCTCCCAGTGCCTTTCCAGTCTTATGGAACTTGGGGGAACTGAGGATTGCAGAATCATGGGACGGTTTGAGTTGGCAGGAACCTTAAAGCACATCTCGTTCCACGGGCAGGGACACCTCCCACTGTCCCAGGCTGCTCCAAACCCCAGTGTCCAGTCTGACCTTGGGCACTGCCAGGGATCCAGGGGCAGCCACAGCTGCTCTGGGCACCTGTGCCAGGGCCTGCCCACCTCACAGGGAAGGATTTATCCCAATATCCCACCTGAACTCACTGGATCCTAGAGCAGGATTCTTGAGACCTTCCTGCCCCTGTAGAACCAGGCAGAGGGGGGCAGCAGGATCAGGAATCAGTGAGAGGGGAAGCAAAAGCTCTAAGCCTTGTTTCCAGAAATCCATCCATGGGTGGACACAGGACTCCCTTCAGAAACCACCAGCACATCCAAAGGCTGGGAAGAACCAGGATTCACACCTCCCAGCAGTGCTGTGCACAGGCAATCTCAGGTGGGACACCCGGGCAGGATTCCGGTGTCCAGCTCAGGTTGGATGTTTTGCAGTGGGAATGAAGGATGGAGACTCAGGAAAATGAAGTCCAGCACAGCCAGGTCAAGGTCAGGGTCTTCCTGCTGTGGGTGCTCATGCTCCTCTGGTTCTCCATCGTGACGTGGTCTTTGGCAGCACTCACACATCCATCACAGAATCATGGAATTGGTAAGGTTGGGAAAACCCTACACGATCACCGAGTCCACTGCTCCCCCAGCAGTGCCGTGTCCCCACTAAACCATGTCCCCACTAAACCATGTCCCCAGGTGCCACATCCTGGGACCAGCCATGGGCCATCAGCCTCTTGCCCACCTGGCTCATGTCCAGCTCAGGGCAGCGGCAAATGAGGAGTTTGGAAGGGGGGGGGTAACAATTTTATTTTTGCAATAACCAAAGCTATTCTTCAGCCCAGATTCACCAACTACACCTTTCCTCTCCCTACAAAAACACACAAGTCGTGAACAGTCCTGTCCTAGGTTATAATATTGGGGTGTATTCCATTACCACTTCAAGCTGCAATCCCCTCTTCCAAGAGGAACAGGTGAGACCTTTTCTACACTGGACCTCCAGAGGGAAACTACATCAGTCTACAGGAGCACTGCTTGGACAGAACCATATCTGCTACCACCACCCCAGCTAGCAAGTGTCAGGTTATATCTCTAACTCTGACAGTGGTTCCTCTTTTATACTATTATATGTATTTAGTTCTTTGTTCCCTTTTTCCTAAAAAATTGTATTTCTGACTTAAAGCCTCTCACTAGTTTGACTTTTTCAAACCAGGACAAGCCACCAGACCTTGCACCCAAAGCAAAGATGAGCTCAAGGCTACTGACTTTCAAGCCATAAAAAGAGAAAATATATACTGGGAAAAACCCATTTTATTGCAGCCTGGCTGGCCAAGGTTTGATTGGAATGGATGCCCAGGGCTTTCAGACGTGCTGCTGACTTGGCGGCGACGCTGATGAAATGTTTTTGTTAGCAAGCAGGACACCAGGACATGCACCACCACCACCTCCACATGGACATTAGCAGGGATGAGCACCCCAAACTGCCCTCCCCTCCTGATCTGAACTCCGGGGACACAGCAGTGTGTCAGACACACCCCAGCAGTGCTTTTGGGATGCTCACTGGTTGTGTCTCACACCAAACCTGTCTGTGCTCCCCCTGCATGCCCAGCCCTGCCATTCCCGAGGTGAGGCCTTTGATGGAAGCTCCCAAGCAGGGATTAACCATCCCCAGCAGTGCCCAGGAGCAGGGCTGGATCACACACAGGGGCTTTAAAGGCAGAGCTGTTTGCTAAACACAGCAAAACAATATGGAAGGTATTTTCCCTCTCTCAGGTGGAACAAAGGAGTTTCATCACAGACAGACACCTGGTCTGGCCACAGAGACACAACCTAAAATGCCTCGAACATTCCAGCAGTCCACATTCCACAGCTAACCCCATTTTGCAGGTAAAGGAACAAAAGCCACAAGAAGCTGGGGTTAAGAGCAGCACTAGGATTCAGGGAGCAGAGGTTTGCAGCTCCCTGTCCCGAGCTGTTTCTTCTCCAGAGCTCAGAGGGATGTGCAGACAGCTGGAAACAGATGGGATCTGACAATAAACACGGGAAGGGACTTTTTACCAGAGCCTGGGGTGTCAGGACAAGGGAGAATGGCTTCCCACTGAGAGACGGGAGGTTCAGATGGGATAGGGGGAAGAAATCCTTCCCTGGGAGGGTGGGCAGGCCCTGACACAGATCCCCAGAGCGGCTGTGGCTGCTCCTGGATCCCTGGAAGTGTCCAGGGTCAGGCTGGACAGGACTTGGAACCACCTGGGATAATGGGAGGTGTCCCTGCCTATGGCAGGGGTGGCACTGGGTGGGCTTTAAGGTCCCTCCAAACCCAAACCATTCCATGATTCTTTGCTGCCCTAATCAAAATCTCAAAAGGTGATGGGAAGGGTGATATTCCTGAAAAGCAAACAGCGTGTCTTGACCCCCACAGAGGTGCTGGAGTGTGTGCAGTCCAAAGGTGCTGGAAAACATGTCTGGGCTTTTTTAGCAGAAAATGTGAATTAGGAAGGGCAGACACCCACCAGCCCCTGCAAATTTCAGACTGTGGAGCTCACACTGTGCTGTACAATGGGGATGGAGAGAAGAATCTACAAGCATAAAGGTCCACAGTGATGTTGGTGTGGGCAAAGGGCAGTGCCAGAAGCTGGGAAAGAGGGAAACATCAGCTTCACCATGGGACTGACCTTGCAGCATCCCAATTCCTTGCTCAGAACCCCGGGGAGCCGGCGTGAGCTTGGTGCTTTGCAGACAGTCAGCACCCCTGGGATTCCCTGTCAGTGGAGCTGGGAGCTGCTCTCCTGGAGCTCCACTCCTGCTGAACACACTGCACACAACCAGGGAATGTCCTGAGCTGGAAGGGACCCACAAGGATCAGAGTCCAACCCCTGGCCCTGCACACACACCCCAACAATCCCAGCCTGTCCAAAGGCTCCTGGAGCTCTGGCAGCCTCAGGGTCAGGACCATTCCCTGGGCAGTGCCCAGCACCCTCTGGGGAAGAACCTTTCCTGATCTCCAGCCCAAACCCCCCTGGCCCAGCTCCAGCCTTTCCCTGGGTCCTGTCCCTGGACACAGAGAGCAGAAATCGGAGCTTCCCCTCCACATTTGCCCCCCAAAAACCAGCACCTCAGTGGGGGAAAATCTCAACCAGTTCCCAGCAAACAGCAGGCAATGAGCAACAGAGGATTGCCTGAAATCTTTGAGGGGGTAGAGCAGATGGGAAGGGACGGGTCTGAGGTGCAGACCAGCCCTGGGTGGTGGCAGTGCAACCCTGTTATTACAGAACTGGAAAGATTGCTCTGCGTGCCCTTGGAGCCCAGGCGTGAAAGGTGGGAGAAACAGGACTAAATCCACAGAGAATCTGGGCACAGAGAGGTGTGAGGGGCCGGGAACAGCACCCACAAACCACCAGGCAAACCCCAACCACAACTGAGCCTGGACCAGAAAATACAACCCAGGGATTCCATTTGGAACAGATTTCCTGAGCCTGACCCACCCAACGGGCTGCAGGAGGATTTGCTGCAGTTTCCACTGATTTGAGCAGAATAAATAAGAGCATTTGTTCTTGTTTTGTACAGGATTTTCTTATTCCTCAGCTAATTGGAAAGGCAAAGCATGGAGAAGCAGAAGCACTGGATATTGGGGATGAGGAGAGCAGGAGTTATCCTGCCATCCTTTGTGCCACGCCTCAAGCATGGGTGTTTAGGGAGGCTTAAACATCAAATACTAAGAAAGACACAACAAAAAAGCGCAGTCAAATCCATATTATGTTCATCAGCAAAAAAAAAATTCAGGGAAATTGTGCAAGTTTCCAGTTCATCTGTGCCATTGATGACAAAATGAGCTCCCCAGTATGTTCCTTTGTTACCATCCTGTCACCACAACAATCACCATTAACTGGCACCATTCTGAGCAGGAGAAGGGGGAAAATCCCTGCTCATCACACATTATGGAACCCCAGGATCTCAAAGCACCCAGGAGTCCTGCTCAGAGCAGGCTACAGAATCCCCTGTGCCCAACGAGTCTGTGTCTGCAGAAACCCAAAAGCCTGGGAGCTTTCAGGAATTCCCAGCAGCTGTTGAGACTGGGAAAGGAAACGCCTGGCCCAAAACCAGCTCTGGGAAGAGCAGCAGGGATTAAAGGCTGCTGCTCAGAGGAACTGAATGCAGGAATTCCACAGTGGTGCTGCTTCCGAGGGAGCTGCACCTGGTTCTCTCCTTCCAGGTGTTTTGGGCAGCTGGCAAAAGGCTCTGGTGTGCATCCAGCAGCAGGGACAAGAAAAGCCAGAGATTCCCACAGCCAGCCCCTTCCCTGGAAGCTCAGTGTGTGGATAACAGCACCCAAAGGGTTCATGAGTCTCTTTTAAAGCACAAATAAATCACACTGCAGGCTCTCCAGAGTGACAAAAAAACCAGCTGGAATGATTAATCCATGTCCCAGATTCCCTGATGCGAGAAGTCTGGGGATGGACAGTTCTTCCCAGAGCCACCCAGACTTCACAGTGAGATTCTGACATTTCTGAGCTGCTTTTCATCCAGAAAACCCCATCCAGAAAATCACTCCTGAAAGCAGAGATCTTTCTACCCAGAAAACCCCAAATCACTCCTCAAACCAGAGATCTTTCTATCCAGAAAATCCCAAATCACTCCTGAAACCAGAGATCTTTCTACCCATAAAACCCCAAATCACTCCTGAAACCAGAGATCTTTCTACCCAGAAAACCCCACATCATTCCTCAAACCAGAGATTAACTTCTGCCCACTGAAACCTAATGGGAGTCAAAATCATGGAATGGTTTGGGTTAGAAAGGACCTTAAAGCTCATCCCATTCCCTGCCATGCACAGGGACACCTTCTACACTTACTCCAAGCCCCATCCAACTTGGCCTGGAAAGAGAAGTTCCAAATAAATAAAAGCACCTCTGCCAACTTACCTTAAGCCTCCAAAACCCCAAATTATGATAAAACTGGCACAGGTACAAGACAAAATGAGGCAGAGAAATGCTTCCAAAGGAGTCTGGAACCCAGGGAGAGATGCAATGCATCAGAATTGCCAATTGCTGGTGCCTGAACTGCATCCACATTTCCCATGGGGGGAAAAAGAGGATCCTCAGTCACAGGTGTTGCAGTGGGAGTTCAGCAAGCGAAGATAAATATTTAAAGACTGCCATAGAAATGGGGGAGAGAACACAGTCCAGAGCAGCTCCTGAAACAGCTAATTCCTGATGGGAAGAGCCCCGATTCCTGCAGGTTGCTCGACATGAGCCACGGTTTTCACGTGGATGTGTCACCCCTGCTCTGCTTTGATCCAGCAACACAGGCAAGTTCAAAAGGAATTCTGACCTGGATTTCCCAACTCCATCACAAGCTGTGCCGGCTGCTCCTGGCAGCACAGCCTGGATGCTGCTGGGGACAGCCTGAGGAGAAGCCAGCAGCACCACTCAGTGCAGGAAATGTGCTCTGGAGGGAGCCCCTACCTGGAGAAACACCCCTGGAGCACATCAGCACTTCCCAGAAGCCTCTTCCCAGCTTTTATCTGGATTTGGGCCAAACCTGAACCTGGCTCCAGCTCCAACACCTTAAGTCCTCACAGCCATCTCCAGGTAATGCTGCCTTTTCCATGTCAAAGCCCAAAGTCTACCCACCTCCAGCCTTAGGAAAATCCTGACTGGATGTTTTTCAACAAAGCCTGCCCTGTCGGAACACAGAGGGAAAAATCACTTCCCTTGGAGGCGCAGCTCTGTTTACACAGAGAGTGGGAAGCCTTTTCCAGCAGCCCTCACTCACATCCTGTGGAAGTGGCTGGGATGGAAGCAGGCTGTGTCTAAACCCAGCGCCTCCTGGAAGCCCTGGGAACAGAACTGCACGGATCTGGGAATGCACAGCCAGACCATCCCCAAGATGGAAATGCACAGCCAGACCATCCCCAAGGTGGGAATGAACAGCCAGACCATCCCCAAGGTGGGAATGAACAGCCAGACCATCCCCAAGGTGGGAATGCACAGCCAGACCATTCCCAAACTAGGAATGCACAGCCAGACCATCCCCAAACTGGGAATGCACAGCCACACCATTCCCAAGCTGGGAATGCACAGCCACACCATTCCTGAACTGGGAATGCACAGCCACACCATCCCCAAGGTGGGAATGCACAGCCAGACCATCCCCAAACTGAGAATGCACAGCCAGACCATCCCCAAGGTGGGAATGCACAGCCACACCATTCCCAAGGTGGGAATGCACAGCCACACCATTCCTGAACTGGGAATGCACAGCCACATCATTCCTGAGCTGGGAATGCACAGCCACACCATTCACAAACTGAGAATGCACAGCCAGACCATCCCCAAGCTGGAAAGGCACAGCCAGACCATCCCCGCGCTCCCACTCCAAACCTGTCACTCCTGGCAGATGTGCAGACTGCTGCATGCATTGCATTTCCTGAGATTAAGGACGGGATGAGGAGCACATCCCAACACCTCTGCAGAAGGTGCCCGACGCAGTGGCTGCAATCCCCAAATCACAGGTCACCCACGTTCAGCAGTGGGAATGAACCAACCCCACCTTCATTCCAAGCCCAGGCAGGGCAGCAGCACGTGTACTGCAGGTGAGCTCCCCTCAGGGCTGCACCAGCAGCCAAACTCTGGGAAAAACGGAGTCCCAGGGAATAAAGGCTGGAGGAAACTCCAATTGAAACTGAAAATCGTATATGCTGCGTGTTGATAAAATGATTAAATTGTCCAGAGCCTTTCTGAATCCAAGAGCTTCACCTGCCACCCTGGAAAAGCAACGCTGCCTGGGTGGAGTCACCTGTCAGGGAACACAGCAGGAAAAATACACACAAACATCCCTGCCACGCCAAAACAACCACGGGATGTGGCTCTGCCGCCGCCCGAGCACGGAGACACGAACTCCTGCAGAACAGCGTGGAGCCCAACACCAGGGAACAACACCTGTGCAAGGCAGGCACCACCCTGCCCTGCAAAAAGTGTCCACATCACCCCACGCTCAGAATGTACAGCCAGACCATTCCCGAGCTGGGAATGCACAGCCAGATCATCCCCAAACTGGGAATGTACAGCCAGACCATTCCCGAGCTGGGAATGCACAGCCAGGCCATCCCTGAGCTGGGAATGCACAGCCACACCATTCCTGAACTGGGAATGCACAGCCAGACCATTCCTGAACTGGGAATGCACAGCCACACCATTCCTGAACTGGGAACGTACAGCCAGACCATTCCTGAGCTGGGAATGCACAGGCTTGGAGGGACCTGGGATAGGGGAAAGTGCCCCTGCCCATGGCAGGGATGGTCTGCAAAGCCCTTCCAACCCAAACCCTTCTCGATTCTATGAAACAGCTGCAATTCTGCCCAAGATTTTGCTCTTTTCTCTCCCATTTGTAACACCAAGGAAATACCAAGCCTAGGCGGACATAACCTGAGGGAAAAATCACGGTTTTCAGCCTTTCTTTGGCATCAGCATAAGGAAAAGGAAGGAGAGATGGTAGTGGGAACACCCAGGGCTGTGGGAATGAGGAAACCTCTCACTCTGGCACTCGTTCTCCAGAAAGGCCAAGCCTCGGCTGCGTGGCTATGTCGCGATATAAAGCACTTTGTCAGGACACCGCGGCACCGCCCCCGAGCCGCGGCTTCCCTGGGAGGCTCCGCTCCTGAAGGACAGGTGGGGAAAGGTCCCTTCCCATCCAGGGCGGGGGTTGAGGTCAGCAGCTCCTCCGCGGGAATTCACCGCAATTCCCGATCCTTCCAGCCACGGGGAAGAGTTCCAGCTGCTGACCCGAGCCGGCTCCCAGGGATGATTAAAGCCAGCCGAGCACAAACCACATTCCCGGCGATCCCGGGGTTATCTCCCATTCCCCGCTCCCCTTTTGTTCCTGCTCCGAGCATTCCCTGGAGTTCGGGTCATGAACAGCGAGCCACCCCAGCCCTGCTCCCGCTCCTCCTAAAAGATTCCCGGCCCCAGTGACGGGGAAAGGCGAGTGGAAAAGCCGAGAGGCTGGGAAGGATGAGATAATGCAGCTCCTGCAGCGCTGCTCAGCCCAGCCCAGCCCCGCCGTGACAAGCACACCGCCCCAAATCAATCCCGAACCGCGCTCCCAAAGCCCCGAGCGGACACCGGCAGCGGAGACAATGGGAGCGACACCCCAAATTCGCCGGGGGTGCCGGGCTGGGCAGCTCGATCCCGCTCCGAGAGCGGGGCACGGACACGCACCCGGCGGCTTCAAGCGGGGACCGAGCCTCACCTTTGTTTTCACACGAACACAACGCGAGCTGAGGTTTTGGGGGGGCACCCACAGCCATGTCTGATCCCCCCTCTAAAAAACATACTTGCCCCCAAAAAACCATATCCCCCCCCACACACAAGCTGTTTCCTCCCCGACGAGCCATGCTCTCCCCCTAAAAGCCAAATTTCTCCCCAAAAAAAGCCATTTCCCCCCACCACCGGCACTGCCAGCCTGCGCCTTGGCACTGCCCTATGCCAGCACTGAATTTTGGGATAACAGGGCTTTTAGGGGGAAAATTGAGCTTTATTTTTTTTCCTTTTTTTTTTTTTGGGGGGGGGGGGCGGATATGTTTTTTTGGGGGGAAGGATGGAGTCTGGGGGACAAACCTGGCTTTTAGAAGGGAAACATGGCATTTGAGGGAAAACATGGCTTTTAGGGAGGAAAATAGAGGTCTTAGGAGAAAAATGTGTTTCTTTTGGGGGAAACACGAGGTTTTCTGGGGAAGCACGGCTTTTAGGGAGAACATATGGCTTTTCTGGGGAAACATGAGGTTTTTGGGGAAATGTCCTTTTTGGGGGGAAACATATATTTTAGGGAGGAAGCACAGCATATCGTGGAAGAAACATTGCTTTCGGGATGGGGGAAAGCTTGGCTTTTTGGGAAGGAAACACGGCTTTCAGCGGGGAAATACGGCTTTTTTAGAGGGCAACCCGGTTTTTAGGGGGGCAGGCTTCGCTTTCTCCCCGCCCTGAGGGAGCCCCGGGGCTGCCAGAGCTGGGAAGGGGCTTCCCCTTCCCAGAAGGGGCTGCAGCCCCCCGTGGGCTCTGCCCTCCGCAGCCACCCCCAAAACGCTGTGAGGGACTGGCACAGGGGCTGGCACAGGGGCTCCCCTTACCCTCCACCCTCAAATGTGGTTCCCCTCCACACCAGGCCTGTCCCGCCCCGAGGGGCCCGTCCCGCCGCCCCGCTCCCCGGAAAAGGGCCTCGCCCGGGGAAGGCAAACCGCGGGGCCGCTCTCACCTGCCGCCGGGCCGGGCCGGGCCGGGCCCTCAGGGCTGCGGGCGGCGGGGCCGCTGCGTCGCCCCGGTGACGGCTCCGACCAGCGCCGCCATCTTCCCTCCCCGCCCTCCCGCCGCTGCCCCGGCCGCGCCGGCCGCGCACTGCGCAGGCGCGGGACCGCCCTCGACATCACGTGACATAGGGCGGGCGTGGAGTGTCCTTATGGTGCCGCCATGATGGGAAGGTCAAGTGTTCGCTTGGCGGCGCAGCGCGGGGAGCGCCGTGTTTGGCTGGTCCCGCCGCCATCTTGGGACGGTCCTAGTGCCGTGGTGGGCGAGGCGGGCGGGCGAGGCCGCCATGTTGGGGAGGGCGGCGCTGAGGCGGAGATGCCGGGGCGGCTCCCGCTCCTTGTCCCGTTCCTTGTCCCGTTCTCTCCCGCTCTCTCCCGGTGTCCCGCCCTCTTCCGCAGCCCCGGGAGGCGCGGCTGGGCCACGGGGACCCGCTCTGCCCGCAGGCAGCCCCGCCGTGTCCCTGCGTGCCCCTCAGAGGCGGGGAGCGCCTGAGGGCTCGGCAGGGAGGCGGGATGTGGCCGTGCCCTCAGGGCTGCCCCTCTCCCCACGGCGGTGAGGAAGGGAGGGAGCGGAGCCCATTCCATGGGGGAGCAGCCCTGCGCGGGGCTGTGTCTTGGCATCGCGTCCCGCCGGTGGGACATTATTCTCCAGGGAAAAGGTGATCGCTGCCACCCTGCGTGTCCCACAGAGCCGCATCCCGCATGGAGGAGCCCGCGCGGCATCCCGGCCCCAGGGCGGCTCCAGGAGCCCGTGGGGAGCCGGGATCCACGGCGAGGAGCCCTGGGATGGCCCGGGGGATCTGTGCAGGGCTGGGATAGCCCGGGAGGAGCTGAGGGATGTCCCTGTGCAGGGCTGGGATAGCCCGGGAAGAACCTTGGGATGTCCCTGTGCAGGGCTGGGATAGCCCGGGAGGAACCTTGGGATGTCCCTGTGCAGGGCTGGGATAGCCCGGGAGGAACCTTGGGATGTTCCTGTGCAGGGCTGGGATAGCCCGGGAGGAGCCCTGGGATGTCCCGGGGGATCTGTGCAGGGCTGGGATAACCCGGGAGGAGCCAAGGAATGTCCCTGTGCAGGGCTGGGATAACCCAGGAGGAACCTTGGGATGTCCCTGTGCAGGGCTGGGATAACCCGGGAGGAGCTATGGGATGTGTCCCAGGTGTCCTGTGCAGGGCTGGAATAAACCAGGAGGAGCTATGGGATGTCCCGGGTGCTCTATGCCGGGATGGGATAACCCGAGAGGAGCCGTGGATATCCCTGGCAGGGTTGGGATAACCTGGGTGCAGCCCTGGGATGTCCCGGGGGATCTGTGCAGGGCTGGGATAACCCGGGAGGAGCCAAGGAATGTCCCAGATGTCCTGTGCAGGGCTGGGATAACACGGGAGGAGCTGTGGGATATCCCAGGTGTCCTGTGCACGGCTGGGATAACACGGGAGGATCTGTGGGTGTCCCTGTGCAGGGCTGGGATAACCTGGTCACACATGTGGGTTTTGTCTCCTGTGGGATTCCAGAGCTTCCCTCTGGCTGCCCTGGCACCCTGGCAGGGGTCAGGAACCCCCCTGGACAGAGCCCCCAGAGACACTGGCTGTGATCTCTGGCCATGGAAAAGAGTTTTCAACCTTACAGGATCAATTACCAGCTCTGAGTGTTTGATATCAGTAATAATTGTGGCACGGGTGCAAAAGTAAAATTTTAGATGAGGGGTCCAAAGGGGACAAGATGGAGGAAATTGGGTGTGCCTTGTCCTTTTTCTCCTTCTTCATGCCCTCCATGTTTCACTGTGGTGTTGGCATTTTTCTGTTGGTTTAGGCTGGGGACACACTGTTCAAGATAAATTATAAATATTGGCCCATTATTGTAAATATGGCACACGTAGTTTCTAATATATAATGTTTGTGATGTCCCACTAAAAAAAGAGCCCCACACCTATGGCAGGGCAGCAGAACATGTTAGAGATAAGCAAGAATAAACAACCTTAACAACCAACACAGACAAATTATGGCTTCTTCTTTAGCAACGGGACAAAAAAACAGAGACTTCCTACAATCTCAGAATCACCAATACCACAAATTCCAACGGTCTCCTTCCAGGTGAGCCCCCTTTTTGTGTGCCACAGCCATCAGTGCCTCATTCCCAACAGATCCCGCTTGGTTTTTTTGGGCTGCTCGGGCTCAGGCATGGCTGGGAAGGGGATTTTTTACAGCAGGATGGAAGGAAACGTCCCAGGGAGCGCCGCTGGAACACTGGAAGGGATGAAGCCAACCGTGCCAGGCTCTGGCTGCTGGAAAACTCAGCTCCTGTTGCTTCTGGGAAAACGCCAGAGGATGAGCAGGAACAGCTCCAGCCTGCTGCAGCTTCTCCTGGTGGGGGGAAACGCCGAGTCCCGCCCCGCTGAGCTGCCAAAAATGCACAAATCCAAGGATTTAATGCCCATGGAGCACTGCACAACCCCCAGACCCCCTCCAACAGTTCCACCTTGGATAAACATCCCCCCAAAATCCACCTGCGGCCTGTCCGGAGGTTCCCTGCCCAAATTTTGGGCTTGGCAGAGGAACGGGAGACTCAGGGTCGGGGCAGACCGCAGGGATAAGGATTTGTTTTAGCTGGAGGATTATTGGGATATTTTTAGGAGTCAGTCGCCATCTGCCGGCAAACTCTGGCTCTTAGGTGGGAATTTGGGGAAAAATTCGGATTTTAAGGGTTCTCCCACTCCCTGTGTGAACCCTGTGGGGTTTTTAGGATGCTGAAGGGGCGCTTTTTGAGGGAGGAAAAGGAAAAGCAAATCCCACTCCAAAAAGCTTTGTGTGGCTCGGAGTGCAAAGGACAACATCGGAGTGGTGAATATCTTGGATATAAATGAGAAAGGTTTAAGAAATTATGGGGGCTTGGGGGATTTTGGATGTTTCTGAAGGCTGGAGCTGATCCTTGTGCTCCATAAGAGAAGATTTGGGCTTAAATAAAGAGGCACAAATTGGATGGAAGGACACACGGACACCTGGATGTCTGCAGGAGGGACCAGAGGCTGGATTAGTGGCTGAAATAGCCTAAATTTGAGGAGAGATTTGTCCAATAACCCAAAATTAGGATAAAACGGCTCAAAATTAAGAGAAAAAACCCTAAAACTAAGATAAGAGACCCAAAAATTTAAGAGAAAACAAAACTATAGGAAAACAAACAAACAAAAAAGGCCCCAAAATTAAGAGAAAGCACAACAAAATCAAGGAAAATCACTTTAAGGGAAAACTCCTCAAAATTGTGGGAAAACACACCAAAATTAAGGGAAAGGCCCTAAACTTAAGAGAAAGCACACCAAAATCAAGGGAAATCACCTAAAAATTAAGGGAAAACTCTTCAAAATTGTGGGAAAACTCACCAAAATTAAGGGAAAGGCCCCAAAATTAAGAGAAAGCACACCAAAATAAAGGAAAATAATTTTAAAATTAAGGGAAAACTCCTCAAAATTGTGGGAAAACACACCAAAATTAAGAGAAAGGCCCCAAAATTAAGAGAAAGCACACCAAAATCAAGGAAAATCACTTAAAAATTAAGGGAAAACTCCTCAAAATTGTGGGAAAACACACCAAAATTAAGGTAAAATATCTCATTAAGGGAAAACATCTCAAAACTTCCGGAAAACACAAAAATTGAAGGAAAACACAAAAATGGAAGGAAAACGCCTCAGACGCACGCGCCGAGCGCGGTCCTCCCGGCCGCCAGGGGGCGCTGTGGCGCCCCGCCCCGCCGCCGCTTCCCGCCCTTTCCGCGCGCCGCGCGTGCGTTGCCGGGCGCGGGCCGGCGGGCGGCGCGCGCATGCGCGGGGCGCGGGGCCCGGCGGCGGACGGGAATTAAAATGGAAGATGAGGAGGTCGCGGAGAGCTGGGAGGAGGCGGCCGACAGCGGGGTGAGGGCGGCGGCGCGGCGCGGCGCGGCGGGTCCGGGGCGCCGGGGGGAGGCGCGGGCGGGCGGCGCGGCGCGGCGCTGCTTGAGGGGGCGGCGGCGGGGCGCGTCCGGCGGCGCGGCGGCCGCACGGCGCTGCTAGGCCTCTTAAAGGGACCGCGGGCTCGCTCGGCGCGGGGGGCTGCGCGCCGCCCCCAGCCCCGCTGCTCGCCGGTGCTGCGGGGCCCTCCTCCGAGCAGCTCCCTGCCCGTCCTCCGCTGCTCGGTGCGCAAACCCCCCTGGGCTCGCACAGAGCTCCGCTGGCCGCGGGGTGAGGCAGGAGGGGCGAGCGGAGCCGGGATGTGCGACCCCGGCGTGGCGGCGCCCCCGGCGGGGCTGCGGGCGCACACCCAAGGCCTTTCCCCGGTCGGAACGTGTTCCGTCCCCGGGCACAGCGCCGGGAGTCCCGGCCCGGGGCTGGGGCTGGGCCCTGCTGCAGCAGCGGCTCCGGAGCTGGGCTGGCATCGCCGCTCGGGGACCCGAGTCTGTGAGCGCTGTGCTTGCACATACAGCCGCCCCTGCGAGGGGAAACTCCGCCGGGCAAACTCTGCTTTCAGCGCTTTCCCGAGGATCAGAGGGCACGCGGACCTCCGGAGCCTGGACGGGACACTGTGGGCGAGGGATTGGGTTACAGCTGGCCAGAGGCAGGGAGCAAAATCCAGCCTGTAACCGAACGCCCGAGAGGGGCCAGTGCCAGGCTGGCAGCGCAGCCCTCGCCCGCCCCTCCTGCCAAGGCCGGGGGATCGGAGTTAATTCCAGCGCTCCATGCACGGACACGGCTGCAGCCTCGGCAGCCCCATGACTGTGGCCTTGAGTAATGGTTTAAAATGGTCCTGATGCTCCAATCCTGCCATGGAGCGTCCTCTCAGTTTGTCCTTCCTGCTGGTACCTCCCAGGTGCTTTTCCTTAGAAGGAGAAATCCCTGTCACTTGTCCTTTCTCACCCCTTTTGCCAGTCCAGACTGTCGGGAATTCGTGCTCATGACCTCAGCGGCTTGTGCTGATGAGCAGGGAGATTCCCTGGGGAATCACACAATCCTCGAAGTTGGAAAAGCTCTCCAGGATCGCTGAGTCCTCCCTGGGCCCAATCCCCACCTTGTCCCCAGCCCAGAGCACTCAGTGCCACACCCAGCCCTTCCTTGGACACCTCCAGGGATGGGCACTCCAAACCTCCCTGGGCAGTTCCAAGGCCTCAGCACCCTTTCCATAGGGAAATTCCTGCTGGTGTCCAAGCTGAGCCTGCCCTGGCCCAGCCTGAGACCATTTCCCTTTGTCCAGTCCCTGTTCCCTGGGAGCAGAGCCCGACTCCCCTGACTGTCCTCTCCTGTCAGGAGCTGTGCAGAGCCACAAGGTCCCCCCTGAGCCTCCTTTTCTCCAGGCTGAGCCCCTTTTCTGCTCCCCCAGCTGCTCCTGTAGGCCTGGCAGGAGGAGCAGCTGCTGTTGCAGTTGTTGGGCTCCGGATGCCTGCGGAGCAGTTGGAGGGGTGTGGGAAGTGAGCTGCCTGTGCAGGCTGGGAGAGGGGCAGGAGCTGCCCTGGGCCATCCCTGGGGGGCAGGAAGGGGATTTCACTCTGTGCCTGGCAGGAAGGAGCCCTGGAGCTGCTGGTGGTGCCCACAGGAAGCAGGATGGAGCACAGGAGAGCCCAGCCTCCCCTTGTCCCGTGGTTCTCGTGATCCTGATGGATGCTGGTGCTGCTGGGGACATTCGGGTGTCCCAAAGTCACAGCCAGAGGAGGTAGCAGGTGGGGACAGGGCAGCGAGGGCAGGAGGAGGCTCTGCTGTAGCACCAGCAGATCCTCCCGAGGGGCAGCTCTGATCTCTCCTGTGTCCAGGGACAGAACCCAGGGAAGGGCTGGAGCTGGGCCAGGGGGGTTTGGGTTGGAGATCAGGAAAGGTTCTTCCCCAGAGGGTGCTGGCACTGCCCAGGGAATGGTTCCAGCCCTGAGGCTGCCAGAGCTCCAGGAGCCTTTGGACAGGCTGGGATTGTTGGGGTGTGTGTGCAGGGCCAGGGGTTGGACTCTGATCCTTGTGGGTCCCTTCCAGCTCGGGACATTCCCTGGTTCTGTGGTTTTCTTCCACCCAAGGCAGCACAAGGTGGATCCCAGCACACAGGCACAGGGCTTGGCAGTCCTGGCTGGGGCTCAGGAGGTTGCAGGAGAACAGAGACACCAAGGAGCAGCTCCAAACACACCCAGATCTGACAGTGCCAGGACACAGGGAACGGGCAGGGATGGGTGGGATATTGGGAATTAGGAATTGTTCCCTGGGAGGGTGGGCAGGCCTGGCACAGGTGCCCAGAGCAGCTGTGGCTGCCCCTGGATCCCTGGCAGTGCCCAAGGCCAGGCTGGACAGGGCTGGGAGCAGCCTGGGACAGTGGAAGGTGTCCCTGCCCATGGCAGGGGTGCCACTGGATGAGCTTTAAGGTCCCTTCCAGCTCAGTCCATCTGTGATTCTGTGATGCTGATACTTCACACTGTTGAGAACCTGAGTTATTTTATTTTTTAGACCCTTCAGCACATGAGGGAACGGTAGAGATGTAGCAGGATTTTGGGTTTTACGAGATACATTGTCTGTGTCCTAGCATGTAATTTTTTAATATTTCACCCACAGTGTGTTCATTGGGAAAGCAAATACATCAGATTTTTAGTTCTGAGGGGTTTTTGTTTGTAGTTTTTGGTGAGGCTGAGAGTTTTTGTTCAAGGCCTTAAAGAAGTTTTGTCAGCAAGAGGCAGCTCTGGGCTGAACAGAGATCCCATGGCCTCCTAATTAAAATTCACCTCATTTCTCTGTTGCAGTTCTCCCAAATCAGGCACCAGGAAAATCTCATTAGGTTGAAGAAAACCCCCAGAAGCCCCACACAGCTGAGTTTGGTCACTCAGAGAGCTGTAAAACCAGTCCTCAGGTGACTGTTTGGGTGATTAACGTGGCCTCAGTTTGTCTCTTGCTCTTTTGCCATCAGAATTGCCCCAGAAATGGAGCAGCTCCTTGGGAACGTGCCACCCCTCAGTGCCCTCTGCTCTGGCAGGGTCCCCTGTGCCAGGGCCACAGGGTGCAGCAGAGCTCCCTGGGGCCTCTGGGTCCCTGTCACCTCCCTGGTGTCTAAGGAGAGCCCTGGAATGCCTGTGGAATGGGAGTTACAGATGGAAAACCAGGGCCTGAGTAACGTGTGAGTTGTCTGAGGTAGGAGTAAGGGTGGAAAGGCCTTCAAAGGCCAGAAAACACTAATGAGTCCTAATTCCTGGTTTGTTTTCCTGTGATGTTGAGTGGCCCAGCTGGCAAACGCAAATGAGAGGTCAGTTGGTGACACTCAGGCCTGTTTACCTGGCTAAACCAATAATTAAATGTTAGGTGGGAAGCTGGGCTCCAAAACTGGAATGTGTCCATGGTCACGGGTGATCCTCAGCTTGGAATTGGTGCTTGGCAAATGGATTCATTGGTTATTCCTTTGCCAACTAAGATTTGAGTGTGTCAGAGTCTTAATAACTGATCTCAGGTCAGAATCTCTTTCAGCTTCATCCCAAGGGGGGAGACAGCTCTGCTCTCTCCTGTGAGCAGGGACAGGACCCAGGGAAGGGCTGGAGCTGGGCCAGGGGGGTTTGGGTTGGAGATCAGGAAAGGTTCTTCCCCAGAGGGTGCTGGGCACTGCCCAGGGAATGGTCCCAGCCCCGAGGCTGCCAGAGCTCCAGGAGCCTTTGGACAGGCTGGGATTGTTGGGGTGTGTGTGCAGGGCCAGGGGTTGGACTCTGATCCTTGTGGGTCCCTTCCAGCTCGGGACATTCCCTGGTTCCCTGCAGGTCAAACATTACTCTGGCAACCCAAACCAGGTTAAAAACCCCACGGAATTAACCTCCTTGTGTGTCCTTTTCCCCCTGGAGTTTGCAGCCTGAGCTCCCAGCTGCTGCCTGCAGTGTCCCCAGGAGGGAAACCTGCCCCGTGCCCGGTCACCGGCTGCTCCGGGAGGATGGAGCAGCCACAGGCTGGGGATGGACCTTGGCCTGGCCTGGGGGCTGTCCCCTGCTCGTGTCACGGTGCTCAGGGAGGGCAGGTCACCGGGGAGGCAGAATGTCTCCTGTGTGTCACCCAGACAAACCCATGAGGGTGGCCTGGGTGTCACCTGCCGGCCAAGGCTCCGGGTCACTGGATCTGAAGGTGTCGGCTGCTGGACTGGGAGGTGCTGGGTGGGGTTGGAGTCCAGCAGAGTCAGAAGGGAAACATTTTGGAGTGTGACACTGTGACCTCCCTCTGCTAATGAGTGCTGTGGGCAGAGGCCACGCTAACGAGGCTGGGGTGTGCAGGAGCTGTGTCCACCAGGAGAAGTGGGATTTGCTGTCAGGGCTGAGAGGGGCATGGAATTCCAGAATGGTTGGGGTTGGAGGGACCTTAAAGCTCATCCCATTCCATGTGAAGGGACACCTTCCACTGTCTCAGGCTGCTCCCAGCCCCGTCCAGCCTGGCCTTGGGCACTGCCAGGGATCCAGGGGCAGCCACAGCTGCTCTGGGCACTTGTGCCAGGGCCTGCCCACCCTCACAGGGAACAGTTCCTAATTCCCAATATCCCACCCATCCCTGCCCTCTGGCAGTGGAAGCCATTCCCTGTCCCTCCATCCCTGTCCCCAGTGCCTCTCCAGCTCTCCTGGAGCCCCTTCAGGCCCTGGAAGGTCTCTGAGCTCTCCCTGGAGCTTCTCCTCTCCAGGGGAACATTCCCAGCTCTCCCAGCAGAGCTGCTCCATCCTCGGATCCCCCTGGAGCCTCCTGCGGCCTGGCTCCAGCAGCTCCAGCTCCTCCCTGTGCTGGGCCAGGGCTGGGGCTGCTCTGCAGGTGCCGAGGGGCTCACCTGGGGGGCAGAGGGGCAGAGCCCCCCTCTCCTGCTGCCATTGTCCTGCCACAAACCCAGGATGGACTTGGACTTTCCACACCAAAAAGATTTTGGGCAAACTTCCACCTAAATTTGCTTTAGGTGTTGTAACTGGTCCAAAAAGAGTATTCAAATTGAGAATGGAAGTTTCTGTTTCTGCTGCTTGGTGTTGCTTGG
The DNA here is from genome assembly GCF_050655825.1 of Lonchura striata. Taxonomy (NCBI): domain Eukaryota; kingdom Metazoa; phylum Chordata; class Aves; order Passeriformes; family Estrildidae; genus Lonchura; species Lonchura striata. The sequence continues at coordinate 7,512,525 of NC_140723.1, forward strand.
GCAGAGGGAGGTTTTCTGTTTAGAAATGGGAGGTTTGGAGTTTGCGAATGACCAGTGGGAAGTGAGGGTTGGTTTGGGGTTACTGCAGCAAGGGAGAAGGAGCTGCTTGCCCCTTGAGTGCTTCCCCCACCCCTAAACATCCATGCTGGGAATGTCCTGTGGCGCCAGCAGGTTTGTTCCCAAAAATACTCCATGTCCTGTTCCTCAGTGCCTGATGCTGAGGAGCAGCATCTGCCATGGAGACACCAACACCTGGGGCTGCCTCTGCCAGGCCTGAGCGTGGCACAGCGACTGGGAGGACCAGTTAATGCAGCAGGCTGATCCCCAGTAGCCTCAGGAATTGGAATGTTGCAGTAATTCATAGATTAATTTCTCTTTGGAGGAGAGAAGTAGGTGGGTAACGAGGAGATTGGGGACTGCCAATGTCTGCTCTTTCCTGAGGGTGTTTTGGGGAAGCAGTTCCAGGTTCAGGTCCGCATCAACAGCTCTGGTGACCTCAGATCTTAAAACTTGTTTTTGTTTCCTAAAGAAAAGAAAAAAAAAAAAGAAAAAAAAGACAGGATTTGGAGTTTGTCTCTGTCTGGAATTGCCGGAGCATCCAGTGGTGCTGTAAGGAGCAGACAAGGCTGTGGTTTTGGGAGGATCCAGCTCCAGCAGAAATTCACTCGTTCTGGGGTTTGATGTTCCACGTTTTGGGGTGAGAAGGGGTGGAAGGTTGTGCTGGGAACAGAGAATGTGGTTAATGGTTTTCTAGAACTTTGGAATGTTACTAGAGATCCAGGAGAGCACCGGGTCTGCTCCCCTGGATTTCCGCAGAGGAATTTGGGAGGAAGAGGGGGAAATATCCACCCAGTGGAAGCGATCCACACAAATCTCTGCCTTCCTCACACCTTCAGTCATGGTCACTCACTCACCTTGGGATCCAAGCCAGCCATCCTGTTATCCTTGCCTGGATCAGGCGGGCTGGGAGCTGCTGGTGTTCCTTGTGTTTGGAGTCTGCAGGCAGGGGTGGGGACAGGGCTTTGCACTTCTTCCCACCAGGTTCTCTGGCCAGCAGCACGGCTGGCTCAGCCCTTGTGCTTCCCAATATTCTGGTTTTGCCTGGGAATGTGCCTCCATCCCACTCTGCAGGACAATCCCCTCCTGAAGGACATGTTCCTGGGGTGCTGAGGGTCTCCAGCTCACCAGGAACACCCCCAAGGTGTCAGCTTGATGGCTGGGGTGGCTCTTTGGGATGCCAGGCCACGGGAATGTGGGATCTGAGCAGCAGCTTCGTGTCCTGGGGTCTGTGTCTGCATTCCAAGGGGGGTTATGGATCCTCTTGGCTGTTTTCCTCAGGGGTGGCTGTGGTGGGGCTGGAGCTCAGTTTCCATGACGTCCTTGTCCACACATGCAGCCTAAATGTCAGAGAACACAATCTTCTTCAGGCTGTTTGTTTGGGTCCTGTTTGGCATCCACAAATAATAGCCCTAAAAATAGGTGGGTGAGATTCCTTACTAATCTCTGGGGAGGGGGTTTTGCAGGGGGACGTGAAGCAGGTTTAGTTTTCGGTGATGCAGATACGTTTGTGTGGGCAGGAGGAGCTGGAAGGGCTCCTCAGGTGATGGACACCTGGGGTGTGTCCACAGTGACCTGTCCAGGTCCTCGGATGTCACATCCAGCTGCCTCTGCAGGCAGCTCATGCCTGTGGTGTTTGTAGTGCCTCTGGCACTTGCCCTCCGAGTCAGCTCCTAATTTTATCTCCTTACCCCCACGGTGACAGCGTGACACAGCAGAGGAGAGGGAGTGACATCAGCAGGCAGACGGACGGAGCCGTGCGGAGCAGCAGCAGGGATTTGATTTTAATTAAAAGTGAGCGGTGCCAAGGTGATTCTGCTTTTTAAATTGGTGCAGTGATCCCTGTCACGAGCTGCGAGGCTGCTCAGGGCTGGGGCTGTGTCTGCACGTGGTGTTCAAACGCTCCATTCCGACAATTCCAAACATCCCAGTAATGAACACCGAGCTTCCTGGAAAATGCAGAGTCAGTGCCTGTGTTTAGAAGAAAGCACAATTTCTGACACATTGAGAGGTGTGTGAGGAGGGGAGCTGCTTTTGGCCATCTGTTTAAACACAAAGGGAGATTTTCCTGCCCAAAATTTCAGTGGATGTCTGGAGGCAGCTGGAATCCCCTCAGCAGCGCCAGGAATTCCGTGGATCCTGTAGGACTGACAGTGGCTGGGGTGGGTGGGAGGGCTTTGGGTGTGTTTGGTGGGAATGGTTGGTTTCTGTTATTCTGCCAAGATCCCTACATGGGGAGGAAGCCTCGTGTTCTGCAGGGAGCGCAGAGCTTCCATCAGCTGCTGAGGCTGGAATTTAGGGGATATTTTGGCTGTGCTCCTTGTGCCAGGGCAGGATCTGTCCCCTCTGCTGAGGCACCTCCAGTCCTGGGCCCTCGTGGCAAGAAGGACCTGGAGGGGCTGGAGCGTGTCCAGGGCAGGGAATGGAGCCCCAGGAGGGGCTGAGGGAGCAGAAAAGGGGCTCAGCCTGGAGAAAAGGAGGCTCAGGAGGGACCTTGTGGCTCTGCACAGCTCCTGACAGGAGGGGACAGCCCCAGGTTGGGCTCTGCTCCCATGGGACAGGGACAGGAGCAGAGGGAACAGAGGGCAGGCTCAGGGTGGACACCAGCAGGAATTTCCCCATGGAAAGGGAGCTGAGGCCTTGGCAGGGGATGCCCAGGGAGGTTTGGAGTGCTCATCCCACCTCGGAGGTGTCCAAGGAAGGGCTGGTGTGGCACTCACTGGGCTGGGTGACAAGGAGAGCATTGGGCACAGGACAGACTCGACGGTCCCAGGGGACTTTTCCAATCTCAGGGATTCTGGGGTTTTTTTTCCTGCAGAGCAGTAACTGAGGTGCTCTGCCTGACCCCAGACTGCAGCTCTGTTCCCCTTGCAGTCACTTCCCTCACAGGAATCCTGGGCACAGCCTTGCTTTGGGCATTAAAATTCCCCAAAATCCTGAGCTGGTCAAAACCCTGTCTGCAGAATACCAAGGTCTTTTCCAGCTTCCAGGACCCCGTGTGATCCCTGGTGAGGAGCTCCCCAAGCATGGAGCACTGGTTTATGGTCGAGGACCACGTGTTTGCTCCCTGGCCACTGGCAGTTTTGGGGATTTGGAGACAGATACCAAGAATTTTGCTGAAATGACCTGCTCCAGAGTGGGAAAAGCAAAACAGGCTGTGAAGGAGTTGGGATGGTTTTGAAGCATTCCTTGGAATAAGTTTTTGTGTTGATGAAAAAGCTTCATTTCTCTCGGGCAGGGGAGGCTGCAGGTTGTGGTTGGAGTGTGTGGGGCTGTCTGGCAGCGCTGGGGCTCGGTGACAGTGCCATGAATCACCTGTGCTGAGGTGGAGGTGACGCCCTGCAGTTGCAGCATCTCGCAGTCAGACCGTGGCTGCAGCCCCAGAGCTCAGCTCAGAGCCAGCAGCAGTGCAGGAACAGCCCCAGAGCTCACCCCAGAGCCAGCAGCAGTGCAGGAACAGCCCCAGAGCTCATCCCAGAGCCCCCAGCAGTGCAGGAACAGCCCCAGAGCTCATCCCAGAGCCCCCAGCAGTGCAGAAACAGCCCCAGAGCTCACCCCAGAGCCAGCAGCAGTGCAGGAACAGCCCCAGAGCTCAGCTCAGAGCCAGCAGCAGTGCAGGAACAGCCCCGGGGCTCACCCCAGAGCCCCCAGCACTGCAGGAACAGCCCCAGAGCTCAGCTCAGAGCCAGCAGCAGTGCAGGAACAGCCCCAGGGCTCACCCCAGAGCCCCCAGCAGTGCAGGAACAGCCCCAGGGCTCACCCCAGAGCCCCCAGCAGTGCAGGAACAGCCCCAGGACTCACCCCAGAGCCCCCAGCACTGCAGGAACAGTCCCAGAGCTCACCCCAGAGCCCCCAGCACTGCAGGAACAGCCCCAGGGCTCACCCCAGAGCAAGCGGCAGTGCAGGAACAGCCCCAGAGCTCATCCCAGAGCCCCCAGCACTGCAGGAACAGCCCCAGAGCTCAGCTCAGAGCCCCCAGCAGTGCAGGAACAGCCCCAGGACTCACCCCAGAGCCCCCAGCACTGCAGGAACAGCCCCAGAGCTCAGCTCAGAGCCAGCAGCAGTGCAGGAACAGCCCCAGAGCTCATCCCAGAGCCCCCAGCAGTGCAGGAACAGCCCCAGGGCTCACCCCAGAGCCCCCAGCACTGCAGGAACAGCCCCAGAGCTCAGCTCAGAGCCAGCAGCAGTGCAGGAACAGCCCCAGAGCTCATCCCAGAGCCCCCAGCAGTGCAGGAACAGCCCCAGGGCTCACCCCAGAGCCCCCAGCACTGCAGGAACAGCCCCAGAGCTCAGCTCAGAGCCAGCAGCAGTGCAGGAACAGCCCCAGAGCTCAGCTCAGAGCCAGCAGCAGTGCAGGAACAGCCCCGGGGCTCACCCCAGAGCCAGCAGCAGTGCAGGAACAGCCCCAGGGCTCACCCCAGAGCCCCCAGCAGTGCAGGAACAGCCCCAGAGCTCATCCCAGAGCCCCCAGCACTGCAGGAACAGCCCCAGGGCTCACCCCAGAGCAAGCGGCAGTGCAGAAATAGTCCCAGGACTCACCCCAGAGCCCTCAGCAGTGCAGGAACAGCCCCAGGACTCACCCCAGAGCCCCCAGCACTGCAGGAACAGCCCCGGGGCTCACCCCAGAGCCCCCAGCACTGCAGGAACAGCCCCAGGGCTCACCCCAGAGCCAGCAGCACTGCAGGAACAGCCCCAGGGCTCACCCCAGAGCCCCCAGCACTGCAGGAACAGCCCCAGAGCTCATCCCAGAGCCCCCAGCACTGCAGGAACAGCCCCAGGGCTCACCCCAGAGCCCCCAGCACTGCAGCACTGTGACTTTTGCCAGGCCACCTCTCCCCTGCCGGGCAGGAGGCAGCAGAACAGAGCCTTCCCCAGGGCTGCTGTGTGGCTTGTGACCCCTCCGTGCCCACAGTCCCACCTGAGGGCTCAGCAGCCCTGTTCCTACTCAAGAGTGGGATGATTTCAGAAGCTCCTGAGTGTATTTGCCCCCTTTTCACCCTGTTTTCCTCTTGTCTCTCTGCCCTGTGTGCTGAAGTATTTCATAGGGGCTATTCCTATGAACTCTTGGAGGCTGAAAAATGCAGTTTCAAGGCCACGATGGTGAGGAGCCAACCCCTTCTCCTCACTTGGCTTCCATTGTTTGCCAGCAGCTGCCCCACAGGGATATCCTGAGGGATGCATATCCTCAGGGATATCCACCCCCTGCTCTCAGGGGGCAGGAGGCAGCTCTTACACATTTCCCTCCCTCCTGAGCAGCTCTGGAATGGGATTTTCCTTCCTCCCAGTCCCCTTGAAGAGGAAGGAAGCTGCAGGTGTTTGCCCTCCCCGGGAGGCTCTGCCCAAGACCTGCCTTGCGGAGCTCAGCCTGGTTTTGTGACCTCCCAGGACAGGGTTGGGCAGGAAACTCAACCTCTCACCCACCTTTTATCTTCCTGAAGTGATTTATTCCCTTTTAAGGTGGAGGCTGCCGTGGCCTGTATGACCAGCAGCCGACACTGTGGTTTGGCATCTTGTAGTGACTTGTGCTGCTTCCCTGCTGACAGGGGCAGGGAATTTCTGTCCAAACCCGTTCCTCTCCTGAGCTGTGCCCTCTGTGGTTCTGCTGGCAGCACAGGGAAGCAGCCAGGCCTCAAAATACAGCAGCTGCCTCCTGCCACGAGTTTGGAATTTCCTTCTGTAGTGCCAGTTATCAGCTGGCTAAACTAGGACACTGTCAGGTAGTGTTTCCCCCACACCTTCCTTGATGATTAAATCAAATGCAAAAAGATGTTTTGGAGCCTCTTTTAAGGGAGCTGTCATGAGGATCTAAAAATACCGGTGGGGTTGGGGCAGGTCACCTGCAGGAGGGTTGAAAGTTGGCTTGGTTCTCCTCTGTGGGAATGCAGAGCTTCCCTCTGGCTGCCCTGGGACCCTGGCAGGGGTCAGGAACCCCCCTGGACAGAGCCCCCAGAGACACTGGCTGTGATCTCTGGCCATGGAAAAGAGTTTTCCATCGTACAGGATGAATTACCAGCTCTGAGTGTTTGATATCAGTAATAATTAAGTGTGGCACGGGTGCAAAAGTAAAATTTTAGGATTCTAGATGAGGGGTCCAAAGGGCACAAGCTGGAGGAAATTGGGTGTGCCTTGTCCTTTTTCTCCTTCTTCATGCCCTCCATGTCTCACTGTGGTGTTGGCATTTTTCTGTTGGTTCAGGCTGGGGACACACTGTCCAACGTAGGTGACAGATATTGGCACGTTATTGTAAATCCAGCCCAGGGAGTTTCTGGTATTTAATGTTTGTAACATCCACTGAGGGCAGAGCCCCACACGCTGCCCTGCAGGACAGAGCTGGGCAGGGCAGCAGAACATGTGAGAGATCAACAGAATAAACAACCTGGAAACCAGCACAGACCAATTATGGCTTCTGCTTTGGCAGCAGGGCTGACGGAGACTTTCTACAATCTGGGAATCACCAACACCACAGATTCTGACACTCCTCCTTAGCCAAATTTCTGTGCCTGATTGCTCTGCTTGTGGCCAGCTCGGCCGAGGTGCAGCCAGCCTCGGGCAGAGGCTGCCGCGCTCACAGCCCGGCTGTGTTGGTGATGTGCCCGTGGGTGACTCCATGGCTGACTGCAGCGTGTGGAAAGCAGCCCAGGGAGGCTCCCTGGAGCTTGTGGGGCAGGGCAGGGCATTCTCCTGGCAGGAATGTGGCCCTGCCAGCCAGCCCTGCCCCAGCACGGGGCTCGGCTCCCCCGGGATCGCCCCGGCCGTGGCCGCTGCTGCTCCTCTGCCCCGCAGGTTTGGCCTGCTCCCTGCCTGGATCTGCAATGCCTGTTGTGGAATTGCTCTGGAATTGCTCTGGAATTGCTGTGGAGTCGGTGGGGTTTTGCCCTCATGGGTGGTTTTTTGCCTGCTGAAGTGGTTAAAAGAGTGATGAGCGGCCCCGTGCCGGATCCACGGCCTGCTGTGGATGTGCTGCTGCTTACAGCAGAATACCCTGTCGCTGTCGAGGCAGGATGGGAATGAAGAGACTTGACTCAGAAGGCTGCTGAGAGTGAAACTCTGATTTATTCAAAACACACTGATCTTTTATACAGAGCTTTGTGAGGGCCAACTGCACTGGTCCCAAAGTGAAAACAACCCACCCCATTGGTGCAAAGTGCTTGATGCACAGTGACAGAACTTAACTGTAAACAATGTGAGCAACAAGAGAGATAAAGAATTATTATAATTATTTACATTCTTCTCCAGCTCTTTCCCAGGCATCTGCCTGGCTAGAAACTCTCAGTTTCTTTCTTTGACTGAATCTGAGTCCCACATTTCCCCCTTTCTGTTTAAAGAAGGAGGCCAGTGTTTGTCAGGACACCTTGCAGAGAAGAGGACAAACATGACTCCTTCTTTATCTCTCTTGTTGTTCACATTGTTTACAGTTAAGTTCTGTCACTGTGCGTCAAGCACTTTGCACCAATGGGGTGGGTTGTTTTCACTTTGGGACCAGTGCAGTATTTTGAATAAATCAGAGTTTTACTCTCAGCAGCCTTCTGAGTCAAGTCTGTTCATTCCCATCCTGCCTCAACAGCGACAATACTCCTGGTGGTTCTGCTTTTCTCATGGGTTATCCACGGTGGCTTTGCTTTTCCCTGCCTCTTGGTCCCCAAGTAATCCTCAGATGGAATCACACACTCACCGCCCCCTTTATAGATCAGTATTTGGAAGAGTGAAATTAAATGTGTGCCCAGACAGGCTCAAACTCCAACCTCCACACTAAGATTGGTCTTCATTTTATTAAAAACTTTGTGGTTTTACTTTTATCTCCTTCTTTTCAAGGAAATAGACAGACGGTTGGAAAAGAAGCTGAAGATCACACAGAAGGAAAGGTAAAATCCTGATTTTCCTGAGGTGCTGTTGGACAGCCGAAGGCCTGGGGAGTGGGAACAGTGGGGAAACAGCTTCAAACCGAGCAGGGTTGGGAATCAGGGAATCAGGGAATCCCTGACTCAGTGCCACTAGGTGGCCTTTGGAACCTTGGGATGCAGCAGAAAGCTGAGAGTGCTCCGATTTCAGAGCCGGCTCCTCCGCACTGGAGGAAGCTCCAGCTTGGGGGAAGCTGTGTGAGAAAGAGGGGAAGAAATGGGTGAGTCAGGTAATCCCAGCTCCTGGCTCTGGACTGACTTGCTGTGTAATGCATTTCTTTCCCTGCTTCCTTTGGGCCTGGGCAGGGCTGTGTTATTTTCTCCTACCAGAAATGTTTTTAATCACTGCTGACAAGTCCTTTGTTGTTGGGGTTTTTAGAGAGTCATGGGATTTATCCTCTGGGAGTTCCATGCAGAAAAGGGACTGTAAAACACTCAGATGGTGGCTGGGGCCGTGGCTGGCTCCGAGGAGTGACATGGCAGTGACAGGCTGGGTGTCCTGGCGAGAGGGAATGCGGGGAATGAAATCAAGGTGTTTATACCAATATCTTCAACTAGAAATGCTGAAGCTTTACCCAGTGTCTGTTCCTTTCCTTCAGCACAGTTTGATGGTGCCACACACAGCAGGGACTGGTTTTCCATCTCTTTCTGAGCTCATCCAGTGCTCCATCGGCCGCTCCGGGAGGATGGAGCAGCCACAGGCTGGGGATGGACCTTGGCCTGGCCTGGGGGCTGTCCCCTGCTCGTGTCACGGTGCTCAGGGAGGGCAGGTCACCGGGGAGGCAGAATGTCTCCTGTGTGTCACCCAGACAAACCCATGGGGGTGGCCTGGGTGTCACCTGCCGGCCAAGGCTCCGGGTCACTGGATCTGAAGGTGTCGGCTGCTGGACTGGGAGGTGCTGGGTGGGGTTGGAGTCCAGCAGAGTCAGAAGGGAAACATTTTGGAGTGTGACACTGTGACCTCCCTCTGCTAATGAGTGCTGTGGGCAGAGGCCACGCTAACGAGGCTGGGGTGTGCAGGAGCTGTGTCCACCAGGAGAAGTGGGATTTGCTGTCAGGGCTGAGAGGGGCATGGAATTCCAGAATGGTTGGGGTTGGAGGGACCTTAAAGCTCATCCCATTGCACCCTCTGCCATGGCAGGGACACCTTCCACTGTCCCAGGCTGCTCCCAGCCCCATCCAGCCTGGCCTTGGGCACTGCCAGGGATCCAGGGGCAGCCACAGCTGCCCTTTAGAGTTTCAACTGTAACGAGGCCTTTAATTATTCCAGGCTGCTCTCAATCACAGGAGGGCATCGGAGCACGAGGCATTCACACTCCGGGTGGAAAACAACCGCCAACCCCGTGTTTTTCTTCCCAACAGCAGAAAGTCCAAATCTCCTCCCAAAGTGCCGATCGTGATCCAGGACGACAGCCTCCCCGCGGGGCCCCCGCCCCAGATCCGCATCCTCAAGCGGCCCACGAGCAACGGCGTCCTCAGCAGCCCGCACTCGGCCAGCCGCCCCGCCTTCCCCGTCAAATCGCTGGCCCAGCGCGAGGCCGAGTACGCCGAGGCCAGGAAACGCATCCTGGGCAGCGCCAGCCCCGAGGAGGAGCAGGAGAAGCCCATCCTGGACAGGTGAGAGCAGCCCCGTGGGCCTGGGGGGGGTGGGCTCCTTGGGCAGCGCAGCTGGGCTGGCACAGAGAGAGGAGAGCTCTGTTAGCACAGCCTCAGCTGCCCGGCAGTGAGGGAAATGTCTGGTAAGGCCATAAACCCTGGAAATATTGAGGCTGGAAGAGCCCTCCAGGATCAGAGTGCAGCCATTGACTGGCACTGCTGTGTGTGTCCCCAGGTGCCACATCTGTGTGCCTTTGGAACGCTTCCAGGGATCCAAGGGCAGCCACAGCTGCTCTGGGAGACCTGTGCCAGGGCCTGCCCACCCTCCCATGGAGGAATTCCTTCCCAATATCCAATCCATCCCTGCCCTCTGGCAGTGGGAATCCATTCCCCCAGGCTTTTTGTCCAGAGTCCCTCCATCTTCCCTGTTGGCCTCTTCAGGTGCTGGAAGGCCACACTTAGGTCACCCCAAAGGTTCTCTGTTCCAGGCTGAACAATCCGAGTTCCCTCAGCCTTTCCTCAGCAGAGCTGCTCCATCCCTCTGATCACCTTGGCAGGCTCCTTTGGACCTGTTCCATGTCCTTCCTGTGCTGGGGCCCTCAGAGCACGTGACAAGATTCCCGTGGTGCGGGGGTTTCCCCAAAGCATTCGGAATTGCACACCTCATTCGTGTGCCCCTGCAGCCCCAGCCCTGCTCCTGGTGTCCCCCAGGCCCCAGCAGTGTCCTTGCACTTCAGCTGTGTCCCTCTGTCCCTGCAGACTCAGCTGTGTCCCTCTGTCCCCACAGGCTCAGCTGTGTCCCTCTGTCCCCCCAGACTCAGCTGTGTCCCTCTGTCCCCACAGGCTCAGCTGTGTCCCTCTGTCCCCCGGCCCTAGCAGTGTCCCTCTGTCCCTGCAGACTCAGCTGTGTCCCTCTGTCCCCCCAGGCTCAGTAGTGCCCCACAGGCTCAGCTCTGTCCCTCTGTCCCCACAGGCTCAGCTCTGTCCCTCTGTCCCCTCAGGCTCAGCTCTGTCCCCTCAGGCTCAGCTCTGTCCCTCTGTCCCTCAGGCTCAGCTCTGTCCCCTCAGGCTCAGCTCTGTCCCTCAGGCTCAGCTCTGCTCCTCTGTCCCTCTGTCCCTCAGGCTCAGCTCTGTCCCTCTGTCCCTCTGTCCGCAGGCCGCCGCGGATCTCGCAGCCCGAGGACAGCCGGCAGCCCAACAACGTGATCCGGCAGCCGCTGGGCCCCGATGGCTCGCAGGGCTTCAAGCAGCGCAGATAGAGGCGGAGGCGCCGTTCCGCCGGCACGGACACACGGACCCGGGCCAGGGCACCTCCCGGGGTGATTTGCACTGTGACCCTTCTGCTCTGCCCACTGTGACCTTCAGCCCCACGCACTGTGACCTCCCTCTCCACCCACTGTGAGCGGCCGTCCCGGCAGGGCTGTCCCCGCGGCCGGGGGACACGAGGGGCCGTGCCGGACTCGGCCGGGCGCAGGGAGTCGTGCGTGTCCCGCTCGGGTCGGAGCAAGCGCCAGCAATAACGTTCGTTGTGCTCGAAACCTGGCATTTAAGGGAAAAAAAAAAAAAAAAAAAGATGGGAAGCCTCCCCGGCCACGCATGTTGTCCTCATCACTTCCAGAACGAGTTCTCTTTCCAAGGATTTTAGGTTCCTTTATTTGGTTTTCTGTTTGTTTTCTGTATCTTGGATCGGCGGAGTGCGTGGGAAGGGTTGGAGCCGTTTGTTTGAATCCAGAAAGGCAGCTGAGTGTTACGAAGGGAATTCCAATGGATTTCCATGAATGTGATGGCTTTGGGATGACAAGCTCATGCTTTTCCTTCTCCGTTTCTCCATTTCCACTGCCATGGAAGCGAACTCCCGGATACCCCCAGGTACCTCGGAGTCAGACCCAGTTCACATCTTGCTCCTGTTAAAGCTTGGCTCCGATTCCCTGCTGGCTTTGAGGAGAAGCTTAAAATACATCCTTTTTGGGTTCTTTTGTGTTTGGGAAGAAGGGAATGCAGAGTGACCCTGTGCAAATGCCTGCTGTCTGGCCGCAGAGGGCTGGGCGGTGAAGAATTAGGGAGATGTGAGGAGGAGGAGGAGGAGGAGGAGGAGGAGGAGGAGGAGGAGGAGGAGGAGGAAGAGAGGCTCCGGCGCCGCTGCGGCCGTGACGTCGGGCAGTGGGATATCCCGAGGAGCCGGCCCGGTGGCGCAGGGACGGTACGAGCTCTCCTGGAACGGCAGAACCAGGAACCAGACCAGCCTTGGGGAAAGCCTGGATGATCCCCCCCATCTCCCTGGAGGCAGCGAGGCTTCAGGGAAGGGATCGTCCTGAGAGGAGGACGGGGAGGCTGCTGCTCCCCAGGAATATGGAGATGTTCCCCCCTGGATGAAGCTGAGCATCACTTGATATCAAGGGATTGGATGAACACTAAATGCTCTTCCTGGAGGGGCCAGGATCTGGAGGTCTGGGATGGATTCCTGCATCCGGGTGCTGCCTTCAGTACGTTCGAGGGGGAACGAGCCAGTCTGGATGTGCACGAAAAGCCCTGTGAGGAAATGAGGCTGAAATCCCACAGAAACGGGAAAATAGAAACTACCTGTGTATCCAAGCGATCCCGGGAACCTTAATGAGCTCCTCGGTTCAGGGTGGGGTGAGATTGCCCCGGGATTCCCCCCGGGATCCTGGGGACTTTTGGGGGATCTCACTCATCCCCCTCAGCCTGGGGGCTGGGATGAGCTCCGAGCAGGGAGCGTGAGGGAGAAGGACGTCAGCAATAACTGTACTCACTGCGCCTTTCCTTAATTATTCCTAAAAAAAAAAATAGCCTCAAAATAGCCAAAAACCTCCCGAATCCACCGGATTTCCGGAGCGGCCGGTGGGGCGCCGCATCGCTGCCTCCTCCGTGTCCGGCACCGAAATTTCCACCTGCGGCACCGAAATCCCTTTTTCCAGCACTGAAATCTCCTTCTCCGGCTGCTCCTGCTCCTGTCCCGGCGCCGGGACACGGTGCCCGGGACACGGTGCCCGGGACACGGTGCCCAGGACACGTCCCGCCCGCGGGCAGGGCTCGGCGGCGTTCCTGTGGGAAGCGCCTTCATCCCGAGGAGGGGGAGGATGGACGCGGCACCGTGGGTTTCCACCCCCACCCCCCTCCCCCCCAAAAAAAAAAAATTAAAAAAATAAAAACAAACCTGCGCCGGAAAGAAAACGTTTTATAAATTGTATTTTAAATAAATGTCTTTAAACTTTTCACGGCTTTATGGCTCCTTCCTGTTATCGCCGTGTCTGCCGGGGGTGGCTTTGTGTGTAAAAATCCGCCAGGAAGGTAAAATCTGGGAGTTTTTCCCATAATTGTACCCAAAAGCAGGGGATTTTAGCCCGTTTTTAGGATGGTTGAGAGGAGTAGTCTGAGGAGGGTGGGAAGGGCGGTGATCCAAGGGAAGATGTGGATCCCAAGTGTGGATGGGAGCGCTGCCTCTCCCTAGAGGAGAACGCACAAATCCGTTAATTGAACTCATTTAATCTAATGTGATTATTTTGTTGCTCCATGCCGGGCTCCCCCCTGGGTGTTGTGCTCCGTAATATCCAGAGAAGGTTCTGGAGCTCCTGGGGTGAGGAATCTGGGAGCTCCCACAGCCCCCAGCTCCCTTGGGATTCTGATGACTTTTAACCATTTATTTAGAATAGAAATCATGTAAACACGTAATATTAATATATAATATAGCTATATTAATTAATTAACATAGAATAAAAAAATATTTTTTATATATATTATACAACCCAGTATCTAATACATATATTTTACATACCGTATCTACCTTATAGGATATGTAATACTATAATATATGGTATATACTTATATATTATTGTTATAACTATATATATAGTTATATATATATATATGGTTATATATATAACTATATATAGTTAATATAGAATATGTAAATTATACAAATTATAAAATATATAAAATATATATATTATAAAAAGATAAATTATAAAATATAATTTTATAATATAAAATATAATATCTATAATATTTATATTATATATTATAGATTATAGATATTATATAGTATATAATATGTTATATATAATATATATTATAATATATAGTATATAATGTATATATTATAATATATATTATTATATATTATATATTATATATTATATATTATAATACTATATATTAATATAATATAATATAATATAATATAATATAATATAATATAATATAATATAAATTATATTATGTATTATATAATATATAAGATATAATATAGATATTATATTTATAAATATTTCTAATATTTATATTATAATACAGGGTATAATTTTATAATGTATCTTTATTTTATAATATATTAATTATAGTTTAATACATAAATATGAAATATCTAAACCACAAAAATTATATTTTATATAGAATATATAAATTTCTATAGTAGAAATAAATAGAAATAGCAGACCCTACTAAATGATCTGATTTATAACATCACCCGGTTTATAGGAGCAGTGAAAGCCGTGGGTTGGTGGCTCGGAGCCCCGAGCCGGTCCCGGTTCCCGCCGCGGACCGGCACCGCCCTGCGCCGGGTCCTCCCGCCCGCCGGGGGGCGCCGCGGGACCGCGTGTCGTTGGCGGGCCCGCCCGCTGGGGGGCGGCAGCGAGCGCGCCGGGTACCCCGGGCCGCAGCGGCGCGGCCGCCATGGCGGCGGGGCCGGAGCAGGAGTACGAGTCGGTGCTGTGCGTGAAGCCGGCCGTGCTCGTGTACCGGGTGCCGCCGCGGGCCTCCAACCGCGGCTACAGGTGGGGCCCGCCCGCGGCGGGGCAGCGCCTCCTGGCGCGGCGGGGTTTGAGGGGTCCCCTCAGGGTTTGTGGGGTCCCCTCAGGGTTTGTGGGGTCCCTTCCTCATGAGGTGTGTGGGGTTTGTGGGGTCCCCTGAGGTGTGTGGGGTTTGTGGGGTTCCCTCTTCGTGAGGCGTGCGGGGTTTGTGGGGTCCTGTGCGGGGTCTGTGGGGTCCCCTGAGGTTTGTGGGGTCCCATCCTCGTGAGGTATGTGGGGTTTGTGGGGTCCCATCTTCATGAGGTTTGTGGGGTTTGTGGGGTCCCCTGATGTGTGTGGGGTTTGTGGGGTCCCATCTTCGTGAGGTGTGCGGGGTTTGTGGGGTCCCCTATTCGTCAGGTGTGTGGGGTTTGTGGGGTCCCATCTTCGTGAGGTGTGCGGGGTTTGTGGGGTCCCCTATTCGTCAGGTGTGTGGGGTTTGTGGGGTCCCATCTTCATGAGGTATGTGGGGTTTGTGGGGTCCCCTGAGGTGTGTGGGGTTTGTGGGGTTCCCTCTTCGAGAAGTGTGTGGGGTTTGTGGGGTCCCCTGAGGTTTGTGGGGTCCCATCTTCGTGAGGTATGTGGGGTTTGGGGGGGTCCTGTGCGGGGTTTGTGGGGGTCCCATCTTCATGAGGTGTGTGGGGTTTGTGGGGTGCCCTCTTTGTGAATTGTGTGGGGTTTATGGGGTCCTCACTTCGTGAGCTGTGCAGGGTTTGCAGGGTCCTCTCATGAGGTGTGCGGGGTTTGTGGGGTCCTGTGTGGGGTTTGTGGGGTTCCCTGAGGTGTGCGGGGTTCGTGGGGTCGTGTGTGGGGTTTCTGGGGTCCCCTGAGGTGTGCGGGGTTTGTGGGGTCCCCTGAGGTTTGTGGGGTCCCCTATTCGTGAGGCGTGCGGGGTTTGTGGGGTCCTGTGCGGGGTTTGTGGGGTCCCCTGAGGTTTGTGGGGTCCCATCTTCGTGAGGTATGTGGGGTTTGTGGGGTCCCATCTTCATGAGGTTTGTGGGGTTTGTGGGGTCCCATCTTCATGAGGTTTGTGGGGTTTGTGGGGTCCCATCTTCATGAGGTTTGTGGGGTTTGTGGGGTCCCCTGAGGTTTGTGGGGTCCCATCTTCGTGAGGTATGTGGGGTTTGTGGGGTCCCATCTTCATGAGGTGTGCGGGGTTTGTGGGGTCCTGTGTGGGGTTTGTGGGGTCCCCTGAGGTTTCTGGGGTCCCCTCTTCGTGAGGTGTGCGGGTTTGTGGTTCCCAGGAGGTGTCTGGGGTCTCTCCCTCCCCGTGGGGCAGCAAGAACTGCCCCTCACGGGGTATCTCACCCCCCGTGGGTTCCTGGGGCAGTGTCTCTGCCCCCATCCCCACCCCACAGGGCTGTCCCCGTCCCCCCGTGTGCTTTGGGGTTCCCAGCCCGTCAGTGACCCGCAGCCCGTCCTGGCACCGCCGCCCGTCCCTGGCAGCTCCGCGGAAAGGGAACCGAAACCTCCCGCGCAGCGCTGCCTGCTCCCTGCCCGAGCGCAGCAGCTCTTTGGGGTGAAACGAGCCAAACGTGGCAAACACCAGCGTCCCCACGGCGAACAAGGCAGGCAGGGCTCCGGCTCACGCTCCCTCCCCTTCCCCAGGGCCGCCGAGTGGCAGCTGGACCAGCCGGCCTGGAGCGGCCGCCTGCGGATCACGGCCAAGGGCAGCACGGCTTTCATCAAGCTGGAGGACAAAGTCTCGGGTGAGGGGGATGGAGGGGATGGTGGAGCAGCGGGCGGGCCGGGCCCGGCCTCACCCGGCCCTTTGCTGCCTTCCAGGAGAGCTCTTCGCCCAGGCTCCTGTGGAGCAGTTCCCGGGCATCGCTGTGGAGGGAGTGACGGACTCCAGCCGCTACTTTGTCATCCGGATTGAAGATGGGAACGGTGCGTGCCGTGCACCCCCCGGGGCCCTCACTGCTCCTCTTCGGGAAGGATTCCTGCTTTCCATTCCTGCTTTCATTCCTGCTTTCATTCCTGCTTTCATTCCTGCTTTCCGTTCCCGCGCGGGGGGCACAGGGAGGAGCTGCCTGCCTCCCTCCCACGGCTCTGACCTTCGCCAGGAACAAAAACACTTGGGTTTGGCTGCTCAGCGTTAGCAGGAGGATGCAGGAGCCCCCCACCCCCACTGCCAGTTAATTAAAAAGCTGTTTGTACTGAAGATTAGGTGCAGCCAATGAGGTGAAACACCTGGAGATGCCTTTGGAGAAGGGAAGGCTCTGGGGTGACCTAATTGTGGCCTTCCAGTCCCTAAAGGGGCTCCAGGAGAGCTGGAGTGGGACTGAGGACAAGAGCTGGAGGGACAGGACACAGGGAATGGCTCCCACTGCCAGAGGGCAGGGATGGGTGGGATACTGGGCAGGAATTCCTGGCTGTGAGGGTGGGCAGGCCCTGGCACAGGGTGCCCAGAGGAGCTGTGGCTGCCCCTGGATCCCTAGAAATGTCCAGGGTTGGAAGGGGCTTGGACAAGCCTGGGATAATGGAAGGTGTCCTTGCCCATGGAATGGAATGGGATTTACAGTCCTTCCAACCCAAACCATTCTGGGATTCTGTGATCCCCAATCCCATAGCTCAGTCTCCAGTGTCCCAGCTCCCTCTGGAGGCAGCGCCAGGCACGGGGCTGTGCAGGATGGAGCATCCCATTCCCATCCCATTCCCATCCCATTCCCATCCCATTCCCATCCCATTCCCATCCCATTCCCATCCCATTCCCATCCCATTCCCATCCCATTCCCATTCCCATCCCATTCCCATCCCATTCCCATCCCATTCCCATCCCATTCCCATCCCATCCCATCCCATCCCATCCCATCCCATCCCATCCCATCCCATCCCATCCCATCCCATCCCATCCCATCCCATCCCATCCCATCCCATCCCATCCCATCCCATCCCATCCCATCCCATCCCATCCCATCCCATTCCCATCCCATTCCCATCCCATTCCCATCCCATTCCCATCCCATCCCATCCCATCCCATCCCATCCCATCCCATCCCATCCCATCCCATCCCAATCTCCTCCTCCCTGCCCAGGCCGCCGGGCGTTCATCGGGGTTGGCTTTGTGGACCGAGGGGATGCCTTTGACTTCAACGTGGCTCTCCAGGACCACTTCAAGTGAGTTTTTTGGGCCTCTCCCTGTGTCCTCTCAGCTCTGTTTCTGGTAGGTCTCCTCCAGGAGAGGTGGAGAGGTGGGAGCTGGGCTGGGCAGGTGTGGTGGGCAGAGGAGGAAACTCGCAGCTCTTCTGTCTCCAGGATTTCCCAGCCTGGATCAGCAGCATCCCAATCTGGGCTTCCCAAGTGCAAAACTGGGTGTCCAGATTCCCTAATTCTCTTCCTCTGCTTCCTGTAAGGGGCTGCCCTGAGGAGCTGCTCCAGCTGCTGGGGATGGAGGGATTTTGGGGTTTTGGGGTTTTGGGGAGGGATGGATGGATGTGGTGTGGGCTGGGGGATCCCTGGGGCTCCGGCAGCCTCTGCTGGAAATCATCCCCTGGGTGCTCCCTCAGGTGAGGTCTCGGCTCACACCTTGGCCTTTGCAGAGCTGCTGCCACACGGGGATGGTCCTGAGCAGGATTTACTGGTCTGGGGGAGCCTGGGGCGGGCTGTGTCTCCTTTTCCATGGATTTCATTCCCACAGGTGGGTGAGGCAGCAGAGCGAGCTGGCCCGGCAGGCCCAGGACCTGGAGCAGGGACCCAAACTGGATCTGGGCTTCAAGGAGGGACAAACCATCAAACTCAACATCGCTGTGAGGGCCTTTCCCAGCTGATCCCAGCTCTTCTTTTGTGTGGCACAAGGAAGAAACCTCCCTAAAATCCCTGAGCCTGGGCTCAGGGCAGAGCCCGTGGGGATAATGCTGCCTGCAGGGATTTGCATGGGGTTGTGGTGCAATCAATTCCTGCTGCCAAAACCAGGTCTGTGGGATCTGGGGTAAAACCCACCCCAGATTTGCTGTGACCCCTTTGGATGCACCAGCAGTGGGATGTCGCAGTGCTGGAGGATTTTATTCCCAAATTAAAACAATTTGGCTTCCAGGGTTTTCACGTTCCGGCTCTGGATTTAAATGAGATCCCACCCAAACTTCCTGCTCTCCTTTCAGAACATGAAGAAAAAAGAAGGAGGGACAGGGAGCTCCAGGCCACGTCCTGCAGGGCTTGGGGGCCTGAGCTTGCTCCCACCACCCCCCGGAGGAAAATCCAGCTCTGGGGAGCGCCCAGCCCCGCTCTCCACGCCTGCCCAGCTCCCGGGAACGCCCATCACAGGTCTGTGCTCTCACAGAGCTCCTGAGGGGCTGCTTCCTCCATCAAAGCAGGGAACCTGGGAATGAGAGTGGGAAATCACTCCTGCTGTTCTGTTTTCTCTCTTCCCGACTTTCTGACAGACTCCCTGTTGTCCTGGCCTCAGCCCACTGCTGCTCCTGCTGCTGATGTCTGGGGAGACTTTGCCCAAGCTTCAGGGTGAGCAGGACAGGGGTTTGGGGGGGACGTGGATGCCCCAAAACCTCCTGGTTTTGCTGGAAAACCCCACTGGGGTGGGGGCTCTGCTCCATCCAGTCCCAACTTCGGGGTTCAGAAGCAGCTCTGTCTCTGCCTCTGTGCTGCCAAGCCCCTGAGTTTGGGCCCGTGGGCACTTCTTGCTCTGCTGCTCCAGGAGAGTTTTGGGGTGCTCCTGAATGACCCATTTGCAGCCCAGTTTCCTCCCTGGGTGCCTTTACCATCTCTAAACACCCTTTTCCCCCTGTTTTTCCCTCTCTCCAGGTCGTCTTCCAACCAGGCTCAGGGGAACACTGGCTGGGTTCAGTTCTGATCCTGGCCTTGATCCACCTTTCCCCACGTGGGTGCTGGGATCCTCAGGATTCTGTGGGACCAAAGAAGCAGCTCAGGACACCTCACTCCTGCCCTTAAACCCACCTGCCTCGAAATGCTGGAATAAGTGCTGGAAAGAAACAACCACGTGCCTTAAAACACTCCACATCCAGGGCCTGCATCGTGGGAGACCTCGGAGGCTTCTCCTTTGGGAAAAACCATCAGGTCCATGCCTCTCCTTGATAAGGAGGGAGAGCTTGGAGCCTCCTCAGATTCCTCTGCCTTCTGCTCGTGCTTTTGGGCTGGATCAGTCCTTCCCTCGGCGAGGAGCATCCTCCTGGAGCCATCCCACCTCCCAGATCCTCTCAAACCTTTCCCTGCCAGGATGCCAAGCACCGCCTGGATTTTTTTCTGAGCACTTAACTGGGATGTGGGGAGCCTGATCATGATGTTTCCATGCTGAAATTCCTCATTTCTTACTCTGGGAAGTTTGTTTTACTCCTCCTCTGTTCTGAAGACACGATTTTTTACTCACTTCCATGGACATTTTATTAAGGACAGAATGGAGTCAGGCTCTTAGACAGAGCTGGGGTTAAGACTCCTCTTGAAACAAATAAATATTTTCTTACCTATTTATATTAAGGCTTTTCCAAGTACAAAATCCCACTTATTTTTATCTGACACTTTGGATTTTCCTTTCCATTTCCAACTGGATGATGGGCATTTTGCTTTCAGAGCTTTCCCCTGGGCCTGGCAGCAAACTCAGGTGAGAATGTAACGCTTCCAAGTGAACAATAAATCGGTTTTGATGCCAGACTGGATTTTTTTTTCCTCCCCTGGGCTGGCTGGGAGAAGCCAGGATGAGCTTTGGTGATTCCCATTCCTTGCCAGTGCCGGGGGAATGGGATTGGACACGGAGCACAACAGAATCTGTTGCTTAGCAGTGGTTTCTGTTGGGAAGGACAGCAGGAGGCGAAGGTAAGAGAGGAAATGAGGAGAAAAGGAGGGGTTTTGGGACACAAGTACTGGGAGGGGGAGGAATCGGAGGCAGCTCCCGCCTGGCTGGAGGCATCCAAGACGCCGTAAATCCCCAATCCTATCTGCCTGCGCCTCAGCCCGGGTAATCTCCGGCTCTCCGGGGAGAAAGGGCACTTTCCCTGCCCGGGGCCGAGGGGAGGGCGGCCCGGCGAGCCCCTCCTGCCCGGAGCGTGGCTCGGGACCGGATCCATCCCTTGTTTCAGCGGCAGGGACGCCCCCAGCCCCCGGCCTGGGGGATCTGGGGCCCGGCTTGGGGATTTATGGCCATTTTTCCCTACCAGGGTGGGGGCAGAAAGTCTTTAATTACGCGGGGGATAATTAAAGCTCCGGCGCGGGGGGGATGATCCGGAATCCCGGGGCCATCCCCGCATCCCGGGGGTGTTAAAGCCGCTTCACCCCTTGGCAACCCCGGCTCGCTCCACCCCGGAGCTTTTCCTGCCGGAGCCCGGGGTTAATGAGCTTAAGGAGCCCGGGGCTCACGGCCGGGGCCCTCCGAGAGCGCCGTGCCCGCTGGGGAGCGGCTCCGTCCCGGTAAGGACCGAGCGGTTCCGTCCCGGTAAGGACCGAGCGGCTCCGTCCCGGTAAGGACCGAGCGGTTCCATCCCGGTAAGGACCGAGCGGCTCCGTGCCCCGTAAGGACCGAGCGGTTCCGTCCCGGTAAGGACCGAGCGGTTCCGTGCCCGGTAAGGACCGAGCGGTTCCATCCCGGTAGGGACCGAGCGGTTCCATCCCGGTAAGGACCGAGCGGCTCCGTCCCGGTAAGGACCGAGCGGTTCCGTGCCGGGTGAGGACCGAGCGGCTCCGTGCCGGGTGAGGACCGAGCGGTTCCGTCCCGTAAGGACCGAGCGGTTCCGTCCCGGTAAGGACCGACCGGTTCCGTGCCCGGTAAGGACCGAGCGGTTCCGTGCCCGGTGAGGACCGAGCGGTTCCGTCCCGGTGAGGACCGAGCGGCTCCGTCCCGGTGAGGACCGAGCGGCTCCGTCCCGGTAAGGACCGAGCGGCTCCGTGCCCGGTGAGGACCGAGCGGCTCCGTCCCGGTAAGGACCGAGCGGTTCCGTGCCCGGTGAGGACCGAGCGGTTCCATCCCGGTAGGGACCGAGCGGTTCCGTCCCGGTAAGGACCGAGCGGCTCCGTCCCGGTAAGGACCGAGCGGTTCCGTGCCCGGTAAGGACCGAGCGGTTCCATCCCGGTAAGGACCGAGCGGTTCCGTGCCGGGTGAGGACCGAGCGGTTCCGTCCCGGTAAGGACCGAGCGGTTCCGTGCCGGGTGAGGACCGAGCGGTTCCGTGCTGGGCAGGGACCTCCCCACCCCTCCGGGCGCCGGGGGCTGGCGTTTGGTTGTTTTCCTTCCTTTTCCTCGTTCCGCTCGCTCCGGGAGCCTCGGGGTGGGTTTTTCGGCAGAGCCCGGGAATGCCGAGGGATTTCTGGGGGGTTTCTGGGGGGTTTCTGGGGGTTTCTGGGGGATTTCTGGGGGGTTTCTGGGGGGTTTCTGGGGGGTTTCTGGGGGGTTTCTGGGGGATTTCTGGGGGGTTCTGGGGGATTTCTGGGGGGTTTCTGGGGGATTTCTGGGGGGTTTCTGGGGGGTTTCTGGGGGGTTTCTGGGGGGTTTCTGGGGGGTTTCTGGGGGATTTCTGGGGGGTTCTGGGGGATTTCTGGGGGGTTTCTGGGGGGTTCTGGGGGAGGATGGGGCCGTGCCGCTGTCGGGACCTCCAGGAAGAGGAGGGTCCCCGCTCCCGCCGTCACGCGGGGAGGGGATGCGGATTTCGGGCTAATCCTGACCCCGCATCCGCTTCCCGCGGGCGGGCACCGAGCCCGAACCGCCCCAAATCCCGGGAAAAGGGGCTGGCGAGGAGGAGGCCGCGGCAAGGGGGTGCCCGGGGCGCGGGAGATGCTCCCGGGGCTGAGGTGGGGCCACCGCCTCCCCCCGGCGGGGCGAGCGTGGGGTGGGGACCGGGACCGGGACCGGGACCGGGAATGGGATCGGGAATGAACCGGGACCGGGACCGGGACCGGGAATGGGATCGGGAATGAACCGGGATCGGGACCGGGAATGGGATCGGGAATGAACCGGGATCGGGATCGGGACCGGGAATGAGATCGGGAATGAACCGGGATCGGGACCGGGAATGGGATCGGGAATGAACCGGGATCGGGACCGGGACCGGGAATGGGATCGGGAATGAACCGGGATCGAGATCGGGCCGGGAATGGGATCGGGAATGAACCGGGATCGGGATGGGGACCGGGAATGGGATCGGGAATGAACCGGGATCGAGATCGGGACCGGGAATGAGATCGGGAATGAACCGGGATCGGGACCGGGAATGGGATCGGGAATGGGATCGGGATCGGGATCGGGATCGGGAATGGGATCGGGATCGGGATCGGGATCGGGAATGGGATCGGGAATGAACCGGGATCGGGACCGGGACCGGGAATGGGATCGGGAATGAACCGGGATCGGGACCGGGACCGGGAATGGGATCGGGAATGGGATCGGGATCGGGATCGGGACCGGGAATGGGATCGGGATCGGGATCGGGAATGGGACCGGGACCGGGATCGGGAATGGGATCGGGAATGAACCGGGATCGGGACCGGGACCGGGAATGGGATCGGGAATGGGACCGGAATCGGGACCGGGAATGGGATCGGGAATGAACCGGGATCGGGACCGGGAATGGGATCGGGAATGAACCGGGATCGGGACCGGGACCGGGAATGGGATCGGGAATGAACCGGGATCGAGATCGGGCCGGGAATGGGATCGGGAATGAACCGGGATCGGGATGGGGACCGGGAATGGGATCGGGAATGAACCGGGATCGAGATCGGGACCGGGAATGAGATCGGGAATGAACCGGGATCGGGATCGGGACCGGGAATGGGATCGGGAATGGGATCGGGATCGGGATCGGGATCGGGAATGGGATCGGGATCGGGATCGGGATCGGGAATGGGATCGGGAATGAACCGGGATCGGGACCGGGACCGGGAATGGGATCGGGAATGGGATCGGGACCGGGAATGGGATCAGGACCGCGACCGGGACGGGGACCGGAATCGGGACCGGGAATGGGATCGGGACCGGGAGTGGGATCAGGACCGGGAATGGAACCGGGACCGGGAATGGAACCGGACCGGGAATGGGATCGGGATCGAGAATGGAACCGGGACTGGGAATGGGATCAGGACCGGGAATAGGATCGGGAATGGAATTGGGATGGGGAATGGGATTGGGACCGGGAATGGAACCGGGACCGGGAATGGAACCGGGACTGGGAATGGGATCGGGATCGGGAATGCGATTGGGATCGGGAATGGGATCGGGATCAGGAATGGGATTGGGACTGGGAATGGGATTAGGACCGGGAATGGGATCGGGACCGGGAATGGGATTGGGATTGGGAATGCGATTGGGACTGGGAATGGGATTAGGACCGGGAATGGGAGCGGGACCGGGAATGGGATCGGGAATGGCGCTGGGGCAGCGGGTTTGGGAGGGCAGAGGGGGTTCGTGGTGGGCACATCGCGGATCGGGGCGGCTCCGGAGAACCGCGGGCGGGTCTGTGGCCGCGAACGGAAAAGTGCCGCGGTTTGGGATCTTAAATGGGAATTGAGGTTTGGGGATCACAGCTGTGAATCTGCAGCAGGGTTTGGGATCAGACGCACAAAGTTTTAGTGATTTTGTGGTTGCAACTGGAAATCTGCAGCGGTTTTGTTGTTGTAACTGGAAATACCCAGCAGTTTTAGGATCACAAACAGGAATTTACATAGTGTTTGGGATCGGCTGTGAATTTGCAACAGTTTGGGGATTGTGACTGGAAATCTGCAGCAGGTTTGGGATCACAAACATGAGTTTTTAGTGATTTTGTGGCTGCGACTGTAAATCTGCAGCATGTTTTGGGATTATGACTGTAAATCTGCAGCAGTTTTGGGATCACAGTTATGAATTTACAACAGCTTTGGGATCAAAATGCAAATTTGTGGCAGTTTTATAACTGCAGCTGTAAATCTTCTGGGGTTTTGTGATCACAAACACAGATTTGCAGCAGTTTGGGGATCATAGCTACAAATCTGCAGCAGTTTTGCTCTTGCAACTATAAACCCGCCGTGATTTTATGATCCCAAGCACACATTTGCAGAAGTTTTTATGCTGCAGCTGCAAAATGAAGCAGGTTTGGATCACAGCCGTTGTGGTCCCAAACTCCAGATTTTGGCCATTTGTGGTTGCAACGACAAATCCCTGGCGGTTTTGTGATTGTGAACGTGGATCTGAACATCCTTGCAGTCACAACTGCAAACTTCTCATGGGTTTTGGACCACAGCTGTGCATTTCCAGCAGCTCTTCCCTCACAAAGGCATTCCTTGGAATGTCTGAGTGTGGGAGGTGGCATTTCCAGCTGGGCCAGGGGGCAGAATGCTCTTCGTGGGCTGGAGGAGACTCACATTGAGGGCTGGTGGGATTTGGGTGGAAATCCCCCTGTTTGTGCCTGGTTATTAAAATCAAAGCAAATATCAGGGAAGGATCCCAAGGCAGGTTGTTGTTCCTATCCCTGAGGATTTTTTAATCCAAATGCTGCTCCTGGGGAGGGCTCAGCCCCTTCTCAAGGGGAACAGAGCAGCTCCTGCTGGCACAGGATGCCCCGGCTGTGTCCTGGGCTGGATCCCATCCTGGATCCCGGATCCCAGATCCCATCCTGCCTCTTTCCATCCCATCCCGCAGGGGCCATGGCCTCGCTGCTGTCCGTGCAGGAGGAGAACAGGATCCTGCAGCAGGAGCTGTCCCGCGTCGAGGACCTGCTGGCGCAGAGCCGGGCCGAGCGCGACGAGCTGGCCATCAAGTACAACGCCCTCAGCGAGCGGGTGAGCCCCAAAATTCCCCTTTTTAACCCCAAAATCCAGAGCTGGCCATCAAGTACAACGCCCTCAGCGAGCGGGTGAGCCCCCCAAATCCCCCTTTTTACCCCCAAAATCCAGAGCTGGCCATCAAGTACAACGCCCTCAGTGAGCGGGTGAGCCCCAAAATCCCCCTTTTTAACCCCAAAATCCAGAGCTGGCCATCAAATACAACGCCCTCAGCGAGCGGGTGAGCCCAAAATCCCCCTTTTTAACCCCAAAATCCAGAGCTGGCCATCAAGTACAACGCCCTCAGCGAGCGGGTGAGCCCAAAATCCCCCTTTTTAACCCCAAAATCCAGAGCTGGCCATCAAATAAAACACCCCCAGCCAGCCCTCCCAAATCCCCCTTTTTAACCCCAAAATCCAGAGCTGGCCATCAAGTACAATGCCCTCAGCGAGCGGGTGAGCCCCCAAAATTCCCGTTTTTAACCCCAAAATCCAGAGCTGGCCATCAAGTACAACGCCCTCAGCGAGCGGGTGAGCCCCCAAAATCCCCCTTTTTAACCCCAAAATCCAGAGCTGGCCATCAAGTACAACGCCCTCAGTGAGCGGGTGAGCCCCCAAAATCCCCCTTTTTAACCCCAAAATCCAGAGCTGGCCATCAAGTACAACGCCCTCAGCGAGTGGGTGAGCCCCCAAAATCCCCCTTTTTAACCCCAAAATCCAGAGCTGTCCATCAAGTACAACGCCCTCAGCAAGCGGGTGAGCCCCCAAAATCCCCCTTTTTAACCCCA
The DNA here is from genome assembly GCF_050655825.1 of Lonchura striata. Taxonomy (NCBI): domain Eukaryota; kingdom Metazoa; phylum Chordata; class Aves; order Passeriformes; family Estrildidae; genus Lonchura; species Lonchura striata. The sequence continues at coordinate 7,538,359 of NC_140723.1, forward strand.
AAATCCAGAGCTGGCCATCAAATAAAACACCCTCAGCCAGCCCTCCCAAATCTCCTTTTTTAACCCCAAAATCCAGTGTTGTTCATAAAATACAACACCCCCAGCTAGCTTTCCCAAATCTCCCTTTTTTCTACCCCAAAATCCAGAGCTGGCCATCAAATAAAACACCCCCAGCCAGCCCTCCCAAATCCTCCTTTTTAACCCGAAAATCCAGAACTGCCCATCAAGTACAGAACCCTCAGCCAGCTCTCCCAAATCCCCCTTTTTACCCCAAAATCCAGAGTTGTTCATCAAATACAACACCCTTAACCAGCTCTCCAAAATCCCCTTTTTTGCCCCAAAATCCAGAACTGGCCATCAAACACAACACCCCCAGGCAGCCCTCCCAAATTCCCTTTTCAGCCCCAAAATCCAGGTGGTGCCAGCTCCGGCCCCAGCATTCCCCTCGTGGGGCAGGACCTGCAGTGTCCCCGTGGTGGGAATTGTCCAGACCAGCCTTGGCCTGCCAGGGCTTGTCCATCCCTGTTGGATTTGTCCTGCTGGATTTTGGGAAGGAACTCCCCCCTCTCTGTGGGAATCCTTCAGGTTTCCAACACTTTGCCCTGGCAACCAGGAATTCCAAAGGGCTTTGGCCCTCCCAGTGCTGGGTGTGCCCCAGACTGGTGGGATACTGGGGGAATCCCTTGGTTTGTGCCTCATTATTAAAAAAAAAAAGCAAATATCAGGATAATATCCCCAGGCAATTTCCATTTCTGTGCCCAAACATCTTTTATCCATCAGTCACTCCATGCAAACTGGGAGAGGGTTTTTGCTGAACCCACAGACTGGAGGTTGAGTTATCCTTAAAAGCACCCCCCGAAATTTCCCATTCATCCCCTCCCTGTGCATGGAGCAATGAGGGAAGGTGGGAATTGGGGCCTTGAATTTGCTGTGGAACCCTTGGAAATGAGACTGGGGGATGCTCAGGGGTTTGGGGTGCTGGGCTGGGGGATGCTCAGGGGTTTGGGGTGCCAGTGTGGGGGATGCTCAGGGGTTTTGGGGTGCTGGGCTGGGGGATGCTCAGGGGTTTGGGGGTGCTGGGCTGGGGGATGCTCAGGGGTTTGGGGTGCCAGGCTGGGGGAAGCTCAGGGGTTTTGGGGGTGCCGGGCTGGGGGATGCTCAGAGCTGTGGGGTGCTCAGGGGTTTTGGGGTGCTGGGCTGGGGGGTGCTCAGGGCTGGGGGATGCTCAGGGGTTTTGGGGTGCTGGGCTGGGCTGGGGATGCTCAGGGGTGTGGGGTGATGGGCCAGAGATGCTCAGGGGTTTGGGGTACCAGCTCAGGCTGGGCTGGGGGATGCTCAGGGCTGTGGGGGCTCAGGGGTTTTGGGGTGCTGGGCTGGGGGATGCTCAGGGCTGGGGGATGCTCAGGATTTTGGGGTGCTGGGCTGGGAGATGCTCAGGGGTGTGGGGTACCAGTGTGGGGGATGCTCAGGGGTGTGGGCTGCTGGGCTGGGGGATGCTCAGAGGTTTGGGGTGCTGGGCTGGGGGATGCTCAGGGCTGGGGGATGCTCAGGGTTTTGGGGGTTCCGGGCTGGGGGATGCTCAGGGTTTTGGGGGTGCTGGGCTGGGGGATGCTCAGAGCTGTGGGGTGCTCAGGGGTTTTGGGGTGCTGGGCTGGGGGATGCTCAGGGGTTTGGGGGTGCTGGGCTGGGCTGGGGATGCTCAGGGCTGTGGGGTGATGGGCTGAGGGATGCTCAGGGGTTTGGGGTACCAGCTCAGGCTGGGCTGGGGGATGCTCAGGGCTGTGGGGTGCTCAGGGGTTTTGGGGTGCTGGGCTGGGGGATGCTCAGGATTTTGGGGTGCTGGGCTGGGGGATGCTCAGGGCTGGGGGATGCTCAGGGTTTTGGGGGTTCCGGGCTGGGGGATGCTCAGGGTTTTGGGGTTCTGAGCTGGGGGATGCTCAGGGCTGGGGGATGCTCAGGATTTTGGGGTGCTGGGCTGGGAGATGCTCAGAGGTTTGGGGGTGCTGGGCTGGGGGATGCTCAGTGGTTTGGGGGTGATGGGCTGGGGATGTTCAGGGGTTTGGGGTGCCATCCTGGGTTCCCCCCAACCCCAGCTGGAGCAGAGCCTGCGGCTGGAGCCGGAGGAAGCCGCCGAGAGCCGGAGCCTGGCCCAGCACAACATCGAGCTCCGGAGGCTGCTGGAGGAGGAGCAGGCTGCCTACAAGAGGAAGCTCCAGGCCTACCAGGAGGGCCAGCAGCGCCAGGCCCAGCTGGTGCAGAAGCTCCAAGCCAAGGTAAATCCTTCCTGGAGGAGCGCTGGGATAATTTGGGGACCCCCCCACATCGGTGTCACCCCCCTCATCCCTCCCCAAGGTGTTGCAGTACAAGAAGAAATGCGGGGAAGTGGAGCAGCAGCTGCTGGAGAAGGCGACGGAGCTGGAGCAGGAGAGGCTGACGGTGAGGGAGGCTTTGGGGGTGCCCTGCCCCAAATCCCAAATCGGGGTGATGGCCAGCAGGGGGGATGTTCCCACAGATCCAGCTGGATGCCAGCGGCTCCCAGCCCGACGAGGAGAGCAGCAACGAGCTGGAGAACGCCCTGATCCGGCTGGAGGAGGAGCAGCAGAGGTGAGCAGGATGCAGGGGGGCGGTGAGGATTCCCAAGGGATGCTGACCCCGGTGATTCCCAGGAGAACAGAGGTGGGTGGAATCCCAAGGGGAATGTGAGGATTCCAAGGGGATGCTGACCCTGGTGGTCCCCTGGGACCCCAGGAGCAGCAGAGGTGGGTGGAATCGCGAGGATTCCCGGGGGATGCTGACCCTGGTGATTCCTCGGGATCCCAGGAGCAGCAGAGGTGGGTGTAATCCCAAGGGGAATGCTCACATTTTCAGGGGATTCTGACCCTGGTGATTCCCAGGAGCAGTAGAGGTAGGTGGAATCCTGAGGGAAATGTGAGGATTCCTGGGGGATGCTGACCCCAGTGGTCCCCCGGGACCCCAAGAGTAGCAGAGGTGGGTGGAATCCCAGGGGGAATGCTCACATTCCCAGGGGATTCTGACCCTGGTGATTCCCAGGAGCAGTAGAGGTGGGTGGGAATGTGAGGATTCCAAGGGGATGCTGACCCTGGTGATTCCCCGGGATCCCAGGAGCAGTAGAGGTGGGTGGGAATGTGAGGATTCCTGGGGGATGCTGACCCTGGTGATTCCTCGGGATCCCAGGAACAGCAGAGGTGGGTGGAATCCCAGGGGGAATGCTCACATTTCCAGGGGATTCTGACCCTGGTGATTCCCAGGAGCAGTAGAAGCAGGTGGAATCCTGAGGGAAATGTGAGGATTCCTCAGGATGCTGACCCCAGTGGTCCCCCGGGACCCCAAGAGTAGCAGAGGTGGGTGTAATCCCAAGGGGAATGTGAGCATTCCCAGGGGATTCTGACCCTGGTGATTCCCAGGAGCAGTAGAGGCAGGTGGAATCCTGAGGGAAATGTGAGCATTCCCAGGGGATGCTGACCCTGGTGGTCCCCTGGGATCCCAGGAGAACAGAGGTGGGTGGAATCCCGAGGATTCCCGGGGGATGCTGACCCCGGTGCTGTCCCAGGAGCAGCAGCCTGGTGCAGGTGAACTCGATGCTGCGGGAGCAGCTGGAACAGGCCAACGTGGCCAACGCGGCGCTGAGCGAGGACATGCGCAAGCTGACGGCGGACTGGGCGCGCGCCCGGGACGAGCTGGAGCAGCGGGAGGCGGAGTGGAGGCGGGAGGAGGAGGTGGGGGACAGCGGGGAGAGGGGTGTGGGGCTGTAGGGATGCTGCAAAGCAGAATTTGGGGAGTGTGGGGGGGTGTGGCGTGTGATGGGAAGAGGATGCAAGGCAGAGGGATGTGGGGACACTGAGGAGGACGTGGGGCCGTGGGGGATGTTCTGTGGGGAAGGATTTGGGATAGGAAATGGAGAGAGGCAGGGGGATGCAGGGATGTGTCAGGGACAGTGGCGGGGATGTGGGGCCGTGGGGGATGATCCATGGGGAAGGATTTGGGATGGGAAATGGAGAGAGGCAGGGGGATGCAGGGATGTGTCAGGGACAGTGGGGGGGATGTGGGGCTGTGGGGGATGTTCCATGGGGAAGGATTTGGGATGGGAAATGGATGGGAAATGGAGAGAGGCAGGGGGATGCAGGGATGTGTCAGGGACAATGAGGGGGATGTGGGGCTGTGGGGGATGATCCATGGGGAAGGATTTGGAATGGGAAATGGAGAGAGGCAGGGGGATGCAGGGATGTGTCAGGGACAGTGGGGGGGATGTGGGGCTGTGGGGGATGATCCATGGGGAAGGATTTGGGGCTGTGATGTGGATGGGAAAGGGAGATTCGGCAGGGGGATGCAGGGATGTGAATTACACAGGGGCCGTGGGAGGGATGTGGGGCCATGGGGGATGTTTCATGGAGAAGAATTTGGGCTTTTGGGGGATGTGATGGGAAGAGGATGTGAGGCAGGGACGTGTCACACCCCGCCACCCTTCTCTGTGCCCGCAAGAATTGGGGTGCGGCTGTGGAGGACTGTGGGGGTGATGGGTGTGGCCAGGAGGGATGTTTGGGAATTTGGGGATCCCAAAAAGCGGATCCTTGATCCCGCTCCATCCCACCCCAGTCCTTCAACACCTACTTCAGCAACGAGCACAGCCGGCTGCTGACCCTCTGGCGGGAGCTGGTGGCCTTCAGGCGCCACTTCGGGGAGATGAAAGCCACCACCGAGAGGTCAGCGGGGCACGGGGCGGGATCCCTCCCTGGGGTGGGATCCCTCCCTCCGGGGGTCCCTGGGGATCCCACCCTGTGTCGGAATCTGAGGTGTTGGTGATTCCCAGATTGTAAAAGTCTCTGTCTGTCAGCCCCGCTGCCAAAGCAGAAGCCAGAATTGGTCTGTGCTGGTTTCCAGGTTGTTTATTCTGTTGATCTCTCACATGTTCTGCTGCCCTGCCCAGCTCTGTCCTGCAGGGCAGCGTGTGGGGCTCTGCCCTCAGTGGGATGTGACAAACATTAAATACCAGAAACTCCCTGGGCTGCATTTACAATAACGTGCCAATATCTGTCACCTACGTTGGACAGTGTGTCCCCAGCCTGAACCAACAGAAAAATGCCAACACCACAGTGAGACATGGAGGGCATGAAGAAGGAGAAAAAGGACAAGGCACACCCAATTTCCTCCATCTTGTCCCCTTTGGACCCCTCATCTAGAATCCTAAAATTTTACTTTTGCACCCGTGCCACACTTAATTATTACTGATATCAAACACTCAGAGCTGGTAATTGATCCTGTAAGATGGAAAACTCTTTTCCATGGCCAGAGATCACAGCCAGTGTCTCTGGGGGCTCTGTCCAGGGGGTTCCTGACCCCTGCCATGGCAGCCAGAGGGAAGCCCTGGGTTCCCACACCCCTGCACTCCTGCCCGTGCAGGGACCTGGCGGAGCTGGGCCACGAGGTGTCCCGCACGGGCCGCGCTGCCCACGCCGCCTGCCTGCACCTGGCTGCCAACCTGCGGCTGGCCGAGAGCCAGGCGGGCGCGGCCCGAGAGCGGCAGGAGCTGCGGCTGCAGCAGCTGCAGGAGCAGCTGGCGGCGCGGGCACGGGACGCCGAGCTGGAAAAAGCCACCCTGGCAGCCAGGTACGGGGGGCTGGGGGCACGGCGGGGGGCCAGGGGAGGAGTGGAAGTGCAGTGGATGTGGCACAGGACGGGGAGGGAGCGAGACAGAGGGATGGAGTGCAGGAGTGTCAGAGGGGTGCAGGAGCTCCAGGAGGGATGCAGGACTGCCGAGAGGGATGCAGGAGCACCAGGAGGGGTGGAGCAGCTCCAGGAGGGATGGAGCAGCTCCAGGAGGGATGCAGGAGCTCCAAGAGGGATGTGCGAGCTCCAGGAGGGATGCAGGACTGCCGAGAGGGATGCAGGAGCGCTAGGAAGGATGGAGCAGTTCCAGGAAGGATGCAGGAGCTCCAAGAGGGATGTGGGAGCTCCATGAGGGATGTGGGAGCTCCAGGAGGGACGCAGGACTGCCAAGAAGGATGCAGGAGCTCCAGGAGGGATGCAGGAGCTCCAGGAGGGACACAGGACTGCCAAGAAGGATGCAGGAGCTCCAGGAGGGATGCAGGAGCTCCAAGAGGGACACAGGACTGCCAAGAAGGATGCAGGAGCACCAGGAGGGATGCAGGAGCACCAGGAGGGATGCAGGAGTGCCAGGAGGGGGAGGATGCACCCGCATGGGGCCATTGGGGATGTTTCCCAGGGAAGGTTTTGGGGCTGTGGCACAGATGGGAAGGGATGCGAGGCAGCAGGAGGCATCCATGCTGGATGTTGGATGTTGGGTGTTGGATTTTGGGTGTTGGATGTTGGATGCTGGATGCTGGATATTGGATGCTGGGTGCTGGATGCTGGATGTTGGAACTTGGATGCTGGATATTGGGTGCTGGATGATGGATTTTGGGTGTTGGATGTTGGATGCTGGGTGTTGGATGTTGGACGTTGGATGTTGGATTTTGGGTGTTGGGTGCTGGGTGCTGGATGTTGGATGCTGGGTGTTGGATGTTGGATTTTGGATGTTGGATGTTGGACGTTGGATGTTGGATACTGGGTGTTGGGTGCTGGGTGTTGGGTGTTGAATGTTAGATGCTGGGTGCTGGATGTTGGATTTTGGGTGTTGGGTGCTGGGTGCTGGGTGCTGAGTGTTGGATTTTGGGTGCTGGGTGCTGAGTGCCAGGTGCTGGGTGTTGGATGTTGGATTTTGGGTGCTGGATGCTGGGTGCTGGGTGCTGGATGCTGGGTGCAGGATGCTGGGTGCTGGATGCTGGATGCTGGGTGCTGGGTGCTGGGTGTTGGGTGCTGGGTGCTGGATGCTGAGTGCTGGATGCTGGGTTCTGGGTGCTGGATGCTGAGTGCTGGATGCTGGGTGCTGGGTGCTGGGTGCAGGATGCTGGATGCTGGGTGCTGGATGCTGGGTGCTGGGTGCTGGATGTTGGATTTTGGGTGTTGGGTGCTGGGTGTTGGATGTTGGATTTTGGGTGCTGGGTGCTGGGTGCTGGGTGCAGGATGCTGGGTGCTGGGTGCTGGATGCTGGGTGTTGGGTGCTGGGTGCTGGATGTTGGATTTTGGGTGTTGGGTGCTGGGTGCTGGATGCTGGGTGCTGGATGCTGGATGCTGGGTGCTGGGTGCTGGGTGTTGGGTGCTGGGTGCTGGATGCTGAGTGCTGGATGCTGGTTCTGGGTGCTGGATGCTGAGTGCTGGATGCTGGGTGCTGGGTGCTGGATGTTGGATTTTGGGTGTTGGGTGCTGGGTGTTGGATGTTGGATTTTGGGTGCTGGGTGCAGGATGCTGGGTGCTGGATTTTGGGTGCTGGATGCTGGATGCTGGGTGCTGGGTGCTGGGTGCAGGATGCTGGGTGCTGGCTGCTGGGTGCTGGGTGCTGGATGCTGGGTGCTGGGTGCTGGGTGTTGGATGTTGGATTTTGGGTGTTGGGTGCTGAGTGCTGGATGCTGGGTGCTGGATGCTGGATGCTGGATGCTGGGTGCTGGGTGCTGGATTTTGGGTGCTGGATGCTGGGTGCTGGCTGCTGGGTGCTGGGTGCTGGGTGCTGGGTGCTGGATGTTAGATTTTGGGTGCTGGGTGCAGGATGCTGGGTGCTGGATTTTGGGTGCTGGATGCTGGATGCTGGGTGCTGGGTGCTGGGTGCTGGGTGCTGGGTGCTGGGTGCTGGATTTTGGGTGCTGGGTGCTGGATGCTGGGTGCTGGGTGCTGGATGCTGGATGCTGGGTGCTGGGTGCTGGATGCTGGGTGCTGGGTGCTGGATTTTGGGTGCTGGGTGCTGGATGCCGGCCGTGTTCCGGGCAGGCTGGCGGAGCTGACGGCGGCCCTGGAGCGGCGCCGGAGCGAGGCCGAGGAGCAGGAGCGGGCGGTGGAAGCGCTGAGCCTGCAGCTGCGGGAGCTGGTGGGTGCAGGGTGCGGGGCTTTGGGGGTGCGGGGCCGTCCTTCCCGGCCTGATCCCGTCCCGGCGCCCGCAGGAGGCCGCGCGCGCCCGGGAGCCGACGCCGGAGCAGGTGCAGGCTCTGCGCTCCGAGCTGGAGCTGCTGCGCCGGACGCTGCACGAGCTCACCCAGGTGCTGGGACACCCCCACAGCCAGGACCGGCCTCTCCCTGCCTCAGTGTCCCCTGCCTTCCTCAGTGTCCCCTGCCTGCCTCAGTGTCCCCTTCCTTGATCCATTTTTGCATTTCCTGATTCAGTTTCCCCTCTCCCTGATTCAGTTTTCCCCTCCCTGCCTCAGTTTCCCTTTTCCCTTACTCAGTTTCCCCCTTGACTTGATTTCCCATTTCTCACCCCAGTTTCCCCTTCCCTGGACTCCATTTCTCCCTTCTCACGTTGTTTCTCCCGTTCACTGACTTCATTCCCCTCCCTGCCCCACTCTCCCCCGGATGTTCCCGGGAACAGGCGGTGCTGGCGGATGATCCCGAGGCCCCCGCGCTCGCCGTGTCCCCCCCGTGTCCCCCCGTGTCCCCCCCGTGTCCCGCCGTGTCCCCTCTGCGCAGCCTCTCTGCCAGCGCCGCTGCTGCCGCCGTCCACGCGGCGCTGAGCCGGCGCCAGCTCCAGCTGCAGGTGGGCCGGGAGGAGGGGATGGGATGGGATGGGATGGGATGGGATGGGATGGGATGGGATGGGATGGGATGGGATGGGATGGGATGGGATGGGATGGGATGGGATGGGATGGGATGGGAATGGGGGTGAGGATGGGGATGAGGATGGGATGGGGATTGGGTAGGATGGGAATGGGGATGGGGATGAGGATGAGGGTGGGATGGAATGGGGGTGAGGAGGGGAAGGATGGGGATGGGAATGGGATGGGGATGGGGATGGGGATTGGGTGGGATGGGAATGGGAATGGGGATGGGATGGGGATTGGGTGGGATGGGAATGGGAATGGGGATGGGGATGGGGATGAGGATGGGATGGAATAGAGATGCGGAGGGGAAAGATGGGGATGGGAATGGGATGGGGATTGGGTGGAATGGGAATGGGGATGATGATGAGGATGGGATGGAATGGGGGTGAGGATGAGGATGGGAATGGAATAGAGATGCGGAGGGGAAGGATGGGGATGAGAATGGGGATGGGATGGAATAGAGATGAGGACGGGAAGGATGGGGATGGGGATGGGATGGGGATGGGATGGGAATGGGGGTGAGGATGGGGATGGGATGGGATAGGAATCGGATGGGGATGGGATGGGGATGGGATGGGATGGAATGGGGGTGAAGATGAGGATGGGATGAAATGGGGGTGAGGATGAGGATGGGATGGAATAGAGATGCAGAGGGGAAGGATGGGGATGGGATGGGGATGAGGATGAGGGTGGGATGGGAATGGGGTTGAGGATGGGGATGGAATGGAATAGAGATGAGGAGGGGAAGGATGGGGATGGGGATGGGATGGTGATTGGGTGGGATGGGGATGAGGATGAGGATGGGATGGGAATGGGGTTGAGGATGGGGATGGGATGGAATAGAGATGCGGAGGGGAAGGACGGGGATGAGGATGGATGTGATGAAGGCTGACCCCCAGGAGGCCCGGAGGCAGGCGCAGGCGGGCCGGGAGGTGGCCGGGAGCCTGCGGCAGGAGCTGGGGCTGCTGGAGCAGCGGCTGGAGCAGCTGGGAGCCGAGGCCGGGAGCTGCCGGCGGGCGCAGGAGGAGGCGCAGCGGGAGGAGCTGCGGCTGCGGGCCCAGGCCGAGGCGCTGCGCAGGTACGGCACCGCCCCGGCCGTCTGTCCCCGCGTGGCGTCTGTCCCTGCGCCTCCTGTGTCCCGTGTCCGTGTGCCCACGTGTCCAGGTGCCTGTGGCCCTGGGTGCCTGTGCCCATGTTTCCGTGTGCGTCTGTGTGTCCATGTCCGTGTGTCCGTGTGTCCGTGTGTCCGTGTGTCCGTGTCCATGTGCCCGTGTGTCTGTGTGTCCATGTCCGTGTGTCCGTGTGTCTGTGTCCATGTGCCCGTGTGTCTGTGTGTCCATATGTCCGTGTGTCCATGTGTCCATGTGTCCGTGTGTCCATGTCCGTGTGCCCATGTGTCCATGTGTGTGTGTCCATGTCCGTGTGTCCGTGTCTGTGTGCCCGCGTGCCCATGTGTCCGTGTGCCCATGTGTCCATGTGTCCGTGTCCGTGTCCATGTGTCCGTGTCTGTGTCCATGCCCGTGTCCATGTGTCCGTGCCCGTGTCCATGTGTCCGTGTCCGTGTCCATGTGTCCCTGCCCGTGTCCATGTGTCCATGCCCGTGTCCATGTGTCCATGCCCGTGTCCATGTGTCTGTGTCTGTGCCCGTGTCCATGTGTCCGTGTCCATGTCCATGTGTCCGTGTCCGTGTCCATGTGTCCATGCCCGTGTCCATGTGTCCGTGCCCGTGTCCATGTGTCCGTGTCCGTGTCCGTGTGTCCGTGTCCATGTCCATGTGTCCATGCCCGTGTCCATGTGTCTGTGTCTGTGCCCGTGTCCATGTGTCCTTGTCCATGTCCATGTGTCCATGCCCGTGTCCATGTGTCCGTGCCCGTGTCCATGTGTCCATGTCCATGTGTCCATGTCCGTGTCCGTGTCCATGTGTCCGTGTCCATGTGTCCGTGTCCATGTGTCCGTGCCCGTGTCCATGTGTCCGTGTCCGTGTCCATGTGTCCGTGTCCGTGTCCGTGTGTCCGTGTCCATGTCCATGTGTCCATGCCCGTGTCCATGTGTCTGTGTCTGTGCCCGTGTCCATGTGTCCTTGTCCATGTCCATGTGTCCATGCCCGTGTCCATGTGTCCGTGCCCGTGTCCATGTGTCCATGTCCATGTGTCCATGTCCGTGTCCGTGTCCATGTGTCCGTGTCCATGTGTCCGTGTCCATGTGTCCGTGCCCGTGTCCATGTGTCCGTGTCCGTGTCCATGTGTCCGTGTCCATGTGTCCGTGTCCATGTGCCCGTGCCCGTGCCCGCAGGGAGCTGTGCCGCGCCGAGGCGGCGCTGGCGGAGGAGCAGCAGCGGGCGGGGGCCCTGCAGCAGGAGCGGGAGCAGCTGCGGTGCCGCAGCGAGGAGCTGCAGGACTGCCACGACCGGGCCGCCCGCGACGCCCAGGCTGCCCAGCAGCAGCTGGAGCACAGGTGGGCACCGGGCACGGGGGGTGTGAGGGGCACGGGGGGTGTGGGGGGCACGGGGGGTGTGGGGGGCACGGGGGGTGTGAGGGGCATGGGTGGGTGTGGGGGGCACGGGTGGGCACAGGGCACGGGTGGGTGTGAGGGGCACAGGTGGGTGTGAGGGGCACGGGTGGGTACAGGGCACAGGTGGGCATGGGGCACAGGGGGTGTGGGGAGCACGGGTGGGTGTGAGGGGCACGGGGGGTGTGGGGAGCACGGGTGGGTGTGAGGGGCACGGGTGGGTGTGAGGGGCACGGGTGGGTGTGAGGGGCACGGGTGGGTACAGGGCACAGGTGGGCATGGGGCATGGGTGGAGATGGGGCACAGGTGGGCACAGAACTAAGGAGAGCACGGGGCACGGGTGGGCATGGGTGGGTGTGAGGGGCACGGGTGGGCACAGGTGGGCACGGCACATGGGTAGGCACAGGGCACAGGTGGGCATGGGTGGGCACGGGGCATGGGTGGGCACAGGGCATGGGTGGGCATGGAGCACGGGTGGGCTCGGGGCATGGGTAGAGATGGGGCACAGGTGGGCACAGGACTCAGGAGGTCACAGGGCACGGGTGGGCACAGAGCATAGGTGGGTGTGGGGAGCAGAGGTGGGCATGGGGCTCAGGTGGGTGTGTGTGGCACGGGTGGGCACGGGGCATGGGTGGGCATGGAGCACGGGTGGGCTCGGGGCATGGGTAGAGATGGGGCACAGGTGGGCACAGGACTCAGGAGGTCACAGGGCACGGGTGGGCACAGAGCATAGGTGGGTGTGGGGAGCAGAGGTGGGCATGGGGCTCAGGTGGGTGTGTGTGGCACGGGTGGGCACGGGGCATGGATGGGCGTGGGAAGCATGGGTGGGCACAGGTGGGTGTGAGTGGCATGGGTGGGCACAGGGCTTAGGAGGGCATGGGGCACGGCTGGGTGTGAGGGGCACAGGTGGGTGCGGGTGGACTCAGGTGGGCACAGGTGGGTGCGGGTGGGCTCAGGTGGGTGCGGGTGGGCTCAGGTGGGCACAGGTGGGCACAGCGGGCCGTGCTGTCCCTGCCCAGCCAGCAGCAGGTGCAGGAGCTGGAGGCACAGCGGGCGCGGGCGCAGCGGGAGCTGCTGGAGGTGCGGGAGGAGCTGAGCCGGGCAACGCTGGAGGTGGAGCTGGCCCGGGGCGAGCAGGAGGCGCTGGCAGAGGCCCTGGGCAAGGTGGGCACCGGGCCAGCCCCGCAGCGGGGCCAGGCACCCATACAGGCACCCCCGAGGGTACAGGTGTACCCCCGAGGGTACAGGTGCACCCCCGTGGGTACAGGTGCACCCCGAGGGTACAGGTGCACCCCCGTGGGTACAGGTGCACCCCCGTGGGTACAGGTGCACCCCGTGGGTACAGGTGCACCCCCGTGGGTACAGGTGCATCCCCGTGGGTACAGGTGCACCCCCGTGGGTACAGGTGCACCCCAAGGGTACAGGTGCATCCCCGTGGGTACAGGTGCACCCCGTGGGTACAGGTGCACCCCCGTGGGTACAGGTGCACCCCCGTGCATTCCCCAGCAGTGCCAGCCCTGCTGTGGGTGCAGCCCCAAGTGCCCCCATGGCCCGGTTCTACAGGTGCCCCCACATACCCCAGCTTTCCCCCATGCCCCAGGTGCCCCCCAAGCCCCAATTGCTCCCTTGTGTCCCCCACGCCCCAGCTGCCCCCCGAGCCCCAGGTGCTCCCCATGCCCCGGGTGCCCCCCAAGCCCAAATTGCTCCCTGTGCCCCCCATGCCCCAGGTGCCCCCCATGCCCCAGGTGCCCCCTGAGCCCCAGGTGCTCCCCATGCCCCAGGTGCTCCCCAAGCCCAAATCGCTCCCTGTGCCCCCCATGTCCCAGGTGCCCCCTGAGCCCCAGGTGCCCCCCGAGCCCCAGGTGCCCCTCATGTCCCAGGTTTCCCCCACGCCCCAGGTGTCCCCTATGCCCCAGATGCCCCCTGATCCCCAGATGCCCCCTGATCCCCAGGTGTCCTCCATGCCCCAGGTTTCCCCCATGCCCCCAGTACTCCCCAAGCCCCATCGCTCCCTGTGCCCCCCACACTCCAGGTGCTCCCCATGCCCTGGGTGCCCCCAAAGCCCAAATCACTCTCTGTGCCCCCCACACCCCAGGTGCCCCCCGAGCCCCAGATGCCCTCCACACCCCAGATGTCCCCCACACCCCAGGTGCCCCCCGAGCCCCAGGTGCCCCCCACACCCCAGGTGCCCCCCGAGCCCCAGGTGCCCTCCACACTCCAGGTGCCCCCCGAGCCCCAGGTGCCCTCCACACCCCAGGTGCCCCCCGAGCCCCAGGTGCCCTCCACACTCCAGGTGCCCCCCACGCCCTAGGTGCCCCCCGAGCCCCAGATGCCCCCCACGCCCCAGGTGCCCCCCGAGCCCCCCGTGCCCCGTCCCGCCGTGCCAGCCGGTGCCTCCCGCAGGCGCAGGGCAGCTGCGGGGAGCTGGCGGAGGCGCGGCGGGCGGCGGAGGCGGAGGAGTCGCGGCTGCGGGACGCGCTGGCCAAGACCAGCGAGCTGGCGGCCGGGCTGGCCCGGGACAAGGCGGAGCTGGGCCGGCGGCTGGAGCGGCTGGAGCAGGAGCGGGAGCGGGGCCGGCAGCGCAGCCGGGAGCTGGCCCGGGAGCTGGCGCTGCTGCGGGCGCGCCTGGAGAGCGGCCCCGGGCCCGGCGGCGAGCGGCGAGACCCGGAGCGGCCCCGGGGGGATCCCCGCGACGACGGGCGGGGGCTGCGGGAGGAGCTGCGGGAGCTGCGCGGGATCCACGAGCGGCTGCGCCACAGCCTGGGCCAGGTGGGCACCACGGGGGCACCTGGGAGCGGTGGGGAGAGTGCCAGGGGTACCTGGGAGGGGTGGGGAGGGTGCCAGGGGTACATGGGAGGGGTGGGGAGAGTGCCAGGGGTACCTGGGAGGGGTGGGGAGGGTGTCAGGGGTACCGGTCTATCCCTGGTGTCCCCGGGCTGTCCCTGGTGTCCCTGAGCTGTTCCTGCTGTCCCTGAGCTGTCCCCGGACTGTCTCCGGACTGTCTTCGGTCTGTCCGGGTCTGTCCCGGTGTGTCCCGGTCTGACCCCAGTCTGTCCCGCTCTGTCCCGGGCTGTCCCGGTGTGTCCCGCTCTGTCCCCGGTCTGTCCCGGTGTGTCCCGGTCTGTCTCCGGTCTGTCCCCGGGCTGACCCTGCTCTGTCCCGGGCTGACCCCGCTCTGTCCCGGGCTGATCCCGCTCTGTCCCGGGCTGTCCCAGTCTGTCCTGCTCTGTCCCCGGTCTGTCCTGGTGTGTCCCGGTCTGACCCCAGTCTGTCCCGCTCTGTCCCCGGTCTGTCCCGGTCTGTCCCGGTCTGTCTCCGGTCTGTCCCCGGGCTGACCCTGCTCTGTCCCGGGCTGACCCCGCTCTGTCCCGGGCTGATCCCGCTCTGTCCCGCTCTGTCCCGGTCTGTCCCCGGGCTGACCCCGCTCTGTCTCCAGTCTGTCCCCGGGCTGACCCTGCTCTGTCCCGCGCTGTCCCGGTCTGTCCCGGGCTGACCCCGCTCTGTCCCGGTCTGTCCCGCGCTGTCCCGCTCTGTCCCGGTCTGACCCCGCTCTGTCCCGCTCTGTCCCGCTCTGTCCCGCTCTGTCTCCAGTCTGTCCCCGGGCTGACCCCGCTCTGTCCCGCTCTGTCCCGCTCTGTCCCGCTCTGTCCCGGTCTGTCCCAGGCTGACCCCACTCTGTCCCGCTCTGTCCTGCTCTGTCCCGCTCTGTCTCCAGTCTGTCCCCGGGCTGACCCCGCTCTGTCCCGGGCTGTCCCGGGCTGACCCCGCTCTGTCCCGCTCTGTCCCGGGCTGACCCCGCTCTGTCCCGGTCTGTCCCCGGGCTGACCCCGCGCTGTCCCGGTCTGTCCCCGGTCTGACCCCGCTCTGTCCCGCTCTGTCCCGCTCTGTCCCCGGGCTGACCCCGCTCTGTCCCGCTCTGTCCCGCTCTGTCCCGCTCTGTCCCGGTCTGTCCCGCTCTGTCCCGCTCTGTCCCGCTCTGTCCCGCTCTGTCCCGGTCTGTCCCGCTCTGTCCCGGTCTGTCCCGCTCTGTCCCGCTCTGTCCCGCTCTGTCCCGGTCTGTCCCGCTCTGTCCCGGTCTGTCCCGCTCTGTCCCGCTCTGTCCCGCTCTGTCCCGCTCTGTCCCGGTCTGTCCCGCTCTGTCCCGGTCTGTCCCGCTCTGTCCCGCTCTGTCCCGGTCTGTCCTGCTCTGTCCCGCTCTGTCCCGCTCTGTCCCGCTCTGTCCCGGTCTGTCCCCGGGCTGACCCCGCGCTGTCCCCGTTCTGTCCCGGTCTGTTCCTGCTCTGTTCCCACTCTGTCCCCGGTCTGTCCCAGGCTGACCCCGCTCTGTCCCGCTCTGTCCCGCGCTGTCCCGCTCTGTCCCGGTCTGTCCCGGTCTGTCCCCGGGCTGACCCTGCTCTGTCCCGCTCTGTCCCGCGCTGTCCCGCTCTGTCCCGGTCTGTCCCCGGGCTGACCCCGCTCTGTCCCGCGCTGTCCCGCTCTGTCCCGGTCTGTCCCGGGCTGACCCCGCTCTGTCCCCGGGCTGACCCCGCTCTGTCCCGCGCTGTCCCGGTCTGTCCCGGTCTGTCCCCGGGCTGACCCTGCGCTGTCCCCGTTCTGTCCCGGTCTGTCCCGGTCTGTTCCTGCTCTGTTCCCGCGCTGTCCCGCTCTGTCCCCGGTCTGTCCCCGGGCTGTCCCGCTCTGTCCCGCTCTGTCCTGCTCTGTCCCCGGTCTGTCCCCGCTCTGTCCCCGGGCTGACCCCGCTCTGTCCCGGTCTGTCCCGCTCTGTCCCGGTCTGTCCCGGTCTGACCCCGCTCTGTCCCCGGGCTGACCCCGCTCTGTCCCGGTCTGTCCCGCTCTGTCCCGCTCTGTCCCGCTCTGTCCCGGTCTGTCCCGGTCTGTCCCGCTCTGTCCCGGTCTGTCCCGGTCTGTCCTGGTCTGTCCCGCTCTGTCCCGGTCTGTCCCGGTCTGTCCCCGGGCTGACCCTGCTCTGTCCCGCTCTGTCCCCGGGCTGACCCCGCGCTGTCCCGCTCTGTCCCGGTCTGTCCCGGTCTGACCCCGCTCTGTCCCGGTCTGTCCCGCTCTGTCCCGCGCTGTCCCGCTCTGTCCCGCTCTGTCCCGCTCTGTCCCGGTCTGTCCCCGCTCTGTCCCGCGCTGTCCCGCGCTGTCCCCGGGCTGACCCCGCTCTGTCCCGGTCTGTCCCGCGCTGTCCCGGTGCCGCAGGCGGTGCAGGAGCAGGGCGCGGCGGGCGCGGCGCTGGCGCGGGCGCGGGCGGAGCAGGAGCGGCTCCGGGCGGAGCAGGAGCGGCTGGGCCGGGCCCAGGCGGCGCTGGCCCGGGACGGGGCCGGGCTGGCCGTGCAGGTCGCGGCGGCCGAGCGCCGGCAGCGGCACCGCGACCGCGAGGCCGCCGGCCTCAGGTGGGTGCGGGCCCGGGTGGGTGCGGGACCGGGTGGGTGCTGGATTCGGGTGGGTGCGGGCTCGGGTGGGTGCGGGAC
Organism: Lonchura striata; assembly: GCF_050655825.1. NCBI lineage: Eukaryota > Metazoa > Chordata > Aves > Passeriformes > Estrildidae > Lonchura > Lonchura striata. The sequence goes on from NC_140723.1 coordinate 7,555,001, forward strand.
CGGGTGGGTGCTGGATTCGGGTGGGTGCTGGATTCGGGTGGGTGCGGGCTCGGGTGGGTGCCGGACTCGGGTGGGTGCGGGCTCGGGTGGGTGCCGGACTCGGGTGGGTGCGGGCTCGGGTGGGTGCGGGCTCGGGTGGGTGCCGGGCTCGGGTGGGTGCCCAGCTCGGGTGGGTGCGGGACCGGGTGGGTGCCGGGTTCGGGTGGGTGCGGGCTCGGGTGGGTGCGGGCTCGGGTGGGTGCTGGATTCGGGTGGGTGCGGGCCCGGGTGGGTGCCGGGCTCGGGTGGGTGCGGGCCCGGGTGGGTGCTGGATTCGGGTGGGTGCGGGCCCGGGTGGGTGCGGGCCCGGGTGGGTGCTGGATTCGGGTGGGTGCCGGGCTCGGGTGGGTGCTGGATTCGGGTGGGTGCGGGCTCGGGTGGGTGCCGGGTTCGGGTGGGTGCCGGGCTCGGGTGGGTGCGGGTTCGGGTGGGTGCGGGCTCGGGTGGGTGCGGGCTCGGGTGGGTGCTGGGTTCAGGTGGGTGCTGGGTTCAGGTGAGTGTCGGGCCCGGGTGGGTGCCAGGCTCAGGTGGGTGCCACATTCAGGTGGGTGCTGGCTCAGGTGGGTGCCGGGGTGGGGGGGGTGCTGGACCCAGGAGGGTGCTGGGCTCGGGTGGGTGCAGGGCTCAGGTGGGTGCCGCATTCAGGTGGGTGCTGGCTCAGGTGGGTGCCAGGGTGGGGGGGGGGTGCTGGACCCAGGAGGGTGCTGGGTTCAGGTGGGTGCCGGGCCCCGGTTGGTGCTGGGCTCAGGTGGGTGCTGGGGCAGGTCAAGCTCTGTGCCCAGCCCCGTGCCCAGCCCCCTGCCCATGCCCGTGCCAGCCCCGTGTCCAGTCCCATGCCCATCCCCATGTCCGGCCCCGTGCCCAGCCCCGTGCCCATGCCCGTGTCCGGCCCCGTGTCCGGCCCCATGCCCATCCTCATGTCCGGCCCCATGTCCAGCCCCGTGCCCAGCCCCGTGTCCGGCCCCGTGCCCAGCCCCGTGCCCAGCCCCGTGCCCATGCCCGTGCCCGGCCTGCAGGTCGGAGAAGGAGGGCCTGGAGAGCAGCGTGTTCCAGCTGCAGCAGGAGCTGGCCCAGCTCCAGGCCCGCAATCAGCAGCTGGAGGCCCAAGGCCGGACACTGGCCCAGGCCAAGGAAGCGCTGGAGGGTGAGGGGTCCCGGCCACCCGCGTGTCCCATCAGCCTGGCCGTGCCCGGCTGCCACCCATCCGTCCCCATCCCCATCCCATCCTCATCCTCATCCCCATCCTCATCCTCATCCTCATCCTCATCCTCATCCTCATCCTCATCCCATCCGTCCCCATCCTCATCCCATCCTCATCCTCATCCCATCCTCATCCTCATCCTCATCCTCATCCCATCCGTCCCCATCCTCATCCTCATCCCCATCCTCATCCTCATCCTCATCCTCATCCCATCCTCATCCTCATCCCCATCCTCATCCTCATCCTCATCCTCATCCCCTTCCTCGTCTCTGTCCATCTCCATCCTCCTCCTCAGCTCCATCCCCCATTCCCCACTGACAGGGGGTGTCTCCATGACTTGGGGGTGCCCTCGATGATGGGAGGGTGTCCCCATGACAGGATGTCCCCACGCATGGGGCTGTCCCCACACCGGGGCTGTCCCCACGCATGGGGCTGTCCCTGTCCCCACGCCCGGGCTGACCCTGTCCCCACACCGGGGCTGTCCCTGTCCCCACGCCCGGGCTGACCCTGTCCCCACACCCGGGCTGTCCCTGTCCCCACGCCCGGGCTGTCCCTGTCCCCATGCCGGGCTGTTCCTGTCCCCACGCCGGGCTGTCCCTGTCCCCACGCCCGGCTGTCCCTGTCCCCAGCGGAGCTGGGCGCGGCGCAGCGGGAGCGGTGCCAGGCGGTGGCGGTGGCCGAGGCGGCCGCGGTGGCAGCGGCCCTGCAGAGCGCCCGTGACACCCACCGGGAGCAGCTGGAGCACCTCCAGCGCGAGAAGGTGCGCCCGAGGCCTTTGGGTGCGGGACTTGGGGTGCAGAAGGGACTCCGGGTGCACAGCAATGGGATTTTGGGGTGCTGTGGTGGAGGTTTTTAGGGTGTGACGGTGATTTTCGGTGTTTTAAGGATGGTTGTTTGGGCACGATGTTGATTTTTGAGGTGAAATGTTTGTTTTTTCGGTGATATGTTGGGTTTTTGGGGTGGAATGTAGATTTTTGGGGTGCAGAGCTGGTTTTTGGTGCACATGCTGATTGTTGAGGGCATGGTGGTGATTTTTAGGGCGCAACCTTGATTTCTGACATTCCCGCTGATTGCTGAGGCACGATGCTTGGGGTGCAGGGTTGTTTGGGTCCCCTGGTGATTTTTGGGGTCCACTGATGATTTTTGGGTTCCACTGGTGATTTTTGGGGCTGGCAGGAGGAGCTGGAGGCCGAGCGGGGCCGGATGGTGCAGGAGCACGAGGAGCTGGTGGCCGAGCTGGCGGCAGTGCGGCAGCAGCGCCAGAGCGAGAAGCAGCAGGTGGTGGCCCCGATGTCCCCCTGTCCCTGTGTCACCTCCCTGTCCCCCTGTCCCTGTGCCAGCTCCGTGTCCCCCAGCCCTGTGTCACCCCCCTGTCCCCCAGCCCTGTGCCACCCTTGATGTCCCCCTGTCCCTGTGTCACCTCCATGTCCCCCAGCTCTGTGCCTTCCCCCTGTCCTCCTATCCCTGTGCCTTCCCCCTGTCCCCGTCCCCCAGCCCTGTGCCACTACTGATGTCCCCAGCCCTGTGTCACCCCCCTGTCCCCCAGCCCTGTCCCACCCCCGGTGTCCCCAGCCCTGTCCCACCCCTGGTGTCCCTAGCCCTGTCCCACCCCTGATATCCCCAGCCCTGTGTCACCCCCCTGTCCACCAGCCCTGTGCCATCCCCCTGTCCCCAGCCCTGTGCCACCCCTGGTGTCCCCAGCCCTGTCCCACCCCCGGTGTCCCCAGCCCTGTCCCACCCCTGGTGTCCCCAGCCCTGTGTCACCCCCTGTCCCCCAGCCCTGTCCCAGCCCCGGTGTCCCCAGCCCTGTCCCACCCCTGGTGTCCCCAGCCCTGTGCCAGCCCCGGTGTCCCCAGCCCTGTCCCAGCCCCGATGTCCCCAGCCCTGTCCCAGCCCCGGTGTCCCCAGCCCTGTCCCACCCCTGGTGTCCCCAGCCCTGTGCCATCCCTGGTGTCCCCAGCCCTGTCCCACCCCTGGTGTCCCCAGCCCTGTGCCATCCCTGGTGTCCCCAGGCTCTGGTGCTGCAGGAGGAGGAGCGGGTGGCCCTGGCGGGGACACTGGCCGGGCTCCAGCAGAGCCTGGACGAGGCCACGGCCGAGCTGGAGCAGCAGCGGCGAGAGGTCACCGGCCACCAGGAGAAGGAGGAGGTGGGTCTGGGGGGCTCCCAGAACCCCCCCAAGGCCCCACAGAGCCCCACAGAGACCCCACTTCCAGCCCTGTGCCCTCATTGCAATCCCCATTGCCAAAGTGTCCCCTGCTACTGCAGCCACCCGTGTTTGGGTGTCCCTGTCACCCCCCAGTTCCTGGGCATCCCCTCCTGTCTGAAAAACTCCTGTGCCCCCCCACTGCAGCTTCCCGTTCCTGGGTACCCCCCTTGCACCCCCTTGCCTGTCCCTGGGACCCCATCCCAGTGTCCCCCTGTCTCTGGGACCCCATCCCCACTGTCCCCGGGACCCCCTCCCCACTGTCCCCTTCTCTCTGGGACCCCATCCCCACTGTCCCCTTCTCTCTGGGACCCCATCCCCACTGTCCCCTTCTCTCTGGGACCCCATCCCCACTGTCCCCGGCTCCCTGGGACCCCATCCCCACTGTCTCCTGTCCCTGGGACCCCATCCCCACTGTCCCCTTCTCTCTGGGACCCCATCCCCACTGTCCCCTTCTCTCTGAGACCCCATCCCCACTGTCCCCCTATCTCTGGGACCCCATCCCCAGTGTCCCCGTGTCCCTGAGACCCCCTCCCCACTGTCCCCTGTCTCTGGGACCCCATCCCCAGAGTCCCCCTGTCTCTGGGACCCTGTCACTAGTGTTCCCCTGTCTCTGGGACCCCATCCCCACTGTCCCCGGGTCCCTGGGACCCCATCCCCACTGTCCCCTCTCTCTGGGACCCCATCCCCATTGTCCCCCTGTCCCTGAGACCCCCTCCCCACTGTCCCCCTGTCTCTGGGACCCTGTCACTAGTGTCCCCCTGTCCCTGGGACCCCATCCCCACTGTCCCCCTGTCCCTGGGACCCCATCCCCACTGTCCCCTTCTCTCTGGGACCCCATCCCCACTGTCCCCTTCTCTCTGGGACCCCATCCCCAGTGTCCCCTCTCTCCGGGACCCCTCCCCGTGTGCCGCCCCCGGGCCCCCCGCGGGCAGGGGGGTCTCAGGGCGCGGTGCCCCCAGGCCTTGGCCGCGGAGCTGCGCTCGCTGCGGGCGCGGGCGGCGGAGGCGGCGCTGAGCCACGAGCGGGAGGCTCGGGCGCTCCGGGACCAAGCGGCAGCGGCGGCCCAGCAGCGGGACGGAGCCCTGCGGGAGGTGAGAAACCCCCTTCTGAAATCATCCCCAAATCCCCAAATTCCTGAAATCCCCTGGACGTCCCCTCCGGGCAGGCGGAGGAGGCGCGGGCGCAGCTGCGGGCGGCGGGCGAGGCGCGGGCGGCGGCGCGGCAGGAGCTGCAGGAGGCTCGGCGGGATGCCCGGGACAGCCGCGAGGGCCGCGACACCGAGCGGCGGCGGGCGCAGGAGGCGAGCCGGGCCCTGGGCGATGCTGCCCGCGAGAAGGAGGCCCTGCAGCGCTCCAACGAGGAGCTGCGGGCGGCCCTGCGCCGCGCCGAGGGAGAGCGCATCAGGTCGGGAACGAGGGATGGCCTCGCCGCCGGGGGTGCAGGGGGCGGCTGCAGCGCCTTGGGGGGATGCTCGGGGTTGGGGGATGCTCGGGGTTGGGGGGATGTTTGGGGTTGAGGGATGCTGGGGGTTGGGAGATGTTCGGGGTTGGGGGATGCTGGGGGTTGGGGGATGCTGGAGGTTGGGATGTGTTTGGGGTTGGGGGGATGCTCGGGGTTGGGGGATGCTCGGGGTTGGGGGATGCTGGGGGTTGGGGGGATGCTCAGGGTTGAGGGATGCTGGGGGTTGGGGGGATGCTCGGGGTTGGGGGATGCTCGGGGTTGGGGGATGCTCGGGGTTGGGGGGATGCTCAGGGTTGAGGGATGCTGGGGGTTGGGGGGATGCTCGGGGTTGGGGGATGCTGGGGTTGGGGGATGCTGGGGTTGGGGGATGTTTGGGGTTGGGGGATGCTCGTGGTTGGGGGCATGCTTGGGGTTGGGGGATGCTGGGGTAGGGGGATGTTTGGGGTTGGGGGATGTCCAGGGTTGGGGGATGTCCAGGGTTGGGGGGATGTTGGGGGTTGGGGGGATGCTCAGGGTTGGGGGATGCTCAGGGTTGGGGGATGTTTGGGGTTGGGGGATGCTCGTGGTTGGGGGGATGCTGGAGGTTGGGGGATGCTGGGGGTTGGGGGATGCTGGGGGTTGGGGGGATGTTTGGGGTTGGGGGGATGCTCTGGGTTGGGAGAATGCTCAGGGTTGGGCGGATGTTTGGGGCTGAGGGATGCACGGGGTTGGGGGGATGCTGGAGGTTGGGGGGATGTTCGGGGTTGGGGGATGCTCAGGGTTGGGGGATGCTCGAGGTTGGGGGGATGTTTGGGTTTGGGGGGATGTTCGGGGTTGGGGGGATGCTTGGGGTTGGGGGATGTTTGGGGTTGAGGGAGTCTGGGGTTGGAGGGATCCTCAGGGTTGGAGGGATCCTCAGGGTTGGAGGGATGCTGGGGGTTGGGGGGATGTTTGGGGTTGGGGGGATGCTGGAGGTTGGGGGGATGTTCGGGGTTGGGGGGATGCTCAGGGTAAGGGAATATCCAAGCTGGGAGATGCAGGAGTCAGAGTGATGGGTGGGACAAGGAGCTGCCCGAATTGGGAGGTGCAGGAGGTGGGAAATGCTCAGATATTGGAAGGACAGGCTGGGAGATGCAGGAGTTAGGAAATGCTCAGATGATGGAAAGACAGGCTGGAAGATGCAGGACTTGGGAGACGCTCGGGATTCGGGAAAGCAGAAGCTGGGAATTGCAGGGGTGATCCCCCACCCTGGAGGGCGATGCCTGGGGTGGGGGCGATGCTGGGACACAGCGACGCTCAGGTTGGGATGGGGCGATGCTCCAGCTCAGGAGGACGCTCAGGATGGACATTTGGGGCTGGGGGTCCCGCGGGATGGGCACGGCCGGGGCCGGGGGCACGCCACCCCCCCGGGCACTGCCAGCCCCCGCTGCCCGCAGCCTGAAGCGCTCCGGGGAGGACAAGGAGCAGCGGCTGGCGCTGCTGGAGGCGGCGCGGGCGGCGGCCGAGCGGGAGGTGTCGGAGCTGCGGGCGGCGCTGCGGGCGCTGGAGCGTGCCCGCCTGGAGAGCCGCCGGGAGCTGCAGGAGCTGCGCCGCCAGGTCAGCGACAGCCGGGCCGGGGGCGCAGCGCGGCGGGCACGGAGCCCCCCGGGGTGGCCCCGAACCGCTGGTCCCGGGGCAGGTGAAGGAGCTGGACGGCGAGAACAGCCGGCGGGGCCGGGAGCTGGGGGAGCTGCGGGCGCGGGTGGCCCTGGAGGAGCAGCGGGAGCAGCGGAGCCGCCGCGAGGCCTCGGGTCTCAGGCAGAAGGTGCTGGAGAGCGAGGCCAGCACCGAGGCTGCCAGGAAGGAGGTGACGGTGTCCCCAAAGGTCCCCAAGACCCCGCTGTGGGTGTGCCACATCCCGAAGCGTCGCTGGCCCCCCCGCCCATAGCTGGCTGTCCTGTGGGTCTGGAGGTGTCACTGTCCCCTCAGGCTGTAGCTTGGTGCCTGTTGTCCCAAATCATCGCCATCACCGTGGTATCCTGTGTCCCAATGGGTGTTCCCATTGCTGCATCCCTGGAGTTCCCTGTGACACCACTGCTCCATCCCCTACATCCCTGAGTTTTCCCATTGCTGCATCCCCTGCACGCCTGGGATTCACCGTGACTCCATTGCTCCATCCCCTACATCCCTAGGTGTTCCCATTGCTCCATCCCCTGTACCCCTGGAGTTCCCTGTGACCCCAGTGCTCCATCCCCTGCCTCCATGGGGTCCCCCACCACCTCATTGCTCCACCCCCCCATTCCCCATCGCTCCCGCCCCATTCCCCATTCCCATCCCCCGTTCCCCATCCCTCCTGCCCCATTCCCATCCCTCTCACCCCATTCCCAGCCCCATTACCCATTCCCACCCCCATTCCCCATTCCCACCCCCTTTCCCATCCCTCCCGCCCATTCCTATCTCCCATTCCCCGTTCCCAGCCCCGTTCCCCATCGCTCCCGCCCCGTTCCCACCCCCGTTCCCCATTCCCAGCCCCGTTCCCACCCCCGTTCCCCATTCCCAGCCCCGTTCCCCATTCCCACCCCCGTTCCCATCCCTCCTGCCCGTTCCCATCTCCTGTTCCCTGTTCCCCATCCCTCCTGCCTGTTCCCATCTCCCATTCCCGTTCCCCGTTCCCCATCCCTCCTGCCCGTTCCCATCTCCCATTCCCCATTCCCACTCCCATTCCCCGTTCCCAGCCCCGTTCCCCATCCCTCCTGCCTGTTCCCATCTCCCATTCCCCATTCCCAGCCCCGTTCCCATCTCCCGTTCCTTGTTCCACCCCTGTTCCCCATCCCTCCCGCCCCATTCCCACCCCCGTTCCCCATTCCCGTTCCTCGTTCCCCATCCCTCCCGCCCGTTCCCATCTCCCATTCCCCATTCCCACCCCCGTTCCCCATCCCTCCCGCCCATTCCCATCTCCCGTTCCCCATTCCCAGCCCCGTTCCCCATCCCTCCTGCCCATTCCCATCTCCCGTTCCCCATTCCCAGCCCCGTTCCCCATCCCTCCTGCCCATTCCCATCTCCCATTCCCCATTCCCAGCCCCGTTCCCATCTCCCATTCCCCATTCCCAGCCCCGTTCCCCATCCCTCCTGCCCGTTCCCATCTCCCATTCCCCATTCCCAGCCCCGTTCCCATCTCCCATTCCCCATTCCCGTTCCCCGTTCCCATCTCCCATTCCCCATTCCCAGCCCCGTTCCCATCTCCCATTCCCCATTCCCAGCCCCATTCCCAGCCCCGTTCCCATCTCCCATTCCCCATTCCCAGCCCCGTTCCCCATTCCCAGCCCTGTTCCCATCTCCCATTCCCCATTCCCAGCCCTGTTCCCCATCCCTCCTGCCCGTTCCCATCTCCCATCTCCCATTCCCGTTCCCCGTTCCCATCCCTCCCGCCCGTTCCCACCTCCCGCTGTGCCCTGCAGCTGCAGCAGCTGCAGCAGCGCCTGGCAGCGGCGGAGCAGGAGTTCGGGCGGCGGGAGCGGGAGCTGTCCCGCAGCCTGGAGGAGGCGCGGGGCACGGAGAAGAAGCTGCTGGTGGACGCGCGGAACCTGCGGCTCAAGGTGGAGGCGGCGCGGGCCGAGGTGGCCGAGCTGGGGCTGCGGCTGAGCGCGGCGCAGGGCCGGGCGCAGGGGCTGGAGGACGAGCTGGCCCGCGGCGAGGAGCAGCGCAGGGCCACCGAGTCCCGCCTGGGCGGCCTCCAGGCCACCCTGCGCCGCGCCGTGGCCGTGGCCAGGGCCAAGGGTGAGCGGCCCCGGGGGCACCGCGGCTCGGGGGGGGCTGAGGGCAAGGGAGGTGTCAGCCCTTGATCCGGCCCTGGGCATCTCCAAGGCGCCAGCGCTCCGGCCCCTGCATCCCGGGGGTGTCCCAAACCCCATTAGTCCATCCCCTGCATCTGTAGGGGCTCCTATTGCTTCATCCCCTGCATCCCGGGGGTGTCCCAAACCCCATTATTACATCCCCTGCATCCCGGGGGTCTCCCAAACCCTGTTACTCCATCCCCTGCATCTGTAGGGTCTCCTATTGCTTCATCCCCTGCATCCCAGGGGTGTCCCAAACCCCATTAGCCCATCCCCTGCATCTGTAGGGGCTCCTATTGCTTCATCCCCTGCATCCCGGGGGTCTCCCAAACCCCATTATTACATTCCCTGCATCCCCGGGGGTCTCCCAAACCCTGTTATTCCATCCCCTGCATCTTGGGGATCTCCCAAACCACATTATTCCATCCCCTGCATCCCAGGAGTCTCACAAATCCCATTATTCCATGCCCTATGTGATGGAGATCTCCTGTTATTCCATCCCCTGCATCCCAGGAGTCTCACAAATCCCATTATTCCATGCCCTATGTGATGGAGATCTCCTGTTATTCCATCCCCTACATCCCAGGGATCTCCCAAACCCCATTATTCCATCCCCTGCATGCCAGAGATCTCCCATTGCTCCATCCCCTGCATCCCTGGGTTCTCCCAAACCCCATTATTCCATCGCCTGCATCTGTTGGGTCTCCTATTGCTTCATGCTCTGCATCTTTGGAGTTTCCCAAACCCTGTTATTCCATCCCCTACATCCCAGGGATCTCCCAAACCCCATTATTCCATCCCCTGCATGCCTGGATTCTTCCAAACCCCATTATTCCATGTCCTGCACCCCAGGGCTCTCCCAAACTTCATTATTCCACCCCCTGCACCCCAGGGATCTCCAAACCCTGTTATTGCACCCCAGGGCTCTCCCAAACCCCGTTATTCCACCCCCTGCACCCCAGGGATCTCCAAACCCCGTTATTCCACCCCCTGCACCCCTGGGGTCTCCCAAACTCTGTTATTCCACCCCCTGCACCCCAGGGCTCTCCCAAACCCCGTTATTCCATCTCATCCATTCCTGGGCTCTCCCAAACTCCGTTATTCCACCCCCTGCACCCCAGGGCTCTCCCAAACCCCGTTATTGCACCCCAGGGCTCTCCCAAACTCTGTTATTCCACCCGCTGCACCCCAGGGCTCTCCCAAACCCTATTATTCCATCTCATCCATTCCTGGGCTCTCCCAAACCCCGTTATTCCACCCCCTGCACCCCTGGGCTCTCCCAAACCCCGTTATTCCACCCCCTGCACCCAAGGGATCTCCAAACCCTGTTATTGCACCCCAGGGCTCTCCCAAACCCCGTTATTCCACCCCCTGCACCCCAGGGCTCTCCCAAACCCCGTTATTCCACCCCCGGGGTCCCTTTCACTCCATCCCCCTCATCCCCACATTCCCCCCGCTCCTCCCTGGTGTCCCCCCTGCTCCGTCCCCCGGGCCGGTGTCCCGGTGCCACCCCGCTGTCCCCGCAGGCGCGGAGGGGCCGGGCAGCCCCGGCTCGCTCCCGGACCCCGCCGCCGATCCCGATCCCGGTCCCGGTTCCGATCCCGATCCCGAGGCGCTGCGGGCGGCGCTGCGGGAATTCCTGCGGGAGCTGCAGGAGGCGCAGCGGGAGCGGGTGCGTGTGGCCCTGTCCCCTCCCGTCCCCGTTGTCCCCCGAGGGCCCTTCCCGGCCCGATGCCAGCCCGGTTCGCGGCAGGAGCAGCTCCGGGGGCAGCTGGGCAGCCTGGGCCGGCGCCTGGCGGAGGCCGAGGCGGAGCGGGACAGCGCCGGCGCCCGCGCGGAGCGGCTCCAGGAGCTGCTGGATGAGAGCGAGCGAGGTGATGGGGAATATTTTTTTGGGGAACCGCGGGATTCGGGGTGGTCTGGCGGCTGCTGGAGCCGCCGCGGCGAGCGGGAGCTCGGAGGGAAACTGAGGCACAGGGAAGGGGGGGGCGGTGCTGCTCAGAGCGGAGGATGCTCCCTGGGATTTCTTCCAAAATCCTGGTGGGAAATGCCATAAATCCTACTAAACCACAGTAAAACCCTTCTGTACCTCCTTTAAACACCAGTACAAGTGGTAAAAATCTCCATCTATCCTTCTAACCCCAATAAAATGGGTACAAACCCCACACATCCCAGTAAAACTGGTAAAACCCTCATAGGTGCCCATAAATCTCACTGGAACTGGTAAACTCCCCTGTGGATCTCGTGTAAATACCAGTTAAACTGGTAAACTCCACAAATCCCAGTAAAACTGGTAAAACCCTCATGGATGCCCATAAATCTCAGTGGAACTGGTAAACTCCCCTGTGGATCTCATGTAAATACCAGTTAAAGTGGGAAACTCCACAAATCCCAGTAAAACTGGTAAAACCCCCTCTGCAAACTCCATAAATCCCAATAAAGTGGGGCAGAACCTGTCTGCACCCCACGTAAATCCCAGTAAAACTGGTAAATCCCCGTGTAGTTCCTGTAAACCCCAATAAAACACCTGAAAAATCCTGTGCACTCTGCAGAAATCCCAATAAAATTAAATTAAAGACCAAAACATTAAAAAATAGTAATAAAAAAAAAATAACCCATTAAAAAATTCCCCATTAACTGCCATAAAATCAGTGAACTCCTTGTGCAGCTTCCATAAATCCCAACAAAGAGGTAAAATCCCTTTGCATCCCTCTTAAACCCCAGTAAACCCAGTAACCCCTCCCAGTCCATCCCCCAAAACTCCAATAAAACACCAATAAAGCTGGCAAAACCTCCCTGCGTCCCAAGAAAAGTGGGAAATGCCCTGAGCAAATGCCATAAATCCCAATAAAGTGGGAAAAACCCTCCTGAATCTCCCAGAAACCCCAGTAAAACTGGGACCCTCCCTGGATCCCCTGTAATTCCCAGTAAAACTGGGAACCCCCCTGTGCAAACTCCATAAATCCCAATAAAATGGGTGAAACCGCTCTGCACCCCCACAAACCCCAATAAAACCCCAGCAAAACCCCAGGAAAACCCCTCTGCAACCCCATAAACCCAAATAAAACCCCAGTAAAACCACTGTGCACCCCACAAACCCCAGTAAAACCCCAGTAAAACCCCACAAACCCCAATAAAATCCCAGTAAAACCCCTGTGCACCTCCACAATCCCCAGTAAAACATCAATAAAACCCCAGCAAAACCACTGTGCACCCCCACAAACCCCAGTAAAACCCCAGTAAAGCCCCAGTAAAGCCCCAGTAAAGCCCCAGTAAAGCCCCAGTAAAGCCCCACTGTGGCCCCACTAAAGCCCCAGTAAAGCCCCAGTGAAGCCCCACTGTCACCCCAGTAAAGCCCCACTGTCACCCCAGTAAAGCCCCAGTGTGGCCCCACTGTCACCCCAGTGTCGCCCCAGTGTCGCCCCAGTAAAGCCCCACTGTGGCCCCAGTAAAGCCCCACTAAAGCCCCACTGTGGCCCCAGTGTGGCCCCAGTAAAGCCCCACTGTCCCCCCAGTAAAGCCCCACTGTGGCCCCACTGTGGCCCCAGTGTGGCCCCAGTAAAGCCCCAGTGTGGCCCCAGTAAAGCCCCACTAAAGCCCCAGTAAAGCTCCAGTAAAGCCCCACTGTGGCCCCAGTGTGGCCCCAGTAAAGCCCCACTAAAGCCCCAGTAAAGCCCCAGTAAAGCCCCACTGTGGCCCCAGTAAAGCCCCAGTAAAGCCCCAGTAAAGCCCCACTGTGGCCCCAGTGTGGCCCCAGTAAAGCCCCAGTGTGGCCCCACTGTGGCCCCAGTAAAGCCCCACTGTCACCCCACTAAACCCCAGTGTGGCCCCAGTAAAGCCCCACTGTGGCCCCACTAAAGCCCCAGTGTGGCCCCGCTAAGCCCCAGTAAAGCCCCACTGTCACCCCAGTAAAGCCCCAGTAAAGCCCCACTGTCACCCCAGTAAAGCCCCACTGTCACCCCAGTAAAGCCCCAGTAAAGCCCCAGTAAAGCCCCAGTAAAGCCCCACTGTGGCCCCAGTAAAGCCCCAGTAAAGCCCCACTGTGGTGTGGCCCCAGTAAAGCCCCAGTAAAGCCCCAGTAAAGCCCCACTGTGGTGTGGCCCCAGTAAAGCCCCAGTAAAGCCCCAGTAAAGCCCCAGTGTGGCCCCAGTAAAGCCCCAGTGTGGCCCCACTGTGGCCCCAGTAAAGCCCCAGTGTGGCCCCAGTAAAGCCCCAGTGTGGCCCCACTGTGGCCCCAGTAAAGCCCCAGTGTGGCCCCAGTAAAGCCCCAGTGTGGCCCCAGTAAAGCCCCAGTAAAGCCCCAGTAAAGCCCCACTGTGGCCCCAGTAAAGCCCCAGTAAAGCCCAGTGTGGCCCCAGTAAAGCCCCAGTAAAGCCCCAGTAAACCCCACTAAGCCCCTCTGTCTCCCCGGGCGCCCGCAGGGCGGCGGGAGCTGAGCGGGGCCCGCGCTGCGCTGCTGCTGCGGGACGAGAGCCTGCGGAGCTCGCAGCGGGAATGCCGCGGGCTGCGGCAGCGCCTGGGCGCCCTGGAGAGCCAGCGGCGGGCGGCACAGGTGGGAACGGGGACGGGACGGGAACGGGAACGGGAACGGGGACGGGAATGGGAACGGGGATGGGAATGGGAACGGGGACGGGAATGGGAACGGGGACGGGACGGGAACGGGAACGGGGACGGGAATGGGAACGGGGATGGGAACGGGAATGGGAATGGGAACGGGGACGGGAACGGGAACGGGGACGGGAATGGGAATGGGAACAGGACAGGGAACGGGAATGGGAACGGGACAGGGAACGGGAATGGGAATGGGAATGGGAATGGTAACGGGAATGGGAATGGGAACAGGAACGGGGATGGGAATGGGAACGGGAACGGGAATGGGAACGGGAACGGGAACGGGAATGGGAATGGGAATGGGAACAGGACAGGGAACGGGAATGGGAACGGGACAGGGAATGGGAATGGGAATGGGAACGGGAATGGGAATGGGAATGGGAATGGGAACGGGACAGGGAACGGGAATGGGAACGGGAATGGGAATGGGAATGGTAACGGGAATGGGAATGGGAACAGGAACGGGGACGGGAATGGGAACGGGAATGGGAATGGGAATGGGAATGGGAATGGGAATGGGAATGGGAACAGGAATGGGAATGGGAACGGGAATGGGAATGGGAATGGGAACGGGAACAGGGAATGGGGACGGGAATGGGAACAGGAATGGGAACGGGAATGGGAACGGGAATGGGACAGGGAACGGGAATGGGAACGGAACAGGGAACGGGACAGGGAACGGGAATGGGAACGGGAATGGGACAGGGAACAGGACAGGGAACGGGAACGGGGAATGGGGACAGGGAACGGGACAGGGAACGGGACAGGTGGGAACGGGACAGGGAATGGGCTGGGTGGGAACGAGGGGAATTCAGGTGTGAACGAGGGGAATTCATGTGGGAACGAGGGGAGTCCAGGTGGGAACGAGGGGAGTCCAGGTGGGAATTCAGGCAGGAACCAGGGGAGTCCAGGTGGGAATTCAGGTGGGAACGAGGGAATTCAGGTGGGAATTCAGGCGGGAATGAAGGCAGTCCAGGTGGGAATTCAGGTGGGAACGAGGGGAGTCCAGGTGGGAATGAGGGGAGTCCAGGTGGGAATTCAGGTAGGAACGAGGGGAGTCCAGGTGGGAATTCAGGCGGGAACCAGTGCAGTCCAGGTGGGAATTCAGGTGGGAACCAGGGGAGTCCAGGTGGGAATTCAGGCGGGAACCAGGGCAGTCCAGGTGGGAATTCAGGTGGGAACAAGGGGAGTCCAGGCGGGAATTCAGGTGGGAACCAGGGCAGTCCAGGCGGGAACGCCGGCCATCCCGTGGGCCGTGTCTCGCCGCCCGGGTGGGCGCGTGGGGCAGCCCGGGCGTGCCGGGCGGCGCGTCCGGCCCAGCCGCGTTCCTCGCCCGCGTTGCGGCGGCCGCAGGAGAAGCTGGGCGAGCTGGAGGAGGCGCGGCAGCGGCTGCAGCGCAGCGAGGCCCGGGGCGCCGCGCTGGAGCTGCAGCGGCGGGCGCTGGCGGCGGAGCTGGCCCGGGCGCGGCGGGCGCTGGCCACGCGGGACGCGGAGGCGCGCGAGGAGCGGCAGCGGGCGGAGCGGCTCCGCGCGCAGGTACGGAGCGGCTCGCGGGAGAAATCAATACACAAACTCCACCACCCCGTGTGGTTGTGAATGGGTATGGATGTCAGCGCCCGGCACGAGCCGCATCGCTCTCCGAAAACTTGTGCCCCCAGCTGCCGACTGTCCCACGTCTTTGTTCACAAAGGTGTTCCGTATTCAGTACATCACACAACTTTTTATGCATATTCAACCCCTGGCCCCGCCTGTCCTCGCCTCTCATGTCCACGCCCTCCTGGGCACGCATGGTTTGCTGTGGTGGTCCCGCGGGGGTCTCTGGTGGTCTTCTGAGGCTGAAGATCGTGGTCTTCCTCTGGGTTGAACTTTTCCCCTCTGTGCACGCGCTTTTGGTTCTTTGGTGTCTTACCTGAGTATGTCTGTCAGCCTTGATGTGGTTGGAGACAGAGGGGTCTCCTCATCTGGGTTCTTTGCACTCCCTGGTCTTCTCTGGAATTGTCTTTTACGCAGGAAGCTCCAAAGATTTCCATTTCCCTCTGCCCTTTGTCCCATGGCAGAGGTTTCTTTCACCATACATTCCTTTTGTTAGCTCAAGCCAACTCCGAAAATCTCTAATTTCAGGTACTGCCCCATTCCAGGCCCCGAGCTGCCCTTCCATGGATCCCACCCCACAGTTCCCCCCGAGCGCCCTCCTGCAGCGCTTCCCAATCCCACATCTCCCCCTGAACCCACCCCCAGTTCCCCCGGGCACCTCGTGTTTTCCACAGTTCCTCCCGAGCGCCTTCCCACTTCCCCCTGGACCCGCTCCCAGTTTCCCTGAGTTCCCCCTGGATCCCAGCCCAGTTGTCCCCAGTTCCCCCAAAACCCCCCTCAGTCCCCCAGCTCTCCCTGAATCCCTTCCCAATTCCTCTGAGTTGCCCCCGAGCCCCTCCCAGTCCCCCCAGTTGGCCCTGAGCCCATCCCAGTCCCCCCAGTGGTCCCAAGCCCCTCCCAGTTGCCCTGAGCTCATCCCAGTCCCCCCAATTCCCCCTGAGCGTCTCCCAGTCCCCCCAGCTGCCCCTGAGCCCCTTCCCAGTTGCTCCAAACCCCCTCCCAGTCCCCCCCAGCCCTGTCCCAGTCCCCCCAGTTGCCCCGGAGCTCCCTCCCAGTTCCCCCCGAGCCCCGTCCCAGTCCCCCCAGTTCCCCCAAGCCCCTCTCAGTCCCCCCAGTTCCCCCCAGCCCGTCCCAGTCCCCCCAGTTCCCCCAGCCCCTCTCAGTCCCCCCAGTTCCCCCCAGCCCGTCCCAGTCCCCCCAGTTCCCCCAGTCCCCCCAGTTCCCCCCAGTTCCCCCAGCCCGTCCCAGTCCCCCCAGTTCCCCGCTCTCCGTAACCCTCCGGGCACAGCTGGCTCAGGCCGAGTCCCGCCCGGTCCCGGTCCCGGTCCCGGTCCCGGGGGGCGGCTCCGAGGGGGCGGCTCCGGACGGCTCCCGGCTCCACGAGCGGCTCCTGCAGCTCCAGAACGCGCTGGCCGCCGGCGAAACGGACCGGAGGCTGCTCCAGGTGGGACCGGACCCCTCCCGGTGCCCCCGGTTCCTCCCGAGCCCCTCCCGTTGCCCCCCGGTTCCTCCTGAACTCCTCCCGGTGCCCCCCGGTTCCTCCTGAACTCCTCCCGGTGCCCCCGGTTCCTCCTGAACCCCCTCCCGTTGCCCCCCCGTTCCGCCCGAACCCCTCCCGGTTCTCCCTGGACCCATTCCCAGTTCCCCTGAGCCCCCTGCCAGTCCCTGGCTGTCCCGGGTGTCCCGGGGCTGTCCCTGAGTGTCCCTGGGTGTCCCGGCACTGTCCCGGGGCTGTCCCTGCCTGTCCCGGGGTGTCATGGTCCTGTCCCGGGGCTGTCCTCGGGTGTCACGGGGCTGTCCCGAGGCTGTTCTCGTCTGTCCTGGGTGTCCCGGGTGTCCCGGGGCTGTCCCCGGCTGTCCCGGGTGTCACGGGGCTGTCCCGGGGCTGTCCCTGCCTGTCCCGGGTGTCACGGGGCTGTCCCTGCCTGTCCCTGCCTGTCCCGGGGCTGTCCCGGGTGTCACGGGGCTCTCCCGGGGCTGTCCCGGGGCTCTCCCGGGGCTGTCCCGGGGCTGTCCCGGGTGTCACGGGGCTGTCCCGGGTGTCCCGGGGCTGTCCCTGCCTGTCCCGGGGCTGTCCCGGGTGTCCCGGGGCTGTCCCGGGGCTGTCCCGGGTGTCCCGGGGCTGTCCCGGGTGTCCCGGGGCTGTCCCGGGTGTCACGGGGCTGTCCCTGCCTGTCCCGGGGCTGTCCCTGCCTGTCCCGGGTGTCACGGGGCTGTCCCGGGTGTCCCGGTGTCCCAGGAGGGGCTGGAGGAGGCGCGGCGGGCGCTGGCGGAGGCGCGGCGGGAGAAGGGAATGCTGCGGGAGCAGCTGCGGGAGCAGTGGGAGCTGGGAATGCTCCGGGAACCGGGAATGCTGCGGGAACCGGGAATGCTGCGGGAACCCGGAATGCTCCGGGAACCGGGAATGCTCCGGGAACCGGGAATGCTGCGGGAACCCGGAATGCTCCGAGAACCGGGAATGCTGCGGGAACCGGGAATGCTGCGGGAACCGGGAATGCTGCGGGAGCCCGGAATGCTGCGGGAACCGGGAATGCTGCGGGAACCGGGAATGCTGCGGGAACCGGGAATGCTCCGGGAACCGGGAATGCTGCGGGAACCGGGAATGCTGCGGGAGCCCGGAATGCTGCGGGAACCGGGAATGCTCCGGGAACCGGGAATGCTGCGGGAACCCGGAATGCTCCGGGAACCGGGAATGCCGCCGGAGCACCCCCAGGACCTGCAGCAGGAGGTGAGTGCAGCCACACCCCAAAATCGCTGACCTTTGACCCCAGACAGGGCCCTGTGGATCCCCACCCTTATGGGCTAATTAATTATCTAATTATCATCTGATACCTATATCATCATCTAATTATCTGACGCTGTATTAGATCATGGATATATTGCTATAGGTATAAAAATATGTATTTAAAGATATATATTTTACTCTAATATATTTTTGGGTTTATCAATATTTTTCTGTTTATGATACATACTTTAATAGATATTTATCCGTGTGTCCGGGCAGGAGCGGGACCCTCCCGGCCGGGCTGGATCCGCGGGGCTCCCAACGGGACCAGATCCCCCCGTGGGACCAGATCCCCCCGTGGGGCCGGATCCCCCCGTGGGACCAGATCCCCCCGTGGGACCAGATCCCCTCGTGGGACCAGATCCCCCCGTGGGGCCGGATCCCCTCGTGGGACCAGATCCCCCCGCGGGCTCGGCCGAGCGGGAGCTGGAGGAGGCTCGGAAGCGCATCCGGGTGCTGCGGGTGGGTCCCTGCGCGGGGCTGATCCCGATCCATGGGATGGGGCTGATCCATGGGATGGGGCTGGGGCTGATCCATGGGATGGGGCTGATCCTGATCCATGGGATGGGACCGGGGCTGATCCATGGGATGGGGCTGATCCCGATCCATGGGATGGGGCTGGGGCTGATCCATGGGATGGGACCGGGGCTGATCCATGGGATGGGGCTGGGGCTGATCCATGGGATGGGGCCAATCCTGATCCATGGGATGGGACCGGGGCCGATCCATGGGATGGGACCGGAGCTGATCCATGGGATGGGGCCAATCCTGATCCATGGGATGGGACCAGGGCTGATCCATGGGATGGGGCCGGGGCTGATCCATGGGATGGGACCGGGGCTGATCCATGGGATGGGGCTGATCCCGATCCATGGGATGGGGCCGGGCCTGATCCATGGGATGGGGCTGGGGCTGATCCATGGGATGGGGCCGGGGCTGATCCATGGGATGGGACCGGGCCTGATCCATGGGATGGGGCTGGGGCTGATCCATGGGATGGGGCCGGGCCTGATCCATGGGATGGGGCTGGGGCTGATCCATGGGATGGGGCTGATCCTGATCCATGGGATGGGGCTGGGGGCTGATCCATGGGATGGGGCCAATCCTGATCCATGGGATGGGGCTGGGGGCTGATCCATGGGATGGGGCTGGGGCTGATCCATGGGATGGGGCTGGGTTCATCCCACGGGAATGGTCCCGGTTCTGGTACTGGGATGGGGCTGGGTTCATCCCACGGGAACGGTCCTGGTTCTGGGAAGGGGCTGGGTTCATCCCACGGGAACGGTCCCGGTTCTGGGAAGGGGCTGGGTTCATCCCATGGGAACGGTCCCGGTTCTGGGAAGGGGCTGGGTTCATCCCACGGGAACGGTCCCGGTTCTGGGAAGGGGCTGGGTTCATCCCACGGGAACGGTCCCGGTTCTGGGAAGGGGCTGGGTTCATCCCACAGGAACGGTCCCGGTTCTGGGAAGGGGCTGGGTTCATCCCATGGGAACGGTCCCGGTTCTGGGAAGGGGCTGGGTTCATCCCATGGGAACGGTCCCGGTTCTGGGAAGGGGCTGGGTTCATCCCACGGGAACGGTCCCAGTGCTGGTACTGGGAAGGGGCTGGGTTCATCCCACGGGAACGGTCCCGGTTCTGGGAAGGGGCTGGGTTCATCCCACGGGAACGGTCCCGGTTCTGGGAAGGGGCTGGGTTCATCCCACGGGAACGGTCCCGGTTCTGGGAAGGGGCTGGGTTCATCCCACGGGAACGGTCCCGGTTCTGGGAAGGGGCCGGGCTCGTCCCAGGGCTGGGGAGGTGGGTGCCGGCCCGGGGCCGTTTCGGGTGCCCGCCGCAGGCCGTGCCCAGCCCGGGCGCCGCTCCCCGCAGGCGCAGGTGTCGGCGCTGGAGCTCCGGGCCCGGCCGCTCCCCGGGGCGCCCGCGGAGCTGCAGCGGCCGCTGGAGCGGCTCCGGCTCGGCCGCGGCGACCTGGAGGAGCAGGTGAGGGGACACGGCCGGGGACACAGCGCGGGGGACACGGGGACACAGCACGGGGGACATGGGGACACAGCCCGGGGGACAAGGGGACAGCTTGGGTGACATGGGGACACAGCACGGGGGACACGGGGACACAGCGCAGGGGACAAGGGGACAGCTTGGGTGACATGGGGACACAGCACGGGGGACACGGGGACACAGCGCGGGGGACATGGGGACACAGCGCAGGGGACATGGGGACACAGTGTGGAGGACATGGGGACAGCTTGGGTGACATGGGGAGACAGCACGGGGGACACGGGGACACAGCGCGGGGGACACGGGGACAGCCTGGACAGCCTGGACATGGGGACAGCCCCAGAGGGACAAAGGGACACAGCGCAGGGGACACAGGGACACAGTGTGAAGGACATGGGGACAGCCTGGGGGGACATGGGGACAGCCCAGGGGACATGGGGACACAGCGCGGGGGACATGGGGACAGCCTGGACAGCCTGGACACAGGGACAGCCCCAGAGGGACAAAGGGACACAGCGCAGGGGACACGGGGACACAGCACGGGTGACATGGGGACACAGCTTGGGTGACATGGGGACACAGCGCAGGAGACATGGAGACACAGCGCGGGGGACATGGAGACAGCTTGGGTGACATGGGGACAAGCCCGGAGGACACGGGGACACAGCGCGGGGGACACGGGGACACAGCGCGGGGGACACGGGGACACAGTGTGGAGGACATGGGGACACAGTGCGGGGGACACGGGGACACGGCCCGGGGGACACGGGGACACAGTGTGAAGGACATGGGGACAGCCTGGGGGGACATGGGGGCAGCCCAGGGGACACGGGGACAGCCTGGACACAGGGACAGCCCCAGAGGGACAAAGGGACACAGCGTGGGGGGCACGGGGACACAGTGTTGGGGACACAGGGACAGCCTGGTGGACACAGGGACAGCCCCAGGGGGACATGGGGACACAGTGTGGGGGGGACATGGGGAGACAGCGCGAGGGACACAGGGACACAGTGCAGGGGACATGGGGACAGCTTGGGTGACATGGGGACACAGCGTGGGGGACACGGGGACACAGCGCAGGGGACATGGGGAAAGCCCTAAGCAAACGAGGAACAAAGCCCGGGGGACTTGGGGACACAGTGCGGGGGACACGAGGACAGCCTGGAGGACACACGGACAGCTCGGGGGACACAGGGACACTGCATGGGGGACACAGGGACAGCTCGGGGGACACGGGGACACGGTGTGGGGGACAGGGGGACACGGCCTGGCCCCACAGCCTCCCGTCCCTCCCTCCTGCAGATCGCGCTGCTCAAGGAGCAGGAGCTGCAGCGGCATCCCCCCGGAACTTAGGGAATTCCGGGAATTCCGGGAATTCCGGGACATCCACAGGACCAGCACAGCTCCGGGATGGGGGATCCATCCCTGATCCCAAAATCCACAGCAGAGCCCGGCACAGCTCCAGGATTTTTGGGGATCCATTCCCGATCCCAAAATCCACAGCAGAGCCCAGCACAGCTCTGGGATTTTTGGGGATCCATCCCCATCCCTGATCCCAAAATCCACAGCAGAGCCCGGCACAGCTCCAGGATTTTTGGGGATCCATCCCCATCCCCAATCCCAAAATCCACAGCAGCTCCTCTCAGGGGTGAGGGGGATCCGGCCCATCCCTGTGCTCCAAACCCGCAGCGGTTTTTGTTTCCTCGTTCCCTTTTCTCCAGAAAATCTGCACTTTTCCCACCGGCCGACAAAATTTGTCTGGTTTTGATACAATTTGGGACCTCGTGGATGGTTTACCCATTTTCCTGTTGCAGTTTTTAACGGGAAAACGGGGAATATTCCACTTTTTTTAGGCCCGGAAGACCCAACGGATTTATTCCCCTCCAGCCTTCCAAGCCCTGCCCTCGCCTCATCCTAATTTTCCCCTTTTTTTTCTAACAAAAACCTCCCTGGATTTGTGTTTTTGAAGGATTTTTTTAGGAACTAGCAGGGGTTTTATATGGAATTTTTGGGAATGGGGGTTTTTACTGGTGCTCTGAGGGTGGGAAGGGAGGAGGTGGCTCTGACCCCCCCCCCAATCCCGGTGGGAATAAATGTGGAAAATCCAAACTGGGAGTTGTGAGGGATTTTTTTGGGGGGAAGTTGGCACTTTGGGAATGCCCGGATTTGGGCTGGGCTGAATGAGGTCCCCTAAATAATAATGAATAATAATAAGAATTAATAATAAATAGAGATAAACAGTAATTAAACCCCCCAAATAATAATTAATAATAGTGAAGAGTAAAGGATAAGGAATCGTAATAAATAGCAAATAACGAGGATAAAGGTGCACCCTATAGATGAGAGAGAAGCTCTGGGGGGAAATTCACCCTATAGAGGGAAAATTCATCCTAAAGATGGGAAATTCATCCTATAGAGGGGAAATTCATCCTATAGAGGGGAAATTCATCCTACAGAGGGGAAATTCATCCTAAAGAGGGGAAATTCATCCTATAGAGGGGAAATTCATCCTACAGAGGGGAAATTCATCCTAAAGAGGGGAAATTCATCCTATAGAGGGGAAATTAATCCTAAAGAGGGGAAATTTATCCTATAGAGGGGAAATTCATCCTATAGCAGAGAGATTCACCCTACAGAGGGGAAATTCACCCTACAGAGGAGAAAATTATCCTATAGAGGGGAAATTCATCCTATAGAGAGAAATTAATCCTATAGAGGAGAAATTCATCCTAAAGAGGGGAAATTTATCCTATAGAGGGGAAGTTCACTGTGAGATCCCCCACTTTCCTAAAGAGGAATCGGGCAACACCTACACCCACCCCAAACCCACCCACACCCACCCAAACCCACCCACACCCACCCACACCCACCCACACCCACCCACACCCACCCAAACCCACCCAAACCCACCCACACCCACCCCAAACCCACCCCAAACCCACCCCACACCCAAACCCACCCACACCCACCCACACCCACCCCACACCCACCCAAACCCACCCACACCCACCCAAACCCACCCCACACCCACCCACACCCACCCCAAACCCGCCCCACACCCACCCACAACCACCCACACCCACCCCACACCCACCCCACACCCACCCACACCCACCCACACCCACCCCACACCCACCCAAACCCACCCAAACCCACCCAAACCCACCCACACCCACCCACACCCACCCCACACCCACCCCAACCCACCCCAAACCCACCCACACCCACCCACACCCACCCACACCCACCCACACCCACCCCACACCCACCCCACACCCACCCACACCCACCCCAAACCCACCCACACCCACCCCACACCCACCCACACCCACCCCAAACCCACCCACACCCACCCACACCCACCCAAACCCACCCCACACCCACACCCACCCCACACCCACCCAAACCCACCCACACCCACCCCACACCCACCCCACACCCACCCCAAACCCACCCAAACCCACCCCAAACCCACCCCAAACCCACCCACACCCACCCACACCCACCCCACACCCACCCACACCCACCCACACCCACCCCATACCCACCCCAAACCCACCCACACCCACCCAAACCCACCCCAAACCCACCCCAAACCCACCCACACCCACCCACACCCACCCCACACCCACCCACACCCACCCACACCCACCCAAACCCACCCCAAACCCACCCACACCCACCCACACCCACCCACACCCACCCAAACCCACCCCACACCCACCCCACACCCCTTTGTCTCCAAGTGACCCAGACCTCACCCCAAATCTTTCCATCCTGCGCATCTTCTGTAGGAGCTGCCCCAAACCGAGCCCCCACCTCCCCCAACCGCCACCCCAAAATTGACCATTTTACACCCCAAAGCCCCCCAAACCGTCCCACCCCCCGTGTACGGCGCTGGGAATTGTTCCAATTGTCAGAAACACCCCAGAAATGGGGAAAAATCACAGAGGAGGGAGCCGGGAGCCCAGAAATTGGGAATAATCCCAAAGGAGGGAGCCGGGAGCCCAGAAATTGGGAATAATTCCAAAAGGAAAGAGCTGGGAGTCCAGAAATTGGGAATAATCACAAAGGAGGGAGCTGGGAGCCCAGAAATTGGGAATAATCCCAAAGGAGGGAGCTGGGAGCCCAAAAATTGGGAATAATCCGAAAGGAGGGAGCCGGGAGCCCAAAAATTGGGAATAATCCCAAAGGAGGGAGCTGGGAGCCCAGAAATTGGAAATAATTCCAAAGGAGGGAGCTGGGAGTCCAGAAATTGGGAATAATCCCAAAGGAGGGAGCCGGGAGCCCAGAAATTGGGAATAATCCCAAAGGAGGGAGCCGGGAGCCCAAAAATTGGGAATAATCCCAAAGGAGGGAGCCCAGAAATCGGGAATCATTCCAAAAGAGGGAGCCAGGACCCCACAAATCGGGAATAATCTCGAAGGAAGGACCCCACAAATCGGGAAAAATCCCAAAGGAAGGAGCCAGGACCCCACAAATCAGGAATAATCTCGAAGGAAGGACCCCACAAATCGGGAATAACCCCAAAGGAAGGAGCCAGGACCCCACAAATCGGGAATAATCTCGAAGGAAGTAGCCCACAAATCGGGAATAACCCCAAAGGAAGGAGCCGGGAGCCGCAGGACCCTCCCGCGGAAGAGAGGACGGCGCCGAAATAACAACCCCCCCTCGGTTTAATTATTATGTGCACGAAGGGAAGGGGGTCCCGGGGGTCCCGGGGCCCACGCGCGGCCGGGGCTCAGCAGCCGCCGCAGCTGCGGGCGCAGGACGCGGCCACGCTCTGGCACAGGCCGCTCGTGGCCATCACGCCGCACTTGGAGAACTTGTCCCGGCACAGGTCGGCTGCAGGAGAGAGAGGGACTCGGTCAGAGAGAGAAACGGAGAGTTTCCAGCCAGGCAGAAGCCTGGGAAAGAGCTGGAGAAAAATGTAAATAATTCTTTATCTCTCCTGTTGTTCACATTGTTTACAGTTAAGTTCTATCACTGTACACCAGTGCGGTGAGTTGTTTTCACTTCAGAACAAATGGAGTTGGTCCTCACAAAGCTCTGTATAAAAGAGCAGTGTATTTTGAATAAATCAGAGTTTCACTCTCACATCCTTCTGGGTCAATTCTATTCATTCCCATCCCGCCTTGACAGCAACAGGATATTGGGCAAGACTTCCTCACAGCCCTGGAACAGCCTGACCAAGGGAGGGTGGAATCAGCACCCCTGGAGTGTCCAAAAACCCCGCGGACACGGCACCTGTGTGGGACTCGGATTCAGCCAAAGAGAGAAACCGAGAGTTTCCAGCCAGGCAAAAAGCTGGGAAAGAGCTGCAGAAGAATGTAAATAATTCTTTATCTCTCCTGTTTTTCACATTCTTTATAGTTAAATTCTATCACTGTGCGTCAAGCACTTTGCACCAATGGGGTGAATTGTTTTCACTTTGGGACCAGTGCAGTTGGCCCTCACAAAGCTCTGTATAAAAGAACGGGGTATTTTGAATAAATCAGAGTTTCACTCTCACATCCTTCTGAGTCAAGTCTATTCATTCCCATCCCGCCTCGACAGCGGCAGGATTAGCCCTGGATGTGGGAAAAACTCCTGGAGAGCAGCGAGGGCAATCCCCCCAGCCCAGCCCCACCCCACAGCGCGACCCCCGCTCTGCTCCGGGGCTCCCGCGGGATTTTCCCTCCCCGGAGTTACGGGAAAAGGGGATTTGGGTGGGGACGATCCCGAATTTTTGGGGTGCCCCCCTCACCTCGCAGCAGCTCCTCGTGGGCGCACACGGTGCGGACGCAGATCTCCTTGTTGATGACGTAAACGCGGCGGAGGCTGGGAATTTTTTTGGGATGGAAAGGAAAGGGGGTGTAAAGCGGAGGGGTTCCCAAAATCCCCGGTCAGGGGGATCAGGGGATGTGCCCCCGCTCCCGCACGCACCTGTAGAAGCAGATCTCGTTCAGGCACTGCTTGCAGGGCTTGTGCACGGA
Organism: Lonchura striata; assembly: GCF_050655825.1. Lineage (NCBI taxonomy): Eukaryota > Metazoa > Chordata > Aves > Passeriformes > Estrildidae > Lonchura > Lonchura striata. Next base: position 7,580,659 of record NC_140723.1, read on the forward strand.
GTAGAGCCGGGTGCAGGGGTACTGCTCCTCCCGGCAGTCTGCGGAACCGGCAGCACCGGGAATTCCTCACCGGGAACTCCGGGAATTCCTCACCGGGAACTCCGGGAATTCCTCACCGGGAACTCCGGCTGCCGCCTCCCCTGCCCCAGCCCCGGCTGTCACCTCCCCATCCCCGCCTGTCCCCTCTCCTGCCCGGCTGTCCCCCCGGCACCGGGACCGGGAATGGGATCGGCACTCACCGAGCGGTCCCGGCTCCGTGGGCTCCGTCTCGGGCACCGCAGCTGAGGGGGACAGGGGACAGGGACAGGGGATGGGGACAGGGGACAGGGGACAGGGGACAGGGGAAAAGGGACAGGGGACAGGGGACAGGGGGACAGGGGACAGGGGACAGGGGACAGGGGAAAGGGGACAGGGGACAGGGGAGGGGAACAGGGGACAGGGGACAGGGGACAGGGGAGGGGGACAGGGGACAGGGGACAGGGGACAGGGGAAAGGGGACAGGGGACAGGGGAAAAGGGACAGGGGACAGGGGACAGGGGACAGGGGACAGGGGACAGGGACAGGGGACAGGGGACAGGGGACAGGGGACAGGGGACAGGGGACAGGGGACAGGGGACAGGGGAAAGGGGACAGGGGACAGGGGACAGGGGACAGGGGACAGGGGACAGGGACAGGGGACAGGGGACAGGGACAGGGACAGGGGACAGGGGACAGGGGACAGGGGACAGGGGACAGGGGAAAGGGGACAGGGGACAGGGGAAAAGGGACAGGGGACAGGGGACAGGGGACAGGGGACAGGGGACAGGGACAGGGGAAAAGGGACAGGGGACAGGGGAGGGGAACAGGGGACAGGGGACAGGGGACAGGGGAGGGGGACAGGGGACAGGGGGACAGGGGACAGGGGAGGGGGACAGGGGACAGGGGACAGGGGACAGGGGACAGGGGACAGGGGACAGGGGACAGGGACAGGGGACAGGGGAGGGGGACAGGGGACAGGGGGACAGGGGACAGGGGAGGGGGACAGGGGACAGGGGACAGGGGACAGGGGAAAGGGGACAGGGGACAGGGGAAAAGGGACAGGGGACAGGGGACAGGGGACAGGGGACAGGGGACAGGGGACAGGGGAAAAGGGACAGGGGACAGGGGAGGGGAACAGGGGACAGGGGACAGGGGACAGGGGAGGGGGACAGGGGACAGGGGACAGGGGACAGGGGAAAGGGGACAGGGGACAGGGGAAAAGGGACAGGGGACAGGGGACAGGGGACAGGGGACAGGGGACAGGGACAGGGGACAGGGGACAGGGGACAGGGGACAGGGGACAGGGGACAGGGGACAGGGGACAGGGGAAAGGGGACAGGGGACAGGGGACAGGGGACAGGGGACAGGGGACAGGGGACAGGGGACAGGGGAAAGGGGACAGGGGACAGGGGACAGGGGACAGGGGACAGGGGACAGGGGAAAGGGGACAGGGGACAGGGGACAGGGGACAGGGACAGGGACAGGGGACAGGGGACAGGGGACAGGGGACAGGGGACAGGGGAAAGGGGACAGGGGACAGGGGAAAAGGGACAGGGGACAGGGGACAGGGGACAGGGGACAGGGACAGGGGACAGGGGACAGGGGACAGGGGACAGGGGACAGGGGAAAGGGGACAGGGGACAGGGGAAAAGGGACAGGGGACAGGGGACAGGGGACAGGGGACAGGGACAGGGGACAGGGGACAGGGGACAGGGGACAGGGGGACAGGGGAAAGGGGACAGGGGACAGGGGAAAAGGGACAGGGGACAGGGGACAGGGGACAGGGGACAGGGGACAGGGACAGGGGAAAAGGGACAGGGGACAGGGGAGGGGAACAGGGGACAGGGGACAGGGGACAGGGGAGGGGGACAGGGGACAGGGGGACAGGGGACAGGGGAGGGGGACAGGGGACAGGGGACAGGGGACAGGGGAAAGGGGACAGGGGACAGGGGAAAGGGGACAGGGGACAGGGGACAGGGGACAGGGGACAGGGGAAAGGGGACAGGGGACAGGGGACAGGGGACAGGGGACAGGGGACAGGGGAGGGGGACAGGGGACAGGGGACAGGGGGACAGGGGATGGGGACAAGGACAGGGGAAAGGGGACAGGGGACAGGGGGACAGGGGAAAGGGGACAGGGGACAGGGGGACAGGGGAAAGGGGACAGGGGAGGGAATTTCAGGATGTGGCAGGAGCGCCTCCCTGCCTTTCCCTGGATTTTAGGGCTGGAGCACCCTTGGCACCCACTGGATGCCACGGGGGGGGCACAGCTGGGCTGGGGGGCAGGGAAAGGACGGAGGGACCCCAGTGCCAGGGCTGTCACCCACCCCGGGGGCTGTCACCCACCCCGGGGGGCTGTCACCCACCCCAGGGGAGCTGTCACCCATCCCCGGGGCTGTCACCCACCCCGGGGGAGCTGTCACCCACCTTGGGGGCTGTCACCCACCCCGGGGGAGCTGTCACCCATCCCCGGGGCTGTCACCCACCCCGGGGGAGCTGTCACCCATCCCCGGGGCTGTCACCCACCCCGGGGGCTGTCACCCACTCCGGGGGCTGTCACCCACCCCGGGGGCTGTCACCCACCCCGGGGGGCTGTCACCCCCCTCAGGGGGCTGTCACCCATTCTGGTGATTGTCACTCATCCCAGGGGCTGTCACCCACTTTGGGGACTGTCACTCATCCTGGTGACTATCACCCACCTCAGGGGGCTGTCACTCATCCTGGTGACCGTCACCCACCCCGGGGGAGCTGTCACCCACTCCGGGGGCTGTCACCCACCCCAGGGGAGCTGTCACCCACTCAGGGAGCTGTCACCCACTCCGGGGGCTGTCACCCACCCCGGGGGAGCTGTCACCCACTCCGGGGAGCTGTCACCCATCCCAGGGGCTGTCACCCACTCCGGGGAGCTGTCACCCATCCTGGTGACTGTCACCCACCCCGGGGGAGCTGTCACCCACTCCGGGGGCTGTCACCCATCCTGGTGACCGTCACCCACCCCGGGGGAGCTGTCACCCACTCCGGGGGCTGTCACCCACCTGGGGTCGGGGCTGGCACGGTTTCCTGCTGGGATTGCTGCTGGGATTGGTACCGGAACTGCTCCTCCGGGGCTCGGGGGGTGACATCTGCGAGGAAAGACCCCGTGCAGGGACACCCCAAAATCCCGATCCCCCCACCCCGGCATCCCCCAGGGAAACACTCACCGTGGTAGTCGTAGTAATCCTGAATTTCTGGGGATAAAACAGAAACAGGCGGAGGGTGGGCTCGGGGACAAAACTCATCCCGTGGGGACCGGGAGTGGGAAATGGGATCCCTGGAATTCCCTGGGGGGTCGGGAGAACTCCCGCAGCCCCTCCCGGGATGAGCCTGGGCCACTTCCCACACGCGGGGATTTGGGATGGATACAGCTTCAAAGAGAAACTTCTAATAAATAGGTGGATAAAGGTTTAACAAAAAATTGCATAAAGGATTAATAAGGTGTTCGATAAAGGTTTAATAAGGGATTCGATGAAGGGGTAATAAAGAATTGGATAAAGATTTAACAACTGGATAAAGGGATAATAAAGGATTGGATAAAGGGATATTAAGAATTGGATAAAAGATTAATAAAGGATTGGCTAAGGGGTTAATAAGGAATTGGATAAAAGATTAATAAAGGATTGGCTAAGGGGTTAATAAGGAATTGGATAAAGGGTTAATAAAGGATTGGATAATGAAGGATTGGATAATAATGGATTGGATAAAGGGTTAATAAAGGATTGGGTAATGAAGGATTGGATAAAGGGTTAATAAAGGATTGGATAATGAAGGATTGGATAAAGGATTAATGAAGGATTGGATAATAAAGGATTGGATAAAGGGTTAATAAAGGATTGGATAATAAAGGATTGGATAAAGGGTTAATAAAGGATTGGATAATGAAGGATTGGATAAAGGGTTAATAAAGGATTGGATAAAGGGTTAATGAAGGATTGGATAAGGGATTAATAAAGGATTGGATAATAAAGGATTGGATAAAGGGTTAATGAAGGATTGGATAATGAAGGATTGGATAAAGGGTTAATAAAGGATTGGATAGTAAAGGATTGGATAATAAAGGATTGGATAAAGGGTTAATGAAGGATTGGATAATAAAGGATTGGATAATAAAGGATTGGATAATAAAGGATTGGATAAAGGGTTAATAAAGGACCATCAGTGAGTGCAGAGGGAGGAGCTGGGAAGGTTGAGAATTCCAGACAGAGGAAGAGGAGCCCAGGAGAGCGGGATGGGATGGGATGGGATTGGGATGGGATGGGATGGGATGGGGATGGGATGGGATGGGATGGGATGGGATTGGGATGGGATTGGGATGGGATGGGATGGGATGGGGATGGGATGGGATGGGGATGGGATGGGATTGGGATGGGATTGGGATGGGATGGGATGGGATGGGATGGGATGGGATGGGATGGGATGGGATGGGATGGGATGGGATGGGATGGGATGGGATGGGATGGGATGGGGATCTGGATGGGGATCGGGATGGGGATGGGGATCTGGATAGGGATGGGGATCTGGATGGGGATCGGGATGAGGATGGGATTGGGATGGGGATGGGGATGGGATGGGATGGGGATCTGGATGGGGATGGGGATCTGGATGGGGATCGGGATGGGGATGGGGATGGGGATGGGGATGGGGATGGGATGGGAATCAGGATCAGGATGGGGATTGGGATTGGGATTGGGATCAGGATGGGGATGGAATTGGGATGGGATGGGGATGGAGGGCCGGGCGCTGTGCGGGCTCTCACCTGCCTGCTGGTCGTACTGGGAGTACTGGACTGGCTCGGGGTAGGCGATGCCCTCGAAGCGGCTGAACTGTCCCTGCACCAGGAGCGCTGCGGGACACGGGCACGGGTCGGCAGGCACGGCACGGAACCGGCACCGGCATTCCCAGAACACCCGAGCCAAGACCGGCATTCCCAGGGACACCCGAACCGGGATCTGACACCCTGAACCGGGATTCGGGATTCCCAGGGACACCCAAACCGGCACCGGCATTCCCAGGGACACCCGAACCGGGATCTGACACCCTGAACCGGAATTCAGGATTCCCAGGGACACCCAAACTGGGATCTGACACCCGAACTGGCACTGAGATTCCCAGGGACACCTGAACCGGGATCTGACACCCTGAACCGGGATTCGGGATTCCCAGGGACACCCAAACCGGCACCAGCATTCCCAGGGACACCCGAACCGGCACCGGCATTCCCAGGGACACCCGAGCCAAGACCAGGATTCCCAGGGATACCCAAACCGGGATCTGACACCCGAACCGGCACTGGGATTCCCAGGGACACCCGAACCGGGATCTGACACCCGAACCGGCACTGAGATTCCCAGGGACACCCGAGCCAAGACCGGGATTCCCAGGGACACCTGAACCGGGATCTGACACCCTGAACCGGGATCTAGGATTCCCAGGGACACCCGAACCGGGATCTGACACCCTGAACCGGCACTGGAATTCCCAGGGACACCCGAACCAGGACCGGGATTCCCAGGGACACCCGAACCGGGATCCAGAATTCCCAAGGACACCCTGAACTGGGATCCAGAATTCCCAAGGACACCCTGAACTGGGATCCAGGATTCCCATGGACATTCCAAACCGGGATCTGGGATTCCCAGGGACACCCCGAACCGGGATCCAGGATTCCCATGGACATTCCAAACCGGGATCTGGGATTCCCATGGACACCCTGAACTGGGCGGCCCCAGGAGAGCAGGAGCGGGATTTGGGATGCTCAGGGATGCAGGATCAGCCCCAGGCCGGGGTCCCTGCAGCACCCAGGGGTGATCCCGGGGTGATCCCGGGGTGATCCCGGGGTGATCCCAGGGTGACCCCAGGGTGATCCCAGGGTGATCCCAGGGTGATCCCAGGGGTGACCCCAGGGGTGACCCCAGGGTGACCCCAGGGGTGATCCCGGGGTGATCCCACAGGATCCCGGCTGAGCCCGGGATGCTCCAAGCCCCTCCATCCCCTGGGAGCTCATCCTGCCGCGGATCCGGGGAAACGGCTCCAAATCCAGCGTGGAAGAGTCGGAGGGACCGGAATCCCAGGAAGGGATCGGAATCCCGGGAAAGGGAACAGAATCTCGGGAAAGGACCAGAATCCCGGGAAAGGAACCGGAATCTCCCGGAAGGGACTGGAATCCCTGGGAAAGGATCCTTGGGGAAGGGTCCCCAGGAATTCCTGGGAAGGGATCGGAAACTCGAGGAAGAGACCGGAATCCCAGGGAAGGGATAGCCAGGAAGGAACCAGAATTTGGGAAGGGATGGGAATCCCAGGAAGGGACGGGAATCCCGGGAAGGGATCCCCAGGAAGGGACCGGAATCCCGGGGAAAGGATTGGAATCCTGGGAAGGGATTGGAATCCCGGGGAAGGGATCCCCAGGAAGGAACCAGAATTGGGGAAAGGATCGGAATCCCGGGAAGGGACGGGAATCCCGGGAAGGGATCGGAATCCCGGGAAGGGATTCCCAGACATGCTCCAGGATTTTTTGTGGAGCCGCTTCCACCTCCCTGCTCGTTCCCATCCCCTCTGGCAGCCCCCGGGCGGGTGAATAAATCCCATTTCCCTGGATTTTGTCCCGGTTTTGGGACTCGCTTGGTGCCAGCTCAGAGCCAATCCCAGCCTAAAGATGAGCCCGAAGTGGGATTTTGGGGAATTTTGGGAAATAACGGGGGAATGCGTGAACTCCCAAAAATCACTGGCCACCTCCCGATCATCCCTCAAACGATGCTTTGGTACCAAAAATTGACACTTTGCGCCCTAAAAATTAATTTTTGGAGGCTTTGAGCCCCGAAATGAGATTCTGGAAGGTAAAAATGAGGTTTTGGGCTGAAACATCGAGTATTTGGGTATAGAAACAAAACTTTGGCCTCTAAATCGGGGGCTTTGGACTTTCAAACCCAAACTTTGGGCCTTAAAAATGAGGTTTTGGGTGATAAGATGAACCATTAGGCCTCCAAGGGGTTCTTGGGACGTAGAAATGAGAGTTTGTACCGTAAAAAATGAGGTTTTTAACCACAGAATCAGCTTTGGGCTCCAAAAGTGAAGATTTGGGACCTAAAACTTAGGTTTGGGGATGTAAAAAAGAGGTTTTGGGACACAGAATTGAGGGTTTGGGACCTCAAAATTAGGATTTGGAACATAAAAATGAAGTTGTGGGGTGCAAAAATGAGGCTTGGGGACACAAAAAAAAATAAAAATAGGGGTTTGGCTCTAGAAATGTGGTTTAGACCCTGGAGATGAGAGTTGGGGCCCCTGGAGGGTTTAAGGATGAGGAAAAGCGGTAAAAGCGGAGCTGGGAAACGCGGATGCGGCCGGTCCGAGCGGAGCCGGCGCTTCGGGGCTGTCACCGGCGCTGGCGACACTCACCTGGCAGCCACAGCAGCAGGAGCTGCGCCGCTCTCATCCTGCTGGAGCCACGGGACGGGGCGGCCGGGACGCAGCCGGAGGAGTCTGGAGGCGAGCGCAGGGAATTCCTGGGGAGGGGACGCTGAGGGACACACGGGGACACTGCCACCCAAAACATCTCCCAAGGGATTTCCCAAAAAAGGCTTCCCGCCCCTTCCCAGGGGATTTGCAAGGACCAAGGCCTGGAATATGCCCAGGGCAGAAAGGGGATCGCTCCCAGAATCATTCCTGGGATCTGGGATCTCTCCCAGGATCATTCCTGGGATCTGGGATTGCTTCCAGGATCATTCCCGGGACAGGGGATCACTTCCAGGATCATTCCCAGAATCTGGTATTGCTCCCAGGATAATTTCTGGGATCTGGGATAATTCCCAGGATCACTCCTGGGATTGCTCCCAAGATAATTTCTGGGATCTGGGATCATTCCCAGGATGCGAGATCGCTCCCAGGATCATTCCCAGGATCTGGGATCACTCCTGGGATCTGGGATCACTCCTGGGATCATTCCCAAGATCTGGGATCGCTCCCAGGATCATTCCCGGGATGGGGGATCGCTCCCAGGATCATTCCGGGGATGTGGGATCGTTCCTGGGATGAGAGATTGCTCTCAGGATCATTCCCAAGATCTGTGATCGCTCCTGGAATCATTCCCGGGATCTGGGATCTCTCCCAGCATCATCCCGGGATGCACCAGCCCCAGAGTGTGGGATCCTCCAGGGATCACATCCTACACCTTCTAGAGATCCCATCCTGAAACTGTGGGATCCTCCAGGGATCCCATCCGGATCCTCGATGGAATCCTGTCCCACACCAGCCCCAGTGTGGGATCCCCCAGGGGTCCCATCCGGATCCTCGCTGGAATCCCGTCCCGCACCAGCCCCACTGTGGGATCCTCCAGGGATCCCATCCGGATCCTCGCTGGAATCCCGTCCCGCACCAGCCCCAGAGTGGGATCCTCCAGGGATCCCATCCGGATCCTCGCTGGAATCCCGTCCCGCACCAGCCCCACTGTGGGATCCTCCGGGGATCCCATCCCGCTCCGTACCCAGTCCCGTTCCCCACCCACCCGAGTCCCTGGAGGCACCTCCCAGGGGCCTTGTCCTGCCCCAAACCCAGCCTGTGGCACCCTCGGGTCCCGGCTCCTCTCCAGCACCCTCAGCACCCTCAGCACCCTCAGCACCACGTCCAGCACACAAAGCTCCTCCCCAGAGAGCTCCTCCCATGGGAACCGCATCCACCGCTCCGGGAACGGAGCTGCTGGAGGCACTGACCCAGACCCTGCCTGGAACGGACGGATGGGTGGACACAGGGATGGATGATGGATGGATGGATGGATGGATGATGGATGGATGGATGATGGATGGATGGATGGATGGATGGATGGAATCCATGGATGGATGATGGATGGATGGATGATGGATGGATGATGGATGGATGGATGATGGATGGATGGATGGATAGATGGATGGATGATGGATGGATGATGGATGATGGATGGATGGATGATGGATGGATGGATGGATGGATGGATGATGGATGGATGGATGGATGATGGATGGATGGATGATGGATGGATGGATGGATGATGGATGGATGGATGATGGATGGATGATGGATGGATGATGGATGGATGGATGATGGATGGATGGATGATGGATGGATGGATGGATGATGGATGGATGGATGATGGATGGATGGATGGATGATGGATGGATGGATGATGGATGGATGATGGATGGATGATGGATGGATGGATGATGGATGATGGATGATGGATGATGGATGGATGGATGATGGATGGATGGATGGATGGATGATGGATGGATGGATGGATGGATGGATGGATGGATGGATGGATGATGGATGGATGATGGATGGATGGATGGATGGATGGATGATGGATGATGGATGATGGATGGATGGATGATGGATGGATGGATGGATGGATGATGGATGGATGGATGGATGGATGGATGGATGGATGGATGATGGATGGATGATGGATGATGGATGGATGGATGGATGATGGATGGATGATGGATGGATGATGGATGGATGGATGATGGATGGATGGATGGATGATGGATGGATGATGGATGGATGATGGATGATGGATGGATGGATGGATGATGGATGGATGATGGATGGATGGATGATGGATGGATGGATGGATGATGGATGGATGATGGATGATGGATGGATGGATGGATGATGGATGGATGATGGATGGATGGATGATGGATGGATGGATGGATGATGGATGGATGATGGATGATGGATGGATGGATGGATGATGGATGGATGATGGATGATGGATGGATGGATGGATGGATGATGGATGGATGGATGATGGCTGGCTGGCTGGCTGGCTGGCTGGATGATGGATGGGTGATGGATGATGGATGGACGGACGGACGGACAGACACCACCTCTGGACCATCCCCACCCTCCTTCCCTGCCAAGGACTGGGCCGTGCCCTCCGTGCCAGCCCAGCTCCAGCCCGCAGAGCTCCTCCCGCTCTCCAGTTCCCTGAATTCCCCCGGACTTGGCCGGAGCTCGCCGGGTTTGGCCGCGCGTTGGGGACAGTCGGGTCACGTCTGCCCCGATGGCAACGCCAGCGGCGGCCCCCGACCAAGACCCCGGAGCGACGCTGTCCCTACATTGTCCCCTCGCTGTCCCCACGCTGTCCCCACTGTCCCCACTGTCCCCACTGTCCCCACACTGTCCCCTCACTGTCCCCACTGTCCCCACGCTGTCCCTACATTGTCCACTCGCTGTCCCCACTGTCCCCACTGTCCCCTCACTGTCCCCACTGTCCCCACTGTCCCCACACTGTCCCCACACTGTCCCCTCGCTGTCCCCTCGCTGTCCCCACTGTCCCCTCGCTGTCCCCACTGTCCCCACACTGTCCCCACACTGTCCCCACACTGTCCCCTCGCTGTCCCCACTGTCCCCACACTGTCCCCACACTGTCCCCTCGCTGTCCCCACACTGTCCCCACTGTCCCCACACTGTCCCCTCGCTGTCCCCTCGTGTCCCCACTCTCCCCACGCTGTCCCCACGCTGTCCCCACTGTCCCCACTGTCCCCACGCTGTCCCCACTGTCCCCTCGCTGTCCCCACGCTGTCCCCACTGTCCCCACACTGTCCCCACGCTATCCCCACTGTCCCCTCGCTGTCCCCACTGTCCCCTCGCTGTCCCCACGCTGTCCCCACTGTCCCCACACTGTCCCCACGCTATCCCCACTGTCCCCTCGCTGTCCCCACTGTCCCCTCGCTGTCCCCACGCTATCCCCACTGTCCCCTCGCTGTCCCCACTGTCCCCTCGCTGTCCCCACTGTCCCCACACTGTCCCCTCGCTGTCCCCTCTGTCCCCTCTGTCCCCTCGCTGTCCCCACTGTCCCCACTGTCCCCACTGTCCCCTCGCTGTCCCCACTGTCCCCACACTGTCCCCTCGCTGTCCCCACTGTCCCCACTGTCCCCTCGCTGTCCCCACTGTCCCCACACTGTCCCCTCGCTGTCCCCTCGCTGTCCCCTCGCTGTCCCCACTGTCCCCTCGCTGTCCCCACTGTCCCCACACTGTCCCCACACTGTCCCCTCGCTGTCCCCTCGCTGTCCCCTCGCTGTCCCCACTGTCCCCACGCTGTCCCCTCGCTGTCCCCTCGCTGTCCCCACACTGTCCCCTCGCTGTCCCCACGCTGTCCCCTCGCTGTCCCCTCGCTGTCCCCACACTGTCCCCACACTGTCCCGACGCTGTCCCCACTGTCCCCTCGCTGTCCCCTCGCTGTCCCCTCGCTGTCCCCCTTCTCCCAGGCCACCGAGGGGTGCCGGGGCCGCCCCCAGCCCCGTCCCGCCCCGCCCGCCGCTCCCCCTTCCCTTCCCCGGGCTCCGCTCCCTCCGTGCGGGGGTCCGGCGGCTCCGACCGCGCCAGATGTTTTTGCAACTGCACATCTGGGAACAATCAACCCCGGAGAAAGAACACCACAGTCCCTTTCATTCTGCTAAACCCCACCTTCCCCCAGCCTTTTTTCCCCCATTTTCTTTTCTTTTTCCTTTCTTTCTTTCTTTCTTTCTATTTTTTTTTTAGCTCTCTCGTTGCCAGAGAGTGGGAGAACAAAGGGAATATTAAAGGATTCCATTTTTTTTTTTTTTTGGCCCCCAACCAGAGGTAAAGAACTTGGTGCCCCCATCCCCTGTTTTCACACATCCCTTTTTCCTCAAGGACCCGTCCCCCAAAATAAATCGGAATAAAAGGTCCCTTTTCTACAATCTCTTTCCACGATGGAAAAGAAAAAAAATTAAAAATAAAAACAGCCAAAAAACACACGGCTTCCTCCAGGCTTTGGGGTATTTTTAGACTTTTTGGAAGTGGTTAAAAATCTCCAACAACTGCCAGGCCTCAAAAAAGGGTCGTCCCCCCCCCCCCCCCCGGCTGCCGTTCCTTCAGCACCCCAAAAATCAGGGGGGGTTGGCGTTTTGAGGCTAAAAAGCTGAAAAAAAAACTTTTCCGAGCTCTTACCCGATGGAGTTTTAAGGTGATTTCACAGAGTCCCCAAAATGGGGGTTCAGCCCCGTTTGCTGCTGGGGGTGGGGTGGGGGGTCCCCGGAATTCCCGGGAATTTGGGGGGGTTTCCCTCGCCTGGTCCTTACCAGTGAGTGCCGGCTCTGCCCTCGCCCACCGCCTCGGTCTCCTGTCTCTGCTTCCCCAAAACTCTTGAAATGAGAGTCAGAAAAAACAACCAAAAAAAAAAAAAAAATCCCAAAAAAACCTCCTACCTCCAGCACGGGGGATCCGCTGGGTCCTAAAGCCACACCTGAGCCGGCCCCTTCCTCCTCCCGCGCGGCCTGGGAGGGGGAAAACCCACAAATAACCCCAAAAAACCACCCGCCAGAGCGCCCCGCTGCCAGGGGCGCCGGGCACGGGGGGCTTCGGTGTTTTTGGGGGTTTTTCCCCGGCGGGATGAGTTTAAAATCCATGGAAAAGCGAGGATGGGGGGAGGATCCCGCGCGGAGCGGGCCGGGGTTTGTGGGGCTGCAGGGAGGGAGATTTTCCCGGGGATTTTTCTGTCACCTCTTGATAGCTCTTGGGGGGAAAAAAAAAATAAATCACTGCACCCCCAAAATCTGCGATCCTGGGGTCACAGCATCCCTCCCGAGCCAGGGCTGGATCCTGATTCCCTCCAGAGGCGGGGATGCTGCAGCCCCGCGGGGGATTCATCCCGGGACGGAGCAGAAAAGGACCCGGATCACCCAAATTCTGCTTTTCCCCGCCAGGCCGGGGCTCTGCAGCCCCCGGTGCCGGCGTGGGGCCCCTTCCCCTGCTCCTGGAGGAGGATCCCGGCAGGATCGGGATGATCCCAAACCCCCCCCGGGCTCGGCAGGGAGTGAATCCTGCAGGTTTGGGGTGAAAAGCAGGAAAGGAGCAGAGGGAGGGCGCTGGGGTGCGGGAGGAGGTCTCTGGAGAGAGGGATGGGGTGAGCAGAGGAGATTTTCTCCCGTGGGATCGGATTGCCAGCAGCCCACGCTGCGTTTGGCCGAGGGCTGAGCACCAGGAGAGGCTCTGAGAGCTGCAAAACGCAGGGAAAAGGGATTTTCAGAGCTGGATGAGAGGCAGATGGGGCTGGAAGATGCTCCTGTCTCCTCTCCTCTGCTTTTCCAGGCTGAGGAATGAATAAAACCAACCCAAGGACCCCAAAACCACCTCAATTTCCACGGTGAAGGATGGGTAAAACCACCCAAAGGATCCCAAAACCACCTCAGCTTCCAGCCTGAAGGATGGGTAAAACCACCCAAAGGATCCCAAAACCACCCCAATTTCCAGGCTGAGGAATGAATAAAACCACCCCAAGGACCCCAAAACCACCTCAATTTCCAGGCTGAGGAATGAATAAAACCACCCCAAGGACCCCAAAACCACCTCAATTTCCAGGCTGAAGAATGGGTAAAACAGGACCCCAAAACCACCCCAATTTCCAGCCTGAAGGATGGGTAAAACCATTCAAAAGACCCCAAAACCACCCCTAATTTCCAGGCTGAGGAATGAATTAAACTACCAAAAGGACCCCAAGACGACCCCAATTTCCAGGCTGAAGGATGGGTAAAACCACCCCAAGCACCCCAAAACCACCTCAGTTTCCAGGCTAAAGGATGGGTAAAACCATTCAAAAGCCTCCAAAACTACCCCATTTTCCAGGCTGAGGAATGAATTAAACTACCAAAAGGACCCCAAAACCACCCCAGTTTCCAAGCTGGGGAATGAATAAAACCACCCAAAGCACCCCAAAACCACCTCAGCTTCCAGCCTGAAGGATGGGTAAAACCAGCCAAAGGATCCCAAAACCACCCCAATTTCCAGGCTAAAGGATGGGTAAAACCATTCAAAAGACCCCAAAACCACCCCTAATTTCCAGGCTGAGGAATGAATTAAACTACCAAAAGGACCCCAAAACGACCCCAATTTCCAGGATAAAGGATGGGTAAAACCATTCAAAAGACCCCAAAACCACCTCAATTTCCAGGCTGAGGAATGAATTAAACTACCAAAAGGAACCTAAAACCACCTCAATTTCCACGGTGAAGGACGGGTAAAACCACACAGAGTACCCCAAAACCACCTCAGCTTCCAGCCTGAAGGATGGGTAAAACCATTCAAAAGACCCCAAAACCACCTCAATTTCCAGGCTAAAGGATGAGTAAAACCACCCAGAGTACCCCAAAACCACCTAAGTTTCCAGGCTGGGGAATGAATAAAACCACCCCAAGGACCCCAAAACCACCTCAGTTTCCAGGCTGAGAATGAATTAAACTACCAAAAGGACCCCAAAACGCCCCCAATTTCCAGGCTGAAGGATGGGTAAAACCACCCCAAGCACCCCAAAACCACCCACCGCGGCACCGTTCTCCTCCCAGCCCCGTTCAGCTCCACCCGGGGCAGGAGCTGCCTGTCAAGAATTAAATGAACTTTTCCAGCCCCGGGGCCGGGAACATCCAAGCCCAGCAGCCCCGGAGCGCTCGGGAATTCCAAGGGGAAGCGGCTCCCGGGGCCAGCCGGGAACGGGCAGAGCCGCCGCGGGCTCGGATTTTCCAGCCTGGCTTAACAACCGCAGCCTTGGCCGGGCCTTCAGGAAACCTCTTACCTCTGCTTGTGCCTCATTTCCTGCCCTAATCCCGGCTCCCCAGGGCAGGGAGGCGCCGCCGGAGCTCGGAGGGGGTTCCGAATTTCCCTGGAAGCGGATCCCTGCAGGAGCAGCCCGGGATGCGGGGAGGCAGCTGGAAAACCCCGGGAGACCCCCGCGGGATGTGGGCAGCTCCGTCTCGGTGGAAGGAGCGAGGTTTCGGAGTCTCAGCCAGGACACCTGGGCTTTTCCAGCCATGATTGTGATTTTCTAGGAAACTCCAGCTGGAGAGAGGTTGTTCAGCCCAGTTTGGGCTGCGGGAATCCCAGCGGTGTCATCCCTGGCTCCAGGCCCTGCTCTCGAGCGTTTCCCAGCCTGGCTGGGAACGAGGTGACCCCAAAACCTCCTCCTGCTCCAGGGTCACTCACCCGTGCCACCCCAAACCCAGCCCCAGCGGGCAGCACGGACGAGCAGCCAGGAAAATAAGTGTTAATTTATTGGACAAGACCCGTGCCAGCCCCATCCGGAACCCGCGAGCGGCGCCGTCGCCTTCCCGACGGGGGAAAAAAAAAAAGAGTTAAAAAATAGAGAATTTGTGGGGTCCGTCATGCTACAGAGGTCCCGGCCCCGAGCAGAGGTGCTCTGCCCGAGCATTCCAAGCAGAGAAGGGGCCCAGGCGCTGGGGATGGAGCAGCAGCCTCGGCAAGCTGGGAACGGGGACTGTAAACTCCCTACACATCTAGAGGGGCCTGGGGCTTCACAGTGTCACAGCTGGGGGTGCTGGGGACAGCAGGGACCCCCCTCCTGGCGGCCTGGGCTGGCCACGAGAGGCTCAAAGCGTGGCCAGCGTGGGAGTGGGGGGAGGCCTGCAGGAAGAGCCGTGCTGGATCCTCCTCCTCCTCCTCCTCCTCCGGATCTTCTCGCCCGTTCCTCCTCCACCTCCTGCTCCTCTGGGCTGTGGCCATGGGATCTGGGCGGCCATGGGATCACCATGGCTGTGGGATCAGCGTGGCTGTGGGATCAGGGATGAGGGTGGCCACGGGATCAGGGTGGCTCTGGGATCAACACAGCTATGGGATCACCATGCCTGTGGGATCAGTGTGGCCAAGGGATCATTGTGGCCATGGGATCAGCATGGCCATGGGATCAGCATGGCTGTGGGATCAGGGATCAGGGTGGTCACGGGATCTGGGTGGCCACGGGATCCCCATGGCTGTGGGATCAGGGATCAGGGTGGCTGTGGGATCAGGGTGGTCACGGGATCTGGGTGGCCATGGGATCACCATGGCTGTGGGATCAGCGTGGCTGTGGGATCAGGGATCAGGGTGGCCATGGGCTCAGTGTGGCCGTGTGACCACCAAGCTGTGGGATCAGGGTAGCTGTGGGATCAGAGATCAGAGTGGCTGTGGGATCAGTGTGGCCATGGGATCAGGGTGGCCATGGGATCAGGGTGGCTCTGGGATCAACACAGCTATGGGATCACCATGCCTGTGGGATCAGTGTGGCCACGGCATCAGTGTGGCCAAGGGATCATTGTAGCCATGGGATCACTATGGGATCAGCATGGCTGTGGGATCAGTGTGGCCAAGGGATCATTGTGGCCATGGGATCAGGGTGGCTCTGGGATCAACAGAGCTATGGGATCACCATGCCTGTGGGATCACCATGGCCACGGCATCAATGTGGCCATGGGATCAGTGTGGCTGTGGGACCAGAGATCAGAGTGGCCAGGCAATCAGGGTGGCCATGGGCTCAGTGTGGCTGTGTGACCACCATGGCTGTGGGATCAGGGTGGCCACAGGATCACTGTGGCTGTGGGATCAGTGTGGTCACGGGATCAGCGTGGCTGTGGGATCGCCATGGCCATGGGGTCAGCGTGGCCATGGGACCAGCATGGTCATGGAATCACCATGGCCGTGGGATCAGCATGGTCACGGGATCAGCATGGCCGTGGGATCAGTGTGGCTGTGGGATCAGTGTGGTCATGGGATCACCATGGCAGTGGGATCACCATGGCTGTGGGATCAGTGTGGTCATGGGATCACCATGGCAGTGGGATCACCATGGCAGTGGGATCACCATGGCTGTGGGATCACCATGGTCATGGGATCACCATGGCTGTGGGATCACCGTGGCCGCGGGATCACCATGGCCGTGGGATCACCATGGCTGTGGGATCACCATGGCTGTGGGATCACCATGGCTGTGGGATCACCGTGGCCGCGGGATCACCATGGCCGTGGGATCACCATGGCTGTGGGATCACCATGGCTGTGGGATCACCATGGCCATGGGATCACCACAGCCATGGGATCACCACGGCTGTGGTATCACCATGGCCACGGGATCAGCCTGGCCATGGGATCCACGTCTGCGATGCCGAGGGATCCCGCCCGCCGCATCCCCGCTTTTTCCAGGATAAATAAATTAAGAAGTGTCCGCGGGCTGGGGCCGAGGCACAGCTGGCGCTGCTATCTCACAGCCACGGACATCCTGGGCGTGGCAAACAGGGGCTGGTCCAGGGGTGGCCAGGCCGGCTGCTGCTGGCTCAGCTCCTTCTCCAGCCTCTTGAAAAGCTTCTTGGAGGCCTTTTTCCGGCGCAGCCTTCGGAAGCAGCCGAGCAAGCCGTGATCCAGGGCGGTCTGCGGCCAGAGCGGGAGGGCAACGGGGTTGGGGGAGGACGGGAGAGCCCCGTGCCCACCTGGGGAACTCCAGGGGGATGCCCCATGCCAAAGCCCCCCCTGACCCACCTCCAGCACGAAGGCAGCGAAGAAGTTGAGGGCAGCAATGCCCAGGAGGAGCAGCTTGAAGCTGAGATCCTCGATGGGCTGGAGCTTCAGCAGGGATTTGGGGAAGCCCAGCGGGTACAGGGTCAGCCAGATCATCAGGCCGAAGAGCAGGATGAGGACGAGCAGGAAGAGCACTGGGGACAGGAGGGGGCGGGGTGAGGGGCAGGGGAGGGAGGGCTGGTGGCTCTCGGTGTCCCATGGGTGTCCTATGGGTGTCCCTGTGGGTGTCTCCGTGGGTTCCCCGTGGGTGTCCCATTGATGTCCTGTGGGTGTCCCGTGGGTGTCCCATTGATGTCCCCGTGGGTGTTTCTGTGGGTGTGCCATGTGTGTCCCTGCAGGTGTTCCATGGGTGTCCCCGTGGGTGTCCCATTGATGTCCCCTTGGATGTCCCTGTGGGTGTCCTACAGGTGTCCCATGGGTGTCTCTGTGGGTGTTCTATGGGCGTCCTGTGGGTTCCTCGTAGGTGTCTCTGTGGGTGTCCCCATGGGTGTTTCTGTGGGTGTGCCATTTGTGTCCCTGCGGGTGTTCCATGGGTGTCCCATGGGTGTCTCTGTGTGTGTCCTGTGGGTGTCCCCGTGGGTGTCCCATTGATATCCCTGTGGATGTCCCATTGATGTCCCCATGGGTGTCCCGTGGGTGTTCCGTGGGTGTCCCATGGGTGTCCCGTGGGTGTTCCGTGGGTGTTCCGTGGGTGTCCCATTGATGTCCCACTGATGTCCCATGGGTGTCCCACTGATGTCCCATGGGTGTCCCATTGATGTCCCCGTGGGTGTCCCGCGGGTGTCCCCGTGGGTGTCCTGCAGGTGTCCCATTGATATCCCCGTGGGTGTCCCATGGGTGTCCCGTGGGTGTCCCATTGATGCCCCCGTGGGTGTCCCGCGGGTGTCCCATGGGTGTCCCATTGATATCCCCGTGGGTGTCCCGTGGGTGTCCCATGGGTGTCCCATTGATATCCCCATGGGTGTCCCATTGATGTCTCATGGGTGTACCCGTGGGTGTCCCATTGATGTCCCCGTGGGTGTCCCGTGGGTGTCCCATGGGTGTCCCATTGATGTCCCATGGGTGTCCCATTGATGTCTCATGGGTGTACCCGTGGGTGTCCCATTGATGTCCCCGTGGGTGTCCCCGTGGGTGTCCCATGGGTGTCCCGCGGGTGTCCCACAGGTGTCCCATTGATATCCCCATGGGTGTCCCATGGGTGTCCCGCGGGTGTCGCGTGCCCTCACCGTTGGTGTAGAGCGGCTCCCGGAAGGGGTGGCCCTTGGACATGGCCACGGCCAGGATGAGGTACTGGAAGCCGCTGACGCAGAACAGGACGGTGTTCTCGTAGTTGGGCAGGTTCTGGGGCGCTGTCACCGTGCTGTTCAGGGGGACGTACCTGGGACAGGGGACAGGCTCAGCAGAGAGGCCAAGGTGGGCTGGACACCACCCCTCGTTCTCCATTGGTTACAACTTTGGGAAGAGCAGAGGCAATTTCCACTCTGGGAGCACGGAATCCCTCCCATCCCTTGGGAATGGGAGCTGGGCCAGAAGGTTTGGGCTGGAGATCAGGGAAGGTTCTTCCCCAGAGGTGCTGGGCACTGCCCAGGGAATGGTCCCAGCCCCGAGAGCCTTTGGACAGGCTGGGATCACTGGGGTGTCTGTGCAGGGCCAGGGGTTGGACTGGATGATCCCTTCTAGCCGAGGACATTCCCTGGTTCCCTGTCTGCTGCCACATCCCAGACCCCAGGACACGCCCTGGGCTCTGCCACCACCTCGGCGCTGTCCCCACCACCAAAGGGCAGGTTCAGGTGGGATATTGGGCAAGACTTCCTCACGGGCAGGGCTGCACAGCCCTGGAACAGCCTGACCAAGGGAGGGTGGAATCAGCACCCCTGGAGTGTCCAAAAACCCCGCGGACACGGCACCTGTGTGGGACTCGGATTCAGCCAAAGAGAGAAACTGAGTTTCCAGCCAGGCAGACGCCTGGGAAAGAGCTGGAGAAAAATGTAAATAATTCTTTATCTCTCCTGTTGTTCACATTGTTTATAGTTAAGTTCTATCACTGTACACCAATGCTATGACTTGTTTTCACTTCAGGACCAGTGGAGTTGGTCCTCACAAAGCTCTGTATAAAAGAGTGGGGTATTTTGAATAAATCAGAGTTTCACTCTCACAGCCTTCTGAGTCAAGTCTATTCATTCCCATCCTGCCTCGACAGCGACACTTGTGTTTAATGGCAAACAGGGGCTGGCGGTTGGACTCGATGACCTTTTCCAAGCCTGGAACCCCACAATTCCCAGACGATCGCGGGGCCCTCACCAGCTCTGTGAGACGGTGATGAAGTAGCTGAGGAGCTGCACGGTGACCAGCAGGGCTGTCTGCAGCAGGAGGCTGCCCAGCACCAGCCCGCTGATCAGGGCTCCCTGCGGGCGCCGCGCGCCCAGCGCCGGCGCCGGCCCCGTGCGCCCCATCAGCACGGCCACCGTGGTGGTGATCACCAGGTCGAAGAACAGGAACTGGAAATCACTCAGGTTGGTGTTGATCTGCGGAGGAGGGAAGGGACAGGCTCAGACCCGGTGGGGTTGATGGTTTAGGGTTTTAGCTTTCGTATTTAATGTGTGTTTGGGAGCCTGCAGGTCTTTAGTGCAGAGCTCCAGACTCTGCACAGGCTCAGCTGCTGCTCTCCCGTTTTGGGCACACACAATTCCTCTCCAGGCCTGGCGATCAAGGACACCTCACTGCCTCAGACCCCGGGAAATTAAACAAAAGGGATCTAGCGGGAGAAAACTCGGGGTAAATGACTTCATTAACTGAAACTGGAATTGGAGGATTAACCCCAATATGCAAATGGACCAAAGTTATCAAAGTGTGAAAACCCTTGAAAAACCGTGGTTCATTTTTGGGTGTAGCCCCTGGTGGGGTTTTGTCTGCCCTAAATGTACCTGAAGGCCCTTCAATAAATACAAGTGCTTCTTATTCCTGTAATTTTGTCTGGCCGCTAAAAAGCATCGGTGCCCCAGGAATTCCCGAGGAAAGCAGGGATTGGGGGTGGGACTCACGGTGTAGAGCAGGAGCACGGACACGAACTGGACCAGGCTGTACAGGGCCATGTACTTGAAGACCCCGAAGGAGGTGACCAAGGAGCACCGGCCCTCCCTGGGATGGGGGGGACACGGCGTCACCACCGGCCACCCGGCAGCAATCCCGAGGGGAATTCCCCCACGTCGCCGGGATTCCCGGGATTCCCCCGCTCACCGGATGACCCTGGGCACGCACTCGATGGTGGCCACGCGGGAGGTGAAGGGCGAGGCCACCGACGCCTCGGCCTCGGACAGCGAGATGCCGACGTCGGCCGCCCGCAGCGCCCCGCAGTCGTTGGCGCCGTCCCCGCACATCCCCACGCAGTAGCTGCGGGAAAGGGACCCCCCGGTCCTCAGGAATGGGAAAGGGATCCTGTGTTCCTCAGGAATGGGAAAGGGATCCTGTGTTCCTCAGGAATGGGAAAGGGACCCCACAGTCCTCAGGAATGGGAAAGGGATCCTGTGTTCCTCAGGAATGGGAAAGGGATCCTGTGTTCCTCAGGAATGGGAAAGGGATCCTGTGTTCCTCAGGAATGGGAAAGGGACACCATGTTCCTCAGGAATGGGAAAGGGATCCTGTGTTCCTCAGGGAATGGGAAAGGGACCCCCCGGTCCTCAGGAATGGGAAAGGGATCCTGTGTTCCTCAGGAATGGGAAAGGGATCCCCCGGTCCTCAGGGAATGGGAAAGGGACACCATGTTCCTCAGGAATGGGAAAGGGATCCTGTGTTCCTCAGGAATGGGAAAGGGACACCATGTTCCTCAGGAATGGGAAAGGGACCCCGCGGTCCTCAGGAATGGGAAAGGGATCCTGTGTTCCTCAGGGAATGGGAAAGGGATCCCGTGTTCCTCAGGGATGGGAAAGGGATCCCGTGTTCCTCAGGAATGGGAAAGGGATCCTGTGTTCCTCAGGAATGGGAAAGGGATCCTGTGTTCCTCAGGAATGGGAAAGGGACCCCGCGGTCCTCAGGAATGGGAAAGGGATCCTGTGTTCCTCAGGAATGGGAAAGGGATCCTGTGTTCCTCAGGAATGGGAAAGGGACCCCGCGGTCCTCAGGAATGGGAAAGGGATCCTGTGTTCCTCAGGAATGGGAAAGGGATCCTGTGTTCCTCAGGAATGGGAAAGGGACCCCCCGGTCCTCAGGGATGGGAAAGGGATCCTGTGTTCCTCAGGGAATGGGAAAGGGATCCTGTGTTCCTCAGGAATGGGAAAGGGATCCTGTGTTCCTCAGGGATGGGAAAGGGATCCTGTGTTCCTCAGGAATGGGAAAGGGATCCTGTGTTCCTCAGGAATGGGAAAGGGACCCCGCGGTCCTCAGGAATGGGAAAGGGATCCCACGGTCCTCAGGGAATGGGAAAGGGACCCCACGGTCCTCAGGGAATGGGAAAGGGACACCATGTTCCTCAGGGAAGGAGATCCCACAGTCCTCAGGGAATTGGGAAGGGGATCCCACACTCCTCAGGGAACAGGGAAGGGGATCCCACACTCCTCAGGGAACAGGGAAAAGCCGTGGCTCGGCCCAGAGAAGCTGTGGGCGCCCCATTCCAGGCTGGAGCCGGTGGAAGTGTCCCTGCCCACGGCACGGGTGCCACCAGGTGATGTCTGAGGTGTCTCCCAGTCAGCCCAGCCTGGAATTCCAGGATTATTCCCGGGGATCCATCCCGGGGATCCGGCCCCTGGCCTTACTTGAGCTCCTGCAGGCTGCAGACCAGCTGGGTCTTCTGCTCGGGCAGCATCCGCGCGAACACCGTGGCACGGAGCAGGATCTGCCAACGGGAGCAGCCGTCGGCATTCCGGGGCAGGACAGGGGGAATGGCCAGCTGGGAATGGGAATGGCCAACTGGGAATGGGAATGGCCAGCTGGGAATGGGAATGGCCAACTGGGAATGGGAATGGCCAGCTGGGAACTGGGAATGGCCAACTGGGAATGGGAATGGCCAGCTGGGAATGGGAATGGCCAACTGGGAACTGGGAATGGCCAACTGGGAACTGGGAATGTCCAGCTGGGAATGGGAATGGCCAACTGGGAATGGGAATGGCCAACTGGGCACTGGGAATGTCCAACTGGGAATGGGAATGGCCAACTGGGAATGGGAATGGCCAACTGGGAATGGGAATGGCCAACTGGGAATGGGAATGGCCAACTGGGAACTGGGAATGTCCAACTGGGCACTGGGAATGTCCAGCTGGGAATGGGAATGGCCAACTGGGAATGGGAATGGCCAGCTGGGAATGGGAATGGCCAACTGGGAACTGGGAATGGCCAACTGGGAATGGGAATGGCCAGCTGGGAATGGGAATGGCCAACTGGGAATGGGAATGGCCAGCTGGGAATGGGAATGGCCAGCTGGGAATGGGAATGGCCAACTGGGAACTGGGAATGTCCAACTGGGAATGGGAATGGCCAACTGGGAATGGGAATGGCCAACTGGGCACTGGGAATGTCCAACTGGGAATGGGAATGGCCAACTGGGAATGGGAATGGCCAACTGGGCACTGGGAATGTCCAACTGGGAATGGGAATGGCCAACTGGGAATGGGAATGGCCAACTGGGAACTGGGAATGTCCAGCTGGGAATGGGAATGGCCAACTGGGAATGGGAATGTCCAACTGGGAACTGGGAATGTCCAACTGGGCACTGGGAATGTCCAACTGGGAATGTCCTGCTGGGAACTGGGAACATCCAACTGGGAACTGGGAATGTCCAGCTGGGAATGGGAATGGCCAACTGGGAATGTCCTGCTGGGAAATGGGAATGTCCAACTGGGAACTGGGAACATCCAGCTGGGAATGCCCAGCTGGGAATGTCCATGTGGGAACTGGGAATGTCCATGTGGGAACTGGGAACGTTCAACTGGGAACTGGGAACATCCAACTGGGAATGGGAATGTCTAACTGGGAATGTCCATCTGGGAACTGGGAATGTCCAACTGGGAATGTCCAACTGAGAACTGGGAATGTCCATCTGAGAACTGGGAATGTCCAGTAGGGAACTGGGAATGTCCAACAGGGAACTGGAAATGTCCAGCTGGGCACTGGGAATGTCCAGCTGGGAACTCGTAATGTCCAACTGGGAATGTCCAGCAGGGAATAGGGAATGTCACAGCAGCCAAAGAAACAGCTGCAGGGAGCTCTGGTTTGGAGCAGTGGGGCTGCAGTGGTAAAACCCGCAGAGGTCAAGGGATGGAACATTCCCAGTGGCACTGGAGGGTTCCAATGGCACTGGAGGGTTCCCAATGGCACTGGAAGGTTCCCAATTTCACTGGAGGGCTCCCAGCCCACTGGAAGGTTCCCAGTGGCACTGGAGGGTCCCCAGCCCACTGGAAGGTTCCCAATGGCACTGGAGGGTTCCCAATGGCACTGGAGGGTTCCCAGTGGTACTGGAGGGTTCCCAGTGGCACTGGAGGGTTCCCAGTGGCACTGGAGGGTTCCCAGTGGTACTGGAGGGTTCCCAATGGCACTGGAGGGTTCCCAGTGGCACTGGAGGGTTCCCAGTGGCACTGGAGGGTCCCCAGCCCACTGGAGGGTTCCCAGTGGCACTGGAGGGTTCCCAGTGGCACTGGAGGGTTCCCAGCCCACTGGAAGGTTCCCAATGGCACTGGAGGGTTCCCAATGGCACTGGAGGGTTCCCAGTGGTACTGGAGGGTTCCCAGTGGCACTGGAGGGTTCCCAGTGGCACTGGAGGGTTCCCAGCCCACTGGAGGGTTCCCAATTTCACTGGAGGGCTCCCCAAGGCTTCCTGCCCCACTCACCCTGGGCAGCAGCTCGGAGAAGTGCTCGCAGACCACCTGGAAGGATTTCCCGTTGAGGGCGAAGTGGCAGTGCCGGGGTGGGAGGGAGGAGCCGTCCTGCTGCTGCAGGCCCTGCAGGAAAACAGCTCCAGCTGCAGCCCAAATCCCTGCGGGGCCCCCAGGCCGAGCCAGGACCCGCCCAGAGCACCGGGAATGGATCCCCAAAATCCTAATTCCTAGCGGGGCTTTTTCAACCTGAAGAAGCAGGGAATGGCTCCCAAAATCCCAATTCCCAGTCCCGGAGCAGTGGGAATGGCTCCTAAAATCCCAATTCCCAGTGGGGCTGTTTGAGGTGCAGGGCTGGGCTGACCAAGGGCTCCATGCCAGACCCAGAGCAGTGGGAATGGCTCCCCAAAATCCCAATTCCCAGTGGGGCTGTTTGGGGTACAGGGCTGGGCTAATCCCAATTCCCAGTGGGTTTCAACCTGTGGAAGCAGGGAATGGCTCCCAAAATCCCAAATTCCAGTGGAGCTGTTTGGGGCACAGGGCTGGGCTGACCCAGCCATCAAAGCCCAGCTTAGAGCAGCAGGAATGTCTCCCCAAAATCCCAATTCCCAGTGGGGCTGTTTGGGGTACAGGGCTGGGCTAATCCCAATTCCCAGTGGGTTTCAACCTGTGGAAGCAGGGAATGGCTCCCAAAATCCCAAATTCCAGTGGAGCTGTTTGGGGTACAGGGCTGGGCTGACCCAGCCATCAAAGCCCAGCTTAGAGCAGCAGGAATGGCTCCCCAAAATCCCAATTCCCAGTGGGGTTGACTGGTGGGGACAGGGCTGGGCTAATCCCAATTCCCAGTGGGGCTGTTTCAACCTGGAGAAGCAGGGAACGGCTCCCCAAAATCTCAAATTCCAGTGGAGCTGTTTGGGGTGCAGGCCTGGGCTGACCCAGCCATCCATGCCCAGCCTGGAGCAGGATCTGGCAGCATCCATGGGGACATGTTTGGATCCAGCCTGGATCCCTGGATGTGCTCCAGGGAAAGGCGGGAGCAGCTGAGCCTCTCCCAGAGGATGGATTTATGAGGAGAGGGATCACAGCCTCCAAGGATAACGATGCTGGAAAAGCCCTTCCCATCCCTGGGAGGGCTCAGGGCCAGGCTGGAGCACCCTGGGATAGTGGAAGGTGTCCCTGCACAGGGAATGGGACGAGCTTTGAGGTAACTTCCAACACAATTTGGGATTCCGGGATTCCCAGGACTGCGGAGAAAGCCAGATTTGAGGGACTCCATTTTTTAGATATTGGGAAAAAATTCCTCCCTGTGAGGGTGCCTAGAGCAGCTGTGGCTGCCCCTGGATCCCTGGAGGTGCCCAAGGCCAGGCTGGACAGGGCTTGGAGCACCCAATGGTGGTGGAAGGTGTCCCTGCCCATGGAATGGGATGAGCTTTAAGATCCTTTCCAACCCAACCCAATTTGGGATTCCGGGATTCCCAGGACTGTGGAGAAAGCCAGATTTGAGGGACTCAAATTTTTAGATATTGGGAAAAAATTCCTCCCTGTGAGGGTGTGAGGCCCTGGCACGGGATGCCCAAAGCAGCTGTGGCTGCCCCTGGATCCCTGGCAGTGCCCAAGGCCAGGCTGGACAGGGCTTGGAGCACCCAATGGTGGTGGAAGGTGTCCCTGCCCATGGAACGGGATGAGCTTTAAGGTCCCTCCGACCCCAAACCATGCTGGAATTCTGGGATTCCACGAAAAACCAACCCCCTGCAGGGTGCCAGGGCAGTTTGGTGTCCCGGGCTCTCACCTCGGGCTGCTCCTCGCCCTGGGAGTGCTCGGCCAGGACGAACTTGAGGGCGGCGGGTTTGTCGTGGCCGGGCGGCGAGGCCGTGACGAAGATCACGCCCTCGTTGGGCTCCACCATGCGGCACCCCCGCGCCACGTTCATGGCTGTCAGCATGTTGTCCCCTGCCAGGGACACGTGGGCCATCAGCAAGGAGGTTCTGGCACGTCCAGGCCAAGAGGAGCAGCTCCAAGCTGTCCCCTCGCCCGGCCACCGCAGCCACGTGGTGGCTTGGATTCCATCTTCTCTCCTCCAAAACCTCCTGCCTGCCCTGCCCCAGAGAAATGTGGGCTCAACCCCTGTTCTCCTGCCTGGAAAACACCTGGAGGTGACCCTACACCCCCTGCATCGGGCACGGAGTTTGGGAGTTCAAACGCGGCAACATCTGGGGGGTGGAGAGCAGGACAATGAGTTCTTCCACCCAAAACACGGCCACAGCATCCCGCAGGGCAGGGATGCACGGAGCCAGGGGCCAGGAATCCTCCAGGTGCCCCCACAGCGGCTGGGGTTCCTGCTGGGAATCCTGGTGGGACTCCTGGGAGGGATTCTGGTGGGGATTCTGGGGTGGGGTTCCTCGTGGGGTTCCTGGTGGGGTTCCTCATGGGGTTTCTGGTGGGGTTCCTGGTGGGGATCTGGTGGGGTTCCTGGTGGGGATCTGGTGGGGTTCCTCGTGGGGTTCCTCGTGGGGTTCCTCGTGGGGTTCCTCGTGGGGTTCCTCATGGGGTTTCTGGTGGGGTTCCTGGTGGGGATCTGGTGGGGTTCCTGGTGGGGTTCCTGGGGTGGGGTTCATGGTGGGGTTCCTGGGGCGGGGTTCATGGTGGGGTTCCTGGGGTGGGATTTCTGCTGGGGTTCCTGGGGTGGGATTTCTGCTGGGATTCCTGGGGTGGGATTTCTGGTGGGATTTGTGGTGGGGTTCCTGGTGGTGATCTGGTGGGGTTCCTGGTGGGGTTCCTGGGGTGGGGCTCATGGTGGGGTTCCTGGGGTGGGATTTCTGGTAGAATTTGTGGTGGGATTCCTGGTGGTGATCTGGTGGGGTTTCTGCGGTGGGGTTCCAGGTGGGGTTTCTGGGGTGGAGTTCCTGGGATGGGATTTTTCTTGGGATTCCTGGTGGGGATCTGGTGGGGTTTCTGGGGTGAGGTTCCTGGTGGGGTTCCTGGGATGGGATTTCTGTTGGGAATCCTGGTGGGATTCGTGGTGGGGTTTCTGGGGTGAGGTTCCTGGTGGGGTTCC
Source organism: Lonchura striata (assembly GCF_050655825.1). Classification (NCBI taxonomy): domain Eukaryota; kingdom Metazoa; phylum Chordata; class Aves; order Passeriformes; family Estrildidae; genus Lonchura; species Lonchura striata. Next base: position 7,607,901 of record NC_140723.1, read on the forward strand.
TGGGATGGTTCCTGGGATGGGATTTCTGTTGGGATTCCTGGTGCAGTTCCTGGTAGAGATCGTGGTGGGGTTCCTGGTGGGGTTCTTGGGATGGGATTTCTGGTGGGATTTGTGGTGGGGCTCCTGGTGGTGATCTGGTGGGGTTTCTGGGATGGGATTTCTGTTGGGATTTGTGATGGGATTCCTGGTGGGGATCTGGTGGGGTTTCTGGGGTGGGGTTCCTGGTGGGGTTCCTGGGATGGTTCCTGAGGATGGGATTTCTGTTGGGATTCCTGGTGGAGTTCGTGGTAGAGATCCTGGTGGGGTTTTGGGGGTGGGGTTCCTGGTGGGGTTCCTGGGGTGGGATTTCTGTTGGGAATCCTGGTGGGATTCCTGGTGGTGATCTGGTGGGGTTTCTGGAGTGGGGTTCCTGAGGTGGGGTTTCTGGAGTGGGATTTCTGTTGGGATTTGTAGTGGGGTTCCTGGTTGGGTTCCTGGTGTGGGGTTCCTGGTGGGGTTCCTGGGGTGGGATTTCAGGTGGGGTTCCTGGGGTGGGATTTCTGTTGGGATTTGTAGTGGGGTTCCTGGTGGGATTCTTGGTGGGGATCTGGTGGGGTTTTAGGGGTGGGTTTCCTAGGATGGGATTTCTGTTGGGAATCCTGGTGGGGTTCCTGGTGGTGATCTGGTGGGGTTCCTGGGGTAGGATTTCTGTTGGGAATCCTGGTGGGATTCCTGGTGGTGATCTGGTGGGGTTTCTGGAGTGGGGTTCCTGAGGTGGGGTTTCTGGAGTGGGGTTCCTGTTGGGATTTGTGGTGGGGTTTCTGGGGTGGGGTTCCTGGGGTGGTTCCTGGGGTGGGATTTCTGTTGGGAATCCTGGTGGGGTTCCTGGTGGTGATCTGCTGGGGTTCCTGGGGTGGGATTTCTGGTGGGATTTGTGGTGGGATTCCTGGTGGTGATCTGGTAGGGTTCCTGGGGTGGGGTTCTTGGTGGGATTCCTGGTGGGATTCCTGGTGGTGATCTGGTGGGGTTCCTGGAATGGGGTTCCTGCTGGGAAAGCCCTTTCCCCTGCACACTGCCCAGGCCTGTCCGTGCTCCATCCCTCCCCGAGCCCCGCGCGCCGCTCCCCCCCAGGGTCACCTGTCACCATGACGGGGCGGATGTTGGCGCTCCTCAGCAGCTGGATCACCGGGGCAGACTCCGGCTTCAGCACGTTCTTCATGACCAGGAACCCCAGGAAGTTCAGGCCGCTCTCCACGGAGTCCCTGGTGGGACACACGGAGCCTTTCATCACCTCCAAAACCAGCACAGGGCACCGAGCAGCTCAAACCCACCTGGGAACCAGCCAGGGATTCCCTCTGTGTGGATCCGGGCTGAATTCCCTGCAGGGCACCCCGGGGAACGCGGGAGCGCGTGAGGAGGAGGAGAGAGGGAGCGCTGGCACCCACCTGGGGAGCTCCAGGGCCTCCTCAAAGGTGGCCACCGTGCCCAGGGCTTTGCAGGCCAGGGCCAGGACCCGGAACCCGTCGGTGGTGTAGTGCCGGAGCACCTGGGAGAAATCCGGGGGCACTGGAAAAGCGAGGCCGGAACAGCTCCTGAGGGAACCGCGGCTCCGGAAGGGGACACGGAGCTCTGGGGTGTGGGTGCTCATGAGCAGCTGCACCTCGGGGAGCCTGGAGATCCCAGCATGGGCTGGGGGAAGCCCCCAACTCCAAGGGGCCTGGAGATCTCACCCTGGGCTGGGGAATTTTCTCCTCATCCCAAGGGGCCTGGAGATCCCATCCTGGGTTGTTGGAAGCTCTCCTCATCCCAAGGGACCTGGAGATCCCATCCTGGGCTAGGGAACACTCTCCTCATCCCAAAGGACCTGGAGATCCCATCCTGGACTGGAGAATGCTCTCCTCATCCCAAGGGACCTGGAGATCCCATCCTGGACTGGGGAATGCTCTCCTCATCCCAAGGGAGCTGGAGATCCCATCCTGGACTGGAGAATGCTCTCCTCATCCCAAGGGACCTGGAGATCCCATCCTGGACTGGGGAATGCTCTCCCCATCCCAAGGGACCTGGAGATCCCATCCTGGACTGGAGAATGCTCTCCTCATCCCAAGGGACCTGGAGATCCCATCCTGGACTGGGGAATGTTCTCCTCATCCCAAGGGACCTGGAGATCCCATCCTGGGTTGGGGAATTTTCTCCTCATCCCAAGGGAGCTGGAGATCCCATCCTGGACTGGGGAATGTTCTCCTCATCCCAAGGGAGCTGGAGATCCCATCCTGGGTTGTTGGAAGCTCTCCCCATCCCAAGGGACCTGGAGATCCCATCCTGGACTGGAGAATGCTCTCCCCATCCCAAGGGACCTGGAGATCCCATCCTGGACTGGGGAATGCTCTCATCCCAAGGGGCCTGGAGATCCCATCCTGGACTGGGGAATGCTCTCCCCATCCCAAGGGGCCTGGAGATCCCATCCTGGACTGGGGAATGCTCTCCCCATCCCAAGGGGCCTGGAGATCCCATCCTGGGCTGGGGAATGCTCCCCCCATCCCAAGGGGCCTGGAGATCCCATCCTGGGTTGTTGGAAGCTCTCCTCATCCCAAAGGACCTGGAGATCCCATCCTGGGTTGTTGGAAGCTCTCCTCATCCCAAGGGACCTGGAGATCCCATCCTGGGTTGTTGGAAGCTCTCCCCATCCCAAGGCACCTGGAGATCCCATCCTGGGTTGTTGGAAGCTCTCCCCATCCCAAGGCACCTGGAGATCCCATCCTGGGAACCCCCAACCCCATTCCCCACCTTCCGGCTCCCGTTTCCTTTCCCTCCTGCGGCTGGAGCCCCCCCAAAGCCTTTGGGATCTGCCCCGTGGCATTCCTGAGGACAATTCCCAGCCGGACTTGGGGGTGAGCCCAGCTCCCAGTACAAACCAGTTTCCTTCCTGCACAGACTGGCCACCATCTCCGGGGCGCCCTTGACGAAGGCGTGGGCCTCGGCCTCGGCGGGCAGCGCGACCAGGACGCTCATCCTCTGGAGGGACGAGGAGAACGGGAAACGCCGCAGGATCCCCAGCGGGGCCCGGTGCCTCTGCGGAGAGCGCGGGATCAGGGCCGGGCAGGAATGCCCCGGGAGGCAGGAATTGCCCCGGGAGGAATTCCCCCAGAGGCAGGAATTCCCCCAGAGGCAGGAATTGCCCCAGGAGGCAGGAATTCCCCGGGAGGCTGGAATTGCCCCGGGAGGAATTACCCCGGGAGGCAGGAATTGCCCCAGGAGGCAGGAATTACCCCAGGAAGCAAGAATTCCCCCGGGAGGCAGGAATTCCCCCAGGAGGCAGGAATTCCCCCAGGAGGCAGGAATTACCCCAGGAGGCAGGAATTCCCCCAGGAGGCAGGAATTCCCCCAGGAGGCAGGAATTACCCCAGGAGGCAGGAATTACCCCAGGAGGCAGGAATTCCCCAGGAGGCAGGAATTACCCCAGGAGGCAGGAATTGCCCCGGGAGGCAGGAATTGTCCTGGAAGGCTGGAATTCCCTCGAGAGGCAGGAATTCCCTCGGGAGGCATTACCCCAGGAGGCAGGAATTCCCCTGGGAGGCAGGAATTCCCCCAGAGGCAGGAATTTCCCCGGGAGGCAGGAATTACCCCAGGAGGCAGGAATTCCCCCAGAGGCAGGAATTGCCCCAGAGGCAGGAATTGCCCCAGAGGCAGGAATTCCCCCAGAGGCAGGAATTGCCCCAGAGGCAGGAATTCCCCGGGAGGCAGAATTGCCCCAGAGGCAGGAATTGCCCCGGGAGGCAGGAATTGGCCAGGAGGCAGGAATTGCCCGGGAGGCAGGAATTCCCCCAGAGGCAGGAATTCCCCGGGAGGCAGGAATTCCCTGGGAGGCAGGAATTCCCCGGGAGGCAGGAATTGCCCCGGGAGGCAGGAATTGCCCCAGAGGCAGGAATTCCCCGGGAGGCAGGAGGCTGGGGAGCCGTTCATGCCGTTACCCTGTCCCGAGGCTGCTCCTCCTCTGGCGGAGGTTTCACCACGGCCAAGACCTTCATCCCAAACTGCTGGAACGCCGCTGGGAGCTCCCCTTCCTCCTCCTCCTCCTCCTCCTCCGTCATCTCCAGGCGCTGAAACCGAGAGGGCAAAACCCTGCTGAGCTCCTGCGGCCACGGAGGGTCCGGAACCGCCGAGATTTCCAACACCTCCCGAGATTCCCAACACCTCCCGTGGGTCTCAGATTCCAGCCAGGCAGAAACCTGGCAAAGAGCTGGAGAAGAATGGAAATAATTCTTTATCTCTCCTGTTTTTCACATGGTTTACAGTTAAGTTCTATCACTGTTTGTCACTCTGCACCAATGGTGTGGGTTGTTTTCACTTCGGGACCAATGGAATTGGAATTACCTCACACAGCTCTGTTTAAAAGAGAGGTGTATTTTGAATAAATCAGAGTTTTACTCTCAGTGTCAGCGGTCAGGAGCACACAAAATCACGGGGTGTGATTCCATGCAGGTGCTTTATTGAGAGCTCTGGGAATCAGGGGTGCACACCCAAATCTGACTCCAACACGGCTTTCGAGCCGAACGTATTTTATATTCTATCCTTATATAACTTACATATTAATTATTAAACTTATATTATTCTGTTGTATACATCGAGTTTCTCGTGATCTTTCTTAGGTCCCCGACCACAGTTTCTCATGATTATTCTTACAATCAAACAGTAATTATATTTAATTATTAAACAACCATCACATCTAACAATTATATCATGTACTAGCTACACAGGTGCAGTTCTAACGAGTACAAGTTCTTCATGTGCTTTTAGGGTATTTATTTCTCCAGGGCCTACTAAGCTTAATTTTTCCTGTTAACCCCAAACCCCCATGATTTTAAAACCCTTTTACTATCACCAGCAGCTTTCTGAGTCGCTGTTCTCATTCCCGTCCTGCCAGGCTGGAAACTCTGCGCTTCTCCCTTGGACTGAACCCGAGACCCACAGCCTCCCTGTGCGCCTCACCTGTTGAGTTGTGTTCTCAATGTATATCCCCTCATATTGGTTTATCCCTCCATATAATCTACCCCAGGTTTCCCCTCCTTTGCCCCCCGAGAGCCACTCCCCTGTCCTTCCCCCGTCGGCTGTTCGGTTTTCCCCACCCTCCCTATACCTGGCTGCTCTGGGTGGGGCTCCCTCTCTTTTCCTCAGGTGGCCTGGGACCTCTCCAGGCTCTCATTAAACTTTGGACCTAATCCTGAGGGAGAGCACCTCTTTGCTTGTGGGACCAGCTCACCTTTGGACTCAGGTGGGAGCTCCTCCAAGCCCCCCGGGATCCGAGGAGAAGTTCCTTCCCTCTGCCCGCCTCGCCCACTGCCCAGCTGGCCGGGCTCCACAGGGGTTTTATCCCCGTGGGTTCGAGGGAGGGACGCAGCACTCACCCAGCCGGTGGATTCCAGCATTTTGATGTCCACGGGGTCCCCGACGAGCTGTCCCCGCAGCGGTGCCACGGCGTGGCAGGTGGCCAGGGCGTAGAGCAGGGCGCCGGCGGGCAGGCAGCGGGGCTCGCGCACCATGGGCAGGAAGCGCCGCTGCTCCAGGGGCACCACGCCCCACACGTCCAGCCCCTCCTGGGTCAGCGTCCCGGTCTGTGGGCACAGCGCCGTGGGTCTGGGGGCAGCCCTGGTGCCCACCCGCCCTGCCCCACACGTCCAGCCCCTCCTGGGTCAGCGTCCCGGTCTGCGGGCATGGCACCGTGGGTCTGTGGGCAGCCCCGGTACCCACCCACCCTGCCCCACACGTCCAGCCCCTCCTGGGTCAGCGTCCCGGTCTGTGGGCACAGTACTGTGGGTCTGGGGGCAGCCCCAGTGCCCACCCTGCCCCACACGTCCAGCCCCTCCTGGGTCAGTGTCCCGGTCTGTGGGCACAGTGCCGTGGGTCTGGGGGGCACAAACCTGGTGCCCACCCGCCCTGCCCCACACGTCCAGCCCCTCCTGGGTCAGTGTCCCGGTCTGTGGGCACAGCGCCGTGGGTCTGGGGGCAGCCCCAGTGCCCACCCTGCCCCACACCTCCAGTGTGTCCTGGTCTGTGGGCACAGCGCTGTGGGTCTGGGGCACAGCCTGGGCACCCGCCCTGCCCCACACGTCCAGACCCTCCTGGGTCAGCGTCCCGGTCTGTGGGCACAGCGCCGTGGGTCTGGGGGCAGCCCTGGTACCCACCCAGCCTGCCCCACACGTCCAGCCCCTCCTGGGTCAGTGTCCCGGTCTGCGGGCACAGCGCCGTGGGTCCGGGGGCAGCTCCGGTGCCCCCCAGCCCGCCGTGCCCCCCGGCTCACCTTGTCGAAGCACACCAGGCGGATCTTCCCGCACAGGTTGATGCGCGGGGGGCTGATGCAGAAGATCCCCTGCTTCTTCAGCCGGTTCTGGGCGTAGATGGTGCCCACGGTCATGGCGGCCGGCAGCGCGGGCGGCACGATGACGGTGACCAGGTCCAGGGCGCGGATGATGATTTGTCCCACGGGGACCTGGGGGAGGAAGAGGAGGAGGAGGAGGAGGAGGAGGAGGAAGCAGAGGCGTGGGCATCCCTGCCCCACGGATCCCTGCGGGCTCTCCCGCTCGCTCCAGCAGCCCTACCTGGTTCCTAACGAGGATGAGGATGCTGTACAAGGTGCCGATGAGAGCTGTGCCAGGGGAGAAGGGGCTCGGTGACAAAGCAGGGCGCAGCGGGGAGCTGGAATGGGATCCCATTCCAAGGAATCCCGCTGCTCTGGGACGCGCCTCCGCGCCCGCACCCACCCAGGACGGCGAGGAACAGCACGAACTTCACGGCGTCCTTGTAGAACTTGAAGCTCACGGGTTTGGGGTAGAGGATGGAGCTGATGAGGTCCCCCTTGGCCGTGCAGAACCCTGCGGGACGGGCGGGGGGTCACCGCGGCACCGCTCCCGGGGGCGCAGATCCAAGCTGGGGCTCGTCCCGGGATTGTCCCCCCGGCCCTCACCTGTGCGGGTGACCACGGCCAGCACCTCCCCGCCCACGTAGGCCTTGGCCTGGATGACCTGCGTCCCGCAGAACAGCGTGTGCCGCCGGTGCTCCTCGGGGCAGTACACGGCTCTCCCCGCCGGCAGCGGCGTCTTCATCACCGGCACGCTCTCCCCTGCCCGGAACAGTCACCGTCACCCCACGGGGGCCAGGGGACAGCCAGCCGGGGTGGGAAGGTGAATCTGGCTGAATCCCGTGGGAATGACATGCCTGAGCATTTTATATTCTATATTTTGTGTTTTCAGGTCCTGCTCTGCATTGGTGCCCAACTCTGAACCCCACCCAGCCCCGCAGCTGCTGCTCCCCCGCTCGGGGCACACACAGCAATTTTTCTGATTCTGAAACTCAGAGCCACCCCCAGCCTCAGGCACTGAAAAGTACAAACAAAATCAGCTGTGGGGCAGCAAACTGGGGGTCAATGACTTCATTACCCAAAGCTGGAATTGAAGCATTAACCCCTGATAGCTAAATGGGGTTAAAAATTTATAATTGCCTGAAAAACTCGCGCCCATCGTCCATTTTGGGTGCAACCTCGGAGGCTGCTGGCTGAGCAGCCACTTGGCTCCCTGGAGCCCGCCTAGCCCCGGCTCTGGCCGCCCCGGCGGGCAGGGCCGGGCTCTCACCGGTCAGCAGGCTCTCGTTGACCATGCACTCGCCGCTCAGCAGCGCGGCGTCGCACGGCAGCAGCGCCCCGGCCGCCGGCAGCCGGATGCAGTCCCCGGGCACCAGCTCCGCCGAGCTGACCACCAGCTCCTCTGGAAAACAGGCCTGCTCAGGGATCGGGGAACGGGGCATGAACCTCCTGACAGCTGCAGGACCTGCTCAGGGATCAGGGAACGGGGCATGAATCTCCTGATAGCTGCAGGACCTGCTCAGGGAATGGGGCAAATCTCTGGCAACCTAGAGAACCTGCTCAGGGAATGGGGAATGGGACACAAATCTCTGGAAACCTGCAGAACCTGCTCAGGGATCGGGGAACGGGGCACCAATCTCCTGACAGCTGGAGAATCCTGCTCAGGGATCGGGGAACGGGGCATGAACCTCCTGATAACTGCAGGACCTGCTCAGGGATCGGGGAACGGGGCACCAATCTCCTGACAGCTGCAGGACCTGCTCAGGGAATGGGGCAAATCTCTGGCAACCTAGAGAACCTGCTCAGGGAATGGGGAATGGGACACAAATCTCTGGAAACCTGGAGAATCCTGCTCAGGGATCGGGGAACGGGGCATGAATCTCCTGACAGCTGGAGAATCCTGCTCAGGGACTGGGGAATGGGACACAAATCTCTGGAAACCTGCAGAACCTGCTCAGGGATTGGGGAACGGGGTACAAATCTCTGGAAACCTGGAGAATCCTGCTCAGGGACTGGGGAATGGGACACAAATCTCTGGAAACCTGCAGAACCTGCTCAGGGATCGGGGAATGGGGCACCAATCTCCTGACAGCTGGAGAATCCTGCTCAGGGATCGGGGAACGGGGCATGAACCTCCTGATAACTGCAGGACCTGCTCAGGGACTGGGGAATGGGGCACCAATCTCCTGACAGCTGGAGAATCCTGCTCAGGGACTGGGGAATGGGGCACAAATCTCTGGAAACCTGCAGAACCTGCTCAGGGATCGGGGAACGGGGCACGAATCTCCTGACACCTGCAGGACCCGCTCAGGGAATGGGGCACAAATCTCTGGAAACCTGCAGAACCTGCTCAGGGATTGGGGAACGGGGTACAAATCTCTGGAAACCTGGAGAACTTGCTCAGGGATTGGGGAATGGGGCATAAATCTCTGGAAACCTGGAAAATCACAGTCAGGGATTGGGGAATGGGGCACGAATCTCTGGAAACCTGGAGAACTTGCTCAGGGACTGGGGAATGGGGCACAAATCTCTGGAAACCTGAAGAATCCTGCTCAGGGATTGGGGAATGGGGCGTGAATCTCCTGACACCTGGAGAACCTGCTCAGGGAATGGTGCAAATCTCTGGAAACCTGGAGAATCACAGTCATGGATTGCAGAATGGGACACAAATCTCTGGAAACCTGCAGGACCTGCTCAGGGATTGGGGAATGGGGCACGAATCTCCTGACAGCTGGAGAATCCTGCTCAGGGATTGGGGAATGGGGCAAATCTCTGGAAACCTGGAGAACCTGCTCAGGGATTGGGAATGGGGCACAAATCTCCTGACACCTGCAGAACCTGCTCAGGGAACGGGAAACTCATCTCCAGGCACCTGGAGAACATTACTCTGGTGTCTCATAGAATTATTCCCATGTTCAATAACATTATTCCCGGGACGTTGCGTCCCAACATCATTCCCAGCTACCCCAACGCTACTTTGGAGGATTCCCAAAGGAGACATCATCCCAAAACCATCCCAAAAATCCTCCCCCTCACCTCCTCCGGGCCGCCGGACCTGGACCCGCACGGACATCCTGGCCATGTTCCGCAGCGTGGTGCTTTGCTGGGAGGGAGGGGACGGTCAGAATCCCCCCAAAACACGGGAAACTTTCCCCAAAAACGGCCCCGGGGGCTCGGAAGCGGGGACAGGGAGAGGGCTGAGCCCACCTTGCGCGTCTCGTAGAGGGACAGCCCCAGCGAGAAGGTGGAGATGAGGAAGATGCAGGCGGCGTAGTAGTAGTAGGCATCACACACCCACAGCACCATGCTGAGCACTTGGAACAGGTAGAAGGGGTTGAGCACCTGCAACAAGGAGGAAAAAACAGGTTTGGGAGAGGGGGAAGTTCTGGGAGAGCTCCTTGGGGTGGGAGAACCTCCTCCAGAACATCATGGGACTTTGAGGTTCCTCAGAGTGGGAGAACCTCCTCCATCCCATCATGGGACTTTGAGGTTCCTCAGAGTGGGAGAACCTCCTCCATCCCATCACGGGACTTTGAGGTTCCTCAGGGTGGAAGAACCTCTTCTAGACCATCATGGGATTTCCAAGTTCCTCAGGGTGGGAGAACCTCCTCCATCCCATCATGGCATTTCCAGGTTCCCTGGAAGTGGGGAGAACCTCCTCCTGCCCAGTATGGAACCTCCAGGCTCCTGGAAGTGGGGAGAACCTCCCCCATCCCATCATGGGATTTCCAGGTTCCTCAAGGTGAGAGAACCTCCTCCATCCCAGTATGAGATTTCCAAGTTCCTCAGGGTGGGAGAATCTCCCCCAACCCATCATGGGATTTCCAGGCTCCTGGAAGTGGGGAGAACCTCCTCCATCCCATCATGGCATTTCCAAGTTCCTCAAGGTGGGAGAAACTCCTCCATCCCATCATGGGACTTTGAGGTTCCTCAAGGTGGGAGAACCTCTTCTAGACCATCATGGGATTTCCAAGTTCCTCAGGGTGGGAGAACCTCCTCCATCCCATCATGGCATTTCCAGGTTCCTTGGAAGTGGGGAGAACCTCCTCCTGCCCAGTATGGAACCTCCAGGCTCCTGGAAGTGGGGAGAACCTCCCCCATCCCATCATGGGATTTCCAAGTTCCTCAAGGTGGGAGAAACTCCTCCATCCCATCATGGGACTTTGAGGTTCCTCAAGGTGGGAGAACCTCTTCTAGACCATCATGGGATTTCCAAGTTCCTCAGGGTGGGAGAACCTCCTCCATCCCAGTACGGGATTTCCAGGCTCCTTGGGGTGGGGCAAGCTTCTCCCAGCCCAGGGATTTCCAGGTGGGAGGAATTTCTCCAGGTTCTTTTCAGGAGGAAAAGCTTCCCCCAGCCCACGGGGAGCCCTCCAGGCTCCCGGATGCAGAGGAGAACCCGGCCCTTCCCTGGGCCCTTCCCTGGGGCCGGCAGCCCCAACCCCCCGGAATTCCCTATGGATGCTGGAAACCCCCCAAACCCCCCGGAATTCCCTATGGATGCTGGCAGCCCCCAATCCCCCTGGAATTCCCTATGGATGCTGGAAACCCCCCAATCCCCCCGGAATTCCCTATGGATGCCGGCAGCCCCCAACCCCCCTGGAATTCCCTATGGATGCTGGCAGCCCCCCAAAACCCCCGGAATTCCCTATGGATGCCGGCAGCCCCCAACCCCCCTGGAATTCCCTATGGATGCTGGAAACCCCCCAATCCCCCCGGAATTCCCTATGGATGCTGGCAGCCCCCAACCCCCCCGGAATTCCCTATGGATGCTGGCAGCCCCCAACCCCCTGGAATTCCCTATGGATGCCGGCAGCCCCCAACCCCCCCGGAATTCCCTATGGATGCTGGCAGCCCCCCAAAACCCCCCAAAACCCCCCTGGAATCCCCTATGGATGCTGGCAGCCCCCCAAAACCCCCCCAGAATTCCCTATGGATGCTGGCAGCCCCCCAAAACCCCTGGAATTCCCTATGGATGCTGGCAGCACCCCAAAACCCCCCTGGAATTCCCTATGGATGCTGGCAGCCCCCCAACTCCCCCGGAATTCCCTATGGATGCTGGCAGCCCCCCAAAACCCCCAGAATTCCCTATGGATGCTGGCAGCCCCCCAAAACCCCCAGAATTCCCAATGGGGGCTGGCAGCCCTCAAACCCCCCAAAACCCCCCCAGAATTCCCTATGGATGCCGGCAGCCCCCAACCCCCCCGGAATTCCCTATGGATGCCGGCAGCCCCCCAAAACCCCCGGAATTCCCTATGGATGCCGGCAGCCCCCCAAAACCCCCGGAATTCCCTATGGATGCTGCTCCCGAGGACTCTCAGCCACCCCCCAGCCCCCAGGGGCTCTCCTCTCCAAGCCCAGGGCTCAGGGAAGGTCCCTCCACGGCTCTGCCTCTTCCCAAGGGCCGGGAAGCGCCTCCAGAGCGGGACAGGGAGCAGGGCAGGGATCCGTGCCGGGAAAATCCGCTGGGGAAGCCCAGCTGGAGCCCACCTCCTCCACCAGGAGCCTGGCGTAGGACTTGACGGGCACCTCGATGAGGTTGGGGCCGTAGATCTTCCTCCTGCAGGGGGGGAAGGACAGGGAATTTTATCCTTATGGAAGGAGTTTGATCCTTGGGAAAGGGGAATTTTGTCCTTGGGAAAGGAAAGGGAAGGAATTTTAACCTTGGGGAGAAGAGAGGGAAGGAGTTTTATCATTGGGAAAGAATTTTGTCCTTTGGAAAAAGAGAGGGAAAGAATTTTATCCTTGGGAAAGGAAAGGGAAGGAATTTTAACCTTGGAAGGAGTTTTATCATTGGGAAAGAATTTTGTCCTTGGGAAAAGAGAGGGAAAGAATTTTATCCTTGGGAAAGGAAAGGGAAGGAATTTTAACCTTGGGGAAAAGAGAGGGAAGGAGTTTTATCACTGGGAAAGAATTTTGTCCTTGGGAAAAAGAGAGGGAAAGAATTTTATCCTTGGGAAAGGAAAGGGAAGGAATTTTAACCTTGGAAGGAGTTTTATCATTGGGAAAGAATTCTGTCCTTGGGAAAAGAGAGGGAAAGAATTTTATCCTTGGGAAAGGAAAGGGAAGGAATTTTAACCTTGGAAGGAGTTTTATCATTGGGAAAGAATTCTGTCCTTGGGAAAAGAGAGGGAAAGAGTTTTATCCTTGGGAAAAGAGGGAATGAGTTTTATCATTGGGAAAGGAGACTTTTATCCTTGGGAAAAGAGAGGGAAGGAGTTTTATCCTTGGGAATGGGAAGGAATTTTAACCTTGGGAAAAGAGAGGGAAGGAGTTTAATTCTTGGGACAGGGAAGGAGTTTGATCCTTGGGAAAAGAGGGAAGGAATTTCACCCTTGGAAAAGAGGGAAGGAGTTTGATCCTTGGGAAGAGAGGTAAGGGGGTTTATCCTTGGGAAAAGGAAGGAATTTTATCCTTGGGAAAAGAGGGAAGGGGTTTCACCCTTGGGAAAAGAAAAGGAAGGAATTTCATCCTTGAGAAAAGAGGGATGGAGTTTTATTCTTTGGAAAGGGAAGGAGTTTGATCCTTGGGAAAAGGAAGAAATTTTATCTTTGGGAAAAGAGGGAAGGAATTTGATCTTTGGGAAAAGAGGGAAGCAGTTTCATCCTTGGGAAAAGCTGCATTTCCAACCCAAGGGCCCCTCATGCTGCCCAGACCCCCAAGAGGAGCCAGGTCATATGGAGAAACCAATCCCAGGAATTCCATCCCACCCGGCAGTTTGGGGTCTGAGGCTCTGGGATTTCCTGGAATTTCCCTGTCCAGTTTGGGGTCTGAGGCTCTGGAATTTCCCTGCCCAGTTTGGGGTCTGAGGCTCTGGAATTTCCCCGTCCCATCTGGGGTGTGAGGCTCTGGGATTTCCTGGAATTTCCCTGTCCAGTTTGGGGTCTGAGGCTCTGGAATTTCCCTGCCCAGTTTGGGGTCTGAGGCTCTGGAATTTCCCCGTCCCATCTGGGGTGTGAGGCTCTGGGATTTCCTGGAATTTCCCTGCCCAGTTTGGGGTCTGAGGCTCTGGGATTTCCTGGAATTTCCCTGTCCAATCTGGGGTGTGAGGCTCTGGGATTCCCCGGAAAAGCCCTGTCCAGTTTGGGGTCTGAGGGTCTGGGATTTCCTGGAATTTCCCCGTCCAATTTGGAGTCTGAGGCTCTGGGATTCCCTGGAATTTCCCCATACAGTCTGGGGTGTGAGGCTTTGGGATTCCCTGGAATTTCCCTGTCCAATCTGGGGTGTGAGGCTCTGGGATTCCCTGGAATTTCCCCATACAGTCTGGGGTCTGAGGCTCTGGGATTCCCTGGAATTTCCCTGCCCAGTTTGGGGTCTGAGGCTCTGGGATTTCCCCGTCCAGTTTGGGGTCTGAGGCTCTGAGATTCCCTGGAAAAGCCCTGTCCAGTTTGGGGTCTGAGGCTCTGGGATTTCCTGGAATTTCCCTGCCCAATCTGGGGTGTGAGGCTCTGGGATTCCCTGGAAAAGCCCTGTTCAGTTTGGGGTCTGAGGCTCTGGGATTTCCCTGTCCAGTTTGGGGTCTGAGGCTCTGGGATTCCCTGGAAAAGCCCTGTCCAGTTTGGAGTCTGAGGCTCTGGGATTCCCTGGAAAAGCCCTGTCCAGTTTGGAGTCTGAGGCTCTGGGATTCCCTGGAAAAGCCCTGTCCAGTTTGGAGTCTGAGGCTCTGGGATTCCCTGGAAAAGCCCTGTCCAGTTTGGGGTCTGAGGCTCTGGGATTCCCTGGAAAAGCCCTGTCCAGTTTGGGGTCTGAGGCTCTGGGATTCCCTGGAAAAGCCCTGTCCAGTTTGGAGTCTGAGGCTCTGGGATTCCCTGGAAAAGCCCTGTCCAATTTGGAGTCTGAGGCTCTGGGATTCCCTGGAAAAGCCCTGTCCAGTTTAGGGTCTGAGGCTCTGGAATTTCCCTGTCCAGTTTGGAGTCTGAGGCTCTGGGATTCCCTGGAAAAGCCCTGTCCAGTTTGGGGTCTGAGGCTCTGGGATTCCCTGGAAAAGCCCTGTCCAGTTTGGAGTCTGAGGCTCTGGGATTCCCTGGAAAAGCCCTGCTGGTGCTCCCCGGGACCTGCCGTGCCCACCTGGCGCCGTGCTCCTGCTGCTGCAGCCCGGCCCGGCTCAGGTGCAGCTCTGCGCAGGTGCAGCCCTCGTCCAGCACGCTGCGGAGCGAAGGGAAACAGGGAGAGAGTCAGAGGCAGCGGGAAGGACGGAACACACAGCCCGGCCAAGGACAGGGACAAACTGAGCCCCTCGGAAAGGGACAGTGCCCTGCTCCTGCTCCTTGGCCGCTCTGCAGCCCACGGCTGCCAAGGGAAGGCAACAAAAGGGGCACAGTCCGAGAGAGAGGCGGCAGTGCCCAGCCCTGCCAAACTGCCCCGGGCAGCTCCTGTGCTCCCGGGCACGGGAATTATATATATATTTATATATACACATATATATGTGTGTGTGTGTGTGTGTCGGAATCTGAGGTGTTGATGATCCCAAGATTGTAGAAAGTCTCTGTCTGTCAGCCCCCTGCCAAAGAAGAAGCCATAATTAATCTGTGCTGGTTTCCAGGTTGTTTATTCTGTTTATCTCTCACATGTTCTGCTGCCCTGCCCAGCTCTGTCCTGCAGGGCAGCGTGTGGGGCTCTGCCCTCAGTGGGATGTGACAAACATTCAATACCAGAAACTCCCTGGGCTGCATTTACAAGAACGTGCCAATATCTGTCACCTACGTTGGACAGTGTGTCCCCAGCCTGAACCAACAGAAAAATGCCAACACCACAGTGAAACATGGAGGGCATGAAGAAGGAGAAAAAGGACAAGGCACACCCAATTTCCTCCATCTTGTCTCCTTTGAACCCCTCATCTAGAATCCTAAAATTTTACTTTTGCACCCGTGCCACACTTAATTATTACTTCTATCAAACACTCAGAGCTGGTAATTGATCCTGTAAGATGGAAAACTCTTTTCCATGGCCAGAGATCACAGCCAGTGTCTCTGGGGGCTCTGTCCAGGGGGGTTCCTGACCCCTGCCAGGGTCCCAGGGCAGCCAGAGGGAAGCTCTGCATTCCCACGTGTGTGTTTTCCTCTAGACATGAATCCCAAGATTCCCTTTCCAACCCCAGAAATTCTGTATTTGCTTATTTCTAACGCTGATTTCTGCTCCAGCATTCCCAAAGTCCCGGGAGCCCAAGGGCACCAGGGGGCTGAGGGTGATGTCGGAGGGTTTGGAGCTTTTCTATTTTCCGTGTGTTTTTAACCTGCAGTTCTTTAGTGCAGAATTCCAAACTCCACACAGGCTCAGCTGCTGCTCTCCAGTTTTGGGCACACACAAGAATTCCTCTCAAGGAATTCCTCTCCTGAGGGAGCTGGGAATGGGAATGGCAGGAATGTTGGGATTCAGGAGGATCC
This sequence comes from Lonchura striata, assembly GCF_050655825.1. Taxonomy (NCBI): domain Eukaryota; kingdom Metazoa; phylum Chordata; class Aves; order Passeriformes; family Estrildidae; genus Lonchura; species Lonchura striata. The sequence goes on from NC_140723.1 coordinate 7,623,615, forward strand.
AGGAGAGTCCTGAGGGAGCTGGGAATGGGGATGGCAGGAATGTTGGGATCCAGGAGGATCCAGGAGGGTCCTGAGGGAGCTCAGGGAGTGGAAATGCTGGGATCCAGGAGGACCCTGAGGAGCAGGAATGTTTGGATCCAGGAGGACCCCGAGGGAGCAGGAATGTTTGGATTCAGGAGGATCCAGGAGGATCCTGAGGAGGCTGGGAATGCTGGGATTCAGGAGGATCCTGAGGGAGCAGAAATGTTTGGATCCAGGAGGATCCAGGAGGATCCAGGAGGACCCCGAGGGAGCAGGAATGTTTGGATTCAGGAGGATCCAGGAGGATCCTGGGGAGGTTGAGAATGCCGGGATTCAGGAGGATCCTGAGGGAGCAGGGATGCCAGGAATGCTGGGATACAGGAGGACCCAGAGGAGCAGGAATGCTGGGATCCAGGAGGATCCAGGAGGATCCAGCAGGAATGGTGGGCCCTGGGAGGATCCAGGAGGATCTAGGAGGATCCAGGAGGAGCAGGAATGGCGGGCTCTGGGAGGATGCAGGAGGATCCAGGAGGATCCAGGAGGATCTAGGAGGATCCAGGAGGAGGATGCAGGAGGAGCAGGAATGGTGGGATCCAGGAGGATCCAGGAGGAGGATGCAGGAGGAGCAGGAATGGCGGGCCCTGGGAGGATGCAGGAGGATCCAGGAGGATCCAGGAGGAGGATGCAGGAGGATCCAGGAGGAGGATCCAGGAGGATCCAGGAGGACCCTGAGGAGCAGGAATGGGGGCCCTGGGAGTACCTGACCCTGCAGAAGGCCTGCCGCCGCTCCAGCCACACGTAGCGCATTCCCTGGAACAGGTAATACCTCAGGAGGTTCTTCTGCCGGACACGGAGGGGACAAAAAGGGTGAGCGGCGTGTGCAGGGACAGGGAGAGGCCTTGGGGACGGGGAAGGTCCCGCGGCCACCTCGTCCTTGTCGTGCAGCCGCACGGTGTCACGGCTCTCGTCCTCGTCCGGCACCGCCAGCGCCACGCCGCTGCCGCGCTCGGCCTGCGCCCCGGGGTGCTGCTCCAGGCTGCCGAGGGAACCGGGCTCAGGCACGGCGTGCCACCCTCCCTGGGGACACCCGGGCTCAGGCACGGCGTGCCACCCTCCCCTGGGGACACCCGGGCTCAATCACCCACCCCTGGGGACACCCGGGCTCAGGCACGGCGTGCCACCCTCCCCTTGGGGACATCGGGGCTCAGACATGGCGTGTCACCCACCCCTGGGGACACCCGGGCTCAGGCACCCTCGCCTGGGGACACCCGGGCTCAGGCACGGCGTGCCACCCTCCCTGGGGACACCCGGGCTCAGGCACGGCGTGCCACCCTCCCTGGGGACACCCGGGCTCAGGCACGGCGTGCCACCCTCCCCTGGGGACACCCGGGCTCAGGCACGGCGTGTCACCCTCCCTGGGGACACCCGGGCTCAATCACCGTTCCTCGGGGACACACAGGCTCAGCCATGGCCTGTCACCTTCCCTTGGGGACACCCAGGCTCAGCCACCCTTCCTAAGGGACACCTGTGCCCGGTCCCCCTCCCTTGGGGACACCCGTGCCCATCCTTTGGGGACACCCGTGCCCAGCGTGGGGACACCTGTGCCCAGTTTGGGGACCCTGTGCCCAGTTTGAGGACACCCGTGCCCAGTTTGGGGACCCCGTGCCCAGTTTGGGGACCCCGTGGCCAGTTTGGGGACACCCGTGCCCATCCTTTGGGGACACCCGTGCCCAGTTTGGGGACACCCGTGCCCATCCTTTGGGGACACCCGTGCCCAGTTTGGGGACCCCGTGCCCAGTTTGGGGACCCCGTGCCCAGTTTGGGGACCCCGTGCCCAGTTTGGGGACACCCGTGCCCATCCTTTGGGGACACCCGTGGCCAGTTTGGGGACCCCGTGCCCAGTTTGGGGACCCCGTGCCCAGTTTGGGGACCCTGTGGCCAGGCCCGGCTCACCCGGCCTCGCCCAGCGGCTCCGTCAGCACCTGGGTGGTGAAGCACTGCCCGAAGCGGTCCTGGAACACAGGGAGGGGCTGGCAGGACACGGGAATGCCATGGAGGGACACGGGAATGACATGGCAGGACACGGGAATGGCATGGCAGGACATGGGAATGGCATGGCAGGGCACGGGAATGGCATGGAGGGACACGGGAATGGCATGGAGGGACATGGGAATGGCATGGAGGGACACGGGAATGACATGGCAGGGCACGGGAATGCCATGGAGGGACACGGGAATGACATGGCAGGGCACGGGAATGGCATGGAGGGACATGGGAATGACATGGAGGGACACGGGAATGACATGGAGGGACAAGGGAATGACATGGAGGGACAAGGGAATGCCATAGCAGGACACGGGAATGCCATGGAGGGACACGGGAATGCCATGGCAGGACACGGGAATGGCATGGAGGGACACGGGAATGGCATGGAGGCACATGGGAATGACATGGCAGGGACACGGGAATGGCATGGAGGGACACGGGAATGGCACGGAGGGACATGGGAATGACATGGCAGGGACACGGGAATGGCATGGAGGGACACAGGAATGGCACGGAGGGACACGGGAATGCCATGGAGGGACACGGGAATGACATGGCAGGGCACAGGAATGACATGGCAGGACATGGGAATGCCATGGCAGGACACGGGAATGGCATGGAGGGACACGGGAATGACATGGCAGGACATGGGAATGACATGGCAGCGACATGGGAATGCCCGGCGTGCCCCCAGCTCCTTCCAGACCCGGGAATCCCGGGAATCCCGCACCCGTCCCGGGTGCTGGCCGAGGTTTGGGGACAACGCAGGGAAATTGCAAGCGCGGTAGGATGGGACGGAAAGGGGAACTGTGGAGTTATTTTAGGAATAACCGATTCCTGGAATGGGGCAATTCCAGGAATGATGGCAATAATGGCAATAAATTCCTGGAATAATCGGGTGCCTGAGGGAAGGAGACGCCCGACACAGGCAGGACAAGGAGAGAGAACATTCCCAGGGAATGCTCTTGTTGGGAACCCGGGCAGAGCCCAACCCTGGATCCAGAATCCAACCCCAGATCCACAGAATCCACCCCGGATCAAGAGAATCCAACCCTGGATCCACAGAACCCCACCCCAGACCCACAGAATCCACCCCAGACCCACAGAATCCACCCTGGATCAAGAGAATCCAACCCAGATCCACGGAATCCCACCCCAGACCCACAGAATCCCACCCCAGATCCACAGAATCCAACCCAGATCTAGAGAATCCCACCCCAGACCCACAGAACCCCACCCCAGACCCACAGAATCCAACCCAGATCTAGAGAATCCCACCCCAGACCCACAGAATCCACCCTGGATCAAGAGAATCCAACCCAGATCCACGGAATCCAACCCCAGATCCACAGAATCCAACCCCAGACCCACAGAAGCTCATTCCAGACCCACAGAATCTCACCCCAGACCCACAGAACCCCACTCCAGACCCACAGAACCCCACCCCAGATCCACAGAACCCAGTCCCAGACCCACAGAATCTCACCCCAGACCCACTGAGCCCCACCCCAGACCCACCGAGCCCCACCCCAGACCCACAGAACCCAATCCCAGACCCACAGAACCCCACCCCAGACCCACTGAGCCCCACCCCAGACCCACCGAGCCCCACCCCAGACCCACCGAGCCCCACCCCAGACCCACAGAACCTCATCCCAGACCCACAGAACCTCACCCCAGACCCACAGAACCCAGTCCCAGACCCCCCGAGCCCCACCCCAGACCCACAGAACCTCATCCCAGACCCACAGAACCCAGTCCCAGACCCACTGAGCCCCGTCCCAGACCCACCGAGCCCCACCCCAGACCCCCCGAGCCCCCCGGCCGGGTCCCACGGGACTCACCCTGATGATGAGCGTGTCGGCCTGGCCCAGGGCGCAGGGCTGGCACTTGGCCTGCACCTCCAGGCCGGGCTTCCAGTGGAAGAGCAGCGGGAGCAGCCCCGCGCTCAGCACGGAGCCCGCCTGGCACAGCAGCGCCCGCCACGCCCGGCGCCGGTACCCCCACACCTCCTACGGGAGCAGGGGGCAGGCACGGGAATCACACCGGGAACCACCGGGAATCACCGGGAATCACACTGGGAACCACCGGGAATCACACTGGGAATTACACTGGGAACCACTGGGAATCACCGGGAATCACACTGGGAACCACCGGGAATCACCGGGAATCACACTGGGAACCACCGGGAATCACACAGGGAACCAATGGGAATTACACTGGGAACCACTGGGAATCACCAGGAATTACACTGGGAATCACACTGGGAACCACCGGGAATCACCGGGAATTACACTGGGAATCACACTGGGAACCACCGGGAATCACTGGGAATTACACTGGGAATCACACTGGGAACCACCAGGAATCACCGGGAATTACACTGGGAACCACCGGGAATTACACTGGGAATTACACTGGGAATTACACTGGGAACCACCGGGAATTACACTGGGAATTACACTGGGAACCACCAGGAATCACACAGGGAACCAATGGGAATTACACTGGGAACCACCGGGAATTACACTGGGAACCACTGGGAATCACCAGGAATTACACTGGGAATCACACTGGGAACCACCGGGAATTACACTGGGAATTCCACTGGGAATTACACTGGGAATTACACTGGGAACCACCGGGAATTACACTGGGAATTACACAGGGAACCACCGGGAATCACACAGGGAACCAATGGGAATTACACTGGGAACCACCGGGAATTACACTGGGAACCACCGGGAATCACCGGGAATCACACTGGGAACCACTGGGAATCACCCGGAATTACACTGGGAACTACTGGGAATTACACTGGGAATTACACTGGGAATTACACTGGGAATCACTGGGAATTACACAGGGAACCACCGGGAATTACACTGGGAATTACACTGGGAACCACCGGGAATTACACTGGGAATTACACTGGGAACCACTGGGAATCAATCACTGGGAATCACACAGGGAACCACCGGGAATCACTGGGAAGTACACTGGGAACCACTGGGAATCAATCAATGGGAATCAGTCACTGGGAACCACTGGGAATCACTGGGAATCAATCAATGGGAATCAGTCACTGGGAATCACTGGGAATGACCAGGAATCACTGGGAATCAATCACTGGGAATCAGTCACTGGGAATGAATCAATGGGAATCACCAGGAAACAATCCCTGGAATCAATCCCTGGAATCACTGGGAATCAATTACTGGGAATCAATCCCTGGAATCACTGGGAATCAATCCCTGGAATCACTGGGAATAATCCCTGGGAATCAATCACCTGCACCCGGCTGCTCACCCGGAATTCCACCACCGACCGCTAAACCCTGAACCCCCAAAATCCCGGCGTGACCCAAGCCCCGTCAGGGCAAGCCGAGGGGCTGGAAGAGCAGGATCCGGAGGTGTGGGAAGCACCGGGAGGGGCGCGGGGGACCCCCGGCAGGACCTACCATGCGGGCCGCCTCCGCGTCCGGCCGCAGCGTCCCGTAGCCCGGGCGCCGGGCGCCCAGCAGCCGGCTGCTGTCTGCAAATCCAGCAGAAACACGGAGCAGGGTCAGCCGAGGGGCCGGTCAGCCCCGGGGCCGGGCTCCCGGCGATGCCATCCCGGCATCCCGCTGCCCCCCGGGCATGTGACGGTCACGGGGAGCAGCCCCGGGATTTCTGGCGTTCTCCCAGCGCCTCAGCGGGCACGGGCAGGGAGCAGGGCTGGGCCCGAGCCAGGCCGGCTCTCCCTGAACGCTGTTCCGGCTCGTTTTGTTCCTTGTTTGCTCCCTGGAATTGCTCCTGGACGCTGAAAAAATTGGCATTTCCCGGTTTTGACCGGGCGCCGATTCCCGACGGGCTCCGCTGCACCCCAAAGCCCAGCCTTGGAAATTGGGATCAGGGATCATCCCTGGGATCTCCCCAGGTGGGATCTCAACCATCACCCTCCGAGCCTGAAGATGAACTTGCTCATTCCATAAATCCAGCATGGATTACCTGAGCCTGCTCATTCCCCAAATCCAGGATGGATTACGAGTCCCTGAGCCTGCTCATTCCCAAATCCAGCATGGATTACGAGTCCCTGAGCCTGCTCATTCCATAAATCCAGCATGGATTAAGAGTCACTGAGTCTGCTCATTCCATAAATCCAGCATGGATTACCTGAGCCTGCTCATTCCCCAAATCCAGGATGGATTACAAATCCCTGAGCCTGCTCATTCCATAAATCCAGCATGGATTACCTGAGCCTGCTCATTCCATAAATCCAGGATGGATTACAAGTCCCTGAGCCTGCTCATTCCCCAAATCCAGGATGGATTACAAATCCCTGAGCCTGCTCATTCCATAAATCCAGCATGGATTACCTGAGCCTGCTCATTCCATAAATCCAGCATGGATTACAAGTCCCTGAGCCTGCTCATTCCCCAAATCCAGGATGGATTACGAGTCACTGAGCCTGCTCGTTCCCAAATCCAGGATGGATTACAAGTCCCTGAGCCTGCTCATTCCCTAAATCCAGGATGGATTACGAGTCCCTGAGCCTGCTCATTCCCTAAATCCAGGATGGATTACAAGTCCCTGAGCCTGCTCGTTCCCAAATCCAGGATGGATTACGAGTCCCTGAGCCTGCTCGTTCCCAAATCCAGCATGGATTACAAATCCCTGAGCCTGCTCGTTCCCAAATCCAGGATGGATTACAAGTCCCTGAGCCTGCTCGTTCCCAAATCCAGGATGGATTACAAATCCCTGAGCCTGCTCGTTCCCTAAATCCAGGATGGATTACGAGTCCCTGAGCCTGCTCATTCCCCAAATCCAGGATGGATTACGAGTCCCTGAGCCTGCTCGTTCCCAAATCCAGGATGGATTACGATCACGGCATTCCCAAGGCTGGGATCTCACAGCAGCTCTGGGGAGGTGACGCGTGGCACAGGCTCGGAGCCGGGAGCTGCTCCCACTCCTGGAACACGTGGATATTTCCTGCCTGGGCCAGGGCCGGGTTTCCAGGAGGGCACTGAGGCCAGCTCAAGGGTTTAGACTGGAAAAACCGCCCGGGCTGGATTCCTGCTGCTCCTGTCCTCTGCAGGGGACAGAAGCTGCTCATTAAAACCATTCCCTGGTTTTGGTGATCCCGGTCTGGGGGATCCATCTCCAGCTCCGGTGTCGCTCCACGGGATAAATTTGGAGGGGAGGAGCTGGGGGACGAGCCTGAGGGACGGTTCAGTAAAACAAAAGCTGTCCCAGAAACCAAGGGAAGGAAAGGACGGGTCAGCTGTCCCCAGTGCCAGCCTCCAACGCTGCAAAAATTGGGAATTCAGCAGCAGGGACAGCGGGAGTGCTGCTCTTCCCAAGGGCAGGACAAAGGACAGGGCAGGGGGCGATGGGTCTCGCACAAGGGCTTTTCCCGGGATCTGCAGGAGGGGGAAAAGTATCCAAACAACCCGAAATCAGCCCAGTTCCCTTCCCGGAGCCGCTGGGCAGCGGGAAGCCCGGCCCGCCCCTCTCCTTAGGGAATTATCCCGGCTTTTCCCGATCCTAAAGCAACAAATGCTCGGGAGGAACGAGTGGCTCCGCACAGCCCGGTCCCCGCGGGATCCCAGCCCGGTCCGGTGGGATCCCAGCCCCGGTCCCTGCGGGATCCCAGCCCCGCTCCGGTGGGATTCCAGCCCCGCTCCGGTGGGATCCCAGCCCCGTTCCGGGGGGATCCCAGCCCCGCTCCGGTGGGATCCCTCCCATCCCGGCTGTTCCCAAAGCTCGGCGGGTGAGGAAAGCCCCGGCACAGACTCACCCCGCCGCATCCGCTCCCGGTGGGGTGGGACGGCCGGGAAAGGTGGGATCGGCCGGGATGGGGTTGGGATAGGTGGGATCGGGAAAGGTGGGATCGGGAAAGGTGGGATCGGCCGGGATGGGGTTGGGATAGGTGGGATCGGCCGGGAAAGGTGGGATCAGTTGGGATGGGATCGGTAGGGCTGGGATCGGCCGGGATGGGGTCGGGAAAGGTGGGGTCGGTCCGGATGGGGTCGGGAAAGGTGGGGTCGGTCCGGATGGGGTCGGTCGGGCTGGGATCGGTCAGGATGGGATCGGTAGGGCTGGGGTCGGTCAGGATGGGATCGGGAAAGGTGGGGTCGGTCCGGATGGGATCGGTCAGGATGGGATCGGCCGGGCTGGGATCGGTCAGGATGGGATCGGTAGGGCTGGGATCGGTCGGGATGGGATCGGTCGGGATGGGATCGGTCAGGATGCGGTCGGGAAAGGTGGGATCGGCCGGGCCGGGACCGGCAGCGCCGCCATCCCCGCGGCCGCGCCGGGCGGATGCGGAGCGGAGCCCCAGCCCCGAGGCCGCTCCTCGTCGGCAAACACGGCGCGGGGGCTCCTGGATGTGCCCTCCCCGCCCGCGGATCCCGGGAATTCCCCCGAGCCCTGCAAGAGCTCCGCTCTCTGCTTCCCCCTCCGCCACTAAAACCGGGATTAGCAGGAGGAAAAGCGCCAGGAGAGGCTGGAATCCCGGGAAAGGCTCGGGATGCACCGGCCCCGGGGAAGGGGGGAGCCAAGATCCCGCGCTGAGGAAGGATGTGCACGGCCAAAATCCCAGCTGGAATTGCGGGCAGCGGCCTGGCTCCGAGTGCAGGCCCTGCCCTGTCCCTTCTGGTGGAAATTTGGGAAGAGGCTGCTCTGGATGTCCCCACAGGCACTGCACATCCCGGCAGGCGGGGTGAACCCTGGGACTGCAGCGCAGAGCCGGAAGGGATCCAAGATCTTGGATCGGGATCCAACACCTGGCTGGGGTCAGCTGGGAGTGCCTGGACAGTCCTTGGGCAGCACCACCCGTCTGTCTGTCCATCCATGGATCCATGCCTTCATCCATGCCTTTATCCATCCATCCATCCACCCATCCATCCATCCATCCATCATCCATCCATCCATCCATCCATCCATCCATCCATCCATCATCCATCCATCCATCCATCCATCATCCATCCATCCATCCATCCATCCATCCATCCATCCATCCATCATCCATCCATCCATCATCCATCATCCATCCATCCATCCATCCATCCATCCATCCATCCATCCATCATCCATCCATCCATCCATCCATCCATCCATCCATCCATCCATCATCCATCCATCCATCATCCATCATCCATCCATCCATCCATCCATCCATCCATCATCCATCCATCCATCATCCATCATCCATCCATCCATCCATCCATCCATCATCCATCCATCATCCATCCATCCATCCATCCATCATCCATCCATCCATCCATCATCCATCCATCCATCCATCCATCCATCATCCATCCATCCATCATCCATCCATCCATCCATCCATCATCCATCCATCCATCATCCATCCATCCATCCATCCATCATCCATCCATCCATCATCCATCCATCCATCATCCATCCATCATCCATCCATCATCCATCCATCCATCCATCATCCATCCATCCATCCATCCATCATCCATCCATCCATCTATACATCCATCATCCATCCATCATCCATCCATCCATCATCCATCCATCATCCATCCATCATCCATCCATCCATCATCCATCCATCATCCATCCATCCATCATCCATCCATCCATCCATCATCCATCCATCCATCCATCCATCCATCCATCATCCATCCATCCATCCATCCATCCATCATCCATCCATCATCCATCCATCCATCATCCATCCATCATCCATCCATCATCCATCCATCCATCCATCCATCATCCATCCATCCATCTATGCATCCATCATCCATCCATCATCCATCCATCCATCCATCCATCCATCCATCATCCATCCATCCATCCATCCATCATCCATCCATCATCCATCCATCCATCTATGCATCCATCATCCATCCATCATCCATCCATCATCCATCCATCCATCCATCCATCATCCATCCATCCATCTATGCATCCATCATCCATCCATCATCCATCCATCCATCCATCCATCCATCCATCATCCATCCATCCATCCATCCATCATCCATCCATCATCCATCCATCCATCCATCATCCATCCATCCATCCATCCATCATCCATCCATCAATCCATGGATCCCACAGAACTGATCCCAGTGGGACAGGGACACTGCCCTTCCCGTGGATCCCACACACGGATCCCAGTGGGACAGGGACACTCTGTCCTTCCATGGATCCCAGAGAACCGATCCCAGCAGGACAGGGACACTCTGCCCTTCCATGGATCCCACAGATGGATCCCGATCCCGCGCCGCTGGACCAAACGTGTCCGACCGGGCGGTCAGGTTCTCCTGGAAAAATGGCCCAAGGCTGGAGGAACAAAGGCTGAGAAGGGCCTGATCCAAGGTGGGGACGTGGAAAACCGGGATTTGGACTCCGCAGTTCTGGCAAATCCACGCTTGGGCATCAAACCCTTGAGACAGCCGAGGAACGAATTCCCGGGAATCCCCAGCAGTGGTCTGCCCGCGGCAGTTGTGGTTTGGGATTTTGGGAGAGGTCCCTGGCGAGGAGCGGGGCAGCGCTGGCTGCGCCGTGTGCCGGTGACATCCCGGCATTCCAACCCTTCGGGCACAGGGGCATCCTCCCTGGCACCCCAACCCCGCTGCCAGCCGGGAGGGAAGTGCCAGGAACATCGTGGCTTGGGAACACCGCGGGATGAGAGGGGCCTCGCTTCCCAATCCCACATTTCCTGGTCAATGAGGGCTCAGGAAGAGGAGCCGCGCTGCCGGCATTCCCCTCGGGAAGTGAGGAACCGGCGTGGGAACATCTCCTGCAACCCCCTGAATTCGGAACTCGGGGAAAAAGGGGGAGCTTTGACCCCCCGAGCCCTGCTGGGCTGCGGATCGGGATCGGGGCGAGGGGGATCCCAGGGGATCCGAGCGGGATCCCACAGGGACAGAAGCTCTGGAGCACCCAGGGGTGTCCCCCGTGCCCCACTGCTCTTCCTGGAGGAAAGGGGAAAGGTCCCTCGGCAGCGCCGCTCCCGCCTTCCCGGGAACGGGAATCCCGGCCGGGAGCCCTGGAAGGATCCGGAACCCCGGGTGCCCTTTTCCCACCCAGCACCACGTTCCGTCCTTCATCCATGAAAAAATTCCCGGGACCGCTCCGGGATGGGATCTGAGGGTGACGGGTCCTTCCCGACCCCAAACCCCAACCCCGTTCTCCAGCATCCCCGTGGGAGAGGGACGGGAGCGTTCCCAAATTCTGGGTGGGATCCACCCGCGGGAAGCAGCTCTGGGGGGCCAGGGGGATCCCGCTGTGGGGTTTGGGGGGTTTGGAGAATTTGGGGCTTGGGGGATTGGGAAAGTTTGGGGTTTGGGGGTTTGGAGTTTGGGGGGTTTGGAAAGTTTGGGGTTTGGGGGTTTTGGAGTTTGGGGGGTTTGGAGAGTTTGGGGCTTGGGGGATTGGGAAAGTTTGGGGGTTTTGGAGTTTGGGGGGTTTGGAAAGTTTGGGGGGTTTGGAGAGTTTGGGGTTTGGAGAGTTTGGGGTTTGGAGAGTTTGGGGTTTGGAGGATTGGGAGACTTTGGGGTTTGGGGGGGTTTGGAAAGTTTGGGGTTTGGGGGGGTTTGGAAAGTTTGGGGGGTTTGGAGAGTTTGGGGATTGGGGAGTTTGGGGTTTGGACAGTTTGGGGTTTGGGGGGTTTGGAAAGTTTGGGGGGTTTGGAGAGTTTGGGGCTTGGGGAGTTTGGGGATTGGAGAATTTGGGGTTTGGGGCAGGTTGGGGTTTGGAGAGTTTGGGGTTTGGAGAGTTTGGGGGGTTTGGGGTTTTGGGAGAGTTCGGGGTTTGGAGAGTTTGGGGTTTAGAGGGTTTGGAGAATTTGGGGTTTGGGGAATTGGGGGGTTTGGGGTTTGGAGAATTTGGGGTTCGGACAGTTTGGGGTTTAGAGAGTTTGGGGTTTGGGGAATTGGGAGAGTTTGGGGTTTGGAGGGTTTGGGGGATTTGGAAGGGTTTGGGGTTTGAGAGTTTTGGGTTTTGGGGGTTTATGGGGTTTGGGGTTTAGGGGATTTGGGGGATTTGGGCATTTGGGGGATTTGGGGGATTTGGGTTTGAGGGTTTTGCAGGTTTTGGGGTTTGGGGAATTTGGGGTTCGGAGCAGCCCACAGCCCTCCCCACAATTCCTGCCCCTCGCATCCGTGGGCCGGAATTCCCGAGGGATGCAGAGCCAGGAGGAGCCAGGATGGGAGAGGGGCCGGGAAAACGGGGAAGAAAGTGGGAGAAAAACGGGAAATGAAGCAAAATAAAAAAAGGGAAATGAAGTGAAATATAAAGGGAAGCGAAGCAAAATAAAAAAGGGAAGTGGAGCCCAATAAAGAGACATAGAAGAGAAACGGAACAAAATAAAAAAGCAAAATGGAGTGAAATAAAAGTGAAACGGAACATAAAAAGTGAAATAAAGCAAAAGAGAAAAAGCAAAATGAATTGGGGTAAAAAAAGAAGAAAAATGAAAACAAAATAAAGGAAAAAAATAAAGAGGAATGAAGTGAAAAAAATGTCAAAGCAAAGGAAAAAAGCAAAATAAAGTGCAATTAAAAAGCAGAAAAAACAAAGTTAGGAAACAAAGCTACAGCAAAATGACGATGCCAAATGTAAAATAAAAAAGTGAAAGTAAGAAAGCGAGCCACAAAAGAAAGCAAAATAAGGAAGCAAAAAACCAAAATAAAATTAAATGAAGTCAAATAAAGCGGAATAATAAAGAAAATTAAAGCAAAATAACAAAGCAAATTGTAAATGCAACACTTAAAAAAATGGCAAGAGAATAAAGCAAAATTAAAAAAAAAATAAAGCATAATAAGGCACATTTAGGAAGCAAAAGTTTAGAAGGCAAAATAATACAGTGAAATCGATGGGAATGAATGGGAATGAATGGGGATACATGGGGACGAACGGGAATAAATGGGGATACATGGGAATAAATGGGGATAAACTGGAATAAATGGGGATAAACAGGGATAAAGGGGAATAAACGGGAATAAATGAGGATACATGGGGGTAAATGGGAATAAATGGGAATACATGGGAAAAAATGTGGATAAATGGGAATAAACGGGAATAAACGGGGATAAATGGGAATAAACGGGGATAAATGGGAATAAATGGGACCGGAGCCGCACCGGTCCCGCCCCCCCCGCGCTGCGCTGGAGCGGCCCCGGGAGCCCCCGGCGGCGCTTTTGGGCTCCGAGAGGCTCCGGGCGCTCAGGGGATCCCGTCCCTGATCCCGACCCCGATCCCATTCCCGGTCCCGGTCCCATTCCTGATCCCGGTGCCGGTTCCTGACCTGAGCTCATGGCGCGGCCCCGCGGCCCCGCGCGCCGCCGGAAGGGGCGGGCCCGGAGCGGCGGGGGATGCCGGGAGTTGGAGTCCGCGCCCCAAACCCCGGTACGGCACCGCGGGGGATGCCGGGAGTTGGAGTCCGCGCCCCAAACCGGATACGGCACCGCGGGGGATGCCGGGAGTTGGAGTCCGCACCCCAAAATTGGGTGTGACACCCCAGGGGATGCTGGGAATTGGGAATCTGCACCCCAAAATCAGGGTGTGACACCCGAAAATTGGGTGTGACACCCCGGGGGATGCTGGGAATTGGAGTCTGCACTCCAAAACCAGGTGTGTCACCCCAAAATCAGGGTGTGACACCCCAAAATTGGGAGTGACACCCTGGGGGATGCTGGGAATTGGAGTCTGCACCCCAAAACTAGGTGTGTCACCCCAAAACCAGGCTGTGACACCCCAAAATTGGGTGTGACACCCCAAAATTCGGGTGTGACACTGCAAAGCTGGAGCGGCTCCAGACGCCCCAAACCGGAGAAAGCTGCAGGTCAAAGAAAACTGGGAAAAAAGGTAGATTCACCCTTAAAAAATCTCATTTTCCTGGGATTTGTAGTAGAAATCAGGAATACACACCAGGGTCCCACAGGGTGGGAGAGGACACCTTGTTCCTGGTGGATCTGGATGTAAAAAATTCATTTTCTTTGGAGAAAAGAGGAAGAGCCACCCCTAAAAACCCCAATTTTCTCAGGATTTGGAGTAGAAATCACGAATAGAAATCAGGATCCTATGGGGTGGGAGAGGACACCTCGTTTCTGGTGGAACAGGGATCCGGAGGTAAAAATATCAGAGAAAAGAGAAGGATTCACCCCTAAAAAAAAAATCCCATTTTCTTAGGATTTGGAGTAGAAATCAGGAATACACACCAGGGTCCCACGGGGTGGGAGAGGACACCTCGTTCCTGGTGGATCTGAAGGTAAAAAATGCTTTTTTTTTTGGGAAAAAGAGGAAGAGGCACCCCTAAAAATCCAAATTTTCTCAGGATCTGGAGCAGAAACTCAGGAATAGAAACCAGGGTCCCACGGGGTGGGAGAGGACACCTCGTTTCTCATGGCTCTGAAGGTAAAAAATGATTTTTTTTTGGGGAAAAGAGGAAGAGCCACCCTTAAAAACCCCAGTTTTCTCAAGATTTGGAGTAGAAATCAGGAATACACACCAGGGTCCCACAGGGTGGGAGAGGACACCTCACTCCTGTTGGATCTGGAGGTAAAAAATTCACTTTTTTTGGAGAAAAGAGGAGCGGGAGAGGACACCTCGCTGCTGGTGGATCTGCACCCAGGAGCTCCAAACGCTGAGTTTTGGGATTTCAGGCTCAGGATCCCTGCCCCCTTCCCTTTTCCCAGCTGATCCCAGGATTTCCAGAGCCTCGCAGCCCCGAGAGCTGCGGGACGGCAGAACGCTCCATGGAGGGATTGAATAAAGAAATGAAAAAGAAATAAAAATAAAATAAATGTATAATAAAGGGTGGAGCCTGAGCTGTTCTTTACAGCCTTTATTGGAGGGAACGCCTGGCTGGAGCTGGGGTCACTCTGGGTCACTCTGAATTACTCCAGGGTTACTCTGGGTCACTCCAGGGTTACTCCAGGGTCACTCTGGGTCATTCTGAGTTACTCAAGGGTCACTCTGGGTCACTCCAGGGTCACTCTGAGTTACTCCAGGGTTACTGTGGGTCACTCTGAGTTACTCCAGGGTCAGTCTGGGTCACTCCAGGTCACTCTGGGTCACTCCAGGGTTACTCCAGGCTTACTCCAGGGTCACTCAGCCCTCAGGCAGTCGCTGCTCTCTGCTTGTAGGTCGCCATCATCTTCTTGATCTCGGCGATGGCTTTGCCGGGGTTCAGCCCCTGCGGGAGAGGCTGCTCAGAGCCCGGGGGGGCCCGAGCTGCTCCCTCCCCTCCCTCCTCCCCTTCCCCTCCCTCTGCATCCCCTCCCTCCCTCCTCCTCATCCCAGCTCTAATAAACTCCCACATCTGCTGCTATTCCACATTTTCCTCCCAAAATCCTGGAATTCAGCTGATATTCTCCTCCCTTTCAAACCAGGGAGGTCACAGCTGTAATAAAATCCCAAATCTGCTGCTATTCCACCTTTTTCCTCCTAAAACCTGGAATTCAGCTGATATTCTCCTTCCTTTCAAACCCAGGGAGGTCACAGGATGGGTCACAGCTGTAATAAAATCCCAAATCTGCTGCTATTCCACCTTTTTCCTCCTAAAACCTGGAATTCAGCTGATACTCTCCTTCCTTTCAAACCCATGGAGGTCACAGCTGTAATAAAATCCCAAATCTGCTGCTATTCCACATTTTCCTCCCAAAATCCAGGAATTCAGCTGATATTCTCCTTCCTTTCAAACCCAGGGAGGTCACAGCTGTAATAAACTCCCAAATCTGCTGCTATGCGGTCAGACTGGGAATTCCAGAGGGTCCGGCCTCACTTTGGGGGCAGACTGGGAATTCCAGAGGGTCCGGCCTCACTTTGGAGCCAGACTGGGAATTCCAGAGGGTCCGGCCTCACTTTGGGGTCAGATTGGGAATTCCAGAGGCTCCGGCCTCACTTTGGGGTCAGATTGGGAATTCCAGAGGGTCCAGCCTCACTCTGGGGTCAGATTGGGAATTCCAGGGGCTCCGGCCTCACTCTGGGGGCAGACTGGGAATTCCAGAGGGTCCAGCCTCACTCTGGGGGCAGACTGGGAATTCCAGAGGCTCCAGCCTCACTTTGGAGCCAGATTGGGAATTCCAGAGGGTCCAGCCTCACTTTGGGGTCAGATTGGGAATTCCAGAGGGTCCGGCCTCACTTTGGAGCCAGATTGGGAATTCCAGAGGCTCCAGCCTCACTTTGGGGTCAGATTAGGAATTCCAGGGGCTCCGGCCTCACTTTGGAGCCAGATTGGGAATTCCAGGGGCTCCGGCCTCACTTTGGAGCCAGATTGGGAATTCCAGAGGCTCCGGCCTCACTTTGGGGTCAGATTGGGAATTCCAGAGGGTCCAGCCTCACTTTGGAGCCAGATTGGGAATTCCAGAGGGTCCGGCCTCACTCTGGGGTCAGATTGGGAATTCCAGGGGCTCTGGCCTCACTCTGGGGGCAGACTGGGAATTCCAGAGGGTCCAGCCTAAATTTCGTGCCAGATTGGGAATTCCAGAGGCTCCAGCCTCACTTTGGGGCCAGATTGGGAATTCCAGAGGCTCCAGCCTAAATTTCGTGCCAGATTGGGAATTCCAGGGGCTCCAGCCTCACTCTGGGGCCAGACTGGGAATTCCAGGGGCTCACTCTGGGGGCAGACTGGGAATTCCAGGGGCTCCAGCCTCACTGTGGGGGCAGACTGGGAATTCCAGGGGGTTCAGGTGCAGCTCTGCCCCCTCCCTGCCTCAGTTTCCCCGGGAAGAGCAGCCCAGCCCGGAGCAGGACGCGGAGCTGGAGCTCCCCTCCTGCCCCTGGAGCCAAACCCTCCCTTTGGGAGCTGGGCTTGGATGGGGATCAAAGGGAGATCCAGGACACAATTCCAGGTTTTTCTGGATCTCCAGGGGCAGCCTGGGAACAGCCTGGCTGCGGGGCTGTGGGATGGTGGGAGCTGTGGGCTGGAGCAGCGAGGCCGCACTGGGAATACTCCGCAGGAAAAGCCCCGAAATTCCCTGGAGCTGCTCCCAAATCCTGGGCTCAGAGGAGGAAAAGCTGATCCCAGCACCGGGGAGCTCCAGGTGTCCCCAGGTTTCAGCAGAATGGGGCAAGTTTGGGGAAACTGAGGCCTAGAAGGATCTTTTCCTATGGACACCAGCAGGAATTCCAGAAAAAACATGGAATAGGGATGGGGAACCTCCCTGTGGCAGCCTGGAAGGAGGAGGGATGGGGACAGGCAGTGACAGCACAGGGGGACACGGCTGGAACTGACACAGGGGAGGTTCGGGTGGGATTTTGGGGTAAATTCTTCCCTGTGAGGGGTGGAATTCCCAGAGAGGCTGTGCCTGCCCTGCATCCCTGGCAGTGCCATGTCCTGGTGCCACGGCAGGGCTGGCACTGCTACCGTGACCTGGTTGCTCCTGCCATGTCCCCCTGTGCCCCATGTTCCATGTCCCCCCATGTCCCATGTGCCCCATGTCCCCTGTGTCCTCCCTTGTCCCCCCATGCCCCCATGTCCCATGTCCCCCCGTGTCCCCCCATGTGCCCCATGTGCTTCTGTGCCCCATGTCCCCCCATGCCCCATGTCCGCCCGTGTGCCCCATGTCCCCATCTGTCCCCCCATGTCCCCCCGTGTCCCATGTCCCCCCGTCCCATGTGCCCCGTGTCCCCTCCCTTGTCCCCCCACGCCCCCGTGTCCCATGTCCCCCCCATGCCCCATGTCCCCCCATGTCCCCTGTGTCCGCCATGTCCCCCTGTGCCCCATGTCCCCCCATGCCCCATGTCCCTCCGTGTGCCCCATGTCCCCACCTGTCCCTCCATGTCCCTGTGTCCCCCCATGCCCCGTGCCCCCCCGTGTCCCATGTCCCCCTGTGCCCCCCTGTCCCCCATGTCCCGTGTCCCCATGTCCCCCCATGTCCCTCCATGTCCCATGTTCCCCCATGTCCCTGTGTCCCCCTTGTTCCATGTCCCCCATGTCCCCCCCATGTCCCCCCATGCCCCATGTCCCCCTGTGTCCCCATGTTCCCCGTGTCCCCGTATGCCCTGTGTCCCCCCATGTCCCCCCGTGTCCCCCATGTCCCCCCATGCCCCATGTCCCCCTGTGTCCCCATGTCCCCCGTGTCCCTGTATGCACTGTGTCCCCCCATGTCCCATGTCCCCGCATGTCCCCCATGTCCCCCCATGTCCCCCCGTGTCCCCTCGTGTCCCGGTACCTTGGGGCAGGTGCGGGTGCAGTTCATGATGGTGTGGCAGCGGTACAGGGAGAAGGGATCCTGCAGCTGCGCCAGCCGCTCCTCCGTGAACTCATCCCGGGAGTCGATCATCCAGCGGTAGGCCTGGGGACAAGGACACTGCTGGGACACTGCTGGGGACAGGGACAGTGCTGGGGACAGGGACACTGCTGGGACACTGCTGGGGACAGGGACACTGCTGGGACAGGGACACTGCTGGGACACTGCTGGGGACAGGGACACTGCTGGAACAGGGACACTGCTGGGACTGGGACAGTGCTGGGACTGGGACAGTGCTGGGGACAAGGACACTGCTGGGACACTGCTGGGGACTGGGACACTGCTGGGGACAGGGACACTGCTGGGACACTGCTGGGGACAGGGACACTGCTGGGACTGGGACACTGCTGGGGACAGGGACACTGCTGGGACTGGGACAGTGCTGGGACACTGCTGGGACTGGGACACTGCTGGGACTGGGACACTGCTGGGGACAAGGACACTGCTGGGACTGGGACACTGCTGGTACAGGGACACTGCTGGGACAGGGACACTGCTGGGACAGGGACAGTGCTGGGGACAGTGACTGGGACAGGGACACTGCTGGGACCAGGATAGTGCTGGGACACTGCTGGGACTGGGACACTGCTGGGACAGGGACACTGCTGGGACAGGGACAGGGACAGTGCTGGTACAGGGACACTGCTGGGGACAGGGACACTGCTGGGACAGGGACAGTGCTGGGACACTGCTGGGGACAGGGACAGTGCTGGGACAGGGACACTGCTGGGGACAGGGACACTGCTGGGGACAGGGACAGTGCTGGGACAGGGACAGTGCTGGGGACAGGGACACTGCTGGGACTGGGACACTGCTGGGACAGGGACAGTGCTGGGACACTGCTGGGGACTGGGACACTGCTGGGACAGGGACAGTGCTGGGACAGGGACACTGCTGGGGACAGGGACACTGCTGGGACAGGGACAGTGCTGGGACTGGGACAGTGCTGGGACTGGGACACTGCTGGGACAGGGACAGTGCTGGGACAGGGACACTGCTGGGACTGGGACACTGCTGGGACTGGGACACTGCTGGGGACTGGGACACTGCTGGGACAGGGACAGTGCTGGGACACTGCTGGGGACTGGGACACTGCTGGGGACAGGGACAGCGCTGGGACAGGGACAGTGCTGGGACTGGGACACTGCTGGGACTGGGACACTGCTGGGGACTGGGACACTCTTCTGGGGACAGGGACAGTGCTGGAACACTGCTGGGACTGGGACACTGCTGGGGACAGGGACACTGCTGGGACTGGGACACTGCTGGGACACTGCTGGGGACTGGGACACTGCTGGGGACAGGGACAGTGCTGGGACAGGGACAGTGCTGGGACACTGCTGGGACTGGGACACTGCTGGGGACAGGGACACTGCTGGGACTGGGACACTGCTGGCACCAGCCAGGGATCCCACAGCAGCACCCGCCCAGGAGCGCCGGGCCAGGCCGGGTGCCCCCGCTGCCTGAGGATTTTATATTTTATTTTATATTTTATATTTTGTGTTTTCAGGTCCTGCTCTGCATTGGTGCCCAACTCTGAACCCCACCCAG
The DNA here is from genome assembly GCF_050655825.1 of Lonchura striata. Classification (NCBI taxonomy): domain Eukaryota; kingdom Metazoa; phylum Chordata; class Aves; order Passeriformes; family Estrildidae; genus Lonchura; species Lonchura striata. The sequence continues at coordinate 7,643,449 of NC_140723.1, forward strand.
CCCCGCAGCTGCTGCTCCCCCGCTCGGGGCACACACAGCAATTTTTCTGATTCTGAAACTCAGAGCCACCCCCAGCCTCAGGCACTGAAAAGTACAAACAAAATCAGCTGTGGGGCAGCAAACTGGGGGTCAATGACTTCATTACCCAAAGCTGGAATTGAAGCATTAACCCCTGATAGCTAAATGGGGTTAAAAATTCATAATTGCCTGAAAAACTCGCCCCCATCGTCCGTTTTGGGTGCAACCTCAGAGGCTCCTGACTGCCCAAGGTGTGTCCATGGAAGGTTTTCAATGGACACCCACTTTGTTCTCTGAACCCTGCCTGGCCCCAGCTCTGGGCATTGACACTGCCCAGGTGACATCGGCCAGGTGACAGCAGCCAGGTGACAGCGGCCAGGTGACAGCGGCCAGGTGACACTGGCTAGGTGCAATCAGCCAGGTGACAGCAGCCAGGTGACACCCACCAGGTGACATCGGCCAGGTGACACCATCTAGGCAACACTGGCCAGGTGACACCAGCCAGGTGACACCACCCAGGTGACAAAGGCTCCGTCCTCACCTGCATGAGCACGGCGGGGCCCAGGTACTTGTCCCCGTTCCACCAGTAGCTGGGACAGCTGGTGCTGCAGCAGGCGCACAGGATGCACTCGTAGAGCCCGTCCTGCGAGGGAGGGGACACGGCTGTCACCGAGGGCTGGTGACACTGTGGATCCAGCCCTGGCCCCACGGAGCAGCTCCCACGGCAGGCTGAGGGGAACGATCCCAACCCTCCTGGACGGGGTTCAGGAGGTGCCCCCGTGGTCCTTGTGGTCCCCTCACGGTCCCTGTGGCCCCCTCCCCTCCCAGGGTATTCCATGGGTCCAGGAGCCACACAATGAACCAGGAGCTGGGACAGCAGGGGAAGGGGAAGCTGCTGGGTTCTCCTCTCCCACCTCAGGCTCTCCTGCACTCCTGCCAAGGTTCTCCTGCTCTCCCACCTTGGTTCTCCTGCTCTCCCACCTCAGGTTTTCCTGCTCTTCCATGTCAGTTCTCCTGCACTCCCAACCTTGGGTTCTCCTGCTCTCCAACCTTGGGTTCTCCTGCTCTTCCACTAAGGTTCTCCTGCACTCCCAACCTTGGGTTCTCCTGTTCTCCCACCTCAGGTTCTCCTCCATCCCCGCCTCAGGTTCTCCTGCACTCCCAACCTTGGGTTCTCCATCCCACCTCGGGTTCCTGCACTCCCACCTTGGTTCTCCTGTACTCCCAACTTGGGGTTCACCTGCTCTCCCACCTCACTTCTCCATCCCACCTCAGTTCTCCTCCATCCCACCTTGGGTTTCTGCACCTCCACCTTGGTTCTCCTGCTCTCCCACCTCGGGTTCTCCTGCTCTTCCACCAAGGTTCTCCATCCCACCTCGGCTCTCCTCCATCCCACCTTGTCTCTCCTCCATCCCACCTCGGCTCTCCTCCATCCCACCTCGGCTCTCCTCCATCCCACCTTGTCTCTCCTCCATCCCACCTCGGCTCTCCTCCATCCCACCTCGTCTCTCCTCCATCCCACCTCCTCCCAGCC